>NC_054824.1:92258358-93508358 GCF_018345385.1 Vulpes lagopus | reverse complement strand
CTTTATTTGGTCATATCTTTTGTACCCTAAACCATTAAACATAGCATGTTTAGGAGAGATATTTATAAAGAAGCTGGTAATATTTACCAATTTTTAATCACCATTAATTCATGTGTACATTTTTCTTAGTATTGGAGATTGCCTTTCACTTTGTTTCTTCTGCCAAGAGCAGCAGAAAGGCCTTCTAGCCTTCATAAACACCACCACCACCACCCCCCTTTTTTTTTTTACTACCTTTACACTCCCTTTTTATTTTGTCCTGCTTCTCAATCCTTTCCCTTGTGAATTTTAAGTGACTTTGGGCAGTTCACCCAAAGTACATAGAAACACAGCTTCCAATGTGAATTTCTTACAAGGCATATTGAAATTCCCTTAAACACAGATAGCAATAGACTTTAACGTTTAATAAATGCTACTTGAGTTTGATGGTCTTTTCCATTGCAAAACTAAATGCATCTTAGATTCAACAGAAATTATTCAGATAAAGTATGGACAATGGTCACCTTATTTTTGTGTCTGTCATAGTACCTAATACATTTCAGTATGTATTTGCTGACCTTACTATTTTTGTTCTAAACATTTTAGCTTCAAAGGAGATTGCATGTCTGTTATCATTTTGAGGCTTAGTATAGTCATTGTTGCTATATTTACAATACTTATCTTCCCTTTTAAACTATAAATCTGAAAAGATAAATATTAATTTAGTTATTAATTTAAATATTAATTTAGTTATTATCCATATGCCAAATAACTGGTTAAAACAATTTAGAGTAGCTAACAAGAAATATTTAGTTACAGTAAATATATATTATTGTGTGTATACACATATTAGACCTAAGTATATTTACCCTCTGAAAATCTTTTGTCCTTATTAGATTTCAGCATAAAGAAAATGAATGAAATAAGCAAAGGACTGTACGTGGTTATTGTCATTAATATCAATTTCTCTATCTTATAACTATCTCTATATTATGATAGTTTTGTGTTTCTGATCCAGTCTCGCAGGTTAGACTTTTAGACCACCCAAACCATGAAAATTTGCCTTCCTTGGAAAATCTGAAAGAGCCGGTCAGTTCACACAAAGACAACAAGGGTCACTCTGTTTGGAAAACTTTGGCTTTCTTTCAGCAGAGTCGCCATTGGCCTAAGAATACAGAGTATTCTTACTCACTGGTTAAAATTAACTTGTTTAGCAGACAGGCTGTATCCCTTTATATAAACACTGATTTTTAAAAGTAGCAAACATTGTCCTAAATCCCCCTAGCCTATCTCCTACTACCTTCACCTACTTTCTCTTACTGACTTGTCAATATCTTTATTCTTATATCAAATTTGTTATATTGCCATTACTCCTGTTTTCAAATAATTGAAGTTAAAAGCATAATAGTTAAAAAGATAACTGCATTTTTTGTGAAGGCTGATAAAGTTAACGTAAGGGCGTTTAACAGTATAAAGGAAGAACGAGAAAAGTAAATTCTCTTTTGGACCATCAATGAGAAGGTGAAGTATTTTCCTTACAGAATATCTACAGATACCAGAAAACTTCTGATTTGCCACTGGTAAATGGAAGTTTATTATTGAGTTTTGGAAAATTATTTTTTTGACATCTGCTCTAAATATCATTTAATTTGTAAATAACGTACAGAAACAAAGCATCTATGTGCACTACAATTTTTTAAAATTTAAAATAAAAATTTTTAGTGTTGTTCATTAAATAGTGTTGAAGGAGAACATTTTGGTAATTGACTGATCAAGCACAGTGTATCATTTTTTTCCCTAAGCTGGATTTAGATATAATTGACATGTAACCTCATAAATTGCAAGATTATTACCACCGTAGCATTAGCTACCCTCTCTACTCTGTCGCATAGTTACCATTTCTTTTTTATTATGAGAATATTTGAAATCTACTCTTGGCAATATGTATATAATACAGTGTTATTCACCGTAATCGCCATGCTGTACATTAGATCCCTGAACTTGTACATTTTAAAACTAGAAGTTTATACCCTTTGAACAACATCTCCCCTTTTCTTTCACCCCCAACTTTTGGCAACCACCACTCTACTCCTTGTTTCTGTGAGTTTGTCTTTTTTTAATTTCACATAAAAGTGATATTGAGTATTTGTCTTTCTCAATCTAACTTATTTGAGTTAATGTAACATTCATGTCACACGTGGCAGGATTTCCTTCTTTCTCATGATCAGGTAATATTCCATTATATATATACATATGTATATATATACACACACGCAATGCACTCTACATGTATATACATATATATGCACTATCTCTATATTATATATACCACATCTTCCTTATCTACTCATCTATTGACAGACGCTTATATGACAAAATGTCTATCTAGAATTGGCATATTTTTTGACAGAAATTTCCAATGAGTATAAATGAAATCACTAGATTAATCTAGCAGTAAGTTGTTCTGCCTACTTTCCATATCTTGGCTATTTTGTGAATAGTGCTACAATAAAGAGATGAGTGCCAATATTTTTTTTTTTCATTTTCTTGGATATATACCCAGAAGTGAGATTGCTGGATCATATGGTAGTTCTATTTTTAATTTTTTGAGGAATCTCTGTACTATTTTTCATAGTAGCTATACCCAGCATAGGGTATCCCTTGCATTTATATATTTTTTTTGTTACTGCTCTTCTGTAATTTGATAGATTCAGAAAAGTAATACAATGATAATAAGAATATTTAACATTTTTCAGTCACAGCTTCAGAGATGAGTAAATAGAAAAAGGCACTCAGAAGTTTGATACAGAGGAACAACTCTTCTCAGACAGAATTAAAGAAATATTCAAATGGAAGATATTCTGAAGACAGGAGGGTGGTAGGTAGTGGAGGTGATGGTGGGATTTGTTGGGTGAGCAAGAAGAGAACAGAAGCTTGCTCAGAGGGATCCCTGGGTGGCGCGGCAGTTTGGCGCCTGCCTTTGGCCCAGGGCGCGATCCTAGAGACCCGGATCGAATCCCACGTCAGGCTCCCGGTGCATGGAGCCTGCTTCTCCCTCTGCCTGTGTCTCTGCCTCTCTCTCTCTCTCTGTGTGTGTGACTATCATAAATAAATAAAAATTAAAAAAAAAAAAAAAAAAGAAGCTTGCTCAGAGACTGGACTCAGATCAAGGATTAAATCCCTGCCTAGTCATCAGCTAGCCATGTGCTTTTGAGAAAGTACTTCAACCTTTTGATCTTTTTATTCCCATCTTTAAAATGAGGAAGGTAATACCTTTTTATGATGTTATTTGGATCATTAAATTTTTTAAATGTGTGTTAAAGCATTTTATACATGCATTAGGCACTCATTAATGAGAGCTATTATTAAAGACTCTTATTATTAAAGAAAAGAGAGCAAACTACCATGAAGGAAAAAGGAACAATCTCTGAACAGCCAGAATTATACAGCACGTGTGAGATGTTTCCCATAGGAGTGGAACCTTAATCAGACTATGATGAAGAATTGCTGCAAGCATTGATGTTGTCTTAGAAATTGACAACTGACTTCTCAAGGAAGATCCACATCCTGGTCAGTGGTGGTTCCCTTTTGTGTTGAATAGAGATAACTGGAGTTGGACATTAAATGATAAATTGAGATATAAGTTATCTTTCTGGAATTTATATCTTATATTTGATGAAGCACCACTGAGACTTATGACTTGCTGACTTATGCTTACAAGTACCTGGGAAGCTCCTTCAGAGTTGACTGAGGAGCAGCAGAGCAGAGGAGTGGGACAGAATTTTCAGGAGAAGATAATATTCAAATACTTTTGTCAGAAGAAATATGTTTTGCTTCCCAATACAGTCATGGTGGTTATCCATGTTGTTTGTTCATTCATTTGTTTATTAAATTTTTATCAAGGGTTTATTATGTTACTAATAAGGAGCTATACCTGGAAATACAGTAATAACCAAGACAGCTGTAGGCCCTGCTTTCAATAAACCTATAGTGTGTCTAAAAAACTTAAATTATTCCAACTCTTTCAGAGGGTATTATTCACACTAGGTAGAGGAAATTATGTAAAGTTACCACTTTTTTCCTATGGTTCTTTTAATGACCACTGCCTTTCTCATTTTTAGATATGACCAGATGACTTAGATGCTCTGAGGCAAAGTAGATGCCCCTAGAGGAGTGGTTTTCAACTCTGCACTTTGAAAGTTTTAAAAAATATCAATACCTGAGTTTCAACATAGGCAATTAAATAAGAAGCCAGGGGCCGAGGGATCAGTTTTTTTTTTTTTTTTTTTTTTTAAGTTTGAAGTTGATTCTAATGTGTAGCCATGAAAGAGAACTACTTTTTAAGAGGGAAAAACAGAAAAGAGGAACAACAACTATATAATTCTGGGATAATGGGATAATGACAAACACTAAGGTGATAAAAATAATACTTTGCCAAACTTCCCTCTCATGTGTTTCAAGTAGATGGCTTATACAGAAAGCAAGTAAAATAACTTATTCTTAGGTAATCTGGTGATTTCAATTATACTCAGTGGGAATTTCTGTCAAGAAATATGTCAGTTTTAGATGCTTTGTCATATTGTTAGGTATTTCCTCTCTGTACAATAAGTGGATGATCATGCCATACCCAGCCAACAGGAGCTATATGATTGCAATGAATCAAGCCAGAATGATCTCTATACTTAAGACAATGATACCTACATGAATTTGAATTTAGCACTTGTGACTTTAAACTACTGGCTTTATTTGATCCTGACAGTCGCCTTTGATGTTGTAACAGGGCCTTCTAAACAGCAGTACCATTTGCAATTTCAGTCTCCAAAGTCGCCAATCTGGGTCACCCAGAATTAGCACAATGGGAACAGCAGGCTGAACAGGCCGCGCGTTAGAAATTACAAAGGCAAGTTGTCTTAAGCTGGAGGAAAGGAGGTAGTGTCTGCTGTGATGAACACCATAAAATCCATCAGAGAGACTCACTTCAAAGCCAATCATGGCAGAAGAGTTAGCATTCACTTCTTTGTGTATGTATGTATGTGTGTGTGTTTGTATGGTGTTTACGTGCATGTGTACCCCAATATTGTTTTTGCTTCCATGGAAATAGGCCTTACTAATTTGGTTTATGGTCCACTCTTGGCTTATTTGTAAATTTGAATGCTAACTCATTTATTCTATTTACCTTCCTGAGGCAGGCAGGCTTCAATTCACTTAACAGCATGCTAGTGACTCAGAGACTGTGAAATCTAATCACATTTTGACCCATACTTAAATTGCTTCATATCCACACTTTAGACTTTTCATCTGTGAAGCAATATTTGATGATGCCATATTCCCCCATGGAGTTTGTTTGAGGAATAAATATTAAAGTGATTGTGGGGCACTTTGAAAATATGAATTGTCATGAAAACGTATTTTGAAAATTTTCTTTGACATCAACTTAACAGAGAAAAAGTGTAATATTTCCCATTATAAGCCTTTTAGAGAAATTTAATATTTGGTTTCTCTTTATAATTTTCTTCATACTTGCGTGCAATACTTCTCCTAAACCATTAATGGACTTGGTAAACATCATATAATATTGAAGGATATTTCTATTAGGCAAACTTTCAATTATTCATGTTAATGGAAGGACGTTAATGCAGCTTTTACAAAATGACAGACTGTCACAAAGATCCCAGGAAGGATGAAGGGCCAGAAAACCTGGAGACCCTCATTTGTATAAATTTGTTGCACTGTCTTTGTCAATTGGTGGATGATAATTGTGTTAGAGGTCATGGGATCCAGGAGAACCCAGTTCAACTGTGCAGTTGAGAGGAGCTGGGAATTGGGAAGAGGTGATCCCCAACCCTCCAAGGCATTCCAGTTCACTCTGGATGCTCCACTTGGCAGAAGAAAGCTCATCTATCAGGGTGTCAGCAGGAGAGGAATCAAAGAAGTAATAGTAGTAGTAGAAGAGCAGTAGTACTAATCCTAACAGTAGAAGTAGTAGTTGTGCAGCAGCAACAGTAGCAGGAGTAGTAAGACTGATATCAGTGGCACCAGGAGGAATAGCTAGCATTTATTGACTATCATGTGCCAGGCACAGTTCTAAGCTCTGTACATGTTCTAACAAATTTAATTCTCACGATAGTCCTTATAACATGGGCTGTTCCCATTTTATGGGATATTATGCATGAGAATATTATTCATCAAACACAGCAAAGGGCTAAAGGGGAAATTGGTATGCAATGTTCAAAGATTAGAGATGCTTGGATGGTCATCTGAAGAGACCTGAACAAGGACTTCTTAGCAATGCTGCCTTGCAGGCAGTAAAAGTCCTCAAGTGACTCTTGGAGTATGTGGCATAGACAGCAACTGATGCTGAGGAGCAGAACATTGTAGAAAGCTCTTAGTCCTCTGTGTTTGGGTTCTTATCACCTAGGAGAGAAATATAACCTAAAATGTAGGAGTAAAACATATTTACCCTGAAGATCAAAAGTATAAGAAATGACTTAATCACACATGAGAATTTATATTGTAAACGGGAACAAAGGGAAAATTTTCATAGTGGTAAGGGTGTTTCATAAACTGAAACATTGCTGGAAGAAGAAATGGAATCTTTTCCCCTGGAGACATTTAATATCAGGACTAATGGCATCAGTATAGGATGATATGAGTAAAACCTGGAGAAAGAAGGGATGAACCTCTAGAGTCCTTTCAGACCTATGATTTTATAAAGTGATTCGTAAATTTTTAATGTCTCAGAATAGTACTCATAATGGAAGAAAGAGAACCACGTGTCCAAATAATTAGAACATCAGTTACCTTCAGCATTCTACCTTAAAGACCTTGAAGACTGGCAAGAGAAAATAATATGAAGGTCCTGATGCGTTAGAGGCAATTGTGCTTTACTTCCATTGTGAACTCATGGGAGATAATGTTTGAATTGTATCATTGTAATTAATATGAAATGTCCTCAAAGTTTAAACAAATATATCTTTTTCTCAGTAACACTATTAGAGGTAAAACAAAGTAGAGTGATTTTGTACTTAAAACCAGTAAAATTAGTGATGCATAAGCACCTGTTTTCATGCAAGCTATTAATCTTACAGTTTTATGTTTGGGAAATACTGAACTTTAATTCAAAATTGTATTTTTTAAAGTGCCATATTGTTTCCTTTACACATGAGATGATTTACAACCTTAAGTGCTATGTTCTTCCAAAGAAAAATGACTTAGATATAGTACCAGAAGTCAACATGAGCAGAAAACAAATGATGATTTTGTTTAGTTTAAGAAAAATTTTCCCTAGCCCTCTAATCGTGGAAAATGCTAGGAGATAAATATGGATAGGAATATGAAATACATAATAATGTTTATCCAGTATGTTTAATATTTTTTATTGGATACTCAATAAGAGCTGATGGGTGTGTTAATGAGTGTATTAATTAGAATTCCTCCTAAGAAACATTTTAAAATAAATGATCATAAATCTCATGCATATATACTCCTCATTATATGAAAAGCAATATAAAAGGTTTATCTAAATTTAACATTTTCAGATGCTTAATATTTGCCTGGATTGTATGAATATGTGCATATAGTTAGGAAATATATCTTGCCATTCCAGTAAGTCGAGTCCTAAATCAGTGTTCTGCTACTAGCTAGCAATACAACCTGGGATAGTTTAATAACAACTTTGAGTTTCCATTATTTCATCTGTAAAATGTACATAATGATAGCATTTACCTCAGTATTTTTATGAGGCTTAAATTAATTAGTGAATGAAATGCTTGGCACAGTGACTAATGTCTAATATGTCAGTGAAGATTATATTTTATAATTATATAATTTAAAATATATCTGATAATAACACTATATATTTTAGATTAAGTATTATAGGTTAAACAGTTATAGAAATGGCCTATTTGTATAGTAATTCTAGTGTTAATTTATGTATAAATTTGCTGTATAAATCAGGCTACAAAATAGTTTCTTCATCTCCTTTGTACACATTTTCACATCATTACTATCTTGCAGAACTGGGGATTTGTGTTGTAACTTAAAACATGTCTAGACTCCATAGTCAAACATACCTGACTTCTAGTTCTTGCTCTGACACTTAATAACTGGGCATAGGAGAAGTTACCTATCCCATCGCTGACCTTCAATTGTCATTTGTAAAATGAGAGAATTGACATTTGACTGATACATTGTTTGAAATTATAGATATGACAATGTCAAGCATCTCCATTGTTGACATAGAGCTTAATACTGAATAGTATGTGTCTGTAGCTCCTCCTTACTGCAACATGTGTTTGATCATTGTAGGCTTCCTTTTAATTACAATCTCTTTTATTGAAGAAACACAAAAGAAAGATAATTAGAAAATAGAATGTATAATGTATTTGGGTGAAATTTTATACTCATTAAGTGGAGGAAAATGCTATATAGTAATTAAATTTCCTTAGGCCTAAAATGGACATGTGTTGTGATGTTATTTATCAAACAGTTTTTCAGTGCAATTTAGCAAATGTAATCCCTACTATATGCAAAACATCATGTCCAATGTTGATGAGGAGGATAAATGTAAATTGGATATAGTTCTGCTATTTAGTGACTCAAAATCCATTGATGGACAAAAAACAGAGTAATATAAGCAGTTAGTGTTTGAGAAGATGCAGATTCCAAGAGCTATGAGCTTGGAGAAATAAAGACTTGTTCTAACTGGAATGAATTGGGTAACCTTCTTATATAGCTGACCTGTGAAGGATGGGAAGGCTGTTGTACAGTTTAAGGGCACTCTAGAAAACAATTTGAACAAAAACTCAAATTTGAGATAACTCAGAGTATATTAATGGAACTAGAATCAAGGCTGTGTGTGTGAGTGTGTGTGTGTGTGTGTGCCTGTGTGTATTTGTGTTTATTTGTAAGGAATGGACTAAGTCAGAGTGTAGTAGGAGACAAAGTTCAAAACTTAAGTTGTAATTACATTGAACAAGGATTTGAATTCTAGGCTGAGTATTGTGGAGCATATTTTGTGAACACATCAAAGGCTTTTTTGACTGGGGAAATGAAAAAGCCAACTTGTGTTTGAGAAAGGCGAGTCCGATGCCTGTATTTATGATATATTTTCAAAGAAGAGAGAGTAAAAGGAGGGAGAACATTCAGGAAGCTATGGTAAAGGTAAGAGCAAGAGGCAAACTTGATCTGATCTTGAGCAGTATGAGTAGAGCACCAACAAGATCCATGTCAGCTCTGATAGTTTTGGCTTCTCTGTAAAGTTCTATTTCGCATCAACTGTCAGGCTAGTTGCCTGAAAATGTTGCGATATTCTCTTTAAAAAACATGTTGAAATAGTTGATGGATGTCCATTTTTCCATATTTATTTACTGAGAGTCTCTGGGCAAGGTGCCTAAATTTGCTCTTTCTCAGTAAACATGAATTACTTGCCTTCATCACTTGGTCTCCGAGAGATTTTAAGGATTAATTAGTTGAGATAAAGTTCTTTGGAAAGAAGAACTACAGAACATATGGTTGTCCTGAAACAAATAAATCTTATAGATGTCTCTAGGTCTGTGCTCTGGAATTAAATTTTGAAAAGGCAGAGATTGTGTCAAGTGTAAGATAAGCAGAGATCACTAAATAATAAGCCCCCCAGGACCAGCTTTGCATAGGAAATGAAAATTTATGTCCACTGACAACAGTTTGCAGATATACCCCTAAGAAAACAACCTGATGATTAGCCTCAGAGTCACATTAATGCCAGCCATGGAAACATTTATTGGTTCTCTTAGGGAAGCCATGTGAATGAGTATATTGAATCAAAGTGACCTTTTATAAATTAGTTTTATTTGAATGTATATTCTTTTAGTTATTATTGATAGAATTATGTGTTGTATTTTTCCTACCATATTTGTCTTAGACCCTGCACTCCCTTCCCTCTCTTTCTTCCTTCCTTTCTTCCTTTTTCTTTTTCTCTTTCTTTCTTTCTTTCTTTCTTTCTTTCTTTCTTTCTTTCTTTCTTTCTTTCTTTCTTTCTTTCTTTCTTTCTTTCTTTCTTTCTTTCTTTCTCTTTCTAGGATTTTATATATTTATTCATGAGAAAGACAGAGACAGACAGAAGGAGAAGCAGGCTCCATGCAGGGAGCCCGATGTGGGATTCAATCCCAGAGTCCCGGGATCACTCCCTGAGCCAAAGGCAGATGCTCAACCGCTGAGCCACCCAGGCATCACCCTGCTCTTTCTTTATAAATCATCTCTACAATTACATGTCCAAAGATATGTCTTCGTTATATTTTTATCAGTAGCTTTTCTTTGATACAACACCAGCAGACTTTACAGAGAACATTCATCCTATAGGTTTTACTGTCATTCTATAGGTTATATAGTTAAAATATAGTCAATAACTAAGATATTTTTGGACCTAAAGTCAGCTTATGTTTTGTTTTGCTTTATTTTATCTTACTATTTTTCTATTGATATTCTTAAATGCATCTCTATAAGACAACTACCCACTCTCATGCACTCTCTACCTGCCAACAGATGAGGCAGATGTACTAGGTAATGCTCTTTGGGGTAGTCTTCCAATTCTCCTGCTTGTTTCCAAATTTGGCCCATTTCCATTAGCTTCTACCTGGCTCCTGATTCTCTGCTTCATCTGTCATCTTCCACTTGACCTTGCTCTCTCTTTTTCAAGGATGTAATGTGGACTCTCCTTACTCGTGATTTCCATTGGAGAATACATTCATTAGGATGTCCCTGTAGGACCTTAGACCGTTAAGGGGAGACTTTGGCAATACCTTGAGCTGACTTTTTTCCAAATACAGCATTTAATCTCTCTTTGATACTTCTTCTCTTACATCCTATCCAGTTGGCATTGGTATATACCAGCTGTGTAAGTTACTAAACTTTTCAGTGCTTAATTTTTCCACTTAAAAAATTGAGGTACTAAGAATAACTACTTCAGAAAGGGGGGGTTGTACTTCAGAAAGCGGGGTTGTAAGAAAATTAAATGATACATATAAAGCACTTAGCCCAGTTTCTGCCACACAGGATTCAACAATTTGTAATCATCACCATTATTATTAATAACAGTAATAATTTATTATTCTGAAATTGCCCCATATTGCTCCTCCTCCTGTGTTCCCAATCTTGATAAGTGGCACCATATCCAACCAATTTTTTTAAAGATTTATATTTCTTTATTTATGATAGACAGAGAGAGAGAGAGAGAGAGAGGGAGAGGGAGAGAGAGGCAGAGACACAGGCAGAGGGAGAAGCAGGCTCCATGCCGGGAGCCCGACACGGGACTCGATCCCAGGACTCCAGGATCGCGCCCTGGGCCAAAGGCAGGCGCGAAACCACTGAGCCACCCAGGGATCCCCTCCAACCAATTTTTAAACCAGTATCTTGAATTATCCTTGACACATCTCCATATGCCATATCCTACAATCAAACAACAAATTCTGTGATTCTACTTCCTAGATATCTGTTGCATCTCAATGTATTTTCTCCATTTGTATACCTATCCATACTCTTTAATTTAAGCCTCTATTATTTCTTCCTTCAGCTACTGCAAAGAGATTCCTAACTCATTTCCTACATTTTTCTTGTAGACCTACAATTTATTATATTATAGTTGGATAGATCTTTAGAAAATTCAAATCTGATCATATTAACTTTGCCTAAAACATTTCAATCACATCTCAGAACCTCTTAAAGAATATCGCACATCCTTGGTATGAGTGATAAGAAAATCCCAGCACCATGTGTTCTTTCCCTGATTCCCTAGTGTCATTTGTCTCCTCTGTACCCAAGCTTCAGCTTTACTGAACTTGCTTTATTTCCCTAAGTCTGCCTATCCCTCTCCCATCCAAGACCTTGACACACACTAGTTCCTCTGCTTCTCAAGCTCCTGTTTCACCTGGCTAAGTTTTACTCTTCAGGTCTTGAGACTTTACCCACAAGTTCTGATATCTTCCTCCTCCTCCACTCTACCCCCATCAACCTATTATTAACTCTAGCATTTTTACACTACCTTCACTGTGTCATATTTACTTACTGCAGGTCTAGTGTTCTCCAATTGATTCTTAAGTTCCTTGAGGACAGTGACAATTCGATATTTTTTACCACTTTGCCCAAATACAAAGCACAGATGAGTAGTAGATATTTAGTTTAAAAAAAAGGATGAAATTAATGAAGTATAGTGAGAAGATAATAGATTTAACCATTCAGACCTGAGCTCAAATCCCACTTGATGACTTGGTGACTGATATCTCGAATGAGTTGTTTAGCCTCAGGGTTTTCTTTTTTTTTGTTTTGTTTTTAAATCAGGAAATTGTGAGATAATTATACTTTCCTCATGATGGTTATGAAAGTTAAATAAGGTAACATATGTAAAGCATTTAACATAGTGTATTTTCTATAAATGCTACTTCTTCTTTTTCCCATTTCTATTTAGAGTTGTTCTTCTGAAACAGTGGCAGTTGATTTTGAAGTGTGAAACATTTAGGCCCTGCTATTGTATATTCTCTTAGGACATAAAGAACACAGTTTGCTCCCTCTTTTTGTCAATATTCTTTGAATGATTGATGATGAGCCATTTTAGTGTCTCTGGGAATGGAGGAATTATTATTCCACCTTTTATTTTGTGGGAATGAGTATTAGTTTTTTTGCTATAACTTCAGGAGAAGGGGTGCTCTAGTGGTTAAAAATACCAGGAAAAAATGTTATTTTCCTGATTAATTTGAGAGGCCTGATTATATTCTGCTTTGGTGCTGACTCACCTTGAGTGAAGAGATATGTTTCATTCTCATTTCCTTTTTTGATGTATGGCTATGATCATTCTTTCTCACAGAAATCTTTACATATATTGAGTATGAGCTTTAATGCAAATCAAAGGTGTGTTCTGAGAATATCTCTTACTTGATTTTTTAAAGGTAAAACAGAATAAAGGGGTTGAAGAGGTAACTCTTGATTTTAAGAATATTAAAATACAATCTTTATCAGCTGCCCATTTTAAAATAAAGTTTTGTTTCTCACATTGGGGTACTGTGTACATTGACTAGCTTTAGGGTGAGAATTAAATGTTCAAAAAAAAGCTTTGAAGTTAATTCTCCATTAAGAAACAGCTGAGAGGTTGAGTATGACACCATTTCTTCTTCAATCTGCAGTCAAGCAGATGTGCTTCTTTCAATCAGTCTGCACTACCATGCAGATGTTAAAAAAAAATTAATGACAGTTCAAGTTCACTTCATAAAGCAAACTTTTTTAAAAGCATGGGTATTGAGGAATTGGATTTTTTTCCTTCTGATGTGGGTTTTTTTTTTTTTCCTTCATTTGGTTAGTTTAGCTTGGTTTTGCTACTAAGTTAATTTGATGTGTTAAGGCTCATCTAACTCAGAATTTGCAGAGTTTTAGCATTAGAAAGCTATGAACAAAATACAAATGAGGGGTGCAGTGTTACAAAAAACATATTTAGGACAAAAGCTAGTGATGGATATTTTATGTATTCAATTGTATCTATAGTTTCTTGAGTTTCCCAAGTATTCATTCTACCAAAAATATGTTACTTGTCAGAAATGGAGTTTTTCCCAAGTTCTATTTTTTTTTTATATCAAACCCTAGAACATTTTGTTACATTTCTTATGTTGCCATCCACCGACTCTTTGATTTCAACTATTTACTTGCTTTCTTACAAATAAACTTTTGTTATCAATTTCTACTTCTGTGTTTCTTTGAACAGTTGACATATTCTTTCTTTTGAGATCATTTCCCTTTTCCCCCAAATTCCAGCACATCTACAGGACCTCAGAATTTTAGAATCCCCTAAAAGAGGGTGCTATCAGATGAAAAATTACCATATAATACCTATATATACAAAATAGTAAACTTCCCATCATGTCTCTCAAAAGTGTAAAATAAAACGGTGTTAACATTTGAATTGTTACTTACTTCCTTAAAGGTTACAGTGAGGCCAAAGAAACTGAATTTAGGCAATAATTTTGCTAAGTGTTTAAATTCAACAGGGAATTTGATATCTGAGTCAAATTCAGATTGGCGCCACTTCTTTTCAATCCTTATTTCAGAAAATTGTGACAAGTAGTTAAATTTGGACTATATAAGGCATAACTAATAAAAATGAAAACAACAAAAAAACAGAGGTCAGGGAAACACTAAGGTTTCTAGAGCACTAATGGGAAAATGAGGTAATAAGTCAAAAGAGAGCTGCATTACATTTGCCTTGAGAATTGGTGAAAGTGATGCACCAAATCACATTACAAGGAGCCCAATAACTCTGTGATGTTTCAAGGGTCATTTTGATAGGGAGAGTCCAGAGGTAAGAAGGAAAATGAATATAAAGTGCTAAATTTTGTTAGGCCTTAAAGTTGATGATAATAAAATTTCCTATAATGATTTTTTTTTTAATGCAGCATACTAGAAATTACAAGTGGTCCCAAAAGAGTCTTATTTTTCCAGTTGAAGTAGTTGCTACCAATCTGAGACTTAACAGTATGTTGTAGTCAAAATAAACAGGTGGTTCTGAAAAATTAAATTTCCCTAGAGAAATGAGTAAATAATAATGACATGCAAATAAGTTTAGTACCACATAGTCACATTGTGAAGAAGGTCACATAGTGAAGATAAATTTAATTTCATCCCCCCCAGATGAATGCTTGTTGTGTGCCTACTGTGTGCCTGCAACAGCTCTTGGCACTGTTCTAACCATCTGGATATGTATGTGGGAAATGGGAAGGGCAGAGAAAGAGAACCAGCCGTTTCATATGTATATGCATAATACAAAAGCGTTTTTTTGGGAATTTTTTAAAAATCACAAATACTACTTCATATTTTAAAGTCAGAAAGATTAGCAAATATTAAATACCTTTTATAATTCTCTAAAAAGTAAGTGCTCCAATTTTATCATAGACAGTCGATTTATCTAGCATCTTGGAAAGAGCCACTGTTGGATTCTCTTCCTTTTCTGCCCTTTTTCTCTTCTTTCTTCCCTTCATTTCTTTCTTCTTATCATTTTTTCAACTCTTATAAGGATGACTTTAAGTTGTTTGCATACACAAACATTTTAACTAGAAGGTAACTTACATTTTAACTATAAGGTAAAAGATCAGAAATGATTTGAAAGGAAAGTAGATATTATTATACCAGGTATATGTCTATTTGGTCTGCCATAATAAAATCCCATAGACTGGTGGCATAAGCAACAGAAATTTATTTTCTCACAGCTTTGGAGGCTAGGAAGTTCATGATTGAGGTGGCAGCCGGTTTGATTCATAGCGAGAGATCTCTTCCTGGCTTGCAGAGGGTTGCTTTCTTGCTGTGTCCTCTAATTCAGGGACAGAAAGAGAGAGGGAGGGAGAGATAGCTATGGCTATGATATCCCTTCTTATAAGGACACTAATCCTGTGGGATCAGGGCCTCAATTTTATGAATTAATCTAACTTAATTATTTAACTAGTTAAGTAATTACTGCATAATCAGTCCTATCTCCAAATGTGGTGACACTAGGAGTTAGGGCATCGACATATGGATTTGGGGGAACAGAATTCAGTCCATAGCGTCAGGGTCACACAGGAGGTAGTAATTGTCTTGGTTCACCAAGTGTGTCATTAGGCAACATGTTGCACTTGAAAAAGCCTTCATTTAGCGTCATGGAGGACGTTGAAATGCTCTGCCATATGCCAATTAAGTAACTTGGGGGAAACTGCTTAACCTCTCTGAATCTCAGTTTTCTCATTATAAAAGCAGGGTTGACAGAAATCTACTTTTTTGTGTGTTATTGTAGTAATCGAATAAAATTAGATATGTGTTGTACTTCACGCAGTGCCCAACATGTAGAAGATACCTGTGAACTTCATTCTACTTTCTCTTCTAATTTTTTGAATCTAGTTGAAAGAAAGAAAATGATTATGTAGATTCCATTTTTTAAAATAAACGGAAAAAAAAAGATCCATGTAAAGAGAGCATATTTAGTTCCAATTTTAAGGAAAAAGCAAAAACTAGTTCCTCTTTTATTTAGAAGACTTTGAGGAACATAATGAACACATGATTTTAGCCACAGTTAAGCATTCAGTGTGTGTGTGTGTGTGTGTGTGTGTATACACACACACACACATATATATGCACACATTTATATACATGTGTGTAATACATACGTTTTCTTTTTCTTTGGTTTTATTTTAAAGATTTTATTTATTCATGAGAGACATGGAGAGAGAGGAAGAGACACAGGCAGGGAGCCCGATGCAGGACTTGATCCCGGGACTCTAGGATCATGCCCGGGGCCGAAGGGAGATGCTCAACTGCCGAGCCACCCAGGCATCCCTACATATGTTTTTCAAGTGAACATTTTTTTTTCAAATGAACATTTTTTTATATTGGTTCTCAATAAAAGCTTAGGACAATTCATCTATATGTAACTCAATTTAAGTTAAGTTTGAGTTTAAGGTGCTTATGGACACCTACACAAGCATGATGCATACGTGTTTCTGATAATCCAGTATAGTGTATGTACAGGGGTTCTTGGTATTGATTCCATACATGGGCTTCAGTGTCTGTTAATTCTTTGAAAAATTTGTGATATCACTTACATTTTTGTGAGGAGACTTTTTATTGCTTTTCTGAGTTTCTCAAAAAGGCTTTTATCTGTGAAAGGAGGAAAGCCAATATAATAGAGAGACAGACCTCAAAGCACTTAGAGGAGGGGACAGCTCACACATCTCTGTGGCTTCTTCTCTCAAACACCAGACATTGTACTTTGAGAGAACAAGAACTCTCTAAGAGCTGAATTAGGGCTGTGCCACTGAGATCCCTGAGGTCCCTTTGTCCCACAAAGAGCTCCCAACCTAGGAAATAGTCACCAGGAATGCAGATACTTCAGGACCCAAATGTGGAAAATAAGAAGGTGGCCTTCTCTTTTTGCTCCAGTAGGGGCAGATTTTTCTTTTTCAACTTGCAGTATGTAGAACACTTGCAGCATCAGAGGCAACACTGATGCTGTTCTTTAAAAAAAAAAAAAAAAAAAAAAAGGGTGCTCCAAAAGTGTCTACAGTCCCTAGATCTGTAATGTCATTTATTATATTCTCAGAGTTCTAATTGCAAATTATTGAGAAGACCATTTTAACATAGAGAAATTCAAGGACAAATTCTACATGCTGATATCCCCTTATGAAAGTACCCAAATTTGGCTCTAAGAGTGTTTGCCTTAAAGAAATATTGTGTCTAAACATCGGTCAAAATGAATTAGCTACAAACTGAACTCCCAGGGAGCTGAATGATTTGATTTGCTCAATGAGAATATTTGGAATTATATGCTTGAAGTTTGGAAATTATGTGTCTCATTAAATAATAATTTTTGTTGTAACAATCTTCCTTAGTACACAGAGCACCTATTCCTTAATGCCACTCCAGGGGCATTGAGTTTGGCAGTCATTTAGAGAGAGCCTGGCATGTTCCAGCAGGTACCAGGTTTTTTCCGTGGATGCACTCACAGTGCAGCTGAAATGACACATATTCACAGCTAACTATAATGCATTGGGAATGAGGGTTATAATGGAGATATTGCTATGGGAACATAGATGAGGGAACAATATATTTTGGTGGAGGTGTGGAAGGTGTCTGTGCTGGAGAGAGGAAGGTAAAAGGGGGGGAGATTTATCATCCTTGTGGGAGTGTGAAGTAAGAGATTCAGGGGTTTTAGACACAATGTGACTGTATTTTAGGCAAGGAAATCAGTGATAGAT
The DNA here is from genome assembly GCF_018345385.1 of Vulpes lagopus. NCBI lineage: Eukaryota > Metazoa > Chordata > Mammalia > Carnivora > Canidae > Vulpes > Vulpes lagopus. Next base: position 93,490,641 of record NC_054824.1, on the reverse strand, counting down.
TAGTAGTAACTTTTTAATCTGGAGTATTTATTTTTTTTCAGGATTGGCAACCTGTGAGCAAATGATATAGTGACATTTATTTATATTTCTCAGACTCTGCTTAACACATATTTTTTGATGTTAGGTGTTTTACTTATGTTATCTCCCTTAATAATAGCAATAGCCCTCTGAGGCAATAGTTGTTAGCTTTACTGTAGAGAGAGAAATAGCTTTGGAGAGAATAAGCAAAATGGTTCTGGTCATGCAGTTAATAATCACCACCAACATTCTAGCTGATTGAATTAAATGTAAGAGAGAAACCTATAAAAATGAGGAGACAAATTATAGAATTGATAGAAAAAAAAAAGTTGTCTGTGCTGTTTCTTTTGAGGTTCATAAAAAATAAATTTAGTTTTTTGTGTTGAGCACAACATTGAAAGTACCAGATATTAATGACCACATAATCTATTTATCATAAATTTTTATCATGAAATGCCAGTACAATTGCTAACTTGAAGAATTATTTTTTCTCACTATTTTTGAAATAGAAAACAAACAGATCACTTTTAATAGTGTCTATTCTTTTTCTCAGCCTCCTCTAGCCTAATGAAGGATCAAAAAGGAAATGGTGTCTGATATAAAAGTACCACTCTGAAAACTGGATGAAGACTTGTCACCCATAGAAATCCTTGTTTTAGGGCTTCTGGGTGGCTCAGTTGGTTTAGTGACTGCCTTCAGCTCAGATCAAGATCCCAGAGTCCTGGGATTGAGCCTCATGTCAGACTCCCTTCTCAGCGGGGAATCTGCTTCTCCCTCTGCCTCTCACCTCACTTGTGCTCTCTCTCTCTCTCTCTCTCTCTAATAAATAATAACATCTTTAAAAGAAAAAAAAGAAATCCTGGGTTTCACGACCTTACCCAATGCTGTAGTTGAAAAAATTCTCAGGAAATTTTTGTTCATTTTTAAATCAAAAACTCGATGAGGTTAAAATATTTTATTCCCCTTGGAGAACCTTAGTTGGAGGTAATTTTGGCTTCTCCAGAAGGTCAATACTTTAAAACAACTAGTAATTTCAGCATCAGTTTTAGTGGTACTGGTGTTCCAGTTGAGACAGAATGTGTTGACTTTCCTCTTTTTACTTGAATCAATGTACTTTATGGAGGCTGATTAATGAATTAATGCTTCTCAATTTTTGCTTTTCCTTTGAGGTATTTTATAGCCTTGGGTAAAATATGCACTCTTCGAAACCACAAATGATAAATGGAAAAAGTAGTGCCTTTTTTCTCTTTACTGAGGCTGTAGCAATCACTTAATGTGTGCAAAATGCTGGATGTTATCATTATGGTAAAGTATTGGATTTTTTTGCTATATTATGGAGAAGAATATTGAACAATAATAAGATAGAACAGTTTTTCAAACAACTGGTGTTCTAGTCACTGAGAATTATGAAATGATGCCAAACAATCTTGTGTTTTCTCTAGTCACTTCCTAAAGAGTCAGTAGGATACAGAGTGCTTGAGTTGGGGAAAGCCCTAATGGCCAGAAAGAGCAAGTGTAGTCATTACTCTAGGGAGTGCATAGTTCAACAATTGAACATACTTTCCAGGAATTATTAGACTCATAACTAACAATTGTACTAGTTCTATTTGGAAATACAGTAGCCATCCCACTTTGCAATACAATATATAGGTAGGTCATATAGTTTTATTATAATCTTCCAAAGTAAGTCTCTACTGTTAGTAATAGAAAGCAACAACTGGCAACTAGTGCATTTTTGAAAATGGTGGATGAAACAAATGCTGTACAAGATCTTTATTTCTATTTTGTAGATGGTGAATCAGGAAGTCTTTTGAATAACTATCATAATAATTTATGACAAACATTATATTATAGTATCTTTAGTTCTGGACTATAATGTACTTGGTATATTATACAGATGCCCAATATTGAATAAAAATATGTGATGCACTTTTTTCAGGGCCTATAGGAAAAATAAATATTGTGACAAATGATGTTGGCATTGTCTGTGGAGCCTTATTTGTGTACAGATTCCTTCAGTGCAGTACAAACAGGGACAAAGATTTGATAGAGACATTAGGCTGAATCAGGTATCCTAGGATTTCAGTACTGAATAATTTTTTTTTTTTTTTTATGATAGTCATACAGAGAGAAAGAGAGAGGCAGAGACACAGGCAGAGGGAGAAGCAGGCTCCATGCACCTGGAGCCTGATGTGGGATTCGATCCCGGGTCTCCAGGATCGCGCCCTGGGCCAAAGGCAGGCGCCAAACCTCTGCGCCACCCAGGGATCCCTGAGTAATTTTTTTTATTGCAGGAATAATTTAATCACATCTTGCTGGGCATTTTTTTTTAAATCTGTCCTTTAAAAAAAACATATAATCAGGTATTCTTATATTCTGTACATTGTGCTTCTATCTAATTCTCTACCAGTACTATGTTTATTTCTCTAATTACTAAGATTTGTATTAGTTCAGCATTAATCAAATTACTTTACTTGGTAACACAGTATTGTCACACATTTAAGTAGAAAATTGTATATGAACATGCCATTTGATTCTATAAATTGATGCTGCTCTAATTCTGTGACATAAAGGGGGAAAAAAATCTTTACTCTTTGAAGTCCAAAGCAATCACCACTTTAGCAAACCTTGAGCCTGTAGTGAAGAGTTCATGCACTTTTCACAGAGGGAATGTAGAGCCTGTAATGGCCTAATTATATACTCAGTAACTGATTCATGGTGACTATTTTAAATTGACTCAAAAAGCTACCCTTATTTATCTAGCATGGGAAAAATATAACTTGTATTTTTTTTTTTAAGAAATGCATTTTTATTAAAATTTCAGATTATTCAGTCACTGACATTTTTGGTTACCAGGTACACTATTCTATATACATATTTTTTTTAGTAGTTAAGACTGTCTGCTCAGAAGCCACATACTATTTACTAGGAAACTGCTCTAGCTTTCCATGCCACAGTTCCCTCATGCATGAGAAATAGTATCTTACATACTTTATGCGGTTCTTTTTTTGTATATTTTTTTCTTGGAGTTAATTTTCCCCATATAGTTAGTATAACATCCAGTGCTCATCCCATCAAGTGCCCTCCTCAGTCCCCGTCACTCAGTCCCCCATCCCCCCGCCCACCTCCCCTTCCACTACCCCTTGTTCGTTTCCAAGAGTTAGGTGTCTCTCATGGTCTGTCACCCTCACTGATATTTCCCACTCATATTCTCTCCTTTCACCTTTATTCCCTTTCACTATTTTTTATATTCCTCGAATGAATGAAACCATATAATATTTGTCCTTCTCCGATTGACTTACTTCACTCAGCATAATACCCTCCAGGTCCATCCACATTGAAGCAAATGGTGGGTATTTGTCGTTTCTAATGGCTGAGGAATATTCCATTGTATACATAGACCACATCTTCTTTATCCATTCATCTTTCGATGGACACCAAGGCTCCTTCCACGGTTTGGCTATTGTGGCCATTGCTGCTAGAAACATCGGGGTGCAGGTGTCCCGGCGTTTCACTGCATCTGTATCTTTGGGGTAAATCCCCAGCAATGCAATTGCTGGGTCACAGGGCAGGTCTATTTGAGGAACCTCCACACAGTTTTCCAGAGTGGCTGCACCAGTTCACATTCCCACCAACAGTGCAAGAGGGTTCCCCTTTCTCCGCATCCTCTCCAACATTTGTTGTTTTCTGTCTTGTTAATTTTCCCCATTCTCACTGGTGTGAGGTGGGATCTCATTGTGGTTTTGATTTGTATTTCCCTGATGGCAAGTGATGCAGAGCATTTTCTCATGTGCGTATTGGTCATGTCTATGTCCTCATTGGTGAAATTTCTGTTCATGTCTTTTGCCCACTTCATGATTGGATTGTTTGTTTCTTTGCTGTTGAGTTTAATAAGTTCTTTATAGATCTTGGATACTAGCCCTTTATCTGATACGTCATTTGCAAATATCTTCTCCCATTCTGTAGGTTGTCTTTTAGTTTTGTTGACTGTTTCTTTTGCTGTGCAGAAGCTTTTTATCTTGATGAAGTCCTAACAGTTCATTTTGCTTTTGTCTCCCTTGCCTTCTTAGCTGTATCTTGAAAGAAGTTGCTGTGACCAAGTTCAAAAAGGGTGTTGCCTGTGTTCTCCTCTAGGATTTTGATGGATTCTTGTCTCACATTTAGATCTTTCATCCATTTTGAGTTTATCTTTGTGTATGGTGCAAGAGAGTGGTCCAGTTTCATTCTTCTGCATGTGGATGTCCAATTTTCCCAGCACCATTTATTGAAGAGACTGTCTTTTTTCCAGTGGATAGTCTTCCCTGCTTTGTTGAATATTATTTGACCATAGAGTTGAGGGCCCATTTCTGGATTCTCTGTTCTGTTCCTTTGATCTATGTGTCTGTTTTTGTGCCAGTACCACACTGTCATGATGATCACAGCTTTGTAGTACAGCTTGAAATCTGGCATTGTGATGCCCCCAGCTCTGGTTTTCTTTTTCAATATTCCCCTGACTATTCGGGGTCTTTTCTGATTCCACACAAATCTTAAGATTATTTGTTCCATCTCTCTGAAGAAATTACATGGTTTGATAGGGATTGCATTAAATGTGTAAATTGCCCTGGGTAGCATAGACATTTTCACAATATTAATTCTTCCAATCCATGAGCATGGAATATTTTTCCATCTCTTTGTGTCTTCCTCAATTTATTTCAGAAGTGTTCTGTAGTTTTTAGGGTATAGATTCTTTACCGCTTTGGTTAGGTTTATTCCTAGGTATCTTATGCTTTTGGGTTCAGTTGTAAATGGTATTGACTCCTTAATTTCTCTTTCTTCAGTCTCATTGTTAGTGTATAGAGATGCCACTGATTTCTGGGCATTGATTTTTGAACCTGCCACGCTGCTGAATTGCTGTATGAGTTCTAGCAGTCTTGGGGTGGAGTCTTGGGTTTTTTATGTATAGTATCATGTTATCTGCAAAGAGGGAGAGTTTGACTTCTTCTTTGCCAATTTGAATGACTTTTCTTTTTTTGTTGCCTGATTGCTGAAGTTAGGACTTCTAGTACTATGTTGAATAGCAGTGGTGAGAGTGGACATCCCTGTCATGTTCCTGATCTTAGGCGAAAGGCTCTCAGTATTTCCCCATTGAGAATATTTGCTGTGGGCTTTTCGTCATATGGTTCTTGTATCAATGTATAAAATGGGGCTTGAGCCACAGTATGCTCTCACTAAATTACATGTATTAGCTATTATTATGTCATTTAATCCTCACAGAATGCCTGTTGGGTAGTTATTCTCATTTTACAAGGAGCCAAGCTATCCTAACTTATACATCTACTTAACTGTTAAATTCAGATTAACATTGAGAATCTCTTAAATCCAAAATCATATTCTTTATATTATATTGAACATGAGAAGGCATTTCAGAGCGAAAGCATTCTGATATAGGAATAAAAACTTTTACTATATTTCTAAAGTACTATAGTGAAGAATTAGCTGCCTCATTTTAGAGTTGTGGATAAATAATATTGAATAGTTGTAAGACCAGGCTAGAAAATATCTTAAAAAAGAGGCAGGCATTATAATTTTGGATTTGTTAAGGCAGGTATTTGCAGGTATTGATAACATGAATATGTCTAAAGGTGACAGAAAAAAGCAATTTTATTTTGAAAAAGACCAGGTAGCAAAGAAGTGAGGATGACTTTACAGTAATTTTGATGTGAAGTGACAGCCAGACTAAAATGGCATCAGACAATGAAACCATGTTCAGAATACCACAGACATTTCAAAGACACAGATACTTTGTTGGTGGACTGGCTGTGATTGTTGAAGAAGAAAGCATAATTTACTTTCTAACCTGCAAGACTGGCTTCATTCCCTTAGGATGAACAAATCAAAACTGACCACCTGCTAGGCATCTACCATTGTGTTCATTATAGTGAAATAAGTGGTAGAACTGGAACTTGCAGCCTGGGGGTGTTTTACATGGTCTCTAGTCTCAATTTCACTGTACTGCCTCCAACCTGTGGGTGGCAGCATGTTCAGTTATTTTGAGTCTCATGCTGGAGGTAGGAAAAATGAGGCGCAAAGATGACTCAAGTTATCTTAATAATAAAATAAAAGGATCAGGGCAGCCCCGGTGGCGCAGGGGTTTAGCGCCGCCTGCAGCCCAGGGCGTGATCCTGGAGACCCTGGATTAAGTCCCACGTCAGGCTCTCTGCATGGTGCCTGCTTCTCCCTCTGCCTGTGTCTCTGCCTCTCTCTCTGTCTCTGTCTCTATGAATAAATAAATAAAAAATCTTTAAAAAATAAAATAAAAAAAAGGATCAGTGCTAAAATTCAGAATCTGCATCATCTTCTCTTCATGATTGTTAAAATCTGTAATTCTTCTAGCATAAGTGATCATGTCTTAAAAAATTAAGTTCTTACTCGAGTTCAGGCTGTCTTATGCTTATGTTTGGTGACATATTGGTGACACATTGATCGTGTGTGTGTGTGTGTGTGTGTGTGTGTGTGTAGCATCTAGCTGGGTTTGAGCAGGATGGGGAGGAAGCCAGTGTACCCTCCTCTTCCAGAGTGGGCCCCTTCCGCCTCAGAGGAGGAGCACCCATTCGAGGAATCTCGCACTTTTAGTGCTTCTGCTAAATACTTTTGATTCAGGAGAACTGATTTTTGTTCTCTAGCAATGATTTCAAGAATAATTTATCATAAAAATTAAATAGATTACACTGTAAAAATCATATAATTACTCCTGTAAAACTACAGATGAAAGCAAGCACAGAAAATTATAGTGTAAAGTTTTTAATTAGCTTCTGATTAGCTGTAAGCTTATGTTTTAAATGTACCATGCAGTACCTTATAATAAGTATGCATAAATTAAATAGCCACTAATATGTACATGATAAAAAGATTAATACTACGCTACTAGGCATTTTTGCTAGCATAATTTTGAAACTTTTGCTGTAAATGAGGATAGATACTGTAGAGTTGGAGTTTCCAACACATGATAATTGGAGTGGCAAAACATTCTTTCAGAACATGGGCAATAGTCTTACCTAGTTTCTGTACAGTTGGTGATTTGTTCCTCTCAGAAAATGATGAGTCTCTCTTTCAAAAGTAAGATCCTTGGAAGACTTCATTCTTTTTATAGGAGATCTGTTCCTCCAGTTGAAGGGAACACTAGCCTTAGGATCATAGCAAAACTAAGCTCTATTTTGCTATTTTTGTGGGAGCTGTTCTATGTTCCTCATTTTAGGGTTAGAAACTGGAAACTTAATTTGAATGAAAGTCGGGGTATTTTTTAAATCTATATTTAGTGACTTTTAAATTGCTGAGCGACCTTGTGCAAGGCATTTAAGCTCTCTGTGCTTTAGTTTTCTAATTGGCAAAATTAGAAGATTAAATTCAATGATCTTTATAGTTAGGGTTAAATCAAAGGAATCATATTTGTATCCCTATTCTACTTTTGAAGGTTCTTGGCACCTAAGTTCTTTTCAATATTATCTTAGAAATGAAAATATTTAGACATGTTTTTAAAAAAGAAACCCCTCAATATTTTGACACAAAGAAAAACATTCCGTTGCTTTCCAGCTATGCAGATTGGATTGTTACCTGCTTAAGCAGCTAAGATTCTTTTGAATTTCACTTTGGATCTCATTGGGCGGAATACCATAAATTTCATTAGCCTGCCCAAGAGTTAGATCCAATCCCTGGACATATGTACTGGGACAATAATGGTCATTTATGTCTTTTTGGTTACTTTTAGGATTAGCAGGAAATGGAGGAAAGACTATAACAGCTGGCAAGCAAGATTCAAGAGTGTATGTCATTTTCTTGTTTTTGAAAAGGACTTTCCTTAGGGTCATAATTCACTTTGGATATGGTAAAGGAGGTCTGGCCAATATAGACTTATTACTTACTTCCAATACGAAATGTAAATTAGCATATGAATGTCTACCCCCACCCCGACATTATAAATATGGCCAGGATTAGCAACAAAAAAAGAATCATTAGACTTTTTAAAACTTATTTTTAATGTTTTTATTATTTATTAAATAAAAGTACAATATAACAGGATATAGGTCATTTTGCACTTTATATACAACAATTGAGATATTCCTCTAACATTTGACCAGTCATGTCTTCTGGAGAGATACAGAGGTTCGGTTACCTCCTCCATGCCAGGTGGGATTGTCCTGTAAAGGGATCCTTAAGGAGTACAGAAGAAAGGTGTGTGTGTGTGGAAGCAAATCATTTTGTCACCATTGTCCATACTTTCCAAAGGACCTTCTCTAGTTCTTAGTAATTCCTTGCACACTGGGGAAATGGAGGGAAAGAGAACACAAGAAGGATAGAATAAGTGGAGATAGAGAGGTCAGAGTAACTGAGAGAACAGAATGGCTGGCAAAGGTAATCTCTCTCTTTTTCAGGAGGACTCCCAATTGGCTGCTCTCCTTTTGCTGACAAACTGCAGCTGCCCTTTTGTAACTTAATTTCATTTGTAGTAAAAAGGTAGAGGAGAAGGAAGGAGGAAGAGCTGGGGTGGGGGTGGGAGGGCAGAGAAAAAAAATAAAAAACAAGGTGAGCAGAGAAAGGCACACTAATTTAGATACCTTAAAACTTCCATTGCTGCCACTTTCTTGCCCTTTGTCTCCGTGGCTTTAACATCTTAGGCTGAGGACTGCCTTGAAGTGGTGAAGGAAAGAAAGGGGAACCTGGAGACCCGAAAACTCTAGTTGCCTTCGGGATCCACCATTCCATATCTGTTTCCCCTGCCTTGTCCGATGCCTTACCTAGAACCAGTGATTCTCTCAGATTCCTCATCCTTAATTGTGCTTCACAATGTTCTTTACTCCACAGAAATGTAGGCAAAATTTGGAGTGTCTGAGAGTTTGGAGGGGTAGGCATCTATAGAGTTTACCAGATTCTTAGATGCACTTTGAACTTTATTTTGGCTCAGTATGACCCAAACCACCAGTGACTGTTAATTCTTCTTTGACTTCTCTTTACCAACTCTTCAGCAGTCCTTACCTTGCTTCTGTGGGCTCTCCTTAAAACCTAACCCACATGTGCACTAAGTTGTTTCCATTGGAAAATGCCTGCAAACAATAGACAAAAGAAATTTTCAGACAATGCATTTTAAGATTAGAGATGACCTATAATATTCATTTAAAAAATAGTAGGGAAACCAAATGCTGGGTTGAAATAATATGTATTTCATCCACCCTCCCGACTGCCCCCGACACAAGAATTTTTAAAAAGAAATTTGTAATCTTGAAGCATCTGAACTAAATATTTGAATGCCTAGAAAGACCTGGAGTTGCTATGTGCTTTTGGGATCACACTAGTCATATCCTCTGTAAACGCCTCATGACTGAATAAATATTATCAGACAAACCTCGAATTAGAAGCTTAGGTTTTTGACCAAGAGATTTTCCAGGGTTAAAAGGTCCTTTTGACGGAATGTTCCCCTTAGCGTTTAATGAAACTGGAAACAATCAACTCTAAAAAGAAAACCATGCACACCAAGAGTTTTCTATTTCTTAACTTAAATTCTCACCTTTATATCCATTAATCACTCTTTTTTTTATTATCCAAAAAGAAACCAGTTTTCCAAAAGTTCTTATTTCCAAAATATTGTGATTTTCATGTTTTCTGACACTGGAGGAGTGAGTACTATAAACATATTTTTAAAGTACTGCATATAATGTATATGTTATAGATGAATAATGCTAGGAATATAAATAGAGATATCATTATTTAATTTTCTGCTAATCTTGTTAATGAGAGAATTTGACATTAGGCAAAGTGTGAGGACTAGACATTATAGTCCTAATTTCTAATAAGTATTTTAAATAAGTATTTTGAAAGTTAATTAATGAAACGCTGCTGGTTGGTCTTTAGACCATTGCACAAAGGAAAGGTAAAGTAATATGACCAGTAACTGAAATAGTTAACCAAGAAGTTCTATTAAAATTGGAAAATGTGGGCATAAAGACATGCAAGAAAACAAAGTAGCGCTGCAGTGAGTGCACTGAAGTTGGTTTCCAGACTGGAACTGGCATGATCCCCCGAAGAAAGGAAGGAAGGGATCTTTCTTTAATCTTCATGACTTAGTAACTTATATTTCTCTATCTTCAGTATAACCTTCACACTGGACACAAAAGCTCTCAATGGATTTATGTTGATATTCTTATTTACAGAAAAAAAATCAAATGTGATATGATTCCACATTAACCTCCCATTGGAATCTGTAATCTTTACTTCTATATCATGCCCAATGTCAGACAATAAACATTGAACCAACATTTTAAATAGTTCAGCACTATAATTCTACCTGCAAAAAGTCTAATTTGCTTTTTAAAACTTAATATTAGGTTTTAAGCATACTTTCTACCACCCTTCATTTGGTTGCCACATCAGCAGATGAGAATAAAAGCATCTGCCTGAAGCAAATACACTACAGCTCACGCCAAACAGAGATTCCCAAGAAACCAAACAGAAAAGGGATAAAAATGAGAGGCATGTTTTATTAGATGTCTTCTACACCTGCTTCCTTCATCTTTTTAGACCTGTTTACCAAAGCCCATTGGATATCCTTAATTTTTTTAAAGCCACAGGCATATGAGCTAGTGGTTATTTTTGTCACTGCACTAAACACTTGTCTTATAATATTAAATTATTAAGGATAATGGCCTAGTATTAAAAATATAATAATGTTCTATATGTAGGTGAACTCTGAAAGCTTTTTAGCTGAAAAAGGTTATAGTTGCTAGGCAGACTGGTTACTTATTAAGCTCGCATTGTAAATGAAAAGAGTATTTAAACAGCTGGTATCTCTGTGATCCTACCATTAATCTTTTCCAGAAACAGTGTGACAAGAAGTGATAATTGACCATAGTTTTAGAAAAGACAGTGAAAAATCAATTGATGATGCAATTTGCATTTTATTTTCAAAATTACATTAAAATAGTATGCAATCTACTCATTTAAGTTCATTTTAGAATTAATATTATTCTAACCTACAAAATTTATTTTATTTTTCAGAATCAGATACTATATATTTATTAATGATCCAAATTAAATTAGCAACCTGTTAAAATTTCTCTACTATGCTGTTTGTGAAACTACAAATTTTCAGATTTTGTAAAAAACCATGTCTGAAAGTCTGGTAGAACCTAACTAGATAATGAAAGATCAAATAAGCAAATCAATATATAAACAAAAAAGTTGTGTAAGACCAACCAAAACCTTTGCTTTGTGCAATACAGTAGTGAATGATAATTTACAAAAAAATGCATATTTTATTGATATATACTTTAATGAGCACTATATTTTTAAATGAAAGCTTAATTTTAGAATATTTTTGGGTTTGTAGAAAAATTGTGAAAACAGAGTTCCCATATACTTCATTCTCAGTTTCCTCTATTATTAACATCTTATGTTAGTATGACATATGTGCCAGAATTAATGAGCTGATAATAGTGATACAATTATTAATTGAAGTTCATACTTTATTCAAACTGTCTTAATTTTTACCCATTTTCTGGAACATCAGGATACCATATTACATTCAGTCATCATGTCTCTTCAAGCTCTTCTTGGCTGTGACAGTTGTCCAGGCTCCCTCCCCCCTCTTTTTTTAATGATGTTGGCAGTTTTGAGGAGTACTGGTCAATATTTAACAGAATATTCCTTTATTGAGATTGGTCTGATATTTTTCTTAAGAAATATTGGGATTGGAGTTTAAGGTTTTGAGGAGAAAAATTATACAGGCAAAATGCAATTCTTATTATATCAAAGGTAAATATTATCAACATGATTGATTACTGCTAATGTTAACCTTGATCAGCTGGTTGAGTTAGGCATTTGTCAGATATCTCCACTATAGTTACCCTTTTCCTCCTCTTTCTATACTGTAGTTTTTGGAAGGAAGGCACGATGTGCAGACCACACTTAGAAGTGGGTATTTATGCTCCACTTCCTTGAGGGAAGAATATCTATTTAAATCATTTGGAATTATTCTGCATGGGAAATTTATCTGTTCTTTTTTTGTTTGTTTAATTATGGACTCATGGATATTTATTTTATGCTTTGGATTATTGTGCATTACTATTTCATTTAGTTGCTCAGTTTCAGACAGTATCTTTTGAAGTATTTATTTATATTTGAAAGTTTCTAGCTCAGTGCCAGAAATGTAGTAACTGCTCAGTAAATGGTAATTTAATGTGAACTAAATGTAGAAATATGCTCAAGGGCTATTTCCTAATTAAGAAATAGAAATGCATTTTATTGAGATGAACTTAATCCTTAATTACAGATCTCTACTTATGCCCTTGGAAAGAAAAAGAAAATGAAAGGAGACATAGCATATAACTTGGATAATACCGTGTAATGGCACGTTATAAATAACCACCAAAACTTAGCAGCAAACAACAATAAACATTTATTTAGTTCATGAATCTGTGAGATTCAGCTGATCTGGGATGAGTTTGGCTGATTTTGCCTGGTTCACTATGTTTATGTGGCTGATGTGGGAGAGATGGGAGAGTGGCTGGGGGGATCAGCCGGCCCTAGTGATGCCTCATGTGGTCCTTTTGCCTCTCATCATGAAGGAAGTAGCCTGGGTGTGTTCTTAAGGTGACAAATAAGGATAGGAGTGAGCAGAAATATATATTTTTCTCAAGCTTGTTTGCATCTTGTTTACTGTCATTCCAGTGGCCAATGCCATGGCACCAGGTGTGCCCAAATTTAAGAAGCGAGGAAAGAGATTGTGCCTCCTTAGTAAAAAGAACTACAAAGTCACATAGTATATGTGTATAAAGGAGAGGATAACGAATAGGGCCATTAAAACAATCGATCTACCATGCATAACAATGCAAAGGAAAATGTCTAAGCTCTCTTGGGGTGTGTTTATTGTTTTTGAAATAAGTTTCCACCCTGTTTTTGTTATGAATTATGACAGTGAGTAGAAGTGTAGCATTATCATTAACTGTCATATTTCAAGAGCTGTTCTTTCCATACTGACGACCAAATCATTTAAAAGTATAAGATGGTAATTTACTTTTCAATTCTGAACACATCTCAGATTATAATGAAATCTTATTGAACAAATGCTTTTTAATGGGGTCTATTTCCAATATGAATGAGGACTTCATGCAGCAAAACTTGAAGTAGAATAGTGAACAAGTCTATAAAATGAAAGAATTGGCTAAGCCGGTAAATCTCTTTCATATATATTTATGCCAGAATTAGACATATGAATAGTCTATTCTTAGTGAATATTTAGGAAAAGATAAACTCTTACTTAAAAAGAGGTCTCCATGGAAATACTCTTTCAAATAGTTATTGACAATCACAGAATACACAACTTGAAATTTGTTGTTTTAGTGTTTGTTTAAAATAAAATAAGCCTTTAAGAATTCATGCATATCAAATCCTATTTTTTTCTGTAGAAAAATTGAAGTAAAACAAATGAAATAAATCTCTTTTTTCTCAAAACATTTGAAAATAATGTATGAGCTGTAATTAAACAAACTTCTCTGTTTATATCTTATATGCTAAATACAGTCCTGAAAGAAGCAGTTTCTATTACACTTCCCTTAGAAAGCTGCTTATATTTGAGGCAGCACTTTGTAGAAAAGAAAGAAGATAAAAGAGCTTCAGATCCAGGGATATCTGGGTTGAAATCCTGATTCTCTCTTTTAGTTTAGCAGGGTTTTTAACATCTGTGAGCCTCAGTTTCCTTATCTGTAAAAAGGAAGTATAGTGTCTATCTCATGATTTTTAATGAGAATTTGTTGATATATAAAATGTCAAACTTAGCACAGTGCTTCACAAATAACAAGGCCCTTACTAATATTCTGATATCTCTGGCTTCCAAGATATTGCACTTTTATATTTGCTTATTACCTAACATCCCAACACACCTTTAAAAAAGTTTTTTGTTATTTGCTGGGATGCTATCTTCACTTTTAGGTTACCTACCATATACCAGCACTTTGTAGGCAAATGTAGGCATGGGAAAATGTACCCTAGAAAGAAAATTATTCTTTGAGTCTGAGCAAAACCAATGACTAGTACAAACAAGTTATGTTATTGCAAGGATTTATATGCGTTTTATTCTCATCTCATTCTCTGAAACTTAGTAGGAGCTTACAGTAACAATGGTTTAATAATCAAGCTACCCCACTAGTATCAGCATGAAAAAAATTTTCATATACATGTGTGTAAACACACACAAATGAAGATGGAGAACTTTGTTTAGAACACTTTGAGCTTTGAGAAATATATACATAGGAAAGAAAACAGGATTGCAAATATTCAACTTCAGCTTAAATATCACTTTTTCCTCTTTCCAGAGGCAATGAAAACTCTCACTGATGGCTATAATCATCAGGCAATCCTGTGAAATACATTTCTAAGAACGATTCTTAGTTTAATTTTTTTACTATGGCCCTGTGCTTGTCACAGGGTGTCCTAGATGATGCCAGGTCTTCAGCAGCAAAGTCAGTAATGGACAAAAAGGCTCAGTTGATAAAATACGTGTTCGATGTGTAGTTTTCAAATATACAGCTTCCCCTTGGTTCAATGAAACATTCTTGTATCCCAGCCAGGGTTTTTCACTACAAGAGCCTGAATATCGTATCGCATAGAATGTGTGAACAAGAGTTATATCTAAGCCACCACATTCCTCTGTTACCTGTTTAGATAGTGCTGAGGAGAAGCCTTAGGTTCCAACAGAGCTTGGCATTACCTCCATCATGGTAAGAAATACACTCACACTCCAGACAAGTGGACACACTACAAACTGGACTATAGACAGTGTATTTAAATTTTGCGATGGGCATATTATCTGCAAATCTACCAGTTAGTCCTAATAATCTCACAGTGAAAAAGTGCTCTGAGTCTCTCGCCAGGAAGAAGACTGAGTGATTAATTGAGGACAATGGAGATGTTTCTTCATGCTCTCATTTCTCTCCCTCAACATCATTCATTTCATTGTCCTGAAATGTCAGGACATTGAATTGTCATTTCATTGCCAGTGGGGATTTATGGAAGGGTTTCGATTATCAGATGGAGTGGTCCTAAAATATGACTGAGGTGCTCTTGGTATTAAGAATTCCTTATGATTCATATCAACTTTAAAATCTATTCTCCCCATGAAATGACTTTTCCTTTTTAAATTCTTTGGTATTTATGGAATTAATACTGTGTTGTATTAACACAAAGCCTTTCATCCAGAAACTTCAAAGCACCTTTTATTTGTCACATACTATGGTTATTTCTTATGACTATAAATACTTTTTTATGATTGATATTGAAGTGAGAGAACATTAAGAAACACAAAGTGTAATTTTGAGAAAACTTTCAAGTACATCAGATCTCATCTTAATTATATTATTTTTTTATAGTGCATGGTAGACTGAAATACTCTTCCATTTAAAAGTTAGCTTTGGGATCCCTGGGTGGCGCAGTGGTTTGGCGCTTGCCTTTGGCCCAGGGCGCGATCCTGGAGACCCGGGATCGAATCCCACATCAGGCTCCCGCTGCATGGAGCCTGTTTCTCCCTCTGCCTGTGTCTCTGCCTCTCTCTCTGTCTCTCTGTGACTATCATAAATAAATAAAAATTTAAAAAAATTAAAAAAAAATAAAAGTTAGCTTTGCTAAGACCCATTTCTTTAAAATTAGATTTTAATATAAAATGGTTTGTCTTTATTTCAAAAAATATAATACAGAGAATATTTTGTCTCAGATTTTGAGATTCCCTCACTAAAAATTTCATATCTTAATATATGTAAATGTATTCTACATCAGTCTTTTTATCCTCTTGGGCAATTACTAAAGTAATTCATAGACCTGTTCTTCCTGGTAAGTAGGGATAGATTAAATTCGTTAGGACACTTAAGTAGTATTAGATAAATTAAATTGACCTAAAAGATAGCTAATCCTCTAGAAATGGAGCAGTTTATTTCCTAACTCTTGTGTAAGTTTATGTTGGAATTTTGAGGGTGCTAATGAAATCATTGTTTAAGAGCTCTCAGTTCATAGAGCACAGTATGAAAATCCTTGTCATTCATCCAAGTGATAACACATGTATACAGAAATTGTGAACCGGTTTTCTGCGTGTGGATGGAATTCTAAGCTTAAATAAATACTTTAAATTCTTCTGTATGTGATTTAAAAGCAAGTTTCTGGAAATAAATTACAGTATACAAATAAGTAAAATCATAGTATCATTTGCTATATTATAGTTCTTGCCCCTGCTGCTAGTCAGTGATACGATTTTAGGCAAGTCCCTTAACTTCAACTGTAAAATGAAAGCATATATGTTGATTTCTGAAGTCATTTTAGGCTTCTATATGATAAATTGTAACTCTTTCTAAGATATTGAGTATTATTTCTCTGTTTTTAAACTATGGATATAGTATCTGCTATTGACTAAATAAATAAATAATTTAAATGAATGATTCAATTATAACTTACTTCAGTGGGTTAAGCATCTGTTTTCAGCTCAGGTCATGATTCCAGGGTCCTGGGATCCAGGCTCGCATGGAACTCCCTGCTCAGTAGGGAATTTCTTCTTCCTCTCCCTCTGCTGCTCCCCCTGCTTATGCTCTATGTGTCAAATACATAAAATCTTAAAAAAAAAAAAATTAACTTACTTCAGTTTTATAGTAAGCAATGCTGAAACCAATAGAAGGTCACACAAAGAAAAATACACCATCTAGAGCTGTTGGTACAAAAATAAATGCTATTCTTTTTCCTTCTGAAATTTTATCTGAGTAAATTAAAAGGATGGACATTTTTAAAATTTAAATTTGAATTAGTTAATATTTAGTAGTTCATCACTTAACATGTAACACCCAGTGCTCATCACAAGTGTCCTCCTTAATACCCATCACCCATTTAGCCCACCTCCCCCCCAGCAACCCTCAGTTTGTTCTCTATAGTTAAAAGTTTATTTTGTGGTATGCCTCTCTCTTTTTTACTTCTGTTCATCTATTTGGTTTCTTAAATTCCACATATGAGTGAAATCGTATGGTATTTGTCTTTCTCTCACTGACTTATTATGCTTAGGATCGTACACTCTAGCTCCATTCACATCATTGCAAATGGCAAAATTTCATTCTTTTTTATGGCTGATAGTATTCCATTATATACATATACCACAACTACTTTGTCCATTCATCATCAGTTGGTGGACATTTGGCCCCTTTTCATAATTTGGCTATTGTTGATAATGCTTCTATAAATATTGGAGTGCCTGTGCCCCTTTGAATCAACATTTTTGTATCTTTTGGGTAAATACCTAGTAGTGTAATTGCTGGGTCATAGAGTAGTTCTATTTTTAACTTTTTGAGGAACCTCCATACTCTTTTCCAGAGTGGCTGCATCAGTTTGCATTCTACCAACAGTGTAAAAGGATTTCCCGCTCTCTGCATCCTTGCCAACATCTGTTAACTGTATAGTTACATTTAGCCATTCTGGCAGGTGTGAAGAAATCTCTCATTGTAGTTTTGATTTGTTCCTTGATGATGAGTGATGTTGAACATCTTTTTATGTGTCTGTTAGCCATTTGGATGTCTTCTTTGGAAAAATGTCTATTTATGTCTTCTGGCCATTTCTTAACTTATTTGTTTTTTGAGGGTGTTGAGTTTTATAAATTCTTCATACATTTGGAACTATCCATTTATGGAACTAACACATTTGGAACTAACCCATTTTGGGACTAATCCAATAGTTCATTTTTGTTTTTCCCTTGCCTCCAGAGATGTGTCTAGTAAGAAGTTACTATGACCAGTTTCAAAGAGGTTGCTATCTGTGTTTTCTACGATTTAATGGTTTCCTGTGTCACATTTAGGTCTTTTATCATTTTGAATTTGTTTTTGTGTATGGTGTAAAAAAGTGGTCCAGTTTCATTCTTCTGCATGTTACTGTCCCATTTTCCCAACATCATTTGTTGAAGAGGCTTTTCTCCATTGGATATTCTTTCCTGCTTTGTCAAAAATCAGTTGATCATAGAGTTGTGGGTCCATTTCTGAGTTTTCTATTCTGTTCTGTTGATCTGTTTGTTGGTTTTTGTGCCAGTACCATACTGTCTTGACGACTACAGCTTTGTAATATAACTTGAAGTCTGGAATTGTGACGCCACCAGCTTTGCTTTTCCTTTTCAAGATTGCTTTGGATATTTGAGGTCTTTTGTGGATTCCTACAAATTTTAGGATGGTTTTTTCTAACTCTGTGAAAAATGCCAGTGATATTTTGATGGGGATTGCATTAAATGTGTAGATTGCTTTGGGTAGTGTAGATATTTTAACACTGTTTTTTCTTTCAGTCCGTGAGCATAGACTGTTTTTTCATTTCTTGTGTCATCTTCAATTTCTTTCATAAGTGTTCTATAGTTTTCAGAATACAGATCTTTTACTTCTTTGGTTAGGTTTATTCCTAGGTACTTATGGTTTTGGGTGCAGTTGTAAATGGGATTGATTCCTTGATTTCTCTTTCTGCTGCTTCGTTATTGTTGTATAGAAATGCAACAGAGTTCTGTAGATTTTTGTACTGGTGGAAATTTCTAAGAGTACACTATGACTATTACTATTTTGCTCCCATGGTTATTATATGACTTAACATAGCATCGTACTATTCATTTCTTCTGTATATAGGGAGAATAAGTAAATAAGTAATCAATGAATGGTATTGGAGGATATATTTTTATGATTCTTTCAGTTATCTTTTGTTATGATTCTTTCAGAATACATCTCAATTCTTTCAGTTGTCATTTGTTGTAATTCTTTCAGAAGAAATCTCAAATGAGATTTATAAAAATGAAATTTATTAAATCACAGAAGTTTAAAATAATGAATTAGAATTGGCTTCAGGGAATCCGGAGCTTAAATGATGCTAAAATATACATCTAGTCATCCCTTGGCTTGATCTTTTATTTTGACTTCATTTGGACAATTTCTTGCCATGGTATGTTAAGATGGCCAGAATGACAGTCTATCCACTCAGCAACTTTAGTGTAAAAAGCTCTTTCTTAATAGTTTCAATAAGATTTCTTCAACTGAATTTCCTTGTCTGATCACTATTCATATGGCTTAACTGGAAGATTCTTAACTATTGGCCAAATTATATATGTGCCTATCTCTGGAGTCTGTCGAGGTTGAGAGTGGAAACAATGTTAATCTGCTCGAATTACATAGGCTTGGGGACTGGGAAGGAGTGGTGATATAGTGACAATGAAGATACTGTTCCCAGAAGAGTGAAGGACTGCTGGCCTGGTTCAAGAAATAGAGACCCATTTCAGTAAGGGTTCAAAGAGTATGAAAAGAAGTTAGAAAAGAATCATTTTTCAAAAGCTATATTTTGGGTGTTTACTATGTGTCCTATACACTGAGGACACAGAAGTGAAAAAAACAAAAATCTTTGTCTTGTGTTGCTTATTCTGGTAGGAGATGCAGTGTTGTATGTTGACTTCAGGTGAAATATTGGTGTCTTGGTCTGTTCAGGCTGCGATAACAATGCTATAGACAAAGTGGCTTATAAACAACAGAAATTTACTCATAGTTCTGGAAGTTCAAGATCAAGGCATCAGTGGATTTGGTGTCTGGTGAGGACCCACTTTCTGTGTTCTCACAGGGCAGAATGGACACAGGAGTGCTCTGTGATCTTTTTAGTTCTATAGTCAGTCTATAAGGACACTAATTTCATTCATGAGAACTCTGCCCTCATGACCTAATCACCTCCTAAAGGCACCACTTCCTAATACCATCATATTGGGGGTTAGAATTTGAACATATGAATTTTGGAGGAGACACAAACATTCAGTCTATAATAATTAGTGTAATGTATATCATGATATGGGAACTATTTGGATTCAGGTTTGATTCAAGACTGGATTTGCCTACTTAATTCCTTTCTCACCTCTATCCAGTACAGTTTTGAGAACAAATGCTAAGGAATCTATTTTATTTTCCTAACAATTGATTGTTATCTATAATAGTTACAAAACTCTGATAACTTAATGGAATTTTTAATCCTACACTATGTCATACATTTTATTAAATATAATAGGCTTTATTATTTTCCCGAAATTCTCAGTACTTGGATATTACATCAGTTCTTAATTATCTGGCAAGTGTAGATTAATGAGAGAAATATCAAACTCCTGTCCCTATGATGAACAATTCACGTACTAAAGATACTATGTTAAAACATGTACAAATAATGTTGTATTACCAACTGAAGCATATGGAATTGGGATGTTATATGGCAGTTGCAAAATAGGTGAAAAGTGTTTGCCCTTCATGCAGTGTGAGATATGGATGGTGAGCAGCCAAATGTTGAAAGCAGAGACTTTGGCTCCGTGCTTTCCAGTGCCTAGGATAATGAATGAAGAAATTAGGATGAATGACAGATTTGTGCTTCTCAGTAGTCAGAAACAAAAGAATTTTAGAATCCTTAACTCAGTGTGCATAGATATCAGAGGATTTATTTAATTATTTATTAATTATTATAAACGTGTGTAACCCTGGAACACATAGATCATTCAAGAGGCTTGTGCAGTTGATATATGCCTCAGTTTCATTATCAGTAAAAATGGAAAAGCAAAACAAAAACACTTTATTTGCTTGTTTTTTGGGAACATATTAAAAAATCATATGGAATTCACCTACATAGTAAGCACATAGTACATTATATTTATTATGATTCGGATAAAGAAATGGTCTCTTTCTAAAATGAATTTATGATTCTGTTGAGAAGCCCTAATATAAGTAATACAAATGAATGGGAATTGAGGTTGTGAAGAATTGAGGCTCTGAAGAATTTTGAGCTTCTTGTATTCTAAAGTGGAAAGTTGGAGCAAGTGTTGATCTAGAATCTCAAAGGCCAGGTGCACTACAATCTGGAAACAAGTATTCAGAGCACAGAGTGAATCCAATCCCAAGGCAGAGTGAGTAACTTCTGTGTTTTATTTTGTATTTCCTGAAGGAGTCTTCCAGGATGAAGGTCAGGGCAAAAAGTACAATTGCCTCACAGAGAGCAGAGCCCTGTGGCCCTGGAACTTTCTATTTTTGTTGTTGTTCTTATTGCTTATTGTTGCTCTTATTGCTAATATTGGCTATAACATGGAAAAGTGTGGTTATAGAAATGTTTTTATAGTTCTAGTCTGTAAATATCATTAAAAAGTTATTGTTACTATATTATTATTCTAATATTACAACTTAGTAATTTTGTCTGAAATCATATGTACTATTTTTATGTGTAACAGTAATTCTCCTTCTTGTTTTTGAGTTTGTTTTTATATAAGTTAGTTATGTAAAAGTTCCTAGCAGAATTTGTAGAACATTAACCACTCTCTTTTTGTTAGTTTTCTTCTTTACTCTACTACATCCTCATAAGAAGAAAATGTATTACTGTATAAAAAGTAAAGCAGGAAATGTAAGTTAAGGTTTCCATGTTTATATGCTAATGAAAGTAATGTAAATAAAAGAAAAAAAACTAGATTAAGTTACATTGATAGCATCACCTCTTAATTTTTTTTAAACAACGATCAAAAGAAATGAATAAAAATAAAGTACACTTTACTTTTTACTATAAAAATGTAATATTCAAGTATCTTTTGAAAATTTCTAAGAATGAGTTTTTATGTGACACTATTTATTCTTAAAAAGAAAATTATTTTATTTCAGCATCTTTGCAGTTTTGTTTTCAATTCCTTACATTATATTCAGTAATTTCAGAGTTTGCAGGCTATTTCTGTTCTCTCCCTTCATTACTTATTTAGTTCAAGGCATAAATCAATATGTTGAATTAAAAACCCTCAGCCTCTAGCATGGATCATCATAAAGATGGTAGTTACTTCCTATTTAGCTTTAGAAGTTCAAAATACCAAGTGAAATAAACTACCATGGTCTTTCTCCTTGATTTATGATTATAAAATAAAATATTTAGAAATAATTTCTTAATAATTGATCATTAGGCCTGTAAGTAATTTAAAAAACTATTATTGCAATGTTTTAATAGGAAAAAATTTTTAAACGAATTTTGTCAGAAAGCCCTGTTGTGGTTGATTGAAGTGCTATCCTTTATCCTTTAGTCTCATTTGTAAATCTTTTTATTTTTGTATTTTTATTTTTTAAAAGATTTTATTTATTTATTATTGAGAGAGCACTAGCTGGGAGAGTGGCAGAGGGAGAGGGAGAAGCACACTCCCTATTAAGCAAGGAGCCTGATGCCACCTGGGACTCCATCTCAGGACCCTGGTATCATGACCTGAACGGAAGGCAGATGTTTAACCAAGACACTCATGTGCCCTGTAAATCTTTTTTTTTTTTTTTAAATGAAAAACAGATAAACATGACAACATTTAGAAGATGTGCTTTTCCATTGGTACCTTTGTAAAGATAAACAATGCCTTAGAACCAACCTTCATCAACTTGAGTTGCAATTTTAGTAAAACTTGAACAATTTTCTTTCACTAATAATTGTTTGAAATTCTTTTTTGCCTCATTTCCATTTTAATACAAATTAGGACATATATTTTGTTGTTGTAGATTGCAGTCTTTGACTTACCTTGCATTCAAAAGAATATGTTATTGGGGCACCTGGTGGTGTAGTTGGTTAAGTGTTCAACTCTTAGTTTTGGCTCAGGTCCTTATCTCAGTGTCGTGAGATCAAGCTCCGCTCCACATGGGGTTCCATGTTCAGTGCAGAGTCTGCTTGAAGATCTCTCTCCCTCTCCCTCTGTCCTTTTCACTCGTGTTCTCTCTCTCTAAAATAAGTAAATAAATCTTACCAAAAAAGCATGTTATTGTCACACATTGGGTAAACTTTTTCTTTGTAAAGATTATTTAGATATACAGTATTTTATTCTTATAGGGAAAATATCAGTTATACATCATTCATTGACAAAGTATGTAAAGGCCACTTAGTATTTGCAGGTAGCTCTAATCAATGAAGGTTGAAGTGATCAGGGTAAAACTCTTGAGCAGATAAGGAGAGAATACACGTAAGAGTTTAGCAGCTGTGGATTTATAAGGAATAACACCTAAGTCAACTCCTAAGTCAGTCTCAGGGCAGGAAAATCAAGAGAACGGAAAACAGGAAAGGAAAGCTCTATCTTGAAGGTAGCACTTGTGATAGGAAAAATAAATAAACTATTTATGGAACAATTCTGAAACTAAAAAGGAAAATAGTTGATTATCTACTGCACATTCTAGAGTAGCACAGAGCATTTTCAGATCTACTTTTTTTTATTTTGCTTAACTTTTTGTGGTTGTGATGAGATAGAGGGGTATGGGTTGGGAGAACATATCTTCATGTTATAACTTCTCAAGATCAGAGGGTGGAGAGTGTCTCCTTTATGTCCCTGCTTTCAATACTAAGCTCTGGCCAGCAAATAAGCAACTTTGAATTAAAAAGGAAAAAAAAAAAAAGTTGGCACAGTCTTTGAAGAGTTGCCAAGTTACTGACCTCTTATCTCCAACATGCCCTGGGGAAGAAGTTAGCAAAGAGCACTAGACCTACCACCTCCTGTCACTAATAAAGATCCATTTATGTTAATAATCCCTTTTTTTAAAAAAGCAAGTCAGACAGGAAATTTAAGTTGATTCACACTTCTACATAAATTAACTCCATCAGATAACCAAACAAATTGCTTTTCTTTTTATGCTGTCTCCTATCTCCTGCCCCAGGATATTTTTTTTCAAGCAGTAGAGGAGAAGTGTGAGTTTCTTTGGGAATCCTGGCCATTTGGGTCTTAGTGTATTGGTGTGGGGAACAGAATAAGGGCATTGAAACACAGAGAAAGGTGATGGTAAAACAGAGAAAGCACTGAGAAGAAACTTTCCCTATTTTATTTTCATTGAGCATTGATGTGTAAATTAGAAAATCCTTTCAAGAACATTTGTTGTAAGATCCTGATGCCAGAGCTAATGTAAAATTATAAGATCCCGATTTGTGACTTGGTTCTGTATATAGCAACCATAATCACTGGGTGATAAAACAGAATTCCAAATAACATTTGAACATTTGTCAAAGGCCCATGGCACTTTGCGACCAAATAAGAATAAAAGGAGATATATAAGTTTTAAATATTTGACTTTTTTTGTGAGCTTTTTTCAGTCCAGAACTGGCATCGGTTCAAACATGGTTTCATGTTTGCACATATTATTTAATTGTGGTAACCAAGTGGTCTTGTTGCAAGATTTCCTTTAGTGTCCACAGTTCTTGGTCACAGCTTTGAAGAATGAAGAGGTAGACCAGACAAAGAGTGGTAGGCATCAGAGCAAAGCTTATTGTGATAGCAAATTTTATTGAGTGATGACAGTACAAGGCTCCTGAAGAGAAAGGGGACCTGAGAGGGTTGCCACCAGCGTTTCTAAGTCTAGGGGTTTTTTATGGGCTTGTTGGGAGGCTCTTTTAATCTAATTAACCTTCCACGTGCCTGTCACCCAATCAGGTTTTTGACATCTACCTATCATGTGGGAAAGGATGGAGGGCTCCTTCCACGGTGGTATAAAATCCTTTTAAGGATGGTTTCCTCTTAGGGCAGAGATGCCCCTTGTTCCTGCCTGTCTTTCTTCCAACTATTCTTTATTAGTCTCAGTGATGTAGTTGCTACTGTTGCAGAGGAAAAAAAAAACATTATCTTCTCTTCAAGGTTCTTCTAGTTGGACCAATAATTAAATTGCCATCAAATAGATTAACGGAAGAAAATCAAGTTTAATTTCGTACATACAGGGAACTCACATAGTTTTGAGTTTCCAAAGACTGTCTGGCAAAATGAGGTATCTATGTCATCCTGGGCTAAAGAGAAGGGGGTAAATGTCTGGGACTTTAAATGGAAGGAATGAATTCACAGGAAGATAAAAATAAGTAAATGTTTCGTAAATGTTTGTGGGCCACTTAGAAACAATGGAACATAGCGAGGACTTTGAACATGGAGGCTTTGCTAGGTTCCTTCCTGTCTACCACAACTATGCCATACCGTAGTTACCCACAGTGATAGTTCTCTTCCTAGAGTAGCTCCTTTATCTAAATTCTTTTAAGCAATCATGAGGATTTGGGAGGGAGAGGTCAGAGTTTTTTCTTCAGTCTTTTAAGCCTTGATTGTTTTCAGCTTGGCATAATCTACATGCCTAAGCGGCCCATATTGGGGTGGCCCATATTGTAGGGGCCTACCCTTGGCCCCTGCACTACAATGGCCATAGTTCATGGGGCAGCATCTGTGGCAATGCATTGAATAAGGTTTCTGCTCCCATTTTTTATAGAAAGGAAGATAGACTAGAAGAGAACATTGTCACCTTTTTCATTATGTATAGCTCATTAGTTTCCTTGTCAACTTTTCTTTGCTTTTAATCAATTGAAGGAAAAAGGCTTCACAGATTTTCAGTAGGAAACATATGGAGCTGTAGCTCATCAGTAATGTGTGAACTTACATTTAAAGGTGCAGCTGACCTTGACCATGCATCCTTCCCAAGTTGCCTCTTATAAATCCTGTGATCAATAAATGAAATAGTATTTCAGTGCCTTCACAACTCACCTTCAAATGTCTGTTTTTCCCACATCATCTAAGTTTCTATAAATCTCTGCCCCCCCCCCCCGTAACAGGCACCAAATCTCTTTACAAGTTTAATAAAAGAAGAATTTAGCATTTCTCCTCAATATTAAGTTATGACTAAAATAATAAGGTAACAAGATTGGTATTTTAAGGAATCCAATTCTACTTAAATATCTAAGTAAATGCTGCATCCTTTTAAGTAGTCACTCTGAGTGGCATTTTCTAAAGATGTTGCCATTGCATGTAGGTTATTGATGTTCCTTTAGAATGGCGTTTAGAAGCTATTTTCAAGTTTCAGTAATTTATACTTAAGCCCTAATTTTCATTATTTACTCAAGTGAAGATTTCTCTTCATCAGCTTTAAAAATATTTTTTAATTTAAATTCAATTTGCCAACATATAGTATAACACCCAGTGCTTATCTCATCATGCGCCCTCCTTAATGCCCATCACCCAGTCACCCCATCTTCCTACCCCCCCCCCCTTTCCACAACCCTTTGTTCATTTCTCAGAGTTAAGAGTCTTTCATGGTTTGTCTTCCTCTCTAATTTTTCTCCGTTCAGTTTCCCTCCTTTCCCTTATGGTCCCTTTCACTATTTCTTATATTCCACATATGAATGAAACCATATGATAATTGTCTTTCTCTGATTGATTTATTTCACTCAGTATAATACCCTCCAGATCCATCCATCTCAATGTAAATGGTAGATATTCATCTTGTCTAATGGCTGAGTAATACTCCATTGTATATATATACCACATCTGCTTTATCCATTCATTTATCGAAGGACATCGTGGCTCCTTCCAGTTTGGCTATTGTGGACATAGCTCCTGTGAACATTGGATTGTAGGTGTCCTGTTGTTTCTCTACATCTGTATCTTTGGAGTAAATCCCCAGTAGTGCAATTGCTGCATCATAGGGTGGTTCTATTTTTAACTTCTCGAGGAACCTCCACACTGTTTTCCAGAGTGGCTGCACCAGCTTACATTCCCATCAACAGTGCAAGAAGCTTCCCCTTTATCCACATCCTTGCCAACATTTGTTGTTTCTGGTCCTGTTAATTTTAGCCATTTTCACTGATGTAAAATGATATCTCATTGTGGTTTTGATTTGTGTTTCCCTGATGGCAAGTGATGTGGAGCTTTTTTGCCTATTGGCCATGTGTAGGTCTTTGGAGAATTGTCTGTTCATGTCTTCTACCCATTTCTTGACTGGATTGTTTGTTTTTTGGGTGTTGAGTTTGATAAGTTCTTCGTAGATCTTGGATACTAACCCTTTATCTGCTATGTCATTGCAAATAGCTTCTCTCATTCTGTAGGTTGCCTTTTAGTTTTGTTGACTGTTTCCTTTGCTGTGCAAAAACTTTGTATCTTGATCTTTTTTTTTTAATTTAATTTTTATTGGTGTTCAATTTACCAACATACAGAAAAACACCCAGTGCTCATCCCGTCAAGTGTCCACCTCAGTGCCCGTCACCCATTCCCCTCCAACACCCGCCCTCCTCCCCTTCCACCACCCCTAGTTCGTTTCCCGAGTTAGGAGTCTTTATGTTCTGTCTCCCTTCCTGATATTTTGATCTTTATCAGCTTTTAAAAAATAATCAAGAGTATTGAACACACAACAGCATATTTCTTTCTCCCTGTATGTATTTGTGAATGTATTGGAAAGAGTAAATGAGTAAAGATGGGTTGATGTAGGATTTGAGATAGGATAAGATTATTATATTATTAAGTGGGATTAGTATATGACTAGAACTAATCTATCTTGGGTCTTTATACTCCTTTTTTGTCTCTTGGGTGTGATGTGTCAGGGCACACTTAGGGTCATCCTAACTATTAGAGACACGATGGGCTTAAGTAGAATGAACTTTATTAATTTTCAGAAGTATGTTAAAACATTGCAGGAATTTTGGCTAAGTAACTTGTAAAGCTTCTTTCACCCTAAGGGAGTAATGAAAATACCTTTTTTACTTTGTTCCTTAGAATAAAGGAAAAAAATGTCTAATATTTGAGGGAGAAAAGATTTTTAAATTTTTTAACTTTTTAAGAAGATTTTGTTTGTTTATTTATTTATTTATTAGAGAGAGAGAGAGATAGAGATTGAGCATAAGCAGTGAGGACGGGAAAGTGAGAGGAAGAAGTATACTCCCCACTGAGAAGGGTTCAATCCCAGGACCCTGGGATCATGACCTGAGCTGAAAGTAGATGCTTAACTGACCAAGCCACCCAGTCATCACAAAGATTTTTTATTTTTATTTTTTTAAAGAGAACTCATTTTGAAATAAGTAAACTGCAAGTACTCAAGTTGGAAGAGGCATTTAATATATGAAAACTTATTAAAAGAGGTAGAAGTTACACTAAAAAAACAATTCTTTCAAGTTTTTTTTTCATTCCTATATTCAATATACTCTAAGCTACAAAGTATACTATTAAAATGTTATATGTATTATTTGGAAAACAAAATTGAAACATTATCCATTTAATCATTGATTTTCACATGAAGACAAGCATACCATGAAAACAACTCCCTGGTAGGGGTTAAATCCTGATCCTTAGAGATATTTTTTTCCAAAATGCTTTCTTACCTCCCTAGCTTTCTCCAGATCTCATATGCTTTTTCCCTTCACTTCTGTATTGAAAATCATACTGTGCACGTGCAGTGTTTCTGAGTGGAGTATATTCTACAAATGAGCTTTCTGAAAGCTGAGAAAATACTGAGAACCAATGAATTAAACCATGCCTATCTAAAATGCATTGAATAATACTAAGAGGTATACAATAGGCTGTAATATTCATTAATTAAAACTATAGCTGGGTTTTCCCTCCTGAAATAATAAACACTTAAAACTAGGAAATATATATAAAAGATCTATTTTAAAATGACTTCTCTTGAGATTATAATAAAACATCTATATATGTATGCTTGGATCTTAAACACTGGACAAAAGTAAAATAAAATGTCTTTGCTATTTAAAATAGGTATAGACAAGTTTCAAATGGTTCTGCATATAAACTTGCTGGTATGCATAATTTCAAATCAGGCCAGTTACAGCTTTCATTCTTGGAGCTAAATTCAAAATTCTATTACGTTTCACAATATTCTAGAGAAAAATAAAATGTTTCTCTAATGCCGGCTTTCATTCAGTCCATACCCAATTTTGAGGGACTGCTGTCAACAATGCCAAAAACATGTGCTGGATGTTTAATAACATTCCTGATATGATAAAGAGCATCTGGGGCAATTGTAAATCAGAGTCTAACTGCTAAACCCCTTTTATACCTTCCAAATAAAGCTAAACTAACACTAGTTTCTTAAAGGGTCTTGAAAAAAACTGAGTGTAAGAACAGCATGATTTACTCATCAAAGAGCAAGATATGCCATTTTTCATAGTACATTCAGAATAGAGGTGGTCATGTTTATTTTTAAGATGGTTTGTGATTTTTTATAAATAAACAAAGATATTGACCACACACAATGTAAAATCAGTTCAAAAAAGCCCCTCTCAGAATACTTTTCAAAATTTGTTCTGAAGATGGAAAAAAAAGCTAAAAATGCTGTACTATCTAAATCAGGACCCTCCCTTTGTAGAACATGTTTATCTTCACGGTTAGACTCAATATGCTTAGTAATATTAGTTTATATATACCTTTAGAATGTACTTATGCTCTTTATCTTACTGTTCTTTTATCTTCTTTTTTTTTTTTTGAAAAAAAAAGATAAGTAGTTAGGTAAGCAGTCACTGTTGTAGTTTTATATTATAATAAATTATGACACCAGTCTATTTTACTGTTTTTTCTTAGCAAATATGAACAATGACCTTTTCTTTGAGAATTTAAAGCATTCCTGGAAAGAAATTTTATACACACACACACACACACACACACACAGGCTAAGTAAATAAATAAATAAATAAACATATACATATACAAATATATATTTTTAAATGGCTTATATCCAGGAGACAACCGTTTGACATACAGTATATTAAACAAATTACTTAAATGACTGCCATTTATCTTAGCCTAAAAGGCAATAATAGTATTTATAATGAGCTCAAAGAACATTAAAAAGGGGAGAAATTAACATTGAAGTTATAAAATATTAAAGGCAGTCTACCACGCAATTTCTATATATTCAAATACAGTAAATGCTGGTTAGGTAATACATGAACAGGTAATTTTTATCTTTAAAATTTGGAAGGATTAGTCAGGAGGGAAGAATGTAAAGGGTTTTAATATCAGTGAAGGAGTAGATTTCAGAATTTTAAAGAGATTGAGTATATTGCCAAAGGCAAATTGCCACCTGTCCATTAAATGGGAGACAAATTTATATTTATAATTTAAAAAATATAATTTTGAAAACTCTAGCATGTTTTTGATAAGTGTTTTGCTTTTGTTATCAAGTAATCCTGAGTATTTGGCATTAGAATGGGATTCATTTTTCTTTATAACATTGTTACCAATAAGCACATGAGTATAATGAAAGGATATATTTAATTAATGTTCTAGGAGTAGACAAAAAATGAGCAAGAAGTTGTTTGATAATTCTGATTATATTTTTTTCAGATAAAGATCTAGATTTTTGCAATTGGTGGTGTTTTACATCAACCCCCTGATACATAGCCATCACCACCACCCACAAAAAGCAGTTGGGATTGCGAAGTTCTAATAGTGCAAGAGGTGCTCTTTTTTGGGGGGCGGGGGAGGGGAGAGGTTAGCTACTAAAGATGGAAATCAGAGGGAGGTGACAAACCGTAAGAGACTCCTATGGGAAGGGGAGTTATGGGAAACAAACTGAGGGCCTCTGGAGGAGAGGGAGGTCGGGGGTCCAGGTAACTGGGTGATGAATATTCAGGAAGGCATGTGATGTCATAAGCACTGGGAATTATTTAAGACTGATGAATCACTAACCTCTACCTCTGAAACCAATAATATATGATAATTAATTGAATCTAAATAAAATTATTTTAAAAAGATCATCTAAAGCTGAACTGTTAGTGTTTTAGTGAGTCCTGAAACCTTTTGCTTCTAATTCAGAGATCTGCTTCTTGTGATCAATTTAAAGTATTTTCCATTCATCCACACACACACACACACACACGTGCACACACACATATACATATATATTTCCTTAACATATATGGTGATAAATTTATAAATATATAGAAATGTATATGTTATATATATTTACATATCTACCATTTATTAAATTCTGAAGTTAAAGTTTTACAAGCAGAAATAAGTAATATGTAAAATCTTATATAGTATAAGATTATTGGTAAATAGGTGACCTGATTAAATTCCTTTAAGCTAAAAGAAAAATGTCACTTGCAGTTTTTTAGTCTCTGTTAAAGAAACAATTTCAGTAATCTTCTGAATCCCTTTTCAGCCAACAGCTCTGTAACATCTTGCCTTGACACGTGATAATGCCTTTTTAGCTAATTCCAACTTAGAGAGATGAGTAACCATGGCTCCATCCAATTTTCCACATGACATCTGTGGCAGCAGAGGCATTCACAGGACCTCTCTCCTGGAGAGCTCTCCCTTAGGTGGAGTTTGAATTTCTGTAAGAAAGTCATTGACAGGGGAATCAGTTAGGACTCTGCATTAAGGACTAGAAGCTTCCTAGGTTCAGATGCTGACAAGGCCATGTTTCTTATCTCCGAGATTTCCTGCCCTTCCCCCATGAAGCTGTTCCTCTAGGCTGGCAGAGAGCTTGCCTGTGGACTAGAGGGTGACAGACTCCCTTTGATGATGAGCATCCACAGGCACAGGGAGTAGACTCTTGCTATTCATTGAGCTGCACAGCTGTGGCAACTGGATCCTGCCCGAGTGTCAAAAATTGGGGGCAGGGCTTCAGTTTAAGCAAAAGAGAAGACCATTTAAGTACAAATGAACTACTTTAGGCTCTCTGAATTTATTGTCTCCCAGTTGCCCTGATTTAAGATCCATCGTTTATTTTACTGAAATGTCAGAGCTGACCATCTTTTCTATAGACTCATTTTATACAAAACAAAACAAAACACCACCATCATGTTTTCACACCGAAAAAGACATATTTTCATATATGAATGTGTTGGTGAATCTTTGGCATTGATATTTTCACGACTGTGTATTCTCTCTTTCCTGTTAACCCCTGGGTTCAGCATGAAATTAATTCTTGTTGATTCATCTTCAATACTCTTGCATGGTTTGTCAGGCTGCAGGTTGTGTGGAATAGTAATATTCAGTGGATTTTTTACCTTTTTTTGCAAACAGAAATTTACATATTTAATGAATAAGCTGCTCAAATCTTGAAGAAATACAAGCATGTTTAGCAGGCATTTTTAGAATGACACTAAGGAGAATCTGTAGCAGGTGGCTATTTCTAGCTATGCAAAGCTTAACAAGCGCATAAAGAGTTAATTCAACTGTACAAATGAATATGCTAATCAGGGCATAATTTATCTCGGAAGAAACATATTTATTGTGTCTTCTATTTGATTAGATAGCTTCAATGTTCAATTAATCAGTTACCTTTCAATATCATTCCTGAGAGCTGCTTAATTAATCTGTTGCACAACCCTATTCATTCTACTAGCAATTCCTTGCCCCATTTCAAACGACAAAACCCAGGAACTGTGCCACGTAAAGAATTTATGCCAACGTCAGGTGAAGGTTGATAAGTGGCTGACTTTTTTTTTCTTTATTAGGTTAGTCAAACCAATCAGCCTTATAGGATTTACATTTGTCAAAAATTCTTAATGCATTGAAACTAATGAGAAATAGAGGAAGAAAATCACCAAGAGAATGGTGGCATTGTTTGTATGTCTCGAGGGTTAGTATTTTCCTTTCATCAAATGAATTTTCTTGTCTTTTCCTAATGTTAAATTTAAAAAATAGTGTTAATTGAACCCAAATTAGTGTTTACATGTTTACTGCCTCCTAGGCACCATTCATTGTTTCCCAAATGCTATCAATAATCATCCCAATAATAGTTCTATGAATATTTATCAGATAATAATCAGTTTGAAGGTACTCTGTTCACAACATAGAGTAGCCATTCCCAAGTAATTGTTGAGATAACCCACCAATTAAATCAGTTTCACAGGTTTTTTTCTCATCTGCACCCCACTCTTGGAATCTCCTTCTCTTTCCTTTCTTTTCTCCTGTTACTGACTGAGGCTCCATATTAATCTTCACTGTCACTCCCTTTTGTTCTGCAGAAGCATTTTGGTTGAAGTTGGACCAAAATTGGTTGGCCAGGACGCCTGGGTGGCTCAGCGGTTGGGCGCCTGCGTTTGGCTCAGGGAGTGATCCCAGGATTCGGGATCGAGTCCTGCGTCCGGCTCCATGCATGGAGCCTGCCTCTCTCTCTCTGTGTCTCTCATGAATAAATAAATAAAAGCTTAAAAAAAAGAAAACAAAACACACACAAAAAAATACCAAAATTGGTTAGCAGATCTTATACCATCTTCTTTGTCTTCTCATTGTCCTAGGCTCACTTTCATCTCCCAACACCACCTCATGTAGACCCATTTAGCTTTCCGAAAAGGATTTAAAATATTTTGAATCTGGTTGCATGGGTGGCTCAGTCGGTTAAATGTCTGCCTATGGCTCAGGTCATGATCTCAGGATCCTGGAATTGAGCCCTGGGCCAGGCTCCCCAATCCTCAGGGAGTCTGTTCCTCTCTCTGTCCCTCCACCACACCTCCCTTCCCCACTTGTGCTCATACTCTTTCTTTCAAATAAATAAATAAATAAAATCTAAAAGGAAATACTTTGGTCAATCATTTGTTATCTCCTATAACTTCTAAAATAAAATACTCGTGAAAGCATTAAGTAATGTACCTTTAATTATGTGGGGGCCATAAGCCCTGTTCAGAGAACTGTGATAATAATATTTGTATTATACTTGAGTTCTTTTAATTTGCTAGGTACGTTTTAATTTTTATATAAAATATGTATTATTTTGTTTAATCTTAAATCATCCCTATGTGCTATTATTTTACTCATTATACACATGAGAAAACTGAGGCACTGGTAGATTAAATAACTTGCTCAAGAGCATGTACCCACCATATTAAAAGGGAGATAACATTAAATTTATAATTTAAAAAATGTAATTCTGAAAATTCTAGCAGGTTTATGAGAAGTGCTTTGCTTTTGTCATCATCTAATACTTTTAACAAATAATACTCTTCTTAATTTATTCATACCCATTGAGACTAATTGCAAAGAATTTCCAAAATATTACCTATTATATAGGTCTAATTCAGTGGAAACTAACAGTAAACAAACTATTTTTAGCAAAAAAAAAAAAGAGAGAGAGAGAGAGAGAGAGAGAGCGAGACAGAGAGAATTAATGGTTTGGAGTATTAAGAAGTACAAGTCCTAGGCATGCCTGGATCTAGGTCCTGAAATGTGCCATCAGGGTATCATTTCTCCCTATCTCTCAACATGCTCTTCTTTATAATAATAACTTCATTTTAAAAAACAAAAAAAAAATAAAAAATAAAAAAATAAAAAAAAATAACTTCATTTTCAACATGAGTATCTAAATATATCAAAGTTTAGAAAGTGGACTCCAAGTCAGTCAGCATTCTAGTCCTGGCTCCTTCATTTCTCAATTGATTACTCCCAGTGGTAAGCCATTAGCGAGAGAAGGTCTGAATAAGCTCTTCCTCATTATTTACTGCCACATAGTACCAAAAATGATGTTGGCATATAGTAGATGCTTTTTAAAATTTGTGGAATGAGTGATATCACCTAAATAGCAAATGGTTGTTCAGTTACTAAAAGAGATTAGGGCAAACGTGTATGTTTTAAGATAATGAAATTAAAATGCTATTCATAAGCTTGGTTATTTCTAAATATCAGAAAATATGAAGTCTGATATTTATTTAAAAAATTGTTAGAGATGTTAAGTTCAAAATATAGAAGAGGCAATGTAGAAATGGCACATGTGAATAGCAAACATTCAAGTATAAATAAAATGATTTAAAAAGTTACAAATTGCCAATGACAAAATACAAATAGGTACTGGTCAGTTATTCACTAATTTATACCCTTTAAACAATTTCAGTGTAATATTGGGAATAAAGGACCCCTTCCTGCTATTTTTCTGTGCATTTTCAGCAAAAGCATATTCAGTTTTTGTAGTAATTGTTTATTCAAGCTTGTATAAGACTTGTTCAGAAACTATGTGGGGTTTCCCTGGACTCCCATTTGTATTTTATATGTAGATATATAGTCAACCCAAACTCATTCAAGTACAGAAAAGTGATGTGTTTCTTCTTACTGTGAATACAGTAGGGTTCGATTTGAGATTATTTGGCTTTGTTCTAAATGTCACTACTACTGTGATGCCCCCCCTTTCCTTCTCTCTTGATAGATAGATGATAGATAGATAGATGATAGATAGATAGATAGATAGATAGATAGATAGATAGATGATAGATAGATACAGAGCTATAATCTGTCTCCTGCCTATGCAAGGGAAGGACTTACTGCTCTTTATGTATTTTAAAAGACTTTAAAAATAATATTAAGAAAGTGGGCAAATCAGAACACAGATGAGTTAACTAAAATGATGAAGCTGGGGATGATATTAGTACTAAATGTGTGCTATGAGGTGCTATCCATTTGCTAGAAGAAGGCACCAGTGACTAGCAGCCCACAAAAACAGGGAGATGTCACACGTGCTCCAAAAGTCCTGGTTTACATGTATAGAAGAATCAGAATGAGGTACTAAGATAAACCTTTAAAGTTTCCATGTTCTATATCTTCTCTATTTCTGCTTGGAATGTCCTGCCACTCTTTACTTGGCTAACTTGAAATACTTCACAAATTCCTTATCCATTCCTGGAATGGCATCGTTAGGTGCCTCTCCTCTGTAATACTATCATTTGAGACATATTGCTATCCTTGCGCTTACAACATGTATAATTATTTGTTTAATCATCTTTCTCCACCATGGTTTAGAAAGCTCCTTAATGGCAATGTCTATGTATTATGCATCTTTTAACCTCCCAAAACCTAGCACAGTGTCTGGAAAATTATAAATCAATAAATGTTGAAGATATTGTGCTTGAAAAAAAATTCTTCTAAAAGACATACTAGTTATAAAGATAAAATACTAGTTTCTGAGAGCTATTTCTTATAGCCTTTCTGACTCTACATGCTGTTCAGAAAAAAAAAAAAAACTAAAAACAACAACATAACTTTATAGTCGAATCAGCACATTGCAGTCCAACGTCTGCAATTAGGGGGACTCACTTAACTCAGAGATAAGTTGTGGAGGAATGGTTTGATTGTAAGTCATATAATCTGAAGTTATTTCCACCAAATGTTTGATATATCTTAAGCAGTAACAAGTTCAGGGTTATTTTCTCTGGAAATGTCCTTGAGTGCAGTAGCGTTTTGCTGTTCCTTTAAGTGAGGAGCCATATGCTTTACCCATTTGTGAAACTGAGTGCTCCACTGACTTTTGTAAGAAAGTCACACATATGTGGGCCAACCCAGGATTCTACTCCAGCATGTGGAGAAAAGTTAAATGTCCTTAAGCATGCTAGAAATAGTGTCCTAGTCGTTTTTTAAATTTTTAATTGTCTCTATCTTTGATTAAGCTACTGGCTATCACTTTTTACTGTTCTGTGAACACCTACCCACCAAAATATTTCAGTTTCTAGTTTAAGTTGGATTGGTAAACTAGATATTTAAGCTGATTTTTAAATTATCTAAATGAAAATAAGTTACCTCAGACAGATACCTGAGAACTTTTTTTACTAAGCATGTGTTAGCTAAGGTGGATATTAAACCTGCTTTTCCTCCTGGATTTCCTATCTAGATGAAGCACACCACCAGCTACTCCATTATCCAAATTACAAAACTGAAATATTTATCTTTCAGGTTTCTCTTCTTCATATCCAGTGATTCAACAAGCAGTGCCACTTCATTTCTGAAATAACCCTGCTCCAGTTTTTCAAATGTCCTTTATTTGAGGTTCATGTCTTAATTTCCTGTCTGGTCTTTCTACCATTAATTTCAATGCCTCAAATCCAACCATCACATTCACCTCTTGGAGACCTTTCCCAAGTGCACACCCTTCTATAAATATCTAACACCTTTAGGATAAAAGTCAAATTCCTTATTTACTTATTGATTTGCAGAAAAATTTAACACCTGTTATGTACCAGGCACTGTTGTGGGTACTTAAACACATACAAAAGCTTTCTAGGATCATATTTCTTTCCTGAATCATCTTCTACCATCTCCCTAGTCTGATCCTGAGAGTACACTCATCATTCAGAACTACAAATTCTTCTTAAATGTAGAATGTTCTTTCATATTTCCAAGCCTCTGCGTGTCCTGGTACTTTGGTGTAAAATGGCCTTCTTTCCTTGCCCTTCAAGATATATCTCCTACTCTGTCAGGACTTTCACACTGCTGCCATATTTGGGCAAGATAGAAACTTTCTCTTTGGTGCCCAATTAGCCATGCTTTCTATACTTAAATGCTCATTTTAATCATAATCGTAACTATTTCCTTGCATTACTTTCCTACTAGGTTGGGAAGATCAGGAGTATTATCTTTTCATCTTGGTATCCTGAGGTTTACACAGCATCTGACAAATAGTGAATGTTCAGTTAACGTCTTCTGAATAAACTGCAGAATGACCACCTGCCTGCTTTAGATGGGCAATAAATTGATGGTACTCCCATGATCCAAACCCTATTGTATGTCATTTTTACTTATAAAATTGTCTTCTTTCTCTTCCAATTAGACCATAAGCCCCTCTAAGGCCCAGAGTTCTCTCCTCTATGGTACCTAGTAAGAGACTTTGCACACTAAGTGTAAACACAGTCCATAACTATTGAAGTGAATTTTAAAATCACTCCAGTAAATTTCTCTGCAGTCTGTTTGAACTTCCAAAATGATGACTTCATTGCTGTATGCTCATTAAAGAGGAACAAAGAAGGGATTGGATTACAGACTTCCTAGGGAAATCATTTCTCCTATTACTTCCTGTTCTCCTCTGGTTTCTCACCCATTCTGATTGACCAAGCATTAGGCTTGAACAGAGAAGGAGCACAAAACTGAGGGAGGAAAAGCCATACCATGCAATAGAGGCTCCACAGAAATAAAAAGTCAATTGGATTTTTTGATGGCAGAAAATTGTTGGAAATATTAATTCCAGGAGCATCTAGGGTGAGAGGAGACAGAAACAGAGTGTCAGGGGCGGGGGGAAGGAAGGACTCAAAGTGAGGCAGTTTTGACAGTCTGTGGTGGATACTCTCTCTGGTATG
This sequence comes from Vulpes lagopus, assembly GCF_018345385.1. Taxonomy (NCBI): domain Eukaryota; kingdom Metazoa; phylum Chordata; class Mammalia; order Carnivora; family Canidae; genus Vulpes; species Vulpes lagopus. Next base: position 93,452,790 of record NC_054824.1, on the reverse strand, counting down.
ACTAATTGAGAATTGATTGTGCATGCAGAAAGGTTATGTTTTATTAAGGGAAACCTTTTTCCCTTTTGTCTTTATGAAATCCGCTCTTCTGCAGATGTTACTCCCTTCCCATACCGAAGCCTCATTAATTTATAATTCACCACATTGCTTTAAAAGTGCTGTGCAAATTTCCTGTTTCTCTCACATACAGTGCTTCTAATAGAGAAAGTCAAGTAGGATATAAGTTGAAATGCTGCTTGTCTTGAGGGCTGCACGCCAGACTTGCTGGTGCCAAAACATTTCACCAATCGTCTCTTAGATCATTGTAAATGTTTCCAAGTACCATTTTGCAAGCTCCATGAAAGTGAATTTGGGCCCTAAAACAACTCGTTTACTGTTGACTATAAATTGACTCTGGTTTCTAGAACCTTAAGTCAAAGCTAAATGGAGTCTTCTAGTGGGGCTCTGTTAATTTTAAGGACAAGCACCCTCACACAGAGCGGGGCACGATCTCACCAAATGCAGACTCTGAGGGCAGATGCAATAAAAATAGCAAGAAGGAAATTAATTCCGCTCCACCATCCTAACTGTTCTGTCAGTAAATTTCACAGAACTTGAGGAACTAATGCATACAGAGATGGAGGAGAAGTGAAAAAGGCTTTCCAGTTTCTAATTGGCCAACTTGCCATTAGTGAAGATATAATTAAAGAAGGAGTAGGTTAACATCACTTTTCATTGAATCTCACTTTAATAGATACAGAAAAAAAACAAGACAATTTGACAATTTAGATAATTTTTAAAAATTTAAACCTCTTGAATATGAAATGCCTAAGAGAGATATATAGAAGGAGGGAGACCTCAGGTCTTTTTTTTTTTTTTTTTAGACCTCAGGTCTTTAAGTAAGTTTGGAGTGTGTGTGTGTGTGTGTGTGTGTGTGTGTGTGTGTGTTGGGTTGGGTATATTAGCATGGACTATCATGCAGGGGTTAAAATCTCACATATCTCACAGATTCCAGACAGAGAACATAAGTAAAGCAAGCGAGATGGGGATTGACAAAAATGTGTGCCTGGACTAAAGGAGCAGTAGGCATTCAGCCTCTGTTTGATCACTGCCAAACGAGAATATGGGCCTGGTGTGACCAGATCATATTCTTTCTGAAGAGAAGTTGGAAAACTACTTTGTTTTGGTCATACAGTCTCACATAAATATCTGTAATTAGTCAAACATTGACATTTTGTGATGGTCAAATAAAACACAGAGACAAATTCAGCTACAAATTTGAGACCTGTGGATTGCACTTTTATTGGGGGAATCAAGACTTATAACAGGTTAAGCAATTCAAGAGTAGTCTAAGCCATTACATAATTAGATGTTAAGTAGAATGAGGTGTCAGTTAACAAACTTGTAAGTGTAGTAGGGGAGAGGTCGGTGTTGGCTGAAGTTAAAACCGAATCATGAGTAGTTGTGGGATGTCATCTGAACCTTGAAGAGTCAATGACTATCAGTGGCAATCTCCCTCTTTTATTGCCACTGATAGGCATTAAAAGGAGAGAAAGCGGGGCACTCAGTGGTTGAGCGGTTGAGTGTCTGCCTTTGGTTCAGGGTGTGATCCCGGGGTTCTAGGATCGAGTCCCGCATTGGGCTCCCTGCAGAGATCTTTGTGTCTCTCATGAATAAATAAATAAAATCTTTAAAAAAGGGGGGGAGGGAGAAAGCATTTGAAGTAAGGAGGGTAATATGGAGCCTAAGATGATAATTTGGGAACAGTGAATAGCTTCAACTAAGTGGGAACAAAGAAAGGACTAGAACTATTTTTCTAACTCCTAGTCCGTTGTTTTCTCTACGACACTTTACCACCTCTTATCCTGACCTACGATAAAATATAGATTTTATAAATTAGGTAAATGTTTACTGAATATCAATTCTATGCCAAACACTACTCCAGGCTCCCGTCCGCATTTCTACATACATGCTCACCCATGCAAATGGACACAGATCAAATCTAGCTTAATTACAAATTGATTACATGAAGAGTCATATTAGGTACATTTTAATTATTCTAGGAGGAAGTGGAATTACTTGAGAATTTTCATAATCCTAGGAATGTATAACCAAAAATATTTTGAACATGAGATTCTATGTTGTCAAATAGTCGTGTAAAATATTTCTAGATAAAATGAGTATAAAATAATTTCATATTCATCAACAGTTTATAAGAAATTAGTAGTGAATATCCAAACCAAAATAACAGTTTGGCTGGTTAATGAATACATCCCCATTCATCAGCCATCACATGAATTCTTACCATTAGGACAAATATTAAAATCAGTATAAAATATTTTTATATTTTGCTTTCTTGCCAATCATGCCCTTTAAGAAAATGATAGATAGATTTTCAGAGAGATAGGTAGAGAGAATAAAAAAGAGAGAGAAAGAACAACTGTTTTGGATAGGATAATACTGGTATGTCCCTCAAAGAGCTTTCAATATATATAACATTTCATTTTATGAAAAAATACTATGCATGTATAAGTATAAAAGTTACTTAACATTCTAGCTTCAGCAAATGCCTTTATACTCTCTAAAATATGTAAGTGATGAATCACTAAATTGTATACCTGAAACTAATATTATACTGTATGTAAACTAACTAGAATTTAATTAAAAATATGGAGACAAAATATGATAATCTATTTTTACTGTTGAAGTATATTACATATCAAAGGTCCCATATTTAGCAACATAAAATATATTTTAAAAATAATTACATTGTTAATCAATGAATATGAGTAAAGTACTGGGGGGAAATTTTGCGTTCATTGTCCATATCAAAGTAAATTGTAGAACATAAAGCTAACAAAAGGCTATGTTGATATTTCAAACTCAGTATCACTCTTAGAACCTGATCCAACAGTTGCAAACCATTCTAAAAACATTAGTTAAAGTCTAGGTAGTTTAATATAAGATATGTACTTACAAAGCTTGTATTGCATAGTGACATTTAGTTCAAAAATGTTATACTGCTGGCCTAACCTTTCTATCTGTTTTTCATAGTCTTCTTATCCAGGCACTTTTCCAAGACACACAGAATATTAGCTGTGCACTCTCTAAATTTAACTTGAGAATTGAGAGAGATCAGATCCATATGTACAAGAAAAATAAAGTGTCAGCATGACCATCTTAAATCTGTGTCTTGGATATTGTTTTTAAAAGCTACTCCTTCATAGCTGATATACTACACAACAAATATAATGCAATTGAACCTTAATTTGTTGCATATCTTTTGCAAAACCATATTTCAATCATGAAAAGGGATACAAATCAATATCAGTTAATAATTTTGATTAAAAACTATATACCCAAAAGGAACATCCTGGTATTTGAATTTCAGTAATATTTCACCTCCTTCCGTCTGATTTCTGCTGTGTCAGCACAACATTATCTCGGGCAGCAGCCATTAGAGTGGTTGTTTCTCTAATGTTGGCTCTCTTATGTACATTTTACTGCTTGCTCTGATGGAATTTTTATCTTCACAAAATATTTCCTTGTTTGTCTATTTCTGTGTCCAGTAAGTCTATATGCTAAGAAGATAAAGGTGCAGAAACCTTTAAGTTATTTAACTTTAAAAACAGAATTTTGGGATCCCTGGGTGGCGCAGCGGTTTGGCGCCTGCCTTTGGCTCAGGGCGCGATCCTGGAGACCCGGGATCGAATCCCACATCGGGCTCCCGGTGCATGGAGCCTGCTTCTCCCTCCGCCTGTGTCTCTGCCTCTCTCTCTCTCTCTGTGACTATCATAAATAAAAAAAAAAAAAAAAAAAAAAATTAAAAACAATTTTCCAACAGTGAACAATTCCATCCACTTTCTTGAAGCATTTAGATAAAACATGAAACTTCCTTGTTAAGGTTTTTGATTTGTAATTTACAAGAATTGAGAGTTTGGAGCGTTTTGAGAAGAACAGGATTATTCAGTGGATACCACCTGCATCCCAAGGCTAGCCTAATTCTCAAAAGTTTAAAATTTGCAATTACTCTTAAAAAAAAAAATCCTTTGTTGACTTTTAAAGATAACACAGATCTATTATATGTTTTATGGTGAATGTACTATAACATGTAACCGTGGAATATTAAGGCCATGGATTCAGAGATGTAAAAAGTTATTTAGAAATTTGGGGGATTTTGTTTGTTACTGAAGTATTTTCCCTGAAGTCACCTAGTCAATAGAAGGAAGAGCAATTTCCCAGGGACCGTAAATTACTTTATCTGGATGATTGGCAATTTATAAAATTGGCATCCTTCCTGAGGAAGGTTTTTATATGCACAGATAGTTTTTTTCACTGCAAGCAAGATTAAAATAAGCTAACAAAATGTGCAGTTTGTTTTGTCATATTTAGTGCCTATAGAAGAATATCTACTGCTCTCAAGAGTCAATCTGTTAACCTTCATAATCAGTGCAAGGAGATGCATGAAATAGAAACAATCATGTCTAAAACAATTAAATACATGTTTTTCTTGCCTAAGTATAATATTACAAAGTTTCAGTAAATTCAAATCTTTTGAACCAAAATTTTCACTGTAAGCTTCTACTTAGAGGAATATTTGACTGTATGAAATTCAATGTAATGGTGCAGTGATTGGAAACATTTAGTAATTCAGTAGTTGTTCATATTGTGCATAGTCCTGGTTCCCAAACATGAAATTTCTGTGTATAGGTCTTTTAGTTAGTAAAAAAAAAAAAAAAGATATAGTGAGCATTTTAGTAGGGAAGCATTTTCTGTTTAGCCAATATGTATAGGGGACTTTTGGTTACCCACAGTAGGCAAATCTCAATCCACAAAGATTACAACTGTCTTTGAGTGAGGGGCCTCGCTTTTCTTTATATTTTCCTAACTGTAGGAACACTAGGACAAATAATGAATTTTATTGCTTTTGATGCCTTTGGATTAATAGAGTACATTTTCTACTTTGTAGGAAACTGTACTTTATCATCACAAGAAAAAAAGGTCAGACCTAGGAATAATCCTTCCCAGAAGAGGTGACTACATGTGCTAATAGAGTTTTAATATAAGAACTCTGGCTATCTTTGGAAAAGTACCTATGAAATAATATTATGGTGGAAATAGTTAATAAGAAAGTATAAGAAAATAGTTTGGGGGAGGAAATACCAGAAAATACATGCTACACTTTCTGAATTATTTTTTTAGATATAATTTGCATTTAGATATTAATTATACAGTTTGATGCATTTTGATGAGGCATTCAGCAGTGCAACCAACAACCTAATCAATATATAGAACATCTCCATCACCCCAGCCAATTCCCTGATGTCCCTTTCCAGTCAATCTCTCCTCCCCCCTGCCTAGGGACAGCGTTATAGTTTCTACCATCACAGATTAGTTTTGTCTATTCTTGAGTTTCTTATATATAAAATAATATGGTATATACTTAGAAATTTTAATGATGAAATAACCGAGAAAAAATATTAACAGTCATTAGAAGAAGCAAGAAAAGTTTTGTCAAGATAGAGGAGACTTGTTTATATTGTTCATGGGCTCAAAGGAAAGAACCTATGTAGAGAAAGAGCTGGAAGATTCTAGAGAGAGGGCATAAAATGTGATTTTTAAAGAATAAAAACATATCTTTCCTGAGCTTGAGATAGCAAGAAAATATGTAAACCTAAACTTATAATGGGGCCAGTCAACACTGTTTCATTACATTTTCCAGTAAATTCCTAGCTGCTAAGGAGAAGGCTCCAGGGAATTGGAAGACATGATTTAGCCAGGATTGGTTATGGGCAAGACAGGTTCAACAGATAATAAAAAATGTAATGATAATTAGAGCATAGTGTGTTTGTGTGTGTGTGTGTGTCACTATATATCTATGTATTTATCTATCAAGAATTGGTAAGGATCAAGAGAATTGCAGTTACTATGAGTAAGATATTTACATCCCCTGGTTATTTGTGGTTTGGAGCTTATGACCACTTTTAACATAATGACTGAGAGTAGCTATATACAGTCAACACCGAATTTCTTATTCTAGCTTAAAAAAGACAACGTGTTTATTTGAACACATTATGGTTAATAATCCTCCAGTATGTTTAGGAAACTTTTTATTTTGGTTTCTAGTCCTGCTGTTGTTGTAGAGAAGCATAAAAATGCATTTGTTAATGAAATCCTTCCAAAAAATATGAAGATTTGGTAGTTTTCAATCCTTCATAAAAAAATATCTGAATTCCAGATTAACCTGATTAGAGATCTAGACCGCTGTTTACTACCAAAGAGGTAAATAGATTCTGACTTCAAACACCAGGAAGAATAGAGGAAGAAGGCAGTTGTCCTTCAAAACCCAGCCCTACAATGGTTTCACTGACAAAGTGATGCCAACTTCTAAATTGCCATCTATTCCATAGCCATTAATTTCGCATTCATGTTTTATTGAAAGCAGTCATTATGCGCTGTCCCCAATATCTAATTTAAAAAATTTTCTTCCACCATTTATTTTTTGGTCCTTAATTTCTAAGTCAAACAATGTGATGATAGTTGCCTTATATCCCTGCTTTATGATTATCCTTTCTTAACTCTTCATGTTAGGGGAGCTTCTGCCCTTGTAGACCCAGATTTCCCTAATTTTCAGGGCTTTCAACGCCTAAAAAGTGCCTTTCTGGTCATCTTGAATATTCTCCAAAAAGCATGGATGAAAAGGCCAGGGTGACTATGGCTCTTAAGCGCAAATCACAGCCATTTCATGAATCAGGGGCCAGAGATCAGGCAAAGGCATCCTTTAAGATTGTGCCGTCTTCACATTTTTATTTAATGGTTACTCATTTATTAAGGTTGGATATGTTCTAAATATTCTGTTCCTTGCCTAAGAAGTATTTAAGTGCCTTTCTTATATCCATTTGTTCTTTCTTTATTAAAAAAAATTCTGTCTCTTCCCAGCTCCATTAGTTATCAAAACCATTCTTTTTCATGTGCCAGGATGCAGCTCAAAGGTTAACTTGTCCATCCAGCTTAATCAAGAGGTGATTGTACTCTGCTATCCCTGGGACATGCAGAATGAAAAGGTTATAAACCCTGAATGTTTAGAACATTGTTTCAGCACATATTAATTAGTGACAAATAACCTGAATTGATTCTGTCTAGATCTAGGTCAAGTGAGCAAGCAGATATTTGACTTCTAGCCTTAGATGCTAGAAGCCTGGTTGTTGGATTTTTCCAGCAGTAGATCCAAGGTCTAGAATCAACAGCATGAATGAGTGAGGCTTTTGATTTTTATCAGTCCCACAGAGGGTGAACTAGTAGAGTAGGTTCTGCAGAAGTGATTTACACTAAGCAAGCTCATCAGAAACTGATTTATAGAGCAAAATGGCATTTTATCAATTTGCAGTGAAGTAGAAAGAGCATGGACTTTTGGATTCACATCAAATGAGGTTTAATTTTCAACCTCACCGTTTAACATCTGTGTAACTTTGGAGATATAATTTAATCCCTCTGAATTTAATTTTTCTATTTGTAAAATGAGTATGATACTTATTTAGGCCTCTTCTGAGAATTACATAGGCTATATATGAAAAGTGCATAGGAACCTCCCTGGAATATATCACATGCCAAGTAAATATATATATATATATATTTTTTTTTTTCTTCACTGCTGTTGAGAACAGAAATGTTTATCTAGTAAAAGTTTGCACTTATGGGTAGATTCCTTCAGAAAGTCAGTCTACAAATTGAGTAATTATGTTATGAACATAGAATTACACAAAAGATAGCTTAATGAATTGATCTTCTTCAATCTAGGAATATTCTAGATAGATAACTAATGTTAGACATTAATCTTAAAAAGCCTCATCTGTGTGGAGTACCTGGGTGGCTCAGTTGGTTAAGCATCTGACTCTTGGTTTCATCTCAGGTCATGATCTCAGAGTGATGAGATCAAGCCCCATGTCAGGCTCCATGCTTAGTGGGGAGTCTGCTTGGCAATCCCTCTACCCTTCTCCTCCCACGCTTGTTTCTGTGCTTTCTGTTTTCTAAAATAAATAAATAAATCCTTAAAAAGGGGGGGGGCCTCATCTGTGCAGATTGTGAGAAACACACATGGAAAATTTTTACTATACGGTTCTCCTTTTTCAATATTCCTTATTAATGCATACTTCTCATTATAATCTTTTCTAGAAGATGACATTCTTAGCTAAGTGGGCTCCTAATATTTTGTGACACATTTTTGATTAGGAAAATATTTTAGGGTATTCAGTGAGGTTTTAAAGATACCTTAAATTTGTCAGGATTGAGTAAGGCGTGGTTTCTACAAATTTATATTGGTTCTTATTAACTTCAATTTCAGATGATTTTCAAACCCTCATTCTGAAAATGAGAAATCTTACTTGGTGCCTGCAGTACCCAGTAACAATTTTGCTTATGAAAAATCCAAATGAGGAATCTCATTTTTCAAAACAACGCTGTGGCTTTTAAAATCTTACTTGTGTTTACCATGGCCTCAAACATATTGTAAAACTTCTTTCCTCATTTTTCATCTCTCACTTTCCCTTTCAGCTTTGTTGAGGTCGGGAAGTAAGAATCGTTTTGAGAATTTTTGCCTATTGCCCCATGGAAAAGTAGTAGTAATTTGTACCCACTCTCAAGAAGTTTGAGTATGGTGTGGGATGTAGGCGATAAAATGACAATTACAATAAAATATGCTAATTTCATCATTGAGCAATGTACCTGGTGTAGTAGGATAACAACTTGAGGTTAAGGAGAGGGAGAGTGTCTAATTCTGACTGAACCTGTACCTGAAGTTTAGCCAAGGAATGAGACATGTTTTACCAAAGTTCTCACTTTACTACCCTTCTTTTCTGCCATTGCTACAGGATCAGGATACCTATAAAATGTGTAATAAAACAGCTTTAATTGTCAGTTAGTAAAGACGAATTAGTAAGAGGTTTGGTTGCTCAGCTGCGGTTGGTTGGATAGTAATGCTATGAGATCTAATAGCATAGCTCTGACTACTCCATACCCTTCTCAGGGAATATCGTATAGTGAACTCTTTTTAATGGTTATAGTATATCTGTAAATTTGACCAGCATCCATTCCTTCATATTAATTTTTCATAAAGGAATAGAAACTGAGTGATTTTCACATCCTGTCGGCATTGCAGGAAAATCAACCCACAAATAGGCATGGCCATTGAGAGAAGGCTGTGGTTCCATACTTACGATGCCTAGTACATGTGAAAGATTACGGATATAATTTACTTTGCCATCGCTATCCCTTTCTGAAAAATAATTCCTCACTAACAGATCTGTACAAGACCATAAACAATGACCAAGAGCACATGAAAATAATACTTAGTTCAGTTTTGTAGTGTGTTTGTACTTAAAATGTGAATCTGGTATGTCTGGAAACGATGTTTATCTAAGCAAATGCTATATGTTCACTCCAGATTCTTAGTTATTATATTTTTCAATACCAGAATTTTATTTGGTTCTTTCTTATTTCTTGGTATCCTTTCCTATTTGTTTATTGATTTTTAGCGTGTTTATGTCTTGAGCATCGTTACAATAACCACTTTAAAATCCTTGCCTGCTAATTGTAGAGTCTGAGTCTCACAAGGGCCAGTTTCTTTTGATTGTCTTTTCATTTCATGTGAATCACATTATCCTGTTTCTTTATATATGTGGTAATTCTGAATTGTATACTGGATGTGTGACTATTACATTGTAGAGACTCTGTGTCTTGTTATATTCTCCCGAAGAATGATTTGTTTGCTTGCTTGTTTTATGAGGCAGTTAATTCCAAACTTTATATCCGTTGCTGTGGGCAGTCACTAAAGTTTCTGTTCAGATGTTTTAGCTTTACTTGGGCTTTGTTTTAGAGTCTCCAAAGCTTACGTGTATAGGTCAGGTTTCTGCTGGATATTAGAGGTTATATACAGTATTTGTCTCCCTCCTTCCTCCAGCTCTTCTTTACCAAGACTTTACCTCTCAGTCCCCGGATGCTATTGTATCCCCAGACTCAATTCAGTAAGCCAGAAGAAACTGGTTCTTACTGTTATTTATAACTTGAAGGCAATGGAGAGTCTGAGACCAAAAGTAAGCAGAAAGTAGAGAGGAGTTGGCATTTGAACTAAGAAATAGAGATTGGCACGAGGTGGATTCAGGCAAGTTTCCTGTTTCTACAGGCCCCTTGGCCTTGAGGCCACATGAACAAATATGGTATGTGCACTATATATACATATAATATATATGTACATATATACACATATACATATATACACATACATATGTATTTCATTTCGCAGTTTGTCGATTATAATTTTTACATGCAGGAGAGTTGGTTTGTTTGGAATTCTAGAATTAGAACTCCAGGTTTTAAACTGATACTACATCTTCTAGAATGCCACCTTGTAGTATTTTTCAAATTTCCTATTCTCCTAGTTTAGCAGCCTTTTAGGACCCAATTCTAATCCTGAAGAAATTATTTTCTTTCTTTCTTTTTTTAAAGATTTTATTTATTCATGAGAGATACAGAAAGAGGCAGAGACACAGGCAGAGGGAGAAGCAGGGTCCATGCAGGGAGCCTGACCTGGGACTCCATCCCCCGTCTCCAGGATCACACCCTGGGCTGAAGGTGGCGCTAAACTGCTGAGCCACCCAGGCTGCCCAGAAATTATTTTCTTACTGTTTCAGCTGACATTATGATTTCCATCTCCTATTGGAACATAAACTTAAAAACTCCCTGGATTATTGAACCTCACTGAGCTTTAGTTTTCATATCTATAGTGCAGGAATCATTATTGTTCTGATGAATACTATTAATAATGCCATATATATGTGTGCATGTGTGTTTTTGTGTTATGCTGTGCATATAGTATTTGAATATGGTGGACAATTGGTAAGTACTCAAAAAAATGAAGTTTAATTTATGCTTGTAATTTTTATCTAAATTGAAAGTGATGCATTTTTTAATTGCTCTCTAAAGTCTTGGAAAGCAGAAACCAGATACCAAAGTTCAATAGTGCTTTGTACATACTAGGTTAATAATATCATTTAATAAATAGGTAAATTGAAAATCATTCTATGAAAAACTAGATTACTATGTAGATTTCCTGTCTTTACCTTTGAACAAGCATTCCACCTTCTGTCCACTTCAGATTAAGAAGGTATGTAACCATACTCATCCTACCGGTTCTTTATATTTTCATCAGGATGAAAAATCTTAATTAATTTATAACTCAAAAGAGCCCTTATTCCAGGTTATTCCACACCATAAATGGTGAATGTACAATCATGTCTTGTTTTATTGTTCTTCATAGATACTCCTTTTTTTTTTTAACAAATTGAAGGTTTGTGGCGACTGTACCTCTAGCAAATTTATCATCACCATTTTTCCAATAGCATTGCTCACTTTGTATGTTTGTGTCACATTTTGATAATTTTCTCAGTTTTTCAAACTTTTTCGTTATGGTGAGCCATGATCTTTGAGGATACTGTTCTAATTGTTTTGGGTCACCATGAACCATGCCCATATAAGATGGCAAACTAAATCAATAACTATTGTGTGTATTCTGATTGTTCCACTAACTGGCTGGTCCACCAGATGAGCCTGGCTCATCTCAGGCTTCTTATTTATTTCCTGAGACACAATATAAAAATTAGATCAGTTCATAACCCTGTATTGATCTTTAATTGTGCAAGTGGGAAGGAAGAGTTGCCCATCTCTCATTTTAAGTCAAAAACTAAAAGTGATTCAGCTTAGGGAAGAAGGTGTGGTGAAAGCTGAGAGAAAGGCCAAAAGCTAGGCCTCTTGCTCCAAACAGCAAAATTTTGAAAGCAAAGGAAAAGTTATTGATGGAAACGAAAAGTGGCTACTCCAGTGAGCATGTGAATGATAAGAAAGGAAAACAGCCTTATTGCCGATACGGAGAAAGTTTAAGTGGTCTGGAGAGAAGATCAAACCAAGTACAACATTCCCCTGAGCCAAAGACTAATCTAGAACAAGGCCCTAATTTTCTTCAATTGTAGGAAGGCTGAGAGAGGTGAAGAAGCTACAACAGAAAAATTGAAAGCTAGCAGAGGTTGGTTCATGAAGTTTAAGGGAAGAAGGTGACTTTATAACATAAAAGTGCAACGTAAAGCAGCAAGTGCTGATTTAGAAGCTGCAGCAGGTTATACAGAAGATCTAGTTACAGTCATTAATGAAGTCAGGCAACTACAATAAACAATAGATTTTTTTTTTCTTTTTTTCTTTTCTTTTCTTTAAGATTTTATTTATTTATTCATGAGAGACACACAGAGAGAGAGGCAGAGACAATAGGCAGAGGTTAGAAGCAGGCTCCATGCAGGAAGCTCGATGTGGGACTCGATCCTGGGTCTCCAGGGGATCACGATCTGAGCTAACGGCAGATGCTTAACCACTGAGTCACCCAGGTGCCCAAACAATAGATTTTCAACGTAGAACAAAATGGCCTTCTAATGGAAGAAGATGTCATCTAGGACCTCCATAGCTAGTGAGAAGTCCGTGCCTGGCTTCAAAGCTTCCAAGGACAACTGATTCTCTTGTAGAGACTCACTTGAAACTGAAGCCAATGCCCATTCTGGAAATCCCAGGGCCTTTAAGAATTATGCTAAATCTACTTTGCCTGTGCTCTGGAAATGGAACAACAAAGCCCAGATGACAGCACAACTGTCAATGTGCTGTTTATAGTATGTAGGGTTTTTATAATGAATGGATGTTGAATTTTGTCAAATGCCTTTCCTACATCTGTTGAGATGATTGCATGACTTATATCCTTTGTTTTGTTTTTGTGGTATATGATGTTAATTGATTTGCGAATATTGAACCATCCCTGTAACCTTGGAATAAATCCCACTAAATAGTGGTGAATGGTCTTTTTAATATGTTTTTGTATATAGTTTGCTAATATTTTGTTGAGTTTTGCATATGTATTCAACAGGGATATTAGACTATAATTTTCTTTTTCTTTTTCTTTTTCTTTTTTTTTTCGGTGTCTTTGTCTGGTTTTGCCATTAAGGTAATGCTGGCCTCATAGAATGTGTTTAAAAGCTTTCCTTCCAATTTTTTATAGTTTGAATATGGAGTATTTTGAGAATTATAGGTATTAACTCTTTAAATGTTTTAAAAATAAATTCTTTACATATTTTAAATAGAGGGAGTAGAATATCCCTCTGGAGCGACCTGGTCCTGGACTTTTCTTTGTTGAGAGGTTTTTGAGTACTGATTTGATTATTATTATTATTATTATTTTTTTTTACTAGTAATTGATGTGTTCCAATTTTCCTATTTCTTCCTGATTCAGTCCTGGAAGATTGTCTAGTTTATGGGCATATAGTTTTTTATAGCAATCTTTTATAAAATCCTTCATATTTCTGTGGTGTCAGTTGTAACTTTTCTTTCATTTTTGGTTTTACTTATTTCAGTCCTCAGTCATTTTTTCCTTGATTAGTTAGTTGAGCTTTAGGTTCATCAATTTTGTTTATCTTTTCGAAGAACCAGCTCTTAGTTTCAGTGATCTTTTCTATTTTTTCATCTCTATGTCATTTATTTCTGCTCTGATTTTCATTATTTCTTTCCTTCTATTAACTTTGAGTCTTGTTCTTCTTTTTCTTTCTCCTTTAGGTGTAAAGGTAGACTGTTTATTATGGATTATTCTTGATTCTTGAGATAGGTCTGTTATCACTATAAACTTTTCCCCCTAGAACTGCTTTTACTATATCCCAAATATTTTAGACTATGGTATTTTCATTTTAACTTGTCTCCAGGTATTTCGTGATTTTTGTCTTTGTGTTCTTTGTTAATCCATTGGTTGTTTACTAACATGTTATTTAACCTCCTTGTGTTTCTGTTTCATCCAGTTTATTTCTTGTAATTGATTTCTAGTTTCATTCTGTTGTAGTCAGAAAACATGCTTCTTAAATTTATTGAGATTTGTTTTGTGGTCTAACATGTGATCCATCCTGGAGAATGTTCCATGTGCACTTGAAAAGTGTGTATTCTCTTGTTTTGGGGTAGAATGTTCTGTGTATATCCATGAAGTCCATCAATCAAAGTGTCATTCAAAGCCACTGTTTCCTTATTGATCTTCTGTCTCAATGATCTATCTATTTATGTAAGTGAGGTGTTAAGGTCTCCTACTATTATTGTATTACTGTCAATTTCTCTCTTCATATCTGTTAATCTTTGTTTTATACAGTTAGGTACTCCTGTTTAGGTGCTAAATATTTACAAATGCTATATCCTCTTGTTCTATTGACTATTTTATGTAATGACCTTTTTTATCTCTTGTTATAGTCTTTGTTTTAAAGTCTGTTTTGTGTGATGTATGTAATGCTACCCTGTTTTGTTTTTTTTTTTTTTCACTTCTATTTGCATGAGTATTTATTTCTACCCATTCACGTTTAGTCTATGTGTCTTTAGGTCTGTAGTGAGGATCCTGTAGGAACTATTACAGATAGACCTTGCCTTTTATCCACTTAGTCACTCAGTGGCTTTTGATTGGAGCATTTAGTCCATTTACATTTAAAGTATTGATAGGTATGTACTTCTTGCTACTTTGTTAGTTGTTTTCTGCTTGGTTTTGTAGTTTTTCTCTGCCCCTTTCTTCTTTTCTTCCTCTTTTCTGTTGTGGTTTAATGGCTTGCTTTAGTGTTATGCTTGGATGCCTTTCTTTTCATTCTTGTGTTTCTATTAATAAGTTTTTGGTTTGTAGTTACCATAGGGATCTTGTACAACTGTACATGGCAGTCTGTATAAGGTGAGGGTCATTTAAGCTTTAACACATTATAAAAGCACTAAATTTTTATGTACTCCATGTTTTTTGTATATGATGTTATATTTCGGTATAATTGATTTTCCTATAAAACCTTTTTAACTGGCCTTATAATTGATTAATCTATTCCCTTTACTGAATGTTTGCTTTTACCAATGAAATGTTTTCCCTTCATGATTTTCTTACTTCTAGTTGTTGCCTTTTCTTTCCACTTAAAGAAGTCTCATTCACATTTCTTGCAAGGAGGGTTTAGTGGTAATGAACTCCTTTAACTTTTGTTTGTCTGGGAAGTTCTTCATCTCTGCTTCGATTCTGAATGATAGCCACACCAGATAAAATGTTCTTGGTTGTAGGTTTTTTTCTTCTCGGCTCTTTGCCACTATTTTCAGTCCTTGCAAAATTTCTGCTGAAAAAATAAACTGATGGTCTTATGGTGTTTCCCTTGCATGTAACAATTTGTTTTTGTGCTGCTGCTTTTAGATTCTCTCTTTATCAGAGATCCCTGGGTGGCTCAGCAGTTTAGCACCTGCCTTCAGCCCAGGGCAAGGTCCTGGAGTCCCAGGATCGAGTCCCGCGGCAGGCTCCCTGCATGGAGCCTACTTGCTTCTCCCTCTGCCTGTGGCTCTGCCTCTCTCTCTCTCTCTCTCTCTGTGTGTGTGTGTGTGTGTGTCTCTCATGAATAAATAAATTTTTTTTTAAAGATTCTCTCTTTATCTTTAGTCTTTGCCATTTTAGTTATTATGTGTCTTGGTGTGGACCTCCTTGTATTCATGTTGTTTGAGGTTCTCTTTGATTCCTGAACAGGCATGTTTATTTCTCCCTCAGATTAGAGAAGTTTTTAGCTATCATGTTTTCAAATAGGTTTTCTGCCCACTTGTCTCTCTCTTCAACTTGTCTTCTCTCTTCAACCCTTATAATATGAATGTTGTTATGCTTGATGCTGATATGTGGATGTCCCTCAGCACCTTGGTTTCTTTCCATTACCCTGTCTTCCAGAGCACTGATTCATTTTTCTGCACTCTCTAATCTGCTGTTGATTCCCTCTAGTATCTTTTTCTTTCTTTCTTTTCTTTTTTTTAAAGATTTTATTTATTTACTCATGAGAGATACAGAGACAGAGGCAGAGACACCAGCAGAGAGAGAAGCAAGCCCCACACAGGGAGCCCGATGTGGTACTCAGTCCCAGGTCTTCAAGATCACTCCCTATGCCAAAGGCGGTGCTAAACCGCTGACCCACCCAGGCTGCCCCCCTCTAGTATTTTTTTCATTTCAGTTATTGTATTCTTCAGCTCTGCCTGGTTCTTTTTTCTATTCTGTATCTCTTTGTTGACGCTCTAAGTTCATCCACTCTTCTCTCAAGTTCTGTGAGAATCTTTATGACTATTCCTTCAAACTCTTTATCTGGCATATTGTTTACCTCTGTTCATTTCGCTCTTTTTCTGTGGTTTTTGCCTTATTCTTTAATTTAGAACATAGACCCCTATCTCCTCATTTTGTGTAACTCTCTATTTCTATGTATTAGGTATGTCAGCTACATCTCTTGGTCTTAAAAATAGTAGTCTTGTGTAGAGGAGTCCTGTGATCCCCCTATAGAGTAATTCCCCTTGGTCACCAGAACAAGGTGCTCCAAGAATGTCCGTTTGTGGACTCTGTGCACCCTCCAATTGTGGCTGAACCATGATTGCTGCAGGTACTCTGATAGGCAGGGCCGGACCTTATCTCATCTGACTGCAAAGACCTGCTTTGCCTGCTGTGGCTCACTGGTGTACAGGTCTCATTCCCTGCATGGCCAACAGAGAGTAGGCTGTAATGGACACAGTCTTACTGGTGAGCAGGCCTAGTACTCAACTGTCTCTGCACTTAGCTGTTGGGATAGCTGTAGAGTACTGACGGGCAGGGTTTGCCCCTTGTGCAGCTGAAAGGCTCGGCTATGGGAGTTGTGGATACACTGGTGTGTAAGGTTAGCTTCCCAGTCCAGTGGACAGGAGTCACTTTCCAGGGGCTTCAATTTCAGCCAGAGCTGCCTTTGGGTGTGATGGGGTGGGACCTGCTTTTGGAATGCTGAGGCAGGGCACTGGATACTAGGAAGGTAGATGGAGAGTGTTAGCACTGGCCCCCACTGTGTCAGGCTATCTAGGCTAGGTGAGGACAAGAAAAATGGTGCCTAACAACTCCTTTGCTCCCTTAGAAAGCTTCTTCAGACTTTTGCCTCTCTGGCACACATCCTAAAATTAGTCAATAAATTTCCTTCAGACTTTTCAGACTGCTGCTTTTGTGCTATGTCTTGAGCTGAGTTATTTGATGTGCTGGTTCTTCCAGGGTTTGAACTCAGTTCCTTTTGCCCTCCAGTTCTCCTGGAGTTAATTCCTACTGGTTTTTAAAGTTCCTGGTGTTAAGCCCCATTCATTTTTAAGCCTCTGGAGTTTAGGCCTTCACCTCCACCCCCAGGTTTTCAAAGCCAGATGTTAAGGGACCATCTCCTCACTCTGGGTCCTAGGGCTGGGTGTGCTGGTAAGTGGTCTAATCCCCTCACTCGCCTGTGCTTGTGATGTCTCCCATTTGTGGTTAGTTGCCCTGGGAGTGTGGTACCTGACTGTGTCTCCATTCCTTCCACCCTTTTTGATGTGACCTCTCTACAATGAGCTATGGAAGATATGTTATATGTTTTGCAAGTCTTTAGGTTGTTTTCAGAGTTAATTGCCATACATGGTATGTCCATGGAACTAGATGAGCTCAGGATCCTTCTACTCCACCATTTCCCTTCACTAGTATTCATTATATTTACTTTGATGCTAATTTACTGTTCTCTCAAAAGAATGCAACTAGGGAAAGGAGAAGAAGGAAAATAAGAAAGCCATTTATTTTTATATATTTGAGTCAATATACTGGTTTATCTTTGTTTAATTTCAGTATTGCTTGGATGAGTTTGTTAGCATAGAACAGATCAAATTTGATAGAATGGGGAATAAGATTCTTTATTGTTCAACAATTAAATGATTCTCTTTTGGAAGCCGTTGTTTAAATTTCATCTGGCCAAACTCTTTAGAAAAGAAAAAAATCATATGAAAAGAAATTTATGGGAAAGAAAAATGTCATTTTTCTAAGAACATCTTGGTTGTAAAAAGCCTGATTATTAGCCTATAAAAAGGTCAGCAAATGGAAAATGGGTATAAATAAAAGGAGACAACTTCAGCAAGACAAATTTTGTGGTGTAGAGAACTTCTACATGAATGCTATGTAATGTTAGACTAGTTAGCTTCTGGGGAAAAAGCTGTTATGGTAAAGCAGCTTACAAAATTGGCACTGGAATTGGTCAGCTGAAATTAAAAATACCATGTTTCAATAATAATAATGAAAATAGTAATAAGACTTCTTTGAAGCCAAATATCTTATCTCTTTTGCTATATGGGTAATGTGTTTTTTCCTCTG
Organism: Vulpes lagopus; assembly: GCF_018345385.1. Classification (NCBI taxonomy): domain Eukaryota; kingdom Metazoa; phylum Chordata; class Mammalia; order Carnivora; family Canidae; genus Vulpes; species Vulpes lagopus. The sequence goes on along the minus strand of NC_054824.1, from coordinate 93,434,597 downwards.
GCTTCTTTCAAGATTTTTTAAAAATTGATTTTCTGAAGTTTGAATATACCAGAGTTTCGAATTTGGCATTTATCCTGCTTAGTATTCTCTAAAATTCTTGGGTCTACAGTCTGTGTATGAAAGGTTATTTTCAGTTTGTTATGAAAACATCCATAATGAAGTTTTGTTTTAATAGTTTTGATGAATACTTAGGAATGTCAGAAAACACTACAAAAATACCATTAGAGTGATAGATTGCTTATCTATTTTCTTCTTTAAGCAAGGGAGAAAAGTGGTACATCTTCACATTTTGTAAAATTTTATCTTGGCATTTCGTCCCCCAAAAAATTCTATTTATTTATTTATTTATTTATTTATTTATTTATTTATTTATGACATTGAGGGCACAGATGGGAGGAGGAAGAGGGACAAGCAAACTCTGAGATCGTGACCTGAGCTGAAATGGAGTCTGATGCTTAACTGACTGAGCCACCCAGGTGCCCCAATCTTGGCACTTTTATACTTAAAACTGGGTTTTCTGGAAATTGAAACATTAATATCCATCTACATTTTTAAAATGAGCAACTCACTGTTATATTGTATATGTAACAATATACATTTATATATGTCTGAAACTGAGTTTCATGTAGACTAAACAAAGAAAAAAGAAAAAAAATTCAGGTGGACAAGTAGCACATTTGGTTTATCCTTGTATCTCTACTAATTGACTTTGATCCCTGTACATGAGGTAGACCCTTGTACTGTGTCATTATCAATTGCTGCATATTCAGCATCTTGGGTTCAGAAATCCCATTTTCAAACCACAGTGACATATCCTTCTAACTGAATTTCTCTACCTTACCCAAAAAAAATCTTGACATGACAATACAATATTTTCAAGATCTATTAGCCTTCTCCTATCTTGTTCTGATCCCTCCTTTCCCAGCCTAGATCCCATGGTCTTTAATTGTAATTAGATCCTTAGAAACTATAACTTACTTGTCTCTTTTATCTTTCATTTTTCTTACCTAGCACACCTCCGATTTCTATAAATTCAGCTATCGACCTACTCTGATCTTACATACAAGCTGAGCATAGCTGGAGAAAAATTATACAACTGTTATGATCAGTATCATATAGAGTGCATGACCACCAATCTCAGAAGAACATTCACCACTGTTCAGGATTATAGGAATCCTATAATGTAGACCTAATATGTCCTTTTCTCATGTGCTTACATTTTCTTATGAAGCAAATTAGGACAAAAAAATGTGTATATAAGACTCTCATCCACAGACTTCCATGGAACATTTCAACTCCTACACCATCCTCTCCTACTGAAGTCTTGGAATGGTATTTAGGTCATTTAAGCCACTAGCCTGTGTGGGCTGCTGATGATAATGGGAGCAAGACAGTTTCTTTAAAATTTAAGGCAGCTGTCTTCAAATGTCTGTCATACCCAATTATTTAAAAGGTTGTACTCAAGGTTGAAGCCATGGTTTTAAGTGTCATTGACTACTTAATTACCAACTCCATCACTGTGGATATGTACCTGTGGTTCTGTCGGTACCATAGGTAATGGTTAGGTTTTGTAGCATTTGGTTTCACTCTCAGTAATTTGGAAGGCATCCTTTGAGGTTTTAGCAATTACCCGGAACATATGCTGTTTTCCCAACAACATCAAATACATTATATAGACTTTGTTACAAGAATTTTGATGCTGTTCTGTTACTTGCCCTCTCATAATCTTGAATTAAAGATGTAATTAGACACTGAATTGTTAGTATGTACTCTGCATGTCAACTCCTCTCTGTGAGGTTCATGATACAGCTTCATACGTTTATGTATGTGCTCCAGTTTGTTCCATGCTGCCTTAGCCTAGATTGAGGTATTATATGGAAAATTTTATGAAAATGTATTTTCTCTTGTTCTGAGAGAGTGGTCAGTCTATTAAAATTTCCCCCGAACATGAGGTTAATACCTAAGAGATCTACAGTAACCATATGTAAGTAACTTCATTCATAATTGGTCTCATTGGCTAAGTAGCTCTGCTTTCAATGACAAATGAAAACATTCAGATTTATGGCTTCTCATTTTCCTTTTTTTTTTTTTAAATAAGAAAAGTTTTATTACCATTTTATATTTAAAAGTCATTTTGGGGCACCTGAGTGGCTCAGTGGGTTAAGTGTCTGACTTTTGGTTTCAGCTCAGGTCATGATCTCAGGATACTGGGATCTAGCCCTGAGTCTTGGCTCCCTGCTCAGCAGGGAGTCTGTTTGTCTCCCCATCTCTCTGTCCCTCCCCCTGCTCATAGTCTCTTTCTCTCTAAAATAAATAAATAAATCTTTTAAAAAAATAAAGGTCATTTTCTCTTTTCATATTTGGGAGTAAGTGATAATCTCTCTGCTACCTTGATAATGAAGAACATTGAGATAATTGACAATAGACAAGCTATAATTCTAAATTATAATATTTCACTTATTATTATAAGGTATTTATAAGAATTATTGTTTTTAAGACTCCTTTGGCTACCCACTTCTTTCTATTTGTGTCACATATAAAATGCTTTACAGGTTCCGACCAGTCCATTATTCAACTGGCCAGTTGAATGAAGATCATCCCCATAGCAGCTCAATTAGAGCCAATAATGTCTGATTATCTAGCAACTATTCTGAGGAACTGTGGCTGGTGGAGTCATCTAATCATACAGCTAGAATAGCTGTGCCATGTTCTTGTGGTTATAGCTAGAGTCACTTACCTAGCTCCCTTCTGTGGCTAAAAACCCTGCAAGGCATTTTCTAACCTACTTTGCCCTTGAGAGTGTTTGATTACATTGTCAGTAGGCAAAGAGGGTATATTTTGAAGCCTGGATTTTGAATTTAAATCACCAAGCAAAGTCTGTTAATGCAGAAGTTTTAAAATTTATAGTTTCCTCAATGAATACATTTTAAAATGGCACAGATAACCCTATATAATATCTTTCATGTGAGGTTAGCTTATATGCCATCAAAATTTAAAATGAATTAAAAAAAAAACCACTCTGGTTGCTCTCAGAGAAATCACTCAGGTAAATCTACAGAAATAAGACACTAAATTGCAATATGTGTTCTGTTCATCTCTTTCAGTTGTGTATTTGCTTGAAACTAATTTGCTGGTTAAGTTAGCATTTCCCTTTAAAATGGCCTTTTTTTATCTGAGTAGATAAAACATATCTATAACTTTCCATTAACTGGGGCATAAGTTTTAAATACAGGAGACTTAACTACACGTACACGATTTGGTAGTAAAGTTTTTCAGCATCAAATATAAGTACTTTATAAATTTCATGCTCAGTAAAATTTCAGATTATTTGAGTAAGTCTAAGAGAAAGCTCTTCTGAAATGTTGTCTCTGATTATTAGACTAACTTTAAACTTTAATTACAGATAGAGGTTAATTACCTTTATATATTGTAGCTTCTCCCAATTTCTCAGAAACTTTAGATTCTTTGGTGTCTATATTCTCTTCCCTTGAACTTCATCTTTGCCATCACACTTGCTCAGAATTCTCCATCTTAGAAAACGTATTTTCATAACTCTGCCCTCCTCCATTCTCTTACCTACCACTTCCTTTCTCCTCTTTTTTTATTGCCAAACATCTTGTAAATAGTTATCTATAATCAGTTTCCATTTCTTCATTTCCTAATCATGCCTTTCTCTTCAGGGTCTAGTTTTCCTTCAAACTTCAGCTGTCCTTTAGCACCCGCACCCCAACCACAACAACAACAAAGAGATTTCTCCTGAGATCAAGAGTCCTATATATTCCCAATGCAGTGGGCCTTTGGAGTTTTCATTATGCATGGCTTCCCTGGTGCATTACAAAGTATTGACAATTCCTTGCTCCAAATGCTGTTTTCTTGCCCTCCATCACAGGGTGCAACACTCGCTCCTTTCCTACACCTGGATTTCCTTTGCTGGTTCACTCTCTCATCTAACCTTCAAATGCTGGAGTTCCTTGAGCCTCATGTGGTATATTTATGTACCAGTTCTTTTGTTTTCTCATTTCCTTATTTGCAGCCATGACCCCATTGTCATCTGTGTGCTAATCATCCTCAAATTTATACCTCTCAACCAAAGCATTTCTCTGGCATCCACTTCTGTATTGAGCTGTATACCTAAAAATCTTTCTCTGAATGTCTCAAAGCGCCCCACTAAAATTCACTTTGTCTCAGTATGTACTCCGTAATTCTTCCACAAATTTCTAGCTTTTTTATTTTTTCCTTAGCAAGTGGCATCACCATCCATTTAGTTGCTTAAGCTAGAAAGCTGGGAGCTGTTCTTTATTCTGTCCTCTTTCATTCTCCAAATCCAGAATATCTACTATTCCTTTCATTTTAAATCCCCTATCTAAAGTGCCTCAAGGCTATCCATTCTACCTGGGCTGGGGGGAGGGGGGCCTTATTTGGTCTACGGGGCTCAGCTAAACTTGCCTGTGGTACTTGCGGGCTATCTTCCCTTTCTCTTGTGCTCCACTGACAGGCTTTTTCTTGGATCTTTCAAATGCATTTCTCCCTTTCTGATTCACAGCCTTATGTATTATTTTCTCTAATCAAGACTCCCTCCATTGATAATTAATTTTTATTCATTCTTCAAAGTTCAGTTCCATTTTCTGTCACTGGAATATATCTATTACATGTCTTGATATCACCATTTACTATACTTTCATAGCACTGTTGTGATTAAATAGCTATTTTTCTATTTGTATTTACTGTCTTACTTCTCCACTAGAATATAAACTTTAGGGCAGCCTGGGTGAGTCAGCAGTTTAGCGCTGCCTTCAGCCCAGGGCCTGATCCTGGAGACCCAGGATCAAGTCCCACGTCGGGCTTCCTGCATGGAGCCTGCTTCTCCCTCTGCCTCTGTCTCCGCCTCTCTCTCTGTGTCTCTATGAATAAATAAATAAAATCTTAAAAAAAAAAAAAAAGAATATAAACTTTACTAGTGTAGAGAGTATGATTATATCCCTAACTCATGACATAATGCCTCATGTATATAGAGGTTATTTTAAAAAATAACCATCAAATTAATAAATACCCAATAAATGAAAGTATGCTTCTCTGTTTAGATATTATAAAGATAAATGTTTCAAAAATTTAAACAATACAAATATAACATTTGATTATGTGACTAATAAAAATAAATGTTTAGAACTTTAAATATCAAATTTTTTTAAGCTTTCGGTTATTCACACTTAAAGACTTGAATTAAAACTTTTTTTGTTGATCAGGTTGCAAATTGTTCAGTTACGAATTTTAAATTGTGGAATTAATAATTTATAAAAACTTCCTTTTATTGTACAACATATTCTATATATTTAACAGAGGTTTCTTTTTAAGATTTTTTTTTTTTTTTTTTTTTTTAGAGAGAGAGAGAGAGAGAGAAACAGGCAGAGGGAGAAGCAGGCTCCATGCAGGGAGCCCGATGTGGGACTTGATCCTGGGTCTCCAGGATCACGTCCTGGGCTGAAGGCAGTGCTAAACTGCTGACCCACCCAGGCTGCCCAACAGAGGTTTCTTTTTAAGATTGACTGGATGTCAACAAATAGATTTACAAATAGGTACAATCAATGAAAAATACTGACTACTAAAGACTAATAAATTTTGCAAAATCAAAGTCTTTTTGAAAGTATAGTGAAAAATAGGTAACCCATTTCACCATTTTTTTTTTTTTTTGGATTTATATCCCTTTCTTTTAAGGTCTTAAAACAAAAACGCAAATTTTGAAAGAAAATTTCCTAACTAGTTCATTTACGCCACATATCCCAATATCCTAAAGATATTTGGGAGACCCCAGCCCTTTGTTTACATCTGACCTCTTTTCAGCCTTAAGTTCTATGAGTACTTGAGTACACCAGAGTAATGCATCATGTGTATTGTTTGGAAAGGTTACTTTCTTCATAAATCCATCTCATAGATAACTAAAGCTTAGGGCTTTAAGCAACAAATATTTTTTTCTACATATTTTATTGTTTATTGATTCTAATTTTATTCCATAGTGGTCAGAGAACATGTTTTATTATTTTAATACTTTTACATTTGAGACTTATTTTATGGTACAACATATATCTATCTTGGTGTTAGTAATATGTGTACTTGAAGATTGTACATCTTGCGTTTGCTAGGTGTAGTATTTTTTTTTTAATTTTTTTTTAAATTTTTTTTTTTATTTATTTATGATAGTCACAGAGAGAGAGAGAGGTAGAGACACAGGCGGAGGGAGAAGCAGGCTCCATGCACCGGGAGCCTGATGTGGGACTCGATCCCGGGTCTCCAGGATCGCGCCCTGGGCCAAAGGCAGGCGCCAAACCGCTGCGCCACCCAGGGATCCCCTGCTAGGTGTAGTATTATATAAATATCAATTAGATCAAGGTAGTTGATAATATTGTTTAGATTATCTACATTTTTACTTTGTCTGTGTCTGTATGTAGTTATTCCATCAGTTGCTGACAGGATATTAAAAATCTTCAACTATGATTATAGAATTCCTTATTATGCCCTTTAATTATATCAATTTTTGCACTATGTACTTCTAAAACCTGTTTTTAAGGAGCTTATGCATTTAGGTTTGCTATGCCTCATTAATTCTTTTATCATTATGAAATACTTCCTTTATGTCTAGTATTTGTTTGGATTTATTTTATCCGATATTAAAATAGCCATTGTATAGTTTTTTTTATGTTTACTATTAACATGTGAGTATTTTTTCCATTTACCTATTTTGAAATGATCTATCTCTTTATTTTTTATTTTTTTAATTTTATTTTTTTATTTATTCATGATAGACATAGAGAGAGAGAGAGAGAGAGAGAGAGAGAGAGAGGCAGAGACACAGGCAGAAGCACACCTAAAATAGAAGGTCAGCTTTTACTCATTGTATCTTTACATCCCTAACCACTCATCCTAACAATATGAATGTATGCATTTTGCCGTAATCTGTTAACAAAGACATCTAGAAGAAAAAACAGTAGAAGTAACAATATTTTGAACGTTTATTCATTCATTGACCTCAAATTTCTCATCTAGTTAGTATTTTTTAAAGTTCTCATTGCTGGAGAGAGAGATAAAAGAGAGGGAATGTGTGTGTGAGTGTGTGTGTGTGTGTGTGTGTGTGTTGTGTACTGTGAATCTTTGAAATACTTCCTAAGAAGTGGTTTGAGAAGGGAGCAGAATTCTGAGCCATTGACTTAACAGAAAATCGAGAAGCAGGCTCCATGCTGGGAGCCTGACGCGGGACTCGATCCCGGGACTCCAGGATCGCGCCCTGAGCCGAAGGCAGGCGCCAAACCACTGAGCCACCCAGGGATCCCCGATCTATCTCTTTATATTTGGATTAAGTAGCCATTTCTTATGGAATTAGATGATGTGTATTGATTCTCTAAAATCCAATTGCATTGAAGGTCTATATCTGCAAAGCTTTGAACCAGATTGTAGAGTATGAATATTCTACTAAACTTTGGCTAGTCTATTCCTACTCCATACCAGGCACAACCTATTGTTTGGAAAGGTTACTTTCTTCATAAATCCATCTCATAGATAACTAAAGCTTAGGGCTTTAAGCAACAAATATTTTTTTCTACATATTTTATTGTTTATTGATTCTAATTTTATTCCATAGTGGTCAGAGAACATGTTTTATTATTTTAATACTTTTACATTTGAGACTTATTTTATGGTACAACAATATATCTATCTTGGTGTTAGTAATATGTGTACTTGAAGATTGTACATCTTGCGTTTGCTAGGTGTAGTATTTTTTTTTTTTTTGATTTATATCCCTTTCTTTTAAGGTCTTAAAACAAAAACGCAAATTTTTGAAAGAAAATTTCCTAACTAGTTCATTTACGCCACATATCCCAATATCCTAAAGATATTTGGGAGACCCCAGCCCTTTGTTTACATCTGACCTCTTTTCAGCCTTAAGTTCTATGAGTACTTGAGTACACCAGGTAATTTTTTTTTTTTTTGATTTATATCCCTTTCTTTTAAGGTCTTCCTAAGAAGTGGTTTGAGAAGGGAGCAGAATTCTGAGCCATTGACTTAACAGAAAATCACAGAGCTCAGATCCAAATCCCTCCAAAGCGTGACTTCAACATGGCAGTCATCTGGGATTGTTGAAGCAGCATACTAGGCTAATATGAAGCAAAAAAAGATCTGGTCAGGGTGAGGACTTTTCTCTTCTCCATATATAGAATAAAACTTGACTTTAGCTTTTTAAACTTTTGTGTGCTGTTACTTTGAACCTCTTGTGTTTATAAAATAAAATTTCACATAAAATGTATTTCCCGAAACTATTTATTTTGTGGAAAATTCAACAGAATTGCTTTTTGGGGGATTCTTTCCTTTGTTTCCACTCTGGTGGAGGAAGGCACCAGAGAGTAAAATCCTGTTGTCTGATTGATGAGATTTTGTTCAGGCTGTGACAGTGCATAACTCCTCTCATTGCCCTATTTGTTGACCCCCAGAGAGGCTGAGAATAGCACAACCTTGGGACATAAAAAGTTTTGAATTTTTTTTTCTATCACTGTTTACAACAGTAAGAACCATCAGCAGCCATGATAGTGGAACATAGAATGTATTTTTAAGCCAGAAAGTGAAGAGAAAATTGGTGAGTTTAGGTTGCTTAATGGGGCTAATAAAGCAAATGCCATTAGACTTGGCAGTTATATAAGACATATAAAAATATTCTGTTTCCCCAGACCAAAAACTGAGCCCATAACTATAGCCCATAATCACCTTTTCAGCATTACTCACTGATTATAAGGGGAACCAGGGCAGACTTAGCTTGTGCAAGCTTAAAGATGTCCAATTACCCATACTGGAAAAAAACTGGAAGATTATTTTTCACTTGTAGAAGCGATGGCTTTCCTTTCCTTTCTGAAGGACAGAGCATTCATAGCAAAGTTATAGGTCACCAATGAAAAGTGTAATGTTAGGCATTAAGAGATCTTAAAAAATATGTGAGATAATGATAAAAGTGGTGTGTAATTCTGAATTAGTAGGTTTTTCTTTTTTTCAGAAAGATATTTCTATAAATGATCTGGACTAAATACAGACTTTAAATGATGCTTTTACCAGAGGGGACCAATAGAAGAGACTTTTTGTTTATTGAATTTCCCCATGTATTTCATAAAGTGAATTAAGACATAGAGTGGCACAAATTTAGGGATGAAAGCTTTTCTTGATGGAGAAAAAAAATAAAACAAAACTATGTTTTCCCTATCTAGTGTTTAGGTATTTCTTAGTTTTTGTAATTCATAAAGGTGCTATTTGATCAATTCATTCAAGACAGATTGCATGTTTAACTTCAAAATGAGAATTAAATCTATTGGCTTCCTCACTATTTACTGAATCATATCTAGTAATTAAAGAATATACAGAGTTATTATTTGATAGGTTTTAAAACCGTAGACTAATTAACTGTGAAAAGGATATTTGATAGAAAACAAATTTTAAACAAAAGCCAATAAATACTGCCTGAAATTTGATCATTTTTACTAATATTAGTTTATATTATAAAGAAAGTTTCTAAGTTCTCAAGGGGAATTTATTTTACAGAGTTGAATTAAAGTTGAATTATTATTGTTATTATCATTGCTATTCTTATCAGTCCGTACTTTGTCCATATCAGAACAAATAAATCTAGAAAGATCACTGGAAAACCGTGTTCATTTTGTTAGTGTCACGATATAGCTCAGACTAGCCCAGAACTGGAACATAGTTCACCAAGAGGCTGAGACTGAATATGATCCTAGTATAGCTATCAGTATGTTTGTGCAGCCTATACTTTATATTAAAAGATAGGATTCATTTGAATTCATATAAAAGCTTATAGAACAATGTAATCTGTTATTCGATTGAAGCCTCATGTTTCATGATTTGTGACTAAAATTTGGAGCCAAGTCTTTCTCTGTGAGTCATTAATTTGTAAAACAGAGATCTGAGGTCCTTTAGGAAAAATTGTACCCAAGATCATCTAAGCAGTCATGGCTACCTGGGGAGTAGAAAAACTAAATTGGTCTATGTGGAAATCACAGAATTTCCCTTGTCATCATCCAGTTTTCTCCTGCTACTCAATCTAAAGAAATGAACAGAAAACTAAGTAGAATGTAGATGAATAAGTAAATTTATTCATTACCTAGGTATTCAACTGTAGATAGACTTTCTTGAGCCCAGCTTTGGTAAAGTTCCTCTTATTTATAGCATTTCCTGGAACATAACATGTGTCATAAAAGTATCCCTTTGTCTCTATTTTCTAGACAATGAGCTAAATGAGGGTAGCAGCTATGTTTTACTAATCATTCATGTGTTCATTCTTGTTCTATCCATTCATCATTAAATATTTATAGAGCACTTACTATGTGTTAGGCATTACAATAAACCATGGTAGGATAGGGAAGGTGAGGAGGGGACAGGTGGCAGATATTATCCACGTAAGATGTTAGGGTGTCTTTGTGAGTGATTAGACATGGAGAACTCAGGGTGGTAGAGAAATCTAGAGTGACACCCAAGTGCTCAGTTTGATTGCCTATATAGATTGTTGAATTAGTAATCAAGTAAAAAAATAAAAGAGAAGAAGCCTATGGATCATAGAGTAAGAAAAAGAAGAAAACCATTAGTTCCTGTTGGGCCATATTAAATTTAAGGTGTCTGTGAAACATTCAGGTAAAGAGGACTTGTGAGCATTTGCAAAGATAGGTCTGGATCCTAGGAATATGGTCAGGGTCTGATATACAGATGGAGAGATCCCCACAACTGGATGCAGTTCATATAACCTAGACAGCCAAGCAGAGAAGGATAAAGAAGAATCACTTAGAGAGGGGTAGAGGGTAGCAGGAAAGCAAGATACCATGGAGGTCAAACGAGAAATGTATATGATAGAATCCATGTGACCACAGGTTACATTGTGGTGAAAGGGGTGAAATGAACTACACAGTACAATAATGAGCAATTTTTATTAGAGTTATAGTTTGGTGTATATACTGGATGCCAGAGCTTAGCATGTCTGTGGTTTTACAAAACCCAATTAAGTTACAAGTACCTTTTTAACAAGCCGCGTGTTCTTAAAGAAGTCTCAATGTCTTTTTATCTTTTTTATTTGTAAAATTTAGAAATTCAATAAAATGATGTGAAAGCTCTCTCTCAGCTCTAATATTGTACCTACAGCATTGGAAATAAGCGGCAAAACATTCTTAGTTGAAAGCAATTTCTGAGGGAATAAAAGGAGACAAATACAGCCATCATATGTCAAGTTCATATTATATATCAGAAAAATCAACTGTGTAAGAAAATCTTGAAGTCATACAAATAGGAAAGTTACAGAGCAACTATTGCCTTTTTGTTGTTGTTGTTGTTGTTCTACTGGATGAATTATTTTCATTATAAGGCAATTGAGAAATCAAATCAAGAATATCTATAATTAGAGTTTTGGTGATGTTTTCCCAAAATGCATCTTATGTAATTGACACAACCCTAACCAAAGGGAAAAAGTATTGAATATAAATGATTCCAGATGAGCATAGGCCATTGAATCACATTATTATTACTAGTTAATATTAAAATATACCTTCATGGGAAATTTTTTAAAGGTCTATTTATTGAAGTTTACAGTTAACTGAGAACTATCAACCCAAACTCAAGCTTTCTTAACCAAAGTCAATGTGGATGACTTTGTATTATCAGGACCATGACGACCCACAGAGTTTGGTACATAGTAATATAAAGGTCAAGTCAATCAAGGGAGAGGAAAAAGATGAATCATTAACATCAAAAGGCATTTTATATATGATGATGATTATCCCCAGGTGCTCAGGTTAATATGCTTTCAATGGAAACATGTGGAATAAACAGCTGTCATGGATATGTGCCACAAAAAATGAAAGCTTTGTTCAGCCAGAGAAACAAATGGGAGGCTAGTGAACCAGTATATGCTTATACCTTAGGAAAGCAAATACTTTTCACTGGAACCATAAGCAAAATTAAAACCAGGCAGGAGTTCTTTGGAAAATGGTAGACATCTTGAAAACATACTCAGTATTACTGAGTGTTCCATAAATATTTGCTCAAAAATTAAAATGTAACTTCTTATTCATTATTCAGTTTACCATAGTTGAATCTTGAGTTATGAAAATAAACTTTGTTTACATATAGAGATAAAAATAAAAGTAGACATTCCGGCAAAATTCAATCTTGCGTCTTTAATGTGGCATAAAAAGAAACCTATATAGATGGTGTGTCCAAATTGCTGGCATCAATGCTCATACACAGACTGCTCCTGGTCAAAAAATGTCCTATGTTTTGCCTTGAGGGTTCTATTGATATAAGTTTGAAGGAAATCTTGTGATTACAGTCCTGAAAGGAGCCCTAGTAGAAAATCTAGTTTATTTTTGAGACTCCAGATAGGACCACATTGTGCATTGGCAGGGGAGAGAGGGGGAAGGGAAGGGAAGGGGAGAGGAGGGAAGGGAAGGGAAGGAAGGGGAAGGGAGGGGAGGGGAGGGGAGAAGGGAAGGGAAAGGAAGGGAAGGGAGAGGAGAAACAAAAGGAAAGGAAGAGAGGTACATAGTAAGACCTTTGCATATAACCAAAAACACAGGAAAAATCCACCTGCTTCTACATTCATTCAATAAATACATAATGCAGACCAACTATCTGGTTATTAAATGATAATCATGATGCTTACAAAATGATATATCTACTAATCTTGGTTTTAGGTTAAAAATTATGAAATTACCAATATATGCTTATTTTTTTCTTACCTCAAAAAAGGCTATTTCATATTTTTGAACTTAGTATTTATCATTGACTAACGATAAATGTTAATTGACAGCTTGTATAGGCATTTTAAGAAAAGCACAAATTTATATGAATCAAAATAATGGCATGTGGATTTAAGCTTTGACTCTGCTATACAGATTAGCTCAAATTACATCAATTTACTGAAAGACTATTTCTTAAAACCTGAGTGAAGCAAGGACTAGCTTCTCTTGATGGCAGCTGCCAAAATAACAAGATCAGATTTCTTATTAGAAAGTTATTGTTTATAAAACTTTTTCGATTAACTAGTTATTTCAATAGCTTTTAACTAAAACACTAAGAGTTAATCTATTTGTAGCAACTTTGAACTTTTCTAAATTTAATGTTTTCAAATGAAACCACTGATCCTCCTATGCTTCATAAGACAGCATCCTGCGGGGCAGTGTCATTATAGTGATAGTCCTACTGGGAGAGACACCAGTCCAGTTTATAGAATGAAGATCTTAATATTGTGATAGATACTTCTAAAGCTCAGCTTGATTTTTAAAAAATGTTTCATGCATAGTCGCTTACTATACTCAGCTCTTTGAGATGTTGTGGCACATACTGAATTTTCACATGAGTTGCTTTTCTCTAAGTAAAACTATTATGTCAGCTTTTAAACCCTGATGTGTCTTCTACCTTCCAAGTGGGCATTCAACAAACTTCAGTTGTGTCTTTATATTATACTTAGCTATAACTCGGTAATTCTTTAAACAGGAGATGAGTAGAGAGAGCAAATAGTATGACAAAGTCCATTTTAGGGAGAATTAGCATTTATTTTTAATAAGAGGAGAATGCATTCTACATCATTTTGGATTCTCATTTTATGCATCTTAACAAACATGCCTCTGTTATAATTGCACTGGTTGTTTACTATATAATTTACCACAGGGCAGGATGCATATATAGTTAAATTAATTCACTAGTTATGGGGCATCTAAGAAGATCAGCTTCTGACAATTAACCAAGCCAGAGGTATTCCTAAAAACACAGATGGAAAACTTCCTTCAGGTAATAACTTCCATTTATCTTACAACATTAATTTTCAAATTGGTTAGCATAAGGTCTAACTTTAAAATGGATGGATTATATTTTGAAAATAAACACCTGTATTAAAAATTAGGTTATTTTTACCAGGGAATTTTTTTTGTGCTATCTCTCTGAGCAGTGTACAAGACATATTTATTTATTTAGTTGCTATGCTAGGCTAAGATTCAAAATAGGTTGCTAGTGAGGAAAAGATTTTGCCTAGTTATGTAAGAGTTTTATCTATAAAGCGAATGAAAAGGAAAGTTTTCATTTAGGGAAACCAGCGAAGATTCAAGAGTCATACATTTTGGACATGGAATAACTACTGAAAAAAAAATCGAACCATACAAAATTGTGAGGGTCCATTGAAAGAGGGCCACCTCCCAATTTACTTTTCCAATTATATTCATCTCCCAGATGCTCATAGAGAGGTATGCCCGAGGGAGGATCCAGGTAAATTAATACTCTTTATTACTAATTAGGGTTTAAACCTAAATCCCTATGCAATCTCAGCTCTTGGCTAGCTGAGCTGGACTTCCGCCTAATGGAGTGTACATCTAACATAAGGCCCAGACTAAAATCTAATTTGTGGGGTCAATTCCTGTTCCCCTTTTCCTGGTTTATGTCGTAGGCTTGTGAGAAGGAAATGAATATGTTCCCCTATTAGCAACATGGAGCGAGTAAGAGAAAAACCATGCAAAGAGGACAAATAATCTTAAGAGCTGTAGCAGATCCCAAGAAAGGGACCCTGGAAGCAGAAGAACTCTTAATTTTTTGTTTCTTTCACTAGAAAGCATGATCCCTTACAATCTTGCTTTTGCCATAAGTACTGACATTAATGCTTAGTCTTAAGATTTTTTTTTTTTAAGATTTTGTTTATTCATGAGAGACACAGAGGGAGAGAGGCAGAGACACAGGCAGAGGGAGAAGCAGGCTCCATGCAGGGAGCCGGACGTGGGACTCGATCCCAGGTCTCCAGGATCACGCCCTGGGCTGAAGACAGTGCTAAACCGCTGAGGCATCTAGGCTGCCCTCTTCTTAAGATTTAAGCATGGGTTCAGAGAAGGAGGTGGAGCTGAGGTTTTTTGTTTTATGCTAACCCCAGAGGGGAGACTAAAGATGTACAGAGTAGAGAGCAAGAGCAGCTCAGGAGAGCTAGTAATAGAATAGGGAAAGATTAAGTTGCTGGTTTAAGAAGAGTTCCTAGACTGAGCCTGAGTGCATGCATTTCAACAGAAAATAAAGCAGAAAAGAAAAAGAAAAAAAGAACTGAGGTACCATCACTGAACCTGGATATGTGATTAAGAGAGAATAAATCATATTAATGCTTGATTATTGTGGTAAACCAAATCACCTCATCTCTGTGGGCTGCAGTTTTCTCTTCTGCAAAAGGAGGGAAGCAGGTTGAACTGGATGACTTATAGCATTCCCTAAGGGTTTAAAAAAGCCATGATTCATGGTTCTAAATGGAGTTGAATCTATTTATTATCTATTTATCCACAACGAATTTATTTTATCTCAGAGATTTTTTTCACAAAGGTAACGTTTTTGCTAAAAGTATGTCATGTAATGAGGATATTCCATGAAGGTAAACTGAGCAGTATTAAAGGGAAAAATTTAGACTCAAGAACAAAAATCCTGACTTCTCAATAATGAAAGTCATCATTGGAGAGCCTTTGATTGGAGAGTATTATGTTTTAAATTGGTGCTTCTCCAACTTAATGTGCATATGGGCACCTGAGTGGTGCAGTTGGTTAAGTGTCTTACTCTGGATTTCAGCTCAGGTTGTGATCTCAGGGTCACAGGATTGAGCCCTACATCAGGCTCCATGCTCAGTGCAGAGTCCATTTAAGACTCTCTCTCTCTTTCTTTCCATCTCTCCCTCCTCTGTGCTATCTCTCGCTCTTTCGAATAAATACATCTTAGAAGAACTTAATGTCACGGAAGATAAAATGGAGATATTTTCAAAATTTTGATTCAGTAGGTCTTGGGGATGAGGGTGGTATTGAACTTTTTATTTTTAACCAGCTCCCGTGTAATGTCAATAAGTACCATTTTTTTTCATATCCAAATACATATTATATTCTGATGGTTTAAGGTAAAAAAAAGCAAATCCATGTATACCATATTTACTAAGCCAGGTTTTTACAGTGATACTCATCAGGACTAGCTCTGTATTTATCCCTTACACAAAGAGGAGAAAGTGCTGCCAGGACTTAGAGAATGAAAAACAAAAAAATCAAGAGTCTACTGATTTAGGTTTTTATGTGAAAAATTAAAACTGATGGATCTTACATCTCAGTTGTCTGATTCTCTCTTAGGATTTAGTTCATTTTAGTGGAAGACAGTTTAGATATGGCAAGGACATTAAGGGTAATCATTAAACCAGACGTGCTAAAGAAATGATGGTTGATGGTGATGAAGGAGATTAAAGAATCAGAATTTACAAAAACACAGCAATCTAGAAGGCACTTAGTGGGTGGTCCTGCACATTCAAACAACATAGTATCACCCAGGGATTTATTCTCCTAAATAAAGGACGATAGTTATGACCCTCATATCATCAAAAATAGGATGGATTATGTGCAACATATTACCAATTTGGATGGATAAATCAGTGGAGTGTTCAAAGCATTTTGGAAAAATTGCCACCCAAAATGTCAAAGCCTGCTTTGTTAATATCACTTTATAATTAAATGGCTATATTTTAGTTAACTTGAAAATTTTCTCATCCAGAACATTTCATTCTCCAGGGAAAAATAAATAAAACAAGTGTCAGTGTAAATATATACATTTATATGCTGCCTTCAGGCATAATTCAATCCATTTTATTGGACTGAATATAAACTACATTCTCTGAAGACTGTGTTGGCATAGTGTAAAGACTTATTACTGTAAAAAAAATTTTGTCTGGGTATTTTTTCCCATACATCACTTGAACTCACTCAGCTGGGTCACCACCAAATGATTTTCACCTGTGTTATTTTTCACATTCCAGTCGTTGTGCCAATAGCACTTTAGAAGTAGAATTAGTGCTGCTGCTATCATTTTCGACCACTCAGATCTGATTACAATGTACATTTTAAGATGTTTTGTTTCCCTAGTCAAGTAACGAAGGAATTCGGAGAAGTGAGGCTCAAAAATATATCTCAGGCTGCAAGTGGCCTCTCCTCTCCAAAGTTTTCTTTATTGAGACTTTCTAGGTCACAAGTGTCTTCCTTATTTAGACATTGGAGTCAAGTTTTTATTATCTCACATTTCTTAAATACCAAATGTTTGAGCTTCTTCTGTCCCTAGCCTTTCACAAACATTCAGTTGATGCCTTAGAGCTAGAAGAGTGATGCCAGGTGACCATGCTGGAAAAAATTATTTTAACACTTAACAAAAGAAATCCGGGAAATAAAGATACCTGTTCAGGTTTACTTTGTGACACCAAATCCTCTTAGCCTATAGTACTTTTGAAAACGGGAGTAAAGGTACTGTTCTTTCTTAAGTACACTTGTATCCTGTGGATCTTTATTTCCTGTGTATTTTCTGTTATTTGAGATGTAACTCTATGTATGGTGGGGGTGGGGGGCAGTGGTTGAGAGGAATGGTTGAGAAGAAAGCATATAGATTGGGATTTAGGATTTGGTTTCTAAATGTTCTCTCCATGTGCAATTAAATTAAAAATAAACTTCTATTGGACTGCTTCCTTTTTCATCATTTACTGAATTGAACTCAATAAATCTTGGATGTTCTTGGCACTAACTTTTTTGAATACTATTATCTTTGACTCTGCATGGGCTCCCATAAATGAAAAGTGAATTTCCAATATCTACAGTTTCTACCTAATATTAATCTGTAATTTGAATACAAATCAATAGAGAATAATTCTCCAAGGAAAAGCCAGTTTGTATTAGAATAATACACACTTTCAGGCATCATGTATGCTTGTATTTACACTCAGGACACTAGTCTATTAAGGGATATAACAATGCCATGAGAAGATATACTGAACATAGCTGGGATATTATGGGAAATCTACTTTGCCATTTATCAATCTCATGTAAACCAGAAATTCCATCACCTGTGCATATTTTAAATAGTTAAAATTATTGCTGAATAGGCTTTTGGTCAGATAATACTTACTGATCATTCTATTGATGAAGTAACCTCTTCCCATGGCATCCTAAAGAAAAAAAATACAGAATTTACAAAAAGGAGTAATGATCATAAATTTCAAATGATTTTTTTGGTAGACCTTTTCTATTGATGTTTCTCATTATTTAAGTAAGTTTATACAGCTACGCATCAGATGGATAAAAACTTGAAAAAGTTTGCCTGGGAGGAAAAACTAAAAAGTGATGTACATAAAGTTGTTGGAGGGATAAGAGATAATAACCCCCAAATATCTTATCATACTTTGATTTGTTGTGTTAAATAACAGAAACATGTTTTTTGCCTAGATTTGTCTATAGAAAGTATTTTTTTGAAAAGATTTTATTTATTTATTCATGAGAGACAGACAGAGAGAGAGAGAGAGAGAGAGAGAGAGGCAAAGACACAGGCAGAAGGAGAAGCAGGCTCCATGCAGGAAGCCCGAAGCGGGACTCGATCCGGGGACTCCAGGATCCCGCCCTGGGCCGAAGGCAGGGGCTAAACTGCTGAGCCACCCAGGATCCCAGAAGTATTTTTATAACCAAAATAGAACTGTGAATTTACGTTTGATTTGTAAAGTGTCATTAGTCTCTGTTTGTTTCCCTTTAGCAGAGTATATGTACAGTGTATATGTACAGAGTATATGCATAAGTATTTTCAAACTGTAACCCAGAATATTTCAAACAATTTTGGTAGGTAGCCTATTTGAATCAACATGGAAACTCTTAGAAGAAAAATTAAATAATAGGTTAGTGATACAATGCTATCATAAGTTAAAAGTGAAATAGATTGTTTTCTTCGTAAGATGTTAGATTTTCCTGCTGAACGATATATTCGGAACTAGGGGAACAAAAAAAAGGAAAGGAAAGAAAAATGAAAAAAAAAAAAGCAAGGAAAAATTGAAGCATAGAGATATAGTAATTGTACTGTAAAAACTCCCTTTTTGCAAATTTGAATTCTAACTTGACTTCAATGAAGCTTAGCAATTTTTTTTAAAAGATTTTATTTATTTATTCATGAGAGAGAGAGACAGAGACAGAGACGCAGGCAGAGGGAGGAGCAGGCTCTATTCAGGGAGCCTGACATGGGACTCGATCCCAGGTCTTCAGGATCAGGCCCTGGGCTCAAGACGGGGGCTGCCCAAAGCTTAGCAATTATAAGTATTCTCCTTGATACATTTTAAGAACATTTCTAAATAAAACAGAATCATTGTTTTATTTTTGTGGTGTTCTTGGTTTTGCAAATTAACTAGTTTAAAATTTTTGAGGTTCTATACAACATACATTTCAAATTAACTGTAAATACTAGGTGTACACTTCAGATTACTGTTCTCAGCACTGTAATATGGAGGAAGCACTGTGGTGAGGAACTATAAATTGTAGAAAATTAACGTCAACTGGCTGGGATGGCCTTGTGCAAATCAGTCATTTCCCATCTCTTATTCTCTGATTCCTCATCTGACAAATGAGCAGTGTGGATATGTACTGGAGGTCAGGGTCATGAAATAATACCTACGTTGTAAGAATCTATTAAGTGTAGGACCACACTAATGTCAACAAAATAGTAATAATGATAGTAATAAGAAAGTAATGACATTTATGGAGCATTATTCTGCGGTGCCAGGCTTGGATAAGCAGAATACTGACCCCACTCAAAGATGTCAACATTCAGGCACCCAGGTCGCTCAGTCAACTAAGTGTCTGCCTTCAGCTCAGGTCACAGTCTGGGGTTCTAGGATCAAGGCTCTCATTGGACTCCTTGCTCAGCTGAGTCTACTTTTCCCTCTGCCTTTATCTCTCTCTCCACTCATGCTCTCTATCTCTCTCCCTCTCAAATAAATAAATGAAATCTTAAAAAAAAAAAAAAAAATCAACATTCTACTCCCCAGAACGAGAATCCAAGAGTATGTTGCTTTACATGTCAAAAGGGACTTTGGGGATGTGATTAAAGATATGATCATGCAGATGGAGAGATTATCCTGGATTTCTAGGTGGGTCCAACCTAATTTTGTGAGCCCCTAAATAAAAGCAGAAAAGCTTCTGTGCTGCCATAAGGAAAAGGTATAATATTATTGGCTTTGAAAATGGAGATGCACAAGATGAGGAATGTACTTCACAGCCTCTAGAAGGCAGTGGAAACAAGGAAATGGTTTCTCCCACAGAGCCTTCAGAAAGGAACAGAACCCTGATGAGACCTTGATTTCAGCCCAACCAGACCCATGTCAGACTTTTTACCTCCAGGAACTGTGAGATAATAAATTCTTATTTTGGAGCCACTGTGTGGTAATTTATTACAGCAACAATAAAAATTCTCCTGTATCAGGCTCTCCTCTATGGTAATTTAAATGAACCCATTCTGGCCTCACAACGACCCTAGGAAATAAGACCATTATTATCCCCAGTTTACACACGAGGAAATTGAGGTTTAGGGTGTGTGAGTAATTTCTCAAGCTCACAGCTTGTAAATGATAAAGCCAACATTTGATCCCAGGACTATTTTGTCTTACTAAAGATGATGTGTTTTAAATCCTCCTATGTATCAAAATCATTTAAGAGTTTCCTGTTTCATTTCCCTTACTGTGGAATGAAACCATTTTCTTTTTCTTTTTTTCCTTTCTTTTTTCCTCCTCCTCCTCCTCCTCCTCCTCCTCCTCCTCCTCCTCCTCCTCCTCCTCCTCCTCCTTCTTCTTCTTCTTCTTCTTCTTCTTCTTCTTCTTCTTTTATTAACCAATTGCATACTGGAAAGAAGGGCCAGTGAAGGTATCTCTGTGAGGGTTTGACGTTTTTTAGAAAAAGATTATTGCATACTTTATGTAAAATTAGTTTTATGTCTCTTTCTAAAGTCATCAACTTTATTTTTCCTGTAATCAGAATGATTTCCTAGTATTTCATGAGAAGAATAAAGCATGACATCACTAATCTGATATATTCTAGAATGTAGCAAAGGATCTTTTGTTTGATGATGAAATTTCCTTCCTTCCTTCCTTCCTTCTTTCCTTCCTTCCTTCCTTCCTTCCTTCCTTCCTTCCTTTCTTCCTTCCTTCCTTCTTTCCTTCCTTCTTCCTCTCCTCTCCTCTCCTCTCCTCTCCTCTCCTCTCCTCTCCCCTCCTTTCTTCCCTCCTTTCTTCCTAAATAACTCATATACTTAAGAAGAAGAGAAAAAGATTTGATCCCTCTTTAAAAAGGTATGTTTAATGCCAATTTGCCAACCACAACACTTTCTTTTTATGCTTATGATCCCCCTATATATTTATCTTCTCTTTTTCTTATTGCTATTCCCAGATGCTTCTCTTCTTTATTGTGCTTTATTGTGCTTTATTGTGCTTTTCTCCTTCTTTCAAACTCTTTCCTTCCTCTCTCTTTACTTATTCAGGTTAGGAGAGGTTTTGTTTTGTTTTGTTTGTTTTGTTTTTTGCCTGAGAGCCTTGAACATTTTACATCCTCTACATCCTCTTCATCAAAATAACACCACTTCTTCCTTAGATGGTACCTAAGGTGATGAGCTCAAGATGGGATCTCTTTACCACTGCACCTGACAGTACATCCCATTGTCAAAAAACTCAAACAACCAGAAAGTAAGTTAGTCCTTTGGTTTCTTTGAAGCTTCATGCTCTTGAAGCCACTTAGGGGCTGGCAGTATCCCAGTGTCTGGTTAACATAGTCCAGAAATGATCTACAGTCAAAAAAGACATTTGGTGTGGAGAGCAGGATAATGAACATGGTGAAACTTGTTTTGTTCTGTAAAGGAAGAAAAAAAACCTTGAAGGTGGTTATAGACAGAAGATGAATCTGTGGGAGAAAGAGTCCTGATTCAAAAAAAAAAAAAAAAATGACAGACTCAAACTAAGACAATAAAAGAGTGAAAACCCCAAACTTGTTTTTTTAATTTTTAATTTAAACTCAATATAGTTAGCATACAGTGTGTTATTAGTTTCAGGGGTAGAATTTAGCGATTTATCAGTTGCATATAGCACCCAGTGCTCATTACATCCCATGCCCTCCTTAATGCCCACCACCTAGTGACTCCATCCCCCCACCAACCTCCCCTCCAGGAACTCTCAGTTCATTTCCTGTAGTTAAGAGTCTCTTATGGCTTGTCTCCCTCTCTGTTTTTATCTTATTTTATTTTTCTTTTATTGAAGACACCAAACCTAAAAAAAAAAAAAACCAAAAAGCAAAACACACAACATGAAAAAGAGTTTATTTTTGTGTGAATAACCTAAGCTTGTACTCAAAGTATGCAAGCAGAGTGGAATACATTTTACACAGCAAGCATGCAGAACCAGTTTAAGTCTAACATTAGCAAACAAGATCAAAGTGCCATGACTCCCTTTGGCTGCAAATAAATGATTAACTGAGAATGGGGTTGGTGGTTCTACCTAAAGGTACAGGAAAAGTTAAAGGCATTGAAAATCACAGAATTACAGAACATGTTTTAAGTCAAACAATGCGTACAAATTTGTTACAAAGGAAAACTAAACTGTTTCTGTTCTCTCTCCCTTGTTCTTAGCCTGAGACAACTGGTTGTTCTTAAAACCTAAATACCTCCCTTTGTGATCAGCTTAAAATTTTTAGCAGAAATGCTGATAGCTTTCTTCTAACTCCTTTTTAAAATATGAGGATTTTGAAGATACCCAGTCTTTTTTTTTTAATTAGAAAAACTTAAGGGAGCTATGAAAAAATAAATAAGATATATTTTCTTCTACATGTGAAAGCATTGCATAGCATAACAACAAAGTCCAACAATGCATTGCAATTTCTCAACATTGAATAATACTTGTCACATAGAGAAATATATTTAAACTTTGCAAATCAAGTGAATGATTTCATTTTCAATGATTTTAATTTATATAGAAGTACGACACTGCTGGTATATCTTCATTACAAAACAATATTTTATATTACTGTGTTTTCTATTTTGTCTTAATGCCACTGAAATGGATTAATAGTTTTCAAAACAATAAAAATTTTTTAAAAATTATTATTTTTAAATAATATTTTTGTTATTTTTGTTCCAAGAATTTACAAGGAGTTTTGCTTCTTATTTTGTATGTACAAAAAAAAAGAAAAAGAAAAAGAAAAAAGGAGAAAGATCAATAAGGATAAAGGGAGAGGAGAGGAAGTTAATACTTTAAACATTATTACCCAAACGGGGTTTTAAAAAAGCTTTCTGTTCTCTTGAGTCACTACAGAAGAAATATATATTTTATATCTTCCATTGTCTTCAGTTTTGTTAGATATGGTATACTAGTTACCACCGACATCACTCTGCACCCCCGCTCTCGTTCAGCATTCACTATAGGGTCTTTGATTTTTTTAACCACATTAACAGATCAGTGACTGAGATAGATAAGACTGTCTTTAAGTCAAGTTGTGAAGGAATTTATTATTAATAGAAGGGGTCCTTTCCAAGAGAGTACTTCTTACCCTACTCAGTGAGGTTAGATATTCTAGTTTCCAATTAACAAAAATCTGTGTGTGGCTCTGTGTGTGTGTGTGTGTGTGTGTGTGTGTGTGTGTGTGTGTGTGCTTATGCCAAAAGTATAAGGAAGAGACCAGAAAGAGCAATGAAGAAATGTAGTAAAGATTAGCCCTCAAACATGAATGCCCTGAAAAAGTTTTTTCCATCCCCTCTTTTACTCTGTGATGGCTTTCTAACTATTTCTAGTCTTGAAAGGAAAAGGTCTCTACCCAATTTTTGAATTGAATCAAGGATAAAAAGAAAGTTTTATAGTATCTGCTAAGGGAAAGAATTCAAATAAAGTGTACTTTCCATCTACACCCAGAGAACCATGAGGGTGTTTTTCTTTTTATTTTCTTTAAAGAACAATGAATCATTCTCATTAGGAAAAGGGGACTTTTAAAAGGTCACAGGATATATTCAAGATAAGAAATGATTTCTTTTGGGGTGACTGGGTGGCTCAGTGGTTGAGCATCTGCCTTTGGTTCAGGTTGTGATCCCAGAGTCCTGGGATCAAGTTCAGCATCGGGCTCCCTGCATGGAGCCTGTTTCTCCCTCTGCCTGTGTCTCTGCCTCTCTCTTTGTCTCTCATGAATAAATAAATAAAATATTTAAAAAAATAATTTCTCTCTAGACACTAAAGAGAAAAGGAGGTAGAGAAGGAGGAAAAGCATTCTCCAGCCATTCTAGATAATAAGTAACTTCATTTAAGCTCTCTGTCCTTACAGTTGAATCTGGATATGTCAGAATTGATCACCACTACAGTTTACATTAACATGAAGAGTATAATGCAGGTTTCATTTTTTTAGAGAAAATTACTGTCTAGATATGTCTTGTGCTTTAGCTATCCCCTCCCACATACCTTTTAAGTGAAGACACCGAACTTTGTTAAATAAAATTTCTTTAAAATAAATGTGCTCAGATGATCTCCTGATGTCTACATTTCTCACAGCATGATAAACACCCATCAAAGTTTTAGTGACATTTCCAGTTTTAAAAATTCTGTTCTGCTGTCACCATAAATGCATTCATACTTGATAAGACCATGTCCCAATTTTTTGTTTAGAAGATATGATCATTGACCTCGTATGTTGCCAAACAGAATTTTCTTGGTTCTTACCCTTTGAAAGGGATGATTGAACCTTTGTGAGTACCTACCATGTGCCAGAGTGTTTAATGTCCTACATTCATTATTTGCTTCATGTTGAAAGGTACAATTATTTGCATTTTACAGATTGTGGAGAGTCATAGAGGTTAAAAAGTATATATAAGATCATACAGCTAGGAAGTCATGGTGCTAGAGTTCAGACTCGAACATTTGTATACCAAACCTCTGGGTTTCCCCGCTACTCTCTATTATATTTTGCCTCACTATTCACTACTTTCTGGTGAGACAAACTAAAATGTACAACATCAACATTAACTGAGAAGTTATGTAAAAATTAAATGTGTGAATACTGTGCTAAGGAACTCAGGACTTAGGTTCTGAATACTAAAAGAGAAGAAGAAGCACGATCCGATTTGTCTTAAGTTTGAATAAACTTGTTTCCGGCATGCTATGTTTATCAACCTGTTTTGTGTGAGTATGTTTGGGTGTGGTGTGTGAGTGTGTGTTCTAATTATCTCTCTGTTCACTAGTATAATATATGTTTATTTGTCTTGCTGTCATCGGATCCATATGATATTAGTTTTGTTCTATCAGTAAAGATTCTAGGACTTTTGTGCCTGAACCTGGGGGCAATTGGTTTTGAAGGAATCTTCAAAGCTCTTAACTGTAAGACCCCCAGAGGCACAGAATGATCTAATAACAAAACAAAAGTTCCAAAGTTCACATAGAAACATTAATTTAACCAGTAAAATGACCCCTTGCTAAATCCTTCCCTGTTGTATTATTCTTGAAAACAAGAATACCATATGGGATGCGATACAGTGCTCTTAGAATTTTTCCCATAGATTTAGTTCCATCACAAACTGCTCTAAAATAGAATGAAACAGTTTCTCCAATATGTTATATAAATATTAACATCTTTCAGCGTTTGAATTGTATGGATGTATATTCAAGATGATGTGTTTGTTCAGTAACAAGAAGGCACAACGTATTTCCCCTTTCTTTAGGCAAATGAATGACAATAAATTATGATAGTATAATGTCACAAAATTACTTCTGAGTTCCTAAGAGTAGCTAAAATGTACCAGCTGAATAGAAGTGTTGAAATCACTGCATAAATCCAAGCAAAGTAGGATTTTCAAAGCCATGTAGAATGGAGATTCCATATCTTCGATGTCGAAGAGTTAGAAAACTATTTAAAATGTGCATATTCTTCATACCCTCTAAGAGTAAATGACATTAGGTAAGAGGAGACTAAAGATTGATAAGTGAATTACCAGGTAAGACAAAAGATCAGACTAGGATGTTAAATTTTAGATAAGAAAGAATGTAGAAATGATGCAGGTTTTTCTTCATACTAGAATATTGTTGGTTCAGTAAATTAGCCCAGTGAGAAGGCATGTTTTATTAATTCTTTCTAAATTCCCAGCTAAAAATCTCACATAACTTTGATTTCAAATCATGCATAGAAAAGTCTTTTAATCCCATCTTGCTGAAAAAAATGCTTTTCGCCTTTAAAATGTGTTCTGTAAATTTGTTTATTTCTATCCTTCTATATGCCAATTAATTTCTGTTCATTGATTGAAATCTTCTGGGGGCGGAGAGGTAGTTGGTTGATGTAATTGACCTATCAGTGTAAATGCAGTTGATTAAGTAGGGTAAACATTAGCAGGGATGGCAAGCAGAACCAAACACACTGCCCTATGATCCCCTGGCAGAAACCTGATGTGATTTCTAGAGAACAGCAAGTTCAAATATGGCTACTCCTCTCTTCTACATTCTTCACCACTCCAGCCTCACTTAACTCTAGCAATTCCCAGGGAGAATTGCTTTTTAAAATGGACTTTTGGAGCTGCTGTACTAATGCATACTGGTCTTTAAATTAATATAATATCTCCTGTCTTCTCATTTCCAATTACTTTACCTAACAATTGCTCTGTTTTCAGAATCCATTGTGTGTTGTTGATTGGCTTCACTCCTAGACTACTCAGGGTCCTCATTACAGGTTTTATTTAGGACTCATACCATTTAAAATCTCTCAATTTATTTCTTAGATGGTTTTTTTTTTTTTTTTTTTTTTTTATGATAGTCACAGAGAGAGAGAGAGAGAGAGAGGCAGAGACACAGGCGGAGGGAGAAGCAGGCTCCATGCACCAGGAGCCTGATGTGGGATTCGATCCCGGGTCTCCAGGATCGCGCCCTGGGCCAAAGGCAGGCGCCAAACCGCTGCGCCACCCAGGGATCCCTATTTCTTAGATGTTACACGCAATTTACCAGCACAGTTTTCAGATTAATTGACAGTAGAAACTCTTCTCCAGAATTCTACTTCTCAGGATAAATATGTGAACCATCATGAATATATGTCATGAGAATAAATCTGCAAATATTTGCGTCAATTTTTCCAAACCAAGGGAAAGGTATACTTTACTTTTTTGTTGTCACGTATAAACATGTTGCAAAGTGGTTAGATAAAAAAGAGCTAAATTAGGTTTTCTAAAGTGAAATAGACAACTATTATTTCATAATATTATTCAAATGAATTATTTTAATCTCTAAGTCATTGCTCTATTTTCTTTGTATTCCAGTGTAATCCTTTGACAAACAAGAGAATGAACTAAAGACTGTAATAGGCAACTATTTTTTTTTCCTATTCTCAACCCCTATGAAGAATAACAAGTCAAAGCATTCATTCTCTTGGACACCAAAATATTTTATTTTAATTGTGTTGGTTGGTTGACAGTAAAGTATTTAGGGGAAATAGTAATAAGTTTTTGACTCACACCATCACTTAGAATAGAAGTGACCAATTTACCCTTGCCCTGCTGCTGGAAAGCTAGAATTGAAATGTCTATGTTGACTGAACCATAAACTAATTACAGTTTATATTAGATGGGAGAAAGCTATACAAAAAGTTGCCATGTTTCCTTAATACTAATATTGCAAAGAACAACTAACTTTTCTTCTAGTTTTCCCTCCTTTCTCCTTCCTTTCTTCCTTTCTTCCTCCTTTCCTTTTGCTTACTTCCTCCTTCCCTCCCTCCTTTCTTTTTTCTTTTCTTTCTATTTTAGGATTCTGTATTTGAAGATACACGTTTAGTGTATGGTTGGGTGGTCTAGATGACATTTAAAAAAATCAATGTCTCTTTTAAAATGTTTCTTCTCCAACTTTAGAAACTATGGGGAAAATACTGATACAGTATTTACAGTTTAATAGTGGGAAAAGCAATCATTCTATTTCATACTTCTTTATGTCATGTCACAGTACACACATTTGAAAATATATTATCTTCATCATATTATTTGTGCCCAATTTCAAAAAACTCAGTATCTTTTTTTTTTTTTTTAAACTCAGTATCTTAAAAATACCAAGGTGATATAGAGCAAATGCATGGTGTGGTGTTAATAAAGAGAATATTGGATTTAGAATCAGAAGAATTGTTTCCTTAACTCAGTTCTGCCATTAACACTAAAAATTATCCAGTCCTCAGTCCCTTTGGTTGTATCACAAGTTACCTGCAGCAAATAATCTTTAAGGTTATTTTAAAAAGGGGGGGGGGTTATTTTGCATTCTAATGTACAAAGTCTCTAAATCACTAGACACTTCCTTATAAAAGCATAATAACAGGCATATTTCATTGAGCCAGAGTCTTCTTATCTGTCAGCATCAACCTTTCAGAGCCCAGTCAAGAACCCGTGGGAAACAGAGGTTCTGAGCAGCCCAAATAAATGCTGATGTCCATGAACTAAACCTTCTTCTTAAGGAAACTCCTTGGAGTCCTCATTCCAAGACTGTTTACTCTTTAAATAGAATCTTTTTTTTAAGTTTGATCATCTAGTTTTCAAAGGCCTAGCACTTTAGTGGCAAATTGGAAAAGGACTATAAGGCAGCCACAAAATGGAACAACGTCTGTGAAAGTGCTTTGCAGGCTCTGAAGTCCCCTGCACGTGTGAGCTGTTCCCATTAACAAGAGTGACAGCTGACAGGAACTCTAAGAGAGAAGATCAATCATTTCAAACAAAACACAGCAATTGCAAAATCCTGTTGGGGCGGGGCCATTTAGTACACTGGCAAATCGGTCTAGTCACTCGGTAGTTCCCGAGATCCTCCCTCAGTTACAGCATAGCATAAGCTTATAAGAATAACTGAGTTATCACAGAGAAGTTCATTTATATTCTGAATAATATTTGGTTTGAGATATGACGAACTTGGAAAACACATGTTTAAAGCACTGAATAAATGTTAGTTATATTATAATTTGATTTGAAGTCAGGAGACTAGGCGATGCGGTACAAATGTTTTCCACCTAAAAGAATTAAAAATCTATATGGTACAGAAGGGGTTAAATTTCAATTACTTAGAAAACTACATCTAAATAATCTTGAATACATGGAATATTACCCTAATTTTTAAATGCACTTAATTTTTTTATTATCCACAATGGAAGTAATTAAGATAAAGTAATAATTTGTTTTGTTCCATATTGAAACAGAATGACTCTATGCTTGGCTCAGAATTGTCTGTGACATGTTTTTAAACTCATGAGCTCATTATGATAGTGTTATTGGAGCTCATATGATAGTATGATAAAGCATGGTATATGCTAATATTCAAAACATATTACACACTGAAGCAATGTAATAAAAATTTTTAATAATTCTTAAATGATAGTGATTAACCAATGGAAAGCAAAGTTGAGTTCCAGCTAAAAATACTTACCAGTAGATACAGAGATAGAAACCAAAACCAAAGTTTGCTCATTGTCATGTTACTAAATATTCATTGGAAACTCCAACGGCAATTTAAGCTATAAAATGAAAATTAAAAATCTGATATATTTTTTAAGCTTTTACCAGTCCAGACTCAAAAGTAATATGGCTTCAGGGTCCCTGGGTGGCTCAGTTGGTTACGTGTCCGACTCTTGATTTCCGCTCAGGTTCCAATCTCTGTGTCATGAGTTTCAGCCCCACGTTGGGGCTCCTCCATGCTGGACATGAAATCTGCTTAAAAAAAAAAAAAAAAGAAAGAAAGAAAGAAAAAAGTACTATGGCTTCAAATCTATAGCACTGAAAATTAACTATATGCTTTTCTCATATTGAGAAATGTGAATCTTAGAATATTTAAGCCTTGTTCTCTATCATATTATACATGAATGAACTAAGGCCCAGGAAAGCAAGGTCACAATGATTTAGAGGTAAAGATGAAAAAATAACTCCAGTCTCTTTATTCCAATATTCTTTATTCTTTTAACTAGGAGTCATGAAACTGATATTTGATACGAGATTTTAATAAAGATATCTTATCATCTGTTATGTAATATCAATGGCAGACATTTTAAGAGTTAAGAGCTTGGTGGACATGACAGTTGATGATTCTGGAGGCTTGAAGCTATAATTTTGAAAATCGGTTTCTGGTTTGGGCATGTAAGGAGAACACACAAAAGCAATAGAGTGGTGAATAGGAGAAAGGCCATAAGCTGGGAAGATGCGGGTTAGTGGGATGGATTGACTTCTAGGCAGCCCAGAACACAGATTGCTCAATTACCCTTTGTACTGCAGGGTAAGTCCATTATGCCAGAAGCTGCTGACCCCTGGCTACCAGCATCTTTCGAAAGAGATGTTGGAAAGACATATAAGTAATATATTCCACTCTCGCCCTGTAGAGGAGAGGCATTGTGCATCAAGTCAAAGACATTCACCAGTAACCAAAGGTAATGGCAAAAGTCCTTGGCAACCATCTTTGGTCACACCTCACTTGAACTGGAGTGTTTAAACAATAATAGCACTGCAGCTTTACACTTTATCAGAGTTTTGGAAACACATGTGGAGTCCCTAATAAATTCACAAACTGCTCTTAAAAAAATTAGCATTTCCTGAAAAGCACAATATTGTAGGTATTTTTCTTTTACACTTCATCTTGTGCTTTCTTTCAAATCAGTAGCAAAGCCTAAAAAAGTTAAAAACAATGTTTTTTGTTTGTTTGTTTTTTTAGATATTACTTATTCACAAGAGACACACAGAGAGAGACTGAGACGTAGGCAGAGGGAGAAGCAGGCTCCTCGCAGGGAGCCTTATGTGGGACTTGACCCAGGATTCCAGGATCATGCCCTGAGCTGAAGGCAGATGCTCAGCCATTGAGTCACCCAGGCGTCCCCAAACAGCAGTATTTCTTGAATTTAAGTTCTAGCTTTTGGCTTTTCTCTTTCTGTAGTTCTGTAGGGTTTACTGAGAAGGGCTTGCTGTGTTAAACCCCAAATGCATGTTACATTAATAATTTGTGTTTAGAAATCCAGGCACCTCATGCCACCAGCTAATATTTGCTTTGGACTGTTCTAATTTGGTCTCAAGGTTTTCCAAAGAGCTAACACAAAAAAGGCAGCTTTCCTATCTGCCTGGTGAGCGAGTGCTTTCACACATACTGTGTGATGTGCTTCTGCAGAGACCAAGTATTAGCCAGCTGTTCTTAGCTATGTTGGGAAATGTGAACTTTGTAGTTGCACAGTGCAGCAAACTAACTGAAGCCCATGTTGTTTCCACTTTGGAAACGTCTCCTCTTCACGGTGCTGCTTCTTCATATATAAAACCTAAACATTTAAACTTTCTAAAAGGGTTCTCTTTCTCTCGTCCCTTTGCTGGCTGGTTATCCTCCACACCACTGCTAAAACTTTCCAACAGCAAAGATCTGACCACTTCACTGCCATCTTTAAATGAAAGCAACAACCAAAACCCATTTATTGCCTCTGTATTCCTTACAGGATACAGTCCAAAGTCTTTAAGCTACTATTTAAGGACTTTTAAAGTTCTCATCTGCACAGCTCCCTTCCCAGCTGGATTTCCTTTACTGTCTCTCACGTGTCCTAAACCTCAGCCACACTAGCCAGACGAGTATGAAGCCTTCATTTGCTGTTTCACCTGAAGAAATCCTTCTCTGCAAAGAGCAATATGAATGTCCGTTCTGGGAAAGCTTTCTCCAGTCCATTCAGCTGTCTCTCCTCAGCTTCTACATTTAATGCACAATGTCTTTTATTCCACCAAATAAAAGCCAAAGAAATATAATAGCTATCATTTTTTAAGTTTTATTGGGGTATGATTGACAATAAAAATTGTATACATATAAGATGCACAATGTGATGTTTTGATATCTGTATATACATTGTGATTATATATATACACACACACATGACATTACATTCAAGCTAATTAACATCCATCACCTCACATAGTTACTCTTTGTGTGTGTGTGTGTGTGTGTGTGTGTGTGTGTGTGTGTGTAGCATGAGAAACTTGAGATCTATTCTCTTGGCCCCTTGGCAAATTTCAAGTTTGCAACATATATGTATTAATTATAGTTACCATAGTATACATTAAGTTTCCAAAAGTTACTCATTTTATAACTGGAAGTTCACACCCTTTGACCAATATATCTCCACACCCCCCACCCCAAGCCCTAGGAAACTCCATTCTATTCTGTTTCTGTAAGTTCCACTTTTTTTGTGTTTGTTTTTTTCTTTTAGATTCCAAACCTAAATGACATCATGTGATGTTTTTCATTCTGTGCTGCCTTATTTCACTTACCATAATGTTTAGATGCATCCATGTTGTCACAAATGGCAGGATTTCCTTCCTTTTAAAGGCTCAATCACATTTTATCATGTGTGTTTATATATATATGTATTTTTTTAAGTATATACACACACATTGTTTTCTATGATGGCTGTACCAATTTACATTCCCACCAACAGTGTATGAGGATTTCATTTTCTCCACATCCTCACCAACCCTTATATTGGACTTTTTTTAGTAATAGTCTTCCTAACAAGTGTGAGATAATATCTCAAGGTTTTGATTTGTATTTCCCTAATGAGTAATGATGTTGAGCATCTTTTCATAATAGCTAATATATATTGAGCACTTACTGTATGAGAAAACACTATTTTAAGCAGTTACATATTATTAATTTATTTAATATTCACACTAACTGTACGAGTTTGATACTATTATTGCCTTCCATCTTATAGTTGGGAAACGTGAGCATGTATAGGTTAAGTAACTCTGGAAGTCACCTACCTTCCTAGTAATATGGCTTGAATAATACCATGCCATGAGTGCATGTTTCATTTCATATGCCTCTTCTAGATTTTAATCTTTTTGGAATAGATAACTTATTTTTTGTTTGTATGCATAGTAGGAATATAATATTTGACATATTATAGTTAATCAATAGTTTTATGTCCAATGTATTTGAATTAATATGAAATGGAATCTTTTGGATTAAGAAAAATTTTATTTTCAAAAGCTTATAGAAATAACTAAGGAATTATGTAAGGAACAATTAAAGAAAAAATTCAGGAATGTTTTACAAAGGTCAATAGTTAAATACTTATCTGATATTAATGAGGTGTACCCTATGGCTTTTAATATTTAGCATATACTTTTTTATAGTTTCTCATTTATATCAACAGTGTTGAATAAATGTTTAGCCCATATTTACTATAGTCTGTTCTTCAGGCACAGAAGTTTTCCATTGTCAATAGATTGCACTGGCTTTCCCATATATGTCATCATAAATTGTCTTATAGTTACTTAGACTGAGCTTTAAAATGAATAGCACACTTCCATAATGATCACTTTCTGATACATGTTTATCAGTTATTTTCATGAACCATATGTGTTTGCCTTGGGTGACTGTTGGGTAAGATGTTGTATTGGAAATTTTCTTTGTAGAATAGCTTTTGGCTTTTTGCATTAGAAGAATCAGTGGGTTTCTTTTTAAAAAAAAAAAAGAATTTATTTATTTATTTTAGAGAGGGAGAGTGTGCATGCACAGAGTTAGGGACAGAGAGAGGGGAAGAGAGAATCTTAAGCAGACTCCATGTTCATTGTGGAGCCTGAAGTGGGGCTTGATCTTCAGACCCTGAGATCTTGACCTGAGCTGAAATCAAGTCGGATGCTTAACCAACTGCACATGCAGGCTCCCCAGAATCAGTGGACTTCTGAATAACAAACTGTAAAGCCATACTGATTCTACCTAGAAAGTATTTAATACACACTTGCTGATTGAACATGTACCGTTAATCGTATTTGTATATTGAGACTGCTGACAATTCAGAAATGATAAAAAGGAAAAATTTTGAAGTTGATACCAGCGATGTTCTTTATCATCTGTTCTATATACACAGAGAGACAGAATTGTGGCTAAAGAACATGCACTTAGAGCATATTCTTATAGGGTTCTTCAGGGGGAACTAACTTAAAAATTACCATTGGATTTTCAAACAATGACACAGCCTAAACATCTCAGTCTTTTTTTATTTGCTTTGTTTGTTTTCTAATTAATTATTTATGAAAGGGAAAGCTTTAGGAGTGCTTTCAGTTATAGAACTCAAGTGAAATTCATGGGGCACCTTGTGGCTCAGTGGTTCAGCATCTGCCTTTGGCTCAGGGCGTGATTCCAGGGTCCTGGGATCAAGTCCTGCATCAGGCTCTCTGCAGGCAGTCTGCTTCTCCCTCTGCCTATGTGTCTGCCTCTCTCTGTGTGTCTCTCATGAATAAATAAATAATATCTTTAAAAAAAAACCCTCAAATGAGATTCATAAACAAAAGACACAATTTAAAGCCTTGCTAAGACTCTTACAGCTCACTTTGTAACCCGGCAATCTTTTAATGTATAGAAATAATGAACCTTTTTTAACCTTAATGACATTATGGTCTTTCAAAGCTGTTGGAAATAGCAGAGCCAAAGAGATAATAAAATATTCAGTTTAGGGGAATTTTGAGTGTCATTTTCTCCCTGAGCAGTAACCATGAACAAATGATCAAAGACATTGTCTCTTTTAAATGGAAAGAGGAACTGAATGTATTAGCACCTCAGTGGGATTGGGAATGTGTGGGAAACATAATCATAAAACAGCAATTGCTGGGCTGCAGCACGGCCAGCCAGGACACTCTGTTCAGCAGAGGTCTTGGTGTTGTCGGCACCTGCTGATATCTGCCTGGGAATTCAGCTGCCTAGACTGAGATTACCTTTGCTGGTGGCTGCAAAGCTTTGCCCTTGATTTTTTCTTTTTTTCCTTCCTTCTACCATAAGCAAGGGAAGTTAGGTAAGATTGTCTAAATATAGAATGCATTCCATAGGCTGAAGAAACTATGTGCATCAAATTTTTTAATAGAGTACATTTTCTCTGTTTTAGGTTTATAGGAAAGAAAGTCAAGTTCTCACGTACTCCTTCAACACTTTACAGCCCTCAGTTTCCCTTTATTAACATCTTGCATTAGTGTGGTACATTGTTACAATTGATGAGTCAATACTGATACATTGTAATTATTAACTACAGTATAATTCACATTAGGATTCCCTTTTTTTTTCCTGTATATTTTATGGGTTTTGACAAATGTGTAATAACTTGCATTCACATTATCAGAATAATTTTACTGCCTAGGAAATTGTGCTCCATCTGTACTCCACCTGCCTCTCCCTCCCTTCCTCCCTTCAAACCCCTGGCAACTACTGATCTTTTTATTATCTTCACAGTTTTGTCTTTTCTATCATGTCATATAGTTGGAATCGTGCAGCATGTAGCCTTCTCAGTTTGGCTTCTTTCACTTAGCTGTATGAATTTAAGATTTTTTCATGTGTTCTCATGGCTTGATAATTCATTTCTTCATTTCTTTTTTTATTGCTGAATAATAGTCCATTTTGTATGGCTGTCACCATAGTTGATTTATCCACTCACCTACAAAAGGTCGTTCTTGGTTATTTCCAAAATTGAGTAAGTATGCACAAAGCTGCTGTAAACATTTATGTGCAGTTTTTTTGTGAATTTAAGTTTTCAACTCACCTTAAAGTTGTAATTCTGAAAAGTCTCTTATCAAAGAGACTTTTTAAGTTGGAAAGACTTGATATGAACCCCAAACTTTTCATTTAGTCCATCCAATAAATGTTTTGTGGTGGTCTATTATTTCTACTGTGCCAGGTACGTAAATAAAGTGCTATTGTGCCTGTCGACTGAGTGCCCCATCTACATTAAAGAACCTTAACATACTTTTGGTTCCTTATCTGGAAGATGTCTACGACTTCAGTTATTTGCAGTTTTCTATGTTATTTTGAGAATTGGGTGAGCTATCATGAATAGGATTCAGTTTATTCCTGGCAATAAATGGTCAACTGCTACGCAACATCACGTTGAGAGAGAGATGATCAAATATATTCAGTTGTTTTCTTCCTCCAATCTATAGATTTTTTAAATATTTTAAATGTAAATACGGTAAACATCTTAATACTTTTCAAATAATATTCCCAAATTAGCCACAGTATAAAATGAAATAAAAACATGTAATCATTTTCTGTGTATCTATGGTGATGAGAACTGAACATGAGTTGAGAATTAATTTGAACTCCAGCTCCACTACATACTGGCTTGGTCATGTTCAGTTAGTGTCTTGGCTTTGCAGGGTGAACAATATCTTATCAGCAAAATGAGGCATCATAATATTTGTTCACAATAGAGGCTTATTTGCTTATCATACAGAACTTTTGTGAGACGCCAATGCAAAATGCACAACATATATAAAAGAAGATTGCAAACTACAAAGCCCTGTTAAAATGTCCATTATTGGGGCACCTGAGTGGCTCAGTCAGTTAAGCATCTGATTCTTGGTTTCAGCTCCAGTCATGATCTCATGGGTCATGGGATTGAGCTCCGTGGCTGGGCTCCCTGTTCAGCAGGAATCTGCTGTTTATCTCCTTTTGCCCCTCTCCCCACTAGTATGAGTTCTCTCTCTCTCTCTCTCTCTCTCTCTCTCTCTCCCCCTTTAAAATAAAATAGTATATTTTTTTAAAAAATTAAAGTGTCCGTTATTACTATTATTGCTCTAAAGAATCTTTATTTTTAATTTAGCTAACTGCCTACTAAATCAAGTATACTTTTTTATTCACTGCATCTGTACTAAAATCCCAATTTTCTTTTTTCTTAAAGATTTTATTTATTTATTCATTCATTCATTCATGCATGCATTCATGAGAGACACACAGAAAGAGAGAGGCAGAGACACAGGCAGAGGGAGAAGCAGGCTCCATGCAGGAAGCCCCACACTGGACTCGATCTTGGAACTCCAGGACCACGCCCTGGGCTGAAGGCAGGCGCTAAACTGCTGAGCCACCCAGGAATCCCTCTGAAATCCCAATTTTCTTGAATCCAACAGTCTACTAATGTTAGAGGGTCAATATAGTTGTGTTCTGGCTAATTTCTCCCATGTGTTACCCAGGATCCTTTGAGAAGCAGATGTAAACATGGACTGTACTTGTAAGGAATGTACTAGGGGAAACACCTAGGTGAGAAAAAAATGAAGAAGGGGCTGGTGGTCGGGGACAGTTGTCAGAGTGCAATGTGAATCTGTCTCCAGGGGAACGAGAGAAAGAAGATTGGGTGGACACATTAAACACTGTTGTATAGTCTAAGGAAGTTTCATCAGGGAAATGGATTCCTTTTTTTTTTTTTTAATTCATGAGAGACACACAGAGAGAGAGAGAGAGAGAGAGAGAGAGAGAGAGAGGGGCAGAGACACAGGCAGAGGGAGAAGCAGGCCCCATGAAGCCCGATGTGGGACTCGATCCTGGAACTCCAGGAACACACCCCAGGCCGAAGGCAGATGCTTAACCGCTGAGCCACCTAGGCTTCCAGGGAAATGGATTCCTTGAGCAATAGTCAGTCCTCAGAGAAGTCTCTTGTCTCCAAGAACCTTGTCTGCCTTCGTAGCCCTACTCTGGCCAATCTTGAGCTGGCAGCAGCACAGGGAAAGTAGGGCCTCACCACAACTTGATGGATCTTAGAACCCAGCAGTTGGGGTTCTTGGTAATTTACATTTACTGTGGCTGGAGGGTCTCCGAGGTATGTTTTCGTGTCCATCACTGTTCAGTTTTCCCTTGAATGATAAAGAGAAGCACTTATTCAGTTGATGATTAAATAAGAACGTGAAGTAGGATGCCTGAGTGGGTTAGTGGTTGAGCATCTGCCTTTGGCTCAGGGCATGATTCTGGAGTCCCAGGATCGAGTCCCACATCAGGATCCTTATATGGATCCTGCTTCTCCCTCTTCCCGTGTCTCTGCCTCTCTCTTTCTCTCTCTCTTCTCATGAATAAATAAATAATCTTTAAAAAAAAAAAAAAAAGAATGTGAAGCTGTGAAACAGAAGCAGGTGAGATATGATGCAGACTTTAACAACCGTGGAAAACCAACAATGCAGGCAGGCACTGTCTCAGTCTATAGAAGAGCCATTTCTCTGCTGTAAGAACTTTTCATGATCTAGGTTTTGTTTTGTTTTGGGGGGATTGCCTTGTCCATGATAGTTAGTCTTCCAGAAATTCTCCTGGGGTCATTTAACCATTTCCTAAATTACAGCATAAGTATGGTATATTTTTAAGTCACAACTGGCATCTGGTACTCTAAGGCGAAGCATTCAGTGAGTTCAAATCTTTGGGGGTAAGGGAAAGTTTCAAAGCTTTAGCAACTTCAGGTCCAGATTTTACAAGATATTTAAAGCATTCCTCCACCTGACACCCTTAGAAATGATAAAACTACCTTTCAATACAGCTTCCTATATTTTTCATCTCTACTCATTGCCTTCCTAAATTATCTTGTTCTCTTTCCCACTTTTCCTCCCACTCATCAATTAAGAATAATGACTGTCAGGGAAAATGGAATATATGAAAAGTTATTGTTAATATTAATAGAAGACAGCATTGTCTCTCTAAGTTTATGCATTCCTGAGTTATTCCGTTGAGCTCCCACCGTGGGCAAGCCATAATGGGTATTGTTTTGCATGCTTACTTGGTCCTTGAAGTGACACAAGATCTATCAAAGCTGGAGATGATTTCCATTTCGCATAACATATTATGTTGTTTTTCTAAGCGTGCACAACTATTTGTTTAATTTTACAATTTTATCTTTCTTATGGCTTTAATCTCTTAAAAAATTACCTTGGACAAAAGTCTCTATTTCTCCTTCCTCCTCAAAACTAGAAGACGAGATCTTACAGTAATCTGAGTTTAATTCTTAAAGAAAGGGAAACATGCCATAGAAAGCCATCATTTATTTCCTATGACCTTACCTTATATTACAGCCCCTCTGGGAAGACATCAATTAAAAGCATGAAATTCACACAAATTTAAACCTCAGAAATCAGCCAGCAATCTGCGCCGAATCTGTGGGAAAACCTGTTAAATAGCTTTTTAACCTTATTACTTGACACGTTTGATTGTACAAATCTATTTCCTCAGGAGACCTAGGCAATGCTAATTGGAATTCGTGTGAGGAAAAGAGCAAAAACCTATTTCAACCTATGTAAACATTTTTTGGTACCAAATTGGACACTTGATATGGAATACACCAGTAGCAAGCATACTGGACAAGATCACTCAACCAATCAAGAAGCAAAAGTCAACTACTGTGCTCATTCAGTAGCCCTCATAATTTATTTGCTACCCCTGGTTAATTCACTACCTCGATTATAAAATGAAATTCTCCAACACCATTGAATATTAATTGAAATGCTAGCGAAATATAATTAGCACAGCTGCTATTAACAGAAGCTCTCTGTGAAAACAATGATGATCTGACTGACGAAAAGTCTTTCTGATATATTTTTCCTAAGGCATTTGAGGAATATTAAAGCTATTAGGAATTTGTTGTTTGGGTGTTTGGAAGTGTTATCAAGGACAGCTTTGATTTTCTCAAATCAAGAGGTCTTTTTGTTGTCATGGCATTAAATTACTTGCAGAAGACAAATTTATTATGTCACAATAATTCTGAACTCTCTCTGAAGACAGACTCTAGTCTCAATTCCAAAAGTTTCCATTACTTCAGATGATGCAATTAAGGTCTTTTGTGAAACGTCGTGCCTGTTTTCCTGTTGATAGTGTTTTTCTACAGATAGTGTTTTCATGAATACAGTACAGTTATTGTTCTTGTTAAGATAATGGAATTGCATTCACAATTTCAATACAACTTATAAGACAAAATGCACAGAAAAATGTAACTTTTCACCATGCAAATAGAACTGATAGTCTGAATTAGTTAAACCTGGACTTTCATGCTGAGGAAATGTTCAGAGCAATGGAGCATAAATATACTTGTCTCTCCTTTGCATTATTTTAACCTGAAGGAGTGTTCAGATATTGATTTCTTCCGTCTGCCTCTTTAGTTAAGCTAGTTCCCAAATGGAGTCCTCAGAATCTGGACACAGACAATGCAGGTAATAGGGGAAATTGAACTGAGAGAGGGGAGCAGAAGGAAAATAATACGTTATCAATTTTTTTTCATTGTATTGACTAATTACATGAGTGGAGGACTCTCTTTACATAAGCATCTTAAAGACACAGCCTCAAGTCCTAGGTGATTAGAAGTATGAGACTAAAGAAGAGTCAACTTCATGAACTTCAACTAACAAATTATTCATTACACAAATGTTTTTAATTTTTACAATGAGCAAGTTATATATTATAAAAATATGTTTAAACATTCTCCTGTTTAGTCTATCACTATGAATGTCTATTTTAAAATAAAATATAAGATATTGTTCTTTTCATATATAAAAGTAAAAATTTCAGGTTCCATGTCGTCTCTCTGCCCCCACTCCCCCTCCCACACATACAGAGCATGAAGTTTTCTTAAATGTTTTTATTTCATTTGTCCCCACGAAGGGACCAGTGTTTTGGCATTTTGGCATAGACCCATAGACCCATAGGCTCATCAAAAACTCATCACTGGAGAATGATGACTTGGTAAAACAGAGAGTCCTTTGTGGGACAGATGTGTGGAAATCCCAGTCTTAACCTCAGAGAAAGGGCATGAGAAGAGTTGCCAAAGAAACCCCAAATCCTGGAGATTTTAGTGACATTTCAAATGTCAATCTAGATCTGTACACTAGTTTGCATGTATGTTATATTTCATTAAAAAGTTGTTATTTTTATTTATTTATTGAGAGAGAGAGAGTAGAGTGAGCAAGAGAGAGAGAGCATAAGCGGGCAGAAGCAGAGGGAAAAGAAGAAGCAGATTCCCTGCCTGATATTGGGGCTTGGAGGGTGCTCAATCCCAGGACTCCAGGATCATGACCTAAGCCAGAGGCAGACGCTTAACCAGCTGAGTCACCCAAGCGCCCCCATTAAAAAGTTTTTAAAGTAAAAATAGCATTTTTTTTTTTTTTAAGGAGGACAATTTTAAGATACCGATTTCAAAACACTACACTAGCACTCATCCCCACCTCACTGGGATTTCAAAAGATAGTATATGGTTTTCTGGAATGTTAAATGCAGAGAAAAGAATATGGGCTCTAAGAATGTGACCTTACCGAGTTCCTTTCGATGTAGTGCAATGGAGCTTTATTTTACCCATGATTACTGAACTCCTAGAACCTTCATGATGCAGCAACAGATTTCAAAATGAGAAAAATGTAGGCTTTTCCTTCAAATAGGTTCCAGCATAGTGGAGGAATTAAACTGGTAATTTCCTCTTTTTTTTTTCAAAAAGAAATTAAGCTTTAAGTGCATACATAAATATGTATATGTTTAGAACTTAAACTATGAGAACAGTTTTTTTTATTTTGTTCTGTTTTTGCTCATTACTGGTCACCCATCCTAGAACAGTGCTTGGCACAGAGAAGGTACTCAATAGTCAGTGAATGAATGAATGATACACATTATAAATACTGAAATATATAGACAGAAAAATAGTGTATTTAGACCT
Organism: Vulpes lagopus; assembly: GCF_018345385.1. Taxonomy (NCBI): domain Eukaryota; kingdom Metazoa; phylum Chordata; class Mammalia; order Carnivora; family Canidae; genus Vulpes; species Vulpes lagopus. The sequence continues at coordinate 93,393,315 of NC_054824.1, read as the reverse complement.
CATTTATTTTCAATGGGTTAAGTAGAGCAGTGTGTGGATATACACTTTATTGTACCTGTATTAATGAACATGTAAGTCCCTCCAGTTCTTTTAATATTTCAAAATAAATGCTGTATTGTATTTGTATACAATCATGCATTTGTACATAAACTTCTGTAGAATAGGTTCCCAGTAGTAGAATTACTGGATCAAAGGATTTTAGCATTTTTAATTTGACAGATACCATCAAATTGTGCTTCTACAAGTTCTAGACAATTTAGAATGAACCAGGCACCTGGGTGGCTCCTCACAGGGAGCCTGCTTCTGCCTCTGCCTATGTCTGCGCCTCTCTTTCTGTGTCTCTCGTGAATAAATAAAATCTTTAGCAATTTTTTTTTTTAGAAAGAACCTTAAATATTTTATTTTTTTATTTAAGGTTAGTTTAGACCATCTGATGAAAGCTTTAAATTCTCTTTCTGTAAAAACAAATGTTTTAATATACCACTGTGGGGGAGGGGGGTTAAAGTAACTTTAGAGTTGTCATACATGCCCTAAAGTTTGTTTGCAGAGCCCAAGTTAAATTCTAACAAGCACAGTAGAATCTTTACATTTGCTGATTTAAAATTCATGGGGGTATCTGTCAGCAAACAAAAATAAAGGTTCACAACTTAAATCAATTCTGTTGCTTTTAAATAATTTTTAAATGAACTTTTTGCTTATAATTTAAAAGTAACCCCAAAAGGAATCCATATGCTGCTGGTGGTGATGAAAGTAAAGAGATAGAGAGATCTAACAGTTTCTTACATTTTATTAGGGAAATTTTATGTGCATTTATGAATTTGAGAAAACTGCCAGTCAGGGCATGTTCCTTATGAAGATCAAAGATCTACTATGTAGAAATTACTGTAATGAAAAAGGAAGTTTGCTATATCAGAGAAAAACAAGTGCCACTCAATGCCTCTGCAGTGGTCCCTGGGTATGACATGCTGGTGAAGTAGTTCTTATCTTCCTATTCATAGAGACCCTTATTCAGTGTTCAGATCAAATGAAATTACCTACGAGAAGCCTTTATCGATATCCTTGAGTTTGTTGTAGGGATTCCTTTCTCTGCATTCCCACAGCACTTAGTTTATGGCAGTCATGTGCCTGAAGGAATAGACCATGATGTACATATATATATTTTCCCCCCACAAAGAATATCTAACACTTTGCCTCCAGTAGGTGTTCAATAAATACTTTCAATGCATTGCTCACATGTATACATAGATGATCTTTGAGACAGACCTTGAAGGATATGTATGGATTCAACCAAGGCCCATGGAACAGTGATAAAAATGAGGCAGAGATGGGGCAAAGTCTAAGCTAATTGGGAAGGACTGTGACTTATCCAGCCTCATGATCATTCCATGCTTCTAGTATGACGAACTATAGGCAGTGGTAAATTGAAAAGATAGTTTTCAGTACAATAATGCAAGTACTGATAATATATTTTTTAAATTACTGTTTTTGTAGATCTTCTATGATATAACATAGATTGTTATATGGACCCATAGTTTACTAAAAAGATAAATACTTCAAGCATTATAATACACCAAACTTGGAAGTAAAGACCGCATATGTTAAAATATATTCCTGGGTACCAGCAGTATTTTATAATTTAGTAAGATTGCCCTTTCCCTCTGAACTTTTTTTTTAAGATTTTATTTACTTATTTGGGAGAGAGAGAACACAGAGGGAGAGGGAGAAGCAGACTCCCTGCTGAACAGAGAGCCTGATGCGGGGCTCGATCCCAGGACCCTGAGATCATGACTTGAGTCGAAGGCGGATGCTGAACCAATTGAGCCACCCAGGTGCCCCTCCCTTCTAAATGTTATTCCACAGTGACCTAACCATTTATCTAAAAGATACACTATAATCCATGTATAGAATTGTAGGAAATCCAGAACGCCTAGGTGGCCCAGCAGTTAAGCTCTGCCTTAGGCCCGGGAAGTGATCCTGGAGTCCCAGGATCGAGTCCCACATTGGGCTTCCTGCATGAAGCCTACTTATCTCTCTGCATCTCTCTCTGTGTCTCTCATGAGTAAATAAATAAAATCTTTTAAAAAAAAAAAAGAATTGTAGGAAATCCTAGAAGAAAGAGAAAAAAATCACTTTTTTTCTTATTTGTAGATATTACATAGACCTACATCATAGCATGTGCCACTGGTGAAAGACCATGCAGAAAGCAGATTTTGAGTGAACATCTTATTGCAGATTCAGCAGCAGAAACTCAGCTTGCTCCCCAAATATCCATTTGATGAAGGGAAATTGAAAAAGAGAGTAGGAAAACCCTTTTCTCTAGTTCTCAAAATAACACATTCCATCAGATGTCTTCCCCTGTCTGCTATCCAGTCTAAATTACATGGGAATTAGAAGCCCTGTATCTCTCTCTCTCTCTCTCAACCTCCTTCTCTCTCACTTCTTACTTGTTATGTATCACATGACTTGGAAAGAAATCTTAAAATCTTATTTAATCCAATAAAAAAATAGGAATTATGAAGTAAATTTGCCTCATTGAGTCATAAAATCACAGGTTTGAAAGATACTTTAAAGTTATGTAATGGGTACCTGGGTGGCTCAAGCTGTTAAGCATCTGCCTTTAGCTCAGGTCATGATTCTGGGGTCCTGGGATCGAGCCCCACGTCTGGCTCCCTGCTCAGTGGGGAGTCTGATTCTCCCATCTCCTTCTGCCCCTTCCCCTCACTCATTCTCTCTCTGTAAATAAATAAACTATTTATAAAATATTATATTTTAAAATATATTATAAAATATTATTTTAAAAATAAAATAAAAGTATTTCACCCTCTATCAATAGATATTTTATCGAATTAAATAAAATACACATGCTATGTATAGCTTAGATAACATTTACAGTATGTATGATTTGTGCTTGGTGGTACATGAAGTAGATTTGCTAACACACACACACACAAAAAGATTTGCTAACACAGAATATTTTTTTTGTAATCTCTATGAAGAGATTGGATCTTAAATCCCCAGGGTCAAGAATCAATCTCCCTATCGAAGTTTAATGTCATATAAGATGTTTCTGTGAGGAAAACAAAGTGGATTCTAGCTAAGTGCTATTATGTGCTACTTCTGCCTCCATCCCTCTACTCATACTCAGTGAGTATTTGCTCCTATACTAAGATTCTACTTTACAACAATGATCTCTTTAAAAGCTAACCAGTTTTATTGAACAAAGAACCAATAGTTGAAGATCTAAACTAGTGGTTTTCAACTAGATGGGAGTTCGGTAGACAATTTTCCCTTCCAGGGAACATTTGTTGTCCTGTTTAGAGATTTCTTATTGCCATAACCGGGGTGGAAGGTGCTAGTAGATAGAACCACCCAGTGGGCAGAAGTGAGGATGCTGTTAAACATCTTACAACGCACAGGACAGCCCCCCACGATAAAGATTTATTCAGCCAAAATGTCAATAGTGATGAGGTTGAGAAACACTGCTATGAACTGATATTACAAAATATTTGTGTGCTTAATTAGAGTTGTATATATCTTAATTCATTAATAGAGCATGTAGGGACACCAGCATGGTTACTGTCAAAATTAGTCAAATAAGCATGAAAGTAATTTCTATGGATAGCTTTCTCATTTCTACTTGCTTCCTCCCGAACGTTTCATCTGCACAAATAAATTTCTCTAGAATTTCTGTAGAACTGTAATTTAGTTCTTATTTCATAAGTTCTGTGGCAGTTGTGATTGTGAATAACCCTTCTATGGCACCTAACAGAGCTACAGAGCTCAAAACAATGCTTTTAAGGGTGATGATGCTATTGAAGTATCAGTGCAATAAAAAATAATTAACCACGCTAAAATACAGCATGTAAAAATAGTCTCTTTAATTCTCACCCTATTTTCTATATTACTTACTGCTCTGCATGAAACATAGTGGCAGGTTCTGAATTTTAAGATGCCTCCACTCAGATGTCTATATATCAGCGATGCAGAGAGAACCATTACTCTGAACTTTGATAGTCTTTAAGGATTAGTTTGTATGGAAAAAGTTTATCTCACTAATATGGACACAATTATTACATTTTTATTAGTTCAGTTAGAAATAAACTATGTTCACCTAATTTCGAAATTATACTAGAGTCTATTTCAGGGCCTCCTTACATTATTTGCTGTACAAAATGCATAACCATAACTATATTGTATTTATGATCACTTGTCTGAGATTCTATATGTCAGAATTGTCGAGCTAAGAGATTTTTCTTATGCTGTGCTTTCCCCATTGTGTTTTTTTTATTGAATTCTCCTGTGCAACCTTTTTAGTTCTACTGTTCTTTATCTTTAGTTAATAACTCTTCATTAAAAAAATTCTTAATTATACACTGCTTCTCAAGTGTAACATGTTTTTGCATTTTATTTTGTGTCAGGACATTTTGATATCAACACTAATATTAATAATTCATGATAATACCTTACATTTATAGAACATAATAATACAGAAGGTTTATAGCCCAGTCCAAAGTATCTTTTGATATATACATACACATGGCTATAACACCTAACACACAGAAATGCACACCCTTTTGCACACACTCATTCCTTCTATATTTTATATTTAGCTGCTTCTTTGAGGAAGGACATCATCGGCGTTCTATATTTGCAATAGTGTCCAATAATCTCTGGGCTACAAAACCATGAATAATGTAACCAACTAATATTGCAGAGAGAAAATTGCAGGGGAATTTTTTAGAGAGCTAAATTCAATTCAGACTTGGCAAATCAAAGAGAATCTTTTGCTTCTATGAAAAGTATAAACAGAACCATTTGTGTTGACAGGTACTTTGGGACTCATTGGCACTTCATCTCAAAGACTGAGACATTTGTAGAAATCGGGATACTAATTCATCACCAAATCACAGTGGTTTTTGTAGCCACTTTATCTCTTCAGGGTTAGGGATATTACCTCTCCCGCGGATTCGAGCCTTTAGTCTTTCTATCAGATGAACCTGGGAGTTGGTGTATTCTTAGAGAATAAGAAAGTTGGTGACTAGAGGAAACTTGAAAATTATTTCTAAAATCATCGTAGCTGTGCCCCTAATGCAATCCAACTGAGAATCATCTTGTGTCCTAACAGGGCTTCTGTCCATAGTTGGTGGCCTTTTACCTACTGCCTTCATGCTTGTCACGTGTCTTATTTCCCTTAGGTTTCTTATGCTCTAAAGAGTCCTGTCCTGGCTAATTTGGGATATCAAGCTGTCATTAAAAGACCCACCTCACGAATTCTCAAATACTTTTCAAAACAACCCTTTGCTTTGTAGTCATCATAGTAAGGAAAAAGGGCATTTCACATTATCATTTGCAAACCACAGAGCACAAATAATCCTTAATTTCTCCTGAAATTAATAATAAAGGAATATTCTCATCTATAGTTTCATCCATGAACTCTTATAAGAATGTTTGTTTTGTGTTTCTCTTCAAAAACAAGTGCCCTGCCAGCACAAGTCCACGTTCTCCGCATATCAAAGACAATCTAGGACAGCCTTATTAGAGTATGTGGTAGGAATAAGAATTCCCAAAGTTTCCCAATGTTACCAACTCCTCTCTGATTTTTCAAAGATGTTAATTTAATAACCAAAATGGAAAGGACTTCAGAACATTCGAGTGAGAAATCCAATACGATTCCTGTTCGATGCCAGACATTGCCTCTGGGAATACAAAGATAATATATGGTCCCTTCCCTCTTGTAGTTGCACTTCCATTATGCTAATAGCATATGATGTATTTGAAATTCCTGTAGCTTTAAAATCTATTACAAAATTTGGTTATCTATATAGCACATTAAAGTTCTATAGGGAAGAGAAAAGAAAAATGGCCTGTAAGAAATAGCAAATAATTACATTTTTTGCAAAAAGAATTTTCTTGTTTTCCCTCTACATCTGGCAAGGGCTTCCCCTCCTAAGGTCTGTAAACTGTTTTCACTCCCTGACCAACCATGGGAACACTGCCGATTGTCTAAAGAAGGTGTGCTTTTGCAAGTGACAGCAGGTAATTAGAGGAGCATGTCCTGCCATAATTTAAGGTATAGACCCATATCATCTTAGAGGCATTACATATTTAAGTGACTTGTTACATACTGGTGAAAAAACAAAACATTAAATCAGAAAATGGTTTTCTTGGTTTGGCATACCTGCATGGGTATAGTGCATGAACAGAGCTTAAAGTACACAATAAAAGTTCCACATTTAGGATACAAAGTATTGTGAAAAGAACAAATACTGTGTTGAGAAACAAAGTAATTTCTTAATTATCATTAATTTGCATATCTGCAACCACATATCTAAACTGTCACAGTTTGTATTTTAACAAGGCTAAGGAGTCCGTGCCTTCATTTACACTCTTTTTCCCTGCAATGGTTTGAAGTTAAAAGGAATTAAAGTTACAGTTAATGGAAACACTAAACATTTTAAGAGTTCCTATGGAGGTAATTTTTTATTATAACAATGAACATACAATAAACAGTTCTGGTAAACCACTTGTCTCCAATAGCAAGTGAAAATCACATTATCATGACTTATACTTTGTATTTCTTATTTTAACAATGTTAAAAAGTGCTGGAAATTAGTTGTTCTGTGGCATATTTACATGAAGGTTGTGTTTCTTGTAATGTGTTTCTTGTTTCTTGTAATGATTTCGTTCACTGGGGCAAAAATTGCTTTTAAAGGGAAGGACCTTCCTCAGTTGACAGAATTTTAAAATAGGAATTTTATTACCTTTTTGTCCTTTACCAAGGTTAATGATTTTTATCCCTGTATGAAATTTTCCTCCGCATTGTGATTGATGGGTAACAGTGAAAGCTGGTGTCCACTGTCTTGTTTCCTCAGAAAGTCATAAAATGGTATTTATGTGTAAATGGCCTTAGCTTTGCACTTCAGCACCACCTGCTGGACAAAATATCTTGTTTCCCCTCTACAGTTTCAAATACAATTAGCCGGCAAGATCATATTCTGTACCCAATTATGACATATCCTAAAATATCTGAGACGTTTCCTAAGTACTATTGTCAGATTAAATGCCTGAATTTTTTAAATGTCATCAATATATTCAGATTTGATTAGTATGTTGCATATGTATACTACAGATTCCTATCTTGTTAATGTTTTATGCCTAATTAAAATTAACACTAATATATTAACCATTGCTACTATAAAATAAGCCATGTTCCTACTTATAATTAAAATTTAGTTGTGGTCATATGTGTATTAGCTTATTTTTTAGTAGTTTTAAAACATATTTCCAGAATGAAAAACGCATATATTTAAAGCTAGTTTTGAGAAAGTTAAGCATGTTAATCTTTGTGTGGTCCCATATGTCTATGACATGTAGTATATTTTTTTTTTCTATGTCATATGTGGTTAGGAAGAAAATACACTTTCAGATTCCTCTCTATTCCTTTGCAACACACACTTGTCTCTTCCCTGGTAAAACTGAGGGTCTATAAATTTGAAGTGTGTGGCATTCAAAGGCTTGGTAGCTAAATAAGAGTTGTTGATATTTATATAGGAAACATGTTCTAGATTCATACTTTTTGTAGCCATTTAAAATAAAATCATAATAGATAATATTCATTAAGGCACACATCCTGAGGCGCCTGGGTGGTTCAGTGGTTGGGCGTCTGCCTTCGGCTCAGAGCATGATCCCTGGGTCCCAGGTTCAAGTCCCACATCAGGCTCCCTGCATGGAACCTGCTTCTCCCTGTCCCTGTGTCTCTGCCTCCTTCTCTGTGTGTCTCTCATTAATAAATAAATAAAATTTAAAAAAAAAAGGCACACATCCTGAACTGAAGTTACTTGCTTGGTTATTTTAAGAAAACACTTAACATCTCTCTCTCTCTCTCTCTCTCTCTCTCTCTTTTTCCCTAAAGGCCTTGGATGGTATACTGTAAACTCAGCGTATGGAGATACCATTATCATGCCTTGCCGACTCGATGTACCTCAGAATCTCATGTTCGGCAAATGGAAATATGTAAGTGTGACCTACTTTGACTTGGCTGATTACCTGTAGTTATTTATTTATTTATTTATTTATTTATTTATTTATTTATTATTTTTAGATAATATTTCTTCTGTGAGTAAATGTAAATTTCAAATCAACATAATGCCAATATTCAACTATGGGTACACATGTAGGAAGGTAGAATTATGTGTTGAATATCTCAAAGGAGTAATTCCTAAGTCTTATATGCGAAGTACTCTTTTAAAATAAAGCCAATAAACACGTAATTCTTAGATCACATTAGTTTGAAAGATTTAACCTTCAATGTTAGAGGCAGAGGAAAAGGCAAAGTTCCAGAGTAAAATCAGGGGTGTGTAGAATAGAGCTGAGTGGACAATGGCAGCCTTTCTCCACATACTCATGTTCTGTTTGGTGTGGCTGTTTCAGAGGCAAAATAAACCCCCAAATATTCATTGGGAATTCGTCTTTAGCATTAGAAGCTTGTTTCTAGTGTTGTTTTAGAACTGTATTGATGTTTCAGATCCTTTTTACATTTAACATTCTTCATTTTACTCATTTCTTGCAGAGAGCAAATCATACTTTCTCAGGTATTGAGGCACAGATAGGTCTGGAAATGGAGGGTAGATACCCAGATAGATGGATATGGGTTGGCTAGGTAACATTGACCAATAAAATGTTTTAATTTAATTACAGAAACCAACAAAAGTTGTCTGTGTGGCATAGTTTCCCAATGCTCAATTGCATCAGACTCATGGGAGTTTGCAAGCTTAAAGTAGACGTAGGCTTCCTTGAATCCAGTGGCAGTTTCTCCCAAGTTATTTGAAATTATTAAAAGGTATTTGAATAGGAAAAAAAAAGTCTGATAGTCAGATACTTTTTGAAAACTTTCATTAGCATAGCACTTCTCAGAGCCTTTCGTACACTAAGATGTATTGTGAATTCTCTATGCTTGATTCATTTCATGTTTTTTTTTTTTTTTTAATCACCCAACTTTTTCTCTCAAATATCTGCAAGGACAAAATGGAAAACACACTTCAGGAAATGTGTGTAAGGTTTCATCTGAGGAGACCGTAGAATGCAATCCTTCAAAATATTGATGGAATGAGCACTGGGTGTTACACTATATGTTGGTAAATCGAACTTCAATAAAAAAAATAAATAGATAAAATGAAATGGGAAAAAGAAAAAAAACCAAAAAACAAAATATGGGTTTTTAAGTCAGTTCAACATGTTCTACTCTATACTTGCTATGGGATGCTGGACAAGTGAAGGAATCTCCATTTTCTCATCTATAAAAGGAGGTGATAAAAAGAATCTTCCCTCAGTGTTGTGAGGGTTACATGAAGTAGTTGATAGCGGAATATTGACCTAGTGCTTAGCACATGGCCCTTGTTATAGCTCTGGGGCCCTAAATACTCCTGCTTGTGCGAAGGTCATGTGAAGGTAGATAGAGGAAGCGGGTGAGGTGGTGCAGCATCGCCTGCACTCTCCTCCTGATATCTAGTGCACTTTGGGAATTTTGAACTATTTCTGATTTACTATAAAAGTGGAAGTTAAGGCCTCTGAGGACAAAAGCTAATCACACCCCTAAAACTCCAAGTGAGACCACCACCTGCTTCACCTGTTGAGTCGAACTTACTGCCAAAATGAATGGAACACAGATGGTGAAAACCTTGTGATCATAGACATTCCTGATGATAATCCAGGGAATAATTTTCACCTAAACTGAATTGATACGGTAGTAGTGGAAACAATAACGGCAATTTTCAAATTCTTAATTAAGCAAAAAGCTTCAGCGATAAACTGATGAGATACATTTGAAGTACCATGTGCTCTATGTCAATTTGCAGACATAGTATAGAAGCTCAAATTTAATGAAAACAGAAAGGCAAATGATAAGTTTGGAAAGATTGAAAGGGGGTAAATACAGAGCTAGGATGGGGCATCTAACAGCTACCAAGAGTGGTACAGTGAAGCCATAATGGAGCCAGACTGCAGAGCTTCAACATTTGCCCTGCCGAGATACACTAGCTGGACCTTGGACAATTTATTTAACCAATTCTGTCCCTATGGCCTAATATGTAAAAGGATCTCATATTAAACTCTAACTTAGGGGCTCATTAGGAGTGTTAAATCAGTTACTATAAGGAAAGCCCAAAGAAAGTACCTGGCATATGGTTACGTGCTCAAAATTTAATAACTGTTATTTATTGCTTAAGTGTCTGAAAACAGAAATCTGAGGGACTCGTTTAACATACTTCTCACAGTGAAAGGATGATTGAGAGCAAGGATTTGCATTGTAAACCTGTGAAAAAGTTTAGAAAATTAAGGAGAATCCTATCGATGTATTCAGATACTCAACCAACTAAAACTTTTGGACCCTAAAATTAGCTCAGTAATCGTCTTGACTTGTGGCGCTATGACAAAATACCATAGACTAGGAGGCTCCAACAACATCTCTTCAGTTCTCAAGAGTTCTGGAGGCTGGGAAGGCCAAGATCAAAGTGGTGACAGGTTTGGCTCTTTGTGAGCATCCTTCTCCTGATTTTTAGACAGCTGCCATTTTGCTATGTGCTCACATGACCTGTGTTTTCATGGAGAGAAAGAGAGACCTCTCTCCCTCTTCCTGTAAAGGTTCTAAACCCATCATAAGGGCATCATCCCAGTACCTCATCTAAACCTAATTACCTCTCAGAGGCTCCGCCTCCAAACATCACCACACTGAGGGTTAGGGCTTTGACATATGAATTTGGTGGTGACACGAACATTTAGTCCATAACAGTAATAAACCTTAATAATTTTTGAAATGTAACTCTCCATGGCCCCTTGAAACTTGCCACACATTTTAAAATGTTTTATCATATTTTATTTTCTCAAAGGCCTTATGAGGTAAGTAGAAGAGGGATTGGCTCTTATTTTAGATTAAATTGCTTATTAGCTAAGAGAATTTTTGTGGGAGCAAAGGAAGAGATGAATTATATGTCCCAGGCTCTTGGCAAAATTGTTCATACCAGATTATATTTTATTTTGATAATAAGTTTTTATATGAAAGCTCTTTGAGCTATGTTTTATGACTCAGATAGCAAAACTATGGATTTTAGTGATTAATCTGATTCTGTTGCTTAATGGACATGATTGTTTCACAAGGGCAAATACTGTTCCTCCACGAAGATGCATTAAATTATGTTACGAGTAAAGGTCAGCTATGTCAGTTTTGGCTGAAACTGAAAGGTGTGGACATTTAAAGTATGTGAATTAAAGTAATGAATATGCAAAAGATAACTGCCCAGGATTTCTAAATGAGAATTTGCAGCCCACGCGTATGCTTGCTGTGATGGTTAGCTGAATATCACTTTGTGCATCTCGGTGTGCGTTTTCATCTATTTTTTTTTTATTTTAAATTAGCTACAATGCCAGCTCTTGTTGGTTTCAGAACAGTCACTGATTCTGTCCTTGGGATGCAAGAATAGTTCAGATTCCAAAGCTACTGTCTTTCCATTTTCACATATTTGACCTGATACCTGTAAAAGAACTTGCAGCCTCTCCTCTTATGAAGAGTAATTTTCTGTAACCAAAGATTTATGTGGGGCTCATATCCAAAATTAATTCTTTTTGGACAGAACTATAAATATTGGTGGAAGAATACGGCCAAGAAATTTTGTTATTCTGGATGTGATCCTGAAACATCTGAATATGCTTGTTTTTAAAATGTATTGTTATTTTAATTTTTAGGAAAAGCCCGATGGCTCCCCAGTATTTATTGCCTTCAGGTCCTCTACAAAGAAAAGTGTGCAGTACGACGATGTACCAGAATACAAAGACAGATTGAGCCTCTCAGAAAACTACACTTTGTCTATCAGTAATGCAAGGATCAGTGATGAAAAGAGATTTGTGTGCATGCTAGTAACCGAGGACAACGTGTTTGAGGCACCTACAATAGTCAAGGTGTTCAGTAAGTAGTCTGCAGTCTAACTGCTAAGTGGGATTGATGGCTGGTACTAGAAAATGTTCTGTAGAAAGAAGAGTGAATGCTCTGGAGTGTCTCCACAGCAGGCGTTCCTATAAGAGGACTTCTAACCGTCTTCACTCCGCTCGTGCATGCTGTCAGTGAGGAAAACAAACCCCCGCAATTCAAATAGGAGTTTTGCAGCAAGGAACTAAAAGAATATTCTCTGTTGTTTTGTTGGGTAAAATGTCCTGTGATATGAAGTATATCTAAGTGAAACCTGGCAGGTGTTCTTTCACTTTCACTGGCATGTGCAAATAAATATTCTGTGATATACACATAGTTGGTGATACATACATTTAATCAGGCATGTCGTGCATACAGATGTATTAGGCTGAACCATATAAAATTAATAGTTTGATGTATAACAACAATAAAATACAGGCAAATCCAAACCATCTTATGACAGAAATCTAAGCTTTTTATGTGTGTGTGCGTGCATGTGTACATATACACACATACGTGCACACATGCACACACATTTATATCCTGGCCTTCTTCAAAGTGTTCAGTTGGTTTAGGAAATTGCCCCCAATTAAAAAAATTCACCATACCCTGAGTATGTGTGTGTGAAATACATCAAGGGGAAAAAGTAGAGTAGGGTTAGAAGAAGAGAAGTCAGTAGCAGAAGCTAGGAGTAATTACTGTAGTCATTATGGCAAAGTTACTTTGCCAATGATAACATATAGTTAATGTTACTGTGCAAAGAGCTATGCTAATGAATGACTTGAGAAGTTCTAATTAATACATTTTATCTTTTAATATTCAAATAAAAAAATTCCCACCTCCTGTTACATCATAATATATTAGAAATTATAGGGGAAAAAAAATAGCTCTCAACAGTTTCAGAATGCTAGTCTTTGTTAACTAGGGAAGAAGGTCTCACTTTTCAATTTTTTCCCTCTGCTTTCTGATAACTTGGCAGCACCTAGAAATTATTAGAATAAATAGGGAAGAAAGAAGCCCAGAGGGCTACTATAGCAAACAACCATGGATTTTCCCCATTTCTCTTGTAATAGCCTATGCAACTAAGTCGAACTGTCCCTTAAGTATTTATATAGATTTCAAAGCTCCTATGGGCTCATGACATGGATTCAAAGAATGCTTGTGCTGTCAAAGGAAACCTTTGTTCTCCAGAAGAACCTTGTAAAAGCATATTACATGTTTCAGCTGATTACCTTTCAGCTTAGAAGGCACTTTCCAGAAACTATCCACCCTTCTCAATCATTTTATGAATCACGCCAAATTCCAAGTGTTTGCCAGTCATGCCTTCCATTAAATACCCCAAATAATCTGTATCCTTTATTTACCAATGCACCATTTTTTTTTCTTTCTTTCATTTCGCTTTGATGTTACTGGGAAGATGGATAGTGCACTCTTAGGGACACTTTTTGTAAAGAGAACGACCAAAACAATTTTTTAAATTAGGCCATGATGTCATAAACTTAAGTATGCAACAAGAATGTAAGACAGTAGGTAGAGATTAAGTCATAGCACCTCGAAGGTTGTATTGATTTGTCATTGTCAGGTTTCTTTTTCACTGTGTTAGAATTATCAGATATCATGCTAGTCTCCCATAAAGTTGAGAAAATCCAGGTTGTTTCCTTTAGAAGAGTCATTTGTGACAATTTTCAGGATACACTTCAAGAAAACACCATACAGCAATCTGAAAAAAAAAAAAATACAGTTGGTCTACTTTGATAAAAATTTGTAAGCTATTTTGGAATACAGGGGATTTCTACGATTTTGAAAACAAACTCACACCCCACATACTGGCAGCACCCCCGACCCCCTTCTCTTTTGAATATTGTTGAAAACAAAGTGATTCTCAGAAACAGAATTTGCATTCCAGGCTCCGGGCCAGGGAGAATTTAAATAGACAAGTTACACACTCTCGAAAAGCATTTTATACTAGAAACCGTGGGACCCTCCAAGTCCAATTAAATGAACAGCACAGCTCATGATAAGGAAAGTGTTTGCAAGAGCATATAGGGGCTTTACTTAAAAAAAAAAAAAATAATGAATTTACTCTGGGCCACATTTTGTGAAGCAAACAGCAGCTGTGACAGGGAGACTTTTATTCTGTGCATGTGTATATTGCAGTCACTTAAGAGTTACTAGGCTCATCAATCAGTCCTCTGTTTCCTTCTGTCGAATCACCTAGCAACACGCACTGTGTACTACAGAATCGAGTATGGTTGACGTGAGCTAATCCCAGATCAGCTTGCTGCAGAGTGCCATCCTCATGGGCAAACTCATACTGTTTTTATTCAAACTGGAGGCCATGACTAATGACTCTGTTACCTCTGGTGTAGGTTTGTTTAGCTTTAAACTATACCTCAGATACGATAGTCATGCCCACAAAGCCACCCAGATTCAAATAAGTCACATTCTTTATTGCCACAAGTACAGCTTTAAAAAAAAAAAAAAAAAGTCATTGAATGACATCAGAATTAAACTGTGTTTGCATTTAATGCACATTGGAAGTTAATAAAAATATTCAGAAGCAACAGTAAAGCCTTTAAAGTTCCCTAAGATTTATTCCAGTCATTGTGCAAAGGTTTCAGAGCTCAAATGGGTTCCAGATTGCCAGCTGGCTGTCAGTGCTGTAACAGAAAAACCACTCACTGGTCATCAGAAGACCTGGCTCTGTTAACCCTGCTGCTAATTTCTGACCTTGGGGAAGTTTACTAGTTTGGAGCTTCTCTCAACAGTAAAATAAGTGCTTCGAATTGGAGGGTGGTTTTCCTACCATGTTCCTAGGATCCTCTTGAGGAGCTACTGAAGAGGGGCACTGCTTCTGTTAGCTAGCATTCCACTCACCTGATATATTTTGAAGTTTTTTCACAATAATTCATTCAGGGGGAGACAACAGGGGAGAACGGCCCCAGCTCTTAAAAAGCGTTTGAAAACCACAGTCTAGAGCTAATCTGTAAATCCTCTTGTGTTCTAGTGTCTCTGACGTTAAAAGGAAGTCTGTTCCCGTGACACAGAGTCAGTGTACATTTGGACCAGTTCTTCCCTGAGTGATGGGCAATGCGGGTTGACTTCACACCCTTATGTTAGAGCTTCCATTTGGACACTGCTCTCAATGTTTTGTAAGAACTGAGCATCCTTCTGCTCACCTCAATGAAAGTTAATCAACCTGAAAGGATTTTTTTTTTTTAATGAAGGAAGCAGAAAATGACCTATTTAACAAATGAAACCTACATAGTAGATTTTCTTTTTATTCTTTCGATTTAAAAAAATGTCTTTCTTACAAGGAAAATAAACTATGATTCCATGTCAACAGTTGTTTACTTAAAATACATCAGAATTTATACAAGGTAATGACTGACAAAGTACTGGGAGGAGCATTCATGAGTCAGTGTAACCAGTACCTTTTCTTGCCTTCCTCTCATATCAAATTGAACTATCCTGTGCGTGGTTTTGGTAATACACTGTACATTGTGGGTGATAAAGAGCAATTTTGCCCTCATCTCTTCGTCCTCAGCTGGCTTGACAAAATTATTTTCATAATGCAAATAAATGGTATGACTTTTCCTTTCAATTCTATGCTTGGTTATGAATCCCTGAATTATATTAAGGCATAATTCATGTAAAGTTTTTTTTTAAGCACTTTAGAATCGATATGCAATTTTGCTAAAATAGTACGTGTCCTCTTTTATGGTCCTCCAACTAATACCCATTGATTGTTGCAAACTAATGTAAGAGAAAATTACATACAAATATCTTGTGGATTTGAAACAAAAGTTTGGGGGAAAAAAAACTCAAAGAATGGCAATAGGTATTACCATTACTTCCACAATACCCACTGTGACTCTCTTCTAAATAAAAAGATGAGTTACAGTGTAAAGAGGCCTAAACTTTAAGCATTCTTTCAGCAGGTTTCTGGGTTTTCCACAGTTTCATTTTTATTGAAATAAGTATAAATTTTGGAAAGTATTTATAGAAGAAACATATATATAGCCATGTGTAAAGGACCAACATTTGTTACACACTGAGCATTTATGATCTTATATTCACTTACAAAGCAAAGGAATATATATATTCTACAGAAGAGGAAGTATGTGCCCAACTATTTTGGTATATGGTTATGGTGAACTAGAAACTAATGCAACTTAGCAACACTGCCCACCTACATTTTGTATTAAAAGCTTCAATTATTAAAAAAAAAAAAAAAGAGCCTCAATTTTTTCAGATGACTCTTTAAATCTCTTTTTATATTCTAGGCATAGATGCTACTGAAGGGGAAACACAAACCCATTTGTTCTTTTTCTCTTGTTAATTTTGACTCTTGATTGACCACATAAATTAATTTAATACCTTACCTGTCTGATGCTCTCAGAAAGGTATCACAAAATACTTGATTTTAGTTCCCAGAGAACTTTGGCTCACTTACTTAAGCACCAAGAATTTTCATTTTGTTTAAATATTTTGGATACATCTCTCAAATGTTTTAGATATTGGTCTTAAAACATAAATTCAGAACAGAATTTAATGTTTTATCAATAATTCAGAGTTGTAATTGTGAACATTAATGGCATTACATTAAATTTATGATAACACTAGTGCTTACTGATACGTGAAGGCTTTAGTCCCCCCCTACCATATGTTTCCCAGAAATTGCTGTTTATTCTGATTTTTTGGGTCAGTTTTTAATAATTTTTTGGTAACATCTAACAGTCAATCAGGAGTCACTTCTTGTTTGTGTTAATGTAATTGTCTCTATTATACTTTTCTATTCTTCTGTATTTCATTTTTCTATCTCTCTTGTGTTTTGTTTCCAATCTGTATATTTAGAAAATAATCCATCTTGTGAAAATTGAATTAGAATTATGTTTCTAGAATTAATAGTAAGTAGGATCTCCTATAATTAAAGGGTATAAGTTGAACACATAGGAGGATTTACTATTATTGTTCATTGTTCCAATTTCTCATATAAAACAATTGCAAAAGGGAGACTGACTCTCAGTAGTAACATGAAGAAGTTTACATTTTTTTTGCTTACAGTCTTGGTGATAGCCATTTTGTTATTCCAAAATCTTTCTGTCTTCATCCTTATTTTCTATAATGGTCTGGGTAGGCAATGCATCTGATAATGGAATTCCAAATTGAATAATAATTATATAAAAGCCAATTTAGTCTAGTTTGGTAATAAAAATTAATGGTATTGGAGCTCATAAACAATGAGACTATGAATGAAAGAATAACTGATTGTCTTTATTTGTTTATATGAGAATAGAATAGTTTTGCTCCATGAGATCCACAAAAATCAATGACCAAGAGGCAATATCCATTTTCTGGGGACCAATTGTTAGAACTAATTAAAAAGTAAAAAATCCGTCAGTGATAGATAACTAACAGTGAAGAATAAATAACTTAAAATAAGTTTGAATAATACCTTGTTGCTGAGATTTTTAACCAGTTCTCCCTGAAGACTCTCTTAAAATGGATGCTTACAGAACTTCCTATATTTGAAATGCTTCTGCCCATTACCTCAGTTCCAAATTTGAAGGTTTTCCCTACATTTATAGTTTCATAATATGACTTCACCTTAAACAATAAGGTTTGAGATACACAGAAAAATTGAGCTTCTATTTCCCTTAACTCCTTTTAGTCACCACGATTTCAGAGCTGTGATTCTTAAATTTCAGTGTGCGTGAAAATATTGTAGGGAACTTGTTTTAAAAAGTAGATTTATAGGACTTACCCTGGAGATTTTGCCTCTGACCAGAGGAGGCTCAGAAATTTATGCTTTTAATAAGTACCCCTTGTGGATTCAGTTCTTCATTTAAGTAGCTGAAGTTGTATGTAGGTAGAAAGTACACATGATAATTAATTGAAAATAATATTTATATTTAGCATATTAACCTCTGTTTCACTATCAAATCCATATTCACTGCTTAGAAAGCTTTCAGAACACATTACCAGTATTTTCTACAAAGGAGTAATAAGCACTTAAAATAGCATTTAATATAATAAAGCAAATATTTGGAGGGAGTGGGCTAACCAGATTTCTTAATCTTTCATGTGTACTTAAAACTTTTCTCTGCTTAACTTTAGAGCAACCATCCAAACCTGAAATTGTAAGCAAAGCACCTTTTCTCGAAACAGAGCAGCTAAAAAAGGTGAGAACTTTTTTTTTTTTTTTTTAATTGTCTTCACTTGGCTTAATGTTAAATGTCTTCTCTTAGCCTCAGATGCCAGGACAAATAAGATAGACTTTGCTCTTGTAGAGCTGACAGTATTGCAGATGCCAATCGGAAAGTCTGCCCGAGTTAGAGTGGGAACACAGAGGAAGATTTAGTCATTTCTGAAGGGAGAAGAGAGGAGAGGAAGGAGAAAAGCATAAGTCTTCCCTGTTTGAATGAACTGAATGTTAAACGGAGTCATGAAAGATGAGTAAGTTTTCTCTGAACCAAGGATAGAAAGACCTTCCGACAGCATGAAATAATATGATGTGAAGAAGAATGGCATTTTTAAGAAACATCACATTATTTGCATTGCTGGAACTTTGTGTGGTAAGACAGTAGGCAAGAGACTGCAGTAAAAGATAAATTTGGAGAAGTAAATAGAGAAGCTGGATTATGACAAGCCTTATGTCACGGAGGGAGTTTCAACTTTATCCTCTTGGCAGATTAAACTATTGAAAAGTTGAAATAAAGATGTGAGAAGGTCAAATTTGAACAATCACATTAAGAGGTGTGAAGAGAGGCTGCATCAAGAGGGAACAAAGCTGGAGTTTATATTTGGGCACATCAATTGTCTAATAATCTTATTTTCACCAAGTAAAATACCTAAATTTTCCTTTGTGGAAAAAAAAATGCAAACAAGTTAAAAGTTTTTTGAATCAGATTAAATTTTACTGCGTAATATTATTTGAACATGCCAATATTGAAGTTATAACACATTTGAAGAAAAGCGGTGGGAATTGTAGATTTGGTAGGTATATGTATCTAAAATTTATATGGTATGAAACCAGAGAGGCAGCCACTTTAACACCATTATGATTCTTGCATGCTGAGATCTGTGAACCATGGGAATCGCCAGCGTTAATGTAGTTATGTTATTTAGTTAATGTTAAAAATGAATAATGTCAAAAAGAATTTGGTAACGCTTTTAAACAAATGTGATTTTATTAATAGTGGCAGCATCTTTTGCATATTTTTAAGTGAGCAAGACCATAATTTTAAGTACAAGACATTGTTTTTAATGCAAGAGACCACGTATTCAGTCCCCAGTCAATGCTTGGGTAATGAAAGGGCCAGGAAACCTTTGGAGCAACTGCACCCCCTGAGGAGTCCAAATCTTTCAAATTGACAACCACTGACGGAACCAAGGTGTCCACATTTTCTCTTCATTTTGCAGTTGGGAGACTGCATTTCAAAAGACAGTTATCCAGACGGCAACATCACATGGTACAGGAGTGGAAAAGCGCTGCAACCCCTTGAAGGAGGTGGGTATGAAGTGGGCAGTAAATTCAGATGACCTATTCTGACTTTCTCTTGTCCTGGCATTCCTTAGACTGTCCTGCATCTAAATGCGATGCCCTCTTTGATCAATGGCTGTATGCTTTGTTCCTTTAAGTAACCATTAAGTCATTAAGTGATTTTTTAAAAACATCATTTTAGTCCTTGTGCAGAGGAATCAAGAGCAGAGAAAAATTATTTCTGTATATGGCATATTCTAGAAGTTAATTAAAGTGAGTGGGAGATAGGATTCCAGGATTCTATTTCTGTCTATGTCTCTGATTTCATGGTTTAGAAAAGACATTCTACCTCGGTACATGTCAATTTTCCCTCCTGTTAAATACAGTAAGAAGGACAAAACCACTTCTCAAGGTGTTGTGACATTTAACTAAGGATTGTGATTTTTCCAATGAAAAATGCTATCATTAGTATTCTTATTTTCTTCAGTGGTAGTCTTAATTTTTAAAAAGCAAATGGACCCGGTAACTCAGCTCTATACCATGACTTCATCCCTGGAGTACAAGGCAACCAAGGCTGACATACAAATGCCATTTACCTGCTCTGTGATGTATTATGGACCATCTGGCCAGAAAACAGTTCCGTCTGAACGAGCAATCTTTGATATTTACTGTGAGTAACCCAATATGTAATTATGCAATTTTAATGTCTTAAGAGTATTCGAATGCTTTAACCTTTCAAGTCCGAATCCACATGCTCTTTGGGTTTTACTTTCAACCTCCCTTTTTTCTTCTGCAGTTACTCAATCTGTTTCTCCTTTGGAAGACCTATAGAATAAATGCTTACCCCATCTTAGAATACCTTTTACTTTCCACTTTGTCATTTCTGCACATCTCTTCTGCACATAAGCTATGAATTTTGTAGGAGTTCAAAATGCCATCTGATTACTTTCTGAATAAGGACAGATGAATCGAGGCTTCTGACTGATTGGTCTTCTAGATAGGAGACTTCCATTTTAATGGAAAAATTTATTTTAATAATAAGATCAATTGCATAAGTTTAAATAGGATGCTGTATTCTGAGACATTTTGATTGACTTTATTTCATAGATTTGAAACATAGAATATCAAACTAAAAAAGAACCTTCTTGATCATCTGACCTAACTCCATTATTTTACTTAACAGTAAAGGGAGAACCAGAGACGTACCCTAAATTAGTTGGAATCCTTTTCTGCAGTGCCGTTCTCTTTCCTATAAGACAGGTGCCAAGATTCAGAGCAAACAGGCTGACAGTCCAGGCACAGCACAATCAATTTTTGTGTCTTTCTAGAAGAGTAGTTAACTACTTTAACTCTTAGTTTTCTTATCTTGAAATGAAAAAATAGCTCAGTGTTGTTATGGAAATTAAGTGAAATCACAAATCTAAAATAGCATCCTATACTGTTGATTAAATTCTTGTTATTAGGTACTATTTTTTATTATTATATGATCATTGTTATTACATAAGCATAGAACTAGAGATATTGTTTTTGGAGAAATGCAAGAAAGAATTTCTTTATTTTAAAAAATGAATCAAAACTTCTTACAATACTGCCTTACGTAGTAAAATAAGCTAGTACTTCTACTTGTGTTCTGGAGAAAGAACAAAAATGCCAGTTGAACCTTTGTAGGGTTTTATCTCCTCTACATTGCTATTTTGGTTCCATATAGTGCAGAACCTTATATAAGAACAACCTGAGGGGGATCCCTGGGTGGCGCAGCGGGTTGGCGCCTGCCTTTGGCCCAGGGCGCGATCCTGGAGACCCGGGATCGAATCCCACATCAGGCTCCCGGTGCATGGAGCCTGCTTCTCCCTCCGCCTGTGTCTCTGCCTCTCTCTCTCTCTCTGTGACTATCATAAATAAATAAAAAATTTAAAAAAAAAAAAAAAAAAAAAAAAAAAGAACAACCTGAAATTCCACTTTCCCTAACAATAAGGAATTGTTGTGCCTTCAACTTTGTATATAAGTTCCAACTTATATACTGACTTAAAAGTGAGGATTTAAAGTATTTCATTCCGTACACCTTACTAAAAATCAAATTATTATTTCTGTACGCAAAGGCACAATTCTGTCCAGAAATGTTCCACTGGAAATACACTATCTTGGTCTAAGTGCAAGAGTAAAGATAGGAAAGAGTATCAAGATGAACAATAAGGACTGGGAAACTGGCTTAAGAAAAAGAAGGAATGTATGTTATCAGACACAACGAGTTGGGTAAGCAGAAAAGTCCTCGAATGAATAGGAAGGAAATGATTTTATTTTGGCTGGCTGTGGGGATGCATTTGGCACAGCTTTTGAGAAGGCACAATGTATGCAGTGCTGGGCTTCATGGTAAAGATAAAAAAGTGCTGAAGACAAGAGTTCTGACATTCAGAGTTTAGTACTCCAGTAGAGAAATAAGATATCTACACCAGGAGGAAGTGGTCAGTGCAAGGTTGCAGGTGGTAAGTGACACTCAGAACGCAGTGAACAGCCTTGAAAGCTCAGATGCCCGGGGGCAGTGATTGTCAAACTTTTTTGTGTGCATCAGAATCGCCAGAAGGACTTAGAACACAGATCTCTGGACCCTGCTCTGAAGTTTCTCAGGAGAGTAGTTGTCGGGAGAGGTATTTATAACAAATTCCCTGGTGATGCTAATGCTGCTCATCTCAGGACCACACCTGGAGAAGCACTGCTCTGGGTGACTCCAGGGTGGAGAAGGAGGGAGCTAAACAGAAAGGGCAGAGGGTACATTCAGAAGGAGGACATTTGGTCAGTTCATCTTGCGGAAGATGCACTAGTCCTTCCTTAGCCTCTCCAGTCCGTAACGAAGCAGTATAGAATCTGGCTCTTTAATTTTTATGCTTATCTGATTCTGCCTCTGACACTGCCTAAGAATATGCCACCATTCTTCATTGCCAGTATTTCCATGATTTCCAAAATAATATTCCTTTCTGTTCACTCCAAACTGCCCTCCAAGTTGCTGCCAGAAATATCTTTCTAAAAACAAATGTGACCACGTTAGGTTAGTGCTATGGTGAGAATTCTTTAATAATTCCCCAGATCTCTCAGATTGATTTTCACACTCCCCGTTTTTTTTTTCTTCCCAGTTTTTATTTAAATTCCAGTTGGTTAACATACAGTATAATATTAGTTTCAGATGTAGGATTTAGTGATTCATCACAACACCATTTGCTCATCACAACTGCCCTCCTTAATCCCCATCACACATTTAGTCCATCCCCCTGCCCACCTCCTCTCCAGCGACCCTCAGTTTGTTCTCTATAGTTAGATGTCTGTTTTATGGTTTACCTATATCTCTTCTTTCCCCCTATGTTCATCTCTCACATTTCAGAAATTCCACATATGAGGAAAATTGTATGGTATTTGTCTTTCTCTCACTGACTTATTTCACTTAGCTTATTACTCACTACCTCCGTCCATGTCATGGCAAGTGGCAAAATTTCATTCTTTTTTAATGGCTCAGTAATATTCCATTATATATACACACACACATATATAGTAATATTCAAATATATATATATATATTCCATTATATTCCATTATATATAAATAATATTATATATTATCACTATTATATATTATATAATGGAATTATATATAATGGAATATATACTACTGAGCCATATATTCCATATATAATGGAATATATTCTATGTATATATATGGAATATATACTATATATATGAATATATATATATATATATATATATATATATATATATATATATGCCACAACTACTTTATCCATTCATCAGTTAGTGGACATTTGGCCTCTTTCCATAATTTGGCTATTGTTGATAGTACTGCTAGAAACATCATGGTGCATCCCTTCAAATCAGTATTTTTGCCTCTTTTGGGTAAATACCTACTAGTGCAGTTCCTTGGTTATCAGATAATTCTATTTTTAATTTTTTGAAGACCTTCCATACTGTTTTCCAAAGTAGATGTACCAGTTTGCATTCCCACCAGCAGGTGAGAGGGTTCCCCTCTCTGCATCCTGGCCAACATTTCTACTTTCCTGTGTCGTTACAATTAGCCATTCTGACAAATGTAAGGTGGTATCTCATTGGAGATTTGATTTGTATTTCCCTGATGATGAGTGATGTTGAACATCTTCCCATGTGCCTTAGCCATCTGGATGTCTTCTTTGGAAAATATGTCTATTTATGTCTTCTGCCCATTTTTAAACTGGATTATTTGGGTTTGGGGGGGTACTAAATTTTATAAGTTCTATATAGATTTTAGATACTAACTTTTTATCAGATATGTAATTTCTGGATATATTCTCCCATTCTGTAGGTTGCTTTTTAGTTTTGTTGATTGTTTCTTTTGCTGTGCAGAAGCTTTTTATCTTAATGAAGTCCCAATGGTTCATTTTTGCTTTTGTTTCCCTTACCTCCAGAGACATGTCCATTAAAAAGCAGTTATAGCCAATGTCAAAGAGGTTGCTGCCTGTGTTCTCTAGGATTTTGATGGTTTCCTGTTTCACATTTAGGTCTTTTATCCATTTTGAATTTGTTTTTGTGTACAGTGTAAGAAAGTGGTCCAGTTTTATTCTTCTACATGTTGCTGTCCCATTTTCCCAACACCATTTCTTGAAGAGAATTTGTCGAAGATTAGTTGACCATATAGTTGTGGGTCCATTTCTGAGTTTTCTATTCTGTCCCATTGATCTATGTGTCTGTTTCTGTGCCAGGACCATATTGTTTTGATCACTACAGCTTTAATATAGCTTGAAATCCAGAATGGTGATGACTCCAGCTTTGCTTTGCTTTTTTAAGATTGCTTTGGCTATTCAAGTCTTTGGTGGTTCCATACAAATTTTGGGATTGTTCTAGCTGTAAAAATGCTGGTGGTATTTTAACCGGGATTGCATTAAATGTGTAGATTGCTTTCAGTAGTATAGACTTTTTAACAAATATTTGTTCTTTCAATCCATGAGCATGGAATATTTTCTGTTTCTTGTGTCATCTTTAATTTCTTTCATGAGTTTTGTATAGTTTTTAGGGTACAGATCTCTTACCTCTTTGGTTAGGTTTATTCCTAGGTATCTTATGGTTTTGGGTATGTTTGTAAATAAGGATCGATTTTTTAATTTCTCTTTCTATTTCTTCATTATTGGTGTATCAAAATGCAACTGAATTCTGTACATTGATTTTGTATCTTGCAACTGTGCTGAATTCATGTATCAGTTGTAGCAATTTTTTTGTGAAGTCTTTCAGGTTTTCTACATAGATTACCTTGTCATCTGCAAATAGTGAAAATTTGACTTCTTCCTTGCCAATAAGATGCCTTTTGTTTCTTTTTGTTGTCTGATTGCTGAGGCTAGAACTTCCAGTATTATGTAAAATAACAGTGATGTGTACGAGTGGATGTTTCTGTTGCTTCTGATCATAGAGGAAAAGGTATCAGTTTTTCCCCATTGAAGATGATATTACCCGTGAGTTTTTCATATATGTCTTTTATTATGATGAGGTATGTTCCAACTATCCCGACTTTGTTGAGGGTTTTTATGAAGAATGGATGTTGTAGTTTGTCAAATGCTTTTTCTGCATCTATTGAGAGGATCATATGGTTCTTATCCTTTCTTTTATTAATGTGGTGTATCATGTTGATTGATTTGCAAATATTGAACTCTGGCCACCCAGGAATAAACCCCACTTGATCCTAGTGAATTATTCTTTTAATGTACTGTTGGATTTGATTTCTAGTATTTTGTTGAGAATTTTTATGTCCATATTCATCAGAGATATTGTCCTGCAGTTCTCTTTTTTTGTGATCTTTGTTTGGTTTGGGATCTGGGGTAATGCCGGTCTCATAGAATGAATTTGGAACTTTTCCTTCCTTTTCTATTTTTTGGAGTAATTTGAGAAGAATAGGTATTAACTCTTCTTTAACTGTTTTGTAGAATTCCCCTGGGAAGCCATCTGACTCTAAATTTTTGTCTGTTAGAAGATTTTTCATTACTGATTCAATTCTTTTGCTGGTTATTGGTCTGTTCAAGTTTTCTATTTCTTCCCGTTTCAGTTTTGGTAGCTATATGTTTCTTGGAACTTATCCATTTCTTCCAGATTGCTCAGTTTGGTGGCATATAATTTTTCATAATATTCTTTTATAATTGTATTTCTGTGGTGTTTGTTGTGATCTCTCTTCTTTCATTTGTAATGTTATTTACTTGAGTCCTTTATCTTTCTTTTTTTTTTTTTGATAAGTCTGGTTAGTGGTTTATCAGTTTTATTAATTTTTTCAAAGAACTAGCTCCTGGTTTCATTGATCTGTTCTACTATAATTTTTTTGTTTCTGTATCAATGCTTTCTGTTCTAATCTTTACTATTTCCCTTCTGCTGGCTTTAGGTTTCATTTGTTGTTCTTTTTCTAGCTCCTTTAAGTGTAAGGTTATTTGAGATTTTTCTTGCTATGGACTTTCCCCCTTATAACTATTTTTGCTGCATCCCAGAGGTTTCAGACCATCATGTTTTCATTTTCATTTGTTTCCTTATATTTCTATGGACTTTCCCCCTTATAACTATTTTTGCTGCATCCCAGAGGTTTCAGACCATCATGTTTTCATTTTCATTTGTTTCCTTATATTTCTTTATTTCTTCTTTAATGTCCTGGTTGGCCCATTCATTCTTTTGTTGGGTGTCCTTTAACCTCCATATATTTGTGTTCTTTCCAATTTTTTTCTTGTGGTTGGCTTCAAACTTCATAGCCTTGTGGTCAGAAAATATGCATGGTGTGATCTCAGTCTTTTTGTACCTGGTGAGTCCTGATTTGTGATCTAGTACGTGATCTATTCTAGAGAATGTCACATGTGTACTTGAAAAGAATGTATATTTTGCTGCTTTAGTATGAAATGTTCTGACTGTATCTTTTAAGTTTGTCTGGTCCAGTATGTCATTCACAGTCATTGTTTCTTTGTTGATTATCTGCTTAGATGATCTGTCCATTGGTGGAAGTGGACTTTTAAAGTCCTCTACTATTAATGTACTATTACCAATGAGTTCCTTTATGCTTGTTATTGTTTACTATATTTGGTGGTTCTCACAATCGTTAGATCTTCTTGTTGGTTAGACCCCTTTATTATGATATAGTACCCTTCTTCATCCCTTGTTACAGACCTTGGTTTAAAACCCAGTTTGTCTGATATAAGAATTGCTATTCCAGCTTTCTTTAACATCCCATTTGCATAGTAGGTATTTCTCTATACCCTCACTCTCATTTGTAGGTGTCTTTAGGTCTAAAATGAGTCTCTTGTAGGCAGCATATAGATGGGTCTTGTTTTTTATATCTGATCTGACACCCTATGTCTATTGATTGGTGCATTTAGTCTATTTACATTCAGATTAATGATTGACAGATATGAATTTAGTGCCATTTTATTACTTGTTTTGTTGTTTCTGGAGATTTTCTCCATCTCTTCCTAGTATTTGTCACCTTTGGTCTTTCTTTCCCACTCAAAGTTGATTTTGATGAGAGTTCTCTGTGCTTCCTGGATTTGAATATCTTTTCTTCCACAGATTAGGGAAGTTTTCAGTGTAATTTCCTCAAATAAACCTTCTGCCCCCTTTTCTCTCTCTTATTCTACTGGGACTCCTATGATACAAATGTTATGTTTGATAGAGTCCCTGCATTCCCTAAGTCTACTTTCATGATCCAAGATTTTTTCTTTCCCTCTTTTGTCTTTTTTTAAAATATATCTTATTTATTTATTCATGAGAGACACAGAGAAAGAGAGAGAGAGAGAGAGAGAGAGAGAGAGAGAGAGAGGCAGAGACACAGGCAGAGGGAGAAGCATGCTCCAAGCAGGGAACCTGATGTGGGACTCGATCCCAGGTCTCCAGGATCACGCCCTGGGCTGAAGGCGGCACTAAACCGCTGAGCCACCCGGGCTGCCTCTTTTGTCTTTTCATTCCCAATTTCAATACGCCTCAAATCCCTTGCAGCCATGGTCCTGCACTATGTCTCGATCTTCATCACTTCACTCTGTCTTTTACAGTTCTGTTCTGTTTTCCAGATTCCTCCAGTAGAATTCTACTTATATGCCTATCCATTTGCTATCACTACCTTATGTTTGTTTTCTAGCAAACATTTACTTATTCTTTAAAACCCAGCTGTAGCATCAATTCCTACCAGACACTTCGCAGTCTCATGCAACTATAAACTACCAGCGATCACATCATATGCAATTTGTATGTTGTTATAGTCTTGATTGCTTGATGTCATTATAAATATATTGAAAGCTATGCTGTTTTCAACTGTGTAACTTCAGCACTTAGTCCCAGCACAAAATATATATTAACTAAACAAATGAATATATGATTGGACAGTGGATAAACTGAACAAATGAATATATGATTGGACAGTGGATAAATGGAGATGGGACAAGGAAAATTTGAGTAGACTCTTGGTTATTATGTAGTGGTATAAATGGAGTAGTGAGATATAATTCTCACCTGAAGAGTTCAAGGCAATCATGGATATCAGGTTAAGAAATTTTTATTTCAATCTTCACATTGTAATCTTCAAAACATTACTTCAGAATACTGATTTAGAGGAAATATGTGTGTGTGTGTTCATATATATGCTCATATGTATATTTCATATATATAAATATTTTTTTTTAATTTTTATTTATTTATGATAGAGAGAGAGAGAGAGAGAGAGAGGTAGAGACACAGGCAGAGGGAGAAGCAGGCTCCATGCACCGGGAGCCTGACGTGGGATTCGATCCCGGGTCTCCAGGATCGCGCCCTGGGCCAAAGGCAGGCGCCAAACCGCTGCGCCACCCAGGGATCCCATCATATATATATATGAAAGAGTAGAATGAGAGACTAAGTTTGATGGCAATGTTTCAGGTGTAGCCTGGACTATGGAAGTTTTAGTGGGAATAAAAGGGGAGAATCAGATGCAAAACATAGCATTAACCATTAAGACATGGTGACAGAGTGGGTAAGAGAAAACCAGAATAATACCTGGAAGAATGATTTACTAATGAACAGAGTAGAATTCTGTGAAAAAGTCAGGGCAACAGGAGAGCAAGAAATGGTTAGTTTTGTTCGAGGCATGGTAGTTGGACAGCTAGAAAGTTACTGTTAAAACTCAAATCTCTCTGATCTCAGTGTAGTTCTTCAATTCTCTAATACAGAGCAGAGCCTATTGAAAGGAGACACAGAGAAGGGAAGTTTTGAAATAAAGCAGGAAGTCAGACAGATTGTGATCCTAGCTGTTCTGGTGTCAGCTTTGATTGAGTAGTCTTGCAGTGCATGCAACAGGCCAAAAACAGTCAGTGAAGGACTACATAAAAGAGTGAAGAATGCGTAGAATTGGAAGGCCAGTCGGGAATAAAAGCCAGACTTTATTTACCTTCCAGCTTTACTGGGAGCCGGTAGTCAGGGAACTACCTCAGGGAAATTCAGAAAAACTAACAAAAAGTATATTAAACCAATCACTGTTTAGCTTCAGAACATTCTGGGCAAATTGTCAGAGAGGCCCAAGCATGAAGAAAAGGCAACCAAGCAATCTTTACCAACCACTCAATTTTTTTCTGCATTTTGATCCTAAAAAGATAAATAAATGATAGCAGGAGATAGGAAAAAAAAAACTCTGAATCTGCCACTTATTTGTTTTATTAGCTAATTAAAAGGGAGATCTTCGTAGATTATTATTCTACTCTTATTCTTATTTTCTTTTTCTTATTATCCACAAGTATATATATGAGAAAATGGGTAATTTATAGTTGCCAATACCCTCTCCTCTTATTTTCTGTTTGCTAGACAGTGTATCCAGCCTTTAATTTCTTTAGTGTTCTACCATTAGCAGTAGCCTCTACTAAAGAATACCCTTTAGCTCTATTTTCTCCAGAAAAGTGACCAAAATGGAATGAAGGTTGTAGCTTGACTCCAATGAATAGAACAGAATTACAATACATTTACAGTCTGTTGATTGTTTTTAAGGATCTCCTTCAGGTCATGGGCTTCATCTTTTTGAAAACTGAACTATTCTCCTATATGCCAAAAAACTGGCTGGCATTGCTTAGCTCATGTCTCTTTTTATTTAATATAAGGTATTATTATGTAAGATGAGTGTAGGGGTGCCTAATAGTTTTAGCTACTGTGCTGGCTGAGCCAGGCTTTCCAAACTGTGAGCTTCTTGTAATATAGTTAAATGTCCTTATAATGAAATCATGCAATGGGATTGTTCCTACTGGTCTTTTACACATAAAATAATTATGGTCATTCCTACCTCAGTTAAAGACATTTTGCTAAGAAGAAATTGGTTTTTATGTAACAGGGTCTCTTTGTAGTTTTCTCTAACCAAGATTAGTACTTGGTATAGCAAGTAGCTATTAACTTCAATCCTTCTATAAAAGGATACATTTAAGTAATTACCATTACTAGCTTCTTGAGAAAATTGTGTATAATTTAGTCATTTATATTGTATGTACAGAGTAATTTGTACTTGATGAAAATGGTTAACTTGTGTCTGTGACTCTTGTAGATCCTACTGAGCAAGTGACAATACAAGTGGTGCCATCAAAAACTGCCATCAAAGAAGGAGATAATATCACTCTTAAGTGTTTGGGAAATGGTAACCCTCCTCCTGAGGAATTTTTGTTTTACCTACCAGTAAGTGCTTAAGGGTTATTACTTGAACTAGACTACTATCATTTTGTCCTATTGTGTAGCTGCTGGCTGCCATTAAGAATTGTATGTACTTGGGAAGCTTAAGAGAGAAAGGTGTCATCCTTGGGGACAAGGGATACCTGTAGAATGTCTTTTGATAGGTTGGGCTTTCTCATTTTGTTTTGTTTTGTTTTGTTTTTTTGCATCTAACAATGAGCTTGCTTTTTTTCTCAGTGTCAAGAGATTTCAGGGGAAAAAGAAGTAAAAAGCTGATCCTAGGAAACCATAATTACAAAAACTCAAGTTTTCATTATCCAGATAAGCTATAAGAATGTGTTCCTTCAAAAACAGATAACTCTAAAATGAAGAATGATGATTCCAAATCTACCCACAGTGCCTTCCTAAACACATCTCTGAACCTCCGAAGTAGGACCATTCTGTTGCTCATTATATTTAGCTTGATAGAATAAAGCTAGGGGCTAGATCTTGCTATGGTATATGGTCTTGAAGGGCCCGATCCTCAACTTTTATCAGCGTGATAGCTGAAGGGAGTGATACATAGAGAAGATAATTTGGAACATTCCTCTAGGATGTGTTCTAGATATCATGGTAGTATGGAGTCAGACTAGGAGAGAGCCGTTGAGGACACTTGTTTACTCTCCCAGAGCTCTTCCCAGGTTTGTGTATGACATAACCTTCCACTGAGAGAAACCATATACTATATATTGCATTTACCTAAGGGATATGTTTACAAATGTGTCCCACTACCTTTCTCAGCAACACTTAAGAATATCATCTACTGCTTTAC
This sequence comes from Vulpes lagopus, assembly GCF_018345385.1. NCBI lineage: Eukaryota > Metazoa > Chordata > Mammalia > Carnivora > Canidae > Vulpes > Vulpes lagopus. The sequence goes on along the minus strand of NC_054824.1, from coordinate 93,362,398 downwards.
TCAGAAGACTAATATAGCTGATTCTTTTAGACTTCAATGTTGGTAGGAAATGTTTCTCCCAACAAATAAATGTATGTTCTTTTTTTTTTTTCAAGATTTTATTTATTTATTCGTGAGAGACACAGAGAAAGAGAGAGGCACAGACACAGGCAGAGGGAGAAACAGGCTCCATGCAGGGAGCCTGATGTGGCACTCGATCCCGGGACTCAAGGATCATGCCCTGAGCCAAAGGCAGGCGCTAAACCGCTGAGCCACCCAGGGATCCCCAACAGTATTGTTCTTTGAACAGTACGTTCAAAAACATACTGTTTTTGTTCCATATGCAAATGAACTTCTGAAACTAATTATGTTTCTACTTTGGCTATCAGGGATGACAGTCAAATTTGTGTCTTAGCTTTAACAACAATATCTGATGATTATTATCTTTTTTGTTGTTACTATATGTTCCTAGTTCATCTATATTCTTTCTTAGTTTTTCTTTTTCTTCATTCTTCTTTTTTTTTAAATTCCCCCCAATTTCTTTCTTCCTTCTTCCCCTGGCCCTTTTTCCCTCCCTCCCGCCCTCCCTTCCTCCCACCCTTCCTTTCTTTTTTTCCCCTCTCCTTTTTATTTGGATTTGTGGCATGTTTTGTTTTATGCTGCCTCAGATCTTTTTGTTGAATTAGGCAAGACATGAATATAAAATGAGATATTAGAATTTTTTTTAAAATCTGCTTTAACTCTCAAGTTTGAGCCACGCTGTCAATAGAATAGATGCCATCAGTACCATGTTTATTAGCTCCTCAAATTTCTTAGAACCAAAATTGCAATTATTTTTTCCAGAAATCAGACAACACAAACTGTACTCTCATTTGTCCAGCCATAGAAACAGATTCCTTTTTTTCTGACATAAGAAAATGCTATTTTCATCAAGAAATATAACTCATCTCATTGTAGCTACCTAGTGTAATCATCTGACATTTTACCTCTATCAAAAGGGACAGCCTGAAGGAATAAGAAGCTCAAATACTTACACGTTGACAGATGTGAGGCGAAATGCAACAGGAGACTACAAGTGCTCCCTGATAGACAAAAAAGGCATGATTGCTTCAACAGCTATCACAGTTCACTGTAAGTCACCTTATTCTGCATTACCAACTTCACTTGAAAGGCCTCTAATAGTCTAACTTGGCTGTCTTTTCAAATAAATTGCAACTATATTTTTCTTAAATACTGTGGTTTCAATAGACTTACTGAAGTGCATCAGAGCAAACTCAGCTTTGGTCCAGATTTACGCTGCAACATTGAAATCTTGAGTGGATCTAATAAGTGCAACTTTTGGCAGTTGGTAAACTTCCTTCTTCTTTCTAAATGTCTTCAATTTGTGGTATCAACAAAATATTCACATGGATCTTAAAGAAATTACTCATTTTATTTTTTAAGGAAATATTTAGATATCTTGAAGTTCACAAGGTTTGCACTTGCACTTGCCCCAGAAAGAAGTATACATTAAGTACCTTTTTTAAAAAAAGTTATTATTATTACAGAATAACATTAGCACCCAATCCCAAGCACACAAAATTATGTAGACTCAACTTTTGGAAGCAGCAGAGGTAGAGACCACTAAAAGCCATTTATTGGCCTCTTTATAGAAGAATAGTATAGAAAATTTCTGGAAATAGACCTCTTCAAAATCACCCTATACATACCTATTTATTAACTTTTAACCTGTTTTTGATCTCCAGATACTCTAAAAGTTATATTTAGTCTAGCGTGATAGGAAGAGAGATACATCTTTTTTATAGTTTAAGTCCTTTATTTTGTAATTTCTGACAATCTATGTTCATGATGTACCTGATGCATTATGGAAATGGGGAACTAATTTGGACTGTTCCCCAGTGACACTAGAATTTACAGAGTGTTTAGGCAAATGTCAGCCTTGCTTACAGGTATAGGCCAAATGTCCTAGGAATTCCTTTGTACCCAGTAGTACCTCTAGACATGCTCCATTGCAATAAAGTTTCTCTAGATCATGATCTGCTCTAATCCCATTGAGTATGAAGGGTTTCTTTGTTTCAAAATGGAAAGAGACTAGAAATTGTTTTGAGGAAATGGTTCTAAATCTCTCATCTAACCTATAATGCTTGGAAAACATATAGGAGAGGAGTTAAAACTTCGAGGGAGATACATTGGGGAATAGAGTAATCAGAAGGTTGCTTTTGAGTGTCTGATGTTGGGAGCACACCCTGGGGAGCCTTGTAAAAATAGCAGTAATAGTAAAAATACTGTTAAGAAGTGTTCACAGCCAGGCCATTTCTCTATTTGCGCCATATTCATGTTGTATAGATCTGAATGTGTCTGCCATCAGGAGCTGGCTAGAGAGAAAACAGTGATCTCTCAGGATAAAAACAATGCTGCTTTTTATCTGAGGACCGGTCAGCCCTGGGACCATTTAACCAGCCTGTTCTATGACTTAAGAAAGGAAAGAAAGAAAGAAAGAAAGAAAGAAAGAAAGAAAGAAAGAAAGAAAGAAAGAAAGAAAGAAAGAAAGAAAGAAAGAAAGAAAGAAAAGAAAGAAAGAAAAGAAGAAAAGAAAAGGAAAAGAAAAGAAAGAAAAGAAAAGAAAAGAAAAGAAAAGAAAAGAAAAGAAAAGAAAAGAAAAGAAAAAAGGGATGTGAGAGAATATAACCAGCAGATAGAATTTCCTGGGAAGGAACTCTCTGATATCATTGTCCATGAGATTTGTGGGCCAATAACCAATAATCCAGTGTTTGAAGATGGTACAGTAAGCCTGTGTTTGAGAGATGCCAACTACTTAGGACCCTAAAGGAAAGGGCCCTTATTTGTATCACTTACAGATTCAGCAGGGAGGGAGAGTTGACAGCGTGACAAGGCAAAACACTTGGGTGCAGCCACATTGTCCCTCAGTGATCAGCTGTGATCAAGAGAAACGAAATTAAACAAAAGTATGTTAACAATTTAATTGGATTTCAGCGCACTTAATTGGATTTAAATGCTTTCTGGTTTTGAAAGGTAGACTATAACATCGGGCTTTAAGGCCTATATTTCTCTTTAAAAGCTGAAATAAAGATTACAAATAAATGAAGATTCTACTCTGAATTACATGAAATGGAAACATAAAAATCCTATTTTTTGCCCATTTATCCTTGATTGCTTGTTTGTTGTCTGAAAACAAGATTTGTCTCCTTTCCATAGATGACTAAAGGGAGTGGGGATAGAGAAGCAGCAAGCCACACTCGCTCCTGTTTACAGAACAGACCCCCTCATCAGGGCTCTCCGCCCACCGATCCATAGTTGCTGATATAGCGTCTGCTACTCCTCTGGCGATTCATGCACGGATAGATTCTTCATCAGAACTTCCAAAGTCCATCATCAGCCTTTAAAATCACTTCTTTTATCTTTTCACTGGCAACTTCACTGTCCGACTAGCAAAACTTTCTAACTCTCCCCAAGTAGAATTTTCATTCAAATGTAATGAATCCACATTTTCTGAAGAAACTTCATTTTTCTTTCTCTGGGACAATGCATATTTTAGCATTAATGAGAAACTCTAAAAGAGAAACTCTTTCCTTCTTTCAACAATTGTTTTCCAGAACCTGCCACGTGGCAGACACTGTGGGTGCACAGTGACAACTCAAGGCCCGGGTGCTACCTTCAAGGTTCTTACAATCCAACAGGAAAAACAAGTGTTAAAAATGATGGTGGCAAAAAAAAAAAAAAAATGATGGTGGCAAACTATCAACCACATGCAAGAGCGTGGGGTGCAAGAGGAAGTCCCCACTGCTGTAGAACAAAGTCTCACTTCTTAGCATGGCAAGCAGAGCCCTTTACAAAGTCTGGCCTCCAATAATTATATAGATTTATCATTCATGTGTTATGACCTTTCGTAGCAGATTACTCACTACTAGGAAGTCAGGCACACGCTGTCAGCAATTTGCCTTTATTTATGTGGCAGAAATTTTCCCTGTATCTCCATTATCAAAACCCTTCTCAACTGTCAGGGGCCACGAGCAGATACTGCCTCATATACCCAGCCTTTATTACTGCTTTGAAACCCCTTTTCGCTCTGTTCTCTACACTCCCATGTCTTTGCTTCTACCTCTGTTTATAGCCCCTTCCTTTAGTTAGTTTTGTTTTGTTTTTTAACAAATACTCATTGAGCTTTTAATCTATAGCATGTATGACACCAGGTGCCGATTCCACGCTGCTCTTTATGAGTCACGTAGCTGAGAGCATATTACCTTTACCTCAAAAATTGTAAACTGTAAATTTATGTGCATCTCTGTATGTTCCGTCAGTTTTTGAAACTCAGTAGCTGCACAATAAATGTTTGGTCTATTGAAATAGATTTTCCTCTTACCGATCATACTGTGATAGTAAGATTTTTGTAAAAATTACTTCCCATCTGAAAGATTATACCTCCTTAGATGTGTTTATCCTATGTTTTTAAAAAAAATGATGCCTGCTGACAGTGTACCTAACAATAGATCTTATTTAAAATTTCAACTGTATGAGAAATGGAATAGCATTAAAAAAAAAATCTGACTACTATACTCAATCCTCTCTGAAGAAATAGATAGACTACCTTCTCAGATTATCGCCTGCTGTCTAAATATGCTTGATTTTTCTCCTGGCACGCCTTACCAACTCTTATCATATTTACCTAGTCATCATCTTTCTTTTCTTCCAGAAGTGATTTAAGAATTGTTTTTCTTAAGGTAATAGACCCCAGGGGAATACTTCTGTGCAGTCAAAACATCAGTCATGTTAACGGCAAATAAATGCATAATCAGTTAGGTTGGCCATTTCCTTGTCCAAACTGGTCTCAAACCTGGCTTGAAAAGCTGGACTGATTACACTACAATTCAGTTATGTTGGTCACATAAATCAGTTCTGAATTTTGAATACAATTAGAAGGATTTTTTTTCTTTCATCTTTTCTCCTCCAAAATATTTTGACGGTCTTCCTTTCCTGGAGTTTGCATTTCAAGCAGATTTTCTGCTTCACAGATTTGGATTTGTCCTTAAACCCAAGTGGGGAAGTGACCAAGCAGATTGGCGATGCCTTGCCTGTGTCATGCACAATATCTGCTAGCAGGAACGCAACTGTGGTATGGATGAAAGTAAGTCATATTTCTTGGTAATACTACACAGTTTGGACTGACTCCTTTTTGGCTTCTTTTGCATTTTATGTGACGTCTAAATATGTATACTCATGGGTAATATGTTTGTACACCCACACCCCTGCTCTCTTTCTCCCTATTATACTAATGTAAATGATGTCACAATAAAATGATTAGAGGTACTCAACAACAGTATGGCATCCATAATAGATTGTCTGAGATTTACTTCGGGACACTGATTTATGTGTATCTACTAAGTAATTCTACACATACACATGCTCCCATGTGTATGGTTACATGTTCGAGAGCTTAACAGTTTTCAATGTGTTTTAACCCATATTATTCTCACAGAACACTTAGAAGAACCCTGTGAAATATTTGGGACGCTTATTTTTTCCCCCTGTTACTTGGAAATAAGTTGATGAGAGAAATCAGAAAGCTCGTAAGTGACAGAGTTAGACTAAAACTCAGACCTTACGGCTGTAATAAACACTGTGCTCTGATCACATGATTTCAGCCTCCCGGCTGAAACTGACCTTAAATGTCTGATTGTGAGTTCATTGAATTAGTGGCTCCTTGAAGGTATAGACCCCTTTTCACCCCTGAGCCATAGTAGAAAACCTGGAACACAGTGAAGCTTGGTCAGTATTTCCTGAGTGAGTACCTACATTCTTGTAATTGCCCGAAATGTCAGCCATTACTGGGAACCCAATCATTGTTACCTATTTGGAGTGAGATAGTAAGATGGGTAATTGGTTATTTGAGGCAAGGTTGTCACCAAAGAGAAAGATTGTAACTGTCATCCCACCACTCAAGTCCTTGGTTAGACATCCAGTGCACATGTTGACAAAACACATACAAACCACTTCACATAGAAGTTAAGAATTATCTTTTTAAAAAATTGTGGGGAAATGTATTGTTAAAATTTTTTCTTGCTGAAAATATACGTTATTTTGTACTGCTTTTTGGACCCTTTTAACGCTAGATCATCTGTGACTTGCTTTCTTTTAAAGTTCAGTTTCTTATTTTATTCTTTTAAGTGTAGCCCCATCATCCTTTTTGTTCACTCATAATAAAAATATCACTCTGTAGACTGTATATTTAAGATGATGTATTTATAGTAGGCAATGGTCAAAGGGCTAGACAAGTTCTAGGCAACTAGACTATTCAGTAAACATATGAGCACTCGTTTCACTACAGGACTAGGAAAACTAAGTATACTTAGCTAAATCAGTTTCTACATCAACTGCAGTCACTGTTGTTAATTAAATGCCTAATGTCAGTAATGCTGATCAAGATTGCCTGGCCATTAGTTAGTTGGTGAGGAGTGTAGAAAAATTCACGGTGGGGAAAGACTACATGATGTTAGGATTGTGTTTAGTTGTCTACTGAGAAGAATTTCCGTTACTGGTAAAATAGTGCTATTTTCTGTATACCAAGTGATTTTTAAAAATTAAATGCTGCATTTCTTTTGTTTATAGAAATTAGGATAGTAAGCTGTTAGTAATGATTTCCTTAAAAACGTTTGGTCATAAGTGCCATGACTCTGTAATGGATCCCCTGTCTTGATAAATGCATCCCATCAAATGACTTTCTGGCATTTATGCCTATCACTGATAACATAGCACAGGTCCCCAGTGTCCTTCAATACTAGTTCATCTACATTTACTACAAGGAGTAGCTGTTACCAATTGAGAACTTTCCTTAATGTAAACACATTATATTACTTACATAATTAAGTCTTCAAACAATTCCATATGGTTAAATTATTATTCCATTTCAAAAATAAGGAAACTGAGTCTCAGAAGTTTATGAATGTGTTCCAGATTATAAAATTCCATAAATGAAGGAATCTGAAATAAAACTCTGAATGTGTAAAGCAAGAAAGGAAAAGGACGAGGGAAATCTATTTTTGAAAGCATCTGAAGTTAAAAAAGAAAAGGAACTTGCATTTTCCCTAGATCCAGAAAAATAATATTAGGCTCCGTGATTATCTAATAAATACTCGGAGAGTTGTATTTAAGCCACAGGAAGTAATTATCTTTTTGTTTAATCAGGACAACATCAGGCTTCGATCTAGCCCATCATTTTCCAGTCTCCAGTATCAGGATGCTGGAAACTATGTCTGTGAAACTGCTCTGCAAGAGGTCGAAGGCCTAAAGAAAAGAGAGTCATTGACACTCATAGTAGAAGGTAATAAATACTTGAGCACCAATGCAAACTTTTCTTTGAGAATTTGATATCTGGGTTTCTTTTCTGATTTTAGCATAACAACTTATTTTCATTGTAATGATATTTTAGGAAAACCTCAAATCAAAATGACAAAGAAAACTGATCCCAGTGGACTGTCTAAAACAATAATCTGCCATGTGGAAGGTTTTCCGAAGCCGGCTATACAGTGGACAATTACCGGCAGTGGAAGCGTCATAAACCAAGCAAGTATTTGTCCTCTTGTTATATGTTGCGCTTAGTCCAATGTGGGGTTTTGTTGAAGTGCCTAAGCTGTAGGCTAGCTTGTTAGCAACAGGAAATTTGCAGTATATTCTCAAAGGGAGCTTTTGCTAACTTCTTAATTTTTCCAAAGGAAAGAAATGGCTCAAAGAGAAATTTTAAATCCCAGGGCCATGGAGAATGGAAGAATCATTATGTTTGGTCAGTATGTTTTTAAAACAATGTAAATTGAGTGTTGTTCTATGGTCATTAAATTCTGAAACTTGGGTGATTAAAACATTAAGGTATACACTTTTCTGCATCATAAACTTACACATCTGAGTATAAGTATAAGCCTGTATTACTCTGCTTACTTATGCACGTTAAGGGATATTTCTTCTTAAAACCGGACCCTGGAGAGTGGTGAGGAACACAGTCACCGTTTGTGAACATATGGTCTGACTTGTGTCTGGCAGGGCTAGGGCCAGAATAAGGCTAGCTAAATCTATAGTGTTTATGATGTTTCCTTCTGAACAAAAGTAGACATCAACCAAACTTTAATATTAATACCATTGTCAGGACATTCTAGTAATAGTAAAGGATTAAGAACTTATGGACACTACCAATACTTTTATCTTTGACCAAAAAAAAAAAAAAGAAAAGAAAAGAAAAGAAAAGAAAAGAAAAGAAAGAGAAAGAGAAAGAGAGAGAGAAAATCTGGTCCATCACAAGGGGTTCAGAACTATCATCCCATTAGATTAGCTGGTCTGTCTGGGTTACTGACATATTTGTTAATTTCATTTTCTCCACAATAATCTTCATGTCCCTCTTCTCAGTGGAGCCAGTTAAAGATTCTTCAGGAACACCCAGAGATGCCATTTGATTATCTGAATCTTCTGTGCTGCCTTCTTCCCAGCTTTGGACCCATTTGAAATCCAAGAAAGCATTCCTTAAAGCAGAGTTGCATTCAGTTTTATTTATTTTTTTTTATTAATTTTTATTGGTGTTCAATTTACCAACATACAGAATAACACCCAGTGCTCATCCCGTCAAGTGTCCACCTCAGTGCCCGTCACCCATTCCCCTCCAACACCCGCCCTCCTCCCCTTCCACCACCCCTAGTTCGTTTCCCCGAGTTAGGAGTCTTTATGTTCTGTCTCCCTTCCTGATATTTCCCAACATTTCTTTTCCCTTCCTTTATATTCCCTTCCACTATTATTTATATTCTCCAAATGAATGAGAACATACACTGTTTGTCCTTCTCCGATTGACTTATTTCACTCAGCATAATACCCTCCAGTTCCATCCACGTTGAAGCAAATGGTGGGTATTTGTCATTTCTAATGGCTGAGTAATATTCCATTGTATACATAAACCACATCTTCTTTATCCATTCATCTTTCAATGGACACCGAGGCTCCTTCCACAGTTTGGCTATTGTGGCCATTGCTGATAGAAACATCGGGGTGCAGGTGTCCCGACGTTTCATTGCATCTTGCACTGTTGGTGGGAATGTGAACTGGTGCAGCCACTCTGGAAAACTGTGTGGAGGCTCCTCAAAGAGTTAAAAATAGACCTGCCCTACGACCCAGCAATTGTACTGTTGGGGATTTACCCCAAAGATTCAGATGCATTCAGTTTTAATTTAAAATTTCTTTCTCTGCCAGGGAAATTGGGCTGTTGGTCCAGCTTATACAATCTAGTTTTATAGACCAAGGTGGATTTTTCACTCTTTCACCTGTAGGTGATGCATATATATTTGCATAACTCCAAGTATGGAAGCTCCCCAAAAGAGTGGACACATTTGAAGCAAATGACTCCTGATTTGATTAGGTGTGATGGGAACAGAGGGGCAGCATACATGAAAGCATCAGTCGGCGGAGCATCTGCCTCTTGGTTTCAGCTCAGGTCATGATCTCAGGGTTTTGAGATTGAGCCATCTGTGATATCAGCCTCTATGCTCAGCAGGGAGTCTACTTGAGATTTTCTCCCACTGCCCCTCCCCCTGCCCTTGAGCACGAGTGCTTTCTCTCTTCTTCTCTCCCTCTGAAAGAAATAAATTAGTCTTCAAAAATTGTTGTTTCTATTCTAGCCTTCTTGCTTTCTAGTTTAATTAAATAATAATTATAGCAAAAAAGAACCTTTAGGTAGGGGTAATACAAGCATAGAAATTAGAAATATAGGCACACAATAAGTATTTGATGAATGAACAGATACAAAGACTTAAAAGGCTACCCTTGAAATGAACAAATATATTTTATAGAGATAAAACAACAGAGACTTAGTGAGAAAGTCATGTGAAAAATACTAGTGGGAAGTGGAAAAATAGCATCTGAACTTACTATAAGGATAAAAATAACAATGCTATTCTTCACTGTCAAGGAGAAGGATTGATTTTGGCCCATGAGGTGATATGTTATTTTTCTTGTTCTAGGTTTGTGCTGATCCATCCATAATCTTTTATTTGTTCCCTCCTCAATCACATGGTGAATCTGTTGTTTTCTAACTACTGATGCCTCTAAGTACTCTTGCCCCAGGGACTAAACAATATCCCTAAGCAGCGGACTATCTCTTGTCCTCAATCCTCAAGGCCCTTATCGTATAGTTGAGGAGAAAGCAAATAAAGAACAAGGTAGGACATGGTGTGCATAATGCGACTCAGACAAGAGCTCCAGTATATTTGTCAACTCATTGACAATTATTCCAGTTGGATTTAGCAGTCAAGTCCTGAGGAAGATATTTAAGTGAATTGTCTGAGGGCACCTGATTGGCTTAGTCGGTAGAGCACGGGACTCTTGATCTCAGGGTTCCTACATGCAAGCCCCACGTTGGATGTAGAGATTACTTAAAAAAAAAAAAAAAAGAAAAAGAAAATAAAGTGACTAGCTCTTTTTTTGGAGAAGTTAAATGAGGTGATTATCCTCATTAAGACCTCACAAAAACCAAATGAACTTACCAGTCACTGAAAAATAACCCATTGTCAGTATTTAGCTCAGAAAAAGAGAAAAAAAATGGATTTCTTCCAATGCACAAATCATACACACATAAGTACTTATATATAATGGTGTAAGATGAAGGAATTAACCCCAGAAGTGAAGGACAATGACATAATTTACAAATAAGAATTAAATTCTGAAGTTTATAAAGAGAAAACTGGTGATTAATCACTAATAATTTGGAGGCAAGTATTCTCATGCCAAATGATTAATGTGTGAACCTATCAAGAGTTTAATTGAATTATTAGAATTTACAATAGAAGCATAAACAGAAATTCAGTTATGGATTCACTAATCTTCTTCTTCCCTGCTATTGATCTAAGCCTGAATTGGTCTTATCGATGACCTTACATATGCCCTTGAACACCAGAAAGCACTACACAGCACCTCCCCTGTTTCACTCAGTACTACTCTTTTCCGAGTTTTTAATCCATTTCCATTTCTAAATCCATCTTCCCTCTTCTCTTCCAGACAGAGGAATCTCCTTATATAAATGGCAGGTATTATAGTAAAATTATCATTTCCCCTGAAGAGAATGTTACATTAACTTGCACAGCAGAAAACCAGCTGGAGAGAACAGTAAACTCCTTGAATGTCTCTGCTAGTGAGTATTTCATTTCTGGCATTAAAAAAAAAGTAAGAAAATTTGAAGTTATTCTTCATTAGTTTAAAATCTTCAATTCCATCTTCCTGTACTGCATTATGGTAAGTTTTATGTATTTATTTTACATCTGGTATCATCATCATAGGCTTTTTTTTTTTTTTTTTTTGTCTTGGTGTCCATTCTTGTACTATTCTTGTCTTGACAGTTAAATCATTTCATATTTTATGGGTCAGAGACCTTATCTAGTCCAGGAATAGTTCACAAGAGCAACAGAGGATAAGAACTGAGCTTTTATTTAATCCATGTATTGTGTTCAGAATAGAGATAACTCAAAAATTACCTTACAGCATTGTTACTACAGTTTTAATTTTGGTAAAATTTTAATTCCCTTTACTCTGTTCTTTTGCAGTCCGATTCTTTGTGGTATTTATCCTCCTTTTATTTTGAATAGGAATGCCACATACATAGTCATTTAGCAGATTGGAAGTAAAACTGATATTAGAATTCATGAAGTCTAATTTCAAAAGTTGATGCTTTTGAATATCATACTGGAACCATAGCTAAAAATTAGATAAATGAAGTTATCTTAGAACAAGTGAAAAAAAAAATCTGACATGCCGAGTAGCCATTTCTGAAACAATTGTCATTTAATTTGAAATTATCCGTCATCTTCAATTCTATCATTGTTCCTATTGCTTTGTCAACCTTAAATCAGGACAGGCCCTGGAGTGAGGCTTGGTTCTGGACAGGATTCTAGCTGACCTTCCAAACTTTTATTTTTTTCAGTCAGTTGGATTCCTGTATATAGCTGGATAGAGATATACTGGCCAGGAATTAGCTGGGGCTGGGAAAAAATAATTGTGTAAAGATAATGGTCCTTAACAGAATATGACTGGAATATAAAAGCCTGATGGATTGACAGGAAAAAAGAACCAACCAAATTTAACTCTAAAATAGGTGCATTGACTTCTCAAAATTCAATTTAGCCAGTATTGATTTGTCCTACCTAGAAAGAGAACTTACCCTTTCTTCCTGAACACAAGTTTCTCTTTTATTCTAATCCATTGAATAGTAGTTTCTAGACCTTGCTGTGGCTTGCTGAACATTCAGTACAGTTGTGTTCAAATTCAGTGAGCACCTCCTGAAACTCCAATATAGTATGTATAAGAAGAGGTCTTGGAATCTGCATTTTAACAAACGTCACTGGAAGTTCTGATGCAGGTCCATAGGAGAATATTTATGTAATTCAATATCAGATGATAATCCAGGATATTGGCAATTCTTAAAATGGGGCTGGAGCATGGTGCTGTCAGAGTCATTGGAGGGCCTCTGCAAACATCACACCTGATGCCTCTTTGCCTCTGGGACCTCCCCAGTTTTAATATCCACCCCCACCATTGTGAGAACTTCTCTAATGACAAGGCCCTTACACTAGAGGATAAAAAAGAATTCTCCACCGAGGTAGGAAAAATAGAGAAATGCTACATTGTAGGTTTGATATATGGCAACTTGTTTCTTTTAAGGAAAAAAAAGTCCTATTAAAAGGTGGTAAATAGTGGAGAAATTAATATGGATTTCAGATTAACACTAAAGCTTGTCAGTTGTGAAATTTTCTATGGTAGATTAATACCTTTGCAGTTTTAACGACTCTCCTTAAAACAAGATTAATTTCTTTGTAGGGAAGCTCACGCTCTATTAAATGTAAATTTTTTTCCTACCCTTAGCTAAAGAATAGATATTTCATCCTTGAGTCTTATTACATCATACTATAATGGTAAAGGTGACTTTCATATATCAACAAATTTTGTTTTTAATTTCATATTAACATTTTTCATTTCAGTAAGTATTCCAGAGCACGATGAGGCAGACGAGATAAGTGGTAGGTACTACGCTGCCGACTCTTCTTCCTTGACTATCAGCTCAAGATTTATGAAGTGTCATTGTATAAGTAACGTCTTAGCTGTCACAATTTTGACTTGAATTAAAAGAGCAAATGAGACAAGATAGTAAAAATGCTAAAAAATTTATCTTTTCAAAGCACAAGTTTGCATGTTACTTATAGTAGTCGTAAGCCTTAATTATTTTTAATAAGAAAAAATAACCAGTTTGACTTTCTTTTCAGAAATCCTTGACAGTGTCTGTAATTGCCCGGACTTCTCTTCTCTGTTGTAGATGAAAACAGAGAAAAGGTGAATGACCAGGCAAAACTGATCGTGGGGATCGTCGTTGGTCTCCTCCTGGCTGCCCTAGTTGCTGGTGTTGTCTACTGGCTGTACATGAAGAAATCAAAGTAAGTTATGGAAAGAAGACCTCATTTGTTCACTGACTTCCCCTGGGAGAATTATTAATACAGTTTGTCTCTGTTCTGTAAGAGGAAAGGCGTGGCCCCCAAATCAGGGTGATCATCATGTTCTGCTTGCAGCTCACAGTGACTGCCTTGCCAGCATCGGAGAATTGCCTTGGGGTGTGATTTCACATGTGTCCCCTTATTTTTCTCAGTCAGTAGTCTAAATTCAATTATTTGATTTCCTTTTTTTTTTTCGGTGCCTAGGGGGACATTTTAAAAAGCATATACTTCCAAAAGGTCAACCATTCTAAGCCATGTGACTAAGGTTGGTGGACATTAATTAAAAGTGGTTAGTAAATCCTGTGGGAGTGGCCGGGTGCCTGCAGTAACAGGTCTGGCCAGCAGTGAAACTGTTGGCGAGGTGGTATTATCTTGTCACCTCTCTGCTCTCGTTAAGTCACTTTAGTCCATAAAAGGATTTTATTCAGAGGGGAAAATAACCCTCGTTATTTTTTCTGCAATTCAAAAAGGAAATTAGACAAAGTACGAAGACTGCTTTAAAAATTACTTAGATGGTGTTTAGATTAAAAATTATTAGTCATAAATAATACAGATAGATCCAACTTTACAATATCTAATAGTGGTTTATAATGCAAATCTAACTAACCAAAGGAGATTCTTAACATACACCCATTTTTAATATTCCTCATCACCCCAGCCTTGACTGCAGATTTGAGTGGGCACCTAGCATTTGCATTTTTAAAGTTTTGTTAATGATTCTGTGGTATACCATTGGTTTCAAACATGAGGAAATTGATTTTTGCAAGGGGATGGATATAGCTAGTGGCAACTCTGGGCTTAATTTTATATTTTGTTGATGTCCGGTATCACCCCCTTTCAGCAACTCAGGTAGGTTAACTTAAAAGAAAATCAAAAGGAAAAGCAGCCTGAATAATAAGATCTTACCTTGTAAAGAAAGCCGTTTTAGTCAAGAAAGTAATATTCAAAAGGAGCTGCCATCAAAGGGAGGCAATAGCTCAGAAATTTTTAAGGTCACATAGTATGAGCTTGCATTGAACTCTGTTTTGATCCTGCCATCATCTCTGAAGTAGATACCGTTATTACTCATATTCTACATTTGAAAGAATTAAGGCAGAGAATGGTTAAATGACTTGCTTGAGGTTACACAGTTCATAGGGGCCAAAGCTGTATTTGATTTCAGGCAGTGCTGTTTCAGCATCTTTGTGCTTAATCACTAGTTCTTATTTTCTCTCACCATGCCTTCCTTTTTCTCTGTTTTTCGGTCACGCAAGGCAGTAACGTCTTCCTGATATGTGTTGTAGTTGATGAATTTGTCCACTCTCACTTCGGGGCACAGTCACTTCTGATCTTGACACCTCACTACTCAATCTTGAGCGGCCCCCACCGTCACTTGGTGACAAATGTGTTCCTTTTTGCAGTGACCTTTTTACCTACCAACACTTCATGTGGGTTTGTGTCCATGGTTCCTGTGGAAACTTTAGAAGATTGCCTGTACCATGTGCATGAAAGGAAATGCAAACAGTTGCCCAGAGGCAGTATCTTATTAAAATTCTTCTTCTATGTGTATAAGTTTCTTGCTGGTCAAAATCTTATTCTCTCCTTATAATCTGCTCTACAGTACTCACAAATTAACATCTTGGGCTCTGGGGTATTTCCATTTTATTTACTTAGGATTCTGATGCATTCCAATATAGTTTTATTTCTTAGAAGAATAAAAAAATGAAATTTCTCTGTATCCTGGAATTGAGCGGAAAAATAAACAGCAGTTCTCTACATTATGGCCAAATAAGCATTAAATTTTTGGAACATCCTCAACATTCTTAATCATCCTATTCTAATGGCCAAGATCACATTAGACCCCATTTATCCTTCTCTGAATAAAAAAGGAAATTATGTGTGTGGGATTTTGTTGTTACTTCATTGGTTATTATCACATGATGACCCAAAATTAAAATCATGGATAAATAAATGCTGGACACTTGGCTTCATGGTGTCTTTAGGTTAAGGGTTAAGACTTCATGGATTTCCATTAAAGTACCTCATTAAATTAAGCACGGATTTTACCATCTGCCTTGACCATTTGTCGAAATAATTGTTATTTAATTGAAAAGCATATCAATTTTGCCGGAGTTAATATCATTTATAATATCAAGGTAATAAATTAGAATTCTCATCCCAAGCATCAAAGTGTTTTTATGAAAAATTTGTGAAATTCTTAAGATTTGCCATGTTTTCTGCCTTCCTGATAGGTCACTCCTTGTTAGTGCCCTCTGAGATAAGCCAGTATTTTTGCAATATGAGTTATTATTAATCCCTGTGTCCAGAGTAAGTGCACTTTTGTAGTAAGAGCTTTCAAGTTAGGAATTGCTAAGGCCATTTTGGGGTCTAGTATGTTCTTTTTCTTCTTTTCTATATAATAACTTCACCTTTATGAATCAATACGAGGATTTCATTACTATCTTTAGCTCTTTCATCACTATTTTACATGGGTAGAAGACATTTTTTAATAAAGATATAGAGCTTTTCCCTAGATATATACCCCTTTGTTTGCCATCTTGAAAAATAATAGCATTAACGATCTCGTGAGTCACCATTATGACAAACACTTTGAACAAAAAGTATGAGCTAAACATTTTATCTAAAAACCTCAGTGATACAGCTCACAGAGCAGGGGAGTTTTAAACAACATTCAGGGGAAGTTCTCTGCATTGGCATTTTAAAAAGTCATTGGAGAGAGAGGAGAGAAATAATCTTTTATGCCCAAGGAGAACTTAAAGAGTACATTTGTAACAGTCCTAGTGATACTTAGCAAATATTCATAACCCATTCCATTAGTGTGAGCTACATATTTTTATATCTATTTCAAATGTGGAGAGCTACAGCAAGAAATGCTTAGTAGTTGTACTTGGCATTGTGTTCTGGTATATTCATTGGAGAGTTAGGACTCAGGATTCCTCTGCTGCTTTGAATCATATAAATTCTCACTGGAAGCTGTTTCTCTAAATCGGCTATTTTTTGTTAATGAAAATGAATGACTGATCATTTCCTGTGTATGTAGGGTATTTACTCACAGTTCTAGGCAAAAAGCGTTAATTGACTAAGCCTACTTCATGTCTAGTTATTTAATAGATAGGAGAACATTAAAGAATGAGGACTGATTCAATTACTATTTTTTATTATGTTCTCGATTTCTCTCTATCCTGTCCCCTGAACATTGTTTTTAGCTATGCAGGAAGTTACCTGCTACTATTTGAGTTCCAAATCCTCTCATATACCTTGTAGTGCAATATCTAATGAAAAATTAAGAGAACCAAAGATAAAGGAAAAATATAAAGGCAACATTATATAGCCACTAACTTATTCAGACGTTTGTTAAAACCATAATTTCCAGGTTGGTTGCATCTAAGAGATCCTTGACCACCCTAATTCTTACCACTAAACTGGAAGTAAGCTCTAACCAGACATTTGTCATCTCAAAATACACATTGTGTGAATCTTGAACACTTACCAAGAGATTTATCTTTTGCAACTGTGGAATCCGTGACTATTTTCATAAAGTTTTTATGTAATATATGGACAAACTACAAGTCTAAAACTCACCTTGTCAGTTTTGCCTTGTAGAACGCTTTATTATTCCACTACTGTCTCAGAAAAAAAAAAAAAAAAAAGAGATGGTCCTAAACTGAAATTTCTGAAAATTTCAAGAAACATTGTTATTTGTTTCTTAACAATGCTACTAAGCCTTTCTAAAATTTTTCTCATTAGTATCTCTTCATGTATAGAAGATCTCGCAAGAAAGTTGATTTTAACTGAATTCTATTTCCAATCAATACTTACTTTAAAATCAAATGTATTTTCCCGCAGGGGAAAATCGACTCTACTGAATAATTTGAGAAGATAGTGCTTGAGGACCAATATAGCACATTTTTAATCACTTTCCTCATCACTACATAAGCACCTACTAGTCTTCTTTTTATTATTTTTAACTGAAATCCTCAACAATTTAATGAGTTAAATGCAATTAACCCTATTTCACAGTGTCCAAGTCTCTGTGAAATTAACCTGCTCAAGATAATACATGTGGTATATTATTCCATATCCCATATAATTTCAAATATATTTTGCTGCCTTAAGACTTCTGTGGAATTAAAATTTCATCTCTGGCTTTGAGTGCCTGCTGGCATTTAATATAGTGCAAGGGATAGAAGGGTGTGCTCTAGAATACAGGCCCTGACATGGCCTCTCCCCTTGTATTAGACATCTGGCAAACCCAAATTTTGGTTTCTTTCTCTTTCCCTACCCATAGCCTAGCAGGCAGCCAGAATGAAGGGAAGAAAATGCCCCATTATCCTATCAAACTATAACAGAGAGGGAAATAAGATAATGTAGAAATGCTAGAGTCTCCATCTAGTCAATCAACTACACGGTCACTGGCCACTCAAAGGGCAGAACCATCCATCCATAACCCTCCCCTCTCCTTCTAGATATTCCCCGCAATGTTTCCAGAGGAAAGGGCTTGCTTCAAAAGATAATGTTTTCCATTTTTAAAATATTTTCTAGGTGTCTATATACATGCTTTTCTTAAATTTCTAGTGTGTTCTCTTTTCAAAGGTGTAGGGAAGCCCTGGTCCCTGAGCCAGGCTATGTGCTATACCAGCATTACCCATGTTAAGGAAGCACTTTGAACTCTGAAGGCTGAATGCATGCAGGTAGCATCCTGTTCTGCATATTCAGAATTCTTATGTTTATTTCAATCCCCCAATTGTTTATGTAACGGATGGCCCCCATATTCACTATTGGCCTAAATGAGAGACCATTTTTAAAATTTTTATTGAGGACTTAAGGATTCCCTATTTTAGTGGAGAGTTTCTTTGGAGAGTCTTAAAATTCTAGGGATATAAAATTGAAAGTAGTATTAACAAGACAAACTCTTTATTCTTCTTCTTTTCCTTCTTCAAAACTAGAAAATGCTGACAACTCTTCTTCTGAGATGCAGGAATTAGAGCCCTCCTCTCCTCTGACTCTTTAGTAAGCTTGGCTCAGGAGGAAACTCACTCTGCTGAGAGCTGTGTGACCAGGGAAGAAAGAAAAATAACTATTCTTTTGGAGATGACCTTAATTACCTGCACAGGTATCAATGGCCAGTTTGCCAAAAGTGATGATTCCACACTGTCAGGGTCCCAGTCTTAGATACTGGTAGCCTCGATGCCCTTCTGCAGTGTCTACCAGGCAGATTCACACAATGTGTATTTTGAGATGACAAATGTCTGGTTAGCGCTTACTTCCAATTTAGTGGTAGGAAATACGGTGGTCAAGGGTCTCTTAGATGAAACCAACCTGGAGATTATGGTTTTAACAAATGTCTGAATAAGTGGCTACATCAGGCTTCCTCTACCTAGGAAGTGTTCATGATTACTCATGCTCCCTCTAGAAGAGTTTTCAGATTTGTTATACATAAACCTGCTTTTGAAACACCTAAAATTTTATGAACTCTTTCATGTGGGAATTATTTTAAGTGGGTATTGTTTTTGTTTTTCAACCGTTCAATTCCATTATAACATTCTGTGTTTTCAAATGATCCCACCTCCCAGGATTGTGATGTATTGGCTATGCCTGCCACTTTCACCCTCCTTCACTTTGCTAACCTCCTTCATCCCCTACTAAATGATTTTTTAATTGGGAGGTAGTTGATACCCAACACTGGTTAAGGTGAACAACATGTTGATCTGATACACTTCTATATTGTAATACAATATGTTAGAGCATTAGCTACCGCCTCCATCATGTCACATAATTACCACCTCATTTTGTGGTGAGAACATTTAAGATCTAGTGTCTTAGCAACTTTAAGGTATTTAAATCAAGGCAAACTTTGCTGGCACCACCAGTTTTAGTCCTCTACTTCCTTTGAAGGAGATCTCGAAACATGTCTATAATATTGAGCGAAATACCACAAACGAAGTGGAGAATCTTCTACAAAGATATTTAAAAGCAACTTGAACCCTTAATAGGCACTGCACTGCACTGCACTTATGGAAATAACGTAGTATGAAGAGTTGAGACCTAAGTTTGAACTCCCTTCTGCTATTTAGCAGCTATATGATTATGAGCATTAGCTACATGACTCTCACCAGTTTGGTCAGCCTGTGCTACCTGCAGGGCGTTTTCCTTGCCTATACACTATCACATGTGCCCTCTCAGCAGCCCTACTGATCAGATCATGTTACTCCGGATTTATATGTGAGCAAGCATGCTTCCGAGAAGGTATTTAACCAAGGACTTGCAGCCCAAACTTGACACATGAAGATGAGAATTCAGGCCCACTGACCCCAAGACCAAGACTTTTCTTCATGCTTCACAGATTAGATGAGTCATTCACCTCTAGGGCTTCTTCCAACATTTTTGCTATTCTATTATTTAAATTGCCTCTCATATTTAAAGTTACAAAGCCAAACAATGAAGAAAGTTTAGGAGAGCCATAAAAATTTTGACCCAAGCACTCATTCTTTATAAATTCTTAAACTTGTCCTTCCAATCAATTGACCAAAAAATATTTGGCTGAAGCGAATGACTTAAATACATTTGTCTCTCCTTCCAGGCATACATGCATTTCTAACCTCTGTGATTCTTTCAAATCTCTGAAATTTTCTAACGTTTAAAAAGATACATTCATAAAGTTTTAGGGTTTTTTTTTAAAGATTTTTATTCATTCATGAGAGACACAGAGAGAGAGAGAGAAAGAGGCAGAGACATAGGCAGAGGGACTCGATTCCGGGTCTCCAGGATCACGTCCTGGGCCAGAGGCAGGCGCTAAACCGCTGAGCCACGCAGGCATCCCTATATACATAAACTTAAGTTTATTCTTACCATATCAATTTCAAAACCAAACCAAAGTAATCAGCATAATTTTTAAAGGCTTTTCCCTGCTAGGGAGAGTGGAGTCTCAGTAATAAAAATGGGAAAATTAATAATAATATGCATGTAAATTTTATATACATATAGTCAATGAATACCCCCTCCCCCACTAGCCACACTATTTTTATTTCTACTTAGTACATTTGACAATGGTTAACACTTAGCATATTTGTGTAACCCTGTAATGTGGTTCATGGATTCTAGAGCAAGACTCCTGGAGTTTGAATCCTGGCTTTGCTACTTACTAGCTGTGTGATCATAAGCAATTTTATTAGTCTCAATGTAATATGGAGATATCCTAAGGCTGAAATAATTTAATATCTATGCCACACTTAGAACACTACCTGGCACACTAAGGCATTATAAGACTGCTAGCAGCTATTATTTTGGAGAGTGAAATTAAGAAAAGAAGGGAGATACTGCTCTTCATTTACCATTTCTTACTGTTTTTTTCTTTTATAAACCTTAAAATAAGAAAAGCAATTCATTGGAAGTTACTAGACTCACTCTACAAACATGTTCTACAAATATGTCATATTATCTCTAAACACCCCCCCCCTTTTTTTTAAATTCCAGACTGTGAGCAGTGATCTTTAGCCTGATTTACCTGGATAAATATATTGAAAGATACTGTGATTTACCCTGAATACAGCTTCCCCAGAGATAATTCTAGTCACTCCCTTCCCCTTGGTACCTCCTTCTATTGAATATGACTTGATGAAACCATAGAAGCTACTCTCTGTCCCTAAAACAATAAATCCACCCGAAAGTAAATAGAAAGGGAAATGCAAAAGGTATGCAGGTTTTCCCAGCACGTTTTACCTGGTTCTTTTGTCCCTGCTGCAAGTCATCTATGCTTTAGCTTTTCTCAGTATAATGTTTTATATTAAGGTAAAGAATGCTTACAATTAATGTGCAATTACATCTGTTTTGATATATGTAATACAGCTTTGTGATCATTACTCCAGTTATCAAATAGAACATCCCATCATCCCAGAATGTTCCCTTGGACTCTCTTTCTGTTCAGCCCCACCATCCACATTCCCTTAGGCAACCACTGTGCTGATTATTAACACCAGAGATAACGTTTGCCTAATCTTGAACCTCATATAAATGGAACGTACAGAACGTACAGAACGTACTCTTTTGTGCCTCGCTTCTTTCATTTAACATCATGTTCCTGAGGAACATGTATTAATGATTTTATTTTTTGAAATTACTGAGTAATGTTCCACTGTTAGAATATGTCACATTATTTTAATCCATTCTCCTGTTCATGGACGTTTGGATAGTTTCCAGTTTGGGCTATTATGAGTAATATGGCTAAAAACATCCTTATACAAGCATTTTTGTGGGCATATGTTTTCATTCTCTTGGGTTAGTACCTAGAAATGGAATTGCAGGTCATAGGGTAGATATTTTTCATTAGAAACCACCAGATAGCCTTCTAAGGTAGTTGTCCAAATCCCAACTCCTACCAGCCGTGCTTGAGAGTTTCAGTTCTTACATATCCTTGCCTAAATTTGGTGTTGTCATTCTGTTTAATCTAGCCATTCCTGGAGGTGTGAAATGATACCTGATTTTGGTTTTAACTTGTATTACTCTGAGGCCTAAGGATTTTAAGCTCCATGTACTTATTGGTCATTATTTTTATGCAGTGACTATTCAGGTCTTTTACTTATGATTTTACTCGTATTTGTGTTTTGTGTTTGTGTGTATCTGTTTGTGAATGATCTGTTAGAATTCTTTACATATTCTGTGTAAAAATCCTTTGTTATAGATATATTGTGACTATTTTGTCCTACTCTGTGACTTGGCTTCTTTTTTTTTTTAACACTGTCTTTCAATGAGCACAAGTTTTTAATTTTAATGAAGAACAATTTAGCAACTTTTTCCTATTATGTTTAGTACTTTCTGTGCCCACTTTTCAAAATCTTTGCTTATCACTAAATGGTGAAGATATTTTTCTGCCTTTTTCTAGAAACTATACATTTAAGGATATGATACGTCTAAGATAAAGGTGGTTTGTTTGGATGGTTGGTTTTGCTTTTGCTATACATATATTTGTCAACTCATTCCAGCACCGTATGCTAAAAAAGACTTTCTTTTGGCTTTGGAACATTTATAGTAGTAGTGGTGGTGGTGGTAATAATAGTAATAGTAATAGTAACAATAATAATGTAAGTCCTTCAACTTTGATGTTCTGCTTTGAAGTAATAATCTTACTTCTTTACATTTTCATATAAATTTTAGCAATTTGTTTTTTACCAAAACAATTAAGAGCTTTTTGGGATTATGGTTTCTTTGAATTTATAGACAAAGTTGAGATTTGATTTTTTTTTTTGTGTGGTACATAAATGTTTAATTACTTGATTCGAACATGGGAATGAAAAAAAAAAAAAAAAAACAGCAAGATAGGCCTGGCTTTTAAGACTTTGTATTCAATTCGTTCTACTTTCACATCATCTCCAATTAGTTGATACACTTAAGTGACAACTGTAGAAGCCTGGATGTCCACCAGCAAAAATGAAGGAATAATGTTTGTTTCCAAGGCATTATATGCTCCAGTGGCAGAACTTGGGTTAATGTAGAATTTATTTTCATGCTCAAATGCTTCAAATTCGTGTGTGTGTCCTGAGATAAGAATGTCCACATCGAACTGCCTCTGCAACAGGGCTAAGCTGGCCATGTCTCCCCATGGAATAACTTGATGCCCATGGATCAAACCAATTTTGAACTGCCCAACAGTTAACAACTTTCTGTTCTGGATAATTCAGATTCTCATCGAAGTCTCCCCTCACAATATGAACATCACCAGCCAGAGTCCTGAGGTAGTTATAACTCTCTTTGGTGTGAAGGTTTCCAGTACAGAGAATGTGCTGAATCTCTCCTGGCACCAGCAGTTTTTTTAATTTAGCTGGCAAACTGTTGCACCGGTATGGGATGTGCATATCTCCTAATACCAACACCAATCTGTGCCCAGCCATCCTGTCAGTGGGCTCCACTCAGTCACTGAGATTTGAATTTTAAATTTGACTTCTTATTTAGCCTTCCAATTTATGAACAGCACATATCTTTTTATTTACTCTCCAGTTTTTCTTTGCAATATTTTATGACTTTTATTGTGGACAATGACATGTCTTATAACATTTATTTTTATGCTTGGGACGCTTGGGTGGCTCAGCAGTTGAGCATCTGCCTTCAGCTCAGATCACATGGGGTTCTTATAGTGTGCAATTGACTGCTGGGTAGGGATGGGAGATTGACATTTCCACTGCTTTTCTGGTGGAAACCAGCCAGCTTGCTGGTACTGTGTGTATACAAGACATCCATCAGGATAGTGTTGGAGACCCTCCACCCTGCACTCTTTTGAATTCTGAATCTGGCCCAACAGTGGCTGATAGGCAAAAAAAAAGAAAAAGAAAAAAAAATGACTCCATGTTTCTCTGAGAAGCTGTGTAAATGAAGTCACCCTAGAATATATTCTGTGTGGATACTTATATTTCGTTAACTCCATGGCTGATATGGCATGTCTTATTTTTTTTTTTTTAAAATGTGTGTTAGGTGTAAATAACATCATGAAATGATATTTAATTAAAAAATATATTGATATGATATTGATAATCAAATATATTAAATATATGATATTTAATTAAAAAATTGATCCCTGGAGCTCTGGGATCAAGTCCCACATCAGGCTCCTTGCATGGAGCCTGCTTCTCCCTCTGCCTGTGTCTCTGCCTCTCTCTCTGTGTCTCTCATGCATAAATAAATAAAATCTTAAAAAAAAATTAGATAACTGATATTAGCCTTTCTTCTTTCATAACACAAGCATTTAAACTATGAATTTCATCCTCAGCATTGTTAGTTGCAGTCCACAAATTTCAGTATGTTGTATTTTCATATTCATTCAGTTTAAAATGTTTCTGGATTTCCTTTGTGGTTTCTTTGGAGCCATGTAACTCCAAACATTGTTAAATTCTAAACATTTTTCCTTTACTTCTGTTTTGTTAAGCTTGAGCAAGCTTTTAGTCTTTTGAAATGCACTGAGATCTGTTCTTTCGGCCCATCATGCAGTCATTACCTGCTGGATGCTATATGGGCACTTGAAAAAAAATATTTTATAGTTGATTGGTACAGTATTCCATAGCTGTATGTCAGATTAAGGTAGATAATATTTTTTTTACATCTTCTTATTCTTACAAGGTTTTTTTTTTTTTCTTTTTTCAGCATATATGAAGTCACTTCACATGTAAGAGGGCTGTAAGCATACACTTCTAGTACTAGGGCTAGCTCAGTACTAGTTATTTCATCATGATTGTCAATTTGGGATTTTGGTCCATTAATTCTATCAGCTTCTGGGACAGGAGTATTACATTCTCTAAATAAGATTGTGTATTTGTCTATTTATTTCTCCCTTTAATTCTATCAGTTTTTGCCTTATGTTTTCTCTAATGACATACACTTTAAATGTTAGGACTTCCTTATGTATTGAATCTGTTATACTATGAAATGTCATTCGTTATTGCTGTAATATCCCTCATGTTGAATTTACATTGCCTGATATTAATATAGCTATATTACTTTAATATGCTTACTATTTACATGTATATCTTTTTCCATCCTTTTATTTTCAATTTTCTATTTCTGTATACTTAAAGTACATCTCATATACAGTAAGCTTGATCAAACTATGACTCTCAGGCTGTTGCCTGATTTTGTAAATAAAGTTTTATGGTAGCACAGCCATGCCCATTTCTTCACATGCTATTTGTGTTGCTTTATAATACCAGTGTTGAAGAGTTGGAACACAAACCATATGGCCTACAAGCCTGAAATAGTTGCTATCTGGACCCTCTAGAAAAAATATTAACCCTTGAAATGTAGCATTTAGTTGTTCTGGTTGCTTAGTACGGTCTGACAATCTCCCTTTGGATGGAGGATTTAGCCAAGCTATGCTCAACTTAAGTATTGATACAATTAGATATAAAACCACCATTTCGCTATTTGTTTTCTAGTTGTTCTCTCTTCCTCTTTTCCTACTTTCTTTTGAGTTATTCAAATAAGTTTTACTATTATATTTTAATTTCTCTAATGGCCTTTTAACTATACCTCTTTGTATTCTTTTATTGCAGTTGCTGTAGGGATTACAATAAGAGCTCTTAATTTACAACAATCTACTCATGTAATAATCTAAAACCTTGAAACATTATAAATGTATTTAACCTCCTTCACATAATTATAGTGTGAGGTTTATAATATATGCAGTTGTAATGAATATGACAGCAATAGGAAAATGGATGGAGGAGGTTCAATGAGATTGTAATGTTTCCAGGGTCTTTTACAATGCTATATATATTGCATTAAATGATTGGTTGTCTTTATAAGAAATTGTTTTAAATAGTATTTATATTTTACCATATATATATAATCTACATTCATTCTTGTACATGTGGGTTTCCATGTAGTGTCATTTCCCTTCAACCAAAGAACTTCCTTTAATACTTCTTTGAGCACAGGTCTGCTAGCAAGGATTTCTCCCTGTTTTCCTTCAGCCAATTTAATATGTCTTTATTGCCCTTATTCAAAAGTCTTTTTATTGAATATAAAATTCTGGGTTGAGATTTTTTTTTTCAGCATTTTAAAGATGTTTGCTTATCTCTGTTATGCATTTTTTTCCTGATGAGACACTCAGCAGTAATTTGTGTCATTGTTCCCCTGCACAAATTTTCTGTGGCTATTTTCAAGCCCTTCTCTTTATGTTTGCTTTCCGTTAGTTGATTATGACGCACTTAGGTGTGTTTTCCTTTGTATCATTCCTCTTTGGGGATTGCTGAGCACTTTGGATCTCCAAGTTAAGGGCATCAACAAATCTGGGAATATTTTTTCATTGTTTCTTCAAATATATTTTCTGCCCCACTGTCTTTTACTTCTTCTACTGGAACTCTAGTTGCACATACATGAGACTGTTCGGTATTGTCCCATAGGTCACTCAGGATCTTTTTTCCCCTATCATCTTTCTATTTTTCAAACTGTATAATTTATGTTGTTTTGTCTTTAAGTTCATTGAGGCTTTCTTCTGTACCTCCAGTCTGATGATAAGACAATTCCATGAATTGTTCATTTGCAATATTGTAGTTTTAAATGGTAGAATTATTTTTGTTTACATTTTTTTGCACTGAGATTTCTGTCCTCTCCTTGTCACCACGTTTGTCTTTATTATCACAGAATATGTAATGCAATAACTGATTTGAAATTCTTCCCTGCTATTTCCAAAGTCTGTGTCATCCAAGGACACTCTCTAGACTTTGTGTTAAATTGTTCTATTCTTCATATGTATGGTAACTTTTTAAAAATTGTAGATTAGTCTTTTTGGGGTGATACAGAGATTCCATGTTCCATTATATTCTTCTAAAAAATATGGATTGTTTTCCCCAGCAGACAATTAAACTCTAGCTGATTTCCTTGATTTTGTGAAGGTTACATTTACATTTTATATGGCATATCTATCTTAAGTTGAATACTGACACTCAACACATAGTCTTTACTTGGCTCTTCTGGGAAAGATTGATATGTTTGCCAAGGGCTTTTGGCTTGGTGAAATTCAGCTCCAAACTATATTTCCCTGTGTAGACAGTAGCTAAAATCTTTGTCACATTTTTAAACTTTCCACCTGTTGCTTTCTGTCTGGCTAAGTGAAATTTCTGTCTCCACACACACAGTGTAGGAATCATCCAAGGGTTTATTATGATTTATACACATGTTTGGGGTTCTCACCACTCTATTGCTCTCTTCTTTCTGAGGTTTTTTTTTCCTTTTATTTTCAGTGTTCTAGTTAGTCTTTGTGTCTCCAGCTGGAGAGTGACTTAAGAAGAAAAGTTGTATAACAATAGAACTCACCCAGTATAAGGGTAAAATTTTCTTCAGTTTCTACTTTCTTTTTGTCCTCCTCTAGTACAGGCAAATAGTTTATTTTTCTGAGAGTTTATACTTGTTATAAATGTAAGGATTAACAAAACACATGTGTTTTAAAAAAATCATTACTGGTACCAGAGTTTCTCATAGTCCATACGTTATTTCAAAGTTGTGAAATCGTTATGTCATGAACCTTAACATAACTTCTTTCTTCCAATATGGGTCAAAGAAAGTTGAAAAAATCAGAATTGCAAAACTGATTTATTACATTGCTAAATTTTTAAATTTAAAAAATTTTCTTTTTTAGAAGATGCCTATAGAACATTGACTCTTTTATGTGTTACTCTCTCTAGTGGCTCCAAACATGTTGGAGTTTTCACTTTAAAGGCAAGGCGTAGTGGTTAATGAAATGAGTTTGAAAGAAAAAAAAGAGCGAGAGAGAGAGAGAGTGAAAGGAGAAGTCTAGAGAAAAGGAATGGAGAAAAAAATCAGAGAAGCAAGAGAAGGCAAGGAGAATAAAAGGAAGGGAGAGAAGAGGCTTTGAGACATACGTGGCTTTCCATGATTACTACAATAGCTTACTGATTTATAGAAATTATGGTTATTAGTATTTATTAGACTATATCATTAGAAGCTATTAGAATAATCAAGGTATGTGTTTATATGTATAATTTTGTTCAGTTTTATTTGAAATGACTGGAATAAGGAATCACTCAGGTACTGTCATGGTACTGTATGGACTTTATATTGGTAAATACTAATATCATAAGGAAGAGTGGAAGGAAATACGTATGAGCTGTAATGAGGTCGGTTAATTCAATTCAGTAAAAGAAATGTCCTTTGGATGCCTACTGTATTCAGTCAATATATTAAGTGCTGTGGTTAAAATAGAAATACAGCATAGTAGTTATTCTCAAGGAGTTAGTGATCAAGGAGACTAAAGAGATTGGCTACATCTTGAAGTGTCATGGGACAGATGGCTAGAGATCTGGGTGGAGACTCTCCAAAGGAAAGAGCTGGTTCTTTCTGTTTTTAAGGGCTGACAAAAGGGAGACATGCCAGTACCTTAATCAGAAGTTAAAGAAGGCCATTGCCATGGGAATAGGGATACACCAAAGGTAGACTTTTAGTAAACTGCAACTGAGCCTTAACCTAGCTCAAGTCTAGACTGAACTGGAATCATCAGCTCTTCACCCTATCTCCCTAACAAAGGAAAAGAGAAACCTTATCTAATGGAAAATAACATTGTATAGAGTTGCTACAGTTCATCTATACACATGGTGTCATGGAAAATGAAAAGGACTAGCTGTGTAAAAAGTCAAGAAAATACAATCAATTATCAAGAAAATAGAAAAGCAGACAGATGTGCATGATTTGGACATTGTAATTAATAAATAGACAAAGACATTAAAATGATTACAGATAATATATTGAACATAGAAGAAAAGATGGTCAAAGGAGATGAATTGAAATGTGTTCTTAAATATTTTAAAATCAAATCGACATTTTAAACCAGAAAAATATAGTATTAGAAAATAAGCCTTTGATGGGTGAATTTAAAAGTGGATTGGTGGGGTTCCTTTGTGGCTCAGTCAGTCAAGTGGCCAACTCTTGATTTTGGCCCAAGTCAGATCTCAGGCTTATGCCTCAGGTTCCATGTTCAGGTGGGGAGCCTATTTCTCCCTCTCCCTGTGCCCCTCCCCTGCTGCTGATGCACATGCTCTCTCTCAAATAAATATCAAAAAAATAAAAGCCGATTGTTTACAGCAGAGCACATGAAAAGCAAACCGGAATACAGATCAATAGAAAACACCTAGATTGAAGGGGCAGGATGGAAAAGAATAGATAAGGAACATAAGAACATAAGAAAAATGTGGGGCACCTACAAAAGATCCAACTTATATATAAGTAAAATACTACTAAGAGCAAAAATGCCCATCACCAGTAAAATAAATAAATAAATCATGATGTATTCCCCCAATGACAGGCTCTGTAGCAATGAGAATCAACAACCTATAATGACAATCAACATTATATATGAATGTCACAAACATTAGTTTAAGTAAAAAGCCGACAAGAATTCATGTAGTATGATTCCATTTATGTACAAATGACAGGGACAGGTAGAGCTTTCTGTGAGAACTTAGGATTATAGTAACTGATGGAGAGGTGGTAGAGACTGAAAGGAAGCATAACGGTGGTACTTCTGGGTCTGCAGTTTTCTGTTTCTTGAGCTCGGTGCTGGTTACATTCAAGCATCCAGTTTTTGAAAATTCATTGAATTGTATGCTAGTGATAGACACATTACCCTGTATGGATATTAGTCTTCAACTGAAACGTTTTATTTTATTGTGTTTAAAGATTTATTTATTTGAGAAAGAGAGAGAATGCTTGCTAGCATGTTGGGGAGGGGCAGAGGGAGAGGGAGAGAGAGAGAATCTTAAGCAGATTCCATGCTGAGCATAGAGCCCAACGCAGTGCTCGATCTCACAACCCCAAGATCATGACCTGAGCTGAAACTAAGAGTGGGACACTTAGGCCTGTGCCACCCAGGCCCCCCAATGAAACCACTTTTAAAATGATTCATAGGGGATCCCTGGGTGGCGCAGCAGTTTGGTGCCTGCCTTTGGCCCAGGGCGCGATCCTGGAGACCCGGTATCGAATCCCACATCAGGCTCCCGGTGCATGGAGCCTGCTTCTCCCTCTGTCTGTGTCTCTCTTTCTGTATGACTATCATAAATAAAATAAAAAAAATTTTTTAATGATTCATAGATTTATTTTAAAAAGAAAATGATTCAGAGATTCATAAAAAATTCAAGTTCTATCAAAAAATAACCATTCCTCTATTTTACTGTTGAGTTTACTAAAACTTTATCTATTAGTAATCTGTTAACCAAAAAGATTAAACCTCAAATTATCTGTGATATACATAATGTGATATATATATAGAGACAGCTTATGTATCTTATACTTTATATATTAAATTATTTTATATATATTTTATTATATAAACTATATGAGAGAGAATGAGGATATCCATCTACATCATTCTTCCATTTGCCTGGAAAATACATAAGATAAGAAAGTGGTCATTCACTATTATGTACCATTTTACTGGAAGATGGAAAATATTTATGTGATAATATAAGTCAAGACATAGACTCAAACTTACAACATGTCTTATTTACATTTTTAAATGTCTGATGCAAAATTCAATTACATATTTTAGCACTTAGTCATGTTGGCAGGGTTTGAGCTTGCTCTCCTGCCTTATGAATGGACTTAGAAGGCTGTAGTTTAAGCTAAACTAAGAATTTTTAAATCACAAATTAAATTAAACTTGTGCTAAATATGAGTATCCCAGTTTAAATGAGCCATATGTCTTTATCTCACTTGTACGTGTATCCTATACCATTACATCTCTCTTTCTAGTAAAGTTGTGATTCTTAGCAAATGAGCAAAGGAATTCTATATTTTTTTTTTTAAGATTTTATTTATTTACTTATTAGAGACACAGAGAGAGAGGCAGAGATATAGCAGAGGGAGAAGCAGGTTCCCTGCAGGGAGCCCTGATGCAGGACTCGATCCCAGGACTCCAGGATCATGCCCTAAGCCAAAAGCAGATGCTCAACCACTGAGCCACCCAGGTGTCCCAGGAATTCTATTTCAATAATAGAAATACATTTAGGGGAAAATTATTTTTAGGGGAAAAATAGAGCTTTCTCCCTAGTTTCCTTACATACAGGAAAGAGAAGGAAGGAAATATACACTTTTTTGTTTTGTTTTGTTTAGATTTATGTATGTATTTTAGAGTCAGAGGGAGAGCATGAGCAGGAGAGGCAGAGAGAGAAGGGGAGAAAATCTGAAGTCTACTGTGCCAGAAACGTGGAGCCCGACACTGGGGCCAGATTTCATGACCCGCGAGATCCTGACCTGAGCCAAAACCAAAACGCAGACCCTTAACTGAGTGTGCAACCCAGGCAGCCCATTACTTTTTGAAATACAGTTGTGGGGCATCCCGGGTGACTCAATGGGTTTAGCACCTGCCTTCAGTCTGGAGTGTGATCCTGCAGTCCCAGGATCGAGTCCCACCTCAGGCTTCCTGCATGGAGCCTGCTTCTCTCTCTGCCTGTGTCTCTGCCTCTCTCTGTGTGTCTCTCATGAATGAATTAATAAAATCTTTAAAAAAAAAAAAAAAAGAAAGAAAGAAAGAAATACAGTTGTGGTTTCTCCTGAGTCATCCCCAAACCAAGGAATTTAGCTGGTGCTTGAGAAAACCTGATTTCAGCTCTTAAAAGATAGAAGAGTTATGCGTAACCATGGCAGCTACTTGGGCGCTGGTTCTCAAACTTCGGCATGCGGAAGAGCCACCAGGAGGTCTTGTTTATCAGAGATTGCTGGCCCTCTCCCCAGAGCTTTTGTTTCCACTGTTCATTGTGGGGCCTCAGAATTTGCACTTCTATCAGGTTCCCAGAGGTTGCTGAGACTGTTGGTCTAGGACCACAATTTGAGAACCACCACCAGAGCTGCTGTAGCCTCTGCTGTCAGTGTTCTGTCATAAACTTGGGTCCCTGTTGAATCTTGCTTTGATTTATTTGATTAAACAGTTGATAAAGATACAGGCCATTAACTCAATCTGGATGCATAATAGGGAATGTTGAAAGGGAAACGCCCTAATAAAACCCCCTTGGAAACATTTTGCAGCAAGTATTTACCCAAAAGGGAAGTTTTTATTATTAAATGATAATAATTACTTCCTATAAAGTGAAGAGAAAAATATCCCAGCCAAAACCATGATGCAACTAAGTGTGTATAGTCTGTGTTCAAAATACTCTCTCTCTCTTGCTTTTTCTCCTACCATGTGTTTAATGCAACTCCACTACCAAGGTAATTGCACCCGAATGTGTTCTGTTACCAGTCAAGGCTCACCACTGCAGAATGGTTTGCTGCAGTCTGGTGCCTGGATTAGATGTAAAACATATGCTTTTCAAGACACATTAATGTCACCCCTTTATAAAATTACAAAGAAAAAAGAGTTAAATGCGCACGTGTTAAACGTGATGGTATTTATTTAATTTTCTTACAGGACTGCATCAAAACACGTAAACAAGGACCTTGGTAATCTGGAGGAAAACAAAAAGTTAGAAGAAAACAATCACAAAACAGAAGCCTAAGAGAGAAACTGTTCTAATTGTTGTCCAGGTGGGTAGGCTGTGTGAGGTTTCTAGAAATAAGTCCCAAGCAAGTGTGACACCCCCCCACCCCCCACCTCCAGAGAGGGAGGGAAAGCGTTGACATTGAGACGCTTCAGAATTGCAGCTTGCAAAACAGGAGAGTTCCTCCAGAGGACACTTTGGCAACTCAGAAAGGTGTTCTCAGAAGAATGGAATCTCAGTGGTCTCCCCATCCTCTTAAAAATAGCCACTATCCTCTGAATAATTAAAATCAATTTTGAGATTTTAACGTTCAATTAGCATTTTGCATTCTAATGCCAAAAATTTTGCTGAGTGCAAAGCTTAATTTTATAAATTGCTATTATGGTTGGAAGAGAGCTGGTTCTATGCTTCAGATTTACTTTAAAAAGCAATTATGAAAAAAAAATCAAAAAAAAAAAAACAAAAACAAAAAAAAAAATTAAAAAAAAAAAAAAAGCAATTATGAGAATAACTTTTAAATATAAAAATTTTGATCTAAGGATTTAATACTTACAAGAGTCCATGTATATATGCAGCCATCTCCCAAACTATTTTCATGGAAAGCCCGACAAATTTTGTAGACACACAAACACTTTTGCAGTTAGCATGTATACGATATATATGTGTGTGCGTGTATATATGTGTATCTACACGTGCACATATATGTATGCTTGTATATTCCAATGTTGCATATATTTCTATATAATAGCTATAGGAGTGTGATTTTTAAAGACAGTCTCCATAAAGAAGTCTTCCATGGTATTGCCACTTAGAATTTGAGCTTTTCTTGTTGATTTATGTTCTCCTGAGCCAGCCAAAAAGAGAAGCCATTTGGACAACTTATTTTGTGCGTCCTTGAGAGTAGCTGTTGCTGTAGCTTGCTCATCGGATGTAAAAATCCCCAACAACCACAGTAAAACTTTGGTTCATTATTGGTTTATTTGTATAAGCAGAAGTCACAATCTGAGTGTGTCACCCAAGGCAGGAGGCATGGGAAAGAATTATAACTGAAAGGATGCACACAGGAAAGAAAAATAGAATAATTGAAATAAAACATTTTTAAAATCTGAACACCGGGATCTCAAACGGATCGGGTGAAAGAAGTAAAAAACTCGGTTCCTTTCCCCCATCCTGCTGTCCCTTGGAGACCAAATAAGCAACATCCCCACCTGATTTTTTTTTATTCTTCCTCTGCAGGGCTCATTCCTCAGTCCTTTGTAAACAGATTTTGCCTTCTGTTTTCTTCAAAATTAGATAGAGTGAATTCTCAAAGAAAAATTAAGCTTAAAGACAAAACTTAAAGAATGAAATATTTTCCCAAAAAGCCCTCTAATCTTCATATGAATTAAGCAATTTTCATAAAAATAAAGACTCTCAACAATTCCAAAAAATTACCCGTAGAAGGACTGCAACAATGCCTGGGATTACAGATGGGCTCAGGGACAATGGAGTTTTATGAAAGGATCCTATAAAGTAATTCCTATCACTTTTAGTACAAGGCATCTGTTGATGGTGAAAAATGATTGCTATGGTAACCTACTAAATTGTGTTTTTTTTTCATCATTTCAGAGAAAAAAAAAAACTATATAGACCAATTGAAGCATGAACGTGGATTGTATTTAATACATATACAAAGACATTGACAGCAATTCATGGTTCAAGTATTAAGCAGTTCATTCTACCAAGCTGTCACAGGATTTTAGAGAATTATCTCAAGTTAAAACAATTAAATGAAATTACAAACAAAAACAAGTTTTGGCAGCCATGATAATAGGTCATGTATTGTGTTTGGTTTGATTTTTTTTTTTTTCTGTAAATGTCTGCACTGAGGATTTCTTTTTGGTTTGCCTTTTATGTAAATTTTTTACGTAGCTATTTTTATACACTGTAAGCTTTGTTCTGGGAGTTGCTGTTAATCTGATGTATAATGTAATGTTTTTATTTCAATCGTTTATATGGATAATCTGAACAGGTACATTTCTGATTCTGATTGCTATCAGTAATGCCCCCAAATTTTCTCACAAGCACCTAAATCCCAAAGGTGGCAGCTTGTGAAGCCTGGGGAACGCACACATTGCTCTATTCAAAAACTGATTTTTTTTTTCTTCTTTTTAATCACAAGGGAAGGGGAAGCAGAGAGTCAGATTGATAAGCAGCAGACGAATTGATTCTGTGCATGCACGACCAGCTGACTCTCAGGAGTAAGTCACACATGCACATGGACACACATACATGATAATGGTACTCCCAAACTGACAATTTTGCCTATTCTAAACAAGACGTAACACAGAATTTGGGTAGCACTTACCTCTAGAGACACCTGCTAATAAGTTATTTTCTGTCAAAAGAAAAAAAAAAACAACGTGTGAGAGACAGTTTGGAAAAATCATGGATAACATTCCCATTTTCACAGCTCACAATGTAAATCACTGTAATTAAAAATTGGTGTTAAATCCTTTGGGTTATCCACTGCCTTAAAATTATACCTATTTCCTTTAAAAAAAAAATAGATATCAGTCAGAATTGGAGATTTTTAACAGTGGTCATTATCAAAGCTGTGTTATTTTCCACAGAATATAGAATATATATTTTTTTCGTGTGTGTTTTTGTTAACTACGCTACAGATATTGAATGCACCTTGAGATAATTTAGTGTTTTTAACTGGTACATAATTTATCAAGCAGTACATGAAAGTGTAATAATAAAATGTCTATGTATCTTTAGTTACATTCAAATTTGTAACTTTATAAACATGTTTTATGCTTGAGGAACTTTTTAGGGTGGTAGTATAAATTGGAAACTTTTTGAAGTAGACTGGATAAAGGCCCATAGCTACTTGTGACTAGACTTTTAAACTTTGCTCTTTCAAGCAGAAGCCTGGTTTCTGGGAGAACCCTGCACAGCCATTTTTTGTCCCAGGATTTACATAACTTTACAGGAAAAAATTAAAAGAAAAAAAAATGAACATCAGATTTCCAGGTAAAGAACTGTATTCTTTAGGAGGAAAAGGAAAACTGATGTTTGTTTTTTAGACTGATGAGATAAACAATTCTGAAGGCGATGAAAAAGAAATAGAAGATAAAGTCAGAAGGAGATTGGGAATAATATTTCGCCACTTCTGCATTATTTAGAAACACATGTTATTGTACATTTAGTAAACTGTTGATTGTTCTGAGCAGTAGAGACTCAGTTTAATAAAAGCTTCCTGTAGTGCATTGGTATGGACTCAATACATTAAATATCCTACTAGACTCAATGCTGTATAAAATATTACGGGGAAAAAGAAAATATGTTATTTTGCCTCTAAACTTTGATTTATTGAAGTTTTATTTGGCAGGAAAAAAAATTGAATCTTGGTCAATATTTAAACCAAAGTGAAAGGGGAAAAAAACCAAAGTTATTTGTTTTGCATGGCTAAGCCATTCTGTTATCTCTGTAAATACTGTGATTTCTTTTTTTTTTCCTTTTCTCTTTAGAATTTTGTTAAAGAAATTCTAAAATTTTTAAGCATCTGCTTTCCACAATACACCATGAACACTAAAATGAAATTACTTCCCTATAAATATCTTTTTTTCTTTTTTTTCTTTTGGTGTGGGAGATCAAAGATTCAAAGTCTAACTCCTAAGATATATTTACAGAAAGAAGCGCTGTCACAATAGAGAGGGTAATACTACAATTATTTCTTGGCTTCCACTTGCTGTAGTTAACTAAGTCCAAAAACAGCTGTCAGAACCTAAAGAGCAGAACATTTGAAACTCAGAGCTCTGGACGGAAAGCAGGAAGTTTGCCGGGGACAAAGGGGACAGCACTATTACTATTGAATCAATGCCTGGAGAAAAAAAGCGAGGTTTATTTGTGTAACGGCAGCCACATGCACAGCGAGGCTGGGAAGGAAGATACTGCACCATCCTTAACTTCGGAGCTTGCATCTCTCCAATGTAACGCTTTGGCAACAGGAGACAGGTCTTGCCAGTTCAAGTCTCACTTCCTGTCTGTTACCAGAATTGTACGTGGAAATGGATTAACATACCCGTCTATGCCTAAAAGATAATAAAAATGAAATATGTCTTCACATGCCTCTCACAGCTGTTTTCTTGTCTAAAGTAGGCTGTTCATGTGTAGAAAGTCACTGTCTTTATTAGAGAGGGGACAAAACTGACTGTGATTCCCCATAGCCCTGAGCAGTGAATGCAGCAAAATAAAATTGTCTATGCCTTCCCACGATGGCAGGCCAGGCCACCACATGTAGTCCTGGACTTCAACGGTGGTTGGTTCCTTAATGCGTGTGTCTCCGTCTTCAATGATAGCACGGTACTTATTTCGGTGTCCCCTGTGGCTGTCCTAGAAACTTAATTAAGAGGGCGCTCTCCTACTTCTTCTCTTCTACCATTAACACACCACCCAACTTGCCATTTGGAATCACGTAGGCATGAACTTTCATAGAAATGCTTCCTCATCAAAAGAAGATAAAGCCAGCTATGCATACATCAGAGAAGCAGATTGCTGTTTATTGAGCCAATCCTATGTGCTAGGACCCATACATGATCTTATTTAATCCATAATAGTTGTAAGTAGTATTAAATGCCCCCCATTTAATAGCTGAAGACTATCTGCTAAAACTATCCATAAGTCCCAAATGCAGTTAGCTTCCAAGTAGATAAGTTGGCTATTAGGCCTGACCTGATTCTGGAGGCCATGCTTGTCCTAGTCTACTTAGTCTCCAAATTTCTGTGATAAATCCTTCTTTGCATCATATGTAAGAGTGGGAAATATTAGTTGACACATGAAAGGGTTATATCATCATTGAAGAATTATCCTGAGATATTCAAATCATGCAACAGGCCAGTATTATAGAATTTTTCAATTGTATTTGGGTGATTGGAAATTTTATTAGACATGTGTATGTTTAAAGCGTATGTATTTAAAAGTGATGACATAAATTGCACATAGACCATGTGATATATATATACATGTCACACTACAGTGTGAAGCATACATATATTCTTGTCAAACACTAAATACCTAAGTCAGGGCTCTTTTGATGTCTTCTTTACATGGTTTCACTTCAGTCCCCTCAACATCCTGTCACAGGAAGCACTGTCTCCATTATACAGATGAAGACAGTGTCCATAACTTTACAGTCACAGGCACAGCAGGTGCCTGAACCAGGACCTCTGTGCTCAAGTCCAAATTCTATTCACTATATTGTTTATTATCTCTATTAGAAGAATGAACATCTGTCTGTCCTTGAGGCTACCAAAAAGATAGATTTATAATAAATAACCTACTTGATCCCCTTAATTAACTAATGTCATTCATATTTAAAGTAATAGGATAAGAAATATGTGGAAACTGCTTTAAAAATGATAAATTGCTACACAATCTTTTTAATTGTATGCCTAAGGAATCAAATGCAACTAATTCTACTATTAAAACAATCAATGCTCTAGATTCGGCTTTACAATATAGCACTTTAACAATAAAAAGTACTTAATCAAATATAGAAAGCACATTTCTCCTCTTAGCTTCTTCATAAAAATTATGTTTTTAAGATTTTATTTATTTGAGAGAGAGAGAGAGTGCACGAGTGGGGGAGAGGGACAGAGGGAGAAAGGAGAAGCAGGCAACCAACCGGCTGAGCAGGGAAGCCGACCCAGGGCTGGATCCCAGGACCCTGAGATCATGACCTGAGCCAAAGGCAGATGCTTAACTGACTGAGTCATCCGGCCGCCCCCTCATAAAAAAGATTTCTAAAACACACTGTATGTGGGAAATGTAAAGTCAGAAAAGGAGCTCTTTTCCCCCAGCATGCTGGCTCTTCACCTGTTCATCATCCTTATTATAATCCAATTTATGTTTTTTCCCTAAATCTGTTCTTCCCTCATTTTTTCCTTATAAATGCTCCTAAAATACACAAATAGTCATTGGAAAATGAACACACAGGCATGCAGCTCCAAAAGCAGATTCCATTCTCAAGTTATCTATCTTGCCCCTTTTATTAGCTAGTTCTGGGAAGGGTTTCACCTTGTGATGGCCAAGCAGCTGAATGAGAGAAGAGATGCTTTGTTACATAAAAGACGTGTGTGTGTGTGTGTGTGTGTGTGTGTGTGTGTGCATTGTGGGCTATTTTATCTTATTTTCCTGGAAAGGAGGACATAGAATTTGCTTATCAGAAAAAGAATTTTTTGAAGGACTACAAAACATTTTTTGTACAGAAAGCAACTATGTGGTTAAAATATTCATGATATTTGATGACCAGGTGATTCATAAGTGTAACAAACAGGTACCACAACACATCACAACACATACGGGACTCTGGGGTGCAATGAAATTTGTGAGTGAACCTTATTGTATAAACTCTATGATACAAAGAAATAAATGAGCGTCTCAGCATCATAGAGGCTCAAGATAAATTATTAGATTCTTTGAGAAAACTTGCATCATCAGAGAGCAGAGGCTGTGGTCTCCAGAGCATTTGATAAAATGTGCCATTAGAAGTTGGCAGCAACTCAATTTGGACTACTTGTGAGATAATC
Source organism: Vulpes lagopus (assembly GCF_018345385.1). NCBI lineage: Eukaryota > Metazoa > Chordata > Mammalia > Carnivora > Canidae > Vulpes > Vulpes lagopus. The sequence continues at coordinate 93,323,356 of NC_054824.1, read as the reverse complement.
AAAATGAAATCTCAACTTTTCCCATAAATTTTCTCTGATCATTTTCTCCCAGGTGAGTCAGGATAAATTGAGCTTCAATTAGCAGGTTAAATTGATGGCTTGATTCATATACATCCGAGATGTCCATTTCCACAGGAAAAAAAAAGTTAAAATTTGGGTAGCCCTATACATTTCTTTGAATTCTCATCAGTAAGAAAAACACATTATTAGCAAAATAAGATGTAGTTACTGCTTGGAAATTGATTCACAGCACTCTCCCTGGAATGGCTCATTAAGGAAATGGAATATTTCTGTTAAGTTAAGAAAAGGTTTATGTCTAAGTGTAAGAGTCATTCCTTGGATGCTGAACTGTTACTAACAACTCAATCTACCCGGAAAATTCGGGCTTCTACGTTGTTGGCAGTAACACGAGGCTCCGTGTTCTTAGATTGATTAGCATCGTCCACCGAAAGCTTTAAGTAGCCTTCGTATTGAGAGGCAACTAGATGTTACCTATTGTAGAATCAGATTCCAAGAGGGAAGATTATTTTTATAAAACATTTGCAGGTTCATTTGCAGAGGTAATCTTCTGTGACTCTTCTTAACTTAGAGAGCTTTGTTTTTCGTATATAATAGTTGTGTATAAGCTGTTTAAAAGATAATGGGGTTTTGGTCGCATTGGCAACACCACAAAAACAACAGATAGACCTTCCCCCATGTTCCTAACTAAGAATCTGTTTTCAGAGAAATATAATTCAATAGTTGCCTGTAGTGTCATTGTTACTCTTCCATTTTTTTAGGGTGGGGGAGGGGCAGAGGGAGAAGGAAAAAGAGAATCTGGAGCAGACCCCCTACTGAGCACAGAGCCTGACATGACACAGGGTTTGCTCGATCTCACAACCCTGGGATCATGACCTGAGCCGCAGCCAAGAGTAGGATGCTTAACTGACTGAACCACCCAGGTGCCCCACTCTTTGATTCCTTTGTGCCTAATTTTTCTTGAATGTAATAAAGTCACCCAAATATCAAATATGTCCTTCCCTGTTATAACCTACAGGATTCATGATCTTTTTTTGTTGTCCTGATGATCATGCAACGTATGGAATCAGTGTTCAATTCGGAGGGCTGTGCAGATTTGTCAGCATTAATGCTACTATTTTTGTGGGATTTCTGCAAAATAGATGGAGTGAAGTTTACATTAATCCCTTCAGTACCCTTGCCCGGTGACTCGGCATTGCGGTGAAGAGAAACTGGCAGTGAGGCGGTTTGCGTTGACTCACCTCCGTTATGCCCCCTTCTTACTGTTGGAAGAAGGGTATGTGTGTGGGTACAGGCTGAGGTGGGGGGATGCTGCTTCTCAAATTCTCCTTCAGAATGACTTTTCCAAGCATTTGATCCCAGTGGTTGGGAGCAAAGTCCAAAGGGCTTCACCAAAATAGGTTACATCCCAATTTAGAAATGAAAGACCAGAATGGAGGAGCAGAAGGCTGGAAAGTTGGATGAGCCCAGGGAGCTGTTGACTGATGATTTGGTTCCCCAAGTGAGCTTAAGTTCCCATATTAAAAGCCCCTGGATCTGTCATTGCAGTGAATTGAGCTTTTGCTAAAAGATGACTTTGAGTGATGAAGCGTGTCGGTAACAGTCCTCACAGTCTGCTTTGGTCATTGGCTTCTATGTTCTTCCTAGAAGAAGCTACTCTAGCCATACCAGAGTTGGGCCCTTTCCCTGCATCTCACTCCATATATTTCAGAAGCTGCTCCCTAAACTTAAATGGTTTTGCAAAAACCAGCCCGTTCCTGTATCTCTTGTGGTCTATGTGTTGCATCAGACGTCCTAACTCCCTACCCTTACCTGTCTCCTTACACTTTGCATGTGTCTTTGCAGTTTTCCCCACAAAATGTCAGACCATATTTTTTTTCTCCCCTTGACATTAGGTTCAGCCACATGATTGCTGTGGCCAATAAAATCATGGGGAAGTGACAGTTTTGTAGTCCGGAGTCTAAGCCTCCAGGGGCCTACCGTGTTTCTTCTTGCCCTCTTCTACTGTCATTGCTGTGAGAAGGACAGGCTAAGGCAAACAAACCTGTTAATGCCAGGAGGAGGGTGAGGACGCACAGAGCTGATCTGCACCAAGTAAGGTGCTACAGACCACCTCAGGCGAGAGCGGGGCTCCTAGCCAACCGGTGGCCACAACAGCAAACCGAAACAAGATCAAATCCACAGCCTCTGCCCACGGTGGGCATCAATCGAGTCCAATCTCTGTCAGCTGTCAGTCAGATGATCCGCAGGTACAAGGGCTACTATAATAAATGAAGATTGTTTTAGCCACTGAGTTTTGATACTATTTTTATCCAACTACAGCTAACTGGTGCACCTCTTCCGGGACAGCGGAGTGTCCTGGTTGGCTGACTAGGTCAGGATAGTATCAAGAACAGTCCTTCCACAAGAAATCAGACATATTTTATTAGAGCCATGATGATTAGACTTCTGTGCTTTAGAAATGTGTCCCTCTCTCCTGAGCTTCCTGGGAGCAGCATTCACTACCCGGGGCCCCCAGACCCTCCATGTGCTATTAAATGTACTTCGGCATCAGCGTATAAGAATTATTTGTAGCAATGCCAGGTAGCTATTTGGAGATCTTTCTTAACTATATAAATCATTTACCAGTCTCTTGGCAGATAGGGCACATTATGTGTTCAGTCTGGCTCTGGTCTGCATTTGTCCTTTTTCATTGTTCTGGAAGTTCAGCATTCAAGACAGGTTCTTATAATTGCTCTTTCTGTATGCCCACATAATTACATGCCAATACCTTTCACCAAATTAGGAATTATACTCAGGCTAGATATTCTGCTGACACCACATTCCTCACCAAATGTCAGAGTCTCTTTAAAAAATATTTTCAGCTCAAAAGGCCTAATTAGGTTTTCAGTAATTCATGTCATTGGTCATTAGGACAGTCATACAAATCAGCAGGCTCTCGGGTGCTGAGGCACTAAATCGGAAAGTTGAGTCTAAAAGATCACGGGCAACATCCTAAAAGAAATCAAAAGTTTGCTCACTGCTTTCATTAACCTTTTTCTTATGCTTTCACATTTTAGGCATAGATCCTTTAGACCTATACGTCGCTCAGTAGGAAGTCTCAGTGTAAGGAGGAGGAAATATGGACAGGACTACTTAACTAAGAAACAATCAGGAAGGAGTTGTTACACATAGCCATACACGCACCCACACCAACTTTTCCTGCAAGCCCTGCAGATTCTGGATCTCCCCTGCATCCTAGGACACGTAATGGGGGCAGTGGCATGAAGGCAGATGAGTACTTCGGTTTTTTTGTGTGTGTGTCTCCAAATGGCACAGACATTTTTGAGGGACGGGTGTATTTGTTGGTGTAATGGAAACATTTAGTCTTTAGAAATGAGTAGACTTGAAATGGACTTCCACATGAACGGGGATCTGCAGTTTATTAGCCATGAGGCCTTGAACGTGACACCAAAACCCTTGAGCCCCAGTTACTTCATCTGTAAAGTGGCAGCAACACTAAGGACTTCAGAGCTTGTTGTCCTTTAAAGAGTAAGATGCACATGTTCAGGAGACAATGACACTGTCCCACTATTGAGTACGGCTGAGAGATTAGTGCAGGGCAGGAAACCTCAGTTCAAGAGAGTGTGGGTTACACAGAGGGCGGCAGTAAGCCAAGGGACAGGTGTCATTTAAATATGCAAACTAGGGCAGCCCCGGTGGCGCAACGGTTCAGCGCCGCCTGCAGCCCAGGGCGTGATCCTGGAGACCCTGGTTCGAGTCCCACGTCAAGCTCTCTACATGGAGCCTGCTTCTCCCTCTGCCTGTGTCTCTGCTACTTCTCTCTCTTGGCATCTCTATGAATAAATAAATAAAATCTTAAAAAAAATAAATATGCAAACTAAAAACAGTATCTTTTCTCATGCTGGGAAAGCAAAGGGGTCAGAGAGCTTCCCTGGGGTCACAGCACCACACTTGCTTTTGGTGTCTTGTCTGATAGATGAGTCCTTGGGCCACCACAGGCCTAGCTTTTCATGGGTATTCCTGGAAATGGCCTTCTCTACATACAGGAAACAGTGTCCCTATTAGTTGACACTACGTCAGGTCTGTGTTGCCCCCAGCACAGTAGACAGCAACGTCAAGGTGTGTCAAAGGCAACAGGATCGCAGCACCTGCTGTAGAGTGGCCACTCCACGTCCAGCGTTCATCTTATTTTGTCCATTTCTACTGCAGTTAGCAGTTCTGTGGACATCCACGGCCCAGGGCAGGTAAGACTCATGGGATGATGTTGGGGTCACATCACCCCTTTCCAATTCAATCAGCTTAGTGACTTGCTTCCTTAATTTCTTAGTCTATTGCAACTCTGTGGCCCACTACGGTATGCTGGAGAAAAATCATCATAATAAAATATTTTAAATAAACAGCTTTAAATATCCTCCAAGGCCGGAGACCTTAAAGCCATCAGTGGATAAGAAACTTCCTACCTCATTAGGCTTTTCCCTCCTCCTTCCCGGTGCTCCAAGTCCCGAGCCCTTGAAGCTTGAGAAACAAAGCAAGGACCTGGTAGGGGTGGAGGAAAGGGCAGGCACACCTCAATTTTGTGCCCAAGTCCTAGTTAGAACAAAATGGAAAAAAAGAAAAGTTTTATATCTCACTGGGGATTAAAAGGTTTATATCTTAAACTGGACACTCTTACTAATTTGAGACCATGTGTTCCGATTTCAAGTGACAAAAATCAGACAATTGTCTCTCGGGGAAACAAGCATTTGTGAATCTTGCTCCAGTTTCCATCTGGGAATAGGGAACTAAAACTAAGGCTCTTTTCTGTTTGAGTGTCTGGTTCTTTGGACTGGAAGTCATTGAGCGGACAACACAGTGATGAAGACAATGATTAATTTTGCCTCGTTTATTTCTTGTGTACCTCGGCCTAACAAGGAAAAATGGTCATTTGCCCTGCAGAGTCCATAATTGACATCACTTAGGCCCCTGGAAGCAATCAGGTGCTTGTAGACAAGACCTATATCGGGGGTAATCTCTTTCCTATTGTTCCTTCCACTCTTCTTCTCTTTTGCAAATCTGACACACACCACCAAATACAGGATGACACAAATTATCTGATCACCATTACAACTAATGAGATGAGCTTTCTATTGGACACAATTACAAATCCGATTTCGTAAACGAATCCACCTTCTGTTTGTCCTGATAGGAAACTTTTTAAACAGCCTCATAGAATCCTTGCAATTACCGCCAGTGATAGTAGATTTAAAGGATTTGGGGTCATTGATCTAAATTAATGCATGGTCTGATTAGAAAGCACATTGAAATGTAATTCATCCTTTAAAGGATCTTTCCCAGAATTAAAATAACACACGGGTAGAGTGTCATTTCCTTGAGTTTCCTCTGCATCTCGGGCGGCTGATAATTAACATGCAAGGACGAGCATTCCAAATTCACCATTCAATACCACTGACATGTCGCTCCCTTAGAAACTAGCAATTTTAACCCCTTTACTATTAATTTGATTAATGCAAACTACTGTTATGTGGCTGTGAAGGAGCAGACGCAAATCAAATTGAGCACATTGATTCATTTAAATTTAAATTGCTGAAAACGATATGCTCTTTAGCCTGTGATATCAAGCAAAGGAAAAAAAAAAACCTATTCTCTGTACAAAATAATAGATTTGTTCATATATGAAGAATCCAGGGAAATATTTCAAATTCGAAATGAGTCTGTGCACCTGGGAATGGTATATATTCTGATGGATTTAAGGGAGGAAAAATAAAATCTGTAATACACATGAATGATAGCAAAGGAACTCCAAAGGCAACTTAGTTAACCAAGAACTCAGTGCTAAATAAGAGGGTCATCTGGGCTGCAAACAACACCTTAGAGAAATAGAACCAAGATCATTTTATAAACGTCATTTATGTTTCATTTTCCATGCTGTTGCCCTTTTTGCATTTCACTGCTCACCATTTTAGGTAGAAGTTTTTCTTCTTCACCTTGAAAAATACCTGATACTCTGTGGAGAAGGACTCTGTCTGTATTGTGATTTTAAAGTGTCATCCACTCGTACAAACATGCACACACACACACACACACACACACACAATTTATGTAATAAGGAATTTGAAGGTCAGAAAAGTCACTTTTAAAGAGCCTACATTAGCAGAGATGAAAAAAAAATTTATTTCAACCTGGTTGGCTTATGTGTGATAGTCCACTCATCTAAAATATCTTCCCCCTCTGTAATTATCAAATGCTTCCCTTTTCTTTAGAAGATCAAACCACATAAGGTCGTGATCCTTATTTCCAGTTTCTAATGACTTCCGAGCACCCATACTCATGTCCAGCTTGTGATCGACACCCCATAAACATGCAGAGTAAGGGTGGGAGCATCGAGATGGGGATGGAGGGAAACAGATGGCCGCTGGACACACAACAGGTATTTAATTCAAGAGAGGATTGAAACCCAGGCAATCAACTACTAGTCTCATTAGACTCCGGCTCCACATGTTCATGATGTTCAATGAATCTTTTTTTTTTTTTTTTCTAAGAAACACATTTGACAATCCCAAGGCCTGCGTTTTGCTTTCTCACATTTTAACATCTCTGTAATCAAGATACACCTCATGCCCAATGATGCCTTCCTTTGCCTGGCAGCAATCATGACACTGTTGTCATTTTGTACAAAAATGCGGAAGGCTTCAGCATCGCAACTTCACAGATTTGAATTTCAGTACATTGGAGGAAAATCAGAAACATTCGTTTAACCTGCGGGATATAAATAATTGCAGGAGGAGGTAGGAAAGTCCTGGACCAAATGGGTTGACTAAGTTCTAACTGGAACTCAAAGGTTGGCTCCCTCTGTATCACTGCCACACTGACTTAAAAGTCCAGCACCAGGAGACTTTAATTATATTTTGGTTCTTGATGGCACAAGGAGACCTTGTGCAAAAAAGACCTGTGTGCAAAAAAGCACAAACCCCGACGACTGAATTGAAGAGCAATGTGGAAAATCACTTCTTAACTCTGGTGAGAAATTCCAGGACTTCTTAGCCAACACAGTGTGCTAATATTATTGATTTTATGTAGAGTGAGATATAATTCAAAATGAACGCCCAAATAATACGCTAGGAATTCCTTTGGAAGGTGGCAAATACACCTTCTAAATGATAAAGCGTTGTGCTATAGTTGAATTGACAGCGTTGTTCTTCCCTGGTACATAAAAGAAGCGTAAGTCTTAAAACTGATGACGTTTGAATCAATGAAATACAGTTTATGATACATGTAGAAGCCAAGGACAAATCGCAAAGGGTGATTTGCATGAGCTGGGGCAGCATAAGCAATACTCATCAATGAATTTGCTTTTCCACGGTTAAGAAAGCAATGACATTGAACCTTTGGAAACTTCCCCATTTGTAAGTGTTGGGTGTCCTTGGGGGAAGTTACTTAACCTTTCTCTGAAGCCTCCGGTTCTTCATCTGTGAAACAATAAAAATAATGCCTCCCACAAAAGATTGTTATGGGAAGTAAATGAGTACAAGAAACCCGGTGCCTGGTCCCTAGAAAGCATTCACAAGCGAATGCCATTATTTTTATTTGCTCGCATCTGTATACCTCTGAGCCGGACAGTCAAGGTCTTCCAGAACACGGCTCAGGCCTCATTATTTCCCACGGGAACCACTGGCTCCTCCTTTACTCCTGCAGTTTAGTACCTGCATCTAATGTGTGCCTCCCATCCCTCCCACCTCCTGTCGAACTATAAAATCCTGCTTATCCTTCCAAATTCAACTCATTCGTTGCCCTGTACTCCCTGTAAATTGGTAGTTAAATTGGGATGCTTGAGTAGACTTAGGGGCAATCATTGAGGCAAATATCTCTTAATAGGTTGTGATACGCAGTTCCTTTTGTACCGAGGCACATGTCTGGTAGTCTCACCTCTTAACACTTTGTGGTAAATATACATACCATAAAATTTACCATCTTACCCATTTTTAAGTGTACAGGTCGGTGGTGTTCAATATTATGCGGTCGTCATCGCTATCGGTTCCGTTCCCTCAGCTCTGTCCATCTCCTAAAACTGAAACTTCATACCTGTTGAACCACATCTCCCCTTACCCGCCACCCCCCAACCTCTGCCAACCACTGTTACATTTTCTGTCTTTATGATTTTGACTACTAAGGGCTTCACATACTATGTGTACTAGAATAATACACTATTTGTCTTTTTGCGACAGGCTTAGTTCACTTTCCATAAAGTCCTCAAGTTTCATCCATATGGTGGCATATGTCAGAACTTCCTTCTTTGTGACTCAGTAATATTCCACTACATGTACATACCACGTTTTATTTATCTATCCATCCACCGATGACCACCGGGGTTGCTTCCACTTTTTAGCTGTTGTGAACAATGTTGCTATAAACGTGGGTGTCCGAATGTCTCTTCAAGTCCCTGATTTCCATTCTTTTGGGTATATACCCTGAAGTGGAATTGCTGGGTCATATAGCAATTCTATCTTTAGCTTTTTGAGGAATCACCCTGTTTTCCACAGTGGCTGTGCCAGTTTACACCCCACCCACAACGCACAAGGGTAGCAATCTTTCTACATCCTCACCAACACTTGTTAAGTGGTAGTCCTCCTTTGAGTGATGATTAGGGTTGGGTTCAAGGTACTGATCATGAAATTTCCTACTGACATTTAAGAAACGGGTGAACGTCCGTTGCTGATCTTTTCCCAGTTCCACTGATAATTTAGTGGTTGTAAAATGACAATTTTCTAATTCTATCATTCTGCATAGAAGAGATTCTTTTTAGAGGAGATTCTTCTATAAAGGAGAATGTTCACACATTAATTACTTGGTTATTCTAAAATAAGGCTTGTACAGGAAAGGAAGAACAGATGTCTAGTTCTTCCTCCATCAGTTTTTAAAGAAACTGGGACTAGTGAGATTGAAATGGAGACCAAGGAGTATTCTTAAAAAATTTAATAAACCAATAGATTCTTATATATTTTGTGTGTTCCAATTCATGGTCGTCATTATTCTTTTTGATACACGATCCTATTTTAGGCCAGGGAGAGGGAGCCATTTCCAATTGGTTTCCGTTTCCTTTTGATATAGAGCCATTGGTCTGGATAAATTGCTTATTTCCTATTACAATAAGCTGTCCCAATTTCATCTTCTTCATTTCTGCCCCAGGTCTGGCTGGAGTCTGCTATTACACCAAGAACTTAGAATGTTTCAGCAGAAAATCATACTTACAGACCCCATGAGTTCACATCACTACTAGGCCTTTTTTGTGGACAGTCAGAAAATAAATGTGGTTTTTTAAGAGAAAAAAAATGAGTTTCAAATTTAAGAGTGAAGGTTTTTGTTTTTCTTGTATATTTTATATAGGTATCTCTTTTCTCTGTTTTCTTTCTTTCTTTTTTTTTTTTAAAGTAAGTTCTATGCCCAATGTAGGGCTTGAATTCACAACCCTAAGATCAAGAGTCACATGCTCTACAGACTAAACCAGCCAGGCACTCTATTCTCTGTTTTTTTTTTTTCATGCTAAAAAACTTCTTTAAGTACATTATTGTAATTACCCATTTTTATCTTAAATATATAACCATCGTAGCTTTAAAATAACAATGTATCTACTACTAAAAGTAGTCACCTGAAGCTTTTTTTAACCTAAAGTAATTTTGTCTCTGTGTTGCTATATAATCAACAGTTGAGATCACTGGTTTCGGTTCATCTTCAATTTCAATTTTTTCTTCCTATTTAATATATTTTTTCTCAATTGTATAAAACATTTATATGGTACCAATGTCAAAATTAGAACACAAGTTCATACGTTAATCCTATCTCCTTCTCTATCCTATATGCTTCCTTCCTGATAGGTAGTAATTATTAGTAAATTTTTAAAGTTATCCTTCCCTTGTTTCTTTCTGAAAATATAAATATACATAATAATGTCTATCCCAGATACATACATATGAACACACATGTATAATAAGTTCATATCTCCATATTTCCTACACTTATCCAAAACATAGCATATGATAAATAGTATCGTGCTCCTTGCATTTTTTCACCTGACAGTGCGCCCTGGCAATCATCCCATGTAGGTATGTAGACATCAGCCTCCTCCCTTTTTACAGCTACACTGTACTCCATGTGGTGATCGCACCATGACTCAATCAATCCCCTTTTGGTGAATGCTTCCATAGTTGCATTTTTTTTTTTGGATATTACTAATAAACCTCCAATAAATAGTCTTGTGCACACTCTAATTCATAATCTTTACCAGTATAATTTAGGATATATTCCTAGAAGTGGGATTGCTGGGTCAAAGGTACCCGTCTACAGCGTAGTATTTTTTTATTTCCCCAGCAATGCTTGAGTAGGGTTTTCCCACAACCAATGGGTGTGATATGCAAGAAATGTTTCTTAATTTAGTTTTAATGCAAAATCTCTTATTTCAAGAAACATTAAATATCCTTTTTTCCGTGAACAGGTGCAGAACAGTCACTTTGCGGGGGAGGGGGGGGCAGTGTGTGGACAGGTGGGTGCGGGGAGTCTGTGCTTTTCTTGGCCCAGGAGGCTACTCGAGAGGGGAGAAGCAAGTGGGTGGCCTCAGTGCAGGTACACCAAGCCTCATGGGCTTGCAGGTGAGAGAGAACTTGCCCAAGTGGTGACCAATCATCTCTGGCATGATTTTCACCTGATTGAGGCTCTTGCTCTGGGAGATGCCCACTATTTGCTCACCAACTCCAGCAGGATGATTATAACAGGCAGGTGCCTCTTCACCACCTCAGGCTTCTCTATGGGCCACACCTCCTACTTAGTCCCGAGCAGGCGCATCGGCATGATGTGCTGACTCCCAGCGCCAGCCCAGGAATAGCAGGTGCCCGCCCCCCGCCTGTACAGTCCTATCAGTTAATTTCCCCAGGGGACATCTCCAGCAGCTGGTCAAGGTCCATGTCAAGGTAGGTGGGTGGTCTGTTTCTTCTGCTGTACTTTGGCTCATTTTATTATTGGGTTGTTGGTTCTTCTTAATTTTAGATACTCTTTTGTAGTTTAGGGATATTATATTAGCCAAGATTCTCTAGAGAAACAAAAGCAGTTGGATATAGATACATATAGAGAGAAAGACTTATTTTAAGAAGTTGGTTCATGTGATTGTGAGGGTTTGCAAGTCTGAAATCTATAGAACAGGTTGGAGATTCATGGAAGAGTTGATGTTTCAGTCGTCAGGCCACAATTTATAGGCTGGAAACAGGTAAGGTTCCCCACGCTGCAGTCTTGAGACAGAATTGCTTCTTTAAGAACCCCGTCTTTGCTTTTAGGCCTTCAGCTGATTGTATGACGCCACCCACGGTAGAGATTAATTGCTTTATTCAGTCTATTGATTTAAATGTTAATCACACCTAAAAAATATCTTCACAGCAACCTCCAGAGGGGTGCTTGACAGACATCTAGACACCATATCCTAGCCAAACTGACACCACAAATACTAAGGATGTTTTCCCCAAATTGTCAACTATATTTTGACATGGTCTAGGCCAAATCTGATACACAGTATTGAAATATTCGTCGTGTTAAATTGACTTCTATTTACTGGTGTTGGCCATTTTGAGAGTCTAAATTGCCCTCTGAGAATTACTACATTTTAAAGTCTTTGCACTCCTATTAGAATATTAATTTATGTGAAGATTACTAATACTTTGCATTCATTTTTTAATCATGACTGAAGTCAAATGAAAACTTGTATATACTCATACAAACATTGGGTTTAAGAAAACAGGTCACAAGATAATCTCCACAAGAGGAAATCTTTTAATTCTTAAATCTATACTTCTGTGGTTCTTCTATAGTGAATGAAAACATTTGAAAATCTGAGAAAGAACGCCCCCCAAAAAAATTTCCACCAAATATTCCATACACATGAATTTTATTTCCCCAGAAACACGCTAAGCCCTTTCTTCCCCTGGGGAAATTTTTTTCCCCCTAGATTGACATACAAGTAGTCCCCAGCAGCATCTTAAACCCCCTGCCTCTCGGTCTCAGTGATTGGTTCTGATCAAGACAGAATGATCTAGGTCCTTTCTTGGGACTTCTCATCTTGCGGGGAGGGAGAGCCAGGTCAGGCCCCCTCTACTACGGGTGATGTAATCTGAAGCCACGCCTTCCGACGTGTTTTGAAGAAGTCGGTCAACCGTGTAGAAGTGAATAATGACCATAAAGGAAGAATCGGATCTGCTGGGTGGCGGGAGAATTTCAGCTGTATTCTAAGCCCTGGTCCCACCTGTTCCCAGGGTACCCAGGCTCCACCTGTACTTGAGTCAAGCTCCCCTTTGGATAAGCTAGTAGGGGTTTGGTTTCTGTCACCTGCAACCCAGAAAATCCTAACATACACAGGTGCTCAGAAGTTTTGCACATCATTTTAGGGGATTCATGGGCTTCCTAAGGAAGGCCATCTGTGGACCCTAGTCCCCTATATGAACCTCTCCTCAAGGCTACCCTTCAATCCTGCCAATGCTAGTCTCTCTACGCAATTTATCCTGGAAAACACTAACGATCAAACTCTTTCCCTGGTGCCTTTCATGGACTTGATCACATTCAGCTCTTCCCACCACAATTCATCCAAGGAGACTTCTTCATCCTTGTTTTCTGTCTAAAGACACGGAGGCTGGCAAGGTTAAATGGTATTTTCTAAAGCAGTAGGGCTAAACTAAACCTAGTATTTTAGTCTCAATCCTGGAGTTCTTAGTGGTATCAACTACGGGTTGTTATTAATTATTTTAAGTTACAGCTTTGAAATTTGCCTTTAGATATGTGATTTAATTGAAACAAAGTGTGTGCTCTTGCCAACAGAAAAATAAGATGATAGGAATACATATAAAACGTACTTAGAAAAGAAAGTTTTAGGGGTGTCTGGGTGGCTCAGTCCGTTAAGTATCTGCCTTCAGGGTCCTGGAATCGAGCCCCACATGGGGCTCTCTGCTCAGTGGGGAGCCTGCTTCTCCCTCTCCCTTCGCTCCTCCCCCTGCTTGTGTGCTCTCACTCTCTCTCTCAAATAAATAAAATCTTTTTTTTTTAAAGGAGAACATTTTAAATTGCTTACTTGCATATCCCCCCATGTTTCAACAAGCTGTGATGACTAGCAATAGAATTCTAAAGCACGCTGAATTCAGAGAATTCCTTCGGAGGAAAGAGCTATAGTAATAAAAGTGTCATAAATAATTAGAAGTGTCTGTCCCACATCCACCTTCAAAAGCTGGCACAAAATTACTGACCAGTGACCCACCTAGATTAATCTTCCCACTTTGATCTCGAGCCTACAAGAACCTCGGTGTGCAGGCGGCCAGCGGGGCCCACAGAAGCCCGGGTTGGGGGTTTGCTCCTGAGGACAAGCCCCTGAAGCAGCCCTCGCAGTTCGCATTTCGGGAATAATGAGACCGCAGGGGAGGGCCGCTGCACCTTGTTCCGGGGACCCCCTGCTGCTGAGCGCGCAGGCCCCTTCCCTGGCGCCCCCCTCCCCGGCCCCCCAGGGCAACAGGGGGTCCTTCCCTCCCAGCAGGCCAGGTCCACAAAGGACAGCTCAGAGCATTTGAAAAGGGCCGAGTGCATAGGACGGGAGGGCTTGGCCGGTCTTCCCTCGCTGGCTCCCAGGAGGCTTGCGGGCTGCTCGGGGGCTGCTCTGGGGGACCTGCTGGGGGGGGGGGGGACCTGCTCAGCGGCCTGTCAGAGACCTGCTCGGGGGGGACTGCTTGGGGACCTTCTCGGGGGCGCCTGCTGGGGGGGGGCTGCTCAGGAGACCTGCTCGGCGGCCTGTTGGGGACCAGCCCGGGGGGCCTGCTCAGGAGACCTGCTCGGTGGCCTGTTGGGGACCTGTTGGGGGACCTGCTTGGGGACACCTGCTCGAGGGACCTGCTCAGGGGCCCTGCTCGGGGGACCTGCTCGGTGGCCTGTTGGGGACCAGCTCGGGGACCTGTTGGGGGACCTGCTTGGGGACACCTGCTCGAGGGACCTGCTCAGGGGACCTGTTGGGGGACCTGCTTGGCGGCCTGTCGGGGACCCCACACACCGCGCGCCCTGTGGGGCTTCCAGGCGGCTCAGAGCCTGGGCTCCCCTGGGCCCCGCTCCCCTGGGCCCCGCTCCCCTGGGCCGTCCCCGCAGAAGGCTCGCCCGCTGACCCGGGCGCCTGCTCGGGCCGCCTCTGGTGTCCCCTCCTTGCCGCCAGCCTCGGCCCGCTCCTCCGGGGCTGCAGGAGGCCCCGCCCCCTTGTCCTCTGAGCGGAGGCAGGTGCTTGGAGCCCGGCGGGGCCCCAGCGGGGGTTCTTGCGGGCGGGCGGCCTGGGGCCCGGGAGGTGGGGCAGGGTGTGGCTCCGCCCTCCGGCCCCCAGCCCGGGACAGGACCGCGGCCACCGCCGCTGCTGCTGTGAAGGGTGCGGGGTGGGAGCTTCCCGCAGGGCCCGCATCAGGGGCTGAGCAGCCTCCTGGCTCCTGAACTCACTCGGTGCAGCCGGGGCTCCGGGCTCCGGGCTCCGGTGTCCCCTGGCCCAGCTCACGAGGAGGCTGAGCCCCGCCTGCAGCCGCGCACAGACCGGCCGGGGGGGGGGGCTGTCGCCTGCGGAGGCCGCGACCTCGAGAGCCCCCGCCTCCGAGAGGGTCCCCTGCACATCCGCAGCCAGCATCTGGGGGGGCGGGGGGTGTTGTGGAAGAAGATAAAAAGCTACACGACCGCTTAACTCTAGAGAGTGGCTGCAAAGAAGCTGGAAGAAAGCTTGCAAAGCAAATTCAGGGACATAACTGGCTTCAGAGATAACGCAGAACGCGGGGCGTTCCAGTTTGGGAAGTGGGATCTATTTTTTATTTTATTTTAGTTTTTATTTTTCTGAAGGTATTCATTCATTCATTCATTCATTCATGCATGCATGAGACACACAGACACAGGCAGAGGGAGAAGCAGGCTCCCCGCGAGGAGCCAGCTGCGGGACTCGATCCCGGGACCCCGGGGTCAGGCCCTGGGCCGAAGGCGGGAGCTCACCCGCCGGGCCGCGGGGGCTCCGGGGCGTCCGGGTAAGCGGAGTTTACATCGAAGCCCCGGGAAAGCAAAGGCGGGGCACGGGGGGGGGGGCGCCCTGCCCCCCCCCCCCCCCCCCGTCTCCATCCGTTACCTTGATCCCCTGTGCGGATCCTGAGGTCAGCAAGCGGAGACCCGAGGGGTTCAGGAAGGCTGGGGGGGGGGGCCGAGCTCCCTGGGGTGTCAGCCAGTGGCCTCAACCCAGGCTGACGGGGTGGGTGGGTTCCCGCATCGGCCCTTCGCCCCTGCAATCCCGGGGGGTGGGGGTGGGGGGTGCCCTGGAGCCGAGAGGCGGAGGAAGGGCCGCAGCAATTTGTAGGAGGCTCCCGTGTGCATTTCATCAGTGTGGGCGCCCGAAACCGTCGGAGCCACCAAATGGGGTGCAGGCCTGTGTGATGCCTCCGTGCAGGCGCTCGCCTTTCCCGCCCGCGGCCTGGGGCGCGCTCCCCCACCTGCTGGGCCCCGGCTCCTTCCTTGAGCACTGAGCAGGGGAGTATCTTTTCAGGCAAAAGGTGGGGGGTCAGTGAATCCAAGGAGCTTTTCCTTCCGGACGTGTCTTGGGTTACACGAGACCCTGACGGTGGGGTCTGCATATTCCGTGGTCTTCTGTGTTCCTGAATCCTGGGGTGCGAGCATTAACCCGAGATTCTTAAAGTACAGGTTATTTCCCGCTCTGAGCCCTGTGAGCCTGCTTTCGCAGACACGCGTTTCTGGGAGCTGTTTTCCAGTAGGTGCTCCTAAGCACGTTCCTATAAGCATTTGTTTGACCAGGACAGACTCCCAAACTGGGAGTCGTGGGAAGCTGTTACCTAGTTTTGCAGCAGATGGATGCTCCCCGGTGGACCTTCCGCCCCCTCCGTTCCCATCCCAGGCCAGCTCACCCGTCCTGGTAGCAGAGCCTTCATGCAGTCCAGGTCCTGGCTCTCTCCCTTCCAGGTGTGTAACACCTTGTGGCCATTTCTCCTTAGGTCACTGGTGCTTTTCTCAGCTAATATAGCATTAGATTGACCTTCAGTTGTGTCAACTGTCACCTTCAGTTGTGTCAAACTTCACCGTAGGTCATGTACTAAACATACACTTATCTTTCACTTCTGTCCTAATTCTAGCAGCTGCCTTCAGCTCCGAGATGGGAACTTTCCAGAAGGGAAAGAGCCAGAACTCCTCTGAGACTCATCCACAAAATCGATTTTTACTTCCGTTCTCAACTTGCCCTCGAAACACAGATGTTGTGCTTAAAAGACTAATTGATCATTTTATTTCAATTGCACAGAAATGGTGTTGAGAAGTGAGCAGACCTTAGACCATTAGAGCTCGATACTTGGCAAAAGCAATCTGCTTATCAATTAAAATCAGAAACTCAAATCCCTACTGTTTCTACTTGTCATAGTACTAAAGAAAAAAAAGGTACCCCTAAATGCTACAGTCCTGACGACCAGATTCATATGAAGCGATATCTGATGAAATATTTATAACGTTAGTGCTGTCGATTATAGTAGAAATCTGGCTCTAAAAGCTAATAATTTATATCTATTTTCCTTCACAGTCCATAAGTTAAATGTGCCATTCTTTATATGCCATAGATCGGATTCCCTTTTCTACCACATACTTTACATGAAATCACTTGCTATTATTATTTGTGTAATTGAATAACTTTCTTCCCATACCATTCTTCATATTTTACAAGTGAAATGGCACTCGGGTCATTAGCAGTGAAAGACGACCAGGAAATCCAAACTACTTAGGGAAAACAAAGCAAGAAAACAACTTTCATGATTAAATTATCACCTCTCTTCTGTATTTAATTACTATTTCCAATCGACATTCGCTCGGTTCCGCTTATGTGCTTTGCACTGTACTTGGCATTATAGTTGAATCAGAGAAAATTAAGACAAAGAACTGGCCAACATGTAGAAACAGATGTGAAAACTGAGCAAAGTAAAAGGCCAACGGATCGATAATCCACTTGCAGGGTGTTGTTGGAATGCAGAAGAAGGGATTCTTTTTGACTAAAAGATAGGGACATGAATTGTGGAGAAAGTAATAGTCTGGCCAGGAAAAAGAAAGAAATTCAGAGAAAAAGGGAGGTCGGAGCCCCAAGCTAAGAGAGGAACATCAAAATAGGCACCTGGGTTTAGAAATGCAGTCGTATTTGGGGAAACTGTTGGGGATTTCTAGGTCGTTGGACGAGGTGGCCTGGGGAAATGAGATGAATCCAGAGAGTAAGGTTTGGCAGATTTTGAATGGTCTTAGACACTGTGGTAGATGGTAAACGCAGTCATATATTCTCATCCCTTTATGCGTACCACTCTTTCCAAAAGAAAAAAAAAAACTATTTTTTGAAGCACTTAGGTTTACAAAAAAAGTTGTGGGGAAGGAATAGATTCCCACACACTCCTTTTGCCCTCCCTCCTTCCACTCTCACACACATGGTTTTTCCTATTAACATCATCATTAGTGTGGTACGTGTGTTATGACAGGACCAATATTGACAATCATTATTACCTGAAGTCCATAGTTCAAATCAGAGTTCACTCTATTGTTTATTGTATGAATTTTAATAAACGCATGTCATGTGTCCACCATTCGTATTCTACAGAACAGTTTCACAGCCCTAAAAGCCTTGTGTTCCACTCATTCTTCCCTCTTTCTTGCAAACTTATGGTATTTATTGAGCTTTTACTGTCTCTAGTTTTACCTTTTTTTTTTAAAGATTTATTTTTATGTATTTATGATAGATATAGAGAGAGGTAGAGACACAGGCAGAGGGAGAAGCAGGCTCCATGCCAGGAGCCCAATGCGGGACTTGATCCCGGGACTCCAGGATCACGCCCTGAGCCAAAGGCAGGCGCAAAACCCACTGAGCCACGCAGGGATCCCCTCTAGTTTTACCTTTTCAAGAATATCCTATATTAAAACCACACAGTATATATCCTTTTCAGATTAGCTTCTTTCACTTAGTAATATGCATTTACGTTTCCTCCATGTATTTTCATGGTTCATTTCTTTTTAGTCACTGAAGAACACTCCGTTCTATGGATATACCACATTTCGTGTATCTACCTATTAAAGGACACCCAAGTTGCTTCCATTTTTTTTTATAATCATAAAACTACTATGGATACTCATGCACATCCCTTTCTAGTGTGACTTTGTACCTCCTCCCAGCAAGACATTGTCTATTTCTTTACTCCTGGAAGCCAGGCTTTGATCATTGACTGGTTTTGGATTATGACCATTAGGAAGCATGACAAACACACACTGGGACTTCTCTATTGCTGATCCCAAAACCTTGCAATAGCCATGTGAGGAAGCCTGGACTAATCTATAAGATGAGACTTGAAGGTCAATTCTCTCTGCTGTCCTGACTGACAGCCAGTGAGGCCATCCTTCTAAGCCATTCAGCCACAAACTTATTTGCCATCCAACATTAAATATATGAGAGATCAGACCAGAGAAGCCGCTCCACTGACTCAATCTTTCAACTAAATAAATGGTCTATTCCAAATCACCAGGTTTTGAGGTGGTCTGTTATCTAGTGAACACTAACATACCAGTGCCATCCTAACTACAAACTAGTCTGTTGTATAAGTGAGAAGTTAAAGACTAACAATGAGATTATTTAGAAACCTATTGCTTTCAGTCTATAGGAGAGATTCTGAGTTTCAAAATTTTGGATGATCATCAGAAGAAAAAAATGGTGTTAAGGAGGTTGGAGCAGAGAAGATTATGAAAAAGGACATTTATCCATTTCTTCATGGAATTTAAAATAATTCATAAATACAAAAATCTGTAAACACCAATGTTTACATAAATATCAGTTTCATTTTATTCCAGAAGAAACCTATAAGAACATTTCCATGGAACTTTTTAAATAATACTCATCATTTTTTTGTGTGTGTACACATAGCTGCTTGTATTAGAGGATTTCTGCCTGTCTGGAGACAAACATTTCAAGGCAAGTGCAAGTTTTCATTTAAAAGTACAGACACAAGAAAGCTTGAAATGCCTATGTTTTCTCCCAGGAGTTAATTTTAGGACAAAATCAGAAGATCTGAAACTTAGTGTAGAGAGGTTTGTAATTAGAAAATTAACAGATACTTTGAACAGATTTATGAAGGCAGACTCAGCCACAGGATGAGGGGGATTAATGAGGCAGGTGGAGCATGGTAGCCTAAGAGCATAGAGAAAGGTGCCAATTGACTACTGGGTTTGAAAAAGGTAGCTTTTGAAATGCCCAGAAAGTCCAGCAAGGACAAATATGATGTCCTTGATGTCCTGGCTAGTAGACTGAGCCTGATCACAGAGAACCTTGTAGACATTTAACAGGCAGATAAATAGAATTGTGTCAGTGATACGGTAATCTAGCTAACAAAACTCCAGCCACTGGGTCACTGGATCAGATATTGAGTCTGAGAATACCTTAACCCTGAATCTCCTGGAATGTCCTTCCTTCAGGTATGCACATGGGCACTGTGTTTTGGTTAAGTAGTCATTCAAATACCCCCAATCCCAGAGACCTTTAACTTTAGATTCTAAAATGTTCCCTACTTCCCACAGACACACCCCTTATCCCACCCCCTGCTCTATTTTCCTTCACAATTACCACCCTGGTATCTTATATATTTTCCTCTGTCACATTGTCCCATAAAAATGCAAGATTCGTGAAAGCAAGAGCATGATTCTCTAGTGTATTCTCAGGGCCCAGTACGGTAGTTGACCTTGGACACTCAAGAAATCTTTCTGAATTACTGAACAAAGAAAATAAGCCATTGAGTCCAATCATGGCAGGGTATGGAGCTCTGTCCTGCCTTAGGAGTGGTTCAGGTCCTGGGGTTCTTGTAAGCCTATGTGTAGCCTCTTGTCATAGATCACCTATGACAAACCCAGGCAAGCAGAATCGGGGGCTGTTATGACTGTTGACAAGTAATGATAATCAAATTCCACTCTCCAATGTTATTCTGTTGATAATAAGACACATGTGGAATGGGTGTGTGATCCCCGAAGTGATAAAATGCCATACTACCAATTTCATGATAACTCTTAGTTATCGTTCACCAGAAGTTGAAGATGGTTAGAAAATTCAACTGAAATCCACTCTCCAACTGTAGCCGAGACTGCCATTGCCTGTGAAACACCCCTTCTTCCCGTTCTCCTTAGTGACAAATCCCTTAGAGCTCCCTTGGGTTCATGGACTCTCAGAATGGAAGACCTTATTCGCCAGATTTCCTAACAGCCCTCATAGTGAGATGTGGTCACGTGCTAAGTTCTGATTGGTGAAATGTAGGTGGACGTGTTGGAGACTTCAGAGAATGTTGCTTAAAAAGATCTGGGATGAGAAGCACTCATTTTTAGCAGGAGTCTGCAATTCTCCATGCTAGCCCCCAACAAGGCGTTGATGGTTGGAAACCCTGGAAATCCAGCACTCCTCTTGGAACTTAAACTGCTACTGAGAATGGATTGTGGCCATGTGCGAGGAAAGGGTGGAGGAAAGAAAGTTAGGATCCCGGCCCCTAATGATTCCCTAGAGTCACCATAGCAGCTCAGGACGTCCCATCTCCAGACAGAGGCATAAGTTAAAAAAAAAAAAAAAAAAAAAAAGCACTTCTGGTGCTGCTACTGCTTTTGTTGATCTATGCAGCTGAATCGGATCCTAACATGTCTGGCTTCAAGAATCCTCACAAGTAGATGAGTGAAAAAAAAATACTGGATTTATATAGAGAAAACAGTTCCTGTTGAAAGGATACCTGACAACCCTTGTCACTTACAACTGGGGAAGTAATTAAATCTGTCGGAGAATGTTTCTGTAACTTAAAATGTGAGGAAATACTACATACTTGTAAAGTTGTGACAGTTAAATGTAAAGCCCTCTATATAGAGTATTAACAGGAATTGTAAGTAAGAGGTCATTGCAAAAAAAAAAAAAAAATTCCTTGTTTCTTCTGGCCTGTTTAAACATTTCTAAGAATCAACTGATCAGTGTCTCATCACATAGAAGAATTGAAATTAGAACCACCTGCTATGTACAAATCAGGATTAGATGTTCAGATAAAAGGAAATAAATTGTGATACCAGCCACCAGTCACCTCTATTCTAAATAGGAGAAATTTTTTTTAACAAAAATCAACTTTCACCTATTCATGAATTACCACTGCTCCCTTTCCAAATAGACTAACAGATGCAAGTGACAAAAATTAATTTTGGTTTCTATCCACAAATCTATATCTGGCTTAGCCTTATTCCTTGGAATAGTTGACTAGAAGAGGCTGAGAATCTTGCTGATTATTTTCTGACAGTTCACATGCAAGAAAGCCTTCAAACCCCGTATTAGAGTGAACTTGGCAAAATTCCGTATTTCAACCTCAGGCTTAAAATACTTTGTTGATAATACTTAGAGAAAGGAAACTGGAGACTGAGGAGAGAAAAAGGAATTGCGGAGTGGAAAGAGCTGATTTTTGCAACGCATCCTGGCAAGAAATAAAGTGGACGAGGGACAGATGTTGCCAAAACCTGAGGACTACGCGTGTGCATTTTGTGCAGGAGGAAATAAGGGATGGGTTGAGAAATTACTACTGCAATGTGGTATCATTATGATGTTTACAGGCATTTTTGGCTTCCCACCTTCTGGGCACATAGAATCAGGTGCTTTGTGGCCCCTTTGTGGACAGGTGATGAGGTATGGGAAGAAGATACGTGTCATTTCTGAGCCCAAGCATTCAATCGTTGCTGCCGGAACCCCCCAGAGCTTTCTTTCCCTTTGCCAGCGTGGCCCCCACTGTTTGAGATAGATTGGGTTCTTGAGTGTGGTAAAAAGGCACAAAACCCCAGCTGACCCCCCAACCCCCCGCCCAGATATGTAGAATGAGTGAGATATAGATTTAGATTTTTTTTTTCTGTCCCTGAGGTTTTGGATTTCTTTGTTGCTGCAACATAATCTAGCCTTTCTCGACTACCCTATACAATATTAGAAAGTTTGCCATAATATGCCATGGAGAGGCCATGGGTAGAGGTAAGGCTATAAAATAATGCAGATGGGAGGAAAAAAACCATGTTGTCAGTGGAAATTTGCTACATTAGTCATGCAAAGCTAAGTTAAAAATATGATAGAAAAAATTGGGATGGAAAACTAGGCTGTTCACAGACTTCTCAGGAATGGAGCATAGGAAGTTTGGATGCTTTGCTGAGCAAATGGTTAGGCTGAGAATGACTGTCCCATTGCTCTGTGGCAAGGGGAAAAAGAGAAGGTCAAATTCCAGCAAGACCTGAGAGGAGGGGAAGGTGTGGGGAGGGAATTGAAGCTAAGAGATCTGGAAAAGTTGGAGTCTGGAGGGGTGGGAGGGAACTGATATGATTACAGATGAATTAGAACTCTCAAGGTAGAACTGAGGTGTCTAATAGGGAATTATATTAAGTATTTTTGTGTGGCATGCAAATGCAACCGTCTCTCCAACTTCCCACAAAATCTTTACGGAATCCCCCAAAGCAAATTTAATTTCACAAAAGCTTAGAAACTGCCACAGGTTTTACTGAAGTGTTGATTCCTGCTTCAAGGTAGGGGTAGGATAAGATTATTAAGTCCCCATGGGGCCCAACTATAATTGATAAACTATTTTATCCCTTTTTTTCAAGCATTCATATTACTCTGTGCTTCTAGAATCACACGGAGATTTTTTTGAGGCTGCAAAAAATAAGTCGAGACAGTTTTATAACCTTAAAGTTTGTCAAAGCTATAGGAGACAAATTTAAAACCACCATTTTTATAGTTTTCAAATACATTTTTTGGGAAAAATTAGGTTGTTTTCCATTTTAAGTCAATAGTATCATTTTTTTTTAATGGAGCTGTGATCTTGCTCTCAACAGAAACTTGAATACTGATGATTTTCAAACCGTTGGCAGCTAAGAGTGGGGAGAAGACCAAGAC
Organism: Vulpes lagopus; assembly: GCF_018345385.1. Lineage (NCBI taxonomy): Eukaryota > Metazoa > Chordata > Mammalia > Carnivora > Canidae > Vulpes > Vulpes lagopus. The sequence goes on along the minus strand of NC_054824.1, from coordinate 93,300,360 downwards.
AGGGGAGTTATCAGCTTTCTACCATTTCTCGCATTCAATCAGAGTGTCTGTTTATATTTATATTTTAAATATTTATATATTTTAAATTTAGATATGTTTAAATATTGGATATATTAATCTAATTTAAATACTTAAGTATTTATACATTTAAATATTAGAATCCCAGAGAGAGTTCATAGGTTTTTATTTTTTTAATGCAAATGTTAAAAGTTTGAGGTATGGGAAGGTGGGTGAGGAAAGAAAGTGCATTTTGAATGCAACAGATATGTCTGGATCTGCTGATCTATAGTTCTTTTGAGAAGGTTTGAATGTTTCTGTGTGTATTCTCTTTATTAGTAAACATAGGCCTATCCAACCTAACCCCAGATTTAAAATACTTTCCTGCCTGGTCTCTTCTGAAAAATATCTCTAGTAAGTTCTTCTCATACTGTTTTGTTTTTGTTTTGTTTTGCTTTTAAATCCCCAGTCAGCTCTACTTTGTCAATGCTGCTCCCTTTATTGTACCCTCAAGACAGCTGCGAATCTGCCAAACTGACCTTATATACTTCGAACATCTTGTGGCATTCGGCTTGAACTCTGCATCCCTCTTATTTTCTACTAATGATTTTCATTTCACATTTTTTATTTTAGAATTTTATTCCAAGCTTGGTGTTGTCCCACATCTCTCTGACTCCTTAAGTATTGTGAGTGGTCTGTGAATTTGTCAAAGTCAGGTACCACGACTTTAGCTAACCCATCTTCAATTATAGAAACAAAATCAAAATATTATCTTTAAAGCAGAAATTAATGACCAGTTTATATGTGTATTTTATGGCTCAAATTACAGCTCAAATCTCTCAAAGAGATTCTGCTATATTTAAAAATATAAACAATTCCCATTCCAGGACAACTCTGCCAAGAGAAATAGCAATAAAGGGACAAAGCTTCCGAATCTTTTAAGAGGCATCAGTAAAGCAGGCTGCCAATTTTTATTCTCAACCTGTCATTGGGAAATTTCATATGGAACCAAAGATGTTGGTTGAGAGAGAGGAAATCAGTGCATCAGGTTTAAGTGCATTATGAGGATCAGTCACCTGCTTGTGCAAATTTCTTGAGCTGTTAGGAACTACTCGAGCTAGATCTCCTACGTACCACTTCCATTGGACAATGGGCGGCTGCCACCCATGCTCAGATATGGCTTAGTGGGATAGACGACATTGCATATAAGATGGGTAGTCCAAGTTCCTGGTCACTTGTCTTGTGGTGACGGACTTCTTCACTGTCTACCAGGACAGCAACAATCCAGAGCCATATCTCAAATCCATAGCTAAATCTCAAATGATGCTCTCATAGTTGCTGAGCAGAGTGTTTTATTGCTCAAAACTCTGAAATGTCCAAATGGAGGTTTGCGGCAGGCTCCATTTAGCTTTATAACAGCCTACAGGAAATATAGGCACCATTAGGTCAGCTGGGTGTTAAGGCTCAAGTGACAGAGTGCTTGTAATGCAACCCGGGACAGCTGGGGAGCCTTCATTAGGCCATATAGAAAGTTGTACGAGGTAATTGGAGAATGGTCAGAGCAACAGACCCAGATATATCTGTTGCATCCACAGTCTGAGGCCCACTAGCTGTTTAACTTTTTCTCTGTGGTTGGTAGGACACAGTGCAGCAATTGTCATTCCTTGGAAGGCTATAATATGCTTGAAAACGGGACATCCAGATATTTCACTGAACTGGCATGTCCTTGTGTTTCACTGGGGTCTACCTCCCAGCATCTTGTATGCATGTTTCTTCCCGAGATATGTGTATGATTCTCACCTGGTCCAATATACGCGATGCTTTTAATGTAGTGGACAGTGTGATATTCTGGGGAATGTGACATGATCAAAATCCCTATGGGCAGACTTCTAATAGAGAACCAGAAAATTAACAGATGAATTAACATTGTGAAAAATACTGTTGGCTCTGTCAGATGAAAACAAATTGATTCTAATAGTCTTGGTTTATTATTAAAAAAAATCATTTGCCATCTTAATTACTTCATACCGGTTACTAGAGGCTCTGTTGATTTGCTCCAGTCCAGTGTCCATATCTGGTAAGTCAGCTCCAACTAAAGTTGCCACTTGGCCTGTTAAGATATTCCCATGTCATTCTTAAAGACCTGTCTAAATTCTTCAATGATGAAACAAGGAAGTTAAACAAAGATGTGAAAGGAGCACCACCTGCATCCCTTTCCTAGGGCTGCTATGATAAAGTATGGTAAACTAGGTGGCAAAAAACAACAGAAATGTATCGTCTCACAGTCTTGGGGGCCAAGAGTCTGAAATCAGGGTTGGTAGGGCCATAGTTACTCTGAAATCTGGAGAGAAGAATCATCTTCGCTTCTTCATGGCCTCTGGTGGCCATCGATCCTTAACATTCTTTAGCTTGCAGATGCTTCACTCCAATCTCTGCCTACATTGTAACACGGCCTTCCCTTTTCTGTGTCTCTCTCCTCTTCTTAAAGGGACACCAGTCATATTGGACCCACCCTACGCTAGTTAGGATGTCATCTTAATTTAATTAATTACATCCACAACAACCCTATTTCCAAAAAAGGTCACATTCTGAGGATCCAGAGCTTGCTTAGGACAGCAATGTATCTTTTGGAGAATATAATTTAACCCATGATATCACCCCTATATTTTATCAAGACTTTGATGTTGGTTCCCATTTCTGAAATTTCCCCAAAGGCTCAGTGTTTTGTTTAGTGGATAAGGATTATTTCAGGGGCTTCAAATATGCCCCTTCTATTTTAATACCCTTGGGTCCATTGGTCAGGGAGCCAATATTGGGATTCTGCTAGTTATAGTTTGTGTATATATCAACTACGCATTCAGAAACAAAGAAAATAACCTCAGAGTTTATTTGCAAACTCACTGGGCCTATCTGATATGGACTCAGGCTGAAATTCCATTTATTCCCTGACCTCATGTCCTAAGCCCTTGGTTGGACTTTTCTCATGATGGAGTTCTGACCCGCAGAGCCAGTGCCTGAACATTGCCCTTTCCTAGTTGATGGTAATTCTAGCAATGAGAAGCAGAATCTTTTGGTGGAAGGCTGTAAAGAAACTCCGTATTATATACTTGTGACAATGTCAAAGGAACACGTTATCTCTTGATTCAAAGATCTCTAAATAAAACAGGTCTGGGAAGAAGGTGAAAGGCGATGACACTTCATTACAGTGATAACAATTCAAGTTATGTGTACACTGGCCAGATCTGTGGTTTGATAGTTTTATTTGCTTTTTTTGTCATTGTTTTGCTTTACAAAAATCTATATAACAGCAATCTTTTACCCAAATATTTTAGGCCGCTGCCAATGATTCCCAATTATTAAAGCATTTTGATTAACAATCTGGACTTGACTGCTATTCTAGCATTCATGCTCATTGATTCCTGTGTTGTCGTTGGTCCTCTATTAAATCAGGGAGAAAGTGAGAGAATTCAAGGAATTGGGTTCCCTGATTGTAGGGGCTGGAAGGTCTGAAATATGTAAGGCAGACCAGTAGGCTGGCGACTCTCAAGCAGGAGCTAAATGTAGTCCATAGGTGGAATTTCTTCTAACTCAGGACATCTCAATTTGGCTCTTTTCCCCCCACGTCTTATTGGGAAAAAAATTGACATACATCACTGTGTAAGTTCAAAGTCTACAACATAATGGTTTGACTTCCATATATTGTGAGACGATTACCACAGTTGATTCAGCTAACATTCATCATCTTATAATGAAAAGAAAAAAATTCTTTTAAAAAATTTATTTATTTATTTTAGGGGGATGCAGAGGGGGAGGAGGAGAAAATGAATCCCAAGCAGATGCCCTGCTGAGCATGGACCCTGATGCAGGGCTCCATCTCATGATTTCAAAGGTCATGAACTGAGCTGAAACCAAGAGTCAGAGGCTTAACCAACTGAGCCACCCAGGTGCCCCCCAAAAAAACAATTCTTATGATGAGAATTCTTAAGATTAACTCTTAACAAGTTTCCTACATATCATACTGTCGTGTCAGCTACAATAGTTGCTGCACATTGTCATCGTGTTGTACGTTATATCCCAAGTACTTATTTCTCTTACAACTAGAAGTTCGCACCTTTTGACCACTTTCCTTCAATCTTACCCTCTGCCTCTGCTAACCACAAGTTTGACCTATGAGTCTGTTTATTGGTGTTGTTTGTTTGTTCATTTGTTTTAGATTCCACATTTAAGTCAATATACAGTATTTGGCTTTCTGTCGTATTCTTCTAAGATAATGCCCTCAAGGTCCATCATATTGCCACAGATGATAGGAATTTCTCATTTTTTCTATGGCTAAACAATATTCCATTGTGCATATATACCACAATTCCTGTATCCATTCATCCATTGATGGACATTTAGATTGCTTCCATGGTTGGCTATTGTAATAATGCTGCTGTTATGAAGATGTGGGTGTAAATATATTTTCAAGTTAGTGTTTTTATTTCCTTTTATATATTCCCAGAAGTGGAAGTACTGGATCATATTGTAGCTCTTTTTTAAAATTTTTGAGGATCCTCCATTCTGTTTTCCATAGTGGCTGCACCAATTTACTTTCCCACCAACACTGCATAGGGATTTCCTTTTCTCCACGTCCACACCAGCATTTGTTATCTTTGTCTTTTTGATTGCCATTCTAACAGGCCTGAGGTGATATCTCATTGTGGTTCTTATCTGCATTTCCCTAATGATTAGTGATGCTGGCATTTTTTTCAAGTGTCTGTTGGCCATGGTATCTGCAAACTGTGACCATTTTACTTCTTCCTTGCCTATTTGGATGCCTTTTGTTTCTTGTTTGATTGCTGTCACTGGCACTTCCAGTATTACGTTGAATAAAAGTGGTGACAGCAGACATTCTTGTCTTGTTCTTGATCTTAGGGGAAAAGTTCTCAGTTTTTCACCACTGAGTACATTGATAGCAATGGGTCTGTCATATATGGCCTTTATTATGTTGAGGTACATTCCCTCTAAATCTGTTTTGTTGAGTTTTTGTCATGAGCAACTGTTGAGTTTTGTCAAATGCTTTTTCTTCATCTACTGACATGATTGTAAGATTTTTATCCTTTGTTTTGTCGATGTGGTATATCATGAAAGATTAGCAAATATTGAACCATTCTTGCATCCCAGAATAAGTCCCACTGGATTGTGAATAGTTTTTTAAATGTATTGATGAAGTTATTTACTAATAATTTCCTGAGGAGTTTTAGATCTCTCTTCACTGTGGATATTGGCATGTAGGTGGTTGTGTGTATGTGTGTGTTTGTCCGGTTTTTCCATGTGGGATCTGACTCTACTCTGAGAAGCAATATGCTGGCAGTGTGGAATATATCTGGATGCTTGCCTTTCTCTTCTATTTTTTTATTTAAAAAAAAATTTTTTAAGATTTTATTTATTTATTCATGAGAGACAGAGACAAAGAGACAGAGAGAGAGAGAGGCAGAGACACAGGCAGAGGGAGAAGCAGGCTCCATGCAGGGATGCCCATGTGGGACTCCATCCCGGGACTCCAGGACCACTCCCTGGGCCAAAGGCAGGTGCTAAACCACTGAGCCACCCAGTGATCCCCATCTCTTCTATTTTTTTTAATAGTTTGAGGAGAATAGGAATTAACTCTTCTTTAAATGCTTGATAGAATTCCACCTCTGAAGCCATCTGGTACTGGACTTTTGATTGGGAGTTTTTTGGTTACCAATTCAGTTCTGTTACTGGTAACTGGTCTTTCAGATTTTGTGTTTATTCCTGAATCAGTTTCAGGAGACAGCTTCTAGGATTTTATCTATTTATTCTAGGTTATCCAAATTGGTGGCAGGACTTTTTTGTAGCATTCTCTTATAATCCTTTGTATTTCCATGGTGGTATTACTTCTCCACATTCTCATTTCATTTTATTTATTTATGTCCTCTTTTTATTTTTTTTTTTTTCATGATTAGTATGGCTAAGGGCTTATCCATTTTGTCTTTTCAAAGAACTAGCCTTTTTTTTTTTCATTAGTCTTTTTTATTATTTAGTCTCTCGTTTATTTCTCTCTGGCCTTTATTTTCCTTCCTTCTATGAATCTTGGATTTTGGTTGTAATTCGTTTTCTAGCTACATTAGGTATAAGGTTAGATTATTTGAGCTTTTTCTGATTTTGTTCTAATTATAATTTTCCCTCTTAGAACTATTTTTGCTGCATCACAAAGATTTTGGACTACTACTACTACTTTTTTTTTCATTTTCATCCGCCTCCATGTAATTTTTTATTTCCTCTCATTTTTCTTCATTCATCGGCTGTTTAGTAACATATCATTTAGCCTCCACATGTTTATATTTTTCTCAGTTTTTATTTTGTGATGAATTTCTAGTTTCATACCATAGTGGTCAGAAAAGACACATGATATGATTTCAATTTTATTTAATTTATTGAGACTTGTTTTGTGGCCTAACATGAGATCTATCCTGGAGATTATTAGATGTGCACTTGAAAAGAATTGTATTTTGTTTGGTTTTGGATAGAATATTCTGTATATATCTGTGAAGTCCATCTGGTAAATGTGTCATTCAAAGACACTGTTTCCTTATTGATACCTACCTGGATGATCTATCCATTGTTGTAAGTGGGTTGTTACAGTTTCCTATTATTGTACTACTGTCAATTTTTGCCTTTATGTCTATTAATCTTTGTGTATTTAGGTGCCCCAATGTTGCTAACATGGATATTTAAAACTGTTATATCCTCTTATTGAAGTGACCCCTTGATCATTATGTAATGCCCTTCCTTGTCTCTTGTTACAGTCTTTGTTTTAAAGTCTTTGTTTACTTTAAGTATTGTTATCTCAATTTAGCTATTTGCATGGTATAACCTTATCCATCCCTTCACTCTCAATCTGTGTATATCTTTATGTTAGAATTGGGAAACCTCGCACATAAAATTAACCAACACAATTCTTTGATCCATCAGTGAAGTAAGTTGGGCCATTATATGGCAGCATTTCTCACCTCATTGTTAATCCACAAGGGATAATTTATATACCACTTTATTATAACCTGATAACTTCTGCATTTTTTTGTGCTTTGGTGAGCAATATGTTTTCTGGGTCCTCCTACAGACATAATTACAGTTTGGGTGAGTAAGATATACATAATAAATCTACTCTTTCATTACTCTGTTCCTGAGCCTTTATATTCTTTCTGTAATATACTCAGAATGCTATGGAATGTTCATGTCATTCCATATAAGCAAGCCAGTCTTGGGTCAGAGCACTCCCAGATACTTGAGCTAGCACAATGAATTAAGTATCTCTGGTAAATGTATACACAGTGATAAATTTGACCTGATATAAAAATGTGCTCCTTTTTTTTTCCACATAGGGCCTTAGAAATCCATTGTCACACGTATTTTTTAGATGTTAAATATACTAATATACTAAATTAGGAAAATCTGAAAAAATTTTGCTATAAAAGTATCACTTTACATCTTGGAATTTGCTTTTAGCCCCTGGGCATGTGGGATCTGACTCTACTCTGAGAAGCAATAAGTCTGGTGAATTGTCATGAGGAGAGTTGGTTTTTGCTTGCAAGGTGACTAGAGGACTCACAAGATCTCTAAACAAAGTAAAATCAGCCTTACCTAAGACAGGGATAAAAGGCTGCTTCTGCCAAGATGGCAGGAGTAGTAGGCTTGGAGGGCATGAGAACTCAGATTCCTTTGAATCTACTTAAGTATATTCATTCCAAGAGTGAGAATCCAATTTATTTTTTTTATGAAAAATTGTACTAAATTACATAAGAGGCTGATGACACTCTACCTCCATCTCTATTTAATTCAGCCTACATGATCAGACTGTACATTTGATTTTTAGCTTTATTATCCTGATAAGATATCATTTTAGGGCAGGCTCCAGGTCCTTGATAATACTTTAATAATTTAAGCCTTGATTTCATTTTCTTTGACGCTCCTTCTCTCCTTTACCCTTTGTTCTGTCTCTCTCTCTCTCTCTCTGCCTTTCTCTCCTTCCTTTCTCCCTTCCTACTTTCTTCTTTCTCCTCCTCTCTTCCCCATTCTTCATCTACATCTAGAGTAATTATAAGCTGCCAGTCTAATTTATGGTCACTGTACTCATCTTTATCAAGACCTATTTTAGAAACTTACTGTTCTAACAAAGCTTAACCTTTATTCCTGTTGATGTTGGATAATTTAAACTTTTTTGGTCATTTCAGGCAATCTGTTTTGTGTGTTCCATTTTCCAATAGTATTACACCATTATTGCCTTTAACCCAAATGAGACAAGACAATCTCAGATGTCCATCAGATGCACTAATTCGAGGGCAATAAATACAGGAATACTCTGGGGCTCTGAATCAGGCTTTGGAAATAAGCTGTTGTGGAAACTGTCTCAATACAGAGGAAGAAAGCGAATAGACATTTAAATATTGCTTCTTAAAAAAAATAAATAAATAAAAATAAATATTGCTTCTTAAAACTCTCTATTAAGTCTTCTAAATCTTAAACCTGTCTATCCAACAGGTAGAATTTTATTCAGGTAAAGAATCTAAGTTGCAAGGGACTCTGGAAAGTAGTTTTCACCTTTCCCATCTCACTAATAGAATGGTGGATTGGAGGTTGAGTGATCCCTTACTCAATTTTTATCAAAAGTGGAAAAGATGGCAACATAGGAAGATCCTAAATTTCCTCCCTTCCCTGGACACACCAAATAAGCAGCTATCCACAATGCCCTCATCTTTATCAAGTTCCCTCTGTGAGATATCCAGAAACTAGATGGGTGACTTCTATACATTAAGGAACTGAGGAAAAACTTGCATCAGAATAGGAAGAAAAGGCTAAGATACACTCTCACCAAAAACTCCACCTCTGCTAGAGTGCCAATAAAATTGAGAGGTAAATCTCAGCTATGAGATTCTCCTTGAGGAGCAAAGGGTTTGTCCATACATCTAGAGTCCCCAGTTTTTTAAACTATTTATTTTTTTGAAATGTAGTTGACATACATCAATGGTTTCAGGTATACAACATAGTGATTTGCCAATTCTATATATTACTCAAGGTAGAGTCTCAATCTTTAAGGCTAACACCTGAGAAATGGGCTCGCAAATCACCTAGCTCTGAAGGCCAGTGCAGCTTGCATTCATGAGTACCACAGGACTATAATAGCAAACTAAGAAGCAATTGTTAATAGGCACATAAGCAGGGGCTGAGGCTATTCCCTCCAGGACTCAGTGCAGAAGCTGCAGGCAAAAACACCCATTTCCCAGTCTTTGGAAAGTTTTTGACTGCATACTTTACAAGCTGCTACCTGAAGATATGTCTTCTAATCAGGTTACATGTAGGCGATGACTATGATCCTGTCAGGGGCCCAAAAGCCAGTGTGCATTTCTCCTGTTTCTTCCTTCTAGCTTGGTCCAACAATAAAACCAAGATTCTACTTTCTCCCTAGACAAGAACTTGTCTACACATCTTGTGCTCCAGCTTTTGAGGGAGCCACCTGTGGAATAGACCTTTCAAATCTTCTAGCACTAATATACAGCAGGGCTCAGGTTTCACAAGCTCTACAGGACCGTAATAGAAAAAAACAGTTTTCAAATGGGCGAATAAAAGCACTTGTTGTAGCTATCTTCCCTGAACTAAGCACAGACGGAGTAGGCAAAAATTTCCACCTCTCAGTTTCTCCCTGGAAGTGATATGACGGTATTCTTATCCAGATGCTGCCTAAGGTTCTGGCTTCTCATCCTTACATGTGATGACTGGGATCCTCCCAGGAGTAAGTTAGAGCTAGTGGGCATATTCTTTGCTGTTTTTCCCCAGTTTGCTCTAAAAATAAAACCAAGTGTCCAGTTTCTCCCTGGAAGTGGCTTACCTGTGTGTCTTACACACCAAGTCTTATGGCTGTCACCCAACTGTTACTGGCTCACAACTCACCTAGTGCTAGGATCTGACTGTATTGGCATTCATGAGTCCCCAGTGATGACACAAAACAAAGTAGTTTTATTTGAGGACATAAGAAAATTCAGAGATTGTTCTCTGGCTCAACATGGGGTAGGCAAATCTATCACCCAGCTCCCAATTTCTCCCTGATGGAGGTTAGACCACACATCTAATCTCCTGACTCCCAGCTGCTGCCTGGAAGTTGAGCTTCTAATTAGTCCACATTAGAAAGCTGAAGGGTCAGGCAATTAGTAGTCATCCTGGAACCTGAATAGGCATATGGGCATTCCCCACACCTTTGGGAAACTGACAGGTCTTGGCATGTCCTCAAATTCTGGAAAGCCACTAATAGCAAAGATGGCAGCTGCTTCAATCTTAAAGAGTTGAGGAGCTGAGTCTGGGCTGACTGATGAGGTTTGTCTACAAGGGCCAGTCTGTCATGAAAGAAGTGCCTGTTTAATGTGCAAAAGCATTTTAAAAAAGCATAGTATTAAATAAAAACTAAAAAATTAAAATATTTCCAAACAAATCTCTAGGAACCAGCCTTAATAAAAGTAAGATAAGCAATTTACTTAATAAAGAATTCAAAATAATGGTCATAGAGATGATTACTGAGGTAAGGAGACTAAAAGCAGGAGCAAAGTGATAATTTCAACATGGAAAAATATTTTAAAATACCAAAAAAATTATAGAACGGAAGAAAACAATAATTGAACTGAAAAATTCAATAGAGGGGTTCAATAACAGACTAGATTAAGCAAAAGAAACAGAGAACTTGGAATCATATGTTAGGCCACAAAACAAGTCTTAACAAATTTAAGAAGATTGGAATCCTATCAAGCATCTCCCCTTACCACAATAGTATGAAACTAGAAATCAATTTTAGGAAGAAAACTGGAAAATTCACAAATCTGTGGAGATTAAACAACCTACTCTTGAACAACCAGTTGGCCAAAGAGGAAATCAACAGCAAAATTAAGTATCTTGAGATAAATGAAATGGAAACACAACATATCAAGCTTAAGGAATGCAGCAAAGGAGTTCTAAGAGGAACATTTATAATAATAAATGCTTATCTTAAGAAAAAGGGAAGGTTCCAAACAACCTAACTTTAAACATCAAGGAATTAGAAAAGAACAAAATAAGCCCAAAGTTAGTAGAGGGAAGAAAATAACACAGATCAGAGTGGAAATAAATGAAATAGAGACTAGAAAGATCTAAAGAAGATCAATTAAATTAAGCTTTTTTTTTTTTCTCTTGAGAAGGTAAACCAATTGACAAATGTTTATCTAGACAAACTAAGTGGGGGGCGGGGGGAGCCTAAAATCAGAAATAAAGGAAGGAAACATTACAACTGGTAACAAGAAATACTAAGGATCATAAGAAACTATTAGGAATAATTTTATGTCAACAAATTAGATGACCTAGAAGAAAGAGATAAACTCATAGAAACATACAAATTACCGAGTCTAAATCACAAAAAATAGAAAATCTAAGCAGATCAATTAATAGCAAGGAAATTGAATCAGTAATCAAAAACTTCTCAATGGAAGTTCAGGACCAGATGGCTTTACTGATGGATTCTACTACATATTTCAAGAAAAATTAATACCACCCTTCTTAAACTCTCCCCACAAAAAACAACACTTCCTAACCCATTTTATGAGGCCAGAATTACCATGATACCAAAGCCAGTTGAAGGCACTACAGGAGAATTACAGGCCACTATCCCTGATGAACATAGATGAAAGATTTCTCAACAAAATATTAGCAAACAAAATTCAGCAGTACATAAAAATGATTATATTCCATGCTCAAATGAGATTTATTCCTGGGATGCAAGGATGTTTCAACACATACAAATGAATAAATCTGATATACCACATCAACAAAATGAAGGATAAAAATTACATGATGATCCCAATAGAAAGAGAAAAAGCATTTGACAAAATTCAACACCTTTCCATGATAAGAACTCAACAAATTAGATACAGAGGGATGTACCTCAACATAATAAAAAGCCATATACAACAATCTCACAACTAACATCATACTCAAAGGTGAAAGGCTGAAAGCTTTTGCTCTAAGATCAGTAATAAGACAAGGATGCCCACTCTCACAACTTCTATTCAATATAGTGCTAGAAGTCCTAGCTACAGTAATCAGATGAGAAAAAAAATAAAAAGCATCCAAATTGGAAAGGAAGAAGTAAATTTGTCTGTTTGCAGATGACATGATATACATAAAAACCCTAAAGATTCCACCCAAAGCCTGCTAGAACTAATTGATAAATGCAGCATAGTTGCAGAATACAAAATCAATACTTAAAAATTAGTTATTTCTATATACCAACTGGAACTATCAAAAAGAGAAATTAAGAAACTATTTACAGTAGCATCAAAAAGAATAAGAACAAATTTAACCAATGAGATAAAAGATCTATGCACATAAAACTAAAAATATTGATGAAAGTAAAATGAAGACACAAATAAATGAGACATTTTGTGTTCATGGATTGGAAGAATTTATATTAAGAATGTTCATGCTAGCCAAGCAATCTATAGATTCAATGTAATACCTCTCAAAATTTCAATGACATTTTTCACAGAAGAAAAAAAATCCTAAAATTTTAATGGAATCACAAGAGACCTCAACTAGCCAAAGCCACCTTGAGAAAGAACAAAGCTTGGAGACATCTCATGTCCTGATTTCAAACTACATTATAAAACTATAGTAATAAACAGTATAGACATGAAAAAATCTTTGTAACAGAACAGAAATCCCAGAAGCAAATCCATGCATATATAGTCAATTAATTATTGACAGGGACCCCAAGAATTTACAATGGGGAAAGGTAGTCCTTCAATAAATGGTGTTAGAAAAACTGAATATCCACATGCAAAAGAATGAACCTCCATCCCTAATCCCTATCTCAATAAACTCAAAATGGATTAAAGACTTGAACATAAGACCTGAAACTATTAAAAGTCCTGAAAGAAAAAAAGAGGTTAGGATCCTTGTCATTGGTCTTTTTTTTTTTTTTTTAAGATTTTATTTATTTATCCATGAGAGACATAGAGAGAGAGGCAGAGACATAGGCAGAGAGAGAGAAGCAGGCTCCATGCAGGGGGCCTCATGTGGGAGCCCAGGACTTTGGGATTATGCCCTGAGTCAAAGGCAGATGCTCAACAGCTGAGCCCCCCAAGCGTCCCTTTGTCATTGGTCTTGACAATGAATTTTTGTATTTGATGCCAAAAGCAAAGGCAACTAAAGCAAAAATCAACATTAAAAAGTTTCTGAAAAAAAATTAAAAAAAAAGTTTTTGCACAGCAAAGGAAACTATCAATAAAATGAAAAGACAGCTTACCACATGGGAAAAAATATTTGCAAACCTCATTATCTAAAAAGGGGTTAATATCCAAAATAAACAAGGAACTTTTCTGATTCAATAGCAAGAAAGCTATTTAATTTAAAAAATTGGCCAAAGGCCTGAATAAACATTTTTCTGAAGAACACATACAAATGGCCAGCAAGCCCAAGAAAAGAGGTTCAGCATCACTAATCATTAGGGAAATACAAGTCAAAACCACAAGGAGGTATTATCTTACATATTTTAGGATGGCTATAATAATGATGAGAGAAGAAATGTCAACAAGGATGTGGATAAAAGGGAACATTTACACACTGTTGGTAGGAATGTAAAATAGTACAGCCAATATGAAAAACAATATATAGTTTCTTTGAATAATTAAAAGTAGAACCACCGTATATGCTTCTCGGTATATATATTCAAAGGAAATGAAATTACTAAAAGAACTATGTTCACTGCAACAATATCAACCATATCCAAGATATGCAAACAACCAAAGTGTCCATCAGTGATTGATTGGGTAAAGATGTTACACACACACATATACATATACACATACACATACACATACACAAATGGAGGATTATTCAGCCTTGAAAAACAAGAATGTCCTATTTGTGATGTTAGGGATGAATTTGGTGAACATTATGCCAAGTGAAATAAGCCAGAGAGAGAAAGACAAGTACTGAACCCTGCCACTTGTATACAGAATCAAACAAAACTAAAAAACCTCACACTTATAGAAAAAGGGAGTAGAATGGTGGTTTTCAGGGCTTGAAGGTGGGAATAGAGTAGTAGAAGTAGGGAGATGTGGGTAAAGGGGAGCAAACTTCCAGTTATAAATTCCGTCTGAGTATCTAATGTACAACACGGTGACTATAGTTGATAGGATTGTATTGCAAAATGATATTTGTTGAGAGTCAGTAGAACTTTAGTGTTCTCATGAGAAACAAAATTAACAAGTTTGTGGAGTAGAGACCATCTTGTGAAGTTGTTTTGCTAAGAACCTGTCCTGCAGCCTTGAATCATCATATGTCGAGTCTTTTGTTTTTAAAATCCTACAATTTCTGTTACAGATTATAAGATGTCTGGCCTCATTCTGATAGTGATCCCAACTCTTATCTGTGCCCAGGAAGTTCAAGGCCAGTCTCCTGGCGAAAGGATTGCTCTGAACGGCGTTGAGTTCATCTCTAACACCTGTTTTGGTGCATCACCAAGAATAATGAGCCTTGGCAGGATTCCCTATTTCATGAGTAGGAACTTTGACGGTAGACCTTTACATTAATCATCTGACACTTCATATATGACATTCCTTCTGGCAGGATCTGAGACACTTACAAAATTTTGGGGACTTCTACAGTGGTGGGATAGTAAAAATAGCTCTAGAGACAGGGGAATGCCTGACTTGTAGGGTTTGTTTTCAGAGTGTAAAGTCTTCTGACGTGATGCCATTGCACATGGCAAGAGATGTGCATAATCAGCTCTTGAGAACCTTCAGGATGGGGCTCCAGCACCTCACGGGACCTCTGGATTTCTAGCAGAGGGGAGGAAGTATCACTTAGACGCATTTTTTACTACCCTGGTGGCTGGCTGAAGTGTATTAGGATTCCTGCTGTCTGTAGTTGAAGCTGTCTCTACTCCTGTTTGGTAAGGGGAGAGAGTCAGAGGTCAAGGCAGTGGTGTTTGATTCAAGGCGTTTGATCCAATCCCTTGACCGTGGGGCAAATGAAACTGCAGATTACACTTATAGGCTACAGTTCATCCGGAGGAGTCCCAGAGCACATTATAACTTGATTAGAAAACCAAATCTAAGAATCAGCACACCTGTCATTGAAATACTGCTGCCTGAGGGGCCCATCCTGACAGGGCTTTAGCAAAAGACAGCTCTGTCACACTCAGACCCAAGGAGGCTAAGCCAAGCATCAGCTCCTGATTCAATGTCATGGAGCTATATATTACAAAGCACTGTCTGGAAATGAGAATGTCTAGAAAATTCATTAGGACCAGCCACCCAGGAAATTATAGTGTTTTTCTCTTATAGCACATTGCCTAGAGCATGGGCTTTGGGGGCAGGCTATCACTGGGGAAAACCCAGTTTGACCACTTACTAGCTCTATGGTTTGGGCAAGTTATCCAACTGCTCAGAGTCTCAGTTTCCTTATATACAGTACTTTTTGTAATAAATGGGATGATGAGAGATCTTAGCCCAGTGCTTGGGCATAGCATGTGTTTACTAAGTCTACAGTCACTTATTTTTCTTACTAAAAGTATCTCTTCCTTTTATACCTAAACTTCCTTTCTTATTTATATTGGTGTCTTCCTCACCACTGATTTAGATACACATGCACACTATATAATGTATATGTGTATCAATATAATATATATAATATATTTTTTTATGATGTGCATATATCTATATACACAGAGTGGGCTTTCATTTGAACTCTTGCCCCACACTTGACCATTTTCAAGAGGGGTGGACTTCACATAGGAGCCAATAGAGCTCTCTTATGTTGTCAGGCGGGGAGGCTGAGTCTAAGAGTGCAGATGCTCATAGGTGGGTAGATGTGGTATTGGAAGTCGGAGGGAGTTTTTACTAATGGGTTCACATTTCTCATTTTTTTTCACTGAAGTAGAAGAAAAACTATCGACTGAGGGCAGCCAGGGTGGCTCGGCAGCTTAGCGCCGCCTTCAGCCCAGGGTGTGATCCTGGAGACCCGGGACTGAGTCCCACGTTGGGTTCCCTGCATGGGGCCTGCTTCTCCCTCTGACTGTGTGTCTGCCTCTCTCCACTTTCAGTGTCTCTCATGAATAAATAAATAAAATCTTAAAAAAAAAAAAAGAAAAAGAAAAAGAAAAACTCTCAACTGAGAGTAAAGGTCAGACAGGAGTTTTGGGATCTTTGAGGAGAAAGAGAAGTACGTAATCATCTAGACAATGTGAGAATAAATGGCCAGGGTAGATGTGGTAGGTTTTCTGGCTGGCATTAGAGGCCCTCTTGAGGTTTGTGGTCATGATTTGAGAGTGATTTTCTCTTGCTGTGTTTAGCTGCATGCTGTAAGCATGGAGTAGACAAAGAATTTGATTTAACCAAGGCTTAAATCTAATCAAGGTTTGACAAAGCCAAGGAAATATGATAAGAGAGGGTAAGAGAATGGACAATGAGTGCGATGAAGGGGTTATAATGGGTGGCCTAGCATTTATGTTATGAAAGGAGAAAGGCCATCAAGGGGATGAAAGAGAATGCTGAGGTGGTGGGATCAGTAGATTAGAGATACTGGTAGGGCTGAGGGATCAGGAGTTAGGTTACTCAAGGGAGACTATGGTCAGAGAACTTGCTGCATGAAATTGAGATTATGGAGGGTTTTATTTGTAGGCAAAGACAAAACTTAGGATGTGGCCTACTTGAGGTAGAATAGAACACAAGATAATTGACCCAAAGAAGGTCAGAGTGTTGGAAGAATCATCAACTATGTCTGCTGTTCTCTTTACCTCATTATAGAAATTAAGGCACCTCCTGGTTGATCTCAGGAAAACAGTCTTGAAGTAATGAGATGGGAAGAACTGGGAAGAAAAATGTAGGCTCTTCTACCCCTCAAGGAGTCAAGATTAGCACCTCCAGAAAAGTTTAGTTATCTTCTTGCCCCAGACACAAGAGTAATAATCTGAAACCAAGTAGAGAACATATGTTGCGGCAATTTGGGAAAAATCCACTTTTATACCTGTTCTATCATCCCTGACATTTCTGAATCTGATTCCACTGAGCGCATTTCCTTCTGGCTGTTAGTTACATTTTCTTGCTTCCTGATGTATCTAGTAATTTCGACAGGAGGCTGGACATTATGCTGATTACTTTGTTGAAGGTCTGGATTTTGTTGTATAACTGGGAAGACCGCTGGGCTTTCTTTTACTTTTAATGATCACGGAGGACTTTCCAGTCTGGCTATTTTCACTCAAATAACGCCTTATCCACTGTGAGCTCTGGCAGTTGCTCTCCTCACAGCTCCCTGGTTATTCTTTACTCCTGTTTGCAAAGTTTTACTGTGTGTGTGTGTGTGTGTGTGTGTGTGTGTGTGTGTGTGTGTATGTGGCATAGGCCTTGGTAAAGACTCAGAGAAGCCAGTGCAGACATCTGGGGTACTTTTTCTGCTGACACTCTCTCCATTTCTGGAACTCCGCCCACCAATTTCATCTGCATTGATCTCCCTGAACATTGAGCTCCAACTTCAGAGCTCCATAAAATGCCACAGACTGTTTAGCATCTCTGTGTACTTGTCCATAGTGTGAAAACTGCCTGTTGCCCAATGTTTAAAAAGTTTTTTTTTTTTCAAACAGTCTTAGTTTTCTGGTTATTGTATGTTAGGAGGTAACATCATGTTCCTGTCTTCATTGCTGGAAGTAGAAGCCAAAATTTTCTCCAGTCTACCTACCTATCTGTATGGGATCTGTGTTTCTACTGTACTTGCTTTTAAACTTTCTTCCACAGCCTTTAAGAATCTCACTCTAATGTATCAGATCCATCCTTCAGTTATTCAATATATGTTTCTAGATGTTCTAATTAGTCCTTACTAAACTTTTTATTGTTCTTGTTTTACCTTTATGGTTTTTATTTTTTCTTTACCTCAACAAATACTTAAATTTTTGCTGTTTTTTTTTTAAATTATACTCTTATCATTTCAAAGGTACTGTCATTTCAAGATCTAAAAATGCAGGATTTGTAAAACTTAGCTCTTCAAATTTTCAAAGGATTCTTGTTTTCTATCTAGAGTCTCGGTTAAGACATGTAAGTTTTCTTTTCAATTCCTTGTGCTATGTGCAGACTTTGATAATTTGCCTTCTGCTGAGTTTTTGGCCCTTTGAGATTGGAGTTTTATGCAGGAGTTCTAGCTCCTACCTTTTAAGGGCCCGTGGTCCTGTTGACTCTCTTTGCATGAGCTTAATGAAAGACTCCCCTCCAAGATTCTGAATAATAACAGCCCCTTGGGCAGTGACAACATAAGTTCACATGTTTATTACCTTAGTTTTCAGTTCACTACTTGTTTCTCGCACCTTGAGATTTTCTTTTCTTTCTTGCAAGCTCTGTTATGAATTCCAATTGTGTGTGTGTGTGTGTGTGTGTGTGTGTGTGTGTTCAGCATCTCTACTTATTTTTAGGAAGAAATGTTTCAGTTCCTTAGGCAGTCATATCGCCTAACCAGAAATTCTACATTATTTTCTAAAGCATCATAAGTGAAAATTCTTCTCATGTGACTCTCACACAAAAGTGAGTCGTAATGGTCAAGAAAGATTTCTTAACTTTTCTTTAATCTTTGAAACTATCTATTTCATTTCATTTGAGACTTCTTTTTGTATTAGTAAAATATCTTACTGAAGTTGAACATGCAGGGGCATTTTGTATTAGTTTTTTTTTTTAATATTTTACTTATCTATTCATGAGAGACACAGAGAGGCAGAGACATAGGCAGAGGGAGAAGCAGGCTCCCTGCAGGGAGTCTGATGCTGGACTTGATTCCAGGACCCTGGGATCACATCCTGAGCAGAAGGCCGATGCTCAACTACTGAGCCACCCAGCCATCCTTTGTATTTAGTTTTTGAATGCACTGCACAAATTAAAAAGTAACAAAATGCAATTGGTGGTTTAAAACACTGACTTGTAAACTGGCTCTGTCAGAAACACTTTTTTGAGCTTGGTGAAAATAATTTGAGATTATGATTCGGTAAAGCTGCAGTGCAGCCATGTATAAATGGAATTAAGTCTTAATCCTACTTCAAATGACATGTCCTGAAACCCTCTTGGGCCTCACCAAGTCTAAAATGTTGCTAACCAGCATCCAACTAGTCCTATAATTTGATAATAGGGCAAAAAAAGAAAAACTGAAAGCTCCCATTAGAACTATAATCTTTTTATTTAGGGCACAAAACCTAGTGTTTCTGTCCTGTCACCCTATGTGGTAAAGCACAATTTGGCAACTTTTAGTTTTTGTAAGGTGCAGAGATTTAAGATTTTTATCCTGCTGATAACTGGAACTAATATCCTGCTTGTTTTATTCTTTTTCTTATTTTATATGGAGATGATTTTATGTTCAATGTATACATTCTACTTTGTACATTTTCCAGAAGTCTTACTGCTATTTAAACAGCTATATAGCGCTTCAATTTGTATAATTTTCCATTTAATCTTTTTTCTCAAGACTATAGTTAACTTCTTGGGGCCAAATACCCCAAAATAAATAACCTTCAGTTCTACTGTGTTTAGTATAGCACTTAACACATGGGATGCCATGAATGTTTAATTTATTTCATGGTCTTTATTTGACATGCATTTTCCACCTAATTACCAACACCCTATTCTTTCCAGTTCATTTACTCATTTTTTTCTCTTAGTTATACACATTCTTAAAACCCTAGATACATAATTATTGAGAGGCTATTTCATGTTTCACCTGAACACTATCCCCGTAGTCATATCTATAATATTCCTAGAAGCACCAAGAATTTCCCTGAGAGTTGTCATAGTATCAGAAATTTGCACTCATTAGCACTATTTTACCAAGGCAATAAAGTCTATGACTATTAAACTTCAAATCTAATCTAGAGAGAATCACACTTGTATATTAAAGATAATAGCTCAACAGTAAGTACCTGTTCTGTTCATTACAGATTAGGTGATATTAAATCAGTCCAGTAGCCAATAAAAAGAAATGGGAGTGTGTGTGTGTGTGTGTGTGTGTGTGTGTGTGTGTGTGTGAGAGAGAGATGATGTTGATGACAATGATGATGGTGACAACATTTGAGAGAAACTAAGCATGGAAATAGAGCACAAACAAAAAGCAATGATTTAACCTGGTTGAAAAAAGAGACATGAAGGCTTCCAGAGGGGTAAAATCCCAGAGAGAATGGAGCCATAAAGAGGGGAGGATAAAAAAAATCCATGTATAATTTCCGTTTTAAGGTATTGACTCCTATACTGCACAAACATACAGAAAGGTTTTTACAAAACCTAGAAGATAGGTAGCAGCAGCCAGAAGTTGGAGAGCTGAATAGAGATTTCAGGGCTACATGGGGGATATACAGATGTTCGTTCAAATTTTATCCAAATAGAGGGGCCTGGTAAACACTTAGGCATTCCCTGAGGCCCACCCTGAGAGATCCTATCCTAGGATTAAGAGCAAAATCCAAATAGGCCAGACCTATCAAAGACTAACGCTGATATTCAAAAAAATAAGTGATCCACCCGAACTCTAAATACTTTCAAAAACATTTTAATGCTTTTTGGGGAAAATGCCACCAAGAGCCTTTACAGTTCCTCGCAGTGATATCTTGCTTCCAATCAGAATATAAAGGAAGCTAACAACAAACAAAAAGACTAATTGGCTGGATACCAAAAAGAAACAACAGGAAATAGGAAGAGACAAATAAATGTTACAGATATTTATATTTTCAGGAAATAATTTTATTTTAGTTTATTTTTTTTCAAGAAAGAATTTTAAAGTGAATGCAATCAATATGTTCAAGAAAATCGAAGATACCTGGAACTTCTAAAAGCAAGTCAAAAAGAAGTTCAGTTTTAAGGCAGATAAACATATTCTTAAGTATTCAATAGTTGTAAAGGGTGTGTATTGTAATCTTTAAACTATTTTTAACTACCAAGAAAATAGTGAAAGTTTGTATTAAAAGCTGAGCATGGGAGAAAAAGTAGAATAATTTTGAAAAGTTTTATTTATGCAAAAGAAGGCAAGAAAACAAACACACAACCAAAAACATTCAGAAACAAATAGCGAGACCATAGACTTAAACTTAAGTATATGAGTAATTGAAATTCATCTGGACTAAATACTCTATTAAAAGACCAAGATGGTCATACTGGCTAATAATATACCTATACATATATTTAGATGAACTACTCTTAAAATATGTGGAGAAAGAATGGTTGAAGATACAGCATTTTTTAAAAACGATTTTTTTTTTTTAATTTTAGAGAGAGTATACAACACAGGCAGCAGGAAGGGGTAGGGAGAGGGACAGAGAGAGAGAGAATATTCAGCAGGCTCCACACCCAGTGTGGATCTCACGACCCTGAGATCATGACCTGAGCTGAAATCAAGAATTGGACACTTAACTGACTGAGCCACCTAGGCACCCCTAAGGGTAAAGTGTTTTTAAAATGTACCATGAACACATTAACCAAAAGACAGTGTGTGTGGCTTTATTAATATAAGTAAAACACTTTTTTAAGGAAAAATATTACCAAAGATAGGGACATTTTATAAAGGTAAAAGTCAATTCAATAGGAATCTATAACAGCCCAAATTTACATGCATCAAATACCATAGCTTCAAACTATATAAGGTTAATAAAACAAAAAGAGAAATAGGAAAAAAAAAACATAATTAGCTAAAGATTTTAGTGATCAAAAAACGAGTAAATGTGTGTAAGATATAAAAACACATGACTAAACAACTTCATTGACATCAGTTACAGTTACAGAACATTGCTCGATGTAATTGTGGAATATTCTTCTCAAGGACACATGGAATATTCAAAAAAATAGTGCGTGTACTGGCCTCAAAGCAAACATCGCCAACTTTCATAGGATTAAAATTATTCAGAGTATGTTCTCTACCTACACTGAAATTAAAATAAGAAAAAAACTACCTCAAAAATTGCATTTGTTTATAAATTAAGCAATATACCTCTAAATAACCAAATTCAGTCAAGAGAAATGGATGTACATGTTCACTAAGAGACATATGAGTGTTTGTAACAGCTTTATTCATAATACTCCCAAACAGAAAATAATACAAGTGGGATGAATGAACAAATTATATTCACGCATATCAATTTAAAAAAAAAAGAAACTACTGTTATGGGGAACTATTTGGATGCTTTTAATAGATATAGTGTTAGATCAAAGGAGCCAAACACAGTAGAACACACACTGTGTGACTTCACTTACGTGAAGCCCAAAGATAGGCAGAATTTATCCTAAAAGGAGTCAAAATAGTGGTTACTTCCTGAAGAAGAAGAAATGATTGGGATGGCACATTGATGGAGCATTTGGGGTAAAAATTTCTATATTTTCTAGGAGGAAGTCACATAGGTGTGACTGTGTTTGCGTGTGTATCAATTTACTGCACGGTAAGCATGATAGTCTCCCTGTTATGGACTGAATTGTGTCCCTCCCCAAAATTCATATGTTTAGGTCATAACTCCCAGGACCTCAGATTCTGATTGTATTTGAAGACAGGGCCTTAAAGAGGGGATAAGATGAAATGAGGTTGGGATGCCTGGGTGGCTCAGCAGTTAAGCATCTGCCTTCACCTCAGGGCATGATCCTGGAGTCCCTGGATCGAATCCCACATGGGGTTCCCCGCCTGTGTCTCTCCCTCTCTCTCTGCGTTTCTCATGAATAAATAAAATCTTTAAAAAAAGAAAGAAAGAAAGAAAGAAAGAAAGAAAGAAAGAAAGAAAGAAAGAAAGAAAGAAAGAAAGAAATGAGGTCATGTTGGTGGGCCAGAGAGGAAATCTGGACACACAGAGACTCCAGGGTCATGTGTGCACAGAGAGAAGACACTGTAAGAGGCAGCAAGAGGATGGCCATTGGCAAATCAACAGTCTAAGCCCTAGAAGAAACCAAACCTGATGGCGCCTCAATCTTGGACCATCAGCCTCCAGAAATGTGTGAAAATACATTTCAGTTGTTTAAGCCACTTAATCTGTGGAGTTTTGGAATGGACGCCCTGAAAAACTAATACAACCCCAAATTAGAAAATTTAACATTTAACAAATTTAACATTTTAAGTGTTTACTATATGATCATTTAATCCTTTCAACGATGCTGCGACGTATATCCAATTATCCTTATGTTACAGATGATAATACTTAGGATAAGTAACTTGTCAAAGATGATGAAAGTAGTAAGATGCAGTCCAGTGATTTAATTACATGTTGCCTGACTCCAAAGTCCCTGTGTTTAATGTCTAGACTATATTCAGTAGTTTCTTTTATGTCATTGCCTATTGGAGAGCAGTGTTGCGCAGAAATTTCCATCAATGTTCTTGGACATGAGCAGTGACAGAGAAAATCCCAGAGCAAGGGGGATTGTCAAAAAGAGTAGTGTTAAAGCGACCTCTAGCTCTGAGAGTGTGGGTGAGGGTAGGTACCCTGAGAGCCTCCATCCTCTGCACACCCATCAGCAGCAGTGAAGAGGCTGTTCACACTTGAAAGTAGATCCTTGATTTGTTCCATTCTAACTAGTTATGAATGTTTCCCACCTTAGTCCTACACCATGAACTCTTGAGGTAAGGACTGTGTCTCGTTTCCATTATTTTATATAATATGGGACACCAAGTAAACATTCAATGAGTGTATGATGACTTAAATGGAAAGGACTAACATGTCCCCAGATGACCCTGCCCTACTCTATATTTTTCCCTTGAAACTGTCCTATTCTCATCTCAGATCTCTAATGGTGCACAATAAATTGCAGGGTCACATCCTACTTCATAAGTTCTGTTAACTTGTATTTGTTAGTGCTAATCAATTATGCCAAATCTGACAGATGTCCCTGTTGAACGTAAAATGTGATCCAGCAGTGGATTTTGATGCCATATTTTCTGTTCTTTTAATATCTTTATTTTCCTCTAGAGCTTGGTTTTATCTCTGTTTCTCACATTCCCCAGCTCCCTGCACCTCTCTGCAGTTGTCTCTCTGTCTTTTTCTTCCATTTCCTCTGATTTACTCCCTTTTTTGGTGGATGTCACTGTCTCAGCATCTAGAGATTGATAATAATGTCTTGTTCTTGCACTGTAATTGCTGTGTCAAGACGGCAGGCGCAGCAGGCTGCCACAATTTTAACACTGACTAAAGAGCAGATTTGCTGCGTGCTGATTAATTTCAGGGGAGGGAGGATGCCTCAGATGAGGATGTGGCTCTCAAAAAAAGAAAAAAAAATGCCTCCTTTCTTCACTTTAAAGGCAGAATCACTGTGCACTAGCGCACTCATTCACAGTGGTCAAAGTAATGTATCTTTCAATATGTTATTATTAATTGGTTTTGAGTCATCTTTTCAGAACTTTTAAAAGATAGTGCTTATTTAATTTTTTTCTTAGTTCTTTTAAATAAATGGGAGACTGTACTGCCATTTTTCTTTGTAGACAAGGAGACTAGGTCGCAAATAGTGTCATTATCTTTCTGTCATGTGAAGAATCATCAATGATGACACAGCTAGAATTGCAGGGATTTCTTTTTTTTATATATAAATTTATTTTTTATTGGTGTTCAATTTGCCAACATGTCCCAGTGCTCATCCCATCAAGTGCCCCCCCCAGTGCCCGTCACCCAGTCACCCCCACCCCCCCCCCACCTCCCCTTCCACCACCCCTAGTTTGTTTCCCAGAGTTAGGAGTCTCTCATGTTCTGTCTCCCTCCCTGATATTTCCCACTCATTTTTTCTCCTTTCCCCTTTATTGAATTGCAGGGATTTCTTCCATTAAACCAGCTGTAGACTGTACATCCCGACCCGCAACACACACACATGCGCACATAGTTAATTAATGTACAAATTAATAGAGATAATTTATAATAATTAGTCTCTAACAAAGTTTGTCAGCAAAGATCACTATTTAGTGTGGAATTTTGTTAGGTTAATACATTCCATCCCATTGGCTAGTGAGTCCCTGCGGTAGGTGTTTTTGAGTGAAGCAGTTCTTTGGGGCCCTCAACAGAAGTCACATTTGCAAGAATGAAGCACGGAATTGTAACTGGCACCACATCGTATTCTTAGTTTGAGCAACAGAGTTGTTTGTCAGAAGTTTGAACAACACTGACAATATTTGAATCACAGGTAGCCAGGATATCTATTTTAACCTAAGGGAAACTTAATTGCGTCTAAATATGCATGAAAAGTTTGCACATGACCTCACTGCTGGATAGTCTCGCAATATGTCAATGTTTCTTTGCTTTCAATTTACATAACCGGAAAACGTTGAGGGCTTTGAACTCCCCTTTAAAGTTGGAAGGAATATTACGAAATGACCAAGAATAGCAATAGAAATCCAGGCCAGCCCGGGTCGGGATTTCACGTGGTGTGCATATCTCTTAAAATGACAAGGACAGAGCAACGAGGTCAGGAAGATGAACACGGTGAGCTCTTGAGGGCCCTTCCAGGTCTATCCATCTATGAAAATAGCTCATCAGTAATGCCTCAAATAAGTTCACATTTAGCATATGGGCTTTAAAGGTTTCTTCACGTGGCTAGGTTTTGTAGTGTGTGCTGTGGGTGTCGTCAGATAGCAGGAGTGACTGCAAAGCCCTCAGCAGCTGCTTATCTCTAGGCTTCCAGAATTTAAGACTTGGGGATTTATAGCAAACCCACTGCCCTGATGGAAACAAAGGTCAGTCATCTTGCTCAGAACTAAACCGGTGAGTGCTTAAAGTTAATCTTCCTAATAACATACCAAAGACAGCAGCACAGTGAGCTGAAAGCTGGTGCAGAGGTCTCCCAGAAATTCTGCCTTAAACCGTGTTGGCTTTCAAATTCCTGCATTACCGGAGCTCAGCTGAAAGTACACCCTCATCTAAAGAAGCTTCACACATATTGCTTCTGAATTATCATTCATGGGGTACCAACAATCAGATTTAGATGTGTCTGACTCATGTGTCATTAAGATAGCCCCACCAGTCATCTAATGACAAGGAAATGCAAGTTTTTAACCTCAAAGAAATATAAGGTTGATTGCCTGTACAGTTCTGATCAAGAGTTGAAGTGGTTTATATAGAATATACTTCCCTATTTAGATTTATATTTTCATATCTCTATTTTTGTCAGCTTTGCGGTATAATTGACAAGCAAAATGGTACATTTGAAGTGTACAATGTGATAACTTGATATAGACATTATGAAAGGATTCCTATAATCAACGCAGCCATACCTCACATACTTTCCTTTTTTTGGGGTAAGAACACTTAAGTTCTAGCAAATTTTAATTATGCAATTCATTATTACCAACTGTAGTCACATTGTTAATATTAGATCCTTAGGCCTTACTCGTAACTAAAAGTTTGTACCCTTTTACCAACCCCTTTGCTCTTCTGGGAAAATCTACAGGTTAGGGATCACTCTGGATTGTGTGGTGCTGTGACTGATGTGGAGCTTACGGCAAGAATGCATCTTAGCTTATCCTGCCTGTTTAGATGTAGGTATTTAGGTGTTTTCTCAGTTGTCTGCTATATAGGAATCACTTATTTAGTTTTTAGGATTCTCAGAAAAATGATCCATGTGTAGCTGTATGTTCAAGGCATCAATGGGAGTAGGGAAACTCAGAAGCAACTTACGTTGCCATCTTGGTGTTCTCCTCCCATATAGATTTAGGTTGAAAGAATCTATAGAACAAAGTCAGTCTAAGCTCGAGATGTTGTAGATGCAGAAATGGGCCTAGAGAGTTGACATAACTTGTTTGTATGGTTCAAAAGCCAAAATGGCAGTCACCGATTTGGTTGACAGTTCTTTTGGGTCTTTATATGACAAGAAGTTAATAGTAGAATGATATCATGGACTAATGACTTCTGAAGTTATGGGTGAACAATGTTAGAAGCCAGAACTCTTTCTGAGGCCTTTTCTCACAGAGATGAACAAGATTTTAGAACTGCTAAGAACTTGAATGAGCTGAAACTATATATGGAAGCCATGCATTAGGGAAGTTGGGGGGAAATGAGCCTGTAAACAATCAACAAAAGAGTTCGGGTTCCTGATCTTTGTAAAAAATATAAAGAATTTAATATCTTTTTAAAAGAAATGTAGAGAGTATCACTGAAGCCATTCAAAGTCTTTTAGACTTACCTGTGGGTTTTCACAATATCTTGTGGCTTATATTCTTCTTTCTAGATGAAGAAATGTAGGCATGAAGTACGATCTGAGGATGGTAGAGCTTAACTTAGCTAAGGAACACAAAATAGA
The DNA here is from genome assembly GCF_018345385.1 of Vulpes lagopus. Taxonomy (NCBI): domain Eukaryota; kingdom Metazoa; phylum Chordata; class Mammalia; order Carnivora; family Canidae; genus Vulpes; species Vulpes lagopus. The sequence continues at coordinate 93,273,082 of NC_054824.1, read as the reverse complement.
GTCTGAGTACTGCTAAATCTATGCTGCAATTTAGCATTTTATCGGTAATGTTTTATCAAACTCTTGACCATTCTCCTGAGGAAAGTGCAGCTTGAATCTCCTTATCCATATAAGAACAGATCTTAATCAACAGTGGAGGTTTTGAATACCTTTGCATACTTTTGAAATTTCCAGGTGGAATGATAGTGTGTGATCTCTAAAGGGAAGCAAGTGCTCTCTTTCCAATCTTCAATTCCAAGTGAATCTAATTTAAGGGGTTAATACCACAAAGGATTGACAAGTCACGCACTGAAGTGGTAGTGGTCCTCTGAGAAGAGAACAAGAACATTGGTCTTCTCAAGGCACTGAAGAGATGATGAGAGGCATAAGCGCCCTTACACGCCATTACTGTGAAAAGCGAAGTATATTCAAGCAGAATTTGCAGTGTTCTTAACATGACAAGTTTATAGCCTCTCAGAGATTAATAGCCTGGTGGCCAAAAGTGCTTCTGTGTTACACGTTGGAGCTTCACAATGAAACAGATGTTTTTGATTTAACCTGGGAGGTTATTTATTTGTTTCCCCTTCCCTGCTTATTGGCTTTTCACTGAAGCGATCAATTATCTGCTTTACTTTTGCTGAGAGATGGTATGCTGTAATTTTTTCTTTTCCTCTTTTTAACGTACACGGCCAATTAAAAACAAAATAGGTGTTTATACACTTTGAAAACAACTAGTTCAAACGACCCATCATACAGAGCTAAGGCATCTTGGAATGCAGATTGGTTAACTACTGCGCGTTTTCAAGTTGCTACTGCTTTGCAGAATTTGCAGCGTAGAGTTTAGCTTCAGCTACTTGGCTGTTCACTGTGCAAGACAGTGTCGACCAGTGGCCAAACCATTCTTAATACAAGACAACTGGTCAATAAACACGTGTATTTTTCTGGCCCCCACTGTTGCCATATGCAATGATGGCAGCGGGTGAAAGTCACACTTGCTCGTTGTCAATTCCCTTTCTGGCCCACAAAAGGAATTGCTTAGACCTTGCCTGGTTGTTTTGAGGTCTATTTTTTTTTTTTAAAAAAAAGGTTATATTTATTTATTCATGAGAGATACAGAGAGAGAGAGAGGCAGAGACCCAGGCAGAGGGAGAAGCAGGCTCCATGCGGGAAGCCCGATGTGGGACTTGATCCCAGGACTTCAGGGTCTTTAGTGCCTGGACCGAAGGCAGGCACTAAACTGCTGAGCCACCCAGGGATCCCTTTGAGGTCTATTTTTAATATCTAATGTGTGGAGTAGGACTAATTGATGGTTTATAATTCCAGCTCTTCTTGTGAATTGTTGAGCGAGCCTGGGAAAGTTACTTTTGACTCTGGCTTATAAATTCTCCTAAAGCGCAAAGAGTAGATGCTAAGTGTAAGGCACCTATTTCAAAAGGGTTCTGAGAATTAGAACTTTGAAAGTGAAATAGAAAAATGACCCAAATCCAAAGTGCTAGATAAAAGTTTAATTGTGTTAGCACTGATTACAAAGCCCAAGAGAGATACATTAGTCGTGCTTTCAACAATCTATTCCACTTTATTTTGCAAGAAATTCCAGATAAATAACATTGCATGTCGCTCTTGATTAAATATTTATACAAATAGCTATCTTGGTACTGCTGTTTTTGATTCATGTCTGAAAAGCCTAGGGCCTAGGTACTTGTGATTAAGTTTAATTTTCTGCAGAGGTATTTTGCATCTTACACTGGCACATTTCTTCAGGGAAATGTAGAATTCCTTTTGAGAGTAATTTCAGTGTAGTCAGTGATATTCTAGGTAAGTTGATGCCAGATGTTTTATTTCATGCCCCACATATTTACTCCATAAACCAGCCAACAAATGTGGTTTGAATAGTCTACGGGGGCAAAAGGAGTGTCTACAGTGAAGGGAGAGTGGGGCCGAGGCTGGAGCCTGCCCGGTTGGGTGACAGAAGAGAACCTCCACTGTGGGGCGGATAACCCGGGTTTACAGCCTGAGGGCTGGCTAGAACTGAGCTTACCAAGCAGGAAATTTCTCCAGAGAAACAAATGGATCTGCCAAGCCCACAGCATCTTCCTAGAGAAGGACTCTGTGCTGGGGCCTATTATGATTTTGAATACTTTTTTTTTTTTTAAGCTAAGGAAACCACCAAAGTCCATTTTAAATGAAATTATTTTTGTTTTAATTTTAGTAACCAATTTACTGAACACTTTGAACCTGATAGGCTGCCAACGTGCTTATCATTTTTCCTCCTCTGATATCACAATGTTTATCAGTTCTCGCTTTTCTTGTTTGGTCATGAATACTCTAATCCAGTTTAACCTGTCCCGTGTCTCTCAGCCCTGGCCAGGCATCAGCCTCAGGACTCAAAGAAGAGCAAGACCTGCTCTTCTCTACTGTTCCTCTAGACTTCTGCTGCCTCAGGGTTGGGACAGGGGAGGGAGAGTTAATGGGAGCGCATTATTTTTCTTCACAAGTGCGATTGTAGTGTGTCCTTGATTTTTTTCTCTTTCGTGTGTGCATGCATGTGCGGTAAGTCCTCAGTGTAGACACTCATTGTGTTCATATGTGAGTTCTTTAGGAGGTCACTCACTAGGTTATTCTTTGACTCATAAGATACCCATTGGCTGAACTCCGTTGTACCAAGTTTGGTGGCATACACCCCAAATCTTTTGCTGCTTAGGTTATTGTGCCTGGTAGGTAGCTCTCTTGGGTCCTGTCAAGACGGCTCAGGCTCAGCTGCCTTGACAGGGGTCTGCTTGCCCCAAGGGAAGGAGATGCATCCTTGCCCTCTCAGTGGTGGGGCAGCTGATCAGTGATTCACTGCAGACCATTTTGTTTTTGCTCAAATTCTCACACATGGCAGATGGGTAAGTCCACTGCACAGACATCCAGTAGGAAGAAATGACAGCTTTTTAGTGTCTGCAGTTGGCTCTCTAGAGATATAATCACTTGGATTGGGAGAAGGGGATTCAATCCTTAACATTCTTATCCACCACTCACTTCTCCAAGGCCAACCCTGGAATCCAAGGCCAACCCTGGAATCCATCACCTTCTGTTTATAGACTTTGGAGGCTGTAGAAAAAAATCTGCCACCAGCCTCTTAATGGGTCCTGCAGAGGTTTGCTAGGTGGGTTTTTAGAATATGGATGCATTTCATCTGTTGTTTTCAGCGTTGGAGCTTTAGCCTCATTCTAGGAGAAAAGGAAAAGTCCTTTTCAACATCTGGCTGCATTTGGTATGAGGGAACTAAAAAAAACCCCACTCGTTTTGCCACTTTTCTCTATACCCTAAAGACAAAACACTTTTTTGGTGCCTGAACTAGATTTTAAACAAAAAACAAAAATCATAAAACTCAAAGCATAACAAGAACAACAAGCAAGAAAGCCTTTTTTCTGTAAATACGGAGCTTCTGAGTTTTCCGTTTAGGTGGTCAGCAGGGAAGCAAGCAGCTCTTGGGGAACCCAGACTGGCCTTGGTGGTCCAGCCAGCTCACCATCTCTAAGCTCTCCCCTCACTGTACTGGGCTTTGAGTACCAAGTTCAGGAAGAATGCATGATGGTAGTAAAGGTTTTATGTTAGAAACTCAACTCTACACTTTTCCAGCAGAGTGGATAGATTATTTCCCGTAAGATTTCAAATTTCGTCATTTTAGCCACACCGGTCTTGTCCCACTGTCGTCTGCCCTTTGCTTTGTGAAGGGATAGAACAAATCAGATGTGCTTCTCTTTGAGGTCTACTTCTAGGAGGTGAACTGTGGCTTAAGTTCAATATGGTAGTGAGAGCTGCTGTTGATCGAGGATTCAGGGGTAGCAGGCATATTCTGAGTTCTTTATCTGGAGTCACCCGCTGAGTCCCCCTTCTCCCCCATCAATCCTTTACTGTAGGTGTGGTTGCCATTGTCCTTTTACCTATGAGGCAACTAATGGACACAGAGGTTAGCACACTTGCTGAAGATGACATAACTCGGAAGTGAGAGAGGCAGAGATTGATCCTAGGCAATCCGGCTCCACAGCCTGGGCTCTTAACCACTGTTATGTTGCCACAGGAATTTGTGAGCAGTAATCTCTTAGACACGTCAGAATCTCTTGATGACGAACATTGAGTATTCTCTTAGCCTCTCAAGTTCCTAAAAGCTTTGAGCTTTACCAAAATAAATTTTATAATCTTCCAGCCTTTACTTGGTCAATCTGATTTTTTTTTGCTTATTAATTTTTGCTCCCTATCCCAACAGTGAACAAAAACTAAAGTATCTACCCATAGTGGCTTACATAGCTTCTGGTCCATGGGTCAAGAAAGCAGGATCAAAAGAATCCACATAGATAGTGGCGGAGGTGAAACCAGAACTCATGACTGGTTCTAGTATTGGCTATTGAAGAGTGCATTTTTTATTTATTTGAAATGTTTTATGGTGCACTACGGACTGGGTTCTGTATGAGGAGCTTGAGATACAGATACTAGATATGCTCCCTTTACTAAAGAAGTTAGTCTAGGTTGGGCCATCTATGGAATGAAGTCATTGCAGAACCACTTAGGTATGATGATATCATCCTGTATGACATAAAAAGATGACGTGGCTTAACTCAACCTGTGGTATAAGATAGGAGGGACTTCACAGAGACAATGCTTGAGCTGGATTCTGAAAATGTAAGACTTGACCAGACTGAGAAAAGGGAAAGGAATATTCAGAACTGGCACGTACAAAGACGTGAAGAACATTTGAACAACTGCAAGCTCAGCAGAAGTGAAGAAGGCCTGGGGTGGGAGGTGAGGATAGAGTGTAGACAGGAAATCCCCACCATGGAAAGCCATAAATGGTTTTACACTGAGGAATAATATTGGATTTGAAGTTCAGAACCTTCATTCTGTCTTGCACTGGAGCCAGGAAATAAAATTCTAAAGGAGTCGTAATTCAGACCTAAAAGAGGGTAGTGGCAGGAGGGATGAAAAAGCAGCAAAAACAGGTAGTTAAGAATACTGTTCAGGTTTCATCTGAAAAATCAAAAGAGGGACATATGGAAAAGGCATGGAAATTACATTTCCCTTAGCCTATTGCTTGTCATTTGATGTGGCAGTTCCTGTTAGGCAAACCCTCATGTTTGGATTTTTCTTTTTTTTTTTGAGATTTTATTTATTTATTCATGAGAGACACAGAGAAAGGCAGAGATACAGGCAGAGGGAGAAGCAGGCTCCCTGCAGGGAGCCTGACGTGGGATTCGATCCCGGTCTTCAGGATCACTCCCTGGACCAAAGGCAGGCGCTAAACCGCTGAGCCACCCAGGCTGCCCATGTTTGGATATTTTTATGGTTACCGTCAAGTCTGACCTCCAGCAACTAATTACTACAGATTACATCAGATTTACAACTAATTACATCAGATTACTAATCTGATGGCTCCTAGTCTTAGATGTCTCGCATGGTCCTTTACCAACAGACACAACATCCCCCCGACCCCCCAGCCTTTTCCAAGTTCCTCGGCCCTACTACTTCTCACCTTTGCCTAAGTAACTGTTTTATGATGTGTGGTGCCCTGAGTTGAAAAGTTCTACCTCTGGAGTTAACAGAAAAAACCTTGTTTCTCGTTTAGGCTGACAAAATGTCCTTCAGTCTTATCACTGGTCGAAATTTCCAGAAGGAATGTATCACACCCTCCTTCCCTTCCATGTCTAGAGGAGGCCTGATGATTATTGAAAGGGTTAAATGTTTTACTACTAATTTCCTTGCATAAAGTAAGGGCCCAATAAAAGTTCTAAAGCACCCACTTTAAGTACATAATTCCAGCACAATGTGATAATTTATATCACATTTATTGTATTGGAATTATTTGCTTATGTATATCCCCCCATTTAACTGTATGTGGTTTGAGGGTCTAACTATTACGACTACATGTGGGATGTTGCACGTACTGATTACTTTCACAACACTTTATGGCTCTTGATTTAAAAGTAGTTACTAACATTCTTTTAATTCTCCATTGTTCCCTCTCCATTATATACTGAGCCATTTTATGTATTCTCCCTTATGTAACAAATTATTAGAAAATCCAAAAATTTAGAGAGCAGATGTTAGAGTCGATTAGGAATTCTCAATTGTCATCTGGAGATCTTCAGCCTTTCTCAGATATGGTTCAGAACCCTAATAGAACTGACTTTGAGTTCTAGGACACAGAAAGAGCTAATTCATGTAAATATCTTAAAATGATATGGTTTGGGTATTTAAACTATCTGGGATAGGTATTTTGTACTACTTTGTTTACTTAGCTCTTAAATCTAATGTCTTTTGCTTAACACAAAGAAAGAAAACAGAAATGCCGTGAAAGAAATGTTTGTGTTCATTTGAAAAATAAAATACCAACTCCGCATTTTGTTAAGATTCATTTTATAAAATACCTTAAAAGAACAGATAAAGTACTTGAGTTTACATAATAACCAGAATTGAAAAAAGATGAATATAAATTAATTGAACACATAACTATTTTGCCACATTAGACAAGTTTAAAAAAGGCATTAAAAAAAATAGTAATCGGGAAGAAAACCCTTCACTCTATTGCTGTCTTTTTTTGGAAACTTTTTCTAGAAGCACTAAAATTCCAGGTCAACAGGCAGTACCTGTATTGTTGAAAACACACTGTAATTTGCTTCCAAATCTGTCAGCTAGAGAAAAAATTAAAATTTTAACCGGGTTCGATAATTCAGTGCAAATTAAAGCTTCAAGTCGAAAATTCAAGAGGAAAAATAATGTCCAAACTGTAGGAAATGCTTCTGGAACTGAAAACGAAAAAAAAAAAATTCACATTATGAAGAAATCTTTGCAAGTGTTCTTGTGTGTGAGATATCGAGCTAACAAATGGGCCCTCTGAAGTTGCAATTAGGGCTTTAGTAAGACGATTTGCAATGTGGGCAAGGAGAAATGGACAGGGAAGAGCTAAAGGTCATTTTGTGGAACAAAGCTCAAGTTAACCGTAAGCACTGCTTGGATTCAATTCTAGAAAATTTGGCCAGGATATTGCAGACATCAAGGGGAAATAAGGAAATTATGGAACTAATTTACCTATCGTTGAGGATAAGTACTTCTATCCCCAGAATATGTTGGGAGATGAGGGAGAGCAGGTTAATGTTGGCCATGATATAATTATATGGATTCTAGGGTTTACTGGCTTAAAAAATAATTATATTACCAAGTTTTGAGAAACAGGAAGGATGTCTAACTTTCTGGATCACAGTGAAACCAAGTGTCAATCATTTCCAATCATTAATGGGGGAGTAGTCATTTTTATAATTATTCTGGTTTAATTATTTCCACAAAAAATATTTTTTTTGCATTTGGTAGTCATTGGTATAGGTAGCAATGGGTTATTCATGACTGCATTTGATAGAAAGTTTCCCTCTTTCTATTACATTCCATACAAGCTTCTGATTCATTCTTTTTAATGATAAGACTAATGGTTGCTATCGAGTATCAGATGTAGAGATTTTAGTGGAGGCTCGGAAGTCATCTTTGCAAAATAGATCTAAAAAAAAAAAATGTAGGTCTAAATTTACTATATCGTCACCAGTCTAATTCTCACTGGAAGTTTTCACACATTATTTGACAACTGTTTGAATGATGTGCTGTGGTTTTCTAACATTTGTATTTTACATCATTCTCTACTAGAGTTAGAACAATGTTATCACAATGAAGTGGCAACTTTTGGCTTTTGGTTGTCTCTAGGATCAGCAACTCATAAAAACAAAACATACAGTGCTACTCCAACATGACATCAGAGACCGATTAAATAAAAAAAAGTAAATAATCATGATGATGTACATGGGGTTCCTAAATCGATGAAGGATTAGCTGATGCCATTTTTAAAACTGTAAAACCTGCACTCATATACCTGCCCACAGGTGGAACATCTAAGGAAGAGTAAAAATTCCTCTCCGGGGACACTGAGCAGTGCAGACTCTACTTGAAGAAATCAGAACACCCATGCCTGTGACTCAAGTACCTCCTGTCATGATAGCCAAACCTTTAAGGGCATGTGTCACATGTCACTTTGCGAAACAACGCATTAGTTCCCCTCCCCAGGTCAACTTGCTGACTGCTCCAGGCTTGAACCTTAGTTTCCATGGGGTCCTGCTAGATGTTTGGCCCCGTCCTTTCAAATCCTGGAGAGAGGCTCACTATCAGATGCATCCTTTTACATCACACAAGGTGTGAAGTTGAAAGACGAGTGGTAACAAGGTGCACAAGCCTGCAATGAGCACATATTTACAAAACCTTCTGTGGGCTCAAGCATTTTACACAGATCTGGTCCCATTTCTCCACTAACTTCTCATTAGGCTTTGTCCACCAGAGAGAGACTTTTACCATCAAAAGCACAGATAAAGAATAACGAAACGTCAGATCAGAATCAGCTTGTGACAGTTTGTGCTTTAAAAACACAGTGCCTAACAGCGTCACGCACATCATAGATGCTCAATAAATATTTGCAGATTAAGACTAATAACATGGTTTCTGTTTGGGGAGAAAAAAAAAAAAAGCCAAACTATATAAATTTCCTTCCCCTGACCGGATGCAGCAATGAGAATCTACAAATTGAATAGGATTCTGATTTGATTGCAGATTTTTTTTTTTTTTTTGGCCAAAAAGGAAAAAAAAAAAAAGAACAGAACATTGCCACAGTAGCATTGGCACTTAACAGTGCATCAGGGATTTCACTTTTTCCACTGCAATATGGACTGGTTCCTACACCTGTTAGGTCCCAGAGGGTAGTCGACCCTCAAATAGGAAATGAGCTCTCTTCCACTTTGGGAAAGGTAGGATCATAGTTTTATCCGAAAACTATTCATATATTTCAGGGAGTCGGCCCTCGGATTCGGCCTGCCTCACGGTAACGCAGGCCTGAGGGTCAGGGAGCCGCACTCTAGGACGTCAGCACGGCGTTCTAGGACGTCAGCACGGCGTTCTAGGACGTCAGCACGGCGTCATCCCGCGCAAGTGCGCTTCTCCCGCCTCCGCAGCAGCTGCTTCCCACCTCCTAGTTCCTGTTTTTGCGGAGTAGGGACACCCCAGGGATGACAGAGGAGACTACGGGAGGTTGGGGATCGCAACACTTTCGCTAAAAAGGGACGTTCCTCTCTATCGTATGAAAACCCCTTATCAGAAAGGCAGCGAGTTCACCGACGAAGAAAACGCTTTATACATTCATGATTTTCCCGTCTCACAACAGCAAAGGTTTCCAAAAGAAAGACTCAGTAGTGAAGGCCACACACTTTTTTTTTTTCCTTTTTCTTTCCTTTTTTTTTCTTTTTTCTTTTTTTTTGCATTAGTTCGATACGTTGAAGATCAGAACCTCTGAAGCATCTTGTGACTGGGCGAAATGGCGTTGGACCCGGCGGCGCGCGGGGCGGGGCGGGGCGGGCGCGTGACGTCACCGCGGCCGTGACGTCGCCGCCGCCCCGACGGCTGCCTCGCGAGCGTCCGTGGAGGCGGCGGCGCGGGGGGCCGTGGCAGCGACCCTGGAGGCGCGCCGCGGGCCGCGAGTGGGCCGACGTGTAAACAAGGAGGGGCGGTTCACAGATCTGGAAGTTCAAGGGAAGTAAACGTCTTTAAATTATCTGTCAGTTCAACCCTGATTGGAGAAGTGTGGCTGGCAGGGGAGGCCCCGGCCGCCCGGCCGCTAGAGGTGCAGCCGCGGGGAGACGGGAGGCGGGTAGGCGAACTCGCGCAGGATGCTCCGGGCCACCTCGACGTTGTTCTGGGCGATCTCCAGCGCCCTCTTCACCTCCTCAAAGGCGTAGCCCTCCCCCATGAGTTTGGCGATTTTCGCGTCCACGTTTTCCGACGCTGCCTCGGGCCCGTGGGGCTTCCTGTGCTGGACCTCGGGGGCGGCCCTGCGCGGGCGCGGCTTGGGAGGCCGGGCGGGTGCCTGCGAACCGTCTGTGAAGATCAAAAAGAAGAAGAAAGAAAAAGAGGTATCCTGTAAATAATGGGATGAGATGAAGATCCCGCCTCACTTGGTCTTCTTGTATGTGAAGACCCTATTGTTTTCTCACTATCCCCACGAATGGACGTTCTCCCCGTGTTTATATGCTGTCGCACGGAAGGCTGCCTTGTCCCCATCCTGAACGTTAATAGTAATAAAAAAAGGACTGGGTCCGCACGTGTTGCAAATTTGAGGAATCAGTGCGAATTTATTCCCGATTCCGCAGGTGCTCCTCGGAGCCCCGTGGGATGACAGGCGGCAGGACCTCCGGCCCTCCGCAGGCCTCCGCCCGAGGGAGCCGCCCGGGCTGCCCGCAGCCCCTCGGGCCAGGCCACTCCGAGCAGGCGCCCCGCGCCCCGCGCCCCGCGCCCCTGCCGGTCGGATTCAGGTCAACAACCTCGACGCTTCGAGCTGCTGGTGGTTAAAGAGGCTGAACAGAGACGCAGACGCTCGGCTTTGCTCACCTACTTTACCCCGGTTCCAGGGCACGACGTTTTGCTGGAGAAACAGCAAAGCCGGCCGGGGAGATCCGGGCTCTGGGTCCGTCCCCTGAGGAGTTTCTCAGAGTTAAATGAAAGGACACTGGTGTCCCCGGGGAGACAGTAACCTAATGACCAAGGCAGAGACTCCGAGCCCCCGCCCCTCGCAGGTCACAGGGCGCGGGCTGGCACCGAGAAGGCACGGTATCCTGGATGTCCATGGTATCGATATTTGGTGCTGTATTTCAGAGGTTAGATTTTGTAAAGATGATCAGAAGTTATCAAATTTATGCCGTGAAACACATTAATGGATTTAAGACTTTTTAGACACTGACACTTCTTTAATATCCTTTCTCAGGCCACTGACAAATGCCAAATGATAAATCTAAGGGCATACTTAAGTACTGTTTCTTGCATTTATGACTAAACATCTCAAGTTATTCTGGTCTGCTAAATTGCATTTCTTACCAGGTTTTTAGGTTCCATTTATTTTCTATTAAGTATTTCCATTATGTCATTGCAGCGATGGACAATAAATTTTACTTTGCTTCTAATGATTTCCAGAAAAACCGTTAGAAATTCTACCAAGCTTACCCTTTAATCAATCACCACAGAATTCATACATTGAAATCCTGTCTGTTCTGATTTACTTTTGGGTGAGAAAAAATACCTACACTTAAATGCAAGTCTAAATTCCTCATTTTCTACAGGTAACTCTTTCTAAGAGTTTTTCTGATACTGTTATTTTGCTTTTGTCCAAAATACTAAGAAGGACATATGAATGTCAAGCATCTTTGAAAAGAACAGCTAAATATGCTCCTAAAGTGGGAAGGATACTATGGCGGCTGGAGACACACCTACTAGTATTAATTGACAATGAAGTTTTAAGATTTACAACTTTTAAATTTAATAACCATGTGTATTTTTAATTGAAGTAGAGTGGACATACAGTATTATATTAGTTTCAGGTGTAAACAGTGATTTGACATTTATAAACATTACAAGATATCAGTGAGTGTAGTTACTGTCCGTCACCCTACAAAGTTATCATGATGTCACTGACTATATTCCCTATGCTGTGCCTGTGTTCTCACTGGAAGCCTGTGCCTCTTAATCTCCTTCAGCTATTTTGCCCATTCCCCAAATTCCACATAACCACCAGTTCTCTGTGTTTGTCTGTTTTTTCTTTTTTCTTTTTTTTAGATTGCACATACAAGTGAAATTTTATGGTATTTGACTTATTTTACTTCGCATGATACCCTCTAGGTCCATCCACATTGTCACAAATGGCAAGATGTCACTATTTGTGGCTAATATTCCCCAGTGTGTGTCTCTGGGTGTGTATATATATCTTTATCCTTCTGTTGATGGACACTTATATTGCTTCCATGTCTTGGCTATTGTAAATAATACAAAATTGCATATATATTTTCAAATTACTATTTGTTTTCTTTGGGTGAATACTGAGAAGTAGAATTGCTGGATCATATGGTAGTTTTATTTTTTAAAGAAATCTCCATATATTTTCTGTAGTAGCTAAGCCAGTTTACATTCCCACCAACAGTACAGGAGTTCCCTTTTCCCCACATCCTTCCAATGCTTGCTTCTTGATGATAGCCATTCTGACAGGTGTTAGGTGATACTCCCAAAATCAGTTGTGATTTTGATTTGCATTTCCCTGATGATTAGTGATGTTGAGCATCTTTTCACGTGTCTGTTGGCCATTTGTTTTTTTTTTTTTTTTTTTTTTTTTTTGAAAAATGTCTATTCAGGTCCTCTGCCAATTTTTTTTATTGGATTTTTTTTTTTTTTTGGTGTTGAGTTATAGGAGTTCTTTATATATTTTGAGAATTAACCCTTTATTGGGTATATAATTTGCAGATTTCCTCTCTCATTCAGGGGGGTGCCTTTTCACTTTATTGATGGTTTCCTTTGCTGTGCAAAAGTTTTTGAGATTGGTGTAGTAGCAATTGTTAATTTTTGCTTTTGTCACCCTGCCCTGAAGAGAGAGATGCAAAAAAAATTAAGATTGAGGTCTAATTTACTACATACGTTTTCCTCTTTGGACTTTTAAGGTTTCAAGTCTTACATTTAGGTCTTTAATCCTACTTTGAGTTTCTTTTCACATATAGTGTGAAGTGGCCCAGTTTTCTCAATACCATTTACTGAAAAGACTGTCTTTTCCCCATTTTATATTCTCATCTTTATCACAGATTGACCTTAGACATGTGGGTTTATTTCCAGGCTCTGTATTCTGTTCCAGTGATGTGTCTGTTTTTGTGCCAGTAACATGCCGTTTTGCTACAGTTTGTAGTATAGTTTTATTTTTATTTTTTTTTAATTTTTTATTTATTTATGATAGTCACACACACAGAGAGAAGGAGAGAGAGAGGCAGAGACACAGGCAGAGGGAGAAGCAGGCTCCATGCACCAGGAGCCCGACGTGGGACTCGATCCCGGGTCTCCAGGATCGCGCCCTGGGCCAAAGGCAGGCGCCAAACCGCTGCGCCACTCAGGGATCCCTGTAGTATAGTTTTAATATGGCACTGTGATACTTCAAATAGCTAAAGCATTCTTGAGATAGGAACAAAGCTTAAATTCTTTGTGGTTTCATACAAATATTAGTACTATTGGTTCTAGGTCTGTGAAAATGCTATCGGTATTTTGATAGCGATTGCATCCAATCTGTAGACTACTTTGGGTAGTATGGTATTTTAGCAACATAAATACTTCCAATCCACGAACACATCTTTCCATTTAGTTGTGCCATCTTCAGCTTCTTTTACCAGTATCTTATAGTTTTCAAAGTACAGGTTTTTTACTTCCTTGGCTAAGTTTATTCATAGGCATTTTATTCTTTTTGCTTTGTTTTGCGGGGGGCTTTTTTGGGGCATTTTATTCTTTTTGATACAATTGCAAATGAGATTATTTTCTTAATTTCTCTGGTCCATTATTAGTATATAGAAATAACAATTTTTATGTTAATTCTATATCTTGCAATTTTACTGAATTTATTTATCCTAATAGTTTTTTGGTAGAGTTTTCTATATATGGTATCATGTCATTTGCAAATAGTGACGGTGGTACTTCTTATGAACTTAGATGCATTTGTTTGATTGCTGTGACTAGGACTTTTAGTACTACGTTGAATCAAAGTTGTGAGAGTATCCTTGTCTTGTTCTAATCCTAGAGGGAAAGCTTATAGCTTTCACTGTTGAGTGTGATGTTAACTGTGAGCCTGTCATATACAGCTTTACTATGTTGAGGTATATTCCCCATCTAACCACTTTGTTGAGAGTCTTTATCATGAATAGATGTTGAATTTTGTCAAAAACTTTTTCTACATCTATTGAGATGATCATATTTTATCCTTCATTTTGTTAATGTGCATCACACTGATCTGCTGATACTAAATCATCCTTGTATCCTTGGAGTAAATCCCACTTGATTGGGGTGAATGATGCTTTTAATGTGTTTTTGAATGTTGTCTGCTAATGTTTTGTTGAGGATTTTTGTATCTACGTTCTCTCAGGATATCAGCCTGTAATTTTTAAAAATAATATCTTTTGTCTGATTTTGCTATGAGGGTAATTCTGCTATCGTAGATTGAATTTGGAAATGTTCCTTCCTTTTCAATTTTTGGGAATATTTTGAGAAGGATATATATTAACTTTTCTTTAAATATTTGGTAGAGTTCACTTGTGAATCCATCTGGTCCTGAACTTGTGTTTCCTGGGAATTTTTAAATCACTGGTTCAACTTCATTACTAGTAATTGGTCTGTTCATATTATTTCTTTCTTTCTGAGTCAGTCTTGGAAGATTGTGTTTCTAGGGAGTTAGCTATTATTTCTTCTAGGTTGTCCAAATTACTGGCAAATAATTTTTTGTAGTAGCCTTTAATAATACTTTGTATTTGTCAGTTGTAACTTTTCCTCGTTCCTTTTTTTTTTTTTAATAAAGATTTTATTTATTTATTCAGTAAAGACATGGAAAGAGAGGCAGAGACACAAGCAGAGGGAGGAAAAGCAGGCTCCATGCAAGGAGCCCAATGTGGTACTTGACCCTGGGAATCCAGGATCAGGCCATGAGCCAAAGGCAGACACTCAACCACTGAGTCACCCTGGTGTCCCTCCTCATTCATTTCTGATTTCATTTGAATTCTCTTTCTCTTGATTAGTCTGGCTAGAGGTTTATCCTTTTTTCTCTAAGAGCCTGCTCTTAGTTTTGTTGATTTTTAACCCCCCCCACCCCCCCGCTTTAGTCTTTCATTTATTTCCACTCTGATCTTTGTTATTTCTTTCCTCTCCTTCTAACTTTGGGCTTTCTTCTTCTTTCCAGTTCTTAGGTGGTAAGGTTAAATAGTTTGAGATTTCCGTTGTTTCTTGGGGTAGGCCTGTAGGACTATAATCTTCCCTGTTTTCACTGCATTCCAAAGATTTTGGAAGTTTGTGTTTCCATTTTCATTTGTCTCAAGGTATCTTTTTAAAATTTTTTTCTTTGATTTCTTCACTGACCCAGATTGTTTATCAATGTTGTTTAGTCTCCATGTATTTGTGTTTCTTCCAGTTGCTATAACTGCTTCCTAAATTCATACTATTGTGATAAAAAAAATGCTTGATATAATTTCAATCTTCTTAAATTTATTAAGAATTGTTTTATTGCCGAACATGTGACATATCCTGGGGAAGGTTTCATGTGCACTTAAAAAGAAGGTGTATCTTGCTGCTTGGGGATGGAACGTTCCATATAAGTTCCATATAAATCTTAGTCTGTTCAGTGTAATGCGTTATTCAGAGATACTGTTTCCTTATTGATTTTCTGTCTGAATAATCTATCCATTGATTTAAGCGAGGTATTAAAGTTTCCTGCTATGATTTCATTAGTGTCAATTTCTCCCTTTAATTCTGTTACTATTTATGTATTTAAATGTTAGTATGTTAGGTACTTAGGTATTTAGCATTGTTATATCCTCATTAGATTGCTCTTTATCCTTATGTAATGCCCCCTTTTTAGGTCTGTTTTGTCTGATGTCCACCTTTTGTTTTCTCATTTTCATGGAATACCTTTTTCCATGCCTTTTCTTTGTAGATACCTTTAAGGTGTGATCTCTCTTGTAGTCAGCACAGGGATGGATCCTATTTATCCATTCATTCACCCTGTGTCTTTTGGTTGGAGCATTTAGTTCATTTATATTTAAAGAAATGATAAATATGTAGTTATTGCTATTTTGTTAATTGTTTATTGGATGTTTTCACAATTCTCTGTTCTCTTTTGTTGTCCCTTTTTGATTTGATGACATTTTTTAGTGTTATGCTTGGATTTCCTTCTACTTTTTTGTGTATGACAGGTTTTTAGTTTGTTACCAAGGGTTTTCATATAGAACTCCCTATTTATATAGCAGTTTGTCACTTGTTTGAACTCCTTTTGAAAGCACTATGTTTCTACCCTCTACTCCATTGCATTGTGTAATATGTGCACCCCTTAAGTAATTACTGTAGGTACAGTTGTTTGCCATGTTTGTCTTCTAACCTTTGGGGTAGTTTTGTAAGTAATTGATCTATTAGTTTTACTATATAAAGCCTTTTCCCCCCTTCCACTTAAGAAGTCCTTTTAATATTTCCTGTAAGGCTGGTATAGTGATGAACTCTTTCGTTTGGGAAACACTATCTCTCCTTCAATCTTGCCAAATACAGTATTCTTGGTAGTGGGTTCCCCCCCTACCCCTTTAGTACTTTGAATATATCATGCACTCCCTTCTGGCCTGCAAAGTTTCTGCTGAAAAATCTGCTGAAAGTCTTACAGGTGCTCCTTGTACATAGCTAGTTGCTTTCCTTTTTGTTGCTTTTAAGATTCTCTCATCTTATTTTTTGGCATTTTAATTATGTGCTTGTGTGAACGTCTTTAGGTTCATCTTGTTGGGGCTCTCTGTGCTTTCTGGTCCTGAAAGTATTTTCTTTCCAAGTTAGAGAAGTTTGCAGCTATTATTTCTTCAAGTATGTTTTCTGTTCCTTTCTCTTCTCCTTCTGAGACCCTTATATTATAAATGTCAGAATGCTTGATGTTGTCCAAGAGGTCCCTTAACCTAGCCTCATTTTTTTCAGATTATTTTTCCTTTTTGCTGTTCAGCTTGGATGATTTCCACTCCTTGGCCTTTGAGATTGCTGACCCATTCTTCTGCTTCCTCTAAGCTACTACTGATTTCCTCCAGTGTATTTTTCAACTCAGTTACTGTATTGTTCAGCTCTGGTTGGTTCTTTATGTTTTCTTTGTTGAAATTCTCAGAGTGTCTTTAAGACCAATTTATTTGAACTCCTTATCAGATGGATTGCACATCTGTTTCATTTAGCTTCTCTTCCCCACCCTCCTGAGGTTTTGCCTTGTTCTTTCATTTGGAAATTCTTCCTGTCTCCTCATTTTGCCCGACTCTGTGTTTGCTTCTATGTATTAGGTAAGTCAGCTATGTCTCCTGGTCTTGAAGATAGTGGCCTTATATAGATGGTGTCCTATACAATCACCCCTGGTCATCAGAAGCAGGTGCTTCAGGGGTATTGCATGTGTGAGCTGTGTGTGGGTGGGATTGGCCTCTACCCTCGTCCTGACCAAAGCTGCCTTCTAGGTGTGGCATGGTAGAAACATTTTAGGGGGAGATCTATATAGGAAAGGGCAGAGTTGGGGAGAGCAGTGCTAGGAAAGTAGATGGAGAGCATCCAAACTGGAGACCACCAGCATTGGATGAACGAGGCTGAAGGAAGGCAAGAAAAATGGCCAACACTTCCATTCCTGGAAAAAGTTTCTGCAGATCTCTGCCCCAACCTGCATATACCCTAAAATAATTACTGAATCTTCACTAATGGCCCTGGTGCTTTTCAAACTGCTGCCTCGGTGCTGGGTCTTGGAGTAAGTTTATGTACAGGCCCTTTAAGAGTAGAGTGGAATCTTGATTTTCTATGGCCCTCAGGCTCTTCTGAAGTGAAGCCCCACTGATTTTCAAAAACATCATTGGGTTTCATATTCCTGATGCACATCCCCTAGGGTGAAGGGTGCCCAGTGTTAAACTGCTAACTCCTCAGGGAGGACCTCTGTAACCTGTGATATCCCTCCTGCTTCTGGGTTGCTGTGCCGGGGCCTTGGTTCCCAGCCACATCTCATCTCTGCTCCTTCTACCCTTCTTGATGTGGAAGAATGGTTTTGCTAGTCTTCAGGTCATTCTCAGAAAGAGTTGCTCTATCTGTAGTTATAGGCTTCATGTGTTTGTGGGAGGAGGTGACCTCAGGGCTACCTATTCTACCATCTTGTCCTTACCCTAAACATACGGATTTTTGATCCTGGTAAAGGACACACACAAAAATGACACCTTTCACCAGGAACAACCAAGGAACTTATCTGTTATGTAAGGTGGCTCTAATAAATACTGGCAATGGAATTTGCAGATGACTATACTTGAAAAAATAAGTAGTAAACATAATTTAGGAAACCTAAGTTAGCAACTAAAAACACATACACAGACATGATGATTAAATCAACTCTAGAGAAGTGAAGATATCTCTGATCCTGGAACTGGTATTTTTTTTCACACAAAATATATTTGAAATATCAACTATGGAAAGTGACTCAAACAACCTCTGGAAGGAATCACAATCTATTTTAAAGACTTTTCATTTAAAAAAAAAAAAAAGGGACTTCTTAAGTAAAGATTTATTTTCCTAATAGGTATTTTCTATGAATTCCAAAGTCACATATCCCAGCTCATTTAATCCTAGTCCTCACTGCTCTAACTCAAAGTTTATTTCCTCAAGAGTGCTGATATCTCTTCAGAATCTTACAGATGTTTGGAATTTGTGAGGACAGGTGACTTGGGGACCCTACTCTTCTGCCATCTTGCCCTGCCTCCTCCAGATGTTTGGAATTTGAACACTATCAATGTATCTGAGCCTACAAAGAGAAGTAAAATGGAATCTGTTGCAACTCTGGCCACCTGTTATAAATTTCTATTGGTGAATATTTTTTTTAGTCTGGCATACCTTAATTTTTTGTTCAATTGATTTAACTGGATAGAGTAGCTCTGCACTAGGTAACTTACAGCTACAAGAGACTTTTCTAGATACAGATGAGGAACATCACATGGAGATGGGATTGGTCAGGTGCATTTCACTTTGGCAACTAAGATTTTGACCTTAAGCTAAGCCATTTGTACAATTTTCACTCTTTAAATCTATTTTCCTATTTCATTTTTAGAGGTATTATTTATCCCTTCTTGGTGAGGCAGAATGCAAATTAATTAATGTAATGGTCTTTTCAGCACATATACTGAACATTAAAAGGAAAGGACAATGAATTCACATCTGTGGTAACTGCTATATTTAAATACTGTGACAGTAATTATTATAAATTAATAGTAATGTCAGAGAAGTGTGGAAGAGGAACAAAACATGAAACTTGTTGTGAGTGCTTAATTCCATAGAAAGCTTTTAAGCAACATCTTAGTAAGGAAGATCTGTTACAACCTGAACTAAGAGTGTAAACTATTAAAAAAGAAGGGGTGGGGAGGGGCAGGGAGGAGATCCTGAGTGGCTAAGTTGGTTAAGCAGCCAACTCTTGATTTCAGCTCAGGTCATGTCAGGGTTGTGAGATTGCGCCCTGCTTTGGACTGTATGCTGGGCATGGAGCTTGCCTGAGATTCTCTTAAAAAAAAAAAAAAAAAAAAAGGAATCCTTTAAAAAAAAAAAAAAGAGGGAGAACAGATCATTTTCATGCTCATCATTAGAACAAACTGCTTAAAAGCAATCCCTCTTTCTATATATCCTTCCCCAAAGTTTACAGACAGCCTTCACTTTCCCACTTGTTCTTTTTTCACAATGTCTAAAAGAGACATCAGGTTCTTATTGCCTTTATAATGGATAGGTAATAGAAAGGAGCAATGAGACAGAAGATGAAATTATCTTATAGTTTTCCAAAAGTTGTTATAATTTGGGGGTATACATTGTAATAACTATGAATCTTATCAACTCAATGGCAATTTCTGTACCAGAATAAATGTCCTTTCGATATCTTAAGGATGACATGTGTTTATTCTAATGCTGCTGCCCATGCTCATCGTATTTTCTAACTAGGAGAAATGGCAACCATATCAAAGTAAGTGCAAGAATATATGGAGTCTTAGGATATAAACAGTACATCTTTCTGGAGCATCAATTTTACCTAAGGATGCGAGAAAGTTATTTTTAAAGAAATTTATTTACTCATGAGAGACATAGAGACACAGGCAGAGGAAGAAGCAGGCTCCATGCAGGGAGCCTGATGTGAGACTCGATCCTGGGTGTCCAGGATCAGGCTCTGGGCTGAAGGCGGTGTTAAACCACTGAGCCATGTGGGCTGCCCCATTTTTTTTTTTTAAGATTTTGAAATGAATACATATTTATCAAGGAGGAAAATGTAAAATTTGTATGAATTTTTAAGATAAAACAGACTTTGAACAACACTGAGGCTTTAACCAGAAATGGACAATCGGGAAATTGATTGAGTTAACCCCTTGGTGGGCTAAAAGATTTGAGAAGTACTGGTTTAGGGTTAAATCTGGATTCAATTTTCATTTTCTGAGCATATAAATGAGCAAAGCGGCATCAAGAAAAATCCTCGATGGCATGGGAATTATCCTGAATACATGGTTAGAATACCTTAAATGATTACTCCAGGTCATGCATTCTAAATGAGGGCAGTATCCCCAAGAGGGTGAAAATTGGTCCTTAAGGGACAAGAAAACATCTTAGGTGCTGAAAGGGTACACAGAAATATAAAGTATATCTGTGGTATTAAACTGTCATTGTTGCAGGAGTGATTAGGAAAAAAGAAAGGTCTAAAAGAGTCCTTGGGCAGATTATGATTTAAAAAGGCAAGCTACGCTGCTGTAGTTCACATTTCTCAGGGTTGATGACACCTCCACTTCAGGGGCTAACAGCTATCTCACCACAAGAGATCCTTATTACTTCCTTCATTGTCTAAATTTTGAAAGATTTGCCTAATAAGTAAATGTCATCACATCGATGAATACACCATTTGTTATATTAACCTTATTTAATAAAACAAACACCAAGTTTCTGTATTTCTAGACAAAAGCAAAGGCATTTAACTCATTTTTCTTGCAAATAAAGTTGGGATTTCTGTTAGACTTCTAAAATGTCAGTCTTTGACAGCACATATAAATGATGGACTATCATACAATAATTTAAAATGACACTTTATAAAAAAATTTAATGATGTGGTAAGATACTTATGAAACTATGTTAAATGGAATTGAGAGGGAATTGACATACTGAGTGTGATCTTGACTTTGTGAACATGCACACAGATAAACATTAGAAGGAAGTACTCCAAATGGCAATAATGTTCCTGATTGATGATGGGTTAGAAATGACTTCTTTTTCTTGTTTTTGTATTTTGTTCTCCAACGTCCATGTACTAATAGCTTCAGATCCCCTCTGTTAGCTTTACAGGTCTAAACTGCTCAAAGATCCAACATGGAGAAATAACCTGATATATAAAGTATAGAAAGCGTATGGTGGGTGGCTTCCTAAGATCATGTGAAAAAGGACCAGGATTCAGGTTTCAAAATCTCTAGTATAATTCCTAATACTCTGTTCCATCCCTCTGTCGTCATTACTATTCCTTTGCTACTATCAGGTTTTATCACTGGGCATCTCCAAACTCAGTTTAGCTATCACTGTTACATACATGTGTGATTTTTTAAAACTTAATTTGGCTTAGCTGCAGGCAGGATAACAAATATACACAAATAGCTTACTGATAATACACAGAATTCACATCCTATTACACAGGTACTTACTAGTTGTGAAACCCTGGGTAATTTATTTTCTTCTATAAATTGACATTAATACTATTTCAGATTGGTTGTGAGGAATACAATTATGTCTATTTATATAAATTCTTCAATATATCCAATAAATGATATGTATGTTAAACTCTCTCCATATAAATGTACATTTATATATAATTATATAGTTACACATATACCTATATGTCTATATTTAAAATACTAGCTTTAACATTTGGCTCACAGTAACTGCCTAACAAATTTAGAAATGATTATTATGTACAATCTGAGACATCATCTCTAAATTAGAGTAGCTTACTACTTCATGGTATCCATGAAGTACTGACTACTAAGTAAGTAGAACTACTTACTGCTTACTTCATGGATAATTTATTCCATGGATGATATTTAAGATAGACATGTAAGTTACTTCTAATTCATGGGTAATATTTGATATTTGAGATAGACATCAAGACTCAGACTGATTTTCTCAACTATAGCAATATCTGAGAATTAAAAATATAAATTTAACTGATCAAGGCATTAAAATAAATTTTAAATACATAATTATGACTCTGTTATCCCACTGGAAGTTGGATCAATATACCACAAACTTCAATTGCTATCAGTATAGATACAATAATTTTATAAGGACATGTATTAATATAGTTTCACTAAATTACAAATAAAAAAATCTTCAGATACACAGTGATAGATAATATGATAATTAAGGCTAAAGTTATACGGTTTTATAATATATCCAGAAAATGGTTATAGGAAAACTATATTACTATTAAATTTGTAAGAAAAAAGATTCCAGATACTGTGGTTTGAAAACTAGAGCTATATGTAAGGGAAGAGAGTTATATTGTAGTAAAACTTTGTAAACACTGCATTTTCCTTTGTTGAAACACACAAGAAAATCTTACAAACAATTTATCTTCAAACATCTTATCACTGATGACAATACACAATTCCAACCCTTGAGTGAAGTGAAGCCATGATTTTCAACTGAGATCTTAAGGGAGAGAACTATAGAATATTTGGTCTTAATATAAAATTCATTCAATATTCCATTACTTTTCCTTTAAGCTAGTAAAAATAAAAGTAGTATTGGAATTCCTTTTATGATGAGACCTCCTTTAAAATGTTTTACCAGTTACAAACACATTTAACATAAGTCATGTGCTGATATTCTAGTTTTTTTAGTGTTACCTTGAACTGCCTTCTAAATACCAAGAAGAGGAAAAGGTTTCCCAAGAGCTAATGCTGCACTTCATCCAAATGAGCACAAACACATCATTATGACTTTTTTATTCTACTATAAATTGGATTCCCTAGACTTTTAAAGAATGGTATTCAAAATGTAGCACATTATAACCTAAAACAAGAGAAAAGCAAACTGGAAAATCTATAAAAGCTCACACATAGATAGTATAGACATGAGCCCCATATAACTAAGATTTGCATATAAAGAAATTTAGCAAAAAAATTATCTGCCCCACATATAAGTATATGTGAATTTAACAAGTCTGGTAAAATCCACTTAAAAAAAATCCACTTGGGATCCCTGGGTGGCGCAGCGGTTTGGCGCCTGCCTTTGGCCCAGGGCGCGATCCTGGAGACCCGGGATCGAATCCCACGTCGGGCTCCCGGTGCATGGAGCCTGCTTCTCCCTCTGCCTGTGTCTCTGCCTCTCTATCTCTCTGTGACTATCATAAATAAATAAAAAATTAAAAAAAAATTTAAAAAAAAAATCCACTTATTATTAACATTCATATCACTAAATATCAATTGTTACATCTAAGAATATATTTTGGAGGGGAGGAATAAAATATTTGGAACCGCTGTTGGTCCATGTAGACATACATGCATGCATTCTTTTTAGACAGGAAACATTTTTTAAATCAATGAAAAAAATACTTTTAATTAAAAAAAATCTTTTTTCACAGAAAACATATATAAAGCACTATCATTTATTTAGAACATCATAAAGATAAGAGAAACTGAATTTGTAAGATACAGCAATTATACTAGAATCCTTAAAGGTCATCTTTATAAGACATTAATAAAAACATCACTACAAAATAAGGGATTTTAGAATCCTAAAGGCACATGGCACCCAGTTTTTATTTTTATTTTTTTTATTTTTTTTTAAATTTTTTTTATTTATTTATGATAGTCACAGAGAGAGAGAGAGAGAGGCAGAGACACAGGCAGAGGGAGAAGCAGGCTCCATGTACTGGGAGCCTGATGTGGGATTCGATCCCGGGTCTCCAGGATCGCGCCCTGGGCCAAAGGCAGGCGCCAAACCGCTTCGCCACCCAGGGATCCCTGGCACCCAGTTTTTAATGGACAAACCTAATCCAAAGGACAAGCCCAGTCCCTCTGCTGGTGTGAAATAAACCAGTGAACAGCCTGTGAGCTGCATGTCAGCAAATATCTTGATGGGAAAAAAGTATCTTATTTTCTGTGGTTGACTGTGTTTGTAAAGAGAGTTCAGGGAGTAGGTTGAAATATTTGATGTTACAGCTAGCTGAGGCCCTCAGAGTAATAATCAAGATGATTTTATCACTCAGGTAAAAGCTAGTTCATGCTCCTTGGTAAATGCTTATTTGGGGATATTTCACCAAGGGTTGTGATTCAAAAGTTCTTCCTTAAAATTTCTAATGTAATGCTAATCAGAATTCCTAACATTTGAAATCATATGTGAATGATGCTCCTTTAGGCTCTACAACACCCACATATTATGGAGCAAAACTGTAAAGCAGCTGTGTAAATACAGCCTTTTGGCCACAACTCTTCAAAAAACTTGAATACATGTTTCTTTTAATCCAGAATTGGTGGCAGTGAATATATTATTTTAAATCAGTCATGGTACTTTCCTTGAAGTTATAGTTTAAGGTTATTTCCTTAAGGGATCTGCTTCCTTCTCTTATATAGAAGCTGCCAGATAATGTCACTTCTTCCTGAGTTTCACATTTTTTTCATATCTGGAAATCAGAACTATAATGTTTCAAGGGCTACCTAGGGATATATCTGAAATCTTGGAAGGATTACAAGTAAATACGAAGACAGCATGGACCAAAATTTGAACAGGTTAATAAAATTTTCTAAACATTTCTGAGATATCTTCAAACATTAGAACACGTAAAATCATAGAGGGACTTCTACTTCTCCCATTCGTGTCATCAAGTACATAAGAACTACTATGTTGATAATTCTCAATGCAACTCATTAATTATCTTGATTCAGAGGTTACAGAATATATGGCTGTCACTATCAACAAATCTTCTTGAAAGGAGATAAGAATCTACAAAGGAAAAACTTCTGATGTTTACAATTATGAGGCAAAAATATTGTTAATTCTGGTCTAAAATGGCACTGCAGGAAGACCCTAAACTCACCTCCGCCATGGACACGCCAACTCTGCACCTATTTACAAAGCAATTCCTCCTGAAGAACTGAGGGCTGACTGACCAGCTTCTGTACAACAAAAGATAGACCACAGACAGAACAGCAGGAGAGATGGAATGAAGGGAACTCCCACCCGATGTCGCCAACTGCACTGTAGAGGGATGGCTCTTGGGGGACCAGGAGCAAATTTGTCTGCACTAGGGCATGGAAACAAAGCTGGGGTTTAAAAGAGCAACTAACTATAAAAGGACTAGCCCTAGAACCCTGCCACACAATGGGGACACTACTAAAACTCTCTCCAGGTTGGAGAGGCTGTTGAATCACAATTTCCATTCTCCCTCCACCTTGATAGAATGGATGGGAGCAGGGTCCAGCACCTTAAGTGGATAACCACCCCACTGAGCCCTGGGCCCTTAGTCCACACCAGCTCTAGCTGTCCCACCTAGGCATCCCCAGAGTGTGCACCCTGGTCAGCACTTGCTGCAGCTCCAGGTGTTACACTGAGGTGGCAGAAATACAAAGAACCCTAGAAAACTTCCCATACCACTTCAGCTTCACATGGTTTGCTAGGGCACCCTGGGATGCAGAGTGCTCTGGGACCTCCTGGCTCATGCCTGCATTGGCTCCAACTGCTTTGCTGGGACACCCTTCCCCCCTCCCCAGTATGGAGCATGGTAGGAATCCCCAGCCCATGCCCATCCCACCTGCCCTGCCAGGGCACCTGCTGCATGGAGTGTCCCGTGCCCCCAAAGCCTGTGTTAGCCTCAGCTCTAGTCACCCCTCCAGGGTACCTCTGCATTGAGCACCCCGTGACACCCTGGATTGCCCTCACTTCAGCCTCAGCTGTCCTGCCAGGGCAGGCTCTGCTTGGAGAGCCCTGCGACCACTCCAGCCCATAAATATTTCAACTTAGGGACCTCCAGCCAGCTAATCTTACAAGTACAGAGTCTATACAAGGGAGAACCATATACAACACTGTTCCTTCAAGATTAAAGTTGCTGTTCTACCTAATTCATAGACCTAAAAATCAAAATGACAAGACAGAGGAACATGCTGTCCAAATGACAGAACGAGAGAAAACCTCAGAAAAAGAACTAAATGAAATGTAGATTATCAGGCATACTGCTTAAGAGTTTAAAGTAATGATCATAAAAATGATCACTTGGCTGCAGAGAAGAATGGAAGAACTCAGTACTTCAACGAAGAGAAATATAAAAAAGAACCAACCACAGCTGAATAATACAATAATTGAAATGAAAAATACAGTAGAGGAGATTCACAGTAGTTTAGCAGATGCAAAAATATAGATCTGGAAGACAGGATAATGGAAAGCATCCAAGATAAACAGCAAAAAGAAAAAAGAATTTAAAAAATAAGGACAGGTCAAAGGATCTCTTGGACAACATCAAGCAAACATTTGCATTATAGGGGTTCCACAGGGAGAAGAGAGACAGAAAAATGTATTTTAGGAAATAGGTGAAAACATCCTTAACCTGGGGAAGGAAAGAGACCTCTAGATTCAGGAAGCACAGAGAAGTCTGAACAAGTTGAATCCATGGAAATCTACACTATGACACAATAATAATTAAAATGTCAAAGGTTAAAGATAAAGAGAATTTTAAAAGCAGCAAAAGAGAAGCAAAAAGTTATATACCAGGGAAACCCCACAGGTTGATCTCTCAGCAGAAATTGTGCAGGCCAGTGGGAGTGACATGACATAGCCAAAGTACTGAAAGGAAAAACCTTACAACCAAGAATACTCTACCCCAAAAGACTGTCATTGAAAATTAAAGGATAAAGTTTCCCAGACAAAAAAAAGAGTTGTTCATCAGCACTAAACCAATGTTACAAGAAATCTCAAAGGAACTCCTTTAAGAGAAAAGCTTATAGTTAAAGAAAATTGTGAATAAAAAGAAGTAAAATATGAAAACATACATAAAATGTGGAGGGGGAGTAAGAAAGCTCTTTTAGCACAGGTTCAAACTTAAGTGATCATCATTACTATTATAGACTGCTATATAGTTAGGATGTTATATATGAACCTCATGGTAACTATAAACTCAAAACCTATAACAGATACAAAAAAAATAGAAAGAAAGCTAAGCATAATACTACAGAAAGTCATCAATCACAAGTAAAGAGAGCAAGGAAAGAAGAGCATAAAAACTATAAAACAACCAAAAAACAATGGTCTAAATATTCTAATCAAAAGACAGAGGGCAGCCAAATGGATAAAAAACAAGATCCATCTGCATGGTGTCTACATGAGACTTGCTTCAGATCTAAAGACATATATAGCCTGAAAGTGAAAGGATGGGAAAAAAAAAATTCCACGAGAATGGAGATGGAAAAAAAAAAAAAAGCTAGGGTAGAAACTTTATTAGACAAAATAGACTTTAAAACAATGTCTGTCACATGAGACAAAGAAGGACATTACACAATGATAAAGGGATCAGTTCAACAAGAGGTTTAATGGGTTTTAAGTATCTATGCCAGCAACACCAAAGCACCTAAATACATAAAGCATATAAGTAGCAGACATAAAGGGAGCACTACTGAGGATACTATAGTAATAGTAGGGGATACTGACACTCCACTTAAATCAATGGATTATGCAAGCAGAAAAATCAATTAGGAAATAATGTCTTTGAGCAACACTTCAGACCAGATGAACTTCAGATATATACAGAATATTTCATGCAAAAAAATATACATCTTTTCAAGTACACATGGAACATTCTCCAGAATAGATCACGTTAGGCCACAAAACAAATCTCAAATTTAGTAAGAATGAAATATCCTACATCTTATCCAACTACATGTTATGAAATTAGAAATCAATCACAGGAAAAACTGGAAAAAGGACAAACACATGGAGGCTAAACAACATGCTACTAACAACCAATCAGTCAACAAATCAAAGAGGAAATAACACATGGAAACATGAAAATGAAAACAAAGGCCTAAAATATTTGGGCTATAGAGAAAGCATTAAAGGGAAATTTATAGTGATACAGACCTACCTCAAGACAACAGAAATCTCAAACAATCTACACTTATACCTAAAAGAACTAGAAAAAGAAGAACAAAGAGAACTCAAGTTAAAGTAGAAAATAATAAAGACCAGAGCAGAAATAAACAAAATAGAGACCAAAAACACATTGTAAAAGATCAATGAAACCAAAAGCTGGTTCTTTGGAAAAAAACAAAAACAAAACAGACAAAATTGATAAACCTTTATTATCAAGGAATAAAAACACAAAATCAGAAACAAAATAGCAATCGAAATCACAGAATACAAAGGATTGTAAGAAACTACTACAAAAATATTATATGCTGACAAAGTGGACAGACTAGAAGAAATGGTTAAATTCCTAGAAACTTCTGAAATTCCTAGATCTTCTGAAACTAAATCAGGATGAAACAGAAAATCTGAACAGATAATTAATAGTAACGATATTGAACTGAGAATTAAGAACCTCCCAACAAAAGTCCAAGACCAGATGAATTCACAGATCAATTCTACCAAATATTTGAAGAAGAGTTCATAAGTATTCTCCTCTAACTATTCCAAAAAACTCCAGAAGCACCATAAAAAAAAAAAAAAAATCCAGAAGGTAACATACTGAATGGGAGAGGCTATGTGCAAATGATATATTTGATTAGAGGTTAATATTCCAAATATATAAAGAACTTCTACAACCCGACACCCCTCCCTGCAAATAACCAAAAAGGGGCAGAGGATCTGAATGCATTTTTTCAAAGACATACAGGTGGCCAAGAGACACATGAAAAAATGCTCAACATCACTATCAAGGGAAATGCCAATCAAAACCACAATGAGATCATCTCACACCAGTCAGATTGGCTGGAATCAAAAAGAGAAGAAAAAAGTGTTGGCGAAGATGTGCAAAAAGGAACACTCAAGCACTGTCGGGATTGTAAATAGGTGCAGCCCCTGGGGAAAACAGTCTGGAGGTTCCTCAAAAAATTAAAAATAGAAATACCATATGATCCAGAAATACCATACTGATATTTACCCAAAGAAGTTAAAATCATTGATTTGAAAAGACATATGCACGTTTTCTGCAGCAACATTATTTATAATAGTCCAGATATGGAAGTAACCCAAGTGTCCACTGATAGCTGATGTGTGTGTATGTATATATGTGTATGTCTGTGTGTATATACACACAGAATATTTCTCAGCCATAAAAAAGCCATAAAAAACAAAGAGATCTTGCCATTTGTGATAATATGGATGGACCTAAACAGTATTATACTAAGTGAAGTAAGTCAGAAAAAGACATACATCTGACATCAGTTATATGAGGAGTCTAAAAAACAAAACAAATAAAAAACTAAAAGCAGAAACAGACCCACAGAGAACAAACCAATGGTTACAAGAGGGGTAGAGTGTGGGGGACGGGCAAAATCGGTAGAGGTGAGTGGGAGATACAGGCTTCCAGTTATGGAATGAGTAAGTCACAAGGATAATAGGTACAGCACAGGGAATATAGTCAGTGGTATTGTAATGGCACTGAATGGTGACAGAGGGTAGGTTCACTTGCAGTGAACAGACCATAAAGTATGGATTTATCAAGTCCCTACGCTGTACCCCTGAAACTAACGTAACATTGGGTCAACTGCACTTCAACAAAGAAAAATGTGTGTTCAGCACAGCATATACATCGGCTACTCTTCCTTTTACCCACCTATTCCCCTATTCAGCCAACCATTTATCCAAGAATCGTGTGCTAGGCCCTCTCTTGTGAGTGTATGGGGACATAGCAGTGGAGCAAACAAGACCCTTATCTTCAAAGCATTAATATTCTAGCAAAGACAGACAGACAAATAACAAACCAAGCAAACAAATGAATGGCATTTCAGATAGAGACATTTTTTGAAGAAAAATAAAGCACAAGGAGGGTATAGAAGATGACTACATAAGGTATATGGGACTATTTTAGATATAGTGGTAGAGGAAGGCCTCCTGAAGAAGCAATTTCATCAGCATTTCATTATTAATGGCTAGGAGTATGACTGGTATTTACTAAAATGGCACATCCTTCTCCCATTCTGCTTAATAGCTGCCAGTGGAGCACTGCAGCACATCCCTTTGAAAATTAATAGTTTGGTGCCAATATTAATTCTAAAGAGATTTTTTTCCTTTAGTTGAAAAATAAGAGAATGCAGCATTTTGATGTACAAAGAGATTTTTCCCATTGCTCCTATCTGGTAGGGCAAAACAAAAGTTAGAGAATGAATAGGTTCTGAGTCAGACTATGTGCTTTACTAAGTGAACAAAAGATAATATGAAGGTATCATTTTTTTTTTCTTTTTAATGAGGCAGTTTTGTAGGCATTCCTTTCATAATACAAGCTTTATAAGCAAATTTTAAAGCGATAAAAATACTTTTTAGGCTGGCAGTTGCTCATTAAATTATATAATGAATAAAAAGATGTTCTGAAAAGGAAAAAGCATGATATGAACGTTAGGAAGGCATTTTAACTATTATTGGCCAACTCACCTGAAGCTGAAGGAAGCTGATCATAGTCCTGTGATGTTCTGTTGGATTTGACATTTTCCCCTGGTAATCTCCTAGCAGGAGGCAGAGGGACTTGACCACTTACTGGATCAAAGAAGGGGTCTTAAAAGTAAAGATAATTTTCAAGTTAAAATGATCTCTACCAAATTGCTGAAGAAAAACATTCTAGAAGTGCTCTATAAAGATCAAAGGTTTTGAAAATTAGAACAATAATTTCATGACTGATATTAACCTTCTTTTAATCCTATTTTCTAATTTATTCATTACTTGCTCAAATATGCTCTTCACATTTATTCCTAGACAATACAAAATACTAATTATATATTTTCCAGATCTAATTATAAAATTCTTGGTGATAAAAGCTGCTGCAAATTTTTATTTTCTGTCCCATTCTGTCTGGTATAATGAATAGAAACTGTTGCAAAGTAGAAGCACCTGGGTGACTCAGTTGGTTAAGCATCTGCCTTCGGCTCAGGTCATGATCCCAGGGTCCTGGGATTGAGCCCCGTGTCAGGCTCCCTGTTCAGTCGGAGGTCTTCTTCTCCCTCTGCCCTTCCCCCTGCTTATGCATGCTCTCTCTCATAAATATTTTTAAAAATTAAAAAAAAGAAACTGTTGCAAAGTAAAAGAAAAAAAAGAGGGTTTGAATTCTGCCTGTAAGCACCATTATCAAGTCTGTTAATCTCTAAGCATTAGGCATAACCTATAAAATGTACCTGACATTTGGGATTTGTGAAGATTAAATAAATTCATGTGTGTGAAATCTCCTGTATATATAAAGTGCTCCTTAAATTACTACATTGGGCATCCTAAGCTAAAAGTCATTTTTAACTGGGTCACTGAACAGTAGATTCAATTGTTAAAAATTGTGGTATTAGTACCTTTAAGCTTTTTACATACAGTAAAAAGTTGTAGTTTTAACCACCTTGGCAGAACAGTGGCATCTGAAATAGTACAAATTATGAATTATACACAAATTAAATTTACTTTTGCTACTTCTAATGATGTTTATTAATTGGAACTGAAGGCAGAAAAATAAATGTTGTCAGTGTACTATATTAAATTGTTAGGACCAAAAATATAACTGGTTTAAAATTAGTAGCATATAGGTTTAAATCCATAGAACTGGTTTCATTTCTGAGTAGATAAACGCTATCTCTGCAATGTCTGGTTCACTGATAATTTACTTAGCCACCACTTCTATCTCTAGCTCCTCTGTTTTCTTCTCTCATATTACCTTCTGTTATGTCTGCCACTTATCTCCAGAGGTAGTGTAAGTTCTTTCGAGGGAAGGGGTCTTGTGTTCTCATTGTGTTTAAATTATATCACCTACCACACAGTACCAAGCACACTGCTAGGCAAATGGCCTGAACGTCATAAATCTATGCTTTTAACTACCAAAAATAAATCCAGATTGATTCATATCTTTCATAAATTCAAAATTAGTGAAATCTGAATTACTAACATAAGATTAAAATCATAACTATTAAGGATCCAATTATATTTTATTGTTTTAATGTCCCTTTAAATTTGTCATGAAGAATATGTAAGAATCTGATTATGAAGAAAATTAGCACATATTTACACTGATTTTTTAACTAGGTAATGTAAGGCAAGAGTTGAAATCTTGATTGTCATTTTCCCCTTTTTGAGTATAATGATTATTCCTAGCTTTGCTGGAGACTTTTTTGACCTAAGTAAGGCTATTTTACTTGCTTTCTATAAAATTCAAGATTAAAACTAATGTTAGATTTTGCACTTTTGATATTTAAAAAGTCAATGGTTCAGCCTCATTAATTTTGCTGAAACATTTTAGGAAGCATTGAGAAGATAAATTCATGCAACAAATGTTTATCCTTTGATTTGGAAGAGTAAGTATTTGGAACTAGGTATGCTGATTTCTGCATCAGTTTAGAAATTTCCCGAAGATTTAGATTTAAATATTCAATAAAATTTACTTTCCATTATTGTGCATTTTAAACATTGCTGATATAACATTAGATCAGAGGAAAGCATGCCTTTTACAATACATACACTTATTAAAAAATCTCTTTAGGGGTAATTTATAGGTTTGTCAAACATACTTATGTCCATACTAACTGTGCACTTTAAACATTAGCTTCTGGATATACTATAGGGTCATAAAGAGACTACAAAATATATAGTTGTGTAGGGTATTGTTCCTTTAAACTATTTCACTTAAAAAGTCACTAGGTATACTAAAAATATTACCATAAATGGCAAAAAATACTTAGGTCAGTTATAAATCACTACCATCCGTTTCTTCCTTTTTTTTTTTTTAAGATTTTATTTATTTATTCATAAGAGAGAGAGAGAGAGAGAAGCAGAGACACAGGCAAAGGGAGAAGCAGGCTCCATGCAGGGAGCCCGACGTGGGACTTGATTCCAGGTCCCCAGGATCACGCTCTGGGCTGAAGGCGGCGCTAAACCGCTGAGCCACCCGGGCTGCCCCATGTCTTTCTTTATGCTAAATTTGCTACTAGTCCAGTGATAGGGTACACTGGGCTTCTATAGCAAGGTTGAAAGTATTCAGGTTTCAATAGGAAAAGATCAACCCAGTTACTACAGACAGCACAATAATCAACTGTCTCCCGATAATTTTGAAAAGCAATCGAGTTTTTAGAAATAAATCCTTCAAAAACTAATTAAAGTAAAATTTTATATCCACAGTTAGAATTAAAACATAGAAACTGAAAATATAATAGCCAATGTACCATTTATCTAGTAATAAATGTTTGAGAAATGAGTGAATAAACACGATGGCATTAATCTATTCTAAAAAGCAAAGTACTATTGTCTGTGATTTACAGTATGGTAATGCTAAATTAAAATTTTAATACTTAGTTCAGAGATTATAGAAATCTAAGGGAAGACTGGGAGGAAAAGTTTGCTCACTATAAAAGAAATGCGGAAATATGCATTGATTGAAATTATGCTGCGTAAGAATGAAACCTATTAAATGGTTATCTCTAGGGGGTGGCACTGGGGAATGTTTTTAATTCCTTTTTTTTCATTATCTGAAACACTTCCCAAATATTTACTCAAGTGTAGAAAAAAAGGCAAATAAAATTGGACAGTTAAAATAGTGGTGTATTTTCCTGTGGGGCTGTCCAAAAACCATCTGGTTGCTTTATCAGTTATCCTCCGAATTTTAAAAGAGTATCAATGCAGGATCTCATTGTTAGAAAGGTCTGAAGAGCTATTTAGGTGAAATGAAATTCCTCCCTCTCTGCGGCCCTCACTCTTTAACTCACATTCATAAACTCCCTAACTAGGTAGTGATCTGGCCACTACTTAAATCCTTCAGTGCTAGAGAACTCACCACCCCTCTAAAAAAATAATTCTTTTATACAATGCTTAAGAATTCTTACTTTAGAAAATTGTGATGAAATTTTCATTCTTAATCATATTCACTGGTCTGATCTTCTGAGGAAACATGGAGGAAATCTAGTCCTCCTTTCACAAATACTGTAACTAGAGACAACTCTAATATGTGTATTCAAAGTCATCTCTCTTGTTAAACATTGCAGTTCCTGTCATGCGCTGTGGTTTCTGCGGTCAGGTGTAAACTCTCTTTACCGCCCTGGCTGCCTTTCGCCAGGACTACCCCAGCTCAGTATTTCTAACCCTTGAGTATGCCTCACAATCCCCCAGAAGGCCGGTAGAAACAGACTGCTGGGCCCTACTCCCAGAATTTCTGATTTGGTAAGTCCTCCTGGAGCCTATGAATTTTAAGTAGGACCCCCGGGTGACACTGATGGTGCTGGCTGGAGGACTACGGTTTGAGAACCAACCACTGCTCCAGCTCTAGCCCCTCAGTTCTTCAACATTTCCCCACAGTGGTCTCCGGGCCAGCTGAGCACTGGACCTAACCTCACTCCTTCTCTGGTCTGAACTCTGGAAGTGCCACCCTCAGATGGCAGGAGCTCCCTTGGTAGTCACATCATGACTGTTTCATAAAGGTCACAGTTAACGGAACTGCCTAAATCCTCTTCCATAACTCTTGCTAAATGACCCAAGTATTCTATTTTACTTATGAAATTGCATTTCTGGATCCAACTGGAAAACTTTCATTTAACTGTAATCAAGTCAAATTATTTGGCTTTTAGAGTTGAATGGTGACTTTAGGATTGGATAAGGACTTCAAAAGAGATTCCAGGTTAGAAAAAACAGTGAAAGAAAGGTTCAACCAAGGGCTGCCAGGCATGTTGTGTATTTTGTGCACTGCACAAAGACATGTAGTTATGGGAATGAGCAGACTGAAATGCAGCCTTGGCTTTGTTCCTGGAGCACTGGCCCTGGCACAAGGTAGAAGGAGGGGCTGCCTCTTTCAACCCACCAGCACAAAAGAAGTGCCTTTTTGTAATCTGAACAAAAGCACATATCTGCTAGCAAAGTAGAAAGCTTTTTTTTGAAGATTCTTCAGGTTTTGTTAAGAGAGGACTAGCCCATCCAGAATAGATGCTCATGCACAGCAGTGGGCATTACTATTTGCCAAAAGAAATCTTGCATGAAGGCTGAACACCAAAAACAGATAAAAGAAGCATCAGAGCCGTGCCCCTGCTTTGCTTCCCCCCACATTCTGCAGGAGTCCTAAGGTTCCTTTGCAGAAACACAGGACCTTACAGTTTGAAAACTGTTGCTACACAGAAGTCAGTGGGCTTATAAGGCTGCAAAGGTGAACTTGACTCAAGTATGCAGGGCACTGAGGGCACTGAATGCTGGGAATAAAGAGGGGCGTTTGATCAGGTATTTAGCACAACACCAGAAAGAAATCCAACTTTTTTTTTTTTTAAGACATCTATCCTTTGTCTTTAATTAGGGATAATGATTTCATTAAGGAAACCAATTCTCAATCATGCCCAGCGAAGATTTATCATTTTACTAGACTAAAATTTTACAGCATGAACAACAGTGAAAGCAACAGCACTACAACGTTCATACACTCTGCTTTAATACAGCAATCACCTCTATTTCCCTTTTATGATTCTATAACTAGTGAGTCAAACTTTCATTTATTATTTAAAGGGTATTCTTTAATGAAGTTTATGGACATAAGAGTGAAGAAAGGTCACAAATCTTTTATTTTAGATATATAATGTATTAATTTGCAAAATGATACTCAAATGCTTGTTTATGAGTCAAAAGAAACCATGCTCTATTTATTATTATGTAAGAAAAATTAAAATATTTCTTTTGAAAAGGAGGCAAGCTGATATATGTGGTCTCAGGAAATTAAGAGGATACAAACTTCCAGGTATAAAATAAATCCTGGAGATTAAAAGTACAGTATGGGTGGGGCACCTGTGGCTCAGTGGGTTAAGCGTCTGCTTTCAGCTTGGGTGATGATCTCGGGGTCCTAGGATCAAGCCCTGTATCAGGCTCCTTGCTCAGTGGGAAACCTGCTTCTCCCTCTCCCTGCTGTTCCCCCTGCTTGTGCTCTGTCAAATAGATAAATAAAATCTAAAAAAAAAAATGTACAGCATAGGGAATAGTCAATAATAGCATAAGAACACTCTATGATGACAGAAGTAACTACACTTACTGTGAGAACACTAAGTAGTGCATAGAATTACTGAATTAATATGTTCTACACATGAAACTAATAACATTGTATGTTAATTATGCTTTAATAAAAAATATATAGAGTTGATTAAAAATTGCTATCTCAATGGATCCCATAAAGGATCTAGCAACAGACTAGAATCTGCCATGTTAATAATATGAAAGGCTGGAAGAGGAAAGAAAATAAGTTATCATTTTTTTCCTCAGGAGTATTTATTATCAAGTGACATCAACATTATTGGGAGTAGAATCAGAATACCTCCATGTACAAGGGAAGGTCCAGAGACAGTCAACAGGTCCAAATGACACTGCCCTGGCCCCACGCTAGCCTCAGACAGTAGGTTACGGACGGTCGTTGCTGAGCTGCCTGGCAGTCAAGCAAAATGAAAACAAGTAAACCTATATATGAAATAAAAACAGTTTATACGACTTTTGTTTTACCTAATAAAAGGGGCATTTTCATTTTGTAATTTTTTTTAGTAATATCCACAGCATTTTTATGAAGTTTTTTTTTTAAAGCACAATGAAAAATAAAATTATGGTAACTAAAACATTTTATAATTAGCTCTTTTGATTAAAAACAAGTAAAAGTGTGTATTTGTGTAAAAATGTTCTCTTCCAACTCCTGGAAAGCTTGACTCAATTTTAAAAGAAGGCACTACAGTGACTTTTATTTCATGGGGCTTAAACCACATATACAAACAGTGATAGGTACCTTGTAGGAATCTGACCAGAGATTATCCAGAAGTTAGCCTTGGGAAAGGTTAACTGGTTTTAGAGTGACTCTTTTATGTTAAAGTTCATGTATAAAACAAAGATTTGAATAAGTGAAAAAGACAGCAAGTGTTATCAGTATTTATGATATAGGAATTAATAGGAGCCTAATAGTTATCCATGCTTTCTGCCTGGATTAGAAGGGGTATGACCCTTGCTTTTTGATTCATAGTTTCCAGTGAATTCATGGACTCCAGGAGGGGAGGGGGCATCTCATAGAGCAGGTGACACAAAGGACAATTCAAGCAATACTTACTGATGAAAAACTAACTCAAAATTATTTCTTAAAAAATGAGCCTCTTTTAGAAGCCAAAGCTACCTACTTCAAGTTACAGGAGTATAATTTGTGTGTCTCATCCATGAATCACCTCAAACTTTCTAGTTACCAAAATGACTGGAAAAGAAAAATTTAGGAAAATGAGTAGTAAAGGTGAATGGTAATGACTAAGATTCCCAAGTTTTCACTGAGCTAGAGTCGGCCCAAAATCAAATTGAGCCCTCATTAAAAACTTCTAGATTTATCTAATATAAAATGTAATTGTTAAAAAATTTTTCTATGTTTATCCAAACCAAATTGAGACAAAAATTTGAATATGGATCATAGTCTCATCAACATGACATACTGGATGATATCAGCAGATTTAATGTAACTGATTATTTCTTCCTGAAAGTGCTAATGGAGTGGATGGTTTGTTATAAGTCTCTTTATTTTTATTTCTATTCCTCACTCGAAAGGTTAAAAAAAAAAAAGCTATGTGTTGATTTTTCCTTGAAAAACAATAGTTTGATACACTGATACTAAAAATTAACAATGGTAACAATAAAATCAGATATTTCAGAAAAATCTATTAATGTTGTAATGCAATTTACCAAAACACTGTCTTTTTGAACACAATTATGACCCTCAGCCACAGCTAGTAAAATTAAAACTTACTAGGAAGAAATATTGAGCTCAAAATCTGGAGAGTCTCAATTCTGTCCTCATCACTAGTGCCCCATCGTGGAGCCCTTTTGGTTCTCAGGGACGCCTTCTGTGGCATAACGATGTTACCTGGATTGGACGAGTTCGGCAGCACCTATGATTCTTGTTGCTTCTGACATTTTTATAATCCTTTGCATTAAATTAACCAATTGACAAGCAAACCTGCCCAACTGCTGGTTTTCTCTACCCTGATTTTTCTGCTAAGGAGCTAGGAACCATACACTACTAATGCTTATTTGACAGTACAATCTTAGAAAATGAGTGAAAAGTTTCCTTTGGCTTTTCCCTCTTACCTGAAGGAAGAAGGAAAAGGTCCTGTCCTGAGGGTGGTCGGCTATTGGAGCCGGGAGGTTTAGAGTGTTCGATGAGACTGTGCCTTGCGGGAGGTGGGGGAGGCGGGAGGGATGGGGGTAGGGCATCAAAAGCATCTTCACCTGCATTTAAAGAAAGGTCAGTGTCAACAGCAGAACTTCATTAATGAAAACACAGCATCAGGCCAAAGTAATGATTGATTTTCTCTTGCTGCTCATAAAGAACTTCACCTGCAGGGTTTATCTCACAATTTACCAACTTTGAGAATGAAAGCTACTTATTTTTGGGGAGTGTTGGAAGAGAAACACAGGCACACAAACATACATGTTCACGTGCAATGTTTTTCTATCTTCCAGGCCTTTCTGGTAAAAGGCAGCTCTGCAGGTTATGAAAGAGCTTATTATCTACTTGTAACCTTTGTAATATTAAGGACATGATGTTTGAACTAAAAATTATTCTAACTCATACCATCAAAACAGAATTTTTTTAGTGTAACAGTAAGAGTTCACAGCCTCTTATTAGAAAAATCACACTATGTACAAATAATTTAACGTCACAGAATAGATTATCTTTCAAAGTTTATTCTTCTGGATTTTAATTCACTTAAAACTAATGTTGCATATATTTCATTGTCAAAATACAGAAAACGTACCTCTAGAAGAGAAATATATTTTTCTACTTATCAGATATCTCTAAAGAGGAACAGTTAAATATAGAACGATCTTCTCTGGTCCCCAAACTACTTATATTTGCATATTTCCCAGCTTTCGTAACTACAGAATATTGCAGCATGCTTTTATGTCTACTTATTTTTCCCTTGCCACATCTTACTATACTACTCATATTTCCCATACTTCAATTCTTTAAAACAATAAAAATTGCAATATTGCAATATATGTATTTTGGTAAGTAATCTCAAATACCTAGTGAATGAAACAGGGTATAAGCAAACACCTACAGATTCCAGTAATAAAAATTCATGTATTTAAATTTATTGACTTAAGCCAAAGGTATATTTTAAGGAAAAATGGCTTTACCATTAACCCAACTTGCCTTATGAAACATATTCAAA
The DNA here is from genome assembly GCF_018345385.1 of Vulpes lagopus. Classification (NCBI taxonomy): domain Eukaryota; kingdom Metazoa; phylum Chordata; class Mammalia; order Carnivora; family Canidae; genus Vulpes; species Vulpes lagopus. The sequence goes on along the minus strand of NC_054824.1, from coordinate 93,234,119 downwards.
GTATTTTCTCTAATGATCGAAGTCTTTTTCTAACTTAAAATATTTGAAGGTGTGGGCAACAGGGGGCAGGGGAGGAGAAAGAACTTTGCTATCATTCCAACCTTCAGCTATCTGCTACTTTCATTATCTTACTCATCCAAGTCCTTTTTTCAGCCCCTAAATGTCAGGTATACCATGCTAGGCACACAGGTAATGTGAAGATCAAAATCACAAGGTCCCAACGCAAGGAGCTTAGATTCCACCAGAAGATCTAAGGGAAACTCACAAAGAGGTATGATTCACAGGTGAAAGTGCCTCTGGTCTCACGGAGAGAGCTCTAAATTGTAAGAGGGACAGGCAACGCAGAAAGCGATATTCAGCAAGGTAAGCCCGGGATATCAGAGGCTCAAAAACATTTATTTATTAAGTGCAAGGATGGTGTCTTCTTGACAGAGGGAACGGTATAAAATAAACAGTATAAATCAAGCATAGATGTGCATGAAGAGCGAGAGGAAGGCTGACTTACAGACACAGGCTGCAACACTGACCTGCGTCGTCTCACACGGCCGGCACCAGCCATAGATAGCTGTTTACTTAAAACTGAAATTCAGTTCTACCCACAGTTGCACAGGTGAATATACAGATTCGTTATATCACCACATAAAGTTCTACTGGACAGTGGTGATCTAGGTCATGAAGACTGGGGTAACAGGTCAAAAACCAGCACATAGGAAGAAGTGGGAGGGAGAGAAAAAACTGTAAGTAAAAGTGTTGGCAGAGGCTTGTAATTGATGTTGGTGAGAATGAAGCAGTGAGCTACAGGAAGAGCAGAAGCAATTCTATAACTAGAAACACCATTGGTTGACGGTGTCTGGGGAAGAATCAAAAGGGTCATTTCACATTTCTGGATGCCTAATAATTAATTCAGGGAAGTTTATAGATAGACCTTGATCATACATGATTTTATGTTATGGTGACTTGTTATCGTGAAGCCTGAAGATGTGTGGAGATTCCAATTGTCTTCCTCTAAAAATAGGGTGAGAAGCTTCCTAGAATTAACACAGGTACCAGCAGCAACCAGCTTTAATATACATACACACGTGTACCTTTTTGCACACGTACCTACTAGTGTATTTTATATTAAAATTTGAACCAAAGAGACAGAGATTCTTTGGATATGCAATTGCAATGATTATAAGACAGAGTCTATTTCTCAGCTCTCTACAATAAGATATGTAATTTTCCATAATGTAATTAGCTAAGTAAGTGGAACTGGGTCATGTTATGCTGAAAGAAAAAGTAAGTACACATTCATTAAGAATTGTACTTAAAGAAAATCTCAGATGAACACTTCAAATCTACTAGAACACAAGGGCTCAGGGGGAAGGAAGGATGCTCTCACAGGTTTCTTGGACTGCATTCAGTACATGAAGAGACAGCTTACAATGCAGATTGATGGCCAGCCCTGTACCCATCGCTTCAATCATATAAACGGGATAGTGTTTACAGGAACTTGAGAGCCACCGCTACCTAGAGAATCCATTCTAATTCAGACAGATTTGTAATCTTGTAAGTCTGTGTTACATTGAACTCTGAACTCTGATCATTCAGATATTAACTGAAAGAAGAGGCAGGGTGGCTTGTTTGAAAATTTTTTTTAAAGGTTTCAACCTAATGGAGGGATGAGAAGATCATAATCAGAGGGCGTCCTGTTGAGTGAAGAACCATGCTTTGGATTGTCCCGAGTTGGAGGCCTGGCAGGTGGTAATGGCACTGGATCAGAGGCTGAATCAAAAACATCTCCTAGAGGATAACACAAAATCTTAATGTATTTTCAGTATAACAATGGCACGGAATTTTGCCTTTAAATTCTGACCATTAAGATGTAGAACACAAAGAGAATATGTTTTATACATACCCTTTAAATAAATGCCTAATTCAGGGATGTTTGATTTCTTCACCTCTGAAGATGTACCATGTGTTCCATTCAATACACAATGACCATTATCACAAGACCTAAAGCAGAGATCACAGGACAAAAATCAGAAGAAAAATTATTTTCCATTTAAAAGTAATTTGGAGGGGTGATAGGAACTAGCAATCCTGATCATATGCTAAAGCTTGAAAGTAAATGTAATTTCCTTTTCTGGAAAAAGTATAAGAAATATTTCCTAGACATTCTTACTCAGAACTATTTTTACAAAGAAGGAGTAAATAGCTCATGAAAGACAATCTTTTCTTAAAGTGAAATCACAATTACAAGGGCCACAAAAATTGTTGATAAGCTAAACACAACTGTGAAAATTAACATATATTTGGACAAGTTCAATAGTACCTTGTCAAGTGTTGAAGAAAAACATGCAGTAAGGCAAAACAAATATGTAATAGTCCCAACAGCTTTATTATTTGTTGATGGTATTTAACATGTTTTTATTTCTATACTTTAAGCTTTCCTTATAATAAACTGAACCCATCAAAGAATTATTAAATGTTCTGTAGTTTCATTAAAATTCTGATAGACATATTCAAAGACCTGAGGTCTGTTTTCGGATTTCACTACTGTTAGGATGAAAACTCTCGCACTTCTGACAACTGTAGAAAAGTGGCATTGGCAAAGGCCTTGGGTACACAACATATATTTGAATCTGGGGGTCTGTGAAAGATAATACTTACTAAAAAAGTATTTTTGTTATTTGTATTGGACATTGGAATCATACTCTGAACATAATGGACAAAATTGGGGCATGGGAAGATAGTGGGAAGACAAAGTTCAGGGCATATTTTGTATTTTTTTAAGTTTCAATTTATTCATGAGAGACAGAGAGGCAGAGACACAGGCAGAGGGAGAAGCAGGCTCCCTGCAGGGAGCCTGATGTGGGACTCTATCCCAGGACTCCAGGATCATGCCCTGGGCCGAAGGCAGGCACTTAACTGCTGAGCCACCCAGGCATCCCATATTTTGTCTTTAGAATATAGCTGTGTAACAACGAACTCTGCTCACCAAGTTATTCTGTTCACAAAAAAACTATAGAAAGCAGAGTTTATATTTTCCTTTTTCTGATTTACTCTGAATTCTTGGGGCAAAGTAAAAGTACATACATAATGGAGGAGATAGTGGATATTTAAATAGTTACTGCAAGAGTGGCTTCATCTGAAATTCATTTCCATTCTCTCTGGTGGCCACATCTATTTCAGGGGCCAGAGATGGTTCATTTGAAAATAGTTATCATGTATTGAATTTTCATAATAATGATGGATTTTTACTGAAACTGAATTGAATTATTCATCTACTGTTTAACTTTTTCCACATATTGACAATTTCTTCTGATATTCCAAAGTGGGAAAATGCACTGGGAAAGAAGTGTTTAAGCTTAAAGAGTGCTCTGTGGAGGACATAAGAAGGTACTTGATCCATCGGCTTTCAAGAACAAATTAGATAAAAAATTCTCTCCAATTAAGTTTAGGGATTATCAACATTTATTACTTCTCTATAACAATAGAAAGATGGTAATGGTGGTCATAATTCAAATTTATTTTCAGGATTTGGGAGGCCTACCATCAAAAATCTCATCCAATATGATCTGACAATTAAAATTTAAAGCATTGAAATTATACCTCTCACTTCTTCAGCTTCTGGAAAAAAAATGAAATCCCAAGGAAACCAAAAAAGCTCATCTTACTTCAGTCTTTAAAAATTACTATACATTTGTAAGAGCCAAAAGACCTAAGAATTGTGACAATTTGTGTTTGATGTGAAGGAATAACTTCCCTCTAATAAAAGTAGTAGACATTTGGTTCTTCTGATATAACAAATTGCCTCTCAGTTATTTATCTTCTCAGTGACACCATTTTATCAATTAATGTCTTAAACACCAGTGATTAGCAAGAAATACTTTGATTTTTGTTTTGAAATATGGAACCCTAGACTGCAGAATGTTAGTAATCCTGGATAAGAACTCTGCAGAGTGTTGATAATTCGAACGAGGGTCACTCTTGTAGATACCTCTCTGGCTAAAATGAAGATTTGCTCCTCTTTTCCAAGCATTGGATTTCACCTCAGTGTGATACTCAAAGAAAGGCACTAAAACATTTTTTAGATTTTTCATCTGGAAAGAAAGAAACACTCCACTAATAAAATGCTTTCCACTAAAAAAATAAAATAAAATAAAATAAAATAAAATGCTTTCCACTGATGGACTTGACCTTGAAAACGAAATGGCCCATGAAGTAAAGATGACATAGATGGCTGAGGTGTTTGGCAGTTCTATCCTCAATCGAGAGATGCTGGGAGGCAGGAAGGCTGGGCCTGAGCCATTTGCAGTGTGCCCAGCAGAGCTCCAGGGATTCCGTCACATTAAGGAAATGAGTTCACAAAGTAAGGTTTAAAACTGAGATTTGACTTATTGAGTACCTCATGTAAGTCAGGTGAGAAAAAAGAAAAATATTTGAGACCACAGATTATTAACTCAATTATGTAAGTGTAGAATCATCCTTCTAATTTAAAAACATCAATATTTCAACACACACTACTCATGTTTATTTTTTATTTTTATTTTTTTTAAACATTTTATTTATTCATGAGACACACACAGGCAGAGGGAGAAGCAGGCTCCATGCAGGGAGCCCGACATGGGACTCGATCCTGGGTCTCCAGGACCTGGGCCGAAGGTGGCGGTAAACCGCTGAGCCACCCGGGCTGCCCCACACTACTCATTTTTAATAACTCTTATATACCTCAGTAGAGCTGCCATTTTGAAGACCAAGAATGTCTTTATTATAAGAACAAATGACTGACAAGAAGAAAAAAAAGAAAAACACTGTTCCTCACATTCTTATTTGATCTAAGGAAAGGTAAAATAGTTTCTGATAAAAAAAAAAGATAGTTAAGGGAAATACTTTTAGTGTTTTTGGTTGTGTTTTTGTTTGTTGACTTCTTCAGGATATGATGAATAGAAGTAGGTAGCATATCAAGAAGGGAAATGAATATATACTAGTCTTTATATCATGAAAAAAAATTCCACGGAAGGTCGGATAATACTTTAGTTTCTGAGCACTGATTTCTCTTCTGAGATAGGTGCTTAGAACTGATAAAATGCATTGAAACTAGTGTACTGAAAATTCATGAATCACCGCAATACATAATGTACAGCAAAGTTTTATCAGACTATAATTTGTTCTAAGTGGGGAGAGGGCCAACAAAATGGTCCATTAGATTTACTCGTCAATTTATTTAATTAAATGACTTCCTGATTAATGAGAAATCTGCATCTTTGAGTTTTCCCTGAAAATAATGCAGAAAATGGTATATAGGAAGAGAAGGCTTTGAACAGGAAGGATTTTTAATTAAATACATGTGATTCAGATGCTTAAAAACAAAAACCACACATGATAATGTTTATGCTGTGAGATGTGAGGTGATAAAAGCTGCCCGTATGCTTACCTAAGAGGAGGTTTTACGTTATGGCAATGAGATGGTTGTGAATTCAGGGAAACAGGATGGGATGAAGGAATCTTGTATTCATCATCATCTTCCTCGACTGAGTCTCTGGTTTTCTCTGAAAGGGGATTTGCTAACGGGCCAGTACACCTACCAGAGAGGGAAGAAAATCCAGTCTAGTTTAAGCATAACAATTCAAAACATGGAGTCGGGTGTGATAGACTTAAATCAAAGGAACTACTTTGTCACTTGTGTTCATTTTTCCATTACAGGGTAACATCCGAAGGGCTGTTCTTATACTAAATACAAATGAAAAGGATTTTCAATCTTTTGTTAAGACTCTAGTGATGAAATAAAAGAATTTTCATACTTATAACTTTAAATGGCACAGTATGAAAAACTAGTATCCTGTCAGATTAAAAAGGTCTTAAAGTTTAAAAAGATGTATAAAATTATCCAAACCAAAGTCATTAAAATATTACCATTTTGTTCCAATTTAACTTAAATGGGTAAATTAAGATAATAAATATATACGCATGGTAGTTTTATGTATTAGTGAAGTCTTTATAGAAAGGTCAAACTTTCTGTCTCTTGTGAATATTACCTATAGCTGAAAAAAATTCAGTTCAATTAAATGAATTCTTTCTCCTGTAAAGTTCAAGTACAATTCAAATTGTTAATTTTTTCCCCCTTACTAAGAACTAAAAATGACTGGAACAATTAGAAGTAGATAATAAGAGAACTTATTAAGTCTTTGAGGTACAGTACATTATTTTTATGGCTTCAATTCCCTGGCTAAATAAAAAAGAACAAGAATGAGTACAACAATTACCTAATATCAAAAGAAATTTTCAGGCATTTTACCCATCTATGAGAATAAATAAAACAAAGCAAAACAAGAATACAAAACATACCGTTTTCCCACAGTTGTTGCTAATGAAGTTAAATCCGACCCTTGCTTATGCAAGAAACACACAAACCTACCCTAACTTTAGGAGATCCAACCAGTTTGCAAGACACTGTTGCTAATATATAAATCGGAAGCTTTTGTTAATCATTGTGAACCTCTGTTTCATTAAAAATATTAAAAAAAAAAAAAAAAATCTTTGTGACTGCAATATTGAAGCACCTTCTGTAGAGGGAGCAAGAGTCCTTTGGTATATGTGCCATCAAGCCTGAAATAACTTCATCTAGATTTCTTCTCACTAGCTAGAATGAGAAAAATTTTAAGGGCTTTTCTCTGCGCCCATAACAAGAAGACATTGTGAAAAACGTTCAAGTTTTCAAGTTTCAACTATGTATTTGAATCCTTAGAAAGTTCAAAGATTAGAAGAAATGTCTCTCTTAAGACTTTTCAAAAGCATATTTTACCTGTCTTTGAAGACTTTTTTCAATGCGGATTTTTGAATCCTTGTTTGTTTGAGCTATCTCTGAATTCAGATGACAGTTTAGAGTGAGATGAAAGCACAGTGACAGAAAGTCCACTGTCCCTGCCCAGAGCCCAAGCTCATAACCTTATTAATAACCTAAGGGGGACACCTCCTGTGGTGCAACCTTAGAGGAAGTAGAAGAGCTGGTGAGAACATGAATTGCAAAATGGTGATCCGATTGATGGGTATTAGAGTAGGGACTTCAAACATGACCCTTCTAAGTCTTATAAACACAGACATCTATTTACCTAAGTCAAGGACCAGAATGGGTTCTATTAGCAAATCAAACAATATACATCCTTTCTATGTCCTAATATACTTTCATTCATAATGAATCCTGTTTTCCTATGCAATTCAAGCATATCTTGTATAAAAGAAAAAGGAAAAGACTTACTGACCAATTGTTCAACAACATCCATGTTAGAAGTCTACCATCTATCTGCCTGTTGTGGATTACTTCCAAAGATTTAAGAGTTTCCAAAGAAGGACTGCATGTTGAGACAAGAATGGGCAGTCTTTGAAACCACAACCGTTATGGCTGATTCTATATTTTCTCTTCAACGATAAAGAATTTCATCTGGGTAATTCACACACCTCCCCCTTGTGCCTTCCTGCAAATCAACAGATGGGGTATTTCTGAAGAAAATGAGAAGTAAAGCCCATCTAAGATTTTATGGAATAATAAGGGCTTAAAGCTAAAATTTACTAATCATAGATTATTAGCTTAAATGGATTTTAGTGGATTATATATAGAAGTGAAAAATGTCTTCAAGTGGCATTTGTATCTAAATCCAAAAAAGTGCTTAGATATCCCATTTATCAGCGTTTTAATAAGTTCTAAAGAGTCAGATTTTTCTTTGTATTTTTAATGCAAACTTCTATCAATATAATATTCTACTTAGGTAAGCCAGTTTATAATATTCCAGTGCATAAAAAAACTTTTTTTTGAAGATTTATTTTAGAGAGAGAATGCATGGGGAGGGGGAGGGGTAGAGGGAGAGGAAGAGAGAAACTTTAGCAGACACTATGCTCAGCACGGAGTATAAGGCTGGGCTCAATCTCACAATCCTGACTGAGATCATGACCTGAGCCAAAACCAAGAGCTGGATGCTCAACTGGGCGTTTAACTGACTGCGTCACCCAGGTGCCCCTCACTCCAGTGCATTTTATTCAGCATTATATAACTTCTTATATCAAATTAATCTTATCCAGTTCTGAAGGGGAAAAATAAAAGCAGTTTCTATCATAAAAAATGGGAATGTACAGTATGGACTTGGGGTGATTATGTGTCAATACAGGTTCAGCTGTTTTAATAAATGTACCATGAAGGTAGAAGATGCTGATATTGGAAAAGGCAAGGCATGTATGGGGGCGGGAAGTATGTGGGAAACCACCATACCTTCTCAATTGTGCTGTGAATCTAAAAAAAAATAAAACCTCTCATCACTCTACACTTCTCTAAAAAATAGTTTTAATAAAAAGACAAGGTACACAGAAGATAAAGAAGTTGTATAGAAAGTATACAATTAAAAAAAAAAAGAAAGTATACAATTAATATAAGAGACATCTCTGCACATAAATTACACGATTTGTAATTGTATGTGGGATTTTCTTCCCCTTCACAAACTAATTTAAAAAGGAGGTTCGATTTTACTTGCAACTAAGTAAGTGATAAAATAACAAGTTTAACAATTTTCGGCAGCTATCATGTATGATTACTTTTGGCAGCGGAGAAAATACCTAACCTATGGACACTAGAAAATTTTCGGTCCTTGATTTGGCTTCTGAGAAATGTTTAGGATATCAGAGGAACAAAATAGAGCAGACTGCATTTGGCTGCTTCCAAGGTAAAGCTGCCAAGTAAACCGTCTTGCCACTTACACCCATTACTTCATCCCCTTTACATGAGCCTCATACGCTGGCCCGGCATTCTGCATGGTGGCTGTCATTCTGGAGTTAATCCGCTGGTAATGCACAAGGACACATTCTCTCAAAGGCGCACAGTCATTTTCTCCCCCACCTGCACCTCTTGTTAAATCCACTGTGTGTTAGTTATTGGAGCCTTCGTGAGAAATACATCCGCTTTCTGCAAGTGCACACTTGAAAGAAACCGAGAATATATTTTCTAATGCTGCTCTTAGTGATTTTTACATTTCATAACCAACTCACAGATACACCCCTCTAGAGCATTTTATATCCTTGGTGTGAGGGGGGTGACCTGCACATCCCACTGGCTTTATTTAGGTAACCTAGAACTCCAACATCACCCTTGCCATGTGCTTTTCTTTCCTTCAACTGAGCGAGTTCCTGGTAACGCACTTAGTCCATCAACTTTTCCAGAAGAAAGGCAAAGTAGAAATATCCATTTTTATTGTCTATAGACAAACCTCCTGTGACACTGCCTGACAAAACAGGTTTCTTTCAAATTTAATTTGTTCAATTATGTGTATTTGGTATATGTTCCTTCACGGACATTGTGTTTTCTATGTACTCATCTATGTCTGTCATCTATTTCTGTCCTGAATTGCAAAATGCTTCCAGCTAGACCCTGAGTCAACAAAGGCCTGGCAGGTGTGTGTCCAGGGGAGCACTCACAGCTTTTAGACAAAAATGAGTGGTTATCAGAGAAATAGGTGACCAAGCTGCTAAGGGAAAAAGAACAATCTTGTTTTTAAGGATTCTTTCATAATCTAGAAAAGCATCTTAAATATACTATTTTGCTCGTTTTCTACATGTAAAAATGTTTGTTTAATCATATCTGAAGACAAGGTTTTAAAAAATGTATTTTCTTAAAACCAGATCTTCAGAACCTGTTGTATATATTAGTCCATATCTCTTGTATTAATGTCACAATACTAACAGGGAAAATAGTTAACTCAGGGAAGTCCTTGCCCTGAGAAGTGGTAACATAAAATAAAGCTGTATTTGAAGTGATTGCATATATGCCACAAATAACTTCCTCAGTACATCAGAGTGATTTTGAAGGTTCTTTCATGACACCAAGAAAAGTTGGTGTGGTCTATTATTAAGTTTAACATTAAGCCTTCCTATAAGCTTTAATTATAGCATTCACAGACTTGTATATAAATTGGAGAAAAAATTTTAAGTGACTTTTTTAAGGGAACTTATTCAGAACCAATATAGATCTCTAAAATTTTTAAGGGTTCTGCTTTAGAAATCAAGTAGATACCGAGGAAACACATACCTTTATTGAGAATCTATCTTTCCAATATATGTTGGATGTTAAAGACCTTACGATGATATTTAAAGTGGCATTATTTGTAATTGCCAAAAACTGGAAACAGCTCAAGTGTCCCTAGTGGAGGGATGGATAACCAAGCCGTAGTATGTTTTATTTGATTTTTTTAACACTTTTTTTTTAGATTTTTATTTATTCACAGAGACACAGAAAGAGAGAGAGAGAGAGAATGCAGAGACACAGGCAGAGGGAGAAGCAGGCTCTGTGCAGAGAGCCTGATGTGGGACTCAATCCCGGGTCTCCAGGATCACATGCCAGGCTGCAAGCGGCCCTAAACCGCTGCGCCATCGGGGCTGCCCCTGTAGTATGTTTTAAATTGGAATGCTTACGCTGGAGCAATAAAAAGGAACAAATTATTGATACAGTTGACAACATAGATGAATCTCAAAAGCATTATACTAAGTAGAAAGAAGCCAGACTCAAGGGGCTATGCACCGCATGTTTCTATTTTCTATTTTTCTTAGTGGTTTCTATTTATATGACCTTATGGAAAAGGCAAAACTACATGGACATAAATCAGATTGGTAATGTCCAGGAGTTTGGGGTGAGGGGAGAAACTGACATAAGGCACGGGGGTGTTTTTTGGAGTGAAGGAACTGTTCTATAACTTGATTGTGGTGGTGATTACAAAGCTATGCATTAGAACTCACAAAGCTGAATTTTACTGTGCATAAGTTATGCTTTAACCACTGGAAAAATTTCATTTTAAGATTAAAAATTCATTTTAACTCATTTCAGATATTGTAGATAAGCATCCTTCACAAATACGCTGAATATTCTTAGTGGTTTTCAAATAAGATGACATAACTAACTTACTACGTGAATTTAGACTTATTAACAGGAACTAAGAAATGCTTGAATCTTATAGAATCTTGTAGAAAGATGCCTTCACTTAAAATGAAAACAGAACCTCATTCTAACCCTACATGTTTTCTGTCAATAGATCAGTATGTTTATGGAGAAATGGAGAATATATGATAGATTATGCCTCTGTGGGACAAAAAAGAGACCGTATAAGGAATACATTTTATACTGTATATTTAAATAGAATCCAGTGGCTCACTTTTTGTTTTGTTTTTTTTTTTTTTTTTTTTTGAGAGAGTGAGAGAGAGAGTATAAGCAAGGGGAGGGGCAGAGGGAGATGGAGATGGAGATGGAGAGAGAGAGAGAGAGAGAGAAGGAGAGAGAGAGAGTCTCAAGCAGGCTCCATGCTCAGTGCAGAGCCTGATATGGGGCTCACATCTAAGGAAGCCAAGGTCCAATCGGACACTTAACCAGCTCAGTCACCCAGGCACCCAAATGGCTCACATTTCTAAGGCTACCTAACTTTTTGTGATCATAAAATGTTTTTTTTTTTTTGTAAATTATAAGTAATAGGTTTGTCAGACTACTAGGATCAATGTTGTAACCGTTCCCATCATAGCTTTTAGTCAGAGAAAACTAAACATTATTGGAGTTAGTGGCATTCCCTCCTATCCAGATTATAGCCATCTACCAAATGTTTTCCCACAGAAGAGGAGAAGGAATTGCAATTCTACGTGAATTTAGAAATTATAATAGTATAATAAAAATGAGAAAAATAATATTCATATTTATCTCGTACATTTTCTACACATTATTGCTTTTTCTGTTGAGTCTGGTTTAAAACTATATACTTGCAACCCTCAACTGTTTTTATCAATGTATCATATAGGTTCTAGGGCTTCTCCACAGAACACCAGAGAACCTATTTTAGGATGGGCAAACTGCTTTGCAGGAGATTTGAACAAAACTGTATTTTCCTGCATAATCTCACTGATTCATAAGTTAAATTTGAGTTTCAAATATTAAGTCACATCAGTAGGTCAAAATCAAATTCACAAACATTCTACATGATACAACAAAAGAATGCCACAGCGATCACAGTGAACAAACTGAAAAGAAGGACCTACTCTCTACCATCCCCTATATATCATGTCCTATAAATAACAATTTATGTTATTAAATTTATGTTATTTATAGGAGACTGCCATCTTGGGTAATAGAGCACCTTTTCATTGACCCAAGGTAAAAAAAACAAAAATTGTGCAATGTCTTGGCAAGTCTTAAAAAGATTTTACAGTACCAGAGGAAAACTGGTTCTGAAACTAATAAAAGAGCAAACATATTCATTTGCTAGGATTAAGAAAATAGAGTAGCCCTTAATTACAGCTTTGTCTTCCATTAAAAAGTTTTCTACCATATTTTCTTATATTTAAATAGATAATACTAATTTCTTATCACTGAGCATAGAGAGGATTCATGTAAAATCAAAGTACATATTGTCAACACTGATCCTCAGGTGAACGATAATGGAACGTTTTCGGGCTCTTCTGACACTAAGTACAAGCAATGAAGCCCAGTGCCACATACAAAATGAAAAATTTCCATTCCTTTAAATGTTTTTAAATTACAGTGTGGTATTTGTATTAATATCACTCATGGCTTAGTATTTTTTCCTCTTCTTTCTCTGTCATCCACTTTCTAGTTAAACGCAAAACAAAACAAAGATTTCCCCCTACCATGAATTTGCCAAATCATTTCGCTCACGTTGATCTAGCTTTTATCGTATCACACTTAGATTTATATAGAGACCTTTCTGGCAACTGTTTAAAGACAACCACAACCACGCGCACGTTCACACGCACAGATGCTGATGCTACATTCACAAAGTGACATTTCTAGTTTATTTTCCCTAGCAATTTAGTATATAAATGGGGATATTTTGATAATAACCAAAAATGTCTACTAAAACTTTACTCTATAGAAGTGTTCTAAATATATTTTCTATAATTAACACTTCAGGGGGAAATGGTATAGTCTACTGCAATGTAATGCTTTAATATATAAGTTCCATATTGTTAAAAATTTCAGAATTCTACTCATGTGTCTAAGAGTGTAACCCATCTACTAAATTTGAGCACTGGGCATGTAGAAATAAATTTATTAGCTTTAGATGGTACCTACTGAAATAGTAACCTGAATATAATATAAAGTTTAAAGCTTAGATGGTATGTCCACCTGTTCCCTCAACACTTCTATTTAGGGGTGTGTGTGTGTGTATGTAATAAGCATCCCAAACTCAGCAGATCCCTAAGTCTCAATTTTATACCTCTGTCCTGTTCCCACATCTGTTCCTTCTCCAGTCTCCCTCACTTTGGGAAATGGCACCAACAATTCAGTTTCTTTAGCCAAAAATGCATGTAGGGGTCATCAGTGACTCTCATACTTCACAGATATCCAATTTATTAATGGGTACAACTGCATCAAAATATGCCCAAAGCTGATCCAGGAGCTCCATCACTGTTACTCCAGGCAAAGTCCTGACTATCTCTGACTGGTCTACCACAGCAGATGACTATATTCTCTGCTGGTCTCCCTGCTTTCACTTCTGCTGTCCAAAGACAATTTTCCACATAACAGCCGGGGAAATTCTTTAAAAATGCAAACCAGGGTCACGTCAGAGTGCTGATGGAAACCTTCTGAAACTAACCAAACCAAAATTCTTATCTTGGCTTTAAAGGCGGTATGTATGCTATTTAGCCAAGGAATAACTTACTCAGCTTTGGTCAACTTATTTCAAGACACATATAATTTAGTAAAAATTTGCACTACAAAGTAAAAGTCTGAAAAATGTCAAAACGTTAAAACTCTAGACATTAGTATTTGGAGCATGTATACACTTGTATTTATATATTCATTAATTCTTTCCTACAGTTTCCATATTTTATAGAACAAACAACTGCTACCTATATTGTCAGAATAAAAAACTGAAAAGATAAATGTGCCATTAAAAGTCAACACTTGTATTGTTAATTATGGTTAATTTGCAGCACGTAAAACTGAAAACTAATTTGCTGTTAAACATATGTTGTTAAAATATTTCTCTGTTTAAATAAAGCAACTGCACTGTTTCTGAGGGAAAAATCAAGAGTAAATGGGGACAATATATAATCACATGCACTTACAAACTGAAGTAGTAGAAAAATATCAATAAAATACATTATCCTATGAATTTATTCTTAATTTGTAGGAGAAACAGGTATCTAATATTAAATATATAGGAAGCAAACTGCAACCTCTGCTTTTTATCCCACTTGCCAATATGAATTTAATAAATGATACTCAAATTTAATCTCCCAATTGGCAAGATTTTATTTACTTCATTTTCTGATCTTCTCTGAATTATCAGAGTTAATTGAACTTAGATGTTTTACTACATATACGTATATCCAGAGTTCATTTGAGGCTATCATATAGTTCTTACTGATTTAGAGCTTCCTATACAGAATATGTGTATTTGACTCCAACTTTTATGTCAGCTACGTTATCTGGCAGTTCCCAGGAGTTACCATTGGAGAATGCTCCAATTACCTTAGTTTCCCACTGTCCCCTGAGTGATGTCACATTTCACACTCTTGCTTTTTCTCGTCTGCTCCCTTTTTGATCTGTGTCTATTCTCTGTTAGGGGATTTCCATCCTCTCAACTAAACATTTTTGGACTTACAAAGCCTGTAACAGTTTTCCTCCAAGCCTAAGTAAAACTAACAAGTAAGAATTGTACAGTTTAGTGCATAATGTTCTCTAGAGATTCCATGTAATTTAATTTTATTTTCTCAAATAGAGTGTAAATTTCTTGGGGGCTGGGATTTAGCTTATCCTTCTTTTGTATTTATATGTATAGGGGTCTCTAGGGGACCAGCAGAGGAAGAAGTTAAGATGCTTTAAGACTTTCAATTAGAGGTGAGTTCTTACCCAATAATCAACCAAGCAACCAGGTACTCTCAATATATTCACTACACCTCAAAACAATACGGTGTTATGGAAGAATCAGAAAATAAAAAAGGTTTTGTTCTCAAACCCTAATATTTTCAATGTGGAGAAGCACTTTAAAATTAGAAAACCATGGAGCAGACTACATAGTTAAATGTGTAGAGAGTTAACTGTAGGAAAAATGAGAATTAGTTTTACCACTTACTATCATTATGAATGAAGGGTCACAGAAGTTTTCATAAAGAAATAGAGCCTGAAAAAAAAAAAAAAAAAAAAAAAAAAAAAAAAAAAAAAAAAAAAAAGAAATAGAGCCTGAGACATGGACCTTTAGAATAAAGATTCTGAAAGGGTGGTGCACAGGCGAGAAGAACTTGAAAAACTCAAAAAACAACAACAACAAAAAAATCAAGACAAGACTGGAGGGCAAGCATTAGGAATTACTGAACAATATTTTAGTTGAGTAAAATCCTGTGGATCTTACTGCTAGCAGAAGAGCATATAAAAAGAAAGAAAACAATGCTAGGTTTTAAGTAGGAAAGTGGTTTGGGGAAAGTAGAATTTAAATTATTTCAGCTGTGTAAACAAAATCTATTGGAGAAAAGGCAGGTAGTCTGATTGGTTGATTGATTTATAAAGAGTTTATTTATTTATTCATGAGGGACACAGAGAGAGAGAGAGGCAGAGACACAGGCAGAGGGAGAAGCAGGCTCCATGCAGGGAGCCCGATGTGGGACTCGATCCAAGGACTCCAGGATCACGCCCTGGGCTGAAGGCAGGCGCTAAACCGCTGAGCCACCCGGGCCTCCCAGTAGTCTTATTTAATATAAAGAGTAGGAGGGGATCCCTGGGTGGCTCAGCGGTTTAGCGCCGCCTTCAGCTCAGGGCGTGATCCTGGAGTTCCGGGATCGAGTCCCGCATCGGGCTCCTGGCATGGAGCCTGCTTCTCCCTCCTCCCGTGTCTCTGCCTCTCTCTCTCTCTCATTCTCTCTCTCATAAATAAATAAATAAATCTTTAAAAAAATACATAAAGAGTAGGAAAATGGGAATCAGGAGACCTGGTTTTATCCTGGTTTGACGTGGGTACATATATCATTTAACTGACTGTCCAATGTGTTTCTTGTGTCCTCGTTTTTCAAATGAGACAACCCAGGTTAACTTATTTTTCAGTTAACTCATTTTAAAATCCATTAATACTAAGATCATAACATATCATGTGTAAGCTTCTTTCAGTTGTCCAACTCTGAGGCAATGGGGCAGATTTAGCTGATTATAAAAAACTTCAAAAGAACAATCAATAGGATTTAGTGGCTGAATAAGTTTAGGAATCAAGAAAATTGAAAGAATCAAAGGTTATTTTCTGATACCACACTGGATAGTTGGGATAAATGTGACACCACTCAGGGAGAGAGGTAAATTGGAAGGGAAAGCTCCTTGTGCTATCTTTCCTCTTCTCGGGTACAAAGATGACGTAAGTTTTCTCTCCCTGTTCTTCCATGTGCAATCCCACATGTAATCCCAGAGTTAGATAAGTATCATAGATGCTGTGGTTACCAGCAAAGAAGAGGAAGGATCTTGATTTCTGGTACCTTAGTTTCTAAACCTGGCTAGATCATTTTTGTTGACTTTCTATTCAAGTTTCTAGTCACTTTGTACTTTCTGTATTGTGTACTTCACATCCACTATTATCATATCTTTATGCACGGACAAATGATCTCCAAGTAACTCACTTGATGCTAGGGACAAGGGTGGCAGCTGGAGGAGGAGGTGAAAGCCGGGGAGGAACATCATACTCCTCGCTTCCCAGGTGACCATTGGAAAAGACCTGAAAGGACATCAAAGGGTTGGTTTAGAATTTAACTTGTGGAGGACCTTAAAACAGCAGCAGCTCTTAGAAGAACTATAATTTTGAAAAGAATATGTAATTTCAGTTTATTTAGACAAGTAAAATATCATATAATTTACTTAGGGAGTCAGTAGCACCATAGTGATTATTCACTACCACCCAAAGGAGTACCGAGTTATAGGTAAAACATATAATACAACATGATTCTTATACATATTGAGAAGGAATATGTACTTTAATTTCTATAAATCAGATATTGGCTAGATACAAAGATAGTAAAGTTTCCCCAAATACCAATAAATTTTTATTGAGAAGTTACCATTCTCTCTAGGAAAAAGAAAGCAGTACTGGTGCAATTCTTATTTCAATTCTCCCAAACAAAAGTGTTCTAAATCATCTCTCTCTGGAGTTAATAGAATATTTTTAAACTTCTTGATAAAATAGTACATGAGTACAATCAGAAAGGCCTTTCATCTTTCAAGGCTTGGAGCTTCAACACTATTGGCAACTAGAGACCTGTTCTGGGTTTCAAAGTGCAGGCAATTTTAAATGGAATTTTCAGTGTGAACAACACAAACTAAAACTGTTACCTTGCTCATAAGGTACCGTAGAGAACCAGTGTTTAATTACTCAGAATAAGAATTTCCGATTTCCAGGTTTCTCAGTTACACTACAGGGACTGAACAATTGCTTGTTACTAATCCAACAACTTGAAATTAAAGCCATTTAAAGAGAGAGAGAGAAAATAACTTTGTATATTCACGCACGTACAAAAAAAATTAGGCGTATTTTAAAATCTTTAAGTAATCACTAGAGTTTTATAGTGTGGCTCTTACCTAAACTCTTACTAATTCATATTTAAAAGGTAGGTTGATGTGGGGGCAAAAGGCTATAATATAACCTGAATAGCTCTATAGCACCATCTATGACCTACCAATTTCTTTTCCTCCCCTCATATTTCTGAAATGGTACTGAAGCCTTTAGAATGCTTAAAAGTCCACATCCTTCTCTATAAACTTAAAATAAGAAACATGGTTTAAAGAACACATTTGAAATATAACAAATTTAGAGCTACACATTCAGAGCTACACAATCTAGATCTTATAGCACTGAAGTTTCATCTAAAAACTAGGACCTGTGCTAGAATTCCAATTTCTCTTTTGCACGTCTCCCTCGTTAGAGGCCATATGATAGTTACACATTATGATAAAACAGATCGCAAACACCGTTTCACTCTAAATTCCACGTTCCCACCTGCACCCATTCCAATAGACTTAGAATCATTTTAGCTGCCACTACCTGCGTGAGTGCAGTAAGTTACAAGTTGAGCTAAAAATAAATATTTTATATTCTTTGGAAATCTGAAAAGCCTGTTTATAAATAGGAGAGAAAAATAGTTTCTCAAATGTGTAGATTGATAGCACCAACTGAAGCAGTTTACTGTGCAACCCCATGCACTCAGGCTTTCTTCTTCTTAAGAGCGGCAAGGCAGGCGGAAGGGGGTGCAGAGAGAGAGGCAGAATCTTAAGCAGGCTCCACGCTCCCTGTGCTAAGATCACGACCTGAGCCAAAATCAAGAGTCAGTTACTTAAATCAACTGAGCCACCCAGGGACCCCAGATTCAGGTCTTCTTTAATTCAACGGAGACATCTTTCTTTTCTGCTTTCCCAGCTGACTGTCCCAAATCAGCCACAATTGCACTGAAAATGGTACCAACTGAAATATTCTGATCCTATTACTCTTCTGCCAACAAACAAACAACAACAAACTTTAAAACCTTTTCCTGTCTCACAAACTAAAGATAACAGTGTAGAACTCAGGACAATTCTATTATTGGTTTCATTTTTTTAAATTTTATTTATTTATGATAGGCACACAGTGAGAGAGAGAGGCAGAGACATAGGCAGAGGGAGAAGCAGGCTCCATGCACCAGGAGCCTGACGTGGGATTCGATCCCTGGTCTCCAGTATCGCGCCCTGGGCCAAAGGCAGGCGCTAAACTGCTGTGCCACCCAGGGATCCCTATTATTGGTTTCAATCTACCCTACGTGTTTTCTCTCCATATTCCGTCCATCCAAAATTGACTTCTTCACTATGCCTACTTTCCCCACCTTCTTGCTATTCCTTCCTGTCAGGTCTACAGAAACACCTACCAATCTTTTCTTGTCTGTAGCCAGTGACCTTCTTATGCATAGCTTTCTTCCTTCTTTTACAATGCAGCTCAATTAGATTTCTTTTTTCCTCTTGAGGACCCCGTATTGTATTTTCTGAATGATTTTCCTATGTCTATTCTCTTAGTTAACTAATCATATACCTGTTTCATTCTCACTAGACTTTGCTTTGTTCATTTTGTATTTCCCCTGGTGTCTTGAATATCCTAAGTACTCATAAAGCTAAAACAGGCTGAAGAAATGTGAATATATTAGGGGAAGTTTAGACTTATGGAAGAAGTTTAATCTGAGTTATCATGTAACTTATTATAAATTCTAGGTTATCCCAGATTAATATGTTTCTACATGCCTCAAGATAGCATTTAGTGCTAATCTTGAAGTATGAAATGTCTTCTTATGATTCAGGTATTAGCTAAAAATTAAGCTAAAATTAAATACTTCTAAGTATTTGGGACCCTTGATATACAGGGCAAACACATACTTTTGTGATAATCTTAGTACAATTAAGACAGAACTTATTTATACAAAATCCCAAATGCAACCCATTTTCCCCATCCCACATGTGTGAACCCACACAAACACTACCCCCAAAATATCACTATAATTTGTCCTTCTACAACATCAGATTGGAAATGAAGCCCATGTACACAGAGGACTTATTTCTTGATAGCCCCTTGAGATTTATAGATAAGTTTGACGTCATTCATATAAATATGTGCCTCTCCACCAAAAAGCAAAAGCCACAATCTCAAAAAGGGGAATCTTTTGATGTATTTCAAGCAGCATCTTCAAAAGATGCTTGTACACAGGGTCATTTTAGAATAATGTCACTTACAGTAACACAGCAAGTGAGAGATAGTTTTTATCACATTAGAAATAGTGGGTTTTGTGAACTTTCAAGAGGAACGAATAAAGATAGTTTAATGCAATGTTAGTATCTGGATATAAGTAGATAAATTTCAAGTATCCAACGATACTTTAAAACATTTTAATGCAAATATTTTCACCTCAACTAATTAAAATAAACCACCACCAACAATAAACATCTAGCCAACAAAACATTTATGAAAGAGCAGGTTTCTAAATGTGGCTAGAATCCGAGAATTTCAGACAAAGGAAATAGTAGTACAGGAAAGAAATTTCTTACCAATAAAAGATGATAAATAAGCCTAATAATGCTTAGCTTACAGATTCCCGTTAAAAGTCAAGTATTACCTTAGCTAATTTGATTGTGCCAGGTGGGAGGGAGGAGAGAAAGGAAGTCAAAGAAAGTCACAGAGAATTCTTACACTTCATTTCAACAATGAACTCAATGGCTCTTTCCCTCACAGCTCCCTACAGGTAGCAAACGGTGTGATTAGAATATAATTTATTCTTGTTCCCCCCCTACCATTTATCCAGAGAAGATGCAAATACAAAGGGCAAATGCCTCCAGGGGATGGTGGGCAGTGGCAAACAGAGAGGACTACACATGATGAAGGAAAGCGGGTTGTCTCTCATTTACATGAACTCCTCTTCAGGTACATTTAGTTCTCATTTAAGCGTTTCATGCTTACTCCAGTTTTCTTATCTTTAAAATGGGAAGAGAAGCGTTCATTTGAAGTATGACCTCTAATGAAAACAAGTCTAAGTGAGTGCTGTCCCTACTTCACACAAGAATGTATTGGCTTACAACTGGAGAGACTGGAGGGTTATGGGGAGATACATCAGCTTCCATTCTAGAGCCCCACCCCCCTTTATTCCCAGGATAAAATGTTTTAAAAACTGCATGCTTCATAGTACAGAGAGTGAAGATACACCGTAACACTTACATTCTCATTAAAATAGGAGGAAAATAATTCCTATTTCAAACAAGAAAATGACATTCTACCTTTGGCTGGAGGCCAGTGCTGAAAAAATATATTAAAAAATGGGTTTTCCTCCTTGTATATATGGTGGATGTCTTCTTCTTCCAAGCCCTTTCCCTGCCCGTGCCCAACCCCACCCCAGCGCACCCACACTCTCTTGCTTCTACCATCAGCTTAAATACTGGACTAACTCACCAACCAAGTGCTTGCCACATACTCATTAGGAATTATGCTAAATAGAGAGCAAGGAGAAAGAGATGATGATTTTGAATGAAAATGTCAGCTGTTACAACTTACACTGCTACTTCACATCTACCTGTTACTTCTGATTCCAGGCCTGAGGAGCATGAGGATTTATTTGGAGGTTAACTATTCTCCTAGATAAGGTTCTCCTAGATAAGGTACTATTATTCTTCCATTTTATAAAGTAAGGAAAATAAGAGAGACAAACCAAGAAACACTAATTCTAGAGAACTGATGGTAACCAGAGGGGAGGTATTTTGCTCACCCTCTGGACAAAATAGGTGACAGGGACTAAGTCGTGCACTTGTGCTGATGAGCACCAGGTGATGCACAGAAGCGTGGAATCACTACACTGACCACCTGAAATTAACAGAACGCTGTATGTTAACTGTGCTGGAATTTAAATTAAAAAAAGAATAAGATATTTTTTACGTTATAAGTAAATCTTTCTATTTGTAAAAAATAAAAAAAAAAAAAGGTAAGAAAAATAAGTGGAGTTGGGGCAAAGACGTAGTAAGTTGCTCACATTCATAAAGCCAGTAAATTCTAGAGCAGGAAATAAAACTCTGTTCTGAGTCCAGAGCCTGGTTGATCTGTGCTGGTAAGATTTTTAGTCAGGTTAAAACGCAGCTATCAGCTTTGCCTTATCCTTGTCATTTTTCCTTCTGCCCGAAGGAGCTGAATGGTTTCTCTGCTATTAAAACATTTGGTTAAATTTGAAAGGGGAGAGAGCATTGCGATGCCGGTTATCCTGAACACCACGAGGGTCTTGCATATAGAAAGCACTTACAAATGTGAAATTTAATCAGTTTGGATGGAAGCACCATAAAGATGTAAGAAACAAACTCCAAGGCAGGAGCCCAGAAACTGAGGGCCGCAAGATCCCAGCTGGACCCAGTCCTCTGTTAGATGTTAGCAGAAGCCAGCCTCTTACATTTCCCCACAGTGAAATGAGTAAGAAGAGTTAGGCTTTTTCTACTGTATGTAACTTATAATGTACCTTGTAGCCTATTGAAGGTCCTTCATAAAGATCATGAGAGAGAAAAAGAGATCTGTCTTACAGCATTTATTACATTCACTATATATAAATCCTTCTTTTATCATCCACCACAGAAGTTGAAGAAATAGACTGAAATCATAAATCTTAGAAGTCTAATTTTGGTTAAAACTTTGTATCTGGTTGTAATGTGAAATTAACTTTGAGAATATAAACACTGCATTATTAATACACACAATATATGAGATTAGGCCTTAAAGAATCTTAATGAAGCTTATTTAGCCAAAACTAAATAAGATTAAAATCCACCTTTCAGTGAGATACTGTGCAATTTCCTCAGTGTTCTCTGGCATATTAATATGTATCAATGATCAAGACACAGAAGTTCACATACAAAACATTTGAAGGAATCTTCACAACTGAAGTCACTATTAATATTTCATACCTATAATTAACATAATAAAATTTCATACCTATAAGTTATGAAATAGTAACTTCAATTTAAAAAATGGTAACCTTCCATACAAAAATTAACAGCCAGTGTTCTAGGGCTTAGAAGGACAGGTTGTATTAGTGCTTACACTATACAACATATTATGTAAAAGAACCATGAAATAAAAAGTCTTCAATGAACTGGCTAAGATAATTATTTTAAGTATTTCCAAAGTCCATTCAAGAAATAAATTGTAGTATGTTGCTGAGATATAACCTCTATTCACATCAGAGGCTGTTCCAATCCTCTTCTCAAGACAAGTAGGACCATATATGAATGAAACGGAATAGAAACTAAAGGAAAAAAAGAAAAAAGAAAAAAGAAAAAAAACCCAGCAGATCCCTCCAATCCAGATTTCAGGTTGTGGGAATGTACATTTGAGGATGATAAAGCACTCCATTTTCAGAAGACACTATAAAAGTGGTTTTATTAGTACTTTTTCTTTCACTTACCTTCTAGACGACCTTGGGGGAAACCTTTAGAGTTCTTCATATTTAAAGCAGATGATATATTTAAAATACCGAAGGTACCAAGGTGAGTTACTGGCAGAGTCAGGGCAAACTCCCACCACTCCTCCCCTTGCTGTGAATGCCAAACTAGACATTTTGACTCTTCATATCCTGGCTACCCTAGAATCACTGAAGTTAAATACACAAAGTTCTCTTTACCACTTAACCTTGGCAGATGAGCATGTGTGAGCACGCACACATGTATATGCATGTGTGTGTGATGGTCTCGTTCAGTTTTATGGATGAAGAGCTTGCTCTGTAAGAGTGAACTGCAAGTGGTGCCTTTATATATGGGAAACGTTCATTTTACCTGGACGCACAAGGTGACTATCATTGGCAAAAATTCCAATGATCGATTTATGATATGCTACAGTCAACTTTTTTCAGATTAGACAGAACCAGATGAGTTAAAAAAAAAAAAAAACACAACAGTACTGATTCTCCCACCTACAAGTTATTAATAGGAAAAAGTTTTGGCAGATGAAATAAGGGAAGGTGAAATAAATCTCCTGCAAATTGTCTGGTGTCTTCACATTAAAATTAAATCATCACTTAGAACCTTCTTCCTGACTTCTTTTAAGTTTTAATGAGCTTCTGATTATTTATAACTTGGAGAAAATTAAAGACCTTCAGGGAAGTGCCACACCAGGCAAAAAACCAAAACAAAAAACAAAAAAACACTGCCTAACCTTTTATACTACCTCCTGTCAGAAGAGTTTGAGCAGACTGTTTAGCTTCTGCTTTGCTTATTCCTTACCTTGGCTCCTTCTAAAGGCAAATCGTGGCGTCTGTGTTTTCGCAGAAGCACAGGGTCAGAGCCCATTCTACTGTGCCTTCCATTTACATTTGAACTTGCTGTGATTCCAGGCTTTGGAGAGCCATCCCCTAAGAGTCGACAACCCACTGACTGATTAGTTCCAAACACATCCCGAGGGCACCAGGCTTCAAGAGGCATTGGCTGGTCTCTAGAAGGCACACTTTCCACGTGATGGAAGTGACGACTCAGTCTGTTGTCAGGTGGGATCGGGGGAGGTCTCTCAGGTGGAGGTGGAGGAGGATCTCTTAAGGGAGGAGGCGGTGCTGGGAGTGGTTTATCTTGTTTTCTCACCATGCAAGGAGAAGACTGACGAGATACAATGGAAAAATAAATGAATTAGAAGTTGCACCATGAACTGAAAAATGATTTCTTGGCTAGTTAGTCTATTATCACTTTTGTTTTCTAAGCCATAATGGAATTTTATTAGATCCCTGTGCCATCTTTTAATGTTTCTTTTTATCATCAGTTAATGACATGAAAAAAATTAATGAGAAGCTTAAGTAGAAAATGAATACATAAACTTGAATGTTATGGACTATAAAGACTACACAGGAAAAAGTAGCAGAATATCAAAATTATACAATGATTTTGACTCATTGAAAATAATATGCAGTCCTTAATTTATTTGCACCCTTTTACAATTTAGGAGAGAGAAAAGAAACTAGCAAAGTTATTGTTGTTTTACTTTTTGAAAGAGCAACTTGATTTGTAACATCTCTGAAACAATAAAAGCCATTTTCCTATTTGCTGCTGCAATATAAAGCAAAGGGGCAAATTTGCTCTGATCCTGTGTTTTACCGGTTATTACTAGAATAGTGGAAAATCACAAATAATAGAGAATTACTTCTACAACTTATCTGAATTCTTATGGATCCTTAATATAAAAAAGAATCTAATTCCCATATGGAAATATGAAGGTACATGCAGCTGAATTCAATCTATATGACTTTTATGGTTTTATTTTTATTTACATGGTTCATCTGATGATGATTTTGTGCTTTTATCGTTAGAAAATATTACGGAAAAAAGGAATGTGCTGAATGTTTACGTAATTCTAACTAAATGCCATCCTAAAAAGTCTTAATCTGATCTTAAAATCAAGTTACCTGTAATTGAGAACAATCAAATACTAAAATATTGTGCTTCTGACTCATCTTAGACTCTCTAAAGTATAGTACCAAATGGAATTAACTTTTTAAGTCTTATATTTAATACAGCAAAATACACCCTTAT
This sequence comes from Vulpes lagopus, assembly GCF_018345385.1. Classification (NCBI taxonomy): domain Eukaryota; kingdom Metazoa; phylum Chordata; class Mammalia; order Carnivora; family Canidae; genus Vulpes; species Vulpes lagopus. Next base: position 93,209,071 of record NC_054824.1, on the reverse strand, counting down.
CAAGTTTGGAAACAAAAGTCCTCACAAAACTAAACAAACTGTAGGCTTAGATTTACACAGTTAGGATTACGTCTTTAATAATAAAGAGTAATGTAATTACTCTGCAAATATTGTAATTCTTTGTAATTAATTCCTTCAGGTATAAAAAGTACTATACAAATAATTGCCTCTTCTGAGTCACCTTGAAACCTGGGTGATAATTTATCACATCATAAGCCCTTATGTAAATATACTTCCATCACATTTTTCTTGTCATGACACTATGAAAATGAGTGTAAAATATCATTCGATAAGGGCATGCAATTTATTTTAATACATATAATGACTTTTAAAATCCATCTTACAGAATAACTATATTTACTCTTCTATGCATTTTTGCAAATCAGGGAGACACTATAGACCTACGCTCTCTGAATAATTATGTAACTTTTATAGTAATAAAGCAAAAATAGGATAGTGGGCTCAGCATAAACAAAATGAGAAACACATCAAAGTTCTTCATAAACAATTAAGAGCACAAGAAATACAAGTAATGGAATTCAAAGGAATCTGAGCAATCCATAACTGTCACTTTACTGATCTGTGTTTCTAGTAAAATCGGTTTACCTTTGGTGAACCAGTGGGACTGCCACAGGGAGACCGAACTATGCCTTTCTGAATTAGATCCAGGCGAGGAGGTACTGGTGGCAGGCTCAGATGTGGGATCTGGAGAGGATCTGGATGTGGCTTTCTTCTCTGTGCAAGGGGAGAGGACCCTGGTGATGTGACTGGTGAATTTTGCCTATCAGTGCACTAGAACAGAGAAGAGAAAGAGGATGTTGATTTGATGTGCAAAGTGCAGGCCTTTCAGTTCTTAAGGAAGACATTTGGTTTGAGAAGGTGTCTGCCATTGAACATCTGTTAAACTCAGTTTACTCTGATTAATAGATGGGAAGCACTCACATGGCCCCTCAAGGGCAGTATTATGGGAAAAAAATAAATGGGTAAGTTTCTCTTACATATTGCAGACAAGGCCTAGGAAAAAATGAAGAGCAGAAACATAGTGTAAAAACAATCAAAGGCAAACATTTCCCTCAGAACCCGTCCACATTTTATGAGGAAACCAGAAACATACAATGCAGTAATGCACACTGCTCTTGGTTTCTATACTATGAAATTTTCTTAAATCTTTGATTTATAGTGTATTCTAGAACTCAGAAGTCATTTTTTTCCATATAAAATATGCATCAGTGCATAGCCTACTTTCGTACATCCTAATTAAATCAAGCAGGGTTTAAAAAATAAAAACGTGTATTTAAAATAAAAATAGCCCAATTGTATTTTCCGCAGGTGTTCATATGGAAAAGATATCAAGTTAAATGTTTTTCTTTGCTACTGCAGGTTTTCTACATTGTTTTGTATTTCTACTGCAATTTTCTACATTGTCTTGTAGATAAAATGGCAATGAAAAGCCAGCAAGAAGTACTCTGATTTGTACGTATGTAACCCTTTTTTATTTTGGGATTTTTCTTTTAATGTGACATAATCTGCTGGTGATTTCATATAATAATCATACTAATTAATAAAATGGCCTCACCAACGTAAACAGTATTGTTATGAAATAGTAGGCAGCCCCTTTTCAAGGCTAAGTTACTAGCTCTTTGGAGATCTAGGCTTGATTTTTATACCTACTGATGCTTTGATAGTCATCTGTTTCCTAATGTTAGTATTTTCAGCGTTAAGCTGGTTATCAACCCATTTTCCCCCTAACATTACTCATCTTTATAAGAGCAGTCAATGTGAACAATTGACAATTTAATTTGAACTGTAGCAACAGTGAAAAAGATTTAGCCATTCTGTCTTTATCTGAGGGGGGATGATAGATTTGTGTTCATATCCACACTTAGTTACACTGTATAAGGCTTTACTAAAATTGGGTTTGTTTGGTGTTTTTTCCTCATGATTAGACTAGGGTTATGGGGTTTTGGAAGGAAGACAAAAGTCAAGTAATATTTTAACCACATGGCATCAAGGGCCCACACTATCAATGATTCCTCACTGTTGATGCTGGCCTTTGATTATACAGCTAAGGGCTATCTGTCAAGGCTTCTTCGTGGTCAAGTTACTCTCTTTTACTCTCCTTGTCCATTCTGTACTTCCTGCAGGGCAGTCACTATGCACAGACCACACTTAAAGAGTGGGGAGCTACAGTCCCCACTGTAAAGGCTGCTTTTTAAAAAGATTAATTTATCTATTAGAGACAGAGACAAAGAGAATGGGGGGGGGGGTGTGAAGCAAAGGAGAGTATCTTCAAACCAACTCCCTGCTGAGTGGGGAGGCCAACACAGGGCTTGATCTCAAACCCATAGAGATCACAACCTGAGCTGAAACCAAGAGTCACATGCTTCACTGACTGAGCCACTGAGGCACCCTGAGGTATTCTTAAAAGTAAATTTGAGTGGCTCAACAAAATCATCTAGTCCATCTCTCAGATATGCCTGAATATTGTCATGACACTGCTGAACTGCCAATTCTTTGCTTCTCTTTAGGGTGCCAAATAACTAAAATAGGTCAACAAATTTACCCATAATTTTACATGACATATTAAGAAACTCTTCTTCTTTTTAATAATTCCATGATTCTTTTTTATATCTCTTACCCTGTGATAAGACAAAAAAAATTTCAATTGTTACTAAATTAGAAGAGAAAAAGTAGAAACTCTGTAGTCATAATAAACCGATTTTAATGTAGCCACTATTCTTAATAAAATAATTCTACTGGGATGCCTGGGTGGCTCAGTGTTTGGGCATCTGCCTTCAGCCCATGATCCTGGAGTCCTGGGATCGAGTGCTGCATCGGGCTCCCCAGGGAGCCTGCTTATCCCTCTGCCTGTGTCTCTGCCTCTCTCTCTGTGTGTGTCTCTAATGAATAAATAAATAAAATTTTATAAAACAAAAACAAAAAAACAATTCTACCCAAAAATTCATGGAGTCCTTACATGGTCAGGAATTTGAACCTTCTGGAATAAAAACAACCCCAAAATGATCATACACATAATAGAAAGGATTCCTGATATAAACAATGTGCATCACAGTATCACAGTATCTTAGATCAGGAGACGTCACAGGACCTCTAATTCTCCACACATCCCATTAGGACAATTTGCAAAACCACCACCTGACAAAAATGCTTTGGTCACCTGGTAATTATCCTTTACAAAAAAGACTGAAGAAGCAAAACTATCTACAGTTCCTATTCCACCCCCTCTCCCTGCCACACACACACACACAGAGAGAGAGAGAGAGAGAGAGAGGAGAGAGAGAGAGAGAGAGAATTACATAGCACTTTATCCATTTAGTTGTTTGCAGAGAAAGTTTTCAGCGCTAGGTGCACAAAATGGACACTGCTGAATAAAACCTCTGCTCATCTGAGCACTTTCCTTCCACAGCTATCTTCCTGCTTCCTTCATTACCTGAAAAAGAGAATTCTGACACAGCCAACAGACCACCTCACACCTTAACTTCTGCTTTCATTACTAATATTTAAACAGTTCCCAAGTTCCTAATATGTTTAAATAAAGGGATAGATCTGAGGTGAATTGAGTGAACTGTTAGATTTGAAAGGATATACTGAAAATTCTCAGGACGGACATCCAAACCAGTATGTGGGGTGCAGCAATCTAGAGTAATTCTCTAGAGTATTCTCTAGATACTTCTAGAGAAGCATATTCTCAACAGCTTTGTGAATGTAACTGGAAGCAGATCTTGCTTAAGCATAATTCATATTGTATTCTCAAGGCAATTATATACCATCCTCCTGAAAAACTAATTCATTTTGAAGCATTATAATATCTCTAAGTTGACTTAGTTAGAAGGATTTTATGGAGAATATATTTGTATGTGAATAAACAAAATATGTTTCATCTTTACTGATTATGTAGACTAAATTTATCATATTTTATTTATTTTCCTGAGTTACCCTGAATCATATTAAAATCCCCATGTAAGAGTAGATAATTTAACAATGCCCTTTAGATACTAACATATTATTCTTTGCTGAACTTTCTGCTCTATGAATAATTCTGTAATCAAGAGTACTGAAACTTTGCATTAACTATTATTGCTGGCAAAATTCAATGTTAACTATGAGCATTTGTAGACATTTTTAGTAGGCAGTTTTAGTAGATGGTTCCATAAACGGCCACTTTTAATTTATTTGAAAAAAATCACAATTTTTTCCTTCCTATCTGATAGTCTAAGTAGAAAAGATACCTAACACAATGCTTCACACCCTTTCTCATAATTAAATTCTTAGATGAGAAATCAAAAATTCATGACATAAAAATTTATCAACTCAATGAGAAGAACAGAAAGTTGGCCCTTTTTTTCCTTCTGAAAAATAAAGAGAAGCAAATAGACTGATTTAGTGTAGGTCTAAAATTATTCCTCCTTTAAACTGTACCTCTATCTCTATATAATATTTGGATATTTAATGGTCTTTCAAAGGATTTTGATTCTATAGCATCAGAATTTCCCATTATATAGAAACAACAAATGCTCTAAAGCTGAGCTGTGCAAAGGACATGTGGCCGGTCATCTTTAGTCTACCGATTTATAGTATTTTCCAAACAGATTCTATAATCAGACATTTCCCTCAGCTCTTCCTCCTGTGTCTTCTTCTACAGGTCTAATCCCCAACCCAAGATCACTCAGGCCATATACTGTTCTCTACTTCTGATATGTGATAGCGGGAGTTGTTGGGGAAAACAGCAACAACAAACAAAAAACCTGGAACTTACTCTCTGACTCGAGTTTAAATTCTAAAACTGAACTATGCTAACTTAATCACCTCCTACTGATTTGTCCAATATTCCTTTATAATCACTACCATCTCCATTTTGTATAGAAATGCAGATTTAATACATGTACATAAAACTTCTTGAGTAGAAGGGTAGGAAAACATTTATTTAAATCCTGAATAATAACAGTTAAATATTTTATTGATAGGGATACACTTGATTGGAATATGTTAATGTGAAATGTGACTGTCAAATTGAAGTCCTAAAGCCAACTGATTATAAAAAAAATCATATAATTTAAAAAAATCATATAATCAAACCTATAATCAGACTTCATACACATATATTTCCTATACGTAATATTTGAATTTCAGCTAGAACTTTAAAATGCCATGCAGTCTTACACAAATTACCTGTAGATTAAAAAAAGGTTAATCTATTTCATGGAGACTTTATGGAATAATAAATTAAATGAAATATGAAATAAAAGCGGTTATAAAACATTTAATTTATTTGGATGATATAGTTAGAAATATCGACTCTTTTGACATAGAAGTGATACAATACAATCTATTCCATTACATCTCCAAAATTCCAGTCAGAGTTTGCTCATCTTCACTATCAAACAATAATTCTATTAGAGATATCCTTAAACAAAAAGTTCCTACCCTTCTTATTTTGTCCTAGAAAATTCCTCTCACTGTCAGGCCTAAACAAAATTAAATACGAAACAAATAATTAGACTAAAGTCTTACAATGCATTCAAAAATCAAACATGTCATTTGGATTATTTGCTATTAATTCTTACCATTAACACAAAATTCTAGAATTTAACATAAATTTTTATTTTTTTCATCTTGATCTGGAAAGCATCTTACGTAGAGAAATAAATAAGAGCAAAAGTAGTAAAGAGGAGGTTAAAAGGTTTAGGGGTATGCATATTGTGTCAATTTTTCACCATGATAAATAAATTGTACTGATTTTGGTGCTCATCTTGTGTTTTCACAACTGCACTTTCATCATTCCACCTCCCCCCCCTCATTTTAAAGGGCGTAATTTCAGTGCTTAAAATTTGGAATTACAGGAAAATACAAAAAGGCTTTGAGGACACGAACATAGTCACTGGTGATGTTTCCTAATCACATATACAATTTTTAATCTACTCTAGATTGGCTAACATTATAGCAAAAGAATTCTAGCTGCCATTAAACATTCTTCATGAATATAATTTTAAAAGCTAAATCACATGTATATACCAACATTTACATAACATTTCCTGCCATGAACACTTGGGCTATTCTGAAATGTTTCTATTATTAAGTAATAACATTAAAAAATGTCTTTGGTAATACACATTTTATTTTGACTTTTACTTTATTTAATTAAAAAGCCTTTTTATTTGACTATAATTCACGTGCATTTTAATTTTTAAGGGTAGACTCACAGAATGTTTTGAGTATAAAGATAATAGGCTCATAACTAAGGTAGGTAAAAATTTATGAGAATCAGTAGGAGGTCATAAGACCTTTTGCTGTCCAGATGGTAAAATGAATTTATTCTCCTATCACTTATGTGTAGTGGTACCACTGCACAAATTTCAAAAGCATAAAGTATTTATAGTTTTGAATTTTTTGTTAACTTCAATAGTTGACTGGCATTTCAGTGGCACATGTTAATGTTTAAATTTGAACTGCTTTAATAATTAGGGGGGAAAAAAGCAGTATTTTTTGCCAAGTGTATTTCTTCTTTGGCTTACTGACTTTGTTGTCTCATTATCTATTATATTATTTTATGTACCCCTTATTGATTGGAATGAGCTCTTTATTTATTAGTGAACCTCTATTACATTACTGTTGTTGTGAATATTCTTTTCCTAGTTTATTTTATGGTAGAGCCTTTACCTCTGTTCTTCTGGTTTTAATCTCCTAAAGAATAAATAAAATCTAGTTAGCAGAATAAGAAGCCATACTAATCAAGGGATTCTTTAAAAGATCATGTCCTTTCTGCCATTCAAAGGACATTAAATGGGGTCCTTTCTTGGTCACTCCATCTTTAACTGTCTACTCTATTAAGTTAGGACAAAGAAATGGAAAGCTATGAAAAAATTAACAAGTATAGGGAGCAGGATATGGACATGGAATTAATTGTGCAGAATTTACTGTGCCATATGAAACAATCATTTACATAAATGCAACTACGAGATTTGGGAAGATGGAACCATCCTTTCACAATACAGAATGGTTGATTTTTATAATTTCATTGCTTTATCTTGATTTTGGGTAATTTTCACTTTTTTCTACTATTACACTTGCTTTCAGAACTTTAAAATAAATTATCTTTTTTCATTTCAGCTCCTTTCAAAATACAGAAGCCGAGTACCTTAACTCCTGCCTGTATTACCATCATACCAGTATATTCGTCTAACAATTTCTCCCGAATTCTTTAATACTGGTAGTGATGAGTACATCTTTAACAAATTGGAATCCTGGTGCTCTAGAAATTTAAAAACCTCATCTGATTCTTTTATGTCTACATACTTACCAATTTTTCCTAGCCCTTTGCTTCCTGAAACGAATAAATGCTATTCTTTATTTCTCTGACAAATCTTACAGAATTCTTCAGCACTTAGAATAGGATGCTAATGACCACCATAATGAATAGGGAAATCCGAATTTGCAATTTTAACAGAAAATCCTGAGAGAAAAGGCCCAAGAAGTAAAGTAGTCAAAAGCTCATCTCAGCACGCTCAGCAATTACCAATAATAATCAGGGATTTATTCTATTTTAGTCATTCTTCATTTCATCCACACCTTTTAAAGAGTGATTTTATAAAACCTTTAATACGATCCATTATTATGGAAATGGCAAAACATTTGGTAAGAAACTTCAAACCCAGCCAGGCTATTATTAAAAACAGGACAAGAGAAAACCTCTCCAATTACTAATAAGATGAGAGTACTGACAATCCCAGAGATAATCAAAGTCAATTTTGTAATATTTCTAACAAGGTTTTTACTTAATGAATTTTCATTTCTGAACAAGGTAGATCCACGTATTATAAAGATGATGAGAAGGACTCTTGGAAGATCAACGTTTTTCTCTAAATGCAAGAAAATTAATGAAGGATACTGAGAAACTTTTATCATTAAAATGTAATATTTTAAGTATAGTTTCCTTGCTGCTAACTATCCTCTTGGTTCTTTTTTCATGTTAATTAGTGAACATAAAACCTAAGGTCTTTTAAAGAACAGCCTATACAGACTATTATTCCGAAAGTGTCCATTACAAAAACATTTATCACACACACACATGCACACATCCATATGTATTTATGACTTGTCTGTTTTGGAATCCTGTACCATTGTTTCCTTTTAGATAATAAACAAAACTTACATGAGGAATGTGATGTTAAAGCAATATAATCATACCCTGCTTATCCACAGTCACACTTCCAGAAGCTTTATCTGTAGGAATTTGGGAAGAAACTGAGAGCAAAAGAGAAAAGTCCTCCCAATTTGATCTACAGATTCAATGCAATTCCAATAAAAATCCTGGCAAGTTATTTGTTTGTATCATCAAACTTTTAAGGTTTATACTGAGACAAAAGACCACAAATAAATCAACATGATATTGAAGAACAAAGTTAGAGGACTTGACACTACCTGACTTCAACACCTAAAACGAAGCTACAATAATCAAGGCTCTGGAATTGTCAAAAGAAAGCCAAATACTTCAATAGACCATAATAAAGAGCCTAGAGCCTAGAAATAGACCCATATAAAAACACTGAACTAATCTGTGGCTCTTTTGTCACACAGTCTTTTCAACAAATGGTGCTGAATCAAATAGACATCCACATGCAAAAAAAAAAAAATTGGACACATACTTTGTACCTTCACAATACTTAATAAAACTCCTAGAAGATAAATAGAAACACAGATGACCTTGGGTTTGCTGATCACTTTCTAGATATAACACCAAAGGCATGAACCATGGAGAAATAACTGGCAAGTTTGACATCACTAAAATTAAAATTTTCTGCTCTGTAAAAGAAACCATCAAGAGAATAAAAAGACAAGCTACAAACCAGAGACAATATTTAGAAAAGACATCTGTAAAGGACTGTTATCCAAAAATATACAAAAAGCTTAAAATCCAATAGTACGAAAACAACTAAATAAAAAAATCGCCAAATACCTTCACAGATACTTCACCAAAGATATACTGATGCCAAATAAGCATGTATGAAAGGATGCTCCACATCATATGTCATCAGGGAAATGTAAATTGAAACAATGAGATATTGCTATACACTTCTTTGATGGCCCAAATCAAGAACAGTGACAACACTAAATAAATGCAGGAGAGGATGTGGAACAACAAGAACTCTTATTCATTACTGGTGTGAATATAAAATGCTACAGTCACTTTGAAAGACAGTTTGGTGGTCTACTCTAAGTGTTACTACTACGTGAAAGAAACCAATCTGAGAAGGTACATAGTGTATGATTCCAACCATATGACATTCTAGAAAAGACGGAGTCAGATGATTTTTAAGGCAGTGAAAATACTCTGCATGACACTATTATAGTGGATACGTGTCATTATACATTTGTCCAAATCCATAGCATGCACAACACCAAAAGGGACCCCTAATGGAAACCATGGACTCTGGGTGATAATGATGTATCAATGCAGGTTTATCAATTGTAACAAATCTGTTCCTCTGATGGAGGATGTTGATCATGGGGGAAGCTACATGTGTATGGGGACAGGGGGTACAGGAGAAATATCTGTATATTCCCCTGCTTTTGCTGTAAATCTAAAACCACTCTGAAAGTCTTAAAATACAAAAGTGAAACAAAACAACCAACCAGCATCACCCCCCCCACCAAGTCCTCTAAAAAGGGGGGTAATTTCTTCCTCTAAGAGCATAACGTAGACACCCTGTTAACCGCACTAAGTATATGGATATTTGATTTGTGTATAAAAAGAGATTCACTATTATAAATTATCATTATTGTTTACATTTCTACTAATAACTTCCAGAATTTTTTTTAGATACTACAAATTAGAAGCAGTGAAGAAGAGGAAAATGGGTAGAAACTTATCCTGGGAGAACTACTAAGAGAACAAAGAGTTGCCTTCCCTAAGGTTTGACAGGGAGGTAGTTGATAAAATTGCACTGTCAGGAGGTGCAAAGGGCCTCACAAGTGGATAATCCCAGAGGCACAGCCCCATTAAAATGTTAAACGGCCTCCGGGTAAGGACGCTGAGCTCTGCTGCTTCCCACTGAAGTACCTGTTATGAGGACATAATCCCCTGGCTTGTGACCAGCCTCCATAACCCTGACATTTCTTTGAAGTTTATATTTTATTTTAAACATTTATATAAATTTTGCATCCTGATCCAAATATTCTATGTGATTTTAATTTAAATTGATGGCTCCCCTGTCTTCGTGCAACCTCCCCAGAAATCTTACAGCGAATGTAAGCTTCAAGAAGTCTGTCATGCCGATTGTGGTGGCTTCTTATGCCCTTTGATTCACTCAGCTGCATAACCAATTTTGAAAAGTCAGGGAAGGGTGACACATAATTCAGCAGTATTTCCATAAAAATGGCTGAGAAACAAGAACATTCTGGGGATTAAAGGAATAAACTTCAGTCACTGAAAAATGCCCTCATGTGAAACTCATGCTGCCTTACAAAATACCAGGTACAGCCCGCTTGGACAACAAACAATTATTATTTAGTTACTGTGGCTCTTCGCTGTACTTTAGTGACTACTTAATTATTTCAATTTAGTTAGGTGGAAAAGAAGACTACTGTAAGCTTCTCTATTTAGTGTTTAAAATAGGATTTCAGCTGACATGCTGGCAACTTTGCATTTTCTTGGAATTTTAAACCTAAAGGATGATGTTATAATAAATTATTTTAATGTCGCCATGCAACGAAATCAGAACTCCATAGCTATTAATAGAGTAATGAAATACAACCAACTGCTTGCCAAACCAACACAGTGGTACTGTCTAGTTCTTTCTAAGTAATGATAGCTAACAGTATCTTAAAGAAAAAAAAAACTTCCACAGACATCTCAAAAATATTGGTATTTAATTTCTAGATGCACAGCAATATTGCAGGAGTCTTAATCAGTATACAGGGGCACCTGGGTGGCTCAGTGGCTGAGCATCTGCCTCCGGCTCAGGTCATGATCCGGAGATCCAGCTTCTCCCTCTGCCTGTGTCTCTGCCTCTCTCTCTGTCTCTCTCATGAATACATAAATAAAATCTTTTAAAAAAATCAAAAAATAAAAAACAGTATACAAAAATAATGTTAATGACAACTAATACTTAACACTTAGAATGCACCAGCAATGTTCCAGTGGCTTTGTATGTGTTACCTCATTTACTCTCTTGTTTCACAGACAAGGCCACTGAGGCACAGGGGTTAACTAACCAATTGCAAGGACATAGATATTAAGTAGAACAAAGACCCAGGCTGCTGGACTCCAGGAATTTTAATAGCACTGTTCTTCAGTGTCACTACTAATCATTCAGTTAAAAACAAAAACAAACACTTTTCTCAGTGGCACACTGTGTGCCAGGCACTATGCAAGCGTCTGGGAAGGAAAAAAAGGGCCAAGGCTAGCAGAGAAGGCACGCAGCCTAAGTCTCCAGTCTACCACAGGAGGCGGACTCACACAAAGTACAAGAGCTCAAGGGCTTGCTCCTGCTAAACTAATTATTCAAGCCATTTTAAAGGAATCTGTAACAACATCTTTGCAGTCGCCTATACCATCACATAGCACTTGGACAAGGCAGCGTTTCCCTTTGTGAATCCCATATTAATAAAAAGCACTACTCTTTTGCATGGTGAGTTTAAGAAAAATCAGTAGACAGAATGCAATTAAATGGCAAATGAACCTGTTGACTTCGCATGGCCTACTGTCACCATGACTACTTGCACTGCCCAGGGGAGAGGTGAGGACTGCTGCCATGTGATCACAATAATTCTTCTTGGGTGGGACTGTTCCATGGGTTGCAGGATCTCTCTACCTCTGGCCTCTAGATCCCACAGCTTTCTTCCACCCCTCAGTCATTGCGAAAATCAAGATGTCCTCACATATTTCTGAATACCTTCAGGAGGTACATCTGCCTGTAGCTGAGAACCATGCCTTATATCTTGAACGTCTATTATTTTTGTATTTCACTGTTGTGGTAAGTTTTGTCTTTACTCCTCCAACATGGACCTGAGCCCTGTGGTCAGAACCTAAGTCACATTAAAAAAAGAAACATTTTCCTAAAAACATTGATCTGTGCACATGAACTCTTTTCCTCAGGATCAAGAGTATCAAGGGTCCTTTCCTTACACATTATTATTGGGAAAAGAATTAGGTAATATATGAAGTTTTTAAATTAGTAATATGTATTTTAACTAGTGATAGCAACATTAGGAGAATGTATAAAGAAGGATAAAAGAACAATTCCTTTGATCTCTGCTCACACCTGTATCTCTTTTTACATGGCCAGGCATTAAAGTTTTAAATACACTTTTAAGAAAATATAACAGTTAAGAACTATGGAATTCAGTTCATATATGAGGTCAGACTGTCAACATTTTCATTTTGAATGCAAATCTTTATTTTGTTTGTAATTTTATGTATTTGGTGAAAAACATGTTCTATCAACATAATTGCTGAGGAACGGTTAAGACTCCTTACACCTTTGACAAAATGAAACAAAACTCTGACTGGCAACAGACACCTTTTCTTAGCTCTGATCTGACTGAAGTCAGAAAAGAAGGCCATGATCTTACAATCACACCCTAGACTTCCTCTGCAGACTTACTCAGATCCAATTATCCTAGAAATTCTGACAGCTTGAAGACTCAGGCTGTGGTACAATTTCAGGCTAAATCTAAAACATCTTCTAGTTAAAATCATAAAATAGACTACTTTCTAGGATGGTAACCCATATGCTGTATTGTAGCTTTATACATTCTGTTTGCTTCTGGAAGATTAGTATATTTATAAAAGAAACAATGAAAAGATATTCTATATGTTCAATATGCAACTATTTATAAACTCCAGCTACAGGATATCACCATGGTAACAGGAATATACAAAGAGCACAGTCCTCCATGCTATGATAGAAGCATTACTAATTTAAAGAATGCAATATGCTTAAGACAGGCAGGAATTATCTCACAACACAGTCATCAACCTGCTCAGAAACAGGAGGAAGATGAGTATTTGAAACAGCAGATGGAAGAAAATGGAACCATTCCACTGGACAATGACTTACAGTCATTCTGAGAAAGGAGAAAACAAAATGTTTTAAAAATGAATGAATAAATGAGCGAGTGGGTGGGTGAGTGAATGAATGATGCAACAGACTGAAAAACCAGAGAGGAAGAAAACTCAGATAGAAGAGCTGTTGCATCAAAATGATAGTGTGATATTTGTTTATAATCTGATGGAAGACAGAACTCAATAGAACCTATAATCTGGTATTTTGTATATTTATATTCAATCTTCAGTTTGGAATAAAGATAGATGTATAGGATCAGGGCACTGATTTCAAAGAACATGTGAGCATGCATGTACATATTATTATTTCATTTAATAAATATTTACTGCCTGTGTTTACGTACCAGGATAACACAAAAAGAAAGAAGACATTGGCACCAGCCTTAATAATTAATCATCTAATGGAGAAGGCAGTCCTCTAAATCTAACAAAACAATTTAGTGTAACTCCTGAAACACAAGCACATATAAAGAGCCATGAGAACATAATGTCATAGCAACATTTTTCCCAATTAGTCAGAAAGACTGATGCTTGTATCTACACTAAAATTTAGGTTTTATGGAAAGTGAAGTGGCAGGGATTTATGAAATATTGTAAAATTTACAATCTGTTTAATTGACTAGAAGCAGATCAGTGCACATAAAGACATATAATTGAAATATGACTCGACTTAAAAAAAAAAAACAAATAATTACGAGTTGTTTAAATTTCTCCAATATCTAACAACTGCCAAAGGAAAGTAGAGAAGTAACACCGAGTGTAGGGCAGCTTTATGAAATGACACTGGTGACGGCCAAATAAGCCACTGAAGTGGGACTTCCGGAACGACACATGCCTGAGACCACCATCCTTTTCTTGGTAAACTAAAAAGAAGATCAGTGTAAAAACCTCTCAACTCCCTTGACAGAAAGCTCACCAGTGTGCCCAGGAGAACAAAACATGCGCGGTGAGAATGGGCGAGAAGAGCTGGGGGAACCATGAGAGTCGCCCTGAACATTCTGGGGCTCATTCTATGTCACCAGTGACTCCTTGCGGTTGTCAGTGCCACTACTAAGCAGGGCTCAAGCTTCCACTTCATTCAATGGGAAACAGACCAAGACGCAAAGTTCCCTAACCTCACAGAGGCAGCGCCTGTTCCCCCCCTGCCCCTGCCCCACGCAGTTAGAGTATACAAAGTTCTTGAAAGAATTACTCTTAAGTCCCCACTCTCCTCCCCTGACATCAATCACTGAAAGAAGAAAATCCATTTAGTGAAGAAAAGTGAAATGCCTTTTCCCTAGCTAGGAAACATTACCTCCTAGGTCATGTGAACTACTTGAGCTGCTGTATGTTTCTCAAATACTTTTCTGTCATTCCCTATTATCCACGCATTCAATAAACATTCTTTATATGCTTCCTGTGTCCTAGACCCAGGGGATGAAATCTTTTTCTTAAAGGGCTAGGCAGGAAATATTTTACGCTTTGCAAGCCAAGCCAAGAAGAAAATAAAAAAAAAGAAAGAAAGAAAAGAAATTAGGTAGGTACTTATAAACTCATTTAAATATATATACTCATATAAAATGTAAAATCATTCGCTCACAGAAAAACAAACCAAGAAAAGCAGGCCATAGCTTGCTGATTCCAGGGCTAGATATCTGTCAAATATCCAGGCCAAGCTAAGACCATTAGCTTATTAAATTAAATGGAAAGGTATTTTGCATCAAGACCTAGCTTCTTCCATTAAGAGCCTACAGGGATGATCCAAGAAAGCTCCGTCCAATAGAATTATCTACTGGAGAATAGCTATTTCTATTATATCAATAAAAGATATCTCAATACCCATAGAAAATATTCTATATTTGTATAGTTCAATATGGTACCCACTAAACACACTGGCTACTGAACATTTAAAATATGTTCGATGTGACTGAGGAACACTTTATTAGACTTTTATTATTTTGAAGTTACATTTAAATTAGCCACATATGGCTAGTATACTGGAAAACAGATTTAGTAGTCATTATGTGTTAATTAGCAGGTCTTAACTGAATTTGCTTGATTTTTGGTGACCCATTAGGTACGTGTGAGTATAAATATTTTTTATAGGGCATAAATATTTTTATAATTTTATGTTTTTATCAACAGATCAAATTCAAATTACTTTTAACTTCTGGTTAAGACTGTATTGGGGGGTCAGTAATTATTCATAACATACATTATATTACAGAACTGGAAAGACCTTCAGAAGACAAGTAGTTACACTCTATCAAGGACAATGTGTGTGGCATGTTGCAAGGAGGGCAAAAGAGGCATACTGGGTGATGGTTCACAACTGAAGTTTTGAAGTTAGGAAGATCTGGAATAAAGTACTGGTTCTGCTATAGAGTAGCACTGGGATCTTAGGCAAGCTCTTTCACCTCTTTCTTCCTCAGTTTTATTTATCCTTTGTAGAACAGGACAGTAACAGTAGCTTCTTCACTGGGTGGTGAGATAATCAAATGATATCAAGGACTTAACCCAGAACAGTGCCCTGTTATTACATTACTATTTTATCATCAATGTACCATTTTATTACCCCTATCAATTAAAATTAATAATATTGTATGAGGAATGTTCTAGCATACACTCAATAATCTGACTTAGTAGAAACCATTTCATGACTCAGTATGGGAGAGAGCTACACGTGTGATTTGGGATACATCGCTGTACTGTTACCCAGAAAACGTCAGTTAGAATCTAGTGTCCACAACTTACTAATGCAGCCAGGTGACATGTTGTAGTCTGTACCTCACTCCTTACCTGAAAAATGAGAAGAAAATTTACCTCTCCAAGTTGTTCAGAGAGTAAAATATGTAAACGTGCTTTGCTCATATAAAGGATACTGAGTAACAACTATTTCCTTTCTTCCATCTATTGGGTCAAAGGAATTATGTGCTTCAAAACTAAGTTCTCAGGATTAAAGGGTAGAATCAAGAGTAGTTTCTCTGGGAGTTAAATTATGATATTTATGAAAAATTAATGAGATGAAGAAAAGAATCTCAGACCGAAAATGTCAGAGTAGCCACGTTGGTGATGGTGATGTATCTGTACACGTAAAAAATACCCAGGATATACATCTTTGTTGAGGTGCAACACTGAAATATAGAAAGTACAGGAACTCAATTTGGATATCCTAAAGAAGGAGTAACGCAAACAAAGGCTTTGTCTGTTCCCTGCACCAAGGGTTTCCCTACCTCAGGGACAGATGCAAACGATCTGATGCCATTACGCGTTGTTATCACTCCACCTAGATGGCAGAGAGGTTTCACGTTACCTGCCAAGTCCTAATGAATTGCAGTGGAGGTTCTATAAGGCTGTGACCTCAGCAGGGATGAGTGCCATGATTGATTAGCCCTGTCTGCCTGGAGTCAGGAGGAGGGCTGGGAGGGGGCACCTTCACACTCCATTTGCAGATCCTTTCATACCACTCATTGCCATTTTTCTGATTTTGAGAACACAGAACTCCTGAGTGTAATCCTAATCTCCTAGATCTTTCTGTACACAGAATAACCTGATATCTAACAGTCCAGTAATCTTAACTATGATATTTCTGGCTTGTAAATTATTCAGTTGGCATTCTAGTTCATTGACTAGTCTTTTGTGAGCTCAGCTACTCCACTGGGCAGCAGCATCTGTTCTCAGTAAATTGACAAAGTCAATTTTCTGAATCAGCAATTTTGATAAGCAGAGCACACACTATGGTAAATTCACAAAGGTAAATCTTATCTGACTTCTCAGTAGCCGAAAGGAAGGCTGGCTT
Source organism: Vulpes lagopus (assembly GCF_018345385.1). NCBI lineage: Eukaryota > Metazoa > Chordata > Mammalia > Carnivora > Canidae > Vulpes > Vulpes lagopus. The sequence continues at coordinate 93,192,209 of NC_054824.1, read as the reverse complement.
TCCTGGTAAGAAAATAACTCTAACAGATACTTCCTTTAGACTTCAACAAAGACTGTTTTTATTCAGTTTCCTCGTTTCCAATTTTTATATTTTCTGTCTTTTTCTTTCTTAATTTTTCTTAATTTTTTCTTCACAGATCTGTTCTTGCCAGTCTTAGACAATGTTTAATTCTATATGAAAGCTCTCACCATCTCTCATTTTGAAGTTTAAAACCAGCAAGAGTACTTTGAGTAGACACTAGTTCTTTCTCAATCTATGACTTCATTAGCCTATCAACATGACTTAGGTCTTCGCCTTCCTTTTGATTCTTCCATCTTCCTTTCCCAAGCCCAAACCAACTCATTCATAGCCCTTTTGTGACAGCATCATTGCTTTTCCATGCCCACACACCACCCTGATTAAACCTGTGCTCTATCATTTTACCTTTCGAACATTTGCCAACCGATTCATCATCAAGGACTCTTCTCGGTCATCGTCATCATCCAGATCCAGCATTGGCATTCCAAAGGGGTCAATGATGCTACAGCACCTGGAACCTTCATCTCTTGGATCAAAGGGGTCCACGATTATGGGCTCTGTTCCTTTTATTTCACAGCGGCAAAAGGGGCAGCCTTGGCCATCCGACTCCTGAACAAACAAAAAAATATGATTGGTCTTTGTTCAAATAAATCAGTGCTGATAAGGGCCAATGTTTCCCACTATAAAAAGAAGTTGCAAACAAGAGGTTTTAGAGTAGGCAGTGAGAGTGAAGGAAGATCTGTCTTGAAGAAATAACAGAGTAGAACAGAGATCCAACACAATAGATGTTAAATGTTCAGTATCACAAATATTCAAAGAAAAACTTCTCTAAAAAAAAGTTTGATTTGCCAAAGAAAAGGACTCTAACTTCATTTTCCTGAATGTTCACTTACAATTGTAATGTATCAAAATTCGAGAGTCCTACAGAAAAGTGATAATTAAATCATTTCTCTTTTCCCCAAAAGGCTCCAGTGCTAATTAAACATTCTATAAAATGATATTTTGATACAAATTCATTATAAATAAAGTAGTAGTACCAATTAGAACAAGCATTTCTGGAAAAGTTCCTGTGCATGTACCTATGGCTTAATATTTCCATCAATTGCCTAGGTTTCAAAAAATCTTGATTTGTAATTGGTGGGGAAAAAATAAAGCAAATTAACATCTAGGAACCGTCAACTGTTCAGAGAGCCTGTCATTCTGACACAGCTTATTTGGCATATAAAACCATGTGAAATATTAAATTTCACCCCTCATCTTGCTTTCAAACTAGATACTGCAAAAAGATCTGTACTAATACTTTTGGACTGGAAACTTATTTATTGGTAATTACTGAAGGTTTTATATTCAAAGTCTCCCAAGTCCATTTCTCAAAACTAACTGAATTAAGAATTCACAATTGGCAAGGAAATAGAACAAGACCATTTCCTCACCCTGCACGCAGTGCTGCCTCCCAGAGATAGATGGTGTATGGTGCTCGCTGCCATGTTTTTGTTTCTGCATCTTACCCTGATTTTAGTAGTGTTATTTAAAAAATAGTAAAAATCATACAATCATTTTAAGGCAGAAATGGGATGAATTAGCACCATTTGAGAGATGAAACAAGGGATGCAAAGAGAGCTAACATCTTCAAAGAAACCATTCAGTACTTAACTCAGGACTGTCCCGCCCACTTGGTATGATGGGAAACTGGCTACATGCCCTACATGGACATTCTGATCAGCAGTGAAGTAATACTTTTGCTCTCCTCTCACTGACAATTGCTGGGCATCCACTCTGGCAGATCCTGTGGTTAGGTGAGTTATTCTTTTCCAAACGTCACCCAGATTAACAAGTGAACATCTCCCTTTGCCACATACATTGTCAAAGAAGAAAAACAAATGCTCTTTGCACCGGTTAATGAAAACACAACATTCCCTTATTCCTCTACTGTTGGATAATTTGGGAAAGAAACTTGGGATGGTTAAGTAGTTGAACTAAGGTGGTGTGGAGAAATACAGGCAGGCTAACACAAAATCCTTTGATGTTTACTGCTATATATGCTTAAATTGGTGGACTTCAAGGCAACTTAAATATTTTGCTCCATCATTTTAACAGATGCTAAAACTAAGACTTAATACTTTTATAGGACATTAACATTTCCTAACATGGGAGTAAATATTTCAGGAAAGTTAAACTTTTCTCCTGTCTTTTGATAACATTAAATGCCAAGTGCATAGATGATATATGTTATATCATCTAGATAAAATCCCCTTGTCATTAAAGTCAAAAGGGATCCATATTCTGTGCCTGTGATGGAATTTTCTTATAGATCTACATAAAATTATTTCAGTAAGATAGTTCTAATATATAAGAGCAAGATGGGAAAGAGCTAATGTTTCCTCTGGTCTTTAATGCACGAAGGATGGAAAAGTAATACTTTGGGCCCCAAGTAGACACATCATTCACTAGCACATTTAAAAAAATTATAGAAAATTTCAAACATACACAGGAGCAGAGAGAAAAGTGTAATGAATCTGAATGCATTTACGACCCAACTCTAACAATTATCAATTCATGTTCAATCTCGTTTAATCTACACCTTCACTTACTCCTTCCACCCTTGGATTATTCTGAAGCACACGCTGCACATTACATAAATTCATGTATAAATGTTTTAGTAGGCATATCTAAAAATAGAAAATCTTTTAAGACCTAACTAAAGCATAATTACCGTAAGCAAAAATTAGTCCACTCAATCTAACCCATTAGTCATTATTTTTTTAGTACAGTGCCTGGAATGTGTATGCCACAGTATTCAGCTATAAAAGCTTCTCTTAGAACCTTCAAGGCCCATTTGCATGCTGTTTTGGTTAAGGATGACTTCTGGATTATATGATCCATTTCCTGAGAGAGGGTAACTGAAAAGACGAGTTTGGAAAAGAGAAGAGTTGAAGGGCAGTGATAGCATCTTGGTGGCACCTAGGAAAAGACTACGAAAAGTTCATCTATTACTGAAATTAGGTTTTCTCCATCTCCACTATCTGGAAGCTTAATACTGTACAAATCACTCATGTATTTTCAAGTAGCTGTTTTATGAATATATATGAGAAAGCATAGTTTCTGTTTAGCTTTACCTCTGTTGAGAGTTCAACGTGACTCAGTTAAAAACAACAAAAACTCCCCCCCAAAACCCCAGCTGAAACGTACATCCAGACATAGATCACGCTGAATCTGTCTCCTTAATGGTATTTACACAAATATGACCTCACCCATCACTCTTTCTCTGTAAACTGACTACTGCCATATGCAAATTAAGTCCCACCATACAGCCACTTTGGTATTATTCTGCCCTAGTTTCTGTCAGATGACTGATAATACACGCAGAGAACGTCTTCAATAGCATAGAACTCATTAGGATTGTACCTCAATAATTAAAATAATGTTTCTGTCAACATATGGTTAATGTAAGATCAAGGAACACGTGTTAATGAAGAAGAAAGACCAATAAATAATTCCTTTTCTAGTCCTCGACGTATTCATATTCTGAGAATGTGAAGAGGAAGTACTTGGGATTCCATTCATTCTAACAACTCAGTAGATTCTACTTCCTTAAAAAAGAATTACTTCCAAACCAAAGAAACAGAAGTTATCCATGAGTGTACTACACTCATCTGAAACTTAACTAAGTAATATGCTCATGACAAAATAATTCAGACTCCTATGCCAACCACTGATACTCAGTTAATGATATCAAGTATGAATATAACCTGAGAACAAATTAACACTTGACAGAAAAACAGAAAAAATATTCTTTCACCTCCAAAATTACCCATTCCCCACTCACACCCTATGTAAAAATCCAAATAAATATCAGTATCATATCACCATCATCATCATCACCATCATTCATTCTGATGTACTGGTCAGCTTCTATGTTCTTTCTGATTAAATATTGTTTAGATGGGTATTACCTCTTAAATACCTTTTTTTATTTTTTTTAAGATACACATTATATACAGCACAATTTATTTGCTCTCAGGATGATTAATTATTAGAGGTCATGCTTTAAGGTTAATCACTTCATGGCTTCCTACATGCTCAATATACTAGAGGACCTGGAAATATAAGTAAAACTTCTTGAGTCTTATTTTGGAATGCATTTTATATTTTTTACTGTGTGTGCATGCATGCTTTCTGTATCAGTAACTTCTAATTTACATTATTTTGCTATATTTCACATAGATTTGAAGTTACCATAAATCATTTTTGTAATACTTGGAAAAATTATAAATAAGTAACTGGAAAAATACATACATATACTGAGAATAAATTGTGTCCATATTAAGCATTTCAGAGCACAATATTTCCCACAGAAATTCAATAACTTCTTGTTAAAAAAAGAATAAGGATAGTTAATAGTAATCTTAGAATAAAGAACCCAGAGTTAAAGGGATGGTTGGTTTTGGTGCTCTTTTATGAGAAGAAAAGAAGATGTTGGTTAATCTAGACTCTTCCTGTTTTAATTTGTAAGACCCATGAAAACAGCAAATCAGAAAAAGAGCACAGATGTTCTGAATCAGGACATGTGAATTAGAATCCTACATCCACTAATTATAGGTGCGTGACACTGGGTAAGCCATTTCATCTTATTTGTAGGGTATGAGTTTCTCAATACTGGATTCATAACAGAGGTTAAAATAAAGTTTATGAGTTCTAGCAATCTTGGGGTGGAGACTCTTGGGTTTTCTATGTAGAGTATCATGTCATCGGCGAAGAGGGAGAGTTTGACTTCTTCTTTGCCAATTTGAATGCCTTTAATGTCTTTTTGTTGTCTGATTGCTGAGGCGAGGACTTCCAGAACTATGTTGAATAGCAGTGGTGAGAGTGGACATCCCTGTCTTGTTCCTGATCTTAGGGAAAAGGCTCCCAGTGCTTCCCCATTGAGAATGATATTTGCTGTGGGCTTTTCGTAGATGGCTTTTAAGATGTTGAGGAATGTTCCCTCTATCCCTACACTCTGAAGAATTTTGATCAGGAATGGATGCTGTTATTTTGTCAAATGCTTTCTCTGCATCTAATGAGAGGATCATATGGTTCTTGGTTTTTCTCTTGCTGATATGATGAATCACACTGATTGTTTTACGAGTGTTGAACCAGCCTTGTGTCCCGGGGATAAATCCTACTTGGTCATGGTATCAGATAAAGGACTAGTTTCCAAGATCTATAAAGAACTTATTAAACTCAACACCAAAGAAACAAACAATCCAATCATGAAATGGGCAAAAGACATGAAGAGAAATCTCACAGAGGAAGACTTAGACATGGCCAACATGCACATGAGAAAATGCTCTGTATCACTTGCCATCAGGGAAATACAAATCAAAACCACAATGAGATACCACCTCACACCAGTGCGAATGGGGAAAATTAACAAGGCAGGAAACAACAAATGTTGGAGAGGATGTGGAGAAAAGGGAACCCTCTTACACTGTTGGTGGGAATGTGAACTGGTGCAGCCACTCTGGAAAACTGTGTGGAGGTTCCTCAAAGAGTTAAAAATAGACCTGCCCTACGACCCAGCAATTGCACTGTTGGGGATTTACCCCAAAGATACAGATGCAATGAAACGCCGGGACACCTGCACCCCGATGTTTCTAGCAGCAATGTCCATAATAGCCAAACTGTGGAAGGAGCCTCGGTGTCCATCGAAAGATGAATGGATAAAGAAGATGTGGTCTATGTATACAATGGAATATTCCTCAGCCATTAGAAATGACAAATACCCACCATTTGCTTCAACGTGGATAGAACTGGAGGGTATTATGCTGAGTGAAGTAAGTCAATCGGAGAAGGGCAAACATTATATGTTCTCATTCATTTGGGGAATATAAATAATAGTGAAAGGGAATATAAGGGAAGGGAGAAGAAATGTGTGGGAAATACCAGAAAGGGAGACAGAACATAAAGACTCCTAACTCTGGGAAACAAACTAGGGGTGGTGGAAGGGGAGGAGGGCGGGGGGGTGGAGGTGAATGGGTGACGGGCACTGGGGGGGCAGTTGACAGGATGAGCACTGGGTGTTATTCTGTATGTTGGTAAATTGAACACCAATAAAAAATAAATATATTAAAAAAATAAAAATAAAGTTTAAAATAGCTACCCACTCGATCATTCAAAAATGAAAAAAAGTAACTATTTGGTTCAAATTGCAAATTTTAAAATTAAACTACTGTAATCAATAAATATCGTTTGCTCTAAGTGAAAAGTTTCAGCTTTTAATAGGAAGATGAAAAACTTGTCCTAGTAATTAGAGTATTCCTTGGGATACGTTTTTTACATAGTAAGAGCTTTTAATATATTTGTTGCTAGAGTCCAACTTAAAATGTTAATGCATGAAGCTTATGCATTCTAAAGATGATTCATTTAATGGAATCAACTTTTAAAATATCTATGGAAGGCCTTTGTTAGAGTCAACCAGAAACTTTTCCCAAGTGCCAATACCCGCTACTGTGCAGGCACCTTACGATAAGGCCAACCCGCATTTTATATAGTCACTGGACTCAGAGTCAAGTATTTGCTCTACCAGATTTTATTTTCTCTTTTTCATTCATACTGGCATCACTGTCATTCACAAAATGATTGTAACATTTCTGGATGACTCAGGTAGCCCTTACATTACTCCCAAAGTGAAACAGGAGCTCCAACATTTTATCACATTTATAAAACACACACACACACACACACACACACACACACACAAAACCCCCCAAAACCACAACATGTAATCAAGGGCAGAAATACCACTTTAAAATCATCTTAAAGGCAAACAGAATTTTCTTATTTGTAGTACTAAGATTAAAAAGTTTTACTGAGGCTAGAAATGTGAAGGTTGGTTGCTTTTGAGGAAGATACAGTAAATGATTATTTCTTTGTGCCTTAAATGTGAGCATGTGAGCTAGCTTCTCACCTCTTAGATAACTACATATTTTTCCCCCAACAATTCTCTCTAAATATAGGACATCCATAAATCTCTTTAATCATGCCCATATTAAAAACAGGGCTTATTGATTTTTATCTAATGACTTTGTGAAATATCATTTTGAATATTCCAGATATCTTTCTTTTAAACTATTTGGGAAAAGACGCAGAAGAAATAATCACAGGAATAAATTAATTTTACTTTTAATTGAAATAAAGTCCTTGGCAGTAATTCAAAACTAGGCTGCACATCCAATTGATATGTGTGTGTATATATATATATATATATATATATATATATATATATATATATAAACATACAAATATTTAGTTATATATATATATTCATTTTTATTTTGAAAAGAAGATGTGGAGAACACAGTTTAGAATCTATGCTGTCCATAAGCTCAGAAGCCACATTCTAGATTCCTGGGGAAAAATTAAAAGAAAACAGTATGAAAACAGTCCCTCCTCCTGTTATACCTAATGTGGTAAGTCTGCACCATCACTGCTATGCAATATGTAACTATAAAAAAAAAAGGTGTGGAGCAGCTCTGGATAAAGAAGACAAATGTTTTGTTAAGAAAAATGTTTTCTGGAATAGCAAGGAAGTGGAAGAAAACTGCAAATTTTATTGGCAAAGACAGAACAGAAATGCCGCACCCAGAATGATCCTGCTTCAAAGAATGTCTCCAGAGAGGTGATTATTCAACTTATTTAGTATTCTGTGCAAACTCTGGCTTGCTTATTCAATTTATTAAATAACACAGATGTTTCAGAAGGAGAAAAAAGTATCTGACACCTCTTCAGAGGCATGACTAATGGGCCATTATGATAGAAATGAAAGGGTAACCACTTGCCGCCTGTAACAACTAACTGACACCACTACCATGCATTTCTTAGGGTTTCCATTAATTACATAAGATTTTAGTTTCCAATGAATTCAATTAAACCAAAGTAGGGCATCAAATGGAAGAAAAGTTGGTGAAGAATGACTCGCTAAAAATGCACACTGGCTGAACACATTATGTTTTATGGTCAGGGTTTACTATTTCTTTCCGATTGGACTCTGAGTGATTTATCAGAGCTTCTTGGCAGACATGCAACCTTTAAAATCCTTTTCCAATCAGCATGCCCAACCAAAGTAGTTGAAAGTAACAAAAGATGTCTCGAATCCATAATTAAATTTGAAGGATAACAGGACGTTCATTTCAAGTAATTATTATTAATCCTATGCTCCTTTATAAAACTTTCAGATTTAATTTTAACTTCTTGAGGGTCAGACCTGGGTCTTAGCATTCTTCCTAGCTCAGAGATTAGTAGAGAACCTGAGACATAGCAGCTGCCCAGGAATGTTTCCTAAATAAATGGATAAGTAAATGGGTTTGAGACACTGGCGAATGATGGATAAAACAATCCATGTCAGAGCGCCTGGGTGGCTCACCTGGTTAAGCGTCTACCTTCAGCTCAGGTCATGATCTCAGGGTCTTGCGATCGAGCCCAGTGTTGGGCTCCCTGCTCCGCGGGGAGCGTGTTCTCTCTCTGCAATCTATACCCCTGCACCTGCTCCAGCTTGTGCTCATTCTCTCTTTCAAGTAAATAAAGTCTTTAAAAGACAATGCATGTAGCCTTCTACCATGGTGATCCATCCCTATGTATAATTAGTTTTGAAAACAATCATTTCTCTACAGAAAAAATAAACCAGAGTATCAGACATAAACAATGGCTTTAAAGTAAGAAAATATGAACTCTAGCACTGTACCCATTTGCATAAGGAGAACACTGAGAAAGAGAGACATTGCTGTGTGTACTCATACCCAGACTTCACAGTCATACAATATTTCCCACATTGCATCTACAAGGGTAGATACAACCTTTGGCCATATACCGCAGAACTATGGAAGTGTTCAATAATCGTTCTTTTACTTCTCATATTCACCATCAATCAGCTTAAGTCCTGTGAGCAGTTCATGGAGGCCAGGATATAAGGTTTTTAGCATACCAATGGTTTGTCAAATGCATTTTAAGTGGATTAACTTTATACGAATTCTTTTTTTTTTTCAAGTAATGAGGGCATTTTGCAATAACATGTTTAAATGATTGTCAAACACTGCTCTTCATATTATATGAAAACAGCCCAAACAGATCTGTTGTTTGGCAGGAAGCACCACTTCATGACATCTACATGTAGGGTAGAAATATTTAAGTTATCCCACAGTGGAAATGTTCAAAAGTTGACTCTTCCTTAAACCACTAAAATCCCACTGAGATATAAAGACTATGGAATATCCCTTTGGAATTCTGCAACCTTGGCCTAAGAACAATTTTTTTCAGGGTAGAGAAAACTTGAACCAGGGATCACCACGCACGTTTCTTGGTGTAAAAAAGTAATAAAGAGAAATTCAGTTTTACTGCCTCTAGCCTAGTGCCAGTATTATTGGAAGCAATAAAAGTAAAATAATGTGGCTCAAAAATAAGTGGACAAAATCAAAATGTGAAAAGTTGAAGGGAATCATCCAGCAGCTACTGAATGGAACAAATGGATCTTAGGTTTAAAACACTTAGAATTTATTCTCAGGTCTTGAGCATAATAAAAAGTCTTTGAAAAAAATCATGGATGCTTTTCAAAAGAAAAATGATCAGAACTAAAGACATTTGATCTACAATATCAACAATTTATCTATTTAACATCTTTTTCATGTAATCTGAGTCATCTTCTCTTTACACTATCTAGCATACAGTCCATAAATATTTACCGAATACCTGCCACTGTGGCGGCAGCTAGCATGCTAGGAGAGAGGGATTCTAAACTAGGTTCTCCAAGAAAAACAGGTAAATATGTAATGTTTACAATACAAATACAACGAGGTAAGAGTTTACAGGAGACATACACAAAATATTTATTTGCAATATTTGCAAGAAAGAAGAATATTTATTTGCAAAGCCTCTTGTGTGGGAGGAATTAAAAAATAAAGCTGAAAATAATGCTTTTGAACATTTTTCATTAACCTATTCACAAATTCCTATGATCAGATGAAAATGATAACATTATTTGCTAGTAACATGAGTGTGAGTTGAGTATGATTTCAACTTTCTGAGTATTTTTGCATTTGTCACCTTTTAGTTACTACTTCACTTAGTAAACCACTACTTTATAATGATCTCCTGAAATTTTACTCAAAGACTAAGTTTTCAGTGCTTGGCAATTTAGGCACTTCCTCAATTTCTAAAAGTAAAACTGAGAAGTATTTCAGAGTAATAAAGAAAAAAATGCAAATGTTAACGATTTACAAATATGATTGGGCACATCTTTACATAAGACCATTAGACCAATAAGAAAAATCGTGAAGTGAATCAAGGAACTAATTAGCCACTAGCAAGAGGAACTGTACCATTCGGAGAATGCACAGTAATATACAGAAAAGTTGTGGTGATGTAAGGGACAAAGGATTAATAATACAGCTCTGGCAACAGGGAAATGCTCCTGTGTCTTTTGTACATAACACACCTATTTATTGCAAATAGTTCACAAACTTACTAAAGAGACTGTACTGTACTGTCCCTGAAATTTTAAAATGTAAATTCCTTTTGAGAAGTCTACAAGAAGTAAAATAGATGAAATCTGTTTGTTTTATATTCAGTCACACTCTTTTACTTACACTGGGCTACATACAAGGCAAACAGCTATTCTGTATGATGCTTTAAACAATAATCTTTGGTAGTAAAAGGGTTTGCCAACCTAATGGGGGCTTCTGACTTTTAACCCACTTCACTTTGAAACGTGAGGGTTCCTTCTGAGTTGAAGATGGCAAATCCTGCCACATGTACATATGCGCATGCTTCCAGACTGAGGCCCCAGGAGGAGAGGCCAAAGACACAGGCCAGGCATAGGGCCAGAGAATACTAGGAGTTTGTACCAGCCTAAACTCTGGTTTTCTTTGGGAGAAATACAAAGTTTTTAGCTTCTCTGTACCATCAGGACTGTAACACCATCCCGAAGTCATAAGTCAATCCAAAGGGGTGACAAACACAATTGGTGTCTATTTCTCCTAAGATACTGAATGGGTCTCAGGCAAAGCAAATCATCCTAACAGTCCAATCTGTCAGTCGGGCTCTGAGTATCTCTGTAATACTTTCTATTGATGTGAAATCCACTTGCAAACAGTTCTCTCTCTACCAGACTAACTTACTTAAAGTCATTTATAAAAAGACCTTGTTTAGTCTGCAGAACAATTAATGTAACTTATATAGCAATCAAGTGCCTAGACGTTAAGAATCAGCATGCTGATGTCACACTGAGCACCACTCTTCTTCCAACTTCTCCTTATACTCTGCAAAATTCACCATATGAAGGGATAAAGGGAAATTAGGGCATTTATATTAAGGAAAAGCTAAAGTAAAATATAAACCAAGTGCATACTGAAAAGGAGAAGTGTAGGGATATTGAGCAATTTTTACTGAGATAGGAAAGGTATCTTGGAGCTCAGAAATGACACTGAAAACATAAATCGGGGGTGCCTGGGTGGCTCAACAGGTGGAGCGTCCAACTCTTGATTTTGGTTCAGGTCATGATCTTGGGGTCTTGGGATCAAGCCCCGAGTCAGACTCTGCTAGAGTCTCTCTTCTCCGCCCTCTGCCCCTCCCCACTGTTCATGTGCTTGCTCTCTCTCTCAAATAATAAATTTTTTTTTTAAGAAAGAAAAGAGAACATAAATCAATTCTAATTCATTTCTTTGTCCTTCCTCTTTTTCTTCATCAATTTCTCAAATCTCCCCAAAGGAAGAAGGAGGTCCATTTTGTAAGATTGTGGAAATGTGAAAATCATTATATTTTATTAGGAAGTAATGAGCTCAACAGTACCAGTGGTCCTGAGTCTGCATTCTCCCTGCCTGATCCTCTGAGGCTTTCCTTCCACAGGCAAAGCAGAGGCTCTGGGTTGAACAGAAGATCAAGGACAGAGAGGGCTCAGGAACAGGGTAAGGATGTCAATTATATACTCAACAGCAAACTATTTTTTAAAGATTTTATTTATTTATTCATGAGAGACAGAGAGAGAAAGAGGCAGAGACATAGGCAGAGTTTAGAAGCAGGCTCCACGCAGGAGCCCGAAGTAGGACTCGATCCTCGACCCTGGGATCAGGCCCTAAGTCAAAGGCAGATGCTCAATTGATGAGCCACCCATGCATCCCTAAAGAGAAAATTTTTTAAAAAGGTTTGAAAATGTAATTACTTGCTTTCCAAACCCCATCAATAATATTGACTTCAATACTGTGTTAAACAGTTAAAAATGACTTGATCAAAATATTCTGTAAATCCTTCAAATACTCAAAACTGGAAATCTATCTGAAGATCTATTTTTAAACCCCAACCTCTATTACAGATAAAGAAATATAAGAAAGCCCTTGGGGAAACCAGTTGTTCTCCAGGTCTTAGTCTAAAACACCAAATCAATTTATATTTATTGAATACCTGCATTCAGAGGGGAAGGCAGTTTGTCTTAGATTTTGCTTCTGCAAATTGGAAAATTTAGCCTGTTTCTGTGAGATCTCTAAGTATCTAGGAGACTCTCCCTGTCTGATTGTCCTATTTTATTAGCCTGAGGAGGCAACTGCACGCATATGTGAGACAGGAACCACACTTCCTCAGGAGAACAGGGCTCGTTGAAACATCAACACAAGATTTATACACTAGCATTTATTTTGCTTCGGAATGTGACCTACTATAAATAGAATCTGACCTGCAATAAAGCATATAAATATGAAGAGTTGGAAATATTGATAAGTGACATTCTGAGATCAGTGGTGTTATGGAGGTACTGTTTATGACTAAATACTAAAATCAAATTACACATGCCAAAGAAACAACATAAAACACAGCAAGAAAAATGGAATTATATAAAGCAGAAAATCAAACACATGAGATTTTTGTAAACAACTACTCAAAAACAGCATTCAATAGATCATTTCCTGAATCATTAAGATGAAGAAAATGGAAAAGAGAAATAGTAAGAGGGGATACAAGGAAGACATCAGTGTTGCCCATTAAGCCTGGATCATACCTGCCACGCTGTAAGGCAAGAGGTGCACATCAAATGCCCACAGGGCTCAATCTTGACATCTTTGTCGTTCTCAGCACAAATTTTACAGAGCTGAAAAGTGGAGCCCATTTCACAATATAATTCATATTGTTCCTGGAATTTGGGAGAAAAAAGGCAGTGTTAATATATTTCTAACATGAACTCTAAAAACTGAATTATCTCAAATACAATGACTTACAGTAAATTCCTTATACTCGATCCTATTGAGAATATGTTACCGTTGAAGACATGTTTTAAATTGGTAATCACAATTTGGTCTACAAAGTCATTTTTTAAATGATGTGAGATTTTATCAGCAATTTCATAATCTTTTTTAATACTTTAGATTATTTAATGTTTTGGACTGTTCTTTTGGGAAGGGACTTGCTTCAATGGTGACTCAAAAGGCAAAACTTACAGTTTTGAAAGAAAATGTAAATAACCTTAGTTTCTTTGTAAGTACTCATCTAATTTTACTGTAAAATTGCAAATATACAGACATACATACCTGCTATCATATATATTTATATATGATACTGACTGAACATTAAATTTTATTTCTTAACTACCGTTAGAAATTCCAGAACAGAAGAAAAGCAGCATTTGCCAAGACCTTCCTGCATGCTAGGGGCTGTGTTCCACATTTATCATATAGTCTCCAAAGCATAATAAGATATATTGAATTAAAAAAATACCTGAGGCTCAGTAAGTTTAGATTGTTTTCCTCAAATTCTATATTAAATCTCTAAATTGCATATTCTTTTCCCAATACAGCACTGTCAGGAAAACTAATCACTTCAGCAACCAAAAATGCTTTATTAAACATCTATTCTCTTGATATACTAGTTTTGAACATTTTGGCATAGTGAAATTCTTGGTGTCCAAATACTGAAAAGATCTATGTCATAAAGAAGACACAAATACATCAGTGCATGTAAAGAAATTAGGAAAATTAATAGGGATACAAAGAAAATTAATAGGGATACAAAGAAAGGGAATTATGGAAATAAAAATTCATTTAAAGGAGGCAATGTTTCAGTCAGTAAGTGCCTATTACGTACCTGGCGCTGGGCAGGATAAATAAGTGACAATATTTAACTCCTAGTCTACCAAAAGATCTTGATGAGAAAAAAAAAGCACATATATACATACAAAGATACATATACACATATACACATTCTATGTAAGCTGCGTCTGCCATGAGGTATGTATGTATGACTGTATAATTCTTAAAGAAATTAAGAAAAAAGATGAGAATGGATCAAGATGAAAAATAAATCTAAAGCAATTAAAAATAAATTGTAAGTCACTGAAGTCTCTAAAATAAAAATAATAGCTAAGGATTTATATTGTTATGACATCCAAAGACTGGTTTGCAATTATTAAAAAATTACAGTAAGCTAAGATTACAACTGCAGAATTCAGTGGAACCTAAGTGGTAAGTTAATCAAATATTTATAAAATTTAATTGAGTATTACTCCGGAATATGTATTTTTATACCATGACTCTATGAAGAGGAAGTGTCTTTTGTGAGTGTCCTTTTACATGTATTAGAACATAATTACTACACAAGTAAAACGATGTCAATTATATGGTATACTTTAAAAACTGTCCATCAACTGTACATATGTCAAAAAATATGCTTCACACAATACCAAGACCACTAAATCTGGAGAAATCAAAATAAAATTTAAAATTACCTCTTGTCTTCCCCAAAATCTATAATTTCTGTTTTTTATTAGATTTTTATTTGTGATACAAAGCACAAAAATATATAAATTATAAAATACTTTAAAACTAGACTCTATGTAAAATAAAATACTCAGGTTCTCCCTTTCATCTTCTTCCTTTTTTTTTTCAAATTTTTTTTTAAATTTATTTATGATAGGCACACAGAGAGAGAGAGAGAGAGAGAGAGGCAGAGAGATAGGCAGAGGGAGAAGCAGGCTCCATACACCGGGAGCCCGATGTGGGATTCGATCCCGGATCTCCAGGATCGCGCCCTGGGCCAAAGGCAGGCACTAAACCGCTGCACCACCCAGGGATCCCCTTCATCTTCTTCCTAACTCCCCAAACCCTCCTACCTCCTTAATTAAGTGCTATTACCAGTTTGGTATTTCTTATTTTTAAAAAGTATATTCATATGTTCATATATGGTAATTTCTTTCTTCCTTTCTTTCTTTCCAGAAATTGAACTTATGTAATATAACTTTACAAAATGAAATGTTACATAATTGAGCTTTCAGTAATGGAACTTTTCTATGTAATAAAGATGCCGAAGTTCCCATATGAGTATGTGGAGCTACCTTCCTCCTCTTAATGATTCTACGATATAATGCAATATGAATGCACTATTTAACCTATGATTAAATAGTTTCTAACTTTTCATGTTAGAAAAAATTCTAAAGTGAATACCCCAATGTACAGATCTTTCTGCATCTATATGAGGGGTATATACAGAAAGCAGAGTCAAAAATGTTTTTATTTGGATTTGGATAATTACTGAATATCACCCTCAAGAAAGGCTTACCAATTTACATTCCCATTCAATCTATGAGGCTGCCAACAATGGATTTATAAGAATATATTTATTATTTTCAATAAGCTTCAAGTACTCATTTGACTCTAAAAGCTAATGCATATCATTATTCTAATCTTCTTTGGAATTTTCTAAACCTATGGTCTCTCTTTGTATCTATATACTTACCTATGGATTTATCTATATATCTGCATAAATGCCAATATTATATTGGAAGCAAGAATGTTAACAGAAATTTTTATCCAAAACATGGAGAAAGTAATGTATTTTTCTCACTTTTAGAATTCCTCAAAGTATCTTTTGCAAAAAATATCTGTACTAATAATTTTAGCTACACTATAAGAGGAAGCTTTTTATTTCAAAAGCATTAGATACTTAACAATTATAAATATGTTACCAGAAATTGTCCTTACCTGCGTAACTTTTATATGGTCATGTGGTGTGGGTTCACATAATCCAGTTAAATCAGGATTATAACTCCTCCCATCAGGATAAAGATAGCTGGATTATAAACAGAAACTTTATTACCATAAAAACAATTTTTAAGTGCATTTCATATTAATCAGATTTTCTATTTTCTATATTTCTAAAAGTTTCCTTTTAATGTAACATATCAAGAACTTGTGAGAACTTGTGTGGCCACTGTTTCCATAATATTATAAGTCACTTTCAAGACATTTAAAAATTTAGAAATCATTTTCATATGAGAAATACATAATGAATATGGACTTGGCCACTAAGCAACTATGTCTAGTTAAATACCTTTATCTGTATGTCCTTTAGGTAAGTTAAAAATTTTTCTTGTCATTTATGCTCTATTCCAAAATACCTTGAATGTACACCTACTTGCAATGGTTGTGTCTTTCATGTGAAGCACAGTTACTGTTAGGTGCATTATTTTCCACGCTTAGTAACACAAGAGAAAAACGAAACGAAAGCCCACAAATTTCCTACAAAAGTTGTGTAGACACCTCCACAGTGTTCCTGTTTTCCAGCTTCCCATCCTGTCTTCTCATCTCACCCTCCATTCACCCACACAAACACACAAGTCTACACATGTACATACACATGTTTAAAGAAATCAGAAAATGCTACAATTATATATTTCATTTACTTCAAATAAAGCTACACACACAAAATCATTTATAAATCTGACATTCCACTGTTAGAATTAAAATAAGAACTCAAAGTTACAGTAAGGAGACCATCTTGTTAAAAGCTTTTATTCATTCATTCATTTAAAAATGAAGTTTATTCTGTTGGTAAATACCTGCTTTAGATTTTGAAAAAATGATAATATTACTACTACATTATGTTGACCGATTAAGTTATACAGTTAGTTTTGTTTGGTAGCTCTCTGTTCTAGATAGTTTGAATGAAAAACTCAGAATAGAATGCTACTGTGATCATTATTTTAAGGGGCAAAACTATACTAGAAGTGTTCTGTGAAGTAACAAAAAATATTTATCCTTACATAGTCTATAAATATTTTCATGAATGTTCAAATTTTCCTAGTAATACAGAATAAAAATGAACCTAGAGGACAGACAATTCTCATGGGGTAAGGAACAAATCAGTAGATCAGTGAGATTTCTATTTGTTTGTTTTTCTTGTTTACAATTTAGGAAAGGGTTGACCACATCTGAAATGACAAATTTAGAGTGTTTTCACAGGGGTAAAGTTCTACAAATATTAATTGAAGAGTGATAAGTGAGAGTTGATAAGTAACTTTCCTTTTATATCCTAAATAATGGCCAGTTTTTAAGTTATTATATAACATTTTTGTTCATCACACGCTTAACATAGAGAAATTCTAAGAAGAATTCAAAACTGAAATATTATAAAAACGATAATAAGGTTGGTAGAGGAAAGGTTAAAAGGGTCTATCTAATGTGCAAGGGGAAATTCAGTGATTACTGTCCTCCTCAGTAAACCAGGATGCTACTGATAAGTCCCTCTCTAAAGTAGGGAAGGAATAAAGAATCTCAGCTGGTTATGGAAGTAAACTTCTTTATTACCTATGTCATAACATATTGCATTAACTATAAGGAAAAGACAGCTGACTCTGATGATAGACGGGCCAGATAATATCCTGCATTTTACTGATATTGGGGGGGGGGGGAAACCCTGTCTACAGTAATAATATCTATTTTAATATAATCTAAAAATATGACCTAGATTTAAATAAGATTAAAATGTTAATCCGACCTATTTTAATGTAATCTATCACTGAAGTTCAAGTTCAACTAATTAATTGCCTCTGAAGGGGTGTGTGTATGTAAATATTAACAGCTGATTTGCATAGGAGTTCAGAGGCCAAACTACTGATTACAATAATATTTTATTGGCTTTTCAAGAATAGATGGAAGGCATTATAAACATATAAATAAACTGTATCAAAATGACCACATGTACAAATTTACCCACTCGTAACCTCTATTTATAAAGTAAAACCTTACATCACATTTGATTAAAAACAAAATCCTGTAATCACAGTGAATCAAAAGCTACATAGATGAATCTTTAGATGCGTTATAAGTAAGGTATAAATAACTGAGGAGACCAAATTTATGATAAGTTAAAGAAACAGATATACATACTTGTTACCAGTTTGCCGCACAATTTTTATGTAACTATTTCTCGAAAGCTCCCAACTTATAAGAAATGCATTTTTCTTCATATATATCCTATCACTTTTATTTTCTTTTTTGCAATTATTTTAGAAAAGGTGTAATTTTTCTTCTCTTTGCTAACTCTTGTGGACTTTCTCCTGCTAGGTTTATATCACCATCTGTGCTGCAGCAAATAAGGGAACAGCCGTCTGTCTCTAAGTCACTCAGTAAGGGCAAAGGGCAAGAAAAGTAAGCTTGATGATATGACAATAGAACAGGAAACAGAACAAAAAGATGAAGGGAATGGCACATGACTAAAACAAATGAGAGATATTTACCAGGAAGGCACCTATCAGATTGTTTAAACTGTGTGGAAGAAAAAAAGTCCTTCTTACTCTGAAAGACAAAGGAGAACTTACCTATTTTTAAAATTTTAAAAATGCATAGCTTAAGTTAAACTGAATACAGCTAATAACAGATAATTCTGGAATAGGGATTGGATATC
Organism: Vulpes lagopus; assembly: GCF_018345385.1. Classification (NCBI taxonomy): domain Eukaryota; kingdom Metazoa; phylum Chordata; class Mammalia; order Carnivora; family Canidae; genus Vulpes; species Vulpes lagopus. The sequence goes on along the minus strand of NC_054824.1, from coordinate 93,173,498 downwards.
AGTGTGACCAAAAGAAGAAAGATACAAAGAGAAAAGGAAGGAAAGGGGTAAGAAAATAAAGGAAAATCTAGTCAAATAAAAAGGAGGGTTACACGAAGCAACAGAAGTCTGTGATTTTAAAGAATTATCTTCTTAATAAGCTTTTCATCTATTTGAAACTACTTTTCAGTACCTTTTTTTTTTCTCCCATAAAAGATACAAACTCGTGTTCTAATCTGATGTTGGAATTGACTGGCTGTCATATACAATTTAATTCAAATCAGTTACCTTAAAATCACTATTTTAGAGATGAACGATAAAAACTAAGGAGCACTCCATTTCTGAGTCTTGAAATAAGAAAAAAAAAACAAAACTGCCAGATCATCAGCCTTACTATCTTTTCTCTCCATCGCAAAGCAGTGTCTATCTTTCAAATTGGTGAATAATAAGCACCCTGACTCCCATTTCTCATACTCACAATCCTTCCCTGCTGCCATCAATCAGGGCTTGAAACAAGGGCTTGTTATGTGGTATGGTCTGTAAGATATTGCCATCCCCTGTCACATAGCCGATGGCCCACTGTCCCAATCTGGTGCAGCTTAACCGGAAAATGTAGCTGTAAAGCATGAGAAAATTATGTTTAGTCACATTCAAAGTGTATGTTAACTACTAAACCATCTGTTAGACTTTTTTTAAAGTCAAGAAATAAACGGAATCATTTAGAATATGTGAAATAAGGCTCTATCTTATTTTTACACCGTTGTCCTTCTCTGTTCATTGATCTGTAAAAGCAGCACTGACAATAATTCCATTTAAATACTTCCAGGGCTACAAGACTAAAGAATTGAAGTTGATGCACTTCAATATCAAAAAATCCACTGCCATCCCCATCAGCAGGTGCTCTGTATGAAAGTGTGATGGTATGAAACAGCCGGGACAGAAATCATTTTTGGGAAGTAAAGTAAAAATTTAATTTGTTCACCTCAGACAGAAACTGAGTCCGTTTCTACCATGGAATTCAATATGTTACGTTGTCATTTTAAAATTGTGCATTTTTAGTGAATGACTTGTTTAAAAATAATATTTTTTTCTTTTAAGTGTTCCAGCCATTCATCTTTAAATGAAAGATCAAAAGAGCTGAACTATACTAATGAGAAGGCAAACTAGATTAAGCTCATGGCTGCCACCCAACCCTGTCCAGTTCAATGTCCTGCAGTAGGAAGTTAAAATAGTTCAAAAATATAAATCAAATTAATGACACTGACAAGGAGACGTTGACTTGGTTTTAAATTCATTGTTATTTATTTATTAATACAGCTGTCTGCTTATTTCATTTTAGATCATTTATCTTTATTTAAGTGTACTGCACTCAGTCTTGCCATCATGACAACCAGATCTGGATTTTAGAACCCCTTAAGCAGCTCAAAAGTAGGTCAACAATCTGTTGGTTGTATTTGAGTACCCTGATTGCTATACATACGTGACAGAAATTCATATTTCTTAATGTACATTAGTTACTGATGAACCAAGTACTATAAAAATAACTTTACAGGATAAAATAACACATATAATGGCTACATAGTCATTCAATTTCATTGTATATTTAATACTGCAAGGTGATTTCATCTTTCACCAAGAAAATCGGTATTGTGGGGTTTTTTTAAAGAGTTTATTTATTCATTAGAGATACAGAGAGAGAGGGAGGCAGAGACATAGGCACAGGGAGAAGCAGGCTCCATGCAGGAAGCCTGATGCAGGACTTGATCCCGGGACCCCGGGGTCATGACGTGAGCTGAAGGCAGACGCTCAACCACTGGGCCACCCAGGTGCTCCAAAAATTGGGTTCTTAAAGAAAGAAAGAAGTTGTGACTTTTAAATACTGAGAACTTCACACTTGTTTGGAATCTTTGGAAAGGACTTTTGAAGAAAGCCCAAAAGCGTATTCTCCTAGAGAGCCTGGAAACAGAATACAGACCTGCCAATTAATGGAACCCTTAAATCACAATTACAGGCAAAACCGTTCCACACAGACTGTCAGTTGGATCCCCCCAAAAAGCAACCTGAGAGACTCCAATGTCCTTGGAATGTCCTACTGTTTTCTGTACCATGAAGCTAAAGAAAAGAAACACTTTCCAAAGAGAACAAACAGGTATTTTGCAAAACAAGTATTAATCAAAATTGTTTGATCTGTTTGCCGAGTTTTTCTTAGGTTTACATTTCAAATACCACATCACACTTCACACATAACTGTACCACAGACTGACCACTTCATCGTTGCCTAAAACTTAGTAGAATAAACCGTTACACGGCAAGTTAGGAAGAAAAGGAAGACGTCCTTTTGGAGGACACTGGCTTTTTCTTAAGAGAACTAGTCCAATAGTGATGAGGCCTGGCTTTTGCTCCCAACAGTGTTCTCTCCCAACATTATTTATCTCCATGATCTTGAATAAAAGAATACAAAAGGGACTTGGGTTTCTTAATTTCCCAAATAAATTCTGTGTTAAATTTGTATGATTGTGTAATTCCAAACATAGCACATCTTTCAAATAATACTCCAAGAACAAAAAGATACTTTGATACCAATCTATAGAGTAGACGTTATGGAAAAATCTGGTTAGGAGGGATGCTTGACCAAAAGAGAATGACTCATCTAAGCCACTGTCAGCATCTCAATGAGAACCAACTCTTCCTAATCTAAACGGAAGACTTCATTCAATAGGAGCCAAACTGTTCTCTGTACCCACTACCTTTTTTTTTTTATATATACCATATAAATTCTTAAAAACAAAAAAGATGGGAATTTTAATTATGGCAGAGGAAAAGGAATTGACAGTATTGGCTTGTATTAGAAACTACTTTGTTAAAGGACAAACACCATTTGCACTACAAATCAGATTTTAAAAATGGCATTAAAAGAAAAGTGTAACCATTAAAAAAAAAAACAGCCAAACTCATTCCCACATTCATCCAGTGTTCTCATGGATGTTGGATTGTTATCTCCTACTAAAATGTCAGCGTGTGAGGACAGGTCTCCATTGTCATTGCTGCCATACTCAGCACACTGCTTGACAAAGCACAAACACCTACCATGTAACTAATGCATTTCTAAATGGCACATGGGGTAAATGCATGAACCAGGAAAGAGATTTTCTGATCCAGATTTGTCATTAATAAGGTACAATTTCAAAGCCACAGGGGCTGAACAAACACCCAACTTCTGTGAGTTTCACCTAGTTTCATCATCTGGAAAAACAAAACAAGAATTCTGAAACTACAAAGAATAAGATAGTATGAAAAGAATTTTTAAGAACACGAAATTGGGGATCCCTGGGTGGCGCAGCGGTTTGGCGCCTGCCTTTGGCCCAGGGCGCGATCCTGGAGACCCGGGATTGAATCCCACATCGGGCTCCCGGTGCATGGAGCCTGCTTCTCCCTCTGCCTGTGTCTCTGCCTCTCTCTCTCTCTCTCTGTGACTATCATAAATAAATAAAAATTTAAAAAAAATTTATTTAAAAAAAAAAAGAACACGAAATTGGTTGGAATGGGTTTATATATGTTTAGATACTTATGCATGTTTATCATGTACATATATGTATGCTTTTATGTACTTATATTTGTTTTTATGTATTATATGTAATTATGTTTAGCATAGAACCAAATTGAATATTTTGAAAAATACCCTAAAATAATGAACATGAAACGGATTTATTTTGTCTTTAGCACAATATTCAAGTATTCAATATACACTTACAATTTTATACACAAACCCAGGTGTCATGAAAACAGACAATGCTAATACTCCAATTTGAAAATCAGAGCTCTGAGACTTAATACATTTCTAAGTTTATCAAATTACATGGTACCATATACTCTTTCACTTTATGAACACAGTATAAATACAATGAATCAATATAAAGGATTCAATTAAGAAGTACCATTGTGGTCTATTAGCATTTCCTCCCCAACAACCCCCCCCCCCCCATGCCTCCTCCAGCCACGGGTGTTACTGATTTACTTAAATGGACAAGAGAGCACTTTTCATCATTAGATATACCACATAATATTACTGCTGAAAAGGCTTACCTTCCAGGTTTGGTGCTGTATTTCTGCAGTCGTGCTTTAACTTCATCGTATGTGAGAAATGCCATGTAACCTGGATGTGTTACAGCTAAGAAATTCCAATTCCGTAAAATAGAGCCCCAAGGCTAAAAATATGAATAAATGAAAAGGTGTTATCTAGGTAATATCAACCACCAATTATATACCAACCCATCATTTAATATATAGTTACTGAAACTCTCGGATTTTTTTTAAGTGAATATGAGCTTATGTGGCTTGAGTCAACTTTTATCACCTAACAGCAAACATGCCATACCTTATTCTCTTTTTGAGAAATTTTAGGCAGAAAACAGGATAGAATACAAAGAAAAAAAAAAAGAAAAACTACATACTTTCTTCACAAATTCTAATCCCAATACGGCATTTGTGATCATTTTGATACATACATCACTTTTTTGTTCAAAACTCTCTAACTTTGAGTAAAAGCCAAAGTCCTTATAAAAGGTCTAGGACTTTAGGGGTGATGTCTAGTTCCCTTTCCTCTCCATCTGCTGTGACTTTTGCACTTCCAGCCTCCTCTCCAGGCACCCTGGCTTCTTCTCTGTAGTTGGCTTCAACACAAAGGTACTCTCCCCCCTGAAGTTTTATATTTGCGGATTCCTCTACTAGAATTTGTTCTCCAAATATCTAGGCAATTCCTCTCCAGTGTCACTTCCTCAATGAAGCCTTCTTGGACCACTCTACTTAATACTATTAGTTCTCATCACATTCCTTATCTCCCTTGGTCTGTTTCGTTCAAAGCTATACCTTTAAGGTATCTAATTTTCTGGAATAAGAAGCCATACCATAGAATATAAGTGATTTGGCAAAGGTAATATATTAACCAAAAGCCACATGAGATTAAGGAACATGCCTGTCTTGCTCACTAAAGGGATACCAGCATCATGTGGTATCAGCATACAGTGATCAGGAAGGCATAACTGTCGTGAAGCTCCTCTAACAATGACTTGTCTGAAAAGTCTTGACTCCCAACCTACCGTTCTTTCCATGAAAGGTCTTGACTCCCAACCAACCATTCTTTCCATGGTGACATACACTGTATTCAGATTTGGCTAACTGTTGTACAATTACAGAGGATTTATGATGTAGTAGTAAATTAAAAATCTTTCATGAAAATACATAAATGAACACACAAGAGTTTGTACCATTCTTTCATGTGATTAGTTAGCCCTCAAGTTACCATGGCAAGAGAAAAAAAGACAGTGATAGACAATTTTGCTTGAGGGTGTGAATGAATCATCTCTGCCATATTTTTAAGGCTGAAGCTCCATTTATTCCACGGACTTGGCATCATACTCTATCTGATGTGCCAGATTATTAACTCATATCTTCTACAGAAAAGGAGAGAAAGGTATTTTATGTTGCCAAGTGAAAGTTGTTGAGATGGGCATCCTAGACATGATCATTGGTAGAGGGGCTCCTGCTTTTGTTTTGAGACTTGTTCCTCATTATTGTTAAGAAAGTTTCAGATTTACAGGGTGGATGGTATCTCTTGAGATGAGGATAACAAGGGAAAGAATGATTTAGAAATGAAGAGTTCTTTAACCTTTTCTGACATAACAAGAAAAATCATTGGGGCATTCCCCCATCACACTAAAATATCTAATTGGGCAAAAAGGAGCCCTGGAGAACACTGTTAGGAGAGGTCCTATCTATGCAGTTGGGGGGAAAAAACATGTTTCTAATTTTCTTCTAAAATCATGACTAAAAATTACACAAACAATACTTGGGAAGAATATCAGCACATGTTTTTCAAAAAAAAAAAACTGAGAAATAACAGCTAGTCTAGGCACTGGGTTTTGTTTTGTTCTACTTCCCCATCTGCAAAGGACAAGGATGGAAAGAATATAAAATATTTGGGTCACTTCCATTAAAGTCTACAAAAATTAATGGAAGAGTTGTTAAAAAAGATGCTGAACTTTACGGACAGCCAATATGCAGATCAGAATACAAGTGAAAAAAAATGAAATTGAAGTTTTGAGCCAACTGCTACAGTATTAAGCAACCATTTCTTAGTACATAATCCAGAGGGCCAGCTTCTAACTACAAAAATATTTTTGTAATAGAAAGAGTCTGTGTACTGCCTTCCTTGTGAATGCAACCCACAGTCAGAAACACATGGTAGTTCCGTTTTTTTTTGTTTGTTTGCTTGTTTTTTTTAAGTATTTTGCTAACAAGTGGCCTAAAGAAGGCAACATAAAATGCTTTGGAGAATAAGAATTATTTTTGCAATTTGTTTAGATTAAGAGAAATGTTTTCATACTCACCAACACAAAATTACTTAGAGATTCTTAAATGACTACAGAAACTAATTGAATGAATTAAGGAAGCTATTCCCTCCATTCTTCCAAAATACTACTATTTTCAAGAATAGCCTTTTCCTGACTTCTAACTTCTTTTTTTTTCTTTTTTTAAGATTTTATTTATTTATTCATGAGAGAGACAGAGACAGAGAGACGGACACAGGTAGAGGGAGAAGCAGGCTCCAATGCAAGGAGCCCGACGTGGGACTCGATCCCAGGTCTCCAGGATCACACCCTGGGCTGAAGGCGGCGCTAGACTGCTGAGCCACCGGGGCGGTCCCTGACTTCTAACTTCTCTTAGAAGAGGGGCCTGGATGGGGACTGGTCTGCTATGACAGATGGCTTTCCTCTTCTTTTGTTCCCTATTCCACTGATGCTATATATTCCATAGTCATGAATATATTCCCCCAACTCACACATTCCTTATCATGCCACCCCTCAAATTTATTGCCCCATTTCTTGGCAACCCAATCTTCTCTAGTAGTGGGGAAATGGAAGGAGAAGGGGAGCAGTAGCCCCAGGGAGACGGAAGAGGGAAGCAAAATCCCTATTTCCATTCCAGGACGTTTGCACCTGCCAATCCCAGCATCTCTGAAATACTCAGAGAGGAGAAAGACAAAATTAAAGGCAGAAGAAAGAAGAAATGAGGAAGGTAGCTCCACAAGATTGTTCCAATGACTTCCTGGCATTGTTCCAGTTGTGGAAGAATTTGAGGATAAGGGAAGAGAGGAAAAGAACGTAACTAGGAAGCCAGCTTTACATTCTTCCCTTCTTCTTTCATTTCCTAGACAATTCTCAACCTCATCTCCTGTCTCCATTGACAACTTCTTGAAATCTTTTATGCTAGTTCTCTGTGTCTGGTCCCAATCTTGAACACTTACCTTAGCTCCTTTCAGATCCCATCCTGCTAAATACCTCACACTCTCAACAATTTAGAGATATCAGAATTCACTGCCAAATCACCACCACCACTGTGACTACAGAAGAATATATGTTCATGTGGTTACTTACATGAACAAAACATATATATTTTTTAAGTAGCCTCTTCTATTATTTTTTTTTAATATTTTATTTTTTTATTCATGAGAGACACAGAGAGAGAGAGAGAGAGAGGCTGAGACACAGGCAGAGGGAGAAGCAGGCTCCATGCAGGGAGCCCAGCGTGGGACTCAATCCCAGGTCTCCAGGATCATGCTCTGAGCCAAGGGCAGGTGCTCAACCATCAAGCCACCCAGGCATCCCAAAATGCATTTTCCATACAGAATGCATAATTATAACTTACAAAAAACCTATTCCTTAATTTTAAAGCTGTATAAAAACAAAAGATCAGTAGAAGCTAACAAATCTACTTTTCTATGCATAGCCCTAATTTTAAGGCACATGTGTATTAGTTAAAGCATCTGAATAACGAAACCAAAAGAAGTGAAGAATCACAGAAGCATATAGGAGCTAATGAGAGTTCTTTAGCTACTTCTGTAATTATGTGTTTTAAAAGGGACTAGGCAGGGATGCCCGGGTGGCTCAGCGTTTGAGTGTCCACCTATGGCCCAGGGCGTGATCTCGGAGTCCCACAATCGAGTCCCGCGTCGGTCTCCCTGCATGGAGCCTGCTTCTCCCTCTGCCTGGGTCTCTGCCTCTCTGTCTCTCTGTGTCTCTCATGAATAAATAAATAAAATCTTAAAAAAAAAAAAAAGGGACTGGGCATTTTGGGTCCACAGGTGTATTTTTTTTTTTTTTACCTAAAACTTTTCATGGTACCTCTACTTAAAAAGATTCTTTTCCTTTCCCATCCCAGCAAGCATAAATAAGACATAAAAAATTAAGATTACCTATGCTGTTTTAAAGTGAAACAGCTTATAAGAAAATACGTGCACACATTAAATATAGCTTAGGTAAGTGTTTAACCAACATTAAGGTGCCCTCATACCTTTCATAAGTAACTGAGGCACTCTAGCATTTAACATCCACACTAAAAAGTCATTCAGGCTCCCCACAAAAAACACTTTTCCCAGAACGAACAGTTAGGTTTAAAGTAGGAAAATAGTTTTTCTCTCTTCCTTCCTAAGGGGAAGAAACAAGGTTTCTACTACTTCAAATGTCCTTGTATTATGTGAAACAAATTATTTGTAAAATTATCAGAAACCTTTAAAGAAAGGAGAGGTTCTATTATAAAATAGTATTAGGTAACATAGTCTTTTTACAAAATGTATTTAAAAATGATTGAAAAAAATAAGCTAATGGCCTACGCAGGCATACCTCATTTTATTGTGCTTTGCTTTACTGCACTTTGCAGATACTGTGTTGGTTTTGGTGGGTTTTATTTTGTTTTGTTTTTCAAATTGAAGGTTTGTGGCAACCCTATATTGAACAATTTTACCATGGCACCATTTTTCCAACAGCATTTTTTCACTTCAAGTCTCTCTGTCATTATTTGGTAATTTTTTTAAAGATTTATTTCAGAAAGAGAGAGCAAGGAGGGGGAGGGGGAGAGAAGCGCAAGCAGACACCCCATGGAGCACAAAGCCCAATGTGGGGGAGAAAGGGGCTCAATTTTGCAACCCTGAGATCATCATCTGAGCCAAAAAGATGGCCCGTATTTTGGTAATTCTTAAAATATTTCAGATATTTAAATCATCATCATATTTATTATGGTGATCTGTGGTCTTTGATGCCACTGCTATAATTTTGAGGGGCACCACAAACCATACTCATATAAGATGTCAAATGTAACCCATAAATGTGTGTTCTGACTACTTCATTGACCAGGTGTTCTGCCATCTCCCTCCCTCTCCTCAGGCTCCCTCTTCCCTGAGACAACAATATTGAAATTAGGACAGTTAATAACACTATGATGGCCCATAACTATTCAAATGAAAGAAAGACATCACACTTATCTCCCCCTAAAATCAAAAACTAGAAATTATTAAGCGGAAGGTATGTTGAAAGACAGCACAGGCTGAAAGCTAGGCCTCCTGCACCAAACAGATGGCCAAGTTGTGAAAGCAAAGGAGAAGTTCTTGAAGGAAATGAGAAGTGCTACGCTAGTGAACACAGGACTGATAAGAAAGTAAACCAGCCTTATTGTTGATATGGAGAAAGTTTTAATGGTCTGCAGAGCAGATCAAGCTAGCCACAACCTTCCCCCTTAAGCAAAGCCTAGTCCAAAGCAAGACCCTAACTCTTCGATCTTAGGAAGGCTGAGAGATGAAGAAGCTACAGAAGAAAAGTATGAAGCCAGCAGAGGTTGGCTCATGAGGATTAAGGAAAGAAGCCATCTGTGTAACATAAAACTGTCAGGTGAAGCAGCAAATGCTGATTGATGTAGAAGCTGCAGCAAGTTCTCCAGAAGATCTGGCTAAGGCAATTAATGAAGGTAGCTACACTAAACAAGAGAATTTCAATGGCGATAAAATGACCTTCTAGTGGAAGAAGATGCCATGTAGGACTTCCTTAGCGGGGGGGGTTGGGAAAGCCAGTGCCTGGCTTCAAAGCTTCAAAGGACAGGCTGACTCTTGATAGGGACTAATGCAACTTGTGACTTAAGATGAAGTCCATGCTCATTTACTGTTCTGAAAATCTATAGCTCTTAAGAACTACACTAAATCTACTCTGCTGGTGCTCTAGAAATGGATGTGTGGATCACAACACACCTGTTTACAACATGGTGTAGTGAACATTTTCAGCCCCCCTTTCAAACATAATTCTCCAGGCAGAAAGTTCCCTTTCAAAATATTACTGCTCACTGTTGATACATCTGGTCATCCAAGGGCTCTGATGGAGGTGTACAATGAGATTAATGTTGTTTTCATTCTTGCCAACACAACAGTCTATGGGTCAGGGAGTAATTTCAACTTTCAAGTCCTATAATTTTTTTTTAAGATTTTATTTATGAGAGAGAAAGAGAGAGAGCCCTAGATGGGTAGAGAGAGAGATCCTCAAACAGACTCCCCACTGAGTGTGGAGCTCAATGTGGGGCTCAATCTCACAACCCATGAGATCATGACCTGTGCCAAAACCAGGAGCAGGATGCTCAACTAACTGAGCCACTCAGGAGCCCTTAAGTCTTATTTAAAAGATATTTTGTAAGGCTATAGCTGCCCTAGATAGTGAGTCCTCTGAAGGATCTGGGCAAAGTTGACTGAAAACCTTCTGGAAAGGATTCACTATTCTAGATTCCATTAAGGATATCTGTGATTCATCGGAAGAGGTCAAAATATCAACATTCACAGGAGTTTGAAAGGGGTTGATTCCAGCCCTCGTGGATGTCTTTGAGGGGTTCAAGATTTCTGTGAAGGAAGTAACTGCAGATGTGGAAATAGCAAGAGAACTAGAATTAGAAGTGGAGCCTGAAGATGGGACTGAATGACCACAATCTCATGATACAACTTTAATGGATGAGGAACTGCTCTTTAGGAATGAGTGAAGAACATGGTTTCTGGACATAGAATTTACTCCTGATAAAGATGCTGTGAAAATTGTTGAAACAACAATAGATTTAAAATATCAGTTGATAAAGCAGCGGCAAAGCTTGAGAGGATGGACTCCAGTTTTTGAAAGAAGATCTACTGCAAGTAAAATGCTTTCAAACCCTACTATGTGCTACAGAGAAATTGTTTGTGAAAGAAGAATCAACCAATGCAGCAAACTTCATTGTTGTCTTATTTTAAGAAACTGCCACAGCCCCCCCAGCTTTCATCACCCTGGTCAGTAGTCATCAACATTGAAGCAAAGACCTTCCACCAGCAAAAAGATTATGACTCACTGAAAGCTCAGATGATGGTTAGCATTTTATAGAAATTAAGTAGTTTTTAATTAAGGTAAATACATTGCTTTTTAAAGATATGATGTTATTACACATGTAATATTCTATGGTATAGTGTAAATAAAACTTTTATATGCACTAGGAAAACAAAAATTTTTTGACTTGCTTTATTTTGTGATATTCGCTTTATTGTACAGGTCTAGAACTGAACCTGCAGCAAGATGTGCCTGTATACACCAAGGGAATAATCATGAAACTAGTATAAACTGAAAATATGCAAAAGCACAATTTCTGTAATCATTTATCTAATTTCTTATCCTATACATCTAAGTAGAATTATAAATTCAAAGTTGTAATGAAATAAAATGTATTCCATAAGTATTGTTGACAAGAGTTAATTTGCCTTCTGCTAACAGGTCCTTTCATAATTTAAAAGTTAATCCCACACAATTTTAGTTTCTTACATAAATCAGTCACCAGATCCTTGCAAACTAGTGCCAAACAGAATCGTAAATCAGAAAAGGGAAATTCTTATAACATGGGAAACATGCGAACCAATATTATACCCTAACATTTGTTGAAAGCATGTTTCAAAGAAAGTAAATCTTACTGCAGCTAAAATAATATAAAATTGCATCAGAATATAAGCAAACTTGTGTTCTGATCAATTTTATTTCACTTACTATAGAACTACTACAATCATAAAGATTTTGAGTGGGATTTTTTTTTCATTTTTGTGACTACTTGAATTGAATGCAATAGATGATACACAATTTAGTGGTGGAGACAAATTCAAAACACAAATTTTAAGTTTTCATGTTTAGGTCATTCCATGAAGATATACAAAAGAATAAAATGATAGCATCTAGCTTTTATCACTGAATGACACTTGCTTCTGAAAAGCTATGCGAAGATAATTTTAAAGGACAGATTAAAAAATTAAAATAAATAGGACAAGAAGGATAATATCACAGTCATACATATTAGTGAGAAAATGGGGAAAAAAGCCCCCAAATTTTCCAAATGAGGAATTGGTTAAATTAATGACATACTATTTTGATGGAATATTATGTAGCAAATGAAAATCAATAATTATATTGATGAAAAAGATTTATTGACATGAAAAAATATTTGTAACATATGGTTGAATGAGCAATGTAAGTCTAAGTAAAACAGTGCAAACCACTGGAATCTCCTATGCAGAACCTGATAAAGTTACTATTTATTGCCAAGTTTACTATTTCCTTTCTCACCAAATGAATGCCGGTGGTAGAGGGGAGAAGCTGGGATACAACCTCAGCAAACGCCCACCCATAAAATTTGAATTGTCAGTTACTGGGCTACAAAGACAAAGTAAAGTGAGAAACTAAATAGGAAATTCTAAAAATTCCTTTGCATGACTGTTTTCAAAGCTAACAAGCAATCACCAGCCTCATAGCACCAGATACTCCAAACTTAAGCCCTAAACTTATAGCAATGACCAAAAACTTACATCACCAACTTCGAAATTATAGACTACCAAAAATGAGACTATTTCTCATGCTTGTGTGTGAAAGAGAGAGATGTATACATACATGTGCACACAAATGAACATATGCACATTACCTGCACACACAGGGAAGATTAGAAAGACGGAGAGGATTAAGCCCAAATAAAAAGCTTACCTGAAAGAGCCTGGTAAAAATATCAAATTCAAAAACTGAAATGTAATCATTACAAGTTAAATCAATTGTTGATTTCAGAGCCATTGCTTCCAGGCCAGAGCTAATTTGATGAACCTCATGAAGGCACTGTCTGAATACTTTCCATGGTACAATAGTTCTGTGCAAGGGGAAAAAAAAAAAAAAAAAAGGAGTAATTGAATCAAATGTCATTTAAGACTATCTTCCACCAAAACAGCACAGTTCAATCATAACATTAATTAATTGCATTTGTCCTAAATGATAGAGTTGACCAAAAAAATAAGACAAATAGGTGTTCATAATTTAGAACCGCTGTAACGGGTTTTGCTAAATGGATTATTTCCCATTTGCTAAGAATGTGACAGAAATCTAAATCAGTTTCTCTCTCAAACAATCCTTGGCTATAAAGATATTTCTAAAAATACATTCAAAAGAAAGGAGTAAGTCAAAGTCCTGTGTGTCTGACCTCTTGCATACACAAGACTTTGAATCAAGTTAAATTTCCCCCCTCTTTATTTCCTTAAAACAACTATAAACTATGGGCTCATATAAGAGTAGGAATTCTTTATTTAAGGTCCAAAAGAGTAATTAAATCCACCATTTTGCGAAAGCTCAGGTGAAACGTCATGAAGGCATTTAATTTAATTAACTCTTACTTCCTTGTGTTCTGCAGATAAAAAAAAGCACAGTATCTAACCTTTCATATTAATACAAAAGGAAATTTAAAATTTTTTAATCAACCACACTGGTTAGCATATAGAAATTTATTTATTAAAAACTTACTTATTTTTCTTAAATATCATGCATCAAAATTTTAATTAAGTAAAAGCATTTACACAGTTTAAAAGTTTAGAAGGGTAAAAAATGGTATCCTGGGAGATCTCCCAGTCTGTCCCCCACCTGACCAGTTTCTGACATTCGCCACCTCCTCCCCACCATGAAAATAAGTAACACTCATTATTCATCCTTTAGTTAATTTTCCTCCTTTTGGGATGTTAGATGCCTGCTCCTGAAGAGGTGGAAGAAATCATTCATGTTTTTAAAATATTAAGCTGCAGTTTTCATAATAGGGCATCATAAGAGCTATATATACCCTCTTTTAAGATGATAAATATTTAACTCTTACATTTTTCTTTACTAGCACCTTTTAAGAAATAAAAGACTCAGGCAGAAAGGACTACGTTGGCCCTATCCTGTCCAGTTCCTCCAGTGAAGGATTATCATAAATGTACAATTATATATTCATTCAATAATTATCTGTTGCAGTGGTTTGTCAGACTTGAGCATTCATCAGGATGGCTGAAGGGCTCATGAAGACAAAAATTGCTGATCCACAACCCATGATATTCTAATTCATTAAGACTGAGGTGGGGCTAAAGAACTTAGAGTTCTAACAAGTTCCCAAGTGATGCTAATGCTGCTGGTCTGGGGACAACAGTTGGAGAGTCACTGATCTCTTAATTGCTAAGGCACAGCACTGTGGATAAATACAATCATGAAAATACGAGATACTATCATCTGTCCTTGAAGAACATACATACAGGGTACAAATATGACATGTAATGCTAAAAAAAAAAAAAAAATGGGGGTGGGGTGGGAGTGGATATATAAGGACGTCCTGGAGGAATTCCAGAGAAGGAGTGGTCTGCGGCAAGATGAATAAATGAACGGTAGGACAGGCTTACGATACTATGCTGTACTTATAAAAAAAAAAAAAAAAGTTTAGGTTTGATATACCACTAAAAGAAAGAAAAATATGAGACTGAATACATCAAAAGGCTTTTCTCTATGTATGAAAAAAACAGGAAACCGCAGAGAACCGAAGAGAGCCACCACATCAGACGCCGTTTAGAAGAAACACACGTCAGGCTCTGATTAAGGTTAACAAAATTCTGCTGTTTTAAGAAAACCAGGAAAACTTCTGATAATGTTAGAAGGCTATTGATTTATGGCAAAGTGTAAATATGCACTTGTGTCCAGTTTCATTAGTTACAGTGAAAGTAGCGCTTAAGAAGCACATTTTTTTTTCCTAATTAAGGTTCAAATATTCAACACATAAAAGGGACGTGAACCATAGTATTCAAATTTTTAAAAATTACACAAGGAACTACTGATTTAAGAATAGTGTATGTTTTACTTTTACATGGAAGTATTAAGAAAAACTTGTCTTGTGTATGAAGTATAAAAGAAAATCAATTGACCAGACACGTTTGGTATCTGTTACTATAAAAAAAATTATCTTCATTCCAAAATTTAAGGCGCTTGCAGATCATAACTCCTTTCAATACCCAATGACTTCCCAGAGCAAATTCTTTAAAAATGTGCAAACTTCTAAAATTATAGTCTAACATACCACTTTGGGAGCAGCTACATTTCCACAGTACTTGTATAAATGACACTTGCTCACAGTTCACTTGTGATAAACCTAAGGTCCAAACAAGCTTGATTAAGGGTAGTAACGGGGATTAAGAAGAAAGAGCATTATTTGGTTAACTAACTATATACAAGATTTGTACAACAGGTACCTCTGCTTTGATCACCTGAGCCAAACATCCACCACAGAGAATGGTGGGGAGGAGGAGAATTTCATGAGTGAGGAACAGAAATAGCAGGCAATGATGTCTTTAAAAAACAACTGTTCTAAGACTGTTGCACTAAGGATCTAACCTTTCCAAAGAGGACTTCAAGTTGCCACCACCTTCTTTCCTAATGTGTACGGGGGGAGGGGGAAACAGAGAGGATGGCTTTTCACACCTTTAATTAAACTGTAGCCACAGCACAGAGCAGTGGTTTCTACTGTCTTTCCCTAGAGATGAAGCAAGTCAGAGAAAATATTAATGACAAATTGCTTTACAAACCCTTGTAAACTTCATGGTGCTGGCAGAGATCTGGGAATAGAAAAGAGGAAGAAAAAGAGAAGGAACAGAATATAAAAGCTTCAAGCTCTCACCAACCAGAAATACTTTAATTTGTCCTTTTTTGCCACTTACAATTATGTCACTTTAATTACAAGTTGAGTTAATTTAAAATCAACTAAAAAGTACAAGTAGCTGTTAATCCACAAAGAATGGAATACAAGGCCAATGGTTAGCCAGACACAGACTTCCAATAGGGGTACAAGCTGCCATTTATTGGTGTCTGCTTTACTGACTGACTGATTGACAGTCTACCCTCTCTGTCAATCACCACGTATTTTATATCTCTTACTGGAGTCTATCACAATAACACTATGAGGCGGATAATATATTTATCCTCATGATACAGATGGGAAAACTGAGGCTTAAAAAGAGGTTAAGTAATTTGCCTAGGAAAGACTTTGTATATTCCAGACATCGTGGTAGATTCAGAATAGAAATATAAATCAAGTCACAATCAAATTAAGTGGAAAGACTTGTAAATAAATTGTTGTGCCATGTGCAAAAATTATTATAGAAAAAAATGGTTGTGTCTTGGAAACCCCATGAGATGAAGCTCCTTGAAAACAGAAATTGTATCTTATTCTTCTTTGCTGAAGACAAACAAGGTGCACAACTAAAATCTGTGTAATGAAATTAAACTGTGTTTAGGGAAAGCAAGAAGTGTTACATGGAGGAGCCTAGAAATTTATGTCCAATCATTTTCTCCCTACAGAATCTTTTGAGGATGGAAAGACTAATAGTCTGTTCATATAAAGTCAGAAGAGATAAGAACTTAATATAAGGCTACATTATTTATTATCAGATGATAAGTCTTGGTATGTTTATCAAGAAACCAAGTGTAACTATATTTTAAGTCTTGAAAACAGACTAAGTGTACTTTCAGATAAAAACAGATACAGGGAAACAAAACTGAAAAGGTGTCAGTAGGTCAGCAACTGACAAGTCACTCCAATCCTCCAGGCTTTTCTCTTTCTTCTGTAAAAGTGGAAGAGTATATTGCATATTCTAACTTGAATACCTTGCAGTTTAAAAAAAAAAAACAATAAAAGGAATGGAAGACAAAAAATGTTAGGAGACTGTCACCAAAAAAAGAAAGGCAAAACATTTTCATGATACCACAGGTTCATAAAAGGATACAAGTTTTATTTTTAACTCATATGAAAAAAAAATCCACATAACAAAGGTGTTAATCTCAACAAAGGCTAGGGCATTTGAAAAGTCATACACTTCAGGTGTGAATGAGCATTTATATAGTTCTTCTAGAAGGCAATTTGGCATCAAGCTTCAAAAGCCTACTTCTAGGGATGTCACCTGACAAAATTACATTAAAAATAAATAAATGAATGAATGAATGCACAAATATCCACCCATAAGTCTCTTCAATATAGTGTTGTTCATAATAGTAAAAAATTATAAACAAATATGTTCAGTGGTAATAACAGGACATACTACATTCAAAGACTATAATATTTTAACAGCAATTAACAGTAGTACAAAAGAATATTGTCATAGAAAAGTGTCCATGACACACTTAAATGGGAATACCATTTTTGAAATTATATAACCTTTATGAATGAATGCTAATAACTATCTAGAATGTCTGAAGAGATCAATACATAGTTTAACTGATAAGAACTAAATCATGATGGGACTTTAAGTGATTATTTTCTTTTTCTGTATAAGCCATTAGAGTATATTAGAAATAAATATACTAATGTTTATTAGTATACTAATATATATTAAAATATATTATGTAATCATAGAAAGAATCAATTAAAAACAAAAATTATAACAGTATTTGCCTCAGACATGGCTGGGTATGCAATATCAGTTAGCAGCAGTGGGGAATGAGTGAGGTTTTCAATAAATGCTGCTGGGTCAAATGGATATACATATGGAAGACACTGAATCTTGACCCCTACCTAATATTATATAAAAATTTATTTTAGATTATCATTTTATCTTTCATATTTAGGTCTAAGATTAAAGGTTTTTTTAAGAAGAAACTAGATAATATCTTCATTACTTTGGAGCAGGCAAAAAATTTAAATAGGACCCAAATGTTCAAAGGATAAAGGAAGATAAATTAAAACCTGTGTTCATGAAAAGAAAAATGAAAAACGAAAAAGAAAGCATGCATTAGGAGAAACATATAATCAAGAAAAGATTCACATCTAAATATTAATAATAACTACTTAAAATTGGGCAAATGATTTTCACATACACAAATAAATCAAAATGTTCAGTAAACAAAGATATATTCAGCTTCATTGGTCATCAGAGAAATGTACATTAAAAAATGTACGTTAGGGATCCCTGGGTGGCGCAGCGGTTTGGCGCCTGCCTTTGGCCCAGGGCGGGATCCTGGAGACCGGGATCGAATCCCACGTCGGGCTCCCGGTGCATGGAGCCTGCTTCTCCCTCTGCCTATGTCTCTGCCTCTCTCTCTCTCTCTCTCTCTCTCTCTCTCTCTCTGTATGACTACATAAATAAATAATAATAAAAAAAATGTACGTTAAAAACACAGTGACATTCCACTTGACCTGACTAGTATGGCTTATGAATAAAAAAAAGAAAAGACAAAGGATATCAAAGGGCTGGGAAAGATATGGAACAACAGGAACCTTTAGACACTTTTCATAGGTAATTCAGTTGGTAAGCCACTTTAGAAAACTAAAAGCTATTAAAGCTAAAATTATGCAGAAACTGAAAGCCAGCAATCCCATTCCTAGATCTACATCCAACCGAAATGCACAAATAGGTTTTTAAAAGTATAAAAGGAAAAGTTCATAATAGCACTACTGATAATAATCCAAAGAAGAAAGAACCCAATGAGCCTCATCAATAGAATTAACAGGTACAGCTGCACCTTGGAACAAGAAGAATGAACAGTCTGTCACATTCAAGAACATGTGTGAATTTCATAAAGAATGAAAGGAGCCAGTTCTTTTTTTTTTAAAGAACTAATTGCATGATTTCAACTGTATATGATTCCATGATACTGGAAGTCAGGATACCAAGTAGCTGTATGGAACTTGCTGAGGGGTTGGGGGGAAGGAGCGTTCTCCTTATTATTACAGGTAATAGGCTATATATTTGGGTGGTATTTACATTGGTGCGTTCATGTCATGAAAATTCACCTCACAGTTATGATTTGTATACATTTCTGTATGAATATTAAACTGAATATATAAAACTTTAAAATTTTTTACATAAAAACTCTACGATGAAGGGATACCTGGGTGGCTCAGTTTTTTTTACATAAAAACTCTACGATGAAGGATCACACCCTGGGCTGAAGGCAGACGCTGTGTCTCTCGTGAATAAATAAATAAAACCAAAAAAAAAAAAAAAGAAAAGAAAAGAAAGAAAAAAAAAAACTCTACGATGAAAAAGAGAAGAAAATGTGGGAACAGATGTAGTATCTGCCATAATATAAACAAGGAAGTCAATGTTTATTTGTTAGTTGTTGGTTTTGTTGCTGTGGTGGTAGGGGTGGTGATGATAGTTTAAAATTCATTCTAGCTCAAAGAGATAAAATGTCACTTTTATTTTATTTTTAAAGATTTTATTTATTCATGAGAGACACGCAGAGAGAGAGGCAGAGACACAGGAAGAGGGAGAAGCAGGCTCCATGCAGGGAGCCCGAGGTGGGACTTGACCCCAGGTCTCCAGGATCACGCCCTGGGCTGAAGGCAGCGCTAAACCACTGAGCCACCCGGGCTGTCCCAGTCACTTTGATTTTAAACTCAATGAAAATCTGTTCTATCTATAGTAACCCATTCCTACTTTTAATTTCATCTGAATTTGGTCAGAAGATTCACTTTGACCAACAAAGATATATTTAGTATCAATAACTTTAAATTGAGGGCTAGCTTTGTTTAGAAGATAATGAAACATTCATTACATATTTAGTATGTTTTGATTTTTATTGTGGATGCAAATATTAGTATTGTGACTCCTAAGTTTGTTGATATTTTATATATAGAGTTTCGCTAAATCTAATCTTTTTTCTGTAATTACTTCCATAATTTGTTAAAGGATATGAAAATAGATTGCTATCAGGCTATACTGTTCTTATTTTTCCATCACAAATGTTTCTAAACACAAATGTTTTTGCTTGATTTTGAAAGGCAAATGTTTTCCAGCAACCCACACAAAGAACATATCAAAACTCTGGTCAGACAGTTACAACTCATCATGGACAGGATGGTAACCATGGTTATCAAGGATATTCATAATTAGATCTAGCCATTCCTGTGAAAATTCTTGACTCTCATACAGAAAGACACAGATGCTGGGTATTTGTCATTATATTTCGTCAAAAACGTTCATAACGTTTGTAGTGTAGACAAGCATTACTTCTCTGTCAAATGGACAAGTATCATTCTCATTTTCATATTCTGAAAGTTAAATTTAGAATCAAACACTTTTTATAAGATTGAAGAAACAAGAAAAATAGCTGCTTCAACATTATTCCTGATTTTCTCAGTATCTCATTCATATGATAGATTTGATGCTTTCTAACTTCTGGTCTCACAACCAGACTTTTGAACATGATAAATTTACTATAGCCATGAAATGGACATAATTCCATTCAATTTATGGCTTTGAAATAAAGTTTACTGGTAAAAATGGATGGGAAGAGGAACCGTAAATATAATCCATAAAAATATGTCAAAGTTCCATGTTTAATTTTTCCACTTGGTAGCCATTACCCATAGAAAAACAAAGATGTTGGTTTTAAAACAGTGAGTATTCTTTTCTTTCTGATGGACAACTTTCCTCAAGTTTCTTCAGTGTATTTTCTTTGAAAAGTTAGTGATACTTGCTAGGTTTGTAAGACACATAAGATACATGATCACAGCAAGATACCTTTGATCTGCTGAGGTCAGATTGAAAAGAATCAGGAAGTTTTAGATCCTAAAATTAGAAGGTCCTGCAACAAAGGGCCTTAAGTAAGGCTTTAAAATGATCTCCACTTTAGCATTAAGAGCCCAGCCAGTCTTACAAACAACAAAGTCAATAATAAAACAAAATTCTTCATAAATCTCTCTACAAAGGTCAAGTAAGTTAATAAGCAATAGGCTAAGTCTGGTAGATACTTCGGTTTTCTTGCCGAAGTTAAACTGAGGCAAAAGAAATATACAACTTCTAACAACACTTCTACAACACTCATGCAAGAAACTGCATTACCACATGGAGCCTATTAAAGCTTTGGTTATAAAGGACACTCACAGAAGTTATTAAAAGAGAAAATAAATCAGGTTATAAGTTTTCTTGCTGTTATTACATATAATGGAAACTTAAGTATCTAGTTTGATCCTTCAATACTATTATCTGGTTCATCTCCCTTTTTCTTGAAATCCTGTCTTCCTTCAACATCTATAATACCACCTTCCCCTACTTTTGTGGCAATTTCCTCAAATTTCTTCTATGCATTCTTCATTTATCAGAATTCCGTTTTTTAAACGATTTATTTTTTTATTTAAATAATTTTTTAAATAATAAATTTATTTTTTATTGGTGTTCAATTTGCCAACATACAGAATATTTTAGAGAGTGAGAGAACACAAGTGGGAGGGGCAGAGGGAGAATCTCAAGCCACCCATGCTCAGCGTGAAGCCAGACTCGTGGCTTGATCTCAGGACCCTGAGACCATGACCTGAGCCAAAACCAAGAATCTAACTCTTAACTGACCACACCAGTCAGGCACCCCCCATTACCAGAATTCTTTAAGGACCCATCGTCTTCATTCTCCATGGTCTACATCAGTTAGTCCAATGGCTTCACATAGCTTTCAGAGATTATAAATTCAAATATCTGGGAACCAGGCAGTTAACAGAAATGAGTAAAAAGATCCAGGTAAGGATTGCAATGAATGAAAGGAGAGTACATGTCAACTGGGCAGCTGGCACGCACGTCTAGCCTGATGCTGCCATGTCAGAACTCAGATCCAGTGGCGCCATCACTCCCGATTTGTCAATGAAATTCAATGCAATATTTTATGGAAAATACATTTCTAAAAGTTACCATTAATTTTTTAGTTAAATATGTCATATGGCCAAGAAAATATTCCATAGGCTCTCAATCTTCAAACTTTCATCAACACACTATCAATTCTAAAATCTCTATTCCTTATTCTATATGCTTTCTGTAGCCTCAAGGTTGTATATTCAACTTACTAATGAATGTCACCACATGGATTTATGTAGGTCCACAAAATCAAACATACACCCAACTGAACTTATCTGGTTGCCAAATCCCCTCTTCTTCCTATTTTTTCTTTCTCAATGAAGGGTACCCAGTTGTTTGAATAAGAAATTGAGACATCACCTTTGACTCCTTTCTTTTAACTCATATATCTTAATAATCAAGTAAGTTAATTTTTTAAAGATTTACTTATTTATTCATTCATAAGAGACACAGAGAGAGAGAGAACCAGAGACACAGGCAGAGGGAGAAGCAGGTTCCTCGCAGGAGCCCGATGTGGGACTCTATCCCGGGTCTCCAGGGTCACGCCCTGAGCCGAAAGCAGACGTTCAACCACTGAGCCACCCAGGTTCCCAAGTATGGTTATTTTTATCTTTATGTCATTCTCAAATCCATGTACTGCTTTTATGTATATATATGTAAAATTTAGTTTGTGTACTGATTACATTCCAATATATTATTTTATGTATATTATTATAATTGCTACCTAGTTTTCTATAATAGCCTCCTACCTATTAGTCTCCTATTTCTAATTTTTCAGCTTCTAAAGTGTGTGGGGATAGGGAGGCTAGTCAGACCCCAGGGAGTACACAAGATGATTCTTTTCAAGATGGAAAGAAAATATTGAAATTTTACTTGCATTTTTATGTAGGGTTTTTGTTTTTCTTTTTGAAGATTTTATTTTAGAGAGAGAGAAAGACAGAGTGAGTCGGGGCAGAAGCAAAGGGTTAGGGAGAGAGAACCTGAAGCAGACTCTGAGCTGAGTGTGGAGCCTGATGCAGGGCTCGATCTCAAGACAGTGAGCTTCTGACCTGAGCTGAAACCAAGAGTCAGGCACTGAAAGGAGCTTCTGACCTGAGCTGAAACCAAGAGTCAGGCACTGAAAGGACTGAGCCACCCAGTCCACTTTATGTAATATTATTTATTTATTTTAAAGATTTTATTTATTTATTCATGAGGGACACACAGAGAGAGGCAGAGACGCAGGCAGAGGGAGAAGCGGGTTCCTCGCAGGGAGCCTGATGCGGGACTCAATCCCAGGACTACAGGATCACGCCCTGAGCCGAAGGCAGAAACTCAACCGCTGGGCCACTCAGGCATCCCCTTTATGTAGTTTTTAAAGTTTGTATTATATGTCCTTTATTTGTATTATATATGAGAATATACATAATTTGTACAAAAATATATGTATGTATGCAGATGATAAATAATGATATGCTCAAAAAGTATTTAATAATAAGCGAGTAATAAATATAATCAAATGGGTTTGGAAGCCAACTGCTCAAATTCATTATTCATACTTCAGCAAGAATCACCCACCTTTTTAAAAAGCAAGTATGACCATTTCCCTACCTAAAACCCATCAATGGGTTTCATTGTTCTCAGGGCCCAAAAGAACAGAGTTTTAAAAATGTAACTTTGTATACGGAAGAAGAAAGTACAAAGGGGCAGAAAAGGACAGAGCTTTCAAAGCACAGTTCTAGAGAAAGAGGGTAACAATTGGAGCACTTAGGTCCTTGAAGCAGAGTAACACCTAGAGTGTATCACACACCTACCCCTTATTTGGATTCCATGTTCACCAAGGAATTCTGATATGGCTCCACATATAGTTTATCTACCATGACACATATATCCTCATCTGCCTGACAGTGGCATTAATCATTGTAAATTTAAAAAAAATTCTGAGTTATAGATCAGTTTATGAGCTCAGTTAAATTGTGTCCATTATATAAACATACTCTTGGTTCTGTGAAATCAGGTTTCAAGGATGAGACCAAAACCTAAATCATGGTGATTTCACTAGGTAAAGGTCACTTACTGAAGGATTCAGAGTGGAGAGAAGGAGAAAGATGAAAATAACAGAGGAAAAAAAATGAAGGCATTTATGTAATCTTGAAGTCGGCTGTATCTTTCTTTTGAACTCCAGTAGACACTATAACAATTCAGTCCCAAACACATTTTCCACTGGACAGGCTGCTAGACTCCTAATTAACAAATGTGCAACCCATACCAAATACCAGCTCCTCCATGAGCCAGAGTGATCCTCCAACCGCTCCAGCAAATACATAATTTAGTATTTGTGACATTCCTTAGGCACCTTTCGAATGGCACATAACTAGTTTTAAATATTTATCAAGTCTGTATATACTATCTTCCCCAAATTGAATACATTCTGCTTAAAGAGAGAAAATTATCACTTGAATCTTATTTGCTTTTTTGTATCTGAGATCTTGTTATAAGGAGTTAAACAAAATAGGCCTGTTAGTTTGTTTTCCTTATTAATATAAAGATCCTTAGATTTTTTTTTAAATAGGCAATAATAGAAGTTGACTAAGTAAGTGAAATATTAAATAGCAGTACTTGAGTTCTAGGTCAGTTTTGTCCTTTCTCTCCGAGCTGCTGCTGTCCAGTTATCTTGTACAAGTCCTTAATTTCTGTTGTGCACAACCTTCTTTAATTAAATATGACTAAGTTGCCTTTCCTTTGACTAGAGGAAACCCTGATCTAGTTAATGTGATAGAAAAACACGTATCTCACTCACTGAGAAGGTAAAGAAACTATTGTCCTTTGTTTCTTATTAAAAGTGAAAAGAAAATACAGGAAACCAAAGAAGGTCCATACCACTTCCCCAGGAAATCAAATGTAGAGACAGTGAACTGAGCTTTAAATAGATCATTTTTTCCATGGTAAGCAGGACAGTTTCTTATGTTCTGTCCTAACACCCAATTTTAGAAAATTTATTATTTATTTTTGGCTTCTGCTTTCGGATTTCTAGGGTCTACGGAATATCTGTCATACAAAGTTGAATAACTGTATTATTTGCAGAATTAATAATAAATATAAGGGTGTTTTGAATAAGGCAAAAGGTTTAATTTGGTTTGTTATTCCACAACATAGGGTGCTTATTATGTGCCAGACACTGTTCTATGTGCCTTATCAGTAGAGTTTAGCTCTTTTAGCCTTCATGACGACCCTGGATAGGAGATATTGTTGTTATTATCAACATTTTATAGAAAAAGAAACTGATGCATGGAGAAGAAACCAAGTAGCTTGCCCAAAGTCACAAACCTAGGAAATGTTACAGTCAGACCTGAATGTAGACAGCCTACTTACATACCTGCCTGTAAGCCTGTTGCCTCCCAATCAATCAAACAAGCAAACTGTGTCCCTGTCTATATCTCACATATGCATTCACACACATTCCTTTACTCTTCAACTCATTTGAATGAAATAAATGTCAGTTCTTGGAGCTTCTAGTCTAATGGGAAGTAAAATAACTCAAAAATAATTTGAGAACAATAAAAATAATTAAGACAAGGATAAGCAAGAGCTCAGAGGGGTTTAAGAAGAGATCTAATAATAACAATAGGGACAGAATCAAGAGCAAGATTCACTTTGAGGGATTGCTAAGAACATATATGCTAGAGAATATAAAAGCCTTCAACTGGGAGGAGTGATATGAGCATAGACCTAGAAACTTGTAATTGCTGATATGTCAGGAAAGAGCCAAATAATCCAAATTGACTAAAGACCAGGACATTAGTAAAAGAAGCAAATGCAGGGATCCCTGGGTGGCTCAGCGGTTTGGCGCCTGCCTTTGGCCCAGGGCGCGATCCTGGAGTCCCGGGATCGAGTCCCACGTCGGGCTCCCGGCATGGAGCCTGCTTCTCCCTCCTCCTGTGTCTCTGCCTCTCTCTCTCTCTCTCTCTCTCTCTCTGTCTATGATAAATAAATAAATAAATCTTTAAAAAAAAAAAAAAGAAGCAAATGCTAGAAAATGCATGAATTCATCCAACAATTACTGTCTGTTATGCATACAGTATATAAAGGATTCATTCAATACACTTAAAGGATACTGTTTAATGATTATATTAAAAATGAAGTTAGCAAACACAAAAGCATTGGACACAGAGTTTGACATGTAATAACTAATGTACCTGAATGAAAATTTTTAGATAAGAAGTCAACAAGGTGCTTCACAGTCAAGCAGGAAAGACCCACAAAGTAAACATACATTCAAAAACACAAACATGTCTAAAACACAACAGGGACAGGATGCATAGAACAATTAAAGTTGAACATATGGAAGGGGTATATTAGAACATTCCAGACAAGGGGACTTCTGAACCAGACGTGAAGAATCCTGGGATGGTAATAAATAGAAGAAGAGGCTAGGGAGGCTTCCAGGGAGTTGAACTGTAGGAACTGAGAATTTTTTTTTAAATCAATTTGTAAATAATAAAGTCACTGACAATTTTGAGCAGAGAATAAATATCATCTGTCCATCCACCTATCTATCCAATTATTCATACAGTCTGTTAACATTAGTGTGTACACATTTCAGGAAATGTGCCAGGTTATGAGAAACAAAAATCAGGAAAGCAGGTCCTTGCTTTCAAGAAACCTCTCTAGTCTATTAGGAAATGTGATCATGTCAGCAGTTCAATGCAGTTTAATAGGACATATATGAGCAAAGGCACTCGGAAGCAAAGAGTATAAATATCCACCTCAGACTAGAGTAGCTTCCAAAGTGGCATGGGTGACTGGCTTTCTAAGCAGTGGATGCCATCTAGGGAAACAAAAACACGAAGAATGAGGAGAGGGAAAAAAGCACATTGGGAAATACATATAACATGTTATTTGTTGTGTAGTTACGTTCTTTCTTTGCGGATGAGCAGATTACAAAGAGGTGAGGCCAGAAAAAAAAAAAAAAAACAGTTCCTAAAGTTTGTCTTATTAATGGGATTTCACATTTTAACCTAGAATCAATAATAATTCACAGGAGCATTTCAGACAAAAACAAAACAAAACAAAACAAAACACCAGAATGATTAGTTCTGTGTTTTACTGAGATCTCTAGTCTAAGAAAAACAAGAGGAGAGGTTGTTACTGAAGATACAAAGACCAGTTAGAGGCAGTTGCTATAATCCAGGGAAGGACTTGAACTTGACCATGAAGAACAGAACTTGAAGTAAGGATGGACAGAAGAGGACACATAAAAAGATGCAGATTCATAAAAAGAACTCATGGTTCTTGCTGAATTATAATTTGGTTGGAAATATAGGTCTAAACCTTCTCTATGTAAAGAAGTCCTTAGCACCAGTGGCCCAAAAACTACTACCCGAATTGCTTAGAAAAATGACTGTCACCCACAGTCTAACCATATCCATGGATTTTTGTTGTTTTAAACAGTTAGTAATCCATTTTTTGAGGCTCATGCTTAAAGTTTGTGGATTCTAAACTACTATTCCAGAGTGCAAAGATTCAGTTTGGTATTGACCTTATTTTGCAGAATTTACTTAGACACGTTTATTCAGTAATGTCACTTCTCTTTTTCTACATATTTCTACTATCTCCTGGTCAACAGACTAAGAAAGCAAAATCAGGATTCAACCACTGAAACATTCAATGACTCTGCATAAAAACCTAACAAATGCAGACTTTCCCAACCAGTTAACCAGGACACCTAACTGTTATTGATCTCCTTGGGATTCCAGTCAGGCACAAGCTCTTGGCAGCTGGGCTTGAGTCCTGAGCAGAGAAGTGGACTCTTCCATGACTTTGAAAAGGTTGAGAAGCTCAGAAATGAAGTATTAGGCATATGACACCTAAAGATTTTTTTGTCTGCTGGGATACGAAATCAATACTTAGAAATCTGTCACATTTCTATACACAGATAATGAAGTAGCAGAAAGAGAAATCAAGAAAACAATCCCAATTATAACTGCACTAAAATGAATAAAACACCTAAGTATACACTTAACCAAGGAAGTGAAAGACCTGGACTCGGAAAACTATAAAATGCTGATGAAAGAAACTGAAGATGACACAAAAAAATGGGAAGACATCCCATGCTCACGGATTGGGAGAAAAAAATGTTGTTAAAAAGTCAATACTATCCAAAGCAATCTACAGATTTAATGTAATCTGTAAAAAAAAAAATAATGTAATCTGTATCAAAATACCAACAACATTTTTCACAGAACTAGAACAAATAATCCTGGGATTCATATGGAACCACAAAAGACCCTGAAATAGCAAAGTAATCTTGAAAAAGAAGAAGAAAACTGGAGATATCAGAATCCTGGATTTCCAGATAGACTGCAAACTGAAGTAATCAATAGTATGGTATTGTTACAAAAATAAGACACACAAGGACGCCTGGGTGGCTCAGCAGTTGGGCGTCTGCCTTCGGCTCGGGGTGTGATTCCAGGATCCGGGATCGAATCCCACATCAGGCTTCTTGCATGGAGCCTGCTTCTCCCTCTGCCTAGGTCTCAATCTCTTTCTGTGTCTCATGAATAAATAAATAAATAAAATCTGGGAAAGCTAGACAGTCACATGCAGAAGGATGAAACTGGACCACTAGCTTACACCATAAACAAAAATAAACTCAAAATGGATAAAAGGCCTAAATGTGAAACCTGAAACCATAAAAATCCTAGAAAACAGGCAGTAATTTCTCTGACACTGACTATAGCAACCTTTTTTCTAGATAGGTCTCTTGAGGCAAGGGGAACAATAGCAAAAATAAACTATTAGGATTACAGTAAAAGTAAATTAAAAGATTTGGGGGAGCCGGACTGGCTCAGCCAGTACCACATGAGACTCCTGATCTCAGGGGCATCAAGCCCCATGTTGGGCACAGAGCTTACAAAAACAAACAAACAAACAAACAAACAAAAAACCTTCTGCAGAGGAAACAAAAAGACAACCTATGTAGTGGGAGAAGATATTTGCAAATGACATATCTGATAAGGGATTAGTATCCAAAAAGAAAGATAGGGGTTAGTATCTAAAATGTATTAAAAAAACGTAAATAACTTAACACCAAAAACCCCCCAAACAACCCAATTTAAAAAATCCATAAGACATGAACAGACATTTCACCAAAGACATGCAGATGGCCAACAGACACATGAAGAGATGCTCAACATCACTAATCATCAGGGAAATGCAAATCAAAACCACAATGAGGTATCACCTCACACCTGTCAGAAAGGCTAAAATTAAAAACATAAGAAACAAGTATTGGTGAGGATGTGGAGAAAAAGAAGCCCTCTTGCCCTACTGGTGGGAATGCAAACTGGTGCAGCCACTATGGAATACAGTATGGAAGTTCCTCAAAAAATTAAAATTAGAATTACCATATGCTTCAGAAATTCCCTTACTGGGTATTTACCCAAAGAATACAAAAACACTAATTTGAAAAGATATATGCATGCCTATGTAATTGTAGCATTATTTATAAGAGCCAAAATATGGAAGCAGCCCAAGGATCCATCAGTAGATGAAGGGATAAAGAAGATGTGGTATGTACGTACACTGGAATATTACTTAGCTATAAAAAGAATAAAACCTTGCCATTTGCAACAACATAGATAGATCTAGAGGTTTAATGCTAAACATAAGTCAGTCAGATAAAGGCAACACCATATGATTTTAGTCACATATGGAATTTAAGAAACAAAACAAATGAACAAAGGAAAAGGGAACAAAAACCTCTTAATACAGAGAACAAACTGGTGGTTATCAAAGATGTAAGTGGGGAGATTAAGTGAGACAGGTGATGGGGATTAAGAGAACACTTATCTTAATGAGCACTGAGTAATGTATAGAATTGTGCAATCAGTATATTATAAACCTGAAACTAATAGAACATTCTACATTAATTATACTAGAATTATTATTTCAAAAAATAAAAATAAAATAATTTTTGCCTTCTTTCTGTTTTTATGAGGTCTAAGTACCAAAATTGCTTTTAGGAGTTTAACAAAATCTTTTGAAAATTAGCTTTTTCCCAATTTTAATTCAATCTTAACATCTTGCTCTGACAGTTACTTTGAAAAAAAAATTACAATACTCCCTAAGTTTAAAAATTGCTTTTTAAAAATCATAACCTGTTTGGCTGTTTTTGGAACTAACTCCTCAATGATTCTGTTTTTGGAAACAATTCTGCTCTTAAGTTTCAGGCACTGTTAGATCAAATGAACGCATTTTCACGTGGCTTCAATGTGTAGCAAGATAAATGACAGAAATGCCTCCATATGAGATCTAAGTTATGCAAAAATATAAACTAGTATTAGAGCATAAGGAAGATAAAAGAATTCAACCTTTTGAAAGGCTTCATCATTCATGCATTTGCTTGTTCATTCAATAAAATATTGTGAAATAAGGCAAAAACCCACAGAGAATATAAAGATGGTTTCTCCAATGATCTAATAAAAGAATCATTAATTTTGATGACTATGGAAATATGTCTAAGTTCCAGAAGGAGCTTTAAATTTGGCTCTCATCCCAAAAGTAAAATGTTAAAGAAAAATGAAACAGCTTTCTCAAGTAAGACAGGGGGGAAGGTTTAAAGGTTTGGGAGGTAAGACAGTATTTCATCTGTATTTCAAGATTATCCCATTTGATTTAATAGTGATTTCACTCATATAGCAGTTGGACTGCCATACGACAGAAATATCAGTCTCTTAAAGTCTATTGCTATAAATAAGGGGAAATAAAGAGGTCTCAAATGCATAATTCTTTGTGGCTTGAGGTGCCAGCAAAACAAAATCCTCTCTTAAAAAAAAAAAAAAAAAGTGTGAGCAATCTTTCCATTTTTTTTACTGACCTTTTGACAACTGAACAATTTCATAACTCACCAGAATTTTTTGGTTTTCAAAAAGAAATACATTTTGTCCTATAAATTTTCTTAAAATTTTAAGCTAAAGTAGATTTTGAAGGTTACCCACTGTTTGCATTAGGCTCAAAGTGTTAATATGAGCTGTGACTTTAAGAAACCCCTCAGAAAAAAAAAAAAAAAAAGAAAAAAGAAACCCTCTCAGTTCAGACTCCCAGAATTGGGCAATGCCTTTCTGCTTTCAATGTTCCACAAATATTTAATTAGTGTACTTTTGGCTGTTATTCTAATTTAGATGAGGATGAACCTTTCCTTGTAATTTCGCATTTGTGAATGGATACAGGAGCATTATAAATAGCAAGATTTCTGGAACACAAAGTATTTCTCCCTTTAGTGCCAAACAATCGTTCAGAATACATTTTATTTAAGAAACACAGAAAGGGCTTTAATAATCCCAAAACCAAAAGTTATAAAGCTAAGCACTTAGCACTCTCTTAAAGAAGCTTAATATTTCATAAAGAAAAAAAAAAAAAAAGAAGCCCACTGTTCTGGCTAATTCACTGATGTCAAGGACTAAGACCATCAAAGTGTGTACCAACATTTTATAGGTCTCATTTCACTAGTTAATGTATAAATATAGACTTTTAACTAGGGGATGAAAACAGTAATCAGTGTGTAAGCAATCACTGTTCCTCCTTAACCATCAGACAGGGCTCTGCCTACGTTCAAGGACATTGTGAGGGTGCTCACCAAAGTTTCTGTCTGGGGAGGCAGTACCTAAAGGAAATCATCTTTATCTGCTATTTTGTGATAACATGATCCTCATTTCTATATCTTGTTTACACACTTACTCTCTGTGTAATTATATAAAGAAAGCCTGAATTGGGGTGCCAAGGCTTTCTCTCCCACATAAATATCAGGTCTCAATCAACCTGACACATCACCTCCTCTGAGAAGCTGTCCCTGATTCATTCAATCATGAAACAACTGCTGCTCTCTCTGAGTTGTCAGAACAATTTATTCATGCCATTTTTTATAGTACCTATCCCTTTCTGCTTTCTATTGTGCATGTGCCTTAAGTGTGTAGTAAGTCATAAAGAGTTACCAGCATCTTACGTATCTTTGCTTCTTAGAGCAAACTATACAACTCAATGAATGCTCATCAAGTAAATATAGTATAACTGATATTTGCTTTGCAATAACATAAAACTGTTCCGTTATTAAAGCATACTTTTGGTGGCTGAACAGAAAAATTAGCAATCAAAACACTCATCAAAAACCCACAAGTAGAGTCTCCAAGTATTTGAGTAAAATCTATACCATATGGAACTGGAGGCAGGACTAGGTCATTCTTCAAAAATGGATGCAGACTATAATGATCTGTACTTACTTGTCTCCAAAAAACTTTCTCCAGAATTCAGCAGCATCTGCTTTCGTGATACGAAAGTTATCTCCCTGGAACTGCCCATTGGGAAAGATTGCTTTGATTTCTGCCAGCATGTGACTGAAGATAAGGGACAGTTTTGTGAGATTTCGTCTGTAGACACAAGGGGGGAGGGGGATGAAAAATAAATAAATATATGTGCAATTTTTAATGGGAATATATACTATGAAAAATAAAATTATGTACAGTATTAACATAGGTCTTGGTGGCTGATCATGAACCTCAACTTAATAATGCATCTAAAAACAATGTTCACACCAACTATACATGTAAATTCCTAAGAGGCTTTCAACTTTATTATTCACCCATGTGTTCATTTAACATAAACGTGAACAAGACAAAGTACATGATTTCAATGAGCTCACAGTTTAATGGGAAGATGCACTCCTGAAAAAATCATAATCAAATATAAACACTAAACACAAAAGGCAGGGTACTTCTACATGGGGACGCATAAGGAAAGATTTGTCATTAGAGGAAAATGGCGGAAGTTTAAGTAGTTTGACAGATGAAAGACTTGGAGGAAGAGGGGACGAGCGGAAGATGCTGGAGTGTAGAAACAGCTTCTATACAAAAGCACAGAGGGACGGAAGAGAACAATTTGTGTCATATCCAGGTTTAGCACAGCTGGAGAAGAGCAGAAGGTGATCGAAGGAAACAGCATGACATGAGATGAGAAACTTTGGTAGGGACAGGATATAAAGAGGCACCTGAAACAATGAACAAACTTCATCAAATAAGCTTTCTACTCCCATTAAGAAATATGAGTTTCTGGTGATGAGTTACAGATATGTGCATAATTCAGAAGCTCCTTGAGCAATTCTAATGCACTCCTCTTGTCAAGAGCTACTGCTAGAAGGAACGGGGAGCCCAAATGGATTTACAAAATGGAGCACATGATTGAATCTGTTTTAGAAAGAAAGATTTACGGTGGCAAGAAACAAATGGTTTGGAATGGAGGGAAAGCCAGGTGTCGTCTCCATTCTAATTACCATGGTTAAGTTCCAGAAATTCTGACAGGGT
Organism: Vulpes lagopus; assembly: GCF_018345385.1. Taxonomy (NCBI): domain Eukaryota; kingdom Metazoa; phylum Chordata; class Mammalia; order Carnivora; family Canidae; genus Vulpes; species Vulpes lagopus. The sequence continues at coordinate 93,140,426 of NC_054824.1, read as the reverse complement.
TTGAAACGTGATTCAAAACATGACTCGTACTTCAAAACACTACCACCACAGGCACTCCCCTCCTGCCATTTCCTAAGAAGTTTACAACATTATGTTAATGAGTCCAAAACTGCTAGTGCTAAACAGCAAAGAAGCAACTGAAACACAAAACACTGAAGAACTTTTCAGTTTTGAACTGACCTTCCTTCTTTACATTCCTGTTTACTCAGAATCACCAGAACTCAATAGGGACATATAGAACATCATTCTATTTTGAAGCGTCAGCTGCTTTTGTGGGTGTGTTGAGGGGTCAGGATGTGAGGATGGGAGGAGGAAGCAATTGCTTTTGGACTAAAGTAAATACAGGGGATGATTAGTAGAGAAAGCCATCAAATCTGCAATGCATTTCAAACCTCATAGTGTTTCAATAGGCCTAGACACTGAGAGATGTGGTTCTCTGCCTCCTGTTCTTCATTCACATATCTGTGTTAAAAGACCCTCAGATAATAGGCAGAAACATGTTAGGTACCTAGGAGATCATATAATATGCACCTGTCAATAAAGTCAATGAGTAGCACTCTTTCTAAAACATTTAGAAAAGAAGCCAATAACTTCTCATTGTAAGGTGAATACAGGATAAATGAGGGTACTCAAGAAAAAAAGTGGGAAAAGTAGGAACGAAAGGAAAGTAAGAGTATAATCTACACCTCAATGAATTCATCTGTATTGGCAAACCAAAACTGTCCCAATTTCCATAATGATTATAACCTATGAGAAGATTTATGAGAAAGAAGAGTCAGGATTTTAGGCCATATTTTAATGCTTGACTGGCAACAATAAACAATCTGCAAAATCATTCTGGTTACACATAATGTGCCATTATTTTCTAAGATCCAGCCACACTTCCACACAATTCAGCCTAATCCAAATGTGAAAATTCTTTAGTTGAATCTTTGATCTTCTCACTTATGTCAGCACATCCTCATTTCGAGGATGGTAGATACAAGAAATTCAGTTGTAGGAAATGAAAACTGAACTATTGAACTACATCAAAGGGAAGAACTGTGGCCAGTATAAACTGCAACTGACTTCTGAAATCTGAGTTTAAGGAAGGGCAGAAAGTCCTTTTAGAAAATCTGCAACAAATTTATTTATATAATTAGGCAAAAGGGTTAACTGTCCACCAAACTTCCAATTGATACACACAGGAGAAAAAAGAAAAATCAAGATGGCTATAATTAGAGTAAACCAACTGTTTCTTATGTCTGAGTTGGTTGCTCTCCATCCTCTTATGTCTTTGTTCTTTAATCATAATCATATCCAAATGTTTTTCATTTTTATCTGTTAGATCTAAAGTCTGGAGAACAATGTCAGTGATTACCCATCTCAGCTATAGGATCCACTGGCTACAAGACACTATACCTCAAAGCAGAAATAGTAACATTTTATCTCTATAATTTGTAGTCTAGAAGCTCTAGTAATCACTACTACCTATTTAATTTCTTTTTAGTTATAAATTGTGTGAGAGGGGCCTGACTTTGGCTCAGGTCATGATCCCTAGGTCTTCAGGTCAAGCTTGGTATCAGGTTCCCTGCCCAAATAGATCACCACATTTGTTACTTTTACACTTTATAAAAGACTAAAGTTTCTTTAATCTTTAAAGAAACTCAAATTTAAGTTATTAAAAATATGTGAATGCAACAGTTTTGTTTACCTTAATTTTCAAATAGACCAGAATATAGATTTATTTTATGTCTAATTTGTAAACACATATAAATACCATACACATGCAAACGATCACCTTGGAAATTCATTATTTAAAAGACCGCTGTTTTTAAAGGTTGAAATCCACAAGATATGAAAAGACAAGACACCTAATCGTACTATCCAATGTCATTTAAATTATTGTCACAGTATATGGTGTTTGTCTTTTATATAGTTGTGGGGTTTGGTTTCGTTTGCCATTATTTTGTCATATATTATTGTGCTTTAATCCCCCTTTTCACTTCTTCTTTCTAAAATAACTTCCAATTTTGAAAACAAAATCCAAGAATATAGTCACCTCTAACCAACTAGACACAGAAGAAAGGCAACAACTATACATCTTTTTGGATGATATGTTTTATCCTATTATGAAATTTTTCCATACTTGGCCAATTTTTCCCTAAGCCCACTGCTGCTCACCATAACACCAAAAAGATGACTACTTAATAGAGGATTTGATAATTACTAATTAAGAATACATTTCTATCATTAAAACTCTCCTACTCCAAACAACTGAAGTAAAAAACTTTGTCCACACTCAACAATCTTGTACACATAACTTTTATTAATTTTACAAAGAATTTGCAACACTTTCACATATAAGAGATACTTTATTTTACTAACTGCTACCATATGTCTATTCCCCCCCAAAAAACTAAGCTATTTTTAAAAATTTTGTGAAGTTTTGTCTCTCCCTCTTTCCATGTCTCTCATGAATAAATAAATAAAATCTTAAAAAAAAAAAGGATCCCGGGATGGCTCAGCAGTTTAGCGTCTGCCTTCAGTCCAGGGCATGATCCTGGAGACCCAGGATCGAGTCCCACATCGGGCTCCCTGCATGGGGCCTGCTTCTCCCTCTGCCTGTGTCTCTGCCTCTTTCTCTCTGTGTCTCTTATGAATAAATAAATAAAATATTTTAAAAATATTTTGTGAAGTTTTATATAAAATTTTGTTATTTAAGAAATAATCCTCAGAAGTATCTTGAAGTATCAGGTAATCAAAAAGTAGCTTCCAGATGGCAATATTGGGTAAACCAGTAAAGAAATAAATAGTACAGGAAACTTGAAGAAGAGGAAGGTAAAGAGGGGGAGGAGGAAAGCTAGCTACATTATTTAAAAAACCATAAAATGCATCAGCTGTATCAAGAATATTGCCTATGATGAGGCACCTAGGTGGCTCAGTTGGTCAAGCATCTGACTCTTGATTTTGGCTCACTTCATAATCTCAGGGGCAAGAGATTGAGCCCCGTGTCGGGCTCTGTGCTGGGCGTGGAGCCTGCTTAAGATTCTCTCTCTGCCCCTCCCCACCCCTGCCTCACTTTCATGGACAAGAAAAGAAAAGAAAAGAAAAGAAAAGAAAAGAAAAGAAAAGAAAAGAAAAGAAAAGAAAAGAAAAGTAAAGTATATTGCCTACAAAGCAAGGAAGCAAGGTACCTCTTTCTACCCTGGATTCAGCTATCTATTATTGTATTTCTTTAAAATGCTATGAATCAATTTATCCAAAAGTCAAGTTACATTACTGCACAGAATGTGAGGTTGAACCAGAGTGAATGAGCATGACTTCCAAAAATGATGGAGTTTCACTCCTCATGATAAGTTTCAGCAGCTTAAGTTGGCTACAGCCAAAATCATCAGAGACTGGGGGTACACACTGCTGGGGATGACACAATCCTACCCTTAATAAACTAGCACATCACATGGGAGAAAAAGACATGAACAGATTATCGGGGGCAACACACCAATTATAGCCATCATGGGATGATGAATTAAACTTGAAAAATGAATAAAAAATATATTAGGATTTGATGAGCAGCCACCACGAAATGTGGGAGACACATAAAGAATGTAATCTAATCATGATTGCATGTAGTCCTTGCATTTTCTCCATTCAAGAAACAGCTGTGTCATAAATCAAGGAAGAAATAAAAAGTTTTAAATGCTGAATTAGTGGAAAACTTCAAATGACACTCTATATCAGTAAGGTCCAAAGTTTGTGAGAATGTACTACCTTTGGTAGAAGAAACAGGAGACCATTTTTTATCCAAAAACTATTAATAATTCAATTCTCACATTTAAAAGGTAGAACATGCTCTTCTTAATCTTTACAAGGTGAAACAAATTCAACATAAAAAGAAAGGCAGGACATAAAGAATATAAACAGTGGCACTTAAAATGAGACTCACGTCCAGTTAAAGAGCAATTTCCATTCACTGTATTTCTGATGTAGTGCCCTCCAAGATAGGTTTAGAGAGTTACTTCACACTGTTTTTGACCTTGGGAACATTTTGAGTCCTAAGAAAGTGAGGAGACTAAGCTGATGTAAGCCTTGTCTTTCATTTCTCCCTCATGGGAATAAAGACTATTATTAAGATGGGTCCTGAGAGCCTCAAATAAAACAAGATCCTACCCATTCCCTGCCCAACTGCTTTCAGGTTTCCAATATTGCTAAGGGGAGCCAGAGGCAGTTACCAACAAAAACTCAGAGTCTACCCCAAGTCATAAGAAAAGTAAAGAGTGTGAGCAAAAACTAATCTGAGCAAGGGAAAGGGTTTTTCAAGTTGTTCTGTGTTACTTTTTAGGAACTGAACTGCTCACTTAAAAAGGAAGTTAGCAAACTATGTCAGTCCAAAAAATGCACTAAATTGGGTAACTAAGGAAGGTGTTCTTCCTTTGTTAAAGAACACATCATTTACCACTAACATGGCTGGGAAGGGCAAGCTCAAAACTGTGGCGGGGAAGGATGAACCCCAGACTTCCTTTGATCTCTCTCTGGTAAACTCTTGAATGTGTTGCCTGCAAAGGTCTACTAAGAAGAGCAAGACACTAGCTTGCTCAAAATAAGGATGCTGCTCTCCTAGTAAATGTATTTCTTCTCTAAAACAGTTTTAAATGGACAATTTATAAATGCCTTACTTAAACTTAACTCAAGCATGAACTATGTCTATTATGTTCAAATAGAATATCCTTTGTTCCCAGGTAACATTCAAAATACATTCTGCTGGGCCGCCTGGGTGGCTCAGCGGTTGAGTGTCTGCCTTTGGCTCAGGGCGTGATCCTGGTTCAGGGATCGAGTCTCACATCAGGCTTCCTGCAAGAAGCCTGCTTCTCCCTCTGTCTATCCCTCTGCCTCTCTCTCTGTGTCTCTCATGAATAAATAAATAAAATATTTAAAATAAATAAATAAGTGTGTGTGTGTGTGTGTGTGTATTCTGCTTAATTTGTCAACTATCCTAACCTGAAGTTTGATAGTACTAGGTTCATATCCCTACTCTTGAACAAGTTACTTAACCGGTCTGTCTGCACCAGTTTCCTTACCTCTAAAATTTTAAATAAAAACGCCTGTCTCACGGAGTTGTCACACGTAAATAAGGCATGTCCATAAGAGCCCACCACATCAACTCTTAAAAACAATTAATAGAGTTATTATTAATTCTACCTACCACCTCTGTTTAAAAGTATAAGTATTTATCATTGATCTTTTTTCCATATCATTATTGTCCATTAAGCTGATGGCCATCTTAATAAGGCAAAAATCATCATTCTCACACTTTATTAAGACACCAATTGTCAAAGGTAGCCCTTTAGTTTCACAGCATACAATGGACAAGTATTCGATTCATCCATTCAGTCACTTATTCCACAAATCTTGGGTATCTATAGATACTAAGTTTGGTTTAGGCACAGATAATGCAAAGATGATGGCACAATCCTACTCTTAATGAATTTAGGGGGCTCAGACATCTCCAAAGGCACACAGGACAATGAAGTGGGAATAACTCTGAAAGAACCAGAGGTGGTAATCAGTGAGAGAGGCAGAGGAACTGACAATTTCTGGGGTGATGCAGAACTGACCAGAATGTGGCCCTGCAACAGGCAGGTACAGTAGGGTGAGTGCTACTTAAGCTAGGAATTCAGTTACTCCAAGGTTGAACAGGGTCATTTGTGTGCATCTTGACATTTCCTATGACTGTGACAGTTTGCATGAAGAAAAGGACAATCAACCTTATCTCAATATATTCAAGAAAGCCCCCCAAATAACTTGTTTAATGTCAGTTATTTTAACTTTGTGGCAATGCCCAAGTGAGATTAACAACATCTCTTTGGTGATTCCAACAGTTTTATAGGGAAAATCTATGAGAACCTACTACAGGATGATATGATTATTAGTACTTTCAGTTGGTTTAAAAGCTTAACAATATTCACTTCAATAAAGAAAACTCTTTTGTCTTTAGTATGGGATGTCTTTTGACTAAACCTAATCTGTAACAAGTATCCTTTTGTAAAATAAATCTTAAAAATGTAGACCAGTCTATTACTTGAGAGAGAAAAAATCCATTCCTACATTCTTTTTAAGATAAAATACAATGAAAGTTCTAAGAACTAAGTGGAAAGTCATCATTATGAGTCATCTATATGAGATTCATATAGAAGTAATCAGAACACAGAACTTTGTTTTCTTTGTTAGGTCCCCCCACCCCCAAAAGAAAAAGAAACATTAGAAGTTCAAACTATACTTCTGACCTGGGGTAATGTGATAAAAGACAAGTCTCATCAACAAGCAAAACCAAAGCTGACCCTGAAGGAATGCTTTTTCTTTTTCTTAATGTGGATTTTTAGTTCTTTGCAATTCCCTATAAGCCACTGTAAGAAAAAAAAATTATACTGAAGTAGTAATCTGAATTATGTTGGTATTTATTGCTTCTAATGGAAAATTCTGAATTATCTTTCACTTGTTACACTCCCTATTCCACATTTTTATATTTCATTACCTTTGACACTTCATGGATGGCTTTTGTTCTGTTTTACTCAATAAAATAAGGTTTAAAATTGTCCTAAAATGGTATTTCCTTCAAGGATTTCTACTGTCTATAGGACAGAACTATTTTTCTGCCATTTCTTACACCACTGCTCTTTGCTCTCCTCCAGCTATCCAGTCTCCTCTTCCTGCTCCACACCTTGGGTTGATCCATCTGTTCCTCATCTCTGCCACAAAGCTCCTGTGTCACAGCCTGTTGAACCTTCACGTGCATCAATTTCCTGTAAAAGTACTCCCAGGGTACCTTTCTCGTACTTTCTCGATGTGATCTATCAGACACCACCTCCACCACTTCATATTACCTGCCGAGGGTTTCTCTGAAGAGCAGTGTGGTTATTTTATACACACACTGCATTTCACTTCCATCAGACCAAAACTCCCTTTTTAGATAACAGAAAGTCTTATACTTTTAAAAGCTTCTTATGCATAACAGACATTCAATAAATGTTCATCTCAAGGATCATGGAAATATTTAGAGAACTATAAATGAGAACGTTTTTCCTGAACCCCAAACGGTGCTAATGAACAGCTAGGTAGGAGCAGTATATAAAAACAGTTAATAGAAATGCCACTTAGTAAAGCATCAACTCTCCAAATGTTGATGAAAAGAAAGTTTACCAAAAACTGCATTAAGAATTAAAAATCTGGGGCTTGACTATAAATTAGAGAAAAATGTTTGTTCTATGAGTTTTAAGATTCCTTTCTTCCCCTTTTCTCTAATTTCCTCATGAATGGAAATATAATACCAGCAAGCTAAAGGAAATTAGTGCTATATCCCCCATGGTAGTTTCCAGAACCTCAAGTAAAATAAACACATTTGTAGTATTTTCTGAGGAAGCGTTACATAGTTTCTCATCACATTACCTGCTCCTAACAACTGTTACTTCTTTCTTTTGGCTCTGGAAATTTCCCTTATTGATAACCTTGTCCCATTTCAACCCTGCTCTCCTGAGCAAGTGAAAGAAAAAAGAGAATAAAGCTCATCTCTCTGGTACTCATATTGTGTGTTACCAGCAAAAGAAAGCAAAAATCACAAGATTTTTCCCCCCTATCTCTTCCCCTGGGGTCATTAATATTATCCTCATTCAAATGATTGGGAGAAATATGAACACCATTTTTCCAAGCAACTCTCATTTATTTTTGGTATAATCAGATGTGGATACCACATTCTAACACTCTGTATGTGTATGTACATGAGTTTACCACAGAGTAAATGAAGTGAAAAATAAAAAGGAAAATAAATAGTAATCCCAGTACAGCTTTAGTTCTATTAAAAAGCTGACTACATTATAGATAAATAGAAAAAAATTATAGGATTTACACACAAAGATATAAATAGGAGTAATCTCTGGTATTCTCGACATTCTTTTCTTTGAATTTTCCAATTTTCAACAAGAAACAAAAATGTCACCGAAGAGCTTTTCTACTGATGTTCTCAGGCAAATGTGCAACATACATGCAGAAAAATGTGCAGACTTCCACACCCACTGCAATGTCCCCATCTTGGGGCAGGCCCCACTGATATCCAGGCCACTCTGGCTCTCAAGTTGCACAGGTATCTACAGTGCAGTCCCCCCACGCCTTCTACTTGACCACTAATTCTCAATTTTCTAAAATGGATTAGCCTTTTGGCCACAGGACCGGTGTGCCAATGGCACACCAGTATTTTTCAAAATCCCGCTCTAAAAGAAGGCCTCAATTACAATTTCACAGTTTTAGAACATTAAGCAGGGAATACAAAGGTCAACAATTGAATAACAGCTAAGCAGAATAAGGAGTCATCTCAATCTGTTAGGTCTCATTATCCTTAAATCTCGTTGGTGATTTTATCTCCTACCTTTATACTAGTCTCTTTAAAAAAAAAAAAAAAAAAGAAAACATAATTCAAGTTGAGCTACTTTTAGGAACATAGTTCGATAGCTATACAGGCAAATGAGTACATCACATATATTCTTTGTCATCAAACAGCAGGAAAGTAGAAAGTAATTTCTAGTTACATATTACCAAGTGATTCAATTATCCACATTTTTTCTTCAGTTTACCAAATATATGATATGATATGTACATATGCTAATGATTTAAGAGAAAGAAGCTAGTTTACAACTCTACAGCCTCTCAGAGAAATACTAGGGTTCAGGGAGACATTTTTTCCCTTTCAAATGAAGAACAAAAATGTACAGCAATCATAGGAAAACATAGGAAATCATAGTTGTTAGCAGTATGATCTCTCTGGACCGCCATAAACCTCTTAAACTTTCTGAACGTAGCAAAAACAGATACATTAAAACAAAAGTTTTTTTAGGTCTAAGATTTTCTTAAACTGATGAAAGTTAAATTGGATTCAACTTATTCTGCAGCTGAGTGGTGGTGATGGGACCTTCTTAGACAAGTGGTTTCTACATTTCCAGTAACAAGCCTCATTAAGGACATAGTCTAATATAGTGGAAGAAAGCATGGCACTGGTAGTGTAGGGTTCTAGACACAGCTCTACTGGTGTCATTGCTCCATGATATGAAAAAGGGCTGAAAACTTCTTATTCAAAAGGTTTTCCTCTATAAAATGAGGTGATTATGGGACCTCACAATATTCTATGAGTCTATCATCACTTTTATTCCAGCCAGTAGGAAGTGACTAGAAAGCCCTGGTACTACAAAGCCCATATGTTTCAAACAAGAACGGTGAATCCATTTCATAACCTGCAGTTATACAAAGTAGGAGATGCTATATAACCTCTTTAAGTTACAGACTTTCCTTAATATGCTTAGTCGGAGATTGCAGAAATCCTTAAATTAGGATTTGAAAACTCTAACACAGAAAAGTGAACTTATAATAAACATAAAAAAATCATTAGTTTATTTGGAAGCCGTAATTTTCATTCTGTTTTTTTACCATAATAGGCATCTCTGACATTTATCTTTTTTCAACAAGGAAAATCCTTGAAAAACATTGGCTTTCAAAAGAAAGAAAACCACAAAGCAGCAGCAATAACAACAAAAAAGGCAATTTTAAAACTCTATGTTTCATGTTAATGAATAGTAAACTCTAAGATATTGAAACCATATGAAAAATGTAGACTGCTAAAATAGAGTACACCCACTGTGAAACTTACAGTTTAAAATTTTAATTTTATTTATTTGTTCTTGGTAAGGAAATGTGCTAATATGTGTAGTAAGCAATGGATAATGGTGGGTCTAAGAACTTTAACTTTCATCTCAACCAAGCGTTTAGAAATGTCCACATTTAGGGAGACAACCATGTTTACCACAGATGGCTGACCAGTAATATGAATCAAATCCCTCTGTTTCAGTCTGATTACAAATGGAATAACCCCCACATCAATAAAACTCCCTCAGATATTGGTTTTGGAGTAGAAAGACAAATAGATTTAACTTACCTACATTCTGAGGAACTAATATGACATTAGGGCAGTATATAACATTAGTTAAAAGCACCAGCTCCAGAGTCAAATTAACCTCAATTTGAGCTTAAATCATTTAGTAGCTGAATGACCTCAGGTACTAACCTATGCCCTCTAAGCTTTAGTTTCCTCACCTCTAAAATATAAATTATGAGGGATCCCTGGGTGGCGCAGCGGTTTGGCGCCTGCCTTTGGCCCAGGGCGCGATCCTGGAGACCCGGGATCGAATCCCACGTCAGGCTCCCGGTGCATGGAGCCTGCTTCTCCCTCTGCCTGTGTCTCTGCCTCTCTCTATCTCTCTGTGACTATCATAAATAAATAAAAATTAAAAAAAAAATATTTAAAAAAAAATATATAAATTATGAGAGTACTAATCTCACAAATTAGTGGAGAATTACAGATGGTCAAAAATTCTTTGCCACTCCTCCTATTAGTAGTGTCTACTTCCCCTTCCTTTGTACCTAGTTTAGGCTATGCCTCTATCAGGCTATGCCTGATCAATAGAATGTGGTAGAAATGATGCTGTGTAAATTTTGAAGTTAGGCCCTAAGGGACCTGCAGTTTTTGCCTTTGCATATTGGAAAATGTTCTTGGAATTTAGCTGCCATGCTGTGAGGAAGCCCAAGCAGTCACACAGAAAAGCCCAATAGGTCTCCAGCTGTGAGGCAACAACACCTGCTAGGTATGCGAGAGAGGCCACTGGACCTTCCAGTTGAATCAACAATACCTGAGCAAATACCATATGAAATCAACCTACAAAATCACAACAAAGAACAATTGTTGCTATATTAAACCACTAAGTTTTGTAGTGGTTTGATACACAGAAGTAAATTACTGGCTTGGGAAACTGAGACAAAGCAAACATTTGATAAATGTTAATCATTATTACTAGTAGTATTAAGTGTTACTAACTTATTATAATTGTTATCATTAGCAATAGTAGCAGTTGAAAGGATTGGACCCTCCTCTGTCAATATGATTAAGTAACGTGGATTTAAAAAAAAAAATCACATCATTTAAGAGTTGTATTCCTACCCAACAAAAATATTCTGACATACTAGAAATTATAAAGTTTACAACCTCTATATTTTCTGATACTAAAACCAACCAAGAGAGATTTTTTTTAAGACAAAATCTAGACTACACTAATTGGAAAGCAGCCTACTCAGATTTGGATCAGAAGAAATTTACCACAGTTAATTTCCAAAACATATTTATCTACATAACCCCACAATGAACTGAACTGTGAAAATACCATTAGGCTAATCCACTGATTTATACTGACAACTTAACTTCTAGAAGTCTTAAATGCTCCAAGTAGAGAATCACCTTAGTATTATATGTATGTAAAATATAAGCAAAGACCTGAAATGTTTATACACTGCTTAGGAAGGTCTTTTAAATTGAGTTGCCATTTAAATTCCTTGTTTTCTGAAGATGACTTTACAGAACTAGATTTAACATATGTCTAGGTAGGAAAGCATCCCGATTTTGACTTACGTAGTTCTATTCACTGGAGTCTCTGATTGAAAGTCAAGCACTATTAATTATCCCTTACTTAACAACATTGAAGTATATACACTGATTTTTTTAAGCATATTCTTTTGGCTTTCAGCTGTACCCATACCATCACTGTAATGTCACTTGAGAAGACATTTAAAAATCCTGCTGAACAGGATTCCTGTACCTGTCTACCATGTAAAGGCTTTTAGTGAAATGGTTATTCAACAGATGTACTGCTATACCCAAAACTTGCAAAATTTAATTATCATACTAAGCATGAGAATCAATCATTATTCCTCTCCTGGAGATTCCTACCATTTAAAAACTTAATAGAAATAAGAAAATCCAAATATTTAAAAAGGAGAAACCATTTTTAATATTTCAGTTAAACATCAGAATGATGGGAGAAAGACTGTGATTTAACTTATGAAAATCTTATTTCATAAATACTTGAAATCAAGTATTTTTTAAGGAATCAAATATTAGGAGAGAAAGAAAAGCTACAAATAATCCAAAAAGATGAGGCTAAAACAGCAGCACCAGTTAATCTTTTCATTTGCTGGTACATCTTACTCAGGATGCAGCTCCCTGCTTCTTTGAAAAGTCTAACTTGTTTGCACAAATGTAAGTTCTCCCTGTTTTTTAGAATAATTTTATATGCATAGAAATTAGGATCTAGAGATAACAGATATATGGAGATATATATATATGGAATTCCAGTGACTTTAAACAAAGCTATTCACTCAGTAAATATCTTTTGAGGCTCGACACTGATCTGCCACTAGTACTAGGCAGTGGGGATAATAAGATGAAAACCAGTTACACTCCTGCCCTCAAGGAGTTTATGATTTAAGTGAGTAATTCTGTATCAAAACACACAATTACAATACAGTATAACTGTGTAACTGAGGTGCATTCAGTATGCTTCAGGAACAGAGAAGCTAAAGGGAGAACGTACTCAACCGTACTCAACCGTGGACCTCTTAGCAAGAGAGGCAGGGGAAAGGGAGAAGGACATGCCAGATGAAAGCAGCAAGCTTGGTAAGACCAGCCTGTGTGTGGAGAGGAGGCTGGCAATGTGCCAGCCTGCAGAGTCAGAAGTAATCTGTCATCAGGGAAGAGGCTGACTGGGTCCCGAGGCCTTGCTACAGCTATGGAACTGCCTTCCTATCAGGGCCTGCCCACTGTACTAGCACAGGCCCACCAGCAGCAAAGGCTGCTCAAGGATGCAGAGGTCTACATATCCGACCATGACTCCACCAGCATCTAAAGAGGGATTGAAAAAACAAAACAAAACAAGAAAACACCAAAAAAGCCCACAAAATGCAAAGCCACTTTTAATAAAATGTAGTACAGGTGTAATTTAGTAAGTAGGAATTCTTAGATCTCTACCCCAATTCAAAAGCTTTTGTTGAAGATTTCTCGATGGTGATTTGAATTTTGAGGGTTTCTTCCTGGTGTCCTTGATGGAATATAATCTAGATTTAACAAATTTACAAAAGAAACAAAAGAAAACAATAGTGCACAGAGAGGAATGCAGCAGAAGCCCATGTCTTAGAAGCAGATGTTCCACTTTGGCAGACTCTCAGCCTCTGGTGTATTACCATTTGAAACAGACTCAGAGATCACATTGCTGATGCACATCTGAAAAGATGTGTTTCTATTTCAAAATACCACAGTAATTCCCCTACTTCCAGAAATGATTCATCAGATAAAAATTTAGTGAAGAAATACGTCCTTTTTCCATGATTTAAAATAGAATCCTGAGCGGAATATGGCCAACCCCAAACACAACATTATCAATAACCAATCAAGTACCGTGCCACCAGGTGACATTCTCATAGAGAATTCTCTGGATTCCCTTTTGGCAGAGGGAGCCTCTGCCAAAGCCCTCAAGAATAAGGCCCAAATGATTCCACTGAATGCACTGCAATCTGCTCTTTAAAAATGGACTGCAGTTAAGCAATACATTTTCCCATTAAGTTTTATGGAGCCTGATGTATTTCCTGTGTCAAAATCTGTCACAAAAATCTGTTTTGCAGACATCTGTTAGGTATAACACACATGTGAATATGGTACCACATGGAGATGTCTGCAAATAGCAATGTGTAGCCTAGCATTTGGTTTCCAATCAGAAAGAATTTCTAGTATTTTGGTTGGTGGATTTAATTTGGATACTATTACTATTATTGGTCACTGTTCTTCCCATAATACACCCCAGGGAAAGACAAAATATATCTTCTTCATTATGAGTAGCATTTTCATAGTCAAGTGTTAAGAAAGAAAGACTAAACATGAATAAGGATAGGTGATAATAGTTACTTAGTGGGCCTTAGATTTCGGTTCAGCATTCAAGATCTAGGGCAAGAGCAAAATTAAATGTCTAATAATTATACTCAAACTTCAGTCCTTGGACGAGCAGCAGAAACGTCACCTCAGTTTATTAAAAATGCGAAATTTCAGACCCCAGCCCAGAACCAGCTGATTGAGAATCTGCACTTTAATAAGACCCCCAGGTGATTCCAGCGCATGCTTAACATCTGTAAAGTACTATTTAGCAGGAATCTCAAAAGATCTTTTAGTTTTCAGTGTTCTGCCTCTAAGTAAACCTGCATCTAAATCAGCCTCAAGATCTAAGTACCTAATTAAAGATTTGTGAAAGATTCCACTCTGTTTTCCAAATCACGTAACTATTGGTCCCTCTCATGACACAGCCAACGTGCTGGGAGTCAGCTAATGTCATCACAGGGCTGGAAAGTCATTGTTTTGGAAGGACTGAGCTGCTCTTTCAGCACAGACTCAAGGGCAACTACTGATGGGCTTTCATTTGTCATCACTCTTGCTCAATAACCCTGAAGAGCTCACCCTGAGTCCTGGATGGCCCAGTCCTGGGACAGTCTGTACTTTTCACACTCATAAATATCAACATCTGGCTGATAATAACCTCACTGCCACACCCCACTTCACCCCCACAACTCTATCCTAAGAGGACTAAATTCTTCTGAGTGGTTAACATATTGCCAGAAGTCAGAGAGAAGGCATGCTTCCTCCCACCACAGGAAATAGAAGACGACCACACACATCACTAGTTCAGCGTACGTGGGGCTCACCTATGCCTCATTTCAAAAAGGAGCAAATGAGCTCTCCCTTCAATAACCTTCCTCCGTCGCCATTAACCTTTAGATCCCTAAACGCAAGCAACCATCTGTCTGCTATGTTTGGCAGACTCTCAGCCCCTGGTGTACTACCATTTGAAACCAAAATGTTTGGTTCTATCCTTAGGAACAACAAAGGGTGTGAGTGGGGTGGGCAGCCTAGAGAAACTTCTTTGCCAGCTGAAAAATTAAAAAGATCTTCTCCAAATGCCACTAAGGTGCTTTCTCCACCTAGAACTGATTTTTCCCACTGCTATGTATCTCCTTGTAACTTAATAATTAAAGCACAATCAGGGCCTCCCTGCCTATCCACCAGCATAAATATCCTTACAAGATGTCAATCAAGCCCAGCTAACTAATTTTATCATAAGAACCTCTAATCAAAGAGAAAAAGATCTTGGGACTGCCTGTGGGGGAGTGGTGCACACAACACCACAGGCTGGAACAAGGCCAGGGAGCATCCAGGTTTGAAAGGAGCAGCTGCGTTATCCTAAGGGTGATGCTGCTCCATTCTGGCACCTGAAAGAAGGAAAGTGAAAGGCAGAAAGAGACTCTCTTGGCACTGAATATATAGCGTGCCCAGAGTGGCTTTTTGAGAGGCCAGCTTGGAGTAATAAATCAGGGGTAAAATTAACTAAGGTACACTGAAAAAAACTGTGATGCAGAGAAGCTAACCTTTTCAATATAAAGGGCTGATGGAGGAAGATGTTCTAAGAACCACTGGCTTCCAGATGTTTTTATTTAAAAGACCTTGAAATGTTTCACAACAAAAATAGGGGAAAGTAACAAAGGATTCCAACTTATTCCACCAAAAGAGCACTAACACGAAACCCATCATCTATTTGATATTAAATAATATTTTCCACACCACAAAAAAAAAAAGAGAGGGATAGAATTTCAGAAGGAAAAAAAAATGTATTCTTCTAAGTGGAATAAACTGAACTCCAGGAAAGCTTCACTGAAATGCCTGCCATGACTTCCAGTTCCAGGCCAGGGACAGGTCTATGAGGAGGAGTCCAGGACTCCTGCAGAGTCTTGGAGATGCACCCTGCAGCTCCTCCACACGCCCCTAATCACTGTGAAGAACTGAGCTAGAGACACACTACAGGCTTTGAAAAGAAATGAAACAAAAAGTGACAGAGAAGGTTCTTACCTTTGAACTAAATACAGCCTGCTAATAACTAATTATTATTCATCTATTAAATATTAGCTCATTTTTCTCCAACTCTGACACTGACTTGCAAATACAAATTATACATGGGAAAATGCCATGGGAAAGAAGAATGGATTATTAAAATAAATGCAGCAGACACTAAAAATAAGACCCAACACAATGGTTCCCATTTGATTCATTTAGCTCAACTGAAAGTTTACCACAGAATTCAAAGAATTCTTTGGACATGAAATTCTAGGTTATCAAATTATTTAGATAGTAAAATTTAGTACTGTAATTTCAAATATTCTGTTAAACTTCCTGAAAACTGTTACCATATAAAGGAAAAAAAACACTTTAGCATGGATCCTACACAAATTAGCCTATTATTAAAAATCATGCCTGCTTATTGAAAAGCCCGAGTAGATACCTGCATTTCCAACACCAGTTAATTACTGTGAAAAGGATATGATCAGAAATCATAACTTTACTAGGTAGTTTTGCTCCTCAAGTTAGCTGATACCACAAAAGCAAACGCAGATCACATTTTTAGGACATTTCAAAATAACTTCAGAACTGTAGACATGAAATCGCCATAATTATAAACCATATAATTATTTCTATCTTCTCATTTATAAAAGTGGAACCGCAAACTCAAAAGGGCTAAGACAGGCCCAATATAACAGACCAATTAGGGGCCAGAACTGAGTCTTTGAACTCCTAGTTATACTGAAACCACACATACATTTAGCCCCTAATATAAATAGTCAATACTTTCTTGTGCACTAGCTAATTAATCAAGCCATAACTCACTTTTAAATAATCAAGAAAGTTAGCAATAGATAGCATATAAACGTATGAAAATGTCACAAATGTATACATATATTCTGCTAAATGGGAATACATGCATACCCTATGACCCAGAAATCATATACATATTTCAGAATATCAGAAATGCATGCGTATGTGCACCAAAAACATGTTCTAGAACCTTCACAGCAATATTATTCAAACCAAAACTACTCAAATGTCCATCAATTGCAGAATGGACAATGAATGTTCACAAAATAGAATACCAAACAGTAATGAAAAAGAACTAGAATAACATGCAACAATAAGACGATTCTCTCAATCATAAGGTTGAGTAAAAGAGACTCAAAAATGTATACCATATGGGGCACCTATGTGTCTCAGTTAGGCATCTGGCACTTATGTGGCTCAGTTAGGCATCTGACTCTTGATTTTGGCTCAGGTCAGGATTTCAGGGTTGTGAGATCGAGCCTCGTGTCCAGCTCCACACTCAGTGGGGCGTTTGCTTGAGATTTTCTCTCTCCCTTTCCGTCTGCCCCTCTCCCCCATGCTTGCTCTCTCTAAAATAAATAAATAAATCTTTTAAAAATGTATACCACTTCAGTTCTCTAGTAATATTTAAATTATATATGGATATATTACCTATTGATATAGATACCCACGAATATGTAGATAGATATACATTCAATATGTACATTTTATACACACACAACACACACATTTCCCCCCATTTCTCTGGGTAAAGGAGGAGGAAAAGACTTCCGCTTACATTCACTTCTTGAAATACAAGCTTATGACCTCAAGAGACTGACCTCCCCATGGGCTAGTTTCCAGTCCAACTGCACCCCTTGTTAAAACAAGACAACAAGCTCCAAATGGAGTCACTTGTGCTAAGTCCCATGTCACCAAACCAACTCACCAAACGTTTTGGCTCTCCCAGAAATAGAATCTTAAGTCAGTCGATCAGGAATCACCTGATTGGCACTAGTTAGATAGTTCTGAGGAACCCTTGCCAGCCCCTAAAGTAACCAATTTGCTTTCTGTCCTTTTATAACTACCTTATTCCCACTCCCTTCAGCCTATAAAAAAATCTTTCTTTTTCTAAAGCTCCTTAGAGTTCCTTTCTTTCCGCTAGATTGGATGCTCTCAGATTTGAATTGATTTTTGTTCAAATAAACTCTTAAAATTTTTGATATACCTCAGGTTATCTTTTAACACCCCTAAAGCTAAATGTGAAACTGCCAAAGTGAGGCTAATATCAGAAAGAAAGCAGTCTCATCATTTTTTCAACCTGCCATTATGGATATCATCCTTTTTTTTTTTTTTTTTAAATCCATCTTCCTTCCTTTGAAAAATCCACCAACTAACTTCCTATAATAAACTCCAAATTTCAATAAAAATTTAGTTTTCAAAAAAAATACTCCTGAATTTCTGATACAAACATGCAAAACAATGTAAGTAAAATTAGGCCTAATTTAAGTCTGTAATTTATAAATTCAGACATTAGGACAGCTTGATTTTCTTGGGTATTATCCTTCCCTCTCAGACATCTCCTCTAATTCTGCACACTAAAGCAGAAAGAATAATTTGAGCAGCAGCAGCTCTATCCTTTTCATTAACCTATTCAAGCTTGAACAAGGCAGTCTTCCCTGGATATATCCACTACAACAAAGTGAGGCAAGTGCTACTTACTGAGCAGACATCAAGTGCCAGGTGAAAAGCAGATCCAGACCAGCTCGTTTTGGTCATTCCAAATTTTAAGGAGACACCCATTATCAAAAACACAGATATTGTGGGGTACCTGGGTGGCTTAGTCAGTTTAGTGTCTGACTCTTGTTTTTAGCTCAGCCCACGATCTCAGGATCATGGAATCGAGCCCCACCTCGGGCTCCACATTCAGGGAGGAGTCGGTTTGTCCCTTTCCCTCTCTAGACCCTTCTTCAGAAACCCTGCTTTTGCACCTGCTCTCCCTCCCTCTCTAAAAAAATATAAAATAAAATAAAATAAAATAAATAAAATAAAATAAAATCCTTTTTTAAAAAAAGCCACAGATTTTGTAAGAGAAAAGGTAACATACAGAATAATCTTGAGAAATCATGACACATTTCTTTTTTTAAAATGCTACATTAAGGGACACCTGGGTAGCTCAGTGGTTGAGTGTCTGCCTTCAGCTCAGGGCGTGATCCTAAAGTCCAGGGATCAAGTCCTGCATCAGGCTCCCCACTGGGAGCCTGCTTCTCCTTCTGCCTAGGTCTCTGCCTCTCTCTGGGTCTCTCATGAATAAATAAAATCTTTAAACAAAATGCTATGTTAAACTTGTTGGTTCAACAAAGAGATGTAAAGCCCTAAATTTTTTTTAAATGTGTAGTTTTACAAATACACAGATATCCAATAGCACCATTTGAATTCTCCCCATGTGAATTCATTACCTACCCAAAAGTTAAAATATAAAAGTGAATTATTTTTACAGTAGATGAACCAAATGTGTTTCTTGTTTCTAAAACAAGTAGATGTTTTAAGTGTATAGATGAATTAAATATGTCTGTTTTTTATTGCTTCTAAAACAAGACAGAAACACATGGGCTCAACAATAATTTCTTTCTTTCAGAGTTTCATTAAAGGATGATTAAATTTAACCCTATCCAGAAATCTGAAATGCTGGCATTTGGCATTACGACAACTCAGAAAAATACAAGGCACCGGGCACCACCTTTAGAGCTCCTGTTACAAGTCATTAACCAAAACATCTGACCCTACAGACCACAATAAAAATAGAAATGCTATCTGAAATCAAGCTGTTTGGGGGTAAAAAGCAGGCTGAATGGGGGTTTAAGTCTGTTTTTTCCCCCATCTGTAGTCAGAACCAGATGTTAGAGATAGAGATTAGGGGTGGGTAAGAAAACTTCCTCTTTTAAAACCCAAGAACTACCCTTTTTTCCCCCTTGCTGCTTATTTTGAGTGGCATGAGTTGAAGCAAATGCACAAGGTTTCAAATGAAAAGTTGCAGCCTAGATGCCAAAATGTCCTGTTAGTGAATGAATGTGAGGATGTCAGGAATTGAGGGAGACACTTATGGTTCAGTTTTGTTTGAGGATGGAAGGGCAACACAGGGAAAGCAAAAAGCTGATGAAGTTGGACTCCTCAGAAGAGTACCTGGTGGGGCTAAGCAGCAAGGAAGGACCCGATTCCTTTAAAAGAAACATCGATACTTCTAAAAAGAAGAAATAGTGAAAAATACAAAGAGATCACCAGGATGATAATTTGTTGTTAATCTCTCAGAATCTAATAACATACCTAGGTTGAAAAATAAAATATATAAAAATGACCAGAGTGACAATGATGGAAATGCAGGAAAGAATATCAGTGGAATAAAGAGCATGTGACAAATATGGGAAAAAGCAAAGGAAGAAAAAAATTGCTGCAATTGAAAAAACAAAGGAAAAACACAGAGAGAATTAACAAAACAAATTAAACGAAAAAAAGAACAGAGGAAAACAATCAGGAATCTTAATGTAAAAGTTATAAAAAAAATAGGCAAGCATGGAAAAGCTACCTTTTAAGTCTTTACATTTTTATTAACTACATATAATAGGCATAATTAGTACATATTTGTTAAATAGATAAGGCAGTAGTTGCATCCCAAAGCTTTAGTACCTCATATATACAGACTAGTCCCATCTATAATTAAAATATTTGCATAAGCAGCAGAGAAAAAAAGCATTTCAGCATTTGATTCAGAAATAACATTTGGGCTATGTCATCTCTGGGTGGTAAGATTATACACATGTGATTGTTATTTTGGTATTTGTTTATACTTCTATTATTTCCAAATTTTCTATGACTATTTATTCACACTACAATCCAGACAAGAATAAAACAGACTTTTAAACATTCAGTTTTGGGATCCCTGGGTGGCGCAGCGGTTTGGCGCTTGCCTTTGGCCCAGGGCGTGATCCTGGAGACCCGGGATCGAATCCCACATCGGGCTCCCGGTGCATGGAGCCTGCTTCTCCCTCTGCCTGTGTCTCTGCCTCTCTCTCTCTCTCTCTCTCTCTCTCTCTCTGTGACTATCATAAATAAAAATTAAAAAAAAATAAACATTCAGTTTTAAGGTATGAGGTGAACAGCATGAAAGAATGTTCTCTAACAATTGGGAGTTTACCATGTACCTTATGTACGTGTCTACTCCAATTCCCTCTCTCCTATACAGATACACATATACCCAACTTAGAATCAGATGTATATATTGCTTTTTTTTTTTTTTTTAAAGTAGGCTCTATACCCAACATGGGGCTTGAACTCATGACCCTGAGATCAAGAGTCCCACACTGTAGGGACTGAGCCAGCCAGGCGTCCCCAGGCTATTTTACAACTGATAAACCTACTCCCAGGAAGACCTCCACAAGTCTCCAAAACAAACATCCATTTAATCATATTTTAAAAACAATAAGAATGCTGTACTGAAATACCTCAAAATTGAACCTGTCATCTATTGTACCCATTTCTGTTACAGATCCACAATTTCTTTGTAACAAATAAGGTCCTCAAAGACCCTTTTTTTTCTGTAGAAGCAGGAATAAAACAATTCTCCACGATAAAAAGAGTAAGATGTGACCAAATCATCACAAAGGAAATTCTTTTGAAGTGTCCCTTTTGTTTTCAAAAGACATCTATCTTGCACCTTTAGGCCATTAATATTCTATGAAGAATAAACAAGTTGCTATTCAACAACAAATACTGAATAAATTACATAGCAGCAATAAATTCTTCCATACTTGGATCCACATACCTTTGCGATGTGACTGCCCCCCCCTCGTCCCCGCCCCCCCCCCCAAGGTGGAAACTCACGCTCTACTGCTTTAAGCAAGGCTTGGTCATGTGACTTGTTTCGTCAATGAGCCATTCTTAAATGCAACAGAAGCAGAGGCTTATATAGCCCTTGTGTATGGTTGGTCCCTTCTCCTGCAGCTGAGAACTGTTATGCAATCTTGTGAACATGCCCTGGCTATCCTCCCTAAGGATGAAACACATGGAGAGAAGCTCCAGACACCCAGGTGAGGCCGCAGACACACAAAGGGACGCCATCCTAGGCTGTCCAGCAAATAGCTAAGCTATTGGCTCCAGAGGAACCACCCAGCCAATCCAAAGAATCAAGAGAAATAACAAATAATTGTTCTTTTAAGCCACTAGGTTCACTATGCAACAAAAGCAAACTGATAAACATGTTAAGTGCCAAATACTGTAATAATATCTGTAAAGCCCTATACTACCTGGCATCTATGATTACCTTACAAATGCTAGCATCTTATTTTTTATTTTAGGTCCTTCACTGAATACAAAAGGTATGGTAATCTTTATCTTATGACTAATTCAGTAATTCTGGGATAGACCGAGAATTTGCCTTTCCAACAAGTTTCCCAAAGGTGGTGTCGCTGCTGATTCTGCTGGTCTGCAGATCATATTTTGCAAAACCCTGCCCTAAGAGTTTACAGTCTGCTTCGTTCAACACACCCTTATGTTCATGAAGATGTTCAGCTAGACAACAGAAAGACAAGCATAATAAGTAAAGTAAGATAGAGGTGTTACAGAGGCTAGAGGGAGGCCTAGAGAAAAACCTTGTTTGGGGAATTAATTAGATGTGGGATGAAGTGTAAAAACTGCCTTATACCTTCCCTCTGCCCTAAGAGTACCAAACACACATTTGATTTCCAAATATATGAGACTATATAGCGAGCCAATAACATTTTCTAACATTTCCCCTTTCCTGACATTCTGAACATTATATTTCTAAACCACTGCTCTAATTTCTGCCTTTGCCATTAATGTCATTGATAAAGTACACTTCGTATTATACATTATAGTTGTTAACTCCAACCATATAGGCCTGTGCAACCTTCTCCTAGAGAGTGACCCAAGTATAAACACAAGCATTATAATTCCTGCTGTAGAAGTTATGGCATGAAGCTAACCCAGCCTAACACATTTCACTTTGATTATCTAATTGTCTTCCAGATAATGTGCACAAGTTCTAGAACACTTCAAAGCTCTTATGACTTCTCTTATGTCATAACAGAGGTAATGATTCAATCTGGGCAATGAACTTTCACATTTTTAGTATTAAAACAGAAAACATTTGTCATCTTCTGGATAAGCAGCCAAGGAACATAATGTTGGGGGTACTTATGATAAGCCCAAACCTCCACTTTCAAGAAATACATGATGTCCTGGGAAAAAACACTGGACTACAAGTCCGAAAATTAGAATTCTAAGTTCTCCTCTATGGATCTTGGACAAGTCTCTTAATCTCTTTGGTCTGCATCTCAAATTCCTCATCTGAAAAAAAGTTAGTGAGCAGTGGTTCTCAATTTTGCCTTTGTGTTACAATCACCTGGCTGTTCTATAACATCCCCATGCCCAAGCAACATCCTAGAACAATTAAAACTTCTGGGGGCATGGGGCCCAGTACCAGAGAAGCTTAAGCTCCCCAGGTGATTCCAATGTGCAGCCAAGGTTAAAAACCACTGAGTAAGGAGGTCCCCAGGAACCTTCCAACACTCAACCGTTCCACCGGTGGGTTGCATGCACATCAGAATCACGAGGAGCATGCACAGCCCATCAATGCCATGGCCCACTCCAGCCAAAGTCAATCAGAGCCTCAGAGTATCAAGGTCCTGGTGTTACTTTTAACACTCTCCAGGTGATTCTGATACAGCACCATGATTGGGATTCACATTTAATTTACAGAAAAATTAACTTTAGAATTATTTAAATGGCAAGCACTTAACTAGTTACAATGGGTTTGTTCACAAAAACCCGGAATTACAAATTTCTGAGAAACAAAATCTATATAAAACCATTAACCTCAATCCAAAACTGAGCCAAGTAACATCCTAGGGACATCTACTGATAATTTTTCTATAAATCCCTAATATGTTCCGATTTACTGGGAAATTATATGTACAGAATTGACATAGGAAAAAAAAGAACAAGACATATAAAGACATAATTTGGGTTTTACTAAAAAATGACATAAATCAAATTTAGTAAATAAACATAACAACAAATTGTGAGGGGTTCCTGGGTGGCTCAGTGGTTGAGTGACTCCCTTTGGCTCAGGGTGTGATCCCGGGGTCCTAGGATCAAGTCCTGCATCAGGCTCCCTGTGAGGCACCTGCTTCTCCCTCTGCCTATGTCTCTGCCTCTCTCTGTCTCTCTCATGAATGAATAAATAAAATCCTTTAAAAAAATAAAAACAAATTTTGAAAGATTATCAAATGCAAACTTCACTTAAAAAGAATGTTGAGGGGCACTTGGGTGGCTCAGTTAAGCATCTGCCTTTGGCTCAGGTCATGATCCCAGGGTCTTGGGATCCAGCCCCACGTAGGATTCTCTGCTCTGTGAGGAGCCTGCTTCTCCCTCTTCCTCTGCCCCTCATCACTGCTTGTGTGCTCTCTGTCAAACAAATAAAATCTTTAAAAAAAAAAAAAAGGAATGTTGACCCATTTGACTTATTCAATCACGTGAATATGCTACTTCAGCATATTAAAAAAAAATCCTGCAAAAGGATTTAAAACACTTATTCTTTTTGAATGTTCGACTAATAAGTTTTCAAGAAAAAGAAAAACTTTTTTAATCATTCGTGACTTGAGAGCAGGTTGAAAGCCAAATTTTAGAGAGGATTTACCCTCTCCCTGTCACTGAAATATTGGCTTAGTAATAAAAATAATCTTTAAAGCACCCAGGAAAATAACATAAAAAGCACCAGCAGCCATTATTAACACATAAATGGTCTATAACTTTAATAGCTTGCAAACCCAGGTACAGGAGACTCAAATGATACTTAATTACTGTGTTAAATACCGTACTTATGAAAGTGGAAAAAGATAGTATTTTTAATGAGCAAGCATATCATATTTTTAATATTTCAATTTATTAGAGACTATTTAAAATATGTTTTGCTACTTAAAGGATAATGAACTTAAAGGTTAAAATGAGTAATCTAACAAATGGCTAGTCCAATTAGTCATTTAGCCTTTTAAGTAAGTATTAAGCATTAAGACAGGTCTGAACAATTTTAATTTTCATTTTGTAAAGAACTTTGTTGTGCTTAACCACATCACTGAATTCATTTACATGAAATGGCCTTCTTCCTTCACTCGGTGTGGTACCATGAAAAGTGAGGGGACTTCCTACAACAGGCTGGGCCTGGGCCTACTGCCATCTTGAAGGTGCCCCCGCCTCCCCCCCAATTTGTTGTCTTTGTCAGTACTGGGCATGGGCAAGATCCTCTAAACTAACAACATCGACAAAAAGTCAGTTAAAATTCTTATGAGTAAAAATTAAGAATAATAGGATTTCCTCAAAAAAATGCTTCAGAAACGGGGACCAGCTCAGGGGTTCACCTCTGTCAGGGTGTCACTTTGAGCTGTAGCCTAGGACAGAATCCTGAAAGAGCCCAGGGATGTCTGGGGAAAGATGAGGAAGCTGCCTGGATTGTAAAAGGGAGTTGAAACAGCTTTCTTCAAACACATAAAGGAAAATATACATAATTAAATCAGAGGTGATAAGGGGTATCAATTTGCCAAAAAATAATTAGCTCAATCATAATCACAATTTTCAGGATAATCCTGTAAGCAAGCCACTAATGGGACATAAATAGAAAAGCGCTCAAGGAGACATTCACACACCCACACACACTCACATTGTTCTGGATGTCAGACCCCCTCCTTCATTACTTGCTCCCTGCCTCCAGCTTCATTCCTTACTGCAACCTTCACACACGCAAGTGGCAGTAGATTTAAACAGGTCCTTCTGTTTGGGGCATCAGTGTCCCTTCTCACATCCAGTCCTCCTCAGCTGGAACAGTTCCCACTTTGCTTCTTAGCCTCATTCATTCCTCCTTAGTCTAATGCAAAAGTATTCATGTGCTTACGTGCATCTTTATGGGAAAAAGAATCCACCTCTGTGAACCAAGAGGTTAGGAACCAGTGCCCTCCAGAGTTGCCAACTAAAAACTGAAGTCGAAGTTCTATACTGCATGTGTGCCAAACACCAAATTACGGTCTCAGATGCTAACAGCCACTACCAGTGAAGGTCGCACAGTTTCCAAAGAACTCACAGGCAGGACTGAGAGATGAAAAAAATATTCAAATCCCATGAGAGTCTACCCCCAAAAATCATTCGCTTGCCCGTATGTTTTGGAGGAAAGTCAGAAAAGAGGAAGATGTTTAGCTGACCCCCTCTAGACATATCTTCAATCTGTATTTCAGGATATATAGCTTAGTTGAAGCAGCTAAGATATTTAATAGTATTATCAGTGGATTCTACTATTAAGTTAACTGTCCCCTAAAACATTTGGAAGACATTGAAATTTGGTATTTATTATATATTTATATTTGTTTGAGAAGACACTGAATTCAATAATGGGGAAAAATTTTTATGACATTAACAAGAGAATTAACACATAAATGAAGAGGTTAGTATTTTCTTGGAATTTATAAATATATTTATATATATTGCAATAGTTACCTGATTTCACCAGTTTAACTGCTTTATTCTAAGAATAGGACAACTCTTTGACATAGATACTGAGGCAGCCAACATTTAAACCTGTAGCGTTGATGAAAATTAGAGAAATCAGTGAAGTCTTCACACCAGCCAATGCTAACAAACACTCCATTATAAATAGCTCTCATGCATAGTCATGTTATGTACAAATTTTGGTTATGGAAAGATATGCACTGAGCAAGCAATTCCAGGTAATTTGCTAGTTGTGATTATTGTAATGTGTAATTTTTAGTTGCGATTATTACCCAAGAGGTTTAGAATACACAATTTGTGGAATAATTATGGAACCTCTGTTTATTTCTTTAGGCTCAGTATTTGAGGAGAGAGCCTGAATTTATGAGGTCTGAGATTAATTTTTCGAGCCCCTACTGAGATACCTTTGTGTGGCAGTTTCTATGTCTCTGATTCCCCACTGTAACTGCTACTCATTATTAAATACATCTCCTTTCAAAGCGTCAAGCGTACCATTAAAAACATTCAGGGTACTTTTTTGTTGAGTGAGCCACCTCCTCACGATTCTCAAAGCTCAGTAAAAAGGAGCCCACCTCAAAGCATTCTGTGCCCACCTTCCATCTTCCTTGAACTGAAAGTTGGGGTGGGATGGAGTGGAGGTGTAGCTCATCTGCCCCTCTCGGCTATGTCCCAGAATTCTTTCAGGTGCTAGTTGTAATTAATTATTTGTTCTATTACTCTACTGGAGGGAAGTGAGGGAGCAGTTCATTCTTAGAAAATCATCTGGAAGTTGATCAATATGACAGTTAATCAAGCTGTATATATATTATTGAAGACAATGGAATAAACTTAAATTTATTGTTATACCCCTTGAGTGGCTGCTTATTTTTTCATTATGCTCGTTCTTGTTAAGTTACATTTTCCCCTCAAAACTGTACTGCTGGCTTAAAATCTTGGAAACTAGCAACAGTTACTGGAACTAGCAAGACATTCAATTACAGGAGTGCTTTTTAGATTAATGCTGAAAGAAGTTTCTTCCATTCGGCCAAGAAACTGCGTTTTGTTTTGTTTTGTTTTTTCTCTCTTAAGCTACTTTATTTCAAGAAATCAACATTTTTCAGTTAGCTCTCTGCATAAACTCCATAACTCCAACATTTCTAATATGTATAAATTAGAGACAACGTAAAAAAAAAAAAAAAATGACTTCCCAAGCCCGCACTGCCCTATACAAGTCATCAGGCACGCATGCTGCTCACACTTCAAATGTAGTTAGTCTAAACTAAGATCTGCTGTAAGTACATATACATACTGGATTTCAAAGACTAAGCATGAAAAAAAAGAATGCAAAATACTAAGAATTTGTAATATTGATTACATGTTGAAATGATATTTTAGGCTAAACAAAATATTATTAAAATTAACTTCACTTACGACTTTTTACTTTTTGACATATCCATTAGGTAATTTAAAATTTTATGCCCTTAGAGGTCATCTGCTCCCACTTTCTATTACATCTATTGCTTTCTTTCTGTTTTTCTTTAGCTTTTGTCTCCTCTTTAAGGATCCTTGAATCCACTTACATATTCCATTATAGTAGAGTAGCTGTTCCTCTATCCTTACTTCACAAGTGAGAGAACTTCCATCTCATACCTTTCACTACCAGCTATCTCAGAAAATAAGCAACACTATAATCATCAGTTTCTTTTCCTCATGGCACAGTAACTTCCACATCTAACACCAGAATAGTTGTTTTTCCGAGGTCAGACCCTCAGTATCTCTCATCCAAACAATAGTCATGGACACCTATCAGTTCACGTGCCTCCAATCTATTTCCTCTGATACACTTTCAGACACCCCCTTTCAGACTCATCCTCTTTCTAAAGCACAAGTTATATGACTTCATTCACTTCCTGAACTAAATGTCAATGGTACCCTAATTTTAATAAAGTTCCATTTCTGAGCACCCTGTTCATTCTCTCTAGCCTGAACTGACAATCCCAACCACATTTTTTCATTAGACCTCTTCTTAAAACATCTGACTTAACTTCTTATACTATGACTTGGAATTCCCTGGCATGCCAAGTGCATTTAGAACACTCTTTTACATACTGCTTACATACTCTTTTTACATACTGCTTCAGAATGTAAGACCCTTCCTTCGAATGGCTGCTATCCAAATACCACTCCTCCAAGTAGTGAAGCTATCCTACCAGCCCCTGAGCTGCAAACAACTACTCTGCTCTCTGAAGCCCCCATACCACTTTGCCCAAATCAACAGTGCAGCATTTATATTTTTCTTCGCTTGAATTATATTCACATTTCTGTCTCCTCTGCTATGATTCTTAAAAAAAAAAGAATAAAAGGGAGGGATAGGAAGAGGGGAAAGGGCAGGGGGAGAGCAGAAAAAAGATTCTTAAGGATAGGAAGCAAGTCATGTAAGCACTATGTCCCCAAAGTACTATTCTCAGGATCTGCACATAGCAGGGACTCCATAGGAAAAATGTCTGCTAAATATAGAATAGTATGAATGAAATTTGTCCTGGTTTTAAAAAGTCAGAAATTCAAAGAGATTTTTAATTGTCACTTTCATGTGGCATTGCATGTTACATGTGCTGAGTTAATGAAAAAATGAATTAGCTTCTTACACTCAGATACCTTGTGCCTGGAAAAGTCTCAACAAACAAAACCATATTTACCACACAAAATTTCAAGACAATAGCACTCAGTCCTCCAAGTTGCCTATATTCTTGAATATTCACTAAACTCCACTTCAAAGCAAAAGTAGAACTATTTGTTCATATGGTCTAATGAAATGACTCTTAAAACCTCTCAAAAACAACAGAGATAGTAAGTAGGAGATCCCTATCTGTTATCAGCAAGTGGATAGTCTTTTTAAAGGTCACAAAGATATGGTAAGCCTTAACCTCTCGCTAAGCTTTGCCAAATACAAGGCTGAAAAGCAGCTCAAAGAAAACAGATATGCCACAGGAAACAGCATGTTATACCACATTATTTTTATTTTTAAGTTAAAAACTAATGAGTAGAAATTTCTAAAAAGGAGATATAGAAAAAAAGAACATGGAAAACTGTTAAAATACAGATCAATAATATAGAAATGTTTAGAAACTAAATTTTAATTTACCCAAAGCAAAGAAGCTTAAGTAGGACTAATTCTAGCTATAGATTTGTATAAAACATTCATTGTTGCTTCCAAAAAATTTTTTAAAAATTAAAGCAATTCATTTTCATTACAAAGCTAAAAATGGAACCATAGAAATTACTAAGCTACCATTGCTGAGCTATTCAAAGACACAAATCAAGATTTACTTAGGCTTATTCACTGTCTAACTCTGGCAATGAGATAGTTTTCATTAAAACAAGTACCATATTAAATATTAAGTCAATTAATATTAAGTCAATTAGAATAGTAGACAATACATATACCTAATAGAATACCATTATACAAAGGGAAACTAACTTTTCTAAGCAAATTCCTCCTAATACATCCAAATTTCACTGAAATGAATTTTACCAGATAGAATTTTACAGAAAGATTAATCACCTACTTTCCTAAAGAGTCTATTTTTCACCAAAAAAATTACGAGAAGGATGTGTGTCATTATCAGCATTTAATTAGTGTACTCACCAGCATTGTAATTTTGTAAAGAATCCTGAGAACTGGCTGTGTCCGGTAAGCATTTTTAATGGTTCAATATATAGTAATTTTACTTGTGAAGTAATAACCACAATATTCAGAGAAACACATACAATTAAGGGAAAACATATATATAACAAATACATAGCTATATAATGTAATATATACTATAAATACATATATACCAAAGAAGAATTTATAACTAAGACAAAAAAAACTTATTTGTTCTAAAAAAGAAAATTATAAACCAAAAAACAAACCAAGAAACTGTGATCCTTCTCAAGATCATGCTGTTAGTCCAAAGATTATTCAGAATTACTGTTTTTGAAGAGTTGTAAAGAACTTTAGAGATTATGAGGTATAACTCCATGAATTTAGAAATAAGGTAAAAAGCCCAAAAAACTTGCCTCACACCATACAACATCTGGAAGCAGAACCAGGACTGGAATCAGAATTTTTTTTTTTAAGATTTTATTTATTTATTTATTCATGAGAGACACAGAAAGAGAGGCCGAGACACAGGCAGAGGGAGAAGAAGGCCCCATGCAGGGAGCCTGATGGAGTCCCAACTCCATCCCGGGTCTCCAGCATCATGCCCTGAGCTGAAGGCAGGTGCTCAACTGCTGAGCCACTCAGGCATCTCTGGAATCAGAATCTCAAGATACTTCATTCACTACTCATTCATTATACTATCATTGTGTGTGTATTAAATACACATTTGCTTTATGCAGCAGCATCAGAAAACCTGTGATTTCTGTGAACCTGTGATTACAAAACTTTTCCCAAAAGATATTGCTGATCCTCGGTCTGTTTGGCTGGCTTGGCTATTTAGGTTTTAGTGCCAGTATTTGTCTTCTACTGAGCCTTCTAAAACCATAAGAGGGATCCCTGGGTGGCGCAGTGGTTTGGCGCCTGCCTTTGGCCCAGGGCGCGATCCTGGAGACCCGGGATCGAATCCCACATCAGGCTCCCGGTGCATGGAGCCTGCTTCTCCCTCTGCCTGTGTCTCTGCCTCTCTCTATCTCTCTGTGACTATCATAAATAAATTAAAAATTAAAAAAAAATAAATAAATAAATAAATAAAACCATAAGAAAAGGATTTTGCATGTAAGTTTAAAGAGAAAAAAATTAATTTCTCATCTTTCTATAAAATATTATTCAGTTTTTCATCTAAAATGATGTTTTTTAAAATACTTAAGAATTGTATAAAATTTATTCTAAACACCCTTAGAATAACATTAAAACTATAAGACTAAATTACTAATTTTATTCTCTCCACCTCAACCTTAGGTCAAGTCCAATCCATGACCCATATTCTATAGGAATATTTGTTTATCTAAGGATCTGTATGTGGATTTGTTTTACAATCTATTTTAGCGGAAAGCTGTTCAAGCAATTATTCATTCACCAGAGATCCTATTAAGGCTAACTCTGTGTTTTCACAATATAAACTTCATGTCAGCTTCATGCTATATCACAGACTTTCTTACATTGTTCTACTGTATTTACCCAATTATATACTCTTATGGTAATGGAAGGCAGGAGCCATACTTTCTATTTCTTTTGTTTTGCTCCACATGCTTTCTACATAGCAAATATGTAATAACATAGCTCAAAATAACTGAATATAGGACTTATATCTCACTCTTGGAGACATCAGAATAACAATCATTCAAGGTAAATAAAGTACTTTATTTTATTTTTTTTTAAAGATTTATTTATTTATTTATAATAGACATAGCGAGAGAGAGAGAGAGAGGCAGAGACACAGGAGGAGGGAGAAGCAGGCTCCATGCCGGGACCCCAACACAGGACTCAATCCCGGGACTCCAGGATCGTGCCCTGGGCCAAAGGCAGGCGCTAAACCGCTGAGCCACCCAAGGATCCTCGGTAAATAAAGTACTTTAAACATGAAGATAGCATTAGTAGACATTACTCATTACCAATATTTCAAAAAATTAAGTTACTTGTTTATTTGGCTTGTTTTACTCTGTTTAGAGAAACTAGTATCTAGTGAACACTTTCACATGACAATTTAAAAAATCATTTTAGTTATTCAAGACTAAATTATATTAAAAAATGAGGAGTACTGAAAGTTAAGAAAAATTCCTGAAAACTAAGCAATAGCCACAACTTATTGTAGCTTTTAGATTCTAAAATCAGAATCAGTGCTCTGCCAACTGCTTAAATAAAAACACAAAATAGGGCAGCCTGGGTGGCTCAGCAGTTTAGCACTGCCTTCAGCCCAGGGTGTGATCCTGGAGACCTGGGATCAAGTGGTCCCCCCCACCTCAGGCTCCCTGCATGGAGCCTGCTTCTTTCTGCCTGTGTCTCTGCCTCTCTCTCTCTCATGAATAAATAAAAAATAAAAAATAAAAAAAACACAAAGTAACCCAACATCTACACAAATTCATTCGTTCCTTCTGTTACTCACCAAATATTGAGCCCAATTATCTAACAAGCACAATTCTGGGCAAAAGTAATATAGTAGTGAATGTATAAAAAAATTCTTGGATATACAAATGGAGAGTCAGATGAAAATAGACAAATTTCTGGATGAAACAAATTTTGAAAAAATAACTTTGGTTTCACTGAAGTCTACTTTGTTATAATAAAATCAGAAGTAGTTAGATGTATTTTTTTAAAGATTTATTTATTTATTCATGAGAGACAGAGAGAGAGAGAGAGAGAGAGAGAGAGGCAGAGACACAAGGCAGAGGGAGAAGCAGGCCCCATCAGGGAGCCTGATGTGGGACTCGATCCCAGGTCTCCAGGATCAGGACCTGGGCTAAAGGCAGTGCTAAACCGTTGAGCCACCCGGGCTACCCTTTCAAAATCAGAAGTAGTTAGAAGAAAAAGTATATAAACAGCACACTGCATCTAAGAAAAGCTCAGGAAAAAAATATACTCACCATGAGCTTAATCATAAGTGATTATTAAAATAGTGTAACTGAATGATACAAATGGATGATCATTACTTGAAAATTGTATCGATCATCTGACTGCTATGTAAAGTTCTAAGAGTTGATGTGGGATTAACAGGACACGGTACAACCAACTCACTGTGACGGATCTGTCATATAACCACTGGTCAGCCTATAAGCAGCGCCTTCAGACTATTTTTAGGCATACACATTGTAAAGATTAACATTACGCAAAAGAATAACCTAAGGCAAAACTATGCAGGCACTAAAAAAAAAATCAGTGCTTGCTAGAGTGCTGGGTGAGGGGAAAATGGACAGAGAACAGAAGTTTTTAGGGCAGTAAAATACTCTGCATGATACCAGAATGATAAAATATGTCATGCATTTGTCCAAATCCACAAAGTATACACACTAAGAGTGAACCCTAATGTCAACTATGGTATTTGGGTGAAAGAATGTGTCAATGTAGGTTCATCAACTATAACAAATGTGCCACTCTGATGGGGGAGGGTGGTGATGGCGGAAGCTATTTATGAGTGAGGGCAAGTGGTATATGGGAAATCTCTGTACCTTACTCTCATTTTTGCTGTGAACTTAAAATTCTAAAGACGTACAATTGAAAATAAAATAACCTTGTCATTATCTTGTATTTTTTTAATCCCAACATATCTAATAAAAAGTCTGCTTTATGCTCACTCTTGTTTACAGTTATCAGTGTCATAAAATCAAGGACTGGGAGACAGGAATGTGTACAAATCCCAGGCAGACCAAGCAAACTGCCAAACACTGTTCTTATTGTTTTCCTTTGCAAATCCTGGTTGGTTAACAGCCTTCTCAAACAGATGAGAGCTCAGATGGGGCAAAGGTCACAGACACTGTTTAATGGTATGTAGCAAAACAATAAAGCAGTGGTAACTACACAGTGGTTTTAATGTCTCATTATCATCTTCTGAAACGAAGAAATTTAGTAAAAAATGAAGATGGAACATTTACAGAGTCAGCACTCTAATAACTAAATACAGCTAGTACAGCAAAAACAAGTCTAAAATTCCTAAAGAAACATGTATGTAGATATTAAAAGAAAAAAAAAGAAACTTTGAAACTCTCCACTGACATCAAGAAGAAGAATATATAAACTAACGATCCACCAAATACATAACGCATATACCCAGGAATACGATTTCAGCCTGGCTAGGAGCTCTACAAATTAAGTGAAACTGGTTTTGTTATGGATTTATGCCCATTTAAAATCAATGACTGCCTGGAAATGGTGCCAATTCAAAGACATTTCCTACTGGGAAATGTTTTCTTCCTAATTTTTACTAAATGAAATTAATGATATGGTGTACATTTTTAAGTATATTCAGCACAGGATTCTCTATTAGTAAAATAAAAATTTCTTGGCTCAAAAATCTTTCTAAAAATTCTTGTAAAAAATTAAAATACTCAATTAAGATACCTAGAAATACTTTTTGTGAATTAGATTTGAAGCAGTTTAATATTTTTATTCTAAATTCATGAAAATCACATCAAAAAGACAAATTATATTCCATAGATAGCCTATCCTAATGAATTACAAAAACAAACTAGGTATAACTTGAACTTAGGATAGAAATAGCCAATCCTGGTAACATTATATTTCTAAATCTCAAAATTAAAAATCAGAAGAAAGGTAAACACTGGGCTGGTCATGTCAAATCTAGAAAACATTATTAATGACACCGATCACAAACATTCCACAGTTTGAGAAAATACTCCATAATGATGAACCATTTTTCTACAATCATAAAATATAGACAAGATTAAACAGAATGACTTGCAACACAGAAGAAATTTGATGATCACATTCTAAGGCCAAATCAAACTCTTATGTTAATTTCATCATACTTTTTGTTAGGCATAAAGGCCTGCTATTTCCAGAAAGCACTCAGGTTGCCCAGGGATCAATTATAAACCTTAAGTACTTCACAGATAGAAGTTTAAAATATTGCATCATGCATTAAGTATACATATTCTATAACATATATAGTTCAGAAATCATGTTTAAGAAGCCAGTAAGTCTCTACTTTTATTACCACTTTTTATTATCAAAGCAATTAGTAACCAGAAGAAAAGCATTAGCAGATACGTATGTGATTAAAAATATTTCTTTTTTATTCTAATCCAAGTGATTAAAGAGTAGTTTCAGGAAACCTTAATTAGGCCTTTCCCTGAATATTAGGGGATTCCTGCTGGGCAAAAACGACAGTTAGGCTTTAATTCCAATTTCTGACATAGATTCAAGTTGATAAAATTGAATTTTTGTAATCTGCATGAACATAGTTGGCTAAGAGGCAGAGTTAATATCTTTCAAGACAGGAAGATTAGTCAAATTCTGACACTAATGTTAATGAACAATTGCAAGACTGCTAGAACTCTATGATAGAACTCCACAGCAACATGGAATTTAAGAATCAATTATTTAGTCTCATGGCTTAGTGACCTTAAGCAAGTCATTGAAGTAAGCCTATAAACTTCTATTTTCTCATCTTAAGTGATTACACACACACAGACTCTCTCTCTCTCTCTTTTTCCAGTGAAAGCACGTATGACTGGAGAAACCTGAATGAGCTCTGTGGATGATGCCAATGTCAATTTCTAGCTATTGATATTGCATTTCAATTATAAAGGTGCAAATATTAGGGGAGACTGGATGAAAGTCCAATATAAAGCTGGGAAAAAAAAAAGACGCCTAGATAAATTCCAATCTTGCATTCAGCTCTGAAACTTTGTAACTAAAAATTCACCTCTTTTTTTCTCCTTGGTTTGCCTCCCTTTCTTTTCTTTTCCCTTTCTATACTTGTTTGTTGTCTCTTTTTTAATTTTAATTTTTATTTATTTATTCATGAGAGATAGAGAGAGAGAGGTAGAGACACAGGCAAAGGGAGAAGCAGGCTCCATGCAGGGAGCCCGACGTGGGACTCGATCCCGGGACCCCAGGACCCCACCCCAGGCTGAAGGCAGCGCTAAACTGCTGAGCCACCCAGGCAGCCCGTTTGTTGTTTTAACTGACCCTCCAATAACTGGAGCCTACCAGTTATATTCACATCACTGCTTGGCCATTAGCGGCACACAGATTAAGAGAGGACGGTGCAGAAACTGACAAAGATGACTGGCTGACTGCATGTGTTAAGAGACTATGCTGGAAAGTTCAGTCAACATAGTTTCACAAAGCCATCCAGTCATCCAACAAACATTTACTGCAAACCCCTATGTATCAATATCTCCGCCAGTCGCTGTGAAGTCCAACAGTGAATAAGAACAGACCTAGGCATGGCAGGGTGGATCACAGAATTTACAGGTCAGTGTGAGAAAGGCAAGAATCAAACTATCATGCAAATGCAAGTGACCCTGGGTATCTCAGTTGGTTAAGTGGCTGCCTTCAGTGCAGGTCATGATCCCAAGGTCCTAGATCCAGCTCAGCACCTGGCTCCCTGCCTATCAGGGAGCCTGCTTCTCCTTCTCCCTCTGTCTCACCCCTCCCCACCTGATCATGCTCTCTCTTTCTCTCTCTCTCTCTCTCTCATAAATAAATAAATAAATAAATAAATAAATAAATAAATGCTTTAAATAAAAAAAGAAAAAAACTCTAGAGAATATTTCACTATATCACAACACATTCTTTCTACATGACAGGTAAAAAATAAAACAGGAAGAAGTCAAATTAACTAGATCAAAACAAATCTTCAATATGGGTATCTTGGACTTTATCACTGTTGGCCTGTTTCATGGAGGAAAATATTTTAAAAGATTGGCAATGACAGATATGGGAATAAAATAAAACCCACTTTATAGATAGTAGCTATTGGCTATTCTAAATTTCTTCTGAATATAAAATGGGTACTCCTTAACTATTTTGTATTTACAACATAATCTTTATCTAGAGGTTTTCTGAGTGAAGTTACAAAATCCATCATCTGTCCTTCTTCTAAGAATTAGCATATTTTTACCATGAAAATATTAGTCCAAATGGTAAATACAAATTCATTTTTCAAGGTCTTTAAGATCATGTCCCCAAGAGCCAGAAATAATATTGCATTTATAATTTATCACAGAAATATTTGAGAACATATTTCTGTGAAGGAAGACTCACATCGGAGGCACAAGAAAGCAGCCAGACATACAGAACCAATATTTGCAGATAACTGGTAAGCCTATACCAAAAAAATTCAATAGTGAGAACTCCAAGCTGGGTATTACTCATCTACTCTTAGAAAACTGTGACTATTCGTTTGGCTTCCCCACTCCTGGGAAATCAGCTTTTCTCCTCCTCCTCACCAATGGCAGCAATTCAGTAAAGAAAATCTGTCTTAGGATCCCTGGGTGGCGCAGCGGTTTAGCGCCTGCCTTTGGCCCAGGGCGCGATCCTGGAGACCCGGGATCGAATCCCACGTCGGGCTCCCGGTGCATGGAGCCTGCTTCTCCCTCTGCCTGTGTCTCTGCCTCTCTCTCTCTCTCTGTGACTATCATAAATTAAAAAAAAAAAAAAAGAAAGAAAATCTGTCTTATGTGCTGCCTGTAAAGCCTGTTAGATTCTCCCATGAAGAAAGATCCTGGGGCAGAAAAGATTGTTTGATGACATTGAAACTCAAATGCAGCTGACCTGAAATGCAGTTCAATTAAGTAATTTTGATTAAAAAAAAAAATTCTCACTAATGAAAGTGAAAAGAAAGGTCATCTGGCTTTTATGCTCAAACATTCATACCTGGGAACTGGAGAAAACGAGTAGGACTCAAAATCTGAATAGGAATTTGGACAGGATTAAACTCCCCCAACCAAAGCTTTTATGTACTCTATATGTTCATCAAAGATAATAAGATAAACATAATTTGATGAAAAATAAAGCTTACAAGAGAGAATACAGATATGAGAATCTGTCAATATACCTAAATTAACTAATGAGGCTAAGTAAACCTGTTGTTTTCATTTATGCAAAGTAGTATATTTAACTTTAAATTTTATAACAAATCTAGGTTATTTGTCATGAGAATAAACAGACTTTGGTGCTACAAGTAAAATCTTTTAATCTTTTCAATCTTTCATCATTGACCATATTTGAGGATGATAGTATAAATGTATAATATATCCTGAACAAGTCACTTAATAGATTCATAGAGGCATAAAGGGATGTGATACAAAGTTTCACTGACTCTTCTGAAATCACTATTATGCCCATTCCTTAGTTCCCATTCTCACTGTGACTATCATAAATTTAGGCTTCAGGGGCACCTGGGTGGCTTAGTCAGTGAAGTGTCCAACTCTTGATTTCAGCTCAGGTCATGATCTCAGGGATGTGAGCTCAAGCCCTGAGTCAGGCTCTGCTCTGGGTGTGGAGTCTGCTTAAGATTCTTGATTCTCTCTCTCCTTCTCCCTCTGCCCTGCCCCTACCCCCTATCCCCCACCCCCACCTCTCTTGCTCTCCTTCTCAAAAAAAAAAAAAAAAAAAAAAAGCCCCAACCAACAGTCTCTATAAAAGTATCCCAATCACCAACTTCATCAAAATCCTATCTTTCCACACAAGTGGTGTCAAATCTTCATAAATAAACCTCTGGTAGTGTCACTGCTCTTCAATTATTCCTCATGGCCTACTGAATATGAGACATATTCCTCAGTCTAAGAGTCAGGTACATCCAAGATCTGGTATCACCGACCTCCAGAGCCAATTTTACCCCTCCCCTCCCATCACCACCACACACCTTGCATCTGCTGCCCCTATGCCCTGCACAGTACAGTGCCTCTATCTCCCACCAAGTCAAGTCCCCAGTCATATCCCATCTGTTTCTTAAGCTGGAATCAAATGCTCTCCACAGAATTCTCCATGATCAGGAAAGCCTGGCATGAGAAATCTCTCCCTCTTCCAGAGTTCTTTCTTTACACTTCTTTCAAAGCATTTTCCATCAGCCTTCTATACAAAATAATAATGACTTCTGTATTATTTCCCTACTTTGGTAACTCCTTCAGGGCCAACTAAGCTTTAAATCTAAGAGTGCCTTACACACCTGTAGGTACCTATGTCTTTACTGAATAAATAATAAAAAACATCTTTGTTCCCTTTGAGTGCAATTGTGAAGGATAGACAAATAAAAGAATCCATCCCATTCAAAGGAGGATAAACAAAACCACAGGAAGAAAGGCTGTTAATGGATTTATATTACTATGAAATATCAATGACAACTTTTATTAGTTCCACTGAAACATACATAAATTGCATAATGTCATCTGATTTAATCTTGCTTTCCACTTTGCTAACCTATAAAATTAATAGGAGCAAGCTGAGGGCCACAAAGCCACTTGAAGCCAACCTGTCAAGTAATTTCACCTAAACCATTTAACACAACTAAACACTAAGCAGATTTGCTCAACTTTCATATTTAGCACTTAAGCTTTTCTTTCCACAAAAGCTTAATTTTGTTATGTTAAACTCTTGTGTACACCTAAAGTTCCCAAGATTCTTTACTAATGGAACTCTAACAAATAAATACTAATCATTATTCCCTATACTTAAAAGTACATTTTTAAAAATTAAAAAATAAAAGCACTCCAGAAAGTAGTCTACAAAAGAAGCAAAAAGTACTTTTTAGAAATAACGACAGAAGTTATACATACACTAGACTCTATTCTACGTGTTTGTGTACATAGGCTGTTCACCTAACCTCAAGCTAAATGCTTTCAAGAAACACTGCCTCTATTCGGGGAATGCATTATCCCCTCTTTGACCAACTCCATCAACTATCAAGTTTACTGAGCACCAAATATGGGCCCCGGGCTACTGCAAAGGACATCTAAAAATAAAGGATTCTGACAAAGGAATCTAAATTTCGATTGAAGTGGCAAATCTCCCACAATTGCAACCAATGTAAAACAAAGTATATTTTGAAATACATGAGCATCCAGCTCTTTAATGCTAAAAACAGGTTCAGGAAAAGGACAGACCAGCAAGCCCTATCGACTCATATTAGAACTGGGAAAGGAACTGGGTGGATAGAATGGAAAGTTTCCAGAGGGATGGGAGAGCAAATAATCACCAAAGGCACAGAGACAAGAATTACCAGGACATGTTGCTAGGATTGAGGAATGAAAAAACAATGGATGAGACTGGAGCAGTAAGAAATGAGATGGAATATGTAAAGAAAACCAGATGACAAAAAGACATTCAATCTTTTGCAACAAAGGCAAATGCCCATAACTGGGGATTAAAGTGTTAAAGAAGACTTTCCTAGCTTTAGCACAACAGAGGAACAAGATACTAAAAGGCCAGCCAGTAACTGTAATCTAGCCATGAGTGTGGGGGAAGACTGAAATACAACACAGTTGCAAGAAAATAGGGAACAGGAAGAAGCAGAAAAGTTTATTTTGGGGAGAGAGGAGATATATTAGAACTCAGGACTAAATGAAGAGGGGAAACAAATGAAAAGGATGAGTAGTCATAGATGCTTAAATAAAGCTTGATGACACTAACAAAAGGAATAAAGAGGTGGAGTTCAAGTTCATTATTTTGAGATGATGCTATGAGTTCCAAGCATATGTGTTCATAGGCAACATGGAACCAGAGCTTAGTTGAACAGAAAGAATTACAAACAAGAGAACCAGAAGCATGACCATGATAATTGAGAGTTAAGTGAAATCACCAAGGAGATTGTCGACATGGGTCAAAGACTGAGCCTTGGGGAACACTAGCATTAGGAGGGAGAGAATCCAACAAGACGAATGCATATGGGAATGGTTTAGAGGTAAGAAAGGAGCTGAGGTAGATGATGTTACTAAAAACCAGAGAAGCGATTATTTCAAAAACCAGTGGGAGGAGAGGCCAGTGCAACAGAGGCCAAGCCACAGAGTTAAACAATAAGGTCAAGGGAAATCTTAGAGCAATTTCTGAAAACTGGAATAATACTAATGCCCAAGTCCAAGACATAATAGAGTTGCATACACCACTAGTTTGGCAATAAAGACAGGCAGAAAAGTGACTCATGAAGGTTTCAGGTTGATGTGAGAAAGAAGTTGGTATTTAATAAGCATATTGTGAGTCTGAGGTACTATACACTTATACACAAAGCAATGAACACTGTCAGAGCCAATAAAATCTAAATTGCATTAAGTTTTATGTCTTATTAATTTATCACTTTAAATCATTATGCTGAAACGTGTTTCCAGGAATGAAAATGCCTTGTAAAAATAATCACTATTTCAAAGGTTTAATTATATTATCTCTTGTTTAAATATTCTGGCTTCCAGAAATCCTTGTGATTCCATTTAAATATATCACAATGCTATTAAAGTGGCTTAAAAAAAATACTACAAACTTGGTCAGAATTAGTGAAAGCTTGTCCTGAAAGAACTTTAGATAGTAATTATTCCAACGAATGGAAATTAATAAAATTGGTAATAATAACGTATATTTATGGGCATAATCTTATAAAATCAAATTCTAGACTTCAGTACTAAAACCCTCCGTTTCATAATTCAACTTAACAAATAAACCATTAATTTTAACAGTTCATCATCAATGATCAACAAGTACTGATATGATACTACTGTACCGATAAAAGGAAGGCCTGAGGGCAGCCCAGGTGGCTCAGCGGCTTAGCGCCGCCTTCAGCCCAGGGCGTGATCCTGGTGACAAGTCCCACATCAGGCTCCCTGCATGGAGCCTGCTTCTCCCTCTGCCTGTGTCTCTGCCTCTCTCTTTCTCTCATGAATAAATAAATAAAATCTTTAAAAAAAAAAAAAAAGGAAGGCCTGAGAAAGAAAATCTCCAGATATTTACAATGCAGCTAGGAAAACTGGAGACACATCAAAAAGGTAATGAAATGGCTTCATGTTACTAGTATTCCCTACTGAAAGTATAAGAACAATTTAAAAATAAATCACAATGACTACAGAGTGTTTTCACTTCAATAACAATGCTGAGAAACAGTAATGACATTTTTGAAGTTAATGCAACAAATTAAAACTAAAAATTAAATTATAAGCACAAAAATTCATGCATGATTTTAATTAC
Source organism: Vulpes lagopus (assembly GCF_018345385.1). NCBI lineage: Eukaryota > Metazoa > Chordata > Mammalia > Carnivora > Canidae > Vulpes > Vulpes lagopus. Next base: position 93,098,694 of record NC_054824.1, on the reverse strand, counting down.
TTTAGATAATAAATATGCCATAAACAACTGTATATTAGCAGTGAATTTAATGCAAAGTGTTTAAATAATTCCAAACACAACAAAAATTGTAAGAATCCTTTAACCAATAAATTAAATTATAACAAGCCCACAGGAGTTTAGAAAAATGTATAATTGGGAAGGTCAGTTTCATTTAAAAATTATAAACAAGGGCAGCCCTGGTGGCGCAGCGGTTTAGCGCCGCCTGCAGCCGTGATCCAGGATCGAGTCCCACATCGGGCTTCCTGTATGGAGCCTGCTTCTCCCTCTGCCTGTGTGTCTGCCTCTCTCTTTGCTTAAAAAAAAAAAAAAAATAAAGAAAGAAAATCTGTCTTATGTGCTGCCTGTAAAGCCTGTTAGATTCTCCCATGAAGAAAGATCCTGGGGCAGAAAAGATTGTTTGATGACATTGAAACTCAAATGCAGCTGACCTGAAATGCAGTTCAATTAAGTAATTTTGATTAAAAAAAAAATTCTCACTAATGAAAGTGAAAAGAAAGGTCATCTGGCTTTTATGCTCAAACATTCATACCTGGGAACTGGAGAAAACGAGTAGGACTCAAAATCTGAATAGGAATTTGGACAGGATTAAACTCCCCCAACCAAAGCTTTTATGTACTCTATATGTTCATCAAAGATAATAAGATAAACATAATTTGATGAAAAATAAAGCTTACAAGAGAGAATACAGATATGAGAATCTGTCAATATACCTAAATTAACTAATGAGGCTAAGTAAACCTGTTGTTTTCATTTATGCAAAGTAGTATATTTAACTTTAAATTTTATAACAAATCTAGGTTATTTGTCATGAGAATAAACAGACTTTGGTGCTACAAGTAAAATCTTTTAATCTTTTCAATCTTTCATCATTGACCATATTTGAGGATGATAGTATAAATGTATAATATATCCTGAACAAGTCACTTAATAGATTCATAGAGGCATAAAGGGATGTGATACAAAGTTTCACTGACTCTTCTGAAATCACTATTATGCCCATTCCTTAGTTCCCATTCTCACTGTGACTATCATAAATTTAGGCTTCAGGGGCACCTGGGTGGCTTAGTCAGTGAAGTGTCCAACTCTTGATTTCAGCTCAGGTCATGATCTCAGGGATGTGAGCTCAAGCCCTGAGTCAGGCTCTGCTCTGGGTGTGGAGTCTGCTTAAGATTCTTGATTCTCTCTCTCCTTCTCCCTCTGCCCTGCCCCTACCCCCTATCCCCCACCCCCACCTCTCTTGCTCTCCTTCTCAAAAAAAAAAAAAAAAAAAAAAAGCCCCAACCAACAGTCTCTATAAAAGTATCCCAATCACCAACTTCATCAAAATCCTATCTTTCCACACAAGTGGTGTCAAATCTTCATAAATAAACCTCTGGTAGTGTCACTGCTCTTCAATTATTCCTCATGGCCTACTGAATATGAGACATATTCCTCAGTCTAAGAGTCAGGTACATCCAAGATCTGGTATCACCGACCTCCAGAGCCAATTTTACCCCTCCCCTCCCATCACCACCACACACCTTGCATCTGCTGCCCCTATGCCCTGCACAGTACAGTGCCTCTATCTCCCACCAAGTCAAGTCCCCAGTCATATCCCATCTGTTTCTTAAGCTGGAATCAAATGCTCTCCACAGAATTCTCCATGATCAGGAAAGCCTGGCATGAGAAATCTCTCCCTCTTCCAGAGTTCTTTCTTTACACTTCTTTCAAAGCATTTTCCATCAGCCTTCTATACAAAATAATAATGACTTCTGTATTATTTCCCTACTTTGGTAACTCCTTCAGGGCCAACTAAGCTTTAAATCTAAGAGTGCCTTACACACCTGTAGGTACCTATGTCTTTACTGAATAAATAATAAAAAACATCTTTGTTCCCTTTGAGTGCAATTGTGAAGGATAGACAAATAAAAGAATCCATCCCATTCAAAGGAGGATAAACAAAACCACAGGAAGAAAGGCTGTTAATGGATTTATATTACTATGAAATATCAATGACAACTTTTATTAGTTCCACTGAAACATACATAAATTGCATAATGTCATCTGATTTAATCTTGCTTTCCACTTTGCTAACCTATAAAATTAATAGGAGCAAGCTGAGGGCCACAAAGCCACTTGAAGCCAACCTGTCAAGTAATTTCACCTAAACCATTTAACACAACTAAACACTAAGCAGATTTGCTCAACTTTCATATTTAGCACTTAAGCTTTTCTTTCCACAAAAGCTTAATTTTGTTATGTTAAACTCTTGTGTACACCTAAAGTTCCCAAGATTCTTTACTAATGGAACTCTAACAAATAAATACTAATCATTATTCCCTATACTTAAAAGTACATTTTTAAAAATTAAAAAATAAAAGCACTCCAGAAAGTAGTCTACAAAAGAAGCAAAAAGTACTTTTTAGAAATAACGACAGAAGTTATACATACACTAGACTCTATTCTACGTGTTTGTGTACATAGGCTGTTCACCTAACCTCAAGCTAAATGCTTTCAAGAAACACTGCCTCTATTCGGGGAATGCATTATCCCCTCTTTGACCAACTCCATCAACTATCAAGTTTACTGAGCACCAAATATGGGCCCCGGGCTACTGCAAAGGACATCTAAAAATAAAGGATTCTGACAAAGGAATCTAAATTTCGATTGAAGTGGCAAATCTCCCACAATTGCAACCAATGTAAAACAAAGTATATTTTGAAATACATGAGCATCCAGCTCTTTAATGCTAAAAACAGGTTCAGGAAAAGGACAGACCAGCAAGCCCTATCGACTCATATTAGAACTGGGAAAGGAACTGGGTGGATAGAATGGAAAGTTTCCAGAGGGATGGGAGAGCAAATAATCACCAAAGGCACAGAGACAAGAATTACCAGGACATGTTGCTAGGATTGAGGAATGAAAAAACAATGGATGAGACTGGAGCAGTAAGAAATGAGATGGAATATGTAAAGAAAACCAGATGACAAAAAGACATTCAATCTTTTGCAACAAAGGCAAATGCCCATAACTGGGGATTAAAGTGTTAAAGAAGACTTTCCTAGCTTTAGCACAACAGAGGAACAAGATACTAAAAGGCCAGCCAGTAACTGTAATCTAGCCATGAGTGTGGGGGAAGACTGAAATACAACACAGTTGCAAGAAAATAGGGAACAGGAAGAAGCAGAAAAGTTTATTTTGGGGAGAGAGGAGATATATTAGAACTCAGGACTAAATGAAGAGGGGAAACAAATGAAAAGGATGAGTAGTCATAGATGCTTAAATAAAGCTTGATGACACTAACAAAAGGAATAAAGAGGTGGAGTTCAAGTTCATTATTTTGAGATGATGCTATGAGTTCCAAGCATATGTGTTCATAGGCAACATGGAACCAGAGCTTAGTTGAACAGAAAGAATTACAAACAAGAGAACCAGAAGCATGACCATGATAATTGAGAGTTAAGTGAAATCACCAAGGAGATTGTCGACATGGGTCAAAGACTGAGCCTTGGGGAACACTAGCATTAGGAGGGAGAGAATCCAACAAGACGAATGCATATGGGAATGGTTTAGAGGTAAGAAAGGAGCTGAGGTAGATGATGTTACTAAAAACCAGAGAAGCGATTATTTCAAAAACCAGTGGGAGGAGAGGCCAGTGCAACAGAGGCCAAGCCACAGAGTTAAACAATAAGGTCAAGGGAAATCTTAGAGCAATTTCTGAAAACTGGAATAATACTAATGCCCAAGTCCAAGACATAATAGAGTTGCATACACCACTAGTTTGGCAATAAAGACAGGCAGAAAAGTGACTCATGAAGGTTTCAGGTTGATGTGAGAAAGAAGTTGGTATTTAATAAGCATATTGTGAGTCTGAGGTACTATACACTTATACACAAAGCAATGAACACTGTCAGAGCCAATAAAATCTAAATTGCATTAAGTTTTATGTCTTATTAATTTATCACTTTAAATCATTATGCTGAAACGTGTTTCCAGGAATGAAAATGCCTTGTAAAAATAATCACTATTTCAAAGGTTTAATTATATTATCTCTTGTTTAAATATTCTGGCTTCCAGAAATCCTTGTGATTCCATTTAAATATATCACAATGCTATTAAAGTGGCTTAAAAAAAATACTACAAACTTGGTCAGAATTAGTGAAAGCTTGTCCTGAAAGAACTTTAGATAGTAATTATTCCAACGAATGGAAATTAATAAAATTGGTAATAATAACGTATATTTATGGGCATAATCTTATAAAATCAAATTCTAGACTTCAGTACTAAAACCCTCCGTTTCATAATTCAACTTAACAAATAAACCATTAATTTTAACAGTTCATCATCAATGATCAACAAGTACTGATATGATACTACTGTACCGATAAAAGGAAGGCCTGAGGGCAGCCCAGGTGGCTCAGCGGCTTAGCGCCGCCTTCAGCCCAGGGCGTGATCCTGGTGACAAGTCCCACATCAGGCTCCCTGCATGGAGCCTGCTTCTCCCTCTGCCTGTGTCTCTGCCTCTCTCTTTCTCTCATGAATAAATAAATAAAATCTTTAAAAAAAAAAAAAAAGGAAGGCCTGAGAAAGAAAATCTCCAGATATTTACAATGCAGCTAGGAAAACTGGAGACACATCAAAAAGGTAATGAAATGGCTTCATGTTACTAGTATTCCCTACTGAAAGTATAAGAACAATTTAAAAATAAATCACAATGACTACAGAGTGTTTTCACTTCAATAACAATGCTGAGAAACAGTAATGACATTTTTGAAGTTAATGCAACAAATTAAAACTAAAAATTAAATTATAAGCACAAAAATTCATGCATGATTTTAATTACTTTAGATAATAAATATGCCATAAACAACTGTATATTAGCAGTGAATTTAATGCAAAGTGTTTAAATAATTCCAAACACAACAAAAATTGTAAGAATCCTTTAACCAATAAATTAAATTATAACAAGCCCACAGGAGTTTAGAAAAATGTATAATTGGGAAGGTCAGTTTCATTTAAAAATTATAAACAAGGGCAGCCCTGGTGGCGCAGCGGTTTAGCGCCGCCTGCAGCCGTGATCCAGGATCGAGTCCCACATCGGGCTTCCTGTATGGAGCCTGCTTCTCCCTCTGCCTGTGTGTCTGCCTCTCTCTTTGCTTAAAAAAAAAAAAAAAAATATATATATATATATATATATATATATACACACACACACACAATACAGTACACAGCCATTTTAAGCTACTCTATCAGCATTAGTAGCTTATTAAGAATAGTGAATAAAAATGAAAGCCTAAAGATTTAGATTGAGGAAAGTGCAGATCTGCCCTGTGCTACCAACTTGGTAAAATAATCTTCAGAAAAACTTGTTACATCACTGAGCAAAAGGAAAGTGAAGAAAGTCTGTTTCAACTCAGCCTTCTCTGACCTAACTTTACAACTGCACCTGTCAATCCGCAAGACAGAAATCCACTTCTACTGATACGTAGACAATAACCCCATTATGCTTCAAACATAGTTGGCAAAATGATATAACTTGACTAAGTCTAGACTAATATATCAGCTAAATATACACAACCATTGTGTAAAGTACTTGAAAGGAATAATTATAAATATTTAAGTTGGAGCATTTGGTTTCTCTTAAAGTCAAATCAGTAGATTCATGAAAATATATAATGAAGTAAAAGTAGGTAATAACAACTTAGTGTAGAAACTGAGTGGCTCTACAACTCAAATTCTGGTCAAGAGTAATCAATAGTAATCAAGCAATGTTGTCGTATTCTCATGTTTTTGTTTCCTTGCTCCTGAAAAGTCTCACTCACATTTCTAGAAACATAGTACCACCAGAATTGTGCACTAATTGCAATTATAGTAAAATTCTTTATTTCGTTGTTTTTTAGATTCCACATATTAGTGAATTCATATAGTATTTGTCCTTCTTCTCAGTCTGACTTATTTCACTTAGCATAATAGCCTCCAGGTCCATCCATGTTGTTGAAAATGACATGATCTCATCCCTTTTTATGGCTGTATAATATTCCTCTGTGTGTGTGTGTGTGTGTGTGTGTGTGTGTGTATCTATTTGTCTATTAAAAGACACTCAGGTTAATTCTCTACCTTGGGGATGCCTGGGTGGCTCAGCGGTTGAGCATCTGCCTTTGGCTCAGAACTGGAGCCCATGATCCTGGAGTCCTGGGATCAAGTCCTACATCGGGCTCCCTACATGGAGCCTGCTTCTCCCTCTGCCTATATCTCTGCCTCTGTGTGTCTCTCATGAATAAATAAAATCTTTGAAAAAAAATTCTGTATCTTGGATACTATAAATAATACAGCAAAATTCTTTAAATGGACTCCAGATTTCCTTTCAGTTTTACTCACTCTACATGCAGAATATCAAACAGTTCCAAAATTCCACAGATACACTACTTTCCAATTGTTACACAGAAGAAAAAAATCCTAAAATGAAAATGTTATCTTCACATAGAAATCCACTTATCCTAACTATACTAGGATTTAGGAAGAAGAAGCTAGAAGAAAGAGTTTAAAGTAGTAGAAGCAAGATTCGAGAAGAGGGGTATGTTTAATTTGATTCTAGTAATCAAGGCCAAGATATAGTCCATGCTCATCAATTAGCAGTTCTATGTCCCCATCTTCTTGTCTTTTTTTATAGCAACTAAGGAAAATAACCTGAGCTAAAGCTAAAATAACCTTTAGCTTAGAGAGAGGGCATCAACTCATTTGCTTTAAACCTGTCACCATAATTAAGTTGTGTGAATTTCACATGCACACAAAATTAAGACTATGAAACCTCAAAGAGGACAGAAAGAGATTCTTTAAGTTTTAAGAATTTTATACCACGAAATCAAGAAAATAAATACAAAAAAACTAGACCTTGCCTCAATATAAGGAAATCAACAGAGCTGATAACCTGAAAATTCATTCAGCTTAAAAAGTCCTACAAAATTTTCTTTTTCCATTTTTGCTACTCCTCACTCAATTTTGCTCTTTACCAGGAAAAGTGAAATCCTAATTTTAGAAAAACTAGTAATTCAACATTTCAATGGAGACTCATAAGATCTGGTTTAAAGAAATTATGTGCCCTACTTCCTGAAAGGTAGGACAGGAAATGATGGCTGTGAGGGGCCATAAGACTCCATGATCTCCAACACTTAAAATTGTATGCAAATGCCAAGTAAACCAAATATTCCATTGTTTCTATTTTTCTTGTTTTTATAGGATTCAGAAAATTGAACCAGGTACTAATTCTGTCCCCTACATCCAAACATAAATTAATTTAGGTGCCTAACATTATTTAGCAATCCTTGTCCCTTACAGATCAGAGATGCACAACCTACTATTAAAATGGTGAACATCTGTCTAAGAGACCCATCAATATTTCAATGCCAAACAGTTAAAAGGTGTATACTCACCTCCTGAAAATCAAGTGCCAGAGTACATGATCTAAATAGTAAGTCCTTTCTAATTCTACCAATAGGTAGCACCATCCTATCACAAAAACCAATGTGTACACAAGATGTTAAAAGGGTACAGATTCATATAAAATGCTGCAAAAAAAAAAAAAAAAAAGAGTGGGAGGAGAGAGACATAAGAAAGAAAACTTCTGGAGGCAAGTAGAAAGAGAACCTGATTAGAAATTTCAGTAGCACCTTAGCATGCTAGTGCTATATGCCAAGTGTGCATTTGCAACCTCTTCCCTGAACACATGAAATGGTACAATCACCCAACTAACGAGGCTGCTTTCTCAAGATTCCCAGGTACTGACAAGTGCGTTTAAAAAAACAGGATTTGTGCTGACTTCCCTTCCTTTCTTCCTCAACTAATGTTTTGTCATTTGAGTATTTCTCGGTATCTTTATCCAACTTCTTCTTCCTCCTATCTCAGGAAGAAACAGAGAGGCTCATTTCCAAGGTCATGGCGCCAGCCCTTGTCATTTTTTCTCATGGTGCAAACATAAGCAAGTGTAGATGTGAATAAGTGTGGCTTCATATATTCCTGTTCACATCGTGCGACTACTCAACACACGTGTCTGCATCTTTTGTGTGTGTGTGTGTGTGTGTGTGTGTGTGTGTAAAACCTTGAAAACTGTCCCATACCAGCACATATCAATATAACTCATTACTTTTATAAATGGAAATATTTCACTGGATGAATGTTGAATTCCCTTAACTGCTTCTCTGTCATTTGCTACTATAAATTACGATGGTGATTTTTATTTATAATTATGTTTATTCCTATGCACTTAGAAAATTACAATTTCTATTTATAATTATTTTTATCCCTACACATTTATATAAAATATATAAATATAAATGCAATGGTATATGCACACATACGGTGACAACCTTTAACCCATTTAGCAACAAATTAAACTTCTGAATGGGGTATATATCATGTTAAATGCCTCTCAACACAAGAGGCATGGGAAAGCTGTTCAAGAAAAGCTGGCATATATGAAAGAAAGAAAGAGCTTTAGCAGTTCTCAGGCTTGTCAATTCTTTAACAACCCCAATGGCTCAGATTCTCTTCTTAGGATGAGCATGCTAACAAAGATTCTAAGTTTTTCCATGGCTGGTCAATTCTGGAATGAACTGGTACTCTCTATTTTGAGTGCTGTGAATGGGATCTCCTCCCTCTGAAAGTGAACTAAAATAATGTTCTCACTCAGTTACAGTTGCTGCAGGGTTAGTATCTCTTCAGGCACACTCAGAGCCAAAGTAAACAAACAAATTAAATCTAAAATAGGGGAAGGGATAATAGTAGGACCCCTTCAGACATGGACAGGGAAATAAATCGCCTCTGTGAGAGGGTTGAAAATTCTCTTCAAAGTCTCCTCCACTATCCTTAGGACCCCAAAGACTCTACCCCATTTTGTTTTGCCTTTCGTCTTATGGTTTCTTTAAAAAGCAACATGTACCTTCTCAACATATAGTATTACTCACATATCAGCCAGGAGCACCATCCAGGGAACTGAATAATGACAGTGAGGTACATGAGCATTTTGAGTTATAACTTCCGTGTTCCTTAACTCAAAGATAACAGAGTTGCTTCCCCAGATTGGGGCAGAGAAAGCTCTCCAACCTCGCCCCCCTCATCACGTCCCCTGCCTTGTTGACATGGTATCATTGTGAGGCTGTGTTCCTGTTTACGGCTCAGAGAAGTACTTGTTTATAGAACCCGTTCAATGCCCTATTCATCCCCAGAAGTTAAGTGTGTTGAAATTAAAAGGCTGTGCTTGAATTTGATAAGTGAAATGACAGAGGACAGAAGGTCTAAACAGAGTGAGCTGAGGCCCTCATAAAAGGTCCTAAAATTCAAACATCACCTCTGCCATTCTTCCTGCTTCTACCGAAAATAGATGGCAAGGTTGAGCCTCCCTGAAACAGCTGTTTCTGGCTCTGAGCAGAGTCACTGACAGACAAAACCACACAGAACAGAAGACTCCCTGGCCTGATCTCATCCCTGCTTCTCTTGGAGATCTTCCATCCCCACGCCTAAGAAGAAAGGGCGAGAACAACTCCCCCTGCACACTGAACCACACGGGTCTACACCAGAGGCCTTCAGGGCCACAGCAGTGACTCAGACTTGTTCAGATCCACAAACCACTGAGCATTACAAGAAAACCTTGAGTTCTAAGTCATCGGTTTAAGAAACACACAGGACATTTGATGTTTCTTGATTCGCTTACATCCTACTTCCAAATCAATCAATCAGTCCCAAGTACCCCTGATTCAGTCACCTTCACCCTCTGATGCCCAGCCTGTTGCTTTTCCTCCTGGGTTACTCTTCCTACCACAGAACAGGGGCTGAGCCTGCACCTCAGCAATCTGGACCTTTGGAAAGGAGGGTGCTTTTCTGTCTTGTTCACAATTACCCTTTGTTTCAAGTTGCAAATTATCCTCTCTTGTTCTGAGCTCCAACTTGCCAAGGTCCCCATTAAGGTCTGCCCTCAGAAATTCTCCCTGCCGAGGGTGACAAGCTCCTTGGAGCTTCCATCCTTATAATCCCTCCGTTACTCTCCTTCCCCAACACCTCTACCAAACCCCGGCCCTACTACTAGTTCTAAATCGCCTCCTTCCCATTTCTCCCCATGTGGCCACCCGTCCTATGTCATCTTTTGAACCCAGAGGTTCTCGACCCGCCCTCCTGGTAAAGTCTTCTCCCATCAGCCCTCCCAGGAGCAGGCAGTGAACAGTTAACCGGGAGCTTCGCCACAGGCCGACTGGGGTTTTCTTCCTAGGCAATCACAATTCGCCACAGTCCAGGTTGTTAGTCGTCAAAGGCATCCAAAGTCCCCTGCAGCCCTACTCACCTCCCTGCGGGGAGAAATGGGAGGTAGCTGCAGTCTTCTTTCTTTAAAGGGCACCTGATGTGTAAGGGGCCTCCTTGAGGGCACTATTTATGGAAACTGTTACCACAGCCTCCATTTCAAATCAAATACTCCCCCCCCCAACCCAGGAAATGGGACTATAGGCCGGTTTCATGCTGTCCAAGCAAGGCTGCTTTCGTTAACAAACGTGTACCTAGAACCTAAACCAAAGGCCTCGGCCCTCCTGTCACCTGGAGGGGGCTGAGGCCCGCACACCTGGCCTCGGTTCAGGGAGGCAGTGAGGCAGACTTGGGCTGTGCTCAGTGAATTCCGCCCTCCCCTCTGGGGTACCACTCCCTGGTGCCTGTCACCTATCACCTAACCCGTTCCTACTCCCAACAGGCTTACGGCTGGAACAACTGAGAGAGGATTTGCACAGGGACTGTGGGAGACCAGAGGTGCAAGTGGAGAAGGAAGCTGACACAGGAGTCACTCCACTCCATATCAGCTGAAAAGGAGAGGTCACTCTTCCACTTTCTCCCTTTCAGACGTACAGCTACAGAAAGAACGACCCCTACTTCTTGAGAAAGGCTTGACCATGACAGAGCCAGGCAGACCATACTAGATCTAATGGGGGGTGGGGGGTGGCATTACCATAGAAGCAAGCACTCTTCTTTTATCCTCTTACCCTGAATCACTCTTCCTCAGAGAGCTTAGCAATAACTGAAAATGCAGCATTCTGTATGTGGTATTTTCAGGGTCTGCCTCCCCCACTAGAATGTACACTGCACAAGGACCGGAGCTACAACTGGTTTGTTCACCACGGGCTCCCCTGTGCCTGGAGTACGGCCGGCACACCAAGGGCCCTCGATAGATGGCATGAAGGCATCAATCTGGTCACAGCCATCTCCCCTTTCACGGATTTGCAGCTAATGTCCTATGAGACACTGTGCCATGATTTAAACCCATGGTGGGAAAACCATTCCCTTTAACCAATCTTCCACTCCAAATTCCCACCTCCTCATCTCCTGGAATGCTGAGCTGGGGCGGGGGGGAGTAACAAAGATAGAAAGGGGAAGGGGAGGAAGACAACAAAGAGGAGAAGGAAAAAAAGCATTCAAAGTAAAATGTACGGGATCCCTGGGTGGCACAGTGGTTTGGCGCCTGCCTTTGGCTCAGGGCGCGATCCTGGAGACCCGGGATCGAATCCCACATCGGGCTCCCGGTGCATGGAGCCTGCTTCTCCCTCTGCCTCTCTCTCTGACTATCATAAATAAATAAAAATTAAAAAAAAAAAAAAAAAAAAAAAAACAAAGTAAAATGTACACAGTGTTTAGTTTTCCCGATATTTTCTGTCCATGCTCTAATACACATGAAAGAGGGTTCAAGTTCAATAACTGATAATTACCCTGCATGGCTAAAACGGGGCCTGGACAGAGCCAGTGCTCAACAAATCACATTGAAGGAACCAGTGAATAAATACATGAATTAATAAAAATTGGAGACTAACGTAAACTAACAATAGCAGATTTTACTGCCATGTGTCTCTTGCCTCAGTTTTCAGGTTAAAAACAACGTCTCATTAAATTGTTTTAAAGGTACAAAGCAGTTTACCAGTAGTTGAAATTCTTACCTGCTTCTGACTGACTGTCCCTGATGCAAAGGTATGAAGGCAGTCATTTTAAAAAGCCTAGCAACATCCTAGGCTGATGTTAAGCATTCACTTTCTAGTATAGTAAACAATGCACTATATCATCAAGTGAACCCCAATCTTTTTCACTCATATTTCATTTGAAATCTGAATGGCCTATTTGAGAGTATTGTGATAGCATATAAATTCACAGATATTATGCAAAATCGATTTAATAAGGTTTAAAATCTTGAGAATATTGTTCTAATTAAGTGCCGAAACAACAAATCCAAATGCTCTGGAAATTTAAAGCCAAGCATCTTGGATTTCTAAATAAAGACGTTCCAATATGACACGTCTCCTATTTAGTTTATGCAGATTCAAGTTCACTGCACGACTCTAATAGGCAACAACATAGTAGATACTTCAAAAGAAATCCATTATCTCCTTGACCAAAGAAATGAACTCACATTTACTATATACATAAAATTTTCTCTATTAAGTCATTCATAAAGAAGTAATAAAACCATGTGGTACGAAATATAACAATATAAAACATGATCTACATTAAAAAGAGATAAAATAAGCAATGAGACGTGCTAACCTGGGAACACGATAGCTTCAGTATATAATCCAACAAATTTCCTACTCTGTTCTCTAGCATTTACCACCATCAATAAACTGTGTAACTGAATCACCTTTCACGTGCATTATTTAAATAGTGCCACTTCTCTGAAGAACCCACAATGTCTCTCCTCAGCTTCTGTAAAATCAAATCTACATTCCTTAACCCTCCCTTACTTTGTCGCCGACTTGATTCACCTTTTCATCATCTTTTATCATTCTCTCAAATCATATTAAAGGTAAAAACAGCTCACAGTAATTTAATAACCACTAATTGTCTTGAACTATATTAGGCGGTTAACCAATGTTTTCCTATATACTCTCAACCTTGCCACTAGGTGGATATTATAATAGCTTGCTTAAGAGTAAAGACGCTGAGAGGTGGAAAAGTCAGGTAAATTACCTAAATTACCAGTAGTAACTAGGAGAGCTACAGTTTGAACTCTTAACTGTCTGATAAATGATTAATGGGATCCAAGCTGGGTATAGAAATCAGTGAAGCCTAAAGAAAATCAAGGGACCAGAAGAATGGAGTGGGTATAACAGGGAATACCCATGACATTTAAGAGTGGATTTCATGAGTATAAGGAAATATGAGGGGTAGAAGGAATGAGGCTGCATTTGCAGAACGACATTTTGGAATTAAGGATTCCAAAGGGTAGCATGACGTGGCCAGGGATAACACAGGGCTGAGTGGAATAAAGGTAAGAGTCCCCGACAGTGAAGTCAGTAAGGCAAGAATTACAGCTGCCTAGAATGAAGATAACATCTGGAGTGCAAAAAGACTACAGAAAAGTTCCCTTCAAATGCTGGTGAACACTATGAAGACTAATATCGACATCTGTAAGGCTGTGCCTACTACAGGAGTCAGAAGATTGGGGAAATATTGACAGGAAAATTTTTCGAAAGTAAACAGAAGAGTAATGATACACAGGTGGCTCCAGTGAAACAGGAGACTTGCAACATCGCTCCAAGGATCAGAATATAGACTCTGCCGCTAGAGGGTTTTCTACATTGATAAGGAAGGTATGTTCCTTCTCCTTTTCCATGCACATATCAAATGAAACTTAAGGTGAGGGTGAACCACAGGCAAGGAAGTTCTTGGCCATTCCCTAGCTTTCTTTAAAATGCAAGATGCCTGGTGTCCGCACGCAATTATACTGTGCATACAGAATGTGATGGAATTTGGCACAGCCACAAATAGAGAACGTAGAAAGGACACCAAGAGCAGCATGTGCATTGTTCTTGTAATTTAACACTGCCCTTCTTTCAACTTCCCCACTTAGAGCTTCACACATAATTTACAATGATTCTCCAGGAGCTGATGATTTCAATATAATGAAACATAACTGAACAACTTTGGGAGCAAACCACATCATTCAGTGAAGCTCTATCCCATCCCCAGTGTGATGATGTAAGTTGCCTTTTGGACTGAAAACTAAACAATGCTTTCTGAAAATTTCTCACTCATTATGAAACTTTTTTTTCCTAGTACTCTTCTCCCACACAGAACTTGGTTCCTTTAACATTCATAATTTCTTGTAAGTGTTATTACTTAAGTCTAAAAGGTTGCAAAGCACAGAACATTTTTCCATTCATTATAATGTAAGCCCACAATCTCCCTAAGCAAGTAACTGAATTTCACCAGTGTGCGTATTCAGGAATAAGGCCAGGCACCTGGTCTGTATTAAGGTCCTAGGACTCCGGAGAGCTGGCCCGCCAGAGCTGGGCCAGAGCGCCTCGGACCCTGGCCAAAGGTAGAAGGGGAGGAGAAAGATGTGGGGGATGCAGATTAAGGGAGATACTGGAGAGCAGACACAAAGACTACAAATAAAGGAAATCTGGGCCATCAACAGATAATATCTGCTTAAATTCTCAATGGGTCATGAAATCTGACAGGGATAGTCACAAAATAGAGTAACAGAATAAGTGTAATATATAATTCACAACAATGTAATGTTAAAGAGTCTCATTGGCATGGATTCAGCGCTTACTTTTGGCTAAACAAGGCACAGTTAATAAAGTTTTATTTCCTATGGCCATGCCTTCACTTATGACTATCAGACAATTTGAAACTTAAATCTCAAAAAATGGTAGCAGAAATGGTTAGTGCTTTCAGCACAGTGGTGGGTTCTAGCACACAGTTTTGGCCCATATGTGACGGAGACACAGAATAATAGTGGTGCATGCTGATGATGATGTCCCTCTCACCTACACGTACAGCAGTTTTACTCTACAAAATGGTCAATGACCAAGGCTCCTCCTGCCTTGCACTTGCGCCACTTCCATGTCACCACTCCCCTCCACGTGGTGCAACATGACTCATAAGCATCTTCACGTTCTAGCCAACAGGAAGGGAGCAGGAAAAGAGGTGGGAGGGTGTGTGGCCTCCCTCCAGAGGCCTGATCTAGGAGCTGCGCACCTCACTTCTACTCATATCCCATTAGTCAGAACTTACTCACAAGACTACATCAGCTCCACGAGGGCCCCTGAAACACTCTGCTATGAGCCGATCCCACTGGAAGAACATAGTATGATCAAAAAGGAGCCAAAGGAATCTGGGGCCAATTACTAATCTTCAATACGGATGACAATGGAGACTACAAAATGACTTCCACCCGATATAAATGCAGTTTCATGGAGTGGATTAAGCCAAGTCAGATCATCTTTCCTTAAAGGAGAAAATATGAAGATACAAGTCAAGACACATTAAAGATAGGATTTTGTGGAACCCTGAATATTTTTTAAAACACTAAAATGAATCATTTTTGCATTTTAGTCTCAAATATTTTTAGCACGGAGTAATAAATAATAAACAAATACATACGTACCAAAATGTTCCATGATAATGCTCTTAACCTTGGGGCAAAATACTACCATTTTTTTAAATGATAAATTTACAAGAGAGAGAAGATTATATATGAAATATTTACGGAAGTATTTTAATAAGTAAACTTACTTATCTGAACACAATCTACTTGATTTTTAAAGTAATCAGCAGGTCTAAGGCATCTCACTTAGCCTTTAGCATAGAAAAGGTCAAAGGAAGTTTTACACAACTTTCTCTTGGCACATCTCAAAGTATCACCTACCTCAGCAGTAATGAAGTAGTCTAAAAAGGTGAGAAAACACTTCAACCACAATGGAACAGAAGCTTCTAGGGAAATTCTATGCCACATTTCTAGACCAGAACATTTAACATGTCCAACCTGCTGCAATTATTTTTAAGTTACAAGTCCTTTATGAAAGTAAAAAGCAATTTAACAATTTTTTTTTAACCTTCTATCCCCTTCATGTCATAACCGCTAAAGAGACACTGTAATGTCCGGTAATGTAATAATAAAATAATATCTTAAAATACCATTTTTACAGGGACGCCTGGGTGGCTCAGCGGTTGAGCATCTGCCTTTGGCTCAGGGCGTGATCCCGGGATCGAGTCCCACATCGGGCTCCCTGCAGGAGGCCTGCTTCTGCCTCTGCCTGTGTCTCATGAACAAATACAAAAAATCTTTAAAAAAATATATATCATTTTTATAAAGTTCATGAAGTATGTATACATCAGGAAATACAGATTACTGTTCCAATCTGGTTTATGGCTAAATAAACACTCTAGTGTTAAACACACACGTGAAATAAATGTAATGAATACTGTTTATAGTTTTCCCCCAGTGAAGACAGAAGATCAACTCCTATACACAAAACTGTCCCAGTCTTTATGAGATGGAAGATTTCCTTCTAAAGTCAAATTTTTCTATGTCCTCCTCTACTTCTGTTGGAATGAGACCTGATTCCAGTAATCCCTAGCCCTGCATCACTCCACAATTCCCCCAGTTCTCTTTAGGATGAACCAAGACTCTAAAAAGAAAATCCTCTGAAAGCTAATTAGCATTCCCTTTAATCTAAAATTCCCTATTCACCAGGTGCCTGGCTGGCTCAGCTGGAGCCTGACTCCCATCCAGTCAACATCTCAGGGTCCTCAGATCGATCCCGCATTGAGCTCCCTGCTCAGTGGGGAGTCTGTTTCTCATTCTCTCCCTCTGCCCCTCTCCACCTCACTGGGGAGTCTGCGTCTCATTCTCTCCCTCTGCCCCTCTCCACCTCACTCATGCTCTCTCTTTCAAATAAATAAATTTCTTTAAAAATATAAAAAATAAAATTCCCTATCACTTCACCTAGCACATCACAATTTTTTAAAGATACATTATCATTTTGGAAACATCTCTTCATATTGCTAACAAATTTCTCTGCAAGATAAATTCCTGCTACTGAAAGTCATTACAAGAAGTGGAATTAATTTATTACTACTGAAAACTGAACTCAGTACAGTACAGTCCTGATAACAATATTTGAAGTGCTGTTTTCAAATACTGACTGTTAATTTAAAGAACTATCTCATGTTCTATGTAATTAGCACAAATGTAAACCAAAGAACCCCAACAATCATATTGGATGTGACTCAATTTTCACCTAAACACTTACTTGGGAATTCTACTGCTTTAGATGTTAACAAAGAATTAAGAGCTGGGGTGCCTGGTGGCTCAGTCAGGTAAATGTCCTCTTGATTTCCACTCAGGCCATGATCTCAGGGTTGTGAGATCAAGCCCCAAGCAGGGCTCCACATTGGGAGTGGAGCCTGCTTCAGATTCTCTCTCCCTCTTGAGAGAAAGCAAGCAAGCAAGCAAGCAAGCAAGCAAGCAATAATGCACAGTTATAATCTGTGCTTCCTATCCCTCCCCCATAATGCACTGCTATCAACATCAAAACAACTTATGAGACTGTCTGTGTCATAACCACTTGATAAATCCTGGAGAACCATGGTAGGAAAAATCTTGTAATAAAGCCACTCAATAGGTATCCAAAACTGCCTAATAAGGTTGGCCCTTGTTTGTATGACAGTTATTTAGATCCTTGTACTTCATTTCCTAGAGGAAGCAACACTGTCTACCAAAGGCTTTTCCTCTGTGTGTAATACTTTCCCCTGAGTCAGTAATACAAGAATCTGAATATCTTTCTTCTGTTAGGGAAAGTGTTGGTAACTTTGATTCAGGATCAATTTTGTGAAGCATCATATAATAATATGAAAGATCAGATTTTGTTGTGAGGGACAGGAGACAGATGAGAACTACATGGTTTTTTTCTTTTAAAAAACCACCTCTGTCACTAACAGTTTGTTAAAAACAACAACAACAACCTGTAGTTTTAAGATTAAATTTTAGAGTTGAAATTATATGATAGGAAAATATCTGATTATATAATTTCAAAGACAAAACCATTGTAGGGTATAGAAATAACACACATCTGATTATCTCCTGAGCCTAATGGGAAGTGCAATGTCTACTGCAACTTCAATCGGGCACAACGAAAAAAAGTCACCAAAATTAAAGATCAAACTCTTTTCTCAAAAATTGATCAATTCCTTCAGGTGTTAACTGAGTGCCCATTGTGCATATGGCACATGGTGTAGGACAAAGCATTTAAAACAAATGAAACACCAAAACTACAAATCAGTAGTACCAAACTTTAAAATAACACACACATGAAATATCCAAAATGCAAAACTGTCATTTAAATATGAAGTTGTATGGTATACTATCAAGGTGTCCTCCTTTCTTTTTAGTCCCAATGCACCATGGGAATAAAACATAATCATAACATTATGATTATTTTTATGACAATTTTTCCAGTTGTATATCCCCACAATTCAATTTCATCATAAACATGATCCCCACATCATAAACATAATCATATGCATAGTGGAAAAGTCAGAAGAGCAAAAGAGGAGAAGCCTAAAAACAGAAACCCTAATCCCCAAACTCCCACCCTTCTAGTACCCAAAACCACATAACCCCAACACAATATGCTTTCACATACTCCTGAGCGAGACAGGTACACTCCATTTCTTTAAAAGATCTTCCATGATACCTTTGCCCTGCTATTCAACCCTCAAGCTTCAGCTCATATGTAATTCCCCACCAGACATCTTCCCTGACCCCCAGGTGGATTCAGGTATCCTCCTCTGTGAGTCCTGAGGACCCTGAGTTTCATCAACTGGGTATCAGACATCCAAAGAACCAAGACTGAACTCTGTTTCTACACAACCAATGACAGTGTTTTGACAAATAGCAAAAGCTCAGAAAACTCAATTTCTAGCACTTAATTAACTGAGAAAAATGTATCAAGAATTAGAACTTCAATTATATATTGAAAGAAAAGTGACATAATTGGGGAAAAGAAGAAAACATCAGCAAACATTCAAAATACTAATTGGGACAACTTATCTCAGGGTAGTCAAAGAAGACCCATCAAAGGAGGTGACATGTGCATTTAGATCTTTGCCTCAACCTCTAAAAATATGAAAAGTGAAGGGAAGAGCTTTTTAGGAAGGGAAAGGTATTTGAAAAGGCAACAAAGTGGAAAAGATGTTGGCACAATCCAGGAATTAGACAAGTAAGGCAAAGTTTAATTATTCAAGAGAAAGCAAGAGAGTAATGTGGTAATTTTTAAAATTATTTCAAATTAAGGGAACTAAATAAATGAAACTATGTGGAGAACATACTGTAGTATGGGATACTGAGTAATGGATGGAGCTAGAGAATATAGTTCAGAAAAGCAGGGTAGAGCCAAAAGCTAGTTCAAGTAGTTCAGGCTGATACAACTGGAAAAACTGTCATAAAAATAATCATGCATGATATAATGATTAAAACAGAGGATGGTAATTCATTTAGGAAGGCAGTAATGCCTGATTATTATTCACCTGCTTCATGATGAGAGTCATGTATCAAAGGACTCCCGTATTTAATATATTCATAATATCATGTTCATTAACTTACGACTAAAACTACCCAATGAGCTTTGCTATAGGGATTTTGAAATTTTACTTTACGTTCCATGAAGAAAAACATGACATGGACACATCGGATTCCAATTTCATATTTCTCAGTAAAACTTTTAAATATGCTAATTTGAAGCAGTAAAGGACAGACAACAAACAAATATGTGACAAGTGGTTTCACTTGTAATGCTGATGTTTCTGTGCTCTTTAGTTCTATACTAAAACAGATTCTAGACACTGGTTCTAATTATGGGTCAACAGGAAGAAACATGCATGCAGCTTCAAGGTTTTCATCCTTTCTATAATGTCGCATGAAAATAAAATCCCCAGATGATTAAAAGAAGTATCTCTGGACCATAGAAGATTAGTAAACCCAATTTAATTAAATTTCTCTGGCTTAGTAACTATTAAATTTCTCCTTCCATCCCCATAAAGAAAAATGAACAAAACAAAAACAAACCAACAACAGCTTCTGTCTATATATAGGTTCAAGAACGCCTAGAAGTTTCGAGAGACTCCTTAAATAGCACACAGCTTGGCATTTGAGGACATCCCTTGTGCCTGGCAGATGTGTTTACTGCATACCTACTGTGTGTAGGGTTTGGAGCAGGCCCCAGGAGGGCAGTGGTAAACCAAAGCAAGATTATATAAGCTACAACAGGATCTGGAGAGGAGAGAACAGAGCATTGTAGGGAAACTAAAGCGCAGAAGAGCTTAGGGTGATGGGTCAAGGAAAGTGCCTCCGAGGGTCTGACACTGAAGCTATGACCTGAAGGAGGAATCAGCGTGAAACAGCTCCGAAAGCCTCTGGGCAGATGAAGCTGCAGAGGTGGAGGTCCCAAAAGCCTGAAAAACTGAAAGACGAGGGGCCGAAGCAAAAATCTGAGGGAGCTTGTCTTGAGATGAGGCTGGAAAGAAAGGGAACGGAGATCCAGGAATAACAAAGCACTCATGTGTATAAACAGTGGTGTTTGTTGCCTTCTGACTCTGGGTTCTAGCCATCGCAGTCTCCTCATCTCAACCATCGGCCCTGGACGGGGAGAACCAATTTTTGAGGCTAGCAAAGAAAAATGACTCATTTGGCATGACCGTGCAGGACGGCATTCCTGAGTCTTCCTTCCAGGAGAAGAATGAAGGTAGACTAAATACCTTCTCTGGGTCAAATGGGCTGATTAATTTCCATGACCAGTATAAACTAAAGACAAATTTTTAAACCTGAATGTAAGACTAAAGTCACTGACTTTTACGTTTTTTGCAACTCGTGGTTTTCAAGCAATCAGTAGGACATTTTCGTTCTGCTTATGATCACTTTCGTTTTCTGAATAAGAAATGCTGTTAAGATTTGTTTTCGGTATCCAGAGGTGTTGCATTCATAAATGTCCAATTTTAATCCTGATGTGAAAAAAAAGGAAGGCCCACATTCTTAGGCATTTTCCTTAAAAATTCAAAAATTTCATTATTCATAGAAATTTCAAAAATCAAATATGCTTCTCTCTTAAATCTAGTGACAACAATAATGAATAATTTCGAGACACAGCTTTTTTATTTTTAATCCTGGAACAGCAAAATTTTTAAAATGAAAATTCTGAGCTTTCTATAACAGTTTCCTCTAAGACAGCTGAACAGTTACTAAACGCCAGTATTCTAAAGGAATTAGAACTTGATAATTATGTAAAACTTTTAATTAAAAAAAAACCTAAAAGTTATTCTTTTCCCCACATCTTAAGATTTTCAGGTCCAGGATAAACAGACCCTCTCAAATCATCCATTAAATAGCCCCTCTCTGTTTTACTACTGATGTTTTGGGTTTTTTTGTTTGGCTTTCACTGCAAACCGTAATTAACTCTACCTCCTTAAGAACTGTATCAAGCAAGATTTCCCAGTTGCATATTCAAATGAGCCAAGTAATTCAAAAATAAATTGTTAAGGACTGATGTAACTCTGATAATAAGAAGACAGATTACATGGGGAAGATCTAGCCCAAATAAGAATGTCATGACTCTGCACTCCTTTTACCCTATTGACATCATCTGGAGGAATAGTTCTTAAAATTCTATAACATACAATAGTATAATAGACTTCCTGATGGCAAATTTGTAGGACTTTCACTCAGAATCTAAGAAATTACTTCTTATACATTTGTACACAGCAGGTGGTATTGTTCCTATAAAACAATGCTAAGTGCTACTTAAACAAATGAGCTGAAGGAAACACAAATATATTTCTAGCAATTGAAGAGAATCCAGAAGATTAATAAAATTAAGGAGGGGAGAGGACTACATAATATCGGTATCATACTGTATTTATAACAAATTTTAGCACAAAATTCACTATGTAAATTAATTACAAACCCAAAATGAAAAAAGAAACAAAAAGGACTCATGTTAAAACCAAACAAAACACACAGTGTCTACAGGTCTTTCTCAAAATTCTAATGTTATCTTCTCTAAGTTTATAACATTTAAAGAAAGTGGCTTTTCAATTTTAACTTCACTACTGCCGTATCAGGAGAGACTATTCTTCAGAAATACTGTAATCTTGAGAGAAAAGAATCATCTATAGAACTTTTCATTTGAAGTTTTCTTGTCCACTAATTCAACTACAAATACATGCTATTACCAGAGCTGGTAAGCTGTACAGACTATGCAATATTTTGTAATTCAAGAACAGACTGCCTTTGCATATATCACTTACTGACCTCCATGAACTATGGTACCAGTCATATTTCTAGGCTCTTTATTTTTATTTTAATGGTGAGAAGCAATTGTTTCTTTTTTTTCAAGATCTTCATATTATTTGTATAGATGAAAAGAAATACACAAAGAATAACTGGAGAAGGCTTTATTTTCCTGTACCATGAATAGTTCTAAAACTAGCTTCTATCTGAAAACAACCACCACCACAACAACAACAACTTTGAAGTCCTATTTCACAGAAATTCTTTTTGAAAACTGAAGAACTGAATTTTGAAGTACGTGTAACAACTACTACCTCGCAGTGAGAAAACCTCGGTAGAGCTGTGGGAAATTAAAAATAATCACCATGAAGAAAAACAAAAATGAGCTTACTAAAAAGGAAAAATATCAGAAGAAACTTTTCAATCTTTAAACCAAACATACTTGATTCTGAATTTCAACTAGAAGTTTAAAATAGTATTAAAAATTAAGAAGAAAAATAGTTTTGCTCTAAGGCACACCAGGACCCATCTAGTAAAATTTTTACACTCTTAAAAATGTAACCTACTAGATCCAGACGAACTTTCAGCCACATGCAGCAGATTGTGTTGATCTACTAAAACACTCGGTGTGCATTCTGCTTCAGTCCAAGCTTCAGTGACCTGCAGTGAATTGGAAACTTCCTAAAATAACATCTAATTAAAATTATTTACAGTAGTTTGAGATTGTAATACAGCAAATAAAGTCCTGCCCTCACCTTTACTTGCCATCTGTCTCTCTCCTAAATGTCAAGTACTGAAAATGCTAAAAGTATTCCAGTTATTTTAATCCCACATAAATGACAATTTATGGTAAATGCATACAGTGAAAAACTTAACTTGCTGTTGGAATAATGCCGCATATATAGTGAGGAAAATAAAAAGTAGTTACATAATGGAAAGTTATCAGGGGCCCAAGAAGACATTTACACTATCCTTTAAATGTAATGGTTACTTTGGGTGATTAAAGGAAAACACTTTGCCTTCTGTGTCTCATCTAAGGCTTTACTCCCCCACCTTAAAGTCATGTAAACGATGTGCCAGGACCATCATGTGCCATTACTCCCTGGAGTGCCATTTCTCTTAGAACACAGTGAAAGGGTCAAGACATGTCTGCCTAGACCACCTTCTCTTTATAAATGGTTCCTGAAATCAGAAGACCCATTTAAATCAATTTCAGGAGCCCTATCTTCTCCTTCAGACAGAGACTTCCTCATCCCTGATCAAAACAATCTATTGTGGTTATATGTGTCTAAAACCACCTCCCAGGAAATGAGATGTGGATTTAGGAGTGTTCCCAGTCTCAACATAATAAATAAAATTAAATTTTATTATGGAAGAAAAACTATCAAGAGAAATTGAAAAGGGTAACTCAAGGAGGTTCCCAAATTAGTGTAGGAAAATACCATGAATATATCACAAAGGCAATGTGAAACCAAAAAAAAAGGGCATATATCTTAAGAATCAGGTTTTGTTACAGAAAGAGAAAAACTATTTGGCAAATACTTTTAGGGCAAGTTTCAGGACTAAAATATGGGCTAAGAAGTGGATGGATCACAGCCAATCAAAATGGTAAAGTTGAGATTACTGACATCCCACACTAGATAACTTACAAAAACACACAAAACCACCCCCACCTTGGTATAGTGAGTCAAAACAAACTGCTGACAAATCCTAACAGCTATGTGAGGGGGCGCAACAATAATACACAGTGAGAACACACATGCCTCTGTTTTCCTTTAAAGTCTGCTTCTGAGTCTGCATGGTTGATGTAAGAGAACAGCAATTCCTTTCTTTAAAATCCCTGTCTACAAATTCAAAATGTCTCAGATGTCCCTCAGAGCTAGTACCCTCATGCAAAAAACAAAAATAAAAACAAACAAACAAAAAAACCCAGACAGTATATATGGCAGAAATACCAGATTCAACCATCCAAACTTGCCTTTTTGGCTCAGTCAGTTGAGCATCTGACCCTTGGTTTTGGCGCAGGTCATGATCTCATGGGTCAGGAGATTGACTCCCCACCCCCAATCAGACTCTACACTCAGCACAGAGCCTGCTTAAGATTCTCCCTCTCCCTCCACCCTTCCCCACTGCATGTTCTCGGTGGCTCTCAAAATAACAAAGAAATCTTTTTTAAAAGAGTAAAACAAAGGGAAGCAAAAAGAGATGGCCCTTACATAAATACAGAAGAATTTTACCTAAAATCTGAAAACTGATTTTCAAGTTTGAAAATCTTTATTCGTATCAGAGAATCCGATCCATAAGAACGCAAGATGATTCCTACAATAAGACTTCTTAAATTGGTGCACACATACTTAGGCACTCTCGGAAGAGTCATGAAATGATGTAACTACCGTCTGCCGCACAGCAAGCTATAAAGAGGATGAAGTACTTTTGGCAAAATACATAACAAACGAAACTGGACTATTCATGTCGAAAGCATAGATTTTTGGAGGATTCCCCAGTTGCTGAAAAGGCCTGTGTATTCAGAGTCATATATACAATATAGCACAGAAACAAAAACAGTCTTTGAAGAAATGTTGAAATCAGAATAAGAGGAAGTGAAAACACTCATAAGAGCTCAGATGGAGAACTAATAAGTCAATAGGAGAGCCATGGCTTGTTGCCATGTGCAGTTTGTGGGAACAGGCTGAATGGTAAAGCTGTGGGTTTTAAGGGCTTTATCGTATGGGTGCTAAGAGTAACTACAAGGTCACTCCATTAAAGAAATGCTCCCCAACCTTAGTAATTTCACTAACTTTACCCAAAAATATTGCTGCATTAAAGATATTTTGTGTACACATAGACTTCAAAAACTGTTTTAAAATAGAAGTAATCTACAATAAATAATAATGGTGTGACTACTATGCTTAAGGACACTGTTAACCTCTAAAATCAATGGCACTCATTGCTAAATCTGAAGTTGATATTCAGAGCTCATTTACAAATTCTAAAAGTTACGCCTCCGGACACTTTCCAGGGTAATGTTTTCAATGTTTCTAGGATCTCAGGCCTTTATCATCACTGAAGTGCTCTCTCAAATAAATAAATAAATCTTAAAAAAAAGTTCACCAAAATAATGACAGAGTTATGAGTGCCAACGAAGCAATCCTCGATACTGTGAAAGATTACACGGGACTTTACTTTTTCAAGATGAGGTAATGAAATATTTAAAATGATCCTTTTAACAAAAGACAGTAATATTTGACTATTTGACAATGTATATTTAAGCACTACCTGAAAGGCCTTGATAAATGGGGGAAGAGGCGTTTGGCAAGAGTGATCAGAAGAAGCGGATGAGAGTGGGGACCAAGCGGGGGCTTTAGCTATATTAATAATTAGAAAGGATCCACACAAACGGGAGATGTGAGGGGAAAATGATAGGATACAAGGCTACACCAAGGTAAATTCTCAAAAGAATTTTGAAAGGTCATTTCAATGACCTTAAAAAGGTCATTACAATCCTTCTTTTCCAGCAAAATTCCTTCAAAGACCTCACCAAACTTCTCTTTCCTGGGGATCCTTTAAAATGAGGTACACCAATCTTTTTTTAAAAAAAAAAAAGAAGAAGAAAAAAAAGAAAGAAAGAAAAGGGCAGCCCTGGTGACGCAACGGTTTAGCACCCCCCCCCCCCCGCAGCCTGGGGCGTGACCCTGGAGACCCGGGATCGAGTCCCACGTCAGGCTCCCTCACGGAGCCTGCTTCTCCCCCTCTGCCTTGTCTCTGCCTCTCTCTCTCTCTTTGTCTCTATGAATGGATAAATAAAATCTTTAAAAAAAATAAAAAATAAAAAATAAAATAATAAAATAAAATAATAAAATAAAATAAATAAAATTAAATTAAATTAAAATAAAATAAAATAAAATAATAAAATAAAATAAAATAAAATAAAATAAAATAAAATAAAATAAAATAAAATAAAATAAAATAAGGTACACCTGGGAGTAGAGAAGCTAACCGGATTGGAGGTCACACGACGGGGAGTGGGGCCCTGCAGTGGTGATAAAAGGAGTCAGACCCAGGATCTTCGTCCACCTCCACCCTCTCAGTAGTCCCTGAGAACCGCACATCGAAGGTGAGGTGCTCTCACTCAGGGAGGCCCTGAGAACAAGCACGACATCAAACATAGCCAGGGCACTTTTAAAAATATGGAAACTCAGAGGCCAGCTGGTAAGGACAGAGGTACAGTACAAAGTCAAGGACTGCAATCTAACATTCTAAAAGATGAGAATGCAGCACCTGGTCCCTGGTCTATGGACTTTGTAGTGAAGACACTAGATAGATGACTACCAAACACACTAGTAACATATCTTGTGCTAAAAAAAAAAAAAAAAAAAAAAAACTAAGAAAGGTTTTATTTATTTATTTATTTATTTATTTATTTATTTATTTATTTATTTATTTCTGATTAAGAAAGGTTTAAATGTTATGTGCTTTAAAATTATATACACCAGAATACTGCCACAAGATTGGAAATGGAGGTCTCTAAGAACGTCAGCCCTAGGTCACGGACAGCCCCCGTCATTAATAGTTTATTGCCCCTAAAGGATTACAATGGCCAGCAATTCATAAAGCATTATGGGCAGAAACAGGGGAAAAAAGAAAAGTGAGGAAAATGTTTCCTTTTAAAAATACCAAGTTTCTCAGATTGCCAGAGGCGATTGGATCAGTCGTGCAGGGGTTGGTAAACTTGGTCACTACAGTCCCAGATAGCAAATTTTTTTCAGCTTTGTGGGCCATATAATCTGTGGCAGCTACCCACTTCAGCCACTGTAGCCAGACAATGCATGTCCACGTGCCCCTGAAATCTTATTTACAGAAAGAAAAGCAGACTAGGTTTGGCCCACAGGCTGCAGTTTACCAAATACTGATAAAGTGGGTACTTTATCAGTACTACAAAAGTACTGTGATGAATTGCCAACTCCAAACTTCAGTTGCTTTACAAAACCATCACTGACATGTTTGCAGCATCTGTAAAATAAGCTAATAATTTACTTTAAGAAAAAAAAGTTCAGAAAAAAAAAATTCAGTTAAACTTTCCAACTTCCTTAAAGGAAAAAAAGAAAAATACCCTGCTCATCTAGAAAATTAAAGGCATAAAAGGCAGTATTTTTCTTTCTCTCAGGCAACATTTCTCTCCCTCCCTCACACCTCCCTCTCTCTCTCTCTCTCACACACACACACACACACACACACACACACACAACACACACAAAAAGGCATATGAAATGAAGCTTTCAATAAACAGTCCTGAATTTAACTAACAAATATAAGCTGTCTTATTAAAACAAAAGTTGCATTTACTGACCATTTGACATACAGAATACTAATTTAATAAAGATAAGAAAACACCTTATTTTCACAAGTATAAAATGTACTAATTGTTCAAAGGAGTCCTCCTGAAATAAAGGTGAAAAGGTTTGCAATCCTGATACCCTTCAGATGCCAATGGTTGCAGGCTCACACATGCCAACTTGGTAACGAGTCATCATTTAGAAATACATCACATGTAAAAAAAAAAAAAAAGAAAGAAAGAAAAAGAGAGGAGAAATACATCACATGTAAATATATACAATTCTTGTCAAGTCATGTAACTTCCAATCAAGTTGGCTTCTCCAAACAGAAAAGGGAATTAGAATACT
Source organism: Vulpes lagopus (assembly GCF_018345385.1). Classification (NCBI taxonomy): domain Eukaryota; kingdom Metazoa; phylum Chordata; class Mammalia; order Carnivora; family Canidae; genus Vulpes; species Vulpes lagopus. The sequence continues at coordinate 93,070,923 of NC_054824.1, read as the reverse complement.
AACTATTCATGAGGTGTAGTCATTGATGACAAAGATAAAAAACATATTTCTTATAAAACAATTTCAATCTTCCTTACCACTGAAACAAAGTATTTGCTTTTAATTACTTGTGTTTAAACCTAAGTTTACAGTAGTCAAGGTTTAAAAGAGGTATTACTCAATAAAAAAAGAAAAAAAATGTTTTCTCTTTTATAGGATAATGAGGTTGAGATGAAACTGTCTTGGTAAATTTGTTCCTTTTTTTATTTTTTTATTTTTATTTTTTCTAAAGATTCTATTTATTTATTCATGAGAGACACAGAGAGAGAGGCAAAAACATAGGCAGAGGGAGAAGCAGGATCCCCACGGGAAGTCCGATACAGGACTAGATCCCAGGACCCCAGGATCACAATCTGAGCCGAAGGAAGATACTCAACCACTGAGCTACCCAGGTGCCCCCCCTTGTTTTATTTTTAAATACCACTTTTCCTATAAAGCCGATAAGAATAGAAAAGTCTTAAAAAGTTTTCACTATTGTCCTGGATGTCACAATTATTTTATACATATGAGATTCCTAAAATATATATTAGATATTTAATAATACACAACTTATTACATATAGCAGAACCCAAGATTTTGGTCCAACTAACAACGTGAAATATTACCATAATATCTTATTCTTCGGTGATATTCAAATTTCGTAAGACACAATTCTGGTTTCTAGGAAAGAAATGAACATACACCTTTCAGGAGAAAATTGTCCATGGGTCTCTCACATGTCTGCGTGCATTATGAACACAGACACTGACACCCTTTGTTTGGGACTGTCCTTTCAGAGACATTCTATAGCAAATGGCCTTGGAGGACAGCAACAGTGTCTCCTTCTGGAACAAAAACAAGATTTACTCTCCAGTGTCTCCTTCCAGTGCAAAGGTCAGGCCAGTTTACCTCCCATTATAAAAGATGCAGGTTCCTTAAGCTCAGGGTTCTTCTCTGGTGCAACCCACTGGATGGACAAGAGTCCCCTGATCCTTGGACTCCAGGATCATGCGCTGGGCCGAAGGCAGGTGTCAAACCGCTGAGCCCCCCAGGGATCCCCCTTTCTCCAACCATTCTTATGTCTTCTGTCAGTATTTATGAAGTTTGGCTGATTACCTTTGAAATTAGTTCTTGACTATATATATGTATATATATATATATATATATATATATACATATATATATATATTTTTTTTTTTTTGGACAACATACCTTTGAAATTAGTTCTTGACAATATACTTTTTTTTTTTGACAACATACTTTTAAAGAACTAAGCCCTAAAGCCAAATTACACTCTAAAGTACTTCTAGGGATCCCTGGGTGGCGCAGCGGTTTGGCGCCTGCCTTTGGCCCAGGGCACGATCCTGGAGACCCGGGATCGAATCCCACGTCGGGCTCCCGGTGCATGGAGCCTGCTTCTCCCTCTGCCTGTGTTGTGTCTCTGGCTCTGTCTCTGCCTGTGTCTCTGGCTCTGTCTCTCCTTCTATCTCTCAAGAATAAATAAAAAAATAAATAAAAATAAAAATAAATAAATAAATAAAGTACTTCTAAATTCATTGCGTCTCTGCATATTGGGTTATCTATTTGGGCAGGCACTGTAGACTGAATACCCATTCCCAATTCCCTTCTCCCTTGCCTTTCAACTAATAGGGACACTGAAATGTAAAATTATCAATAGACCAGCCACCTTTGCAGCAAGAGGAGACTCGGCGTCCTAAAAAGGCCTCAGAGAAATCTGCTGAAAGGAGCAAGTCAGGTAGAAAGCTCCCAGGCATCTTTTTGATCTATGATATAAAGAGGACGGACATATGTGGTGCCGGCCTGCCCTTCTTTCCTGTCTAGTAGCCTTAACAAAGATGAAACCAGAGCAGAAACTTTACAACCACAAGGTGACTAGAATGAGAACAAACCCAACCAAGGAAGGGGACTACAAAGCCAGAAAGAACTTGAGTCTCTGACAGCATCGTTGAGAAATTTATATATCCCTGTACTCGTAAACTATTGTTGATCAGGTACTGCTACTTTTAGCCAAACACATTTTTAATGCATGCAGCTTATACACTTGGTCGTGTTGATGAAACATTTTCAAAATTTTAGCGTCCAAAAATGAGATAAGTACTTTAAGCCAAGAGTTGGCAAACTACAGCCCACAGCCAATTTAGTCTACCACATGCTTTTGTAAATAAAGTTTTATTAGAACACAGCCATGTCAATTCATTTACATATGGTCTATGTCTGCTTTCCTACTATAAAGGTACAACTGAGTAGTTGCCAGAGACCATGTGGCAAAATCTAAAATATTTACCATCTAACTCTATATAGTTTGCCACCCCCTGGTTTAAGCTATTCAACATGCCACTTTAGAAACAATTATTTACTCTTGTTCAAACAAAGATCTTTGAATTGATTCCCTAAAATTTTAATTTGAAATCCATACTTACAATACTTTACATCTTAATATTAAAGGCACAAGTGGATGTAAGATATAGCCTTCTATGTGCCACCAATGTGGAGCCCGCCTCACACTTTTTTTTTTTTTTTTGCAATACAGAAAACTTTCTGAACAGATTTAACAATAATGATGTAAGTCATAATCAACTATTTTAATTAATCCTTCAGAGTTTTTATCACAAAATAAAAGAGTAAAACAGGGTATCTCAATCAAGTGATAATCAGGGCTATTAGTATTATAACCTTTAATCATACAAATCTATAGTATTAATAATTTCTAAAGAGAGACATAACATTGAAATCAGTAAGAACATTTGTTGTAACAAGGTACTTATAAATTCATTTATGTTGATTTATATATATTGATGAAAGTGTAGATCATACCATGTTTTTAATATAAGCATAAAATTAACCAAGAAATTAATGAGCTTGATCTTGGTGTGGAGTCTACTTCAGATTCTCTCTCTCCCTTCTCCACACTTGCACCCCCTGAACTCGCTCTCTCTCTCTCTTTCTCTAAAACAAACAAACAAAAAAAGACCATTGAAATCTTAACCTCAACCCTATCTTAAATGTGACCATATTTGGAAACAGGATCTTTGTAGATGTAATAAAGTTAAGATAGGGTCATTAGGCAAGGCCCGGATCCAATGTGACTGGTATTCTTTCTTGTAGAAAGGGGGAAATGGGGACACATGCAGAGGGACAAGAACACCCTGTGAGACAGAGGCAGAGATTAAAGTTATGCTGCTAGAAGCCAAGGAAAGCTTGGAGCTACTGAAACTGAAAGGGTCCTGGAAGCACCTGCCCTAGAGTCGGAAGGAGCACAGCCTTGCTGACACCTTGATTTCAGACTGCAGGCTCCATTAGTGTGAGAGAATCAACTTAAACAACATAAACTGTTGTTATAGCCACTCAGCTCATAACATTTTCTTAGGGCAATCCTAGGAAAGCAACACATGAACATGTTTGATTACATACGATTACATAATCATATGATCAGATGTTCAAAGTAATACAGTTCAATAATAAACCTAAATTATCTTTTCTTCTATGGTCCTACCAAACTGAACAGCCTCAATCTCTATGACCTGAATCTATAAATGAGTACTTTCTGTAATACCCTCACATATGTGTATCCTGTGCATCTGTAAACAATTGATATATAAATGCAAACTCAAACAAGAACTCAATGTTCTAACAGTGCACTTAAAGAGACTAAAGATTAATATTAAAAATGGATTTAGAAAACTGAATATTTCTGAAGCCCTTTATTTCAAAACAGTCAGACATGAGTACTATTTTATGACCTACCCAATTAGTGCTGGATGCTAATCTGTTTGGATTCCGGGAAACTCCACTTTGTTAAATCACTAGGGGGAGAAAAAGGTGCTTCTTGGGCTAAATTTCCAAGCATTCCTTAGGCTATACGATTATTACTGCAGCTTGTCTGTTTTATAAACAGACTTCAATTTAGTTTTTTAAGAAACTGCCAAAGGAGCTGTCTTTAACTAAATAACAAATCTGCTCCTTCAAAGACATCATTCATCAACCTTCTTTGTTGAGAGTATGGTTATTATGAAACTAAAAACAGGCATTCTTTCTTGAGTGCTTTTGGATTTTAATTATCAAATTTGAATGTCACCAGATATTTACTGAAAGGAAATCATCAATTTTAATAAGCTGCCTTAAGACTGAAAAACATAAAAGGTATTCAACCATAAAGCTAAGTTCACTTGAGTCTTGTGAGCTAGCTTACTGTCTTAGAATATGATGCTTATTGTTCTCAGGAATTTGTAAACATTTAATAAGCTCTAAGCTAGGGGGAGAAAAAAATTCTCCAATTTTAAAATCAAATTTTCATATGGGTATAATATATAATTTGACTTGAAAGGAATTTAAATAAATTCCAATAAAGCTTTTAAAAGCTAATAAATCAGAAGTTAGAGGCTGCTTGATATTAACAGGGCTGGGGGAGGAAAAAAGTAAATAAAATAAATAAAATGAATTAAATGTAAACATTTAAAAATTTTTAAAAACAGCAGGTTTAACTTTAAATTATATCTTAGTAACTTCTTTGGATTTTAAAAATGCACTCCAAAGGAGAAATTGTTGGCAAAACCCCTTTCACTTTTCACCTACATGAAAATCAATAAGAAAATTACTTTGTATCTACTTAGCAAAAGCAGATTAGATGTAGTTGGTCATAAAGTTCTTAACAGTCAAAGATTCTTCAAGCTCTCACCTGCCCACTCTAACAGACTCCCTTTGTTTAACTTTGAAAACATTTGTCTAAATAACTTTCTTGTGGTCTCTCCTTTCACAGTGTGTTAAGAAATAACCCCTTCATTTCCTAACTTTAGAAAAGTATACTCACATCTCTCAGACGCTTAAAAAATATGAATGGAAGCATTCTCTTATCAAGACTAAATAAACTTTCTATTCGTTTATGATAACTCAATCAAAGGAAGATGTCCAAGCTTTCTAAAGAAAATTCCATTTCCTACCTGGCAGACACTGCTATTCAAAAGGGTTGACTACTATTTGTCCTCTCAATCCAAGTTACATATTTTAAAATATCAAAAACTAATCCTTTAGTTCCTCTATTCTCTATGGATAAGAAAACATGCTCAGAAAGCAAAAGTTGAAAAGTTAAATAGCAAATGAATGTTTATACTAAAGCACTTGCATTCAAAAAAGATTAGTAACCTATTTTGATTTAGAAATCATATTTTTCTACCTGCAGCTTGTCCATTGTCCTCATGAAATGCAAAAGCACTACAATTTGCAACATTAATAAACAACAACAAAAAAAGTGAGAGAGAGAAATAGAAAAACTAGGTTAATTTTTTTAATGTCAGATTACTTTTTAAGAGAATAAATCATTCTCATCTATCATTAAACAGATATTTCATAAAACATATGAAATACATTCAATACTGTACAAATTATTTATACAAGCAAGAAAGACATAACTTCCCTAAGACTAATTCTCCTGAAAATGATTGCTGTAATAACAAAAACAGTGTTTTTACTAGAAACTACTACTGGATTTGAAAGATTACTTAGTAGACTGACACAGCAACAGTAGCCTTTGGTTTGAAACAAACTACATCTTTGTTTTATGATGTTGATATGATTGAGCCAAAAAATATGGTGGCCATACAGAAAATAATGTAAAGACTGAAAAGCAGAGATTGGAGTCAGGAAACCAACCAAGGCTACAAAGAACACTTGGAGAAGAGATGGCATCAGACTGTTCAATAGCACTCTTTCCTCATTTTCTTCTTGTAACATACAGAGCTGCCTGGGAGAAAATGCTGAATTTAATGTGGCATTTTAAACAAGGCTATTAACCTATAAATTCTAGTAATCATCATGAAAACTATTCCATAAAGCCCAAATTATGCATACAGGTAGATCTCTTTATATGGTTAAACTGAAAATCCAGGAGGAATTTCATGACTACTTCCATGACTGACGCAATCAATTGCATTTATACAAATTTAAACATTTAAATTGATACATTATGATTTGGCCAAAGCAATGTCAGCATACAGTGGTCTGAAGAAAGTCAAGTAGGTTTGTTTGCCGCTTTGTGTTTTACTGTTCCTGTTATTGTTGTTGCTGATATTTTTTTATTCAACTTTTAACTTAACCATGTATCTTTAAAATATCAGTCCCAGACTGTCCTTGATACACTATCTCATAAATTACAGCACAGGTATAAACAGGGAGCATAGTGATTTATAGTCCTGTATAAGGAAAAGCACTTTATTAATGTAGCAGGTAATACATTTTTCTTTGTTAAAATGGTCAGTGGAGAGAAAGATTTTTGCCTGATACTCCTGAAGGATTTTAAATAAAGGCTAGCATCTTCCAGGACTAGTTTTTCTATGTTGAAATACTTTTTAAAAAAATCTTCTTGGAAAGCCTATTTTATACAAGCTATTGCACACTATGATTTTCTACAATTCATGTGCATAAGGAATGGTGCAGGGGCTTTGAAATGACATTAATAAGAAGACAACATCTATGTATTACTCTCTGGCATGAATTTTTTAAAAGCCTTTCTTTTCTTCACTGAGAGGTCATCAAATGCAGAGCTATTTTTCCACCTCAGTTAACTTTTGGTTTTGTTTCAGTGGTTATAAACCAGTGTGTGGGAGGGGAAAACTAGTTGTTGCACTCTGGCTCACTGAAGCAGCTCTGAAATATGGAAAATCTGAGTATCCTTAGGCCATCCCCTCTGGGTATTCTAAAACAGAGTCCCAAACCAGGCCTTGCTGAGCAGGTGAACAGCACATGTTTTATATGAAAGAGTAAATTTTACTACTGACACAGCCAACTGATAAAACTATGCATCCACATTCTGAAGAAGGGCCCCTCCTGTCAATTCTACATTTAATTATAACTACCTTCACACTCATTTTTGATTTTGCCATTAAAAATTTAAGCCAGATGATAAAAGTTTCACCTCTCCTCTATGCTTGAGACTACAAATTGTCCCTTCTCTCCATGATCCCCAACTTCCACCCCACACATACACACGAAAACTTTATGTGTGCCAGAAATCAATGAACTACTCCTCCCCATAACACTAATTCAGAATGGTTTAGACATTCAGCTGGAGGTGCACTAACTTGGTATGAGGTTCAACTGTTTGTAGGAAGGAGAAGAGAAAAAAAAAAAAAAAACTTGGGAGAAGCAATACTAGAGAAGAGGTTTACTGTAAAAGTCAAGCAAAGCATGTAGCATGCCTCTCCCCAGAAATCACCATTCCATCCATTCCCAAAGAGGCTTTCACATAGTGAAAAGCCATATCTATTTTGCTAGCAAATAAATATGTTTATATTTCTACCCCTCACCTATACACAAAATACATTGCATGCCATTTGCTATATTGCTTCATTTATTATTTATGGTGTTTGTCACAATCATGTGAAATTGCTGTAAAAAAAAAATCAGGCTACTCACATTTCAGCAATTAAAACTGAGCTTATTCAAAGCTGATATCTGAAATTTTCCCACTTGCCCTTATGTTTAGAACAAATCCACAAAGAACCTTATTCCTGACACAGCAGGAACATTAAACTTTTTTAATTCATGAACTCACCCAGCAACGTACAGAGTTTGCTTCAATAGAGTACATTATTACTCGGGGCAATACTGGTATAGTCAGTGAGCTCCAAATCACTACTTCTCCTATATCTGCCCCCTTCAGTTTTTAGCTTAATAATGCCAATGTCCCTGCTGACGTTATGTGCAGAAGTAAAGATTTTTCAGAGAATTTAGAATATTCCCAGTAATCAGGGTGTCACCTATTCTACCAAATAGAATATACCTTGTTGCCTAAGAACCATAAGAACATTCTAAGAAGATTCTTTTATTTTCTATAGAGCAAAACGTCCCAGAGTTCCATGTATAATGGCACACTTTAGCCCCAGTTTGCATTTAAAACCCCAAGGAAACCCAGAAGTAGATGTGTAAAAATAGATTACCACCAAAAGAAACATAAATCAAAATCTATGTCCTTGGTATGGTGTACCAAGAATGGTCCATTATTACGAATTTTGATTAAACATGTATCAAATGTAAGTTCTGCATAAAAAGAGCTGGTCACAGAACACTATCAGAAAATGGAACAGGAATGAGAATAAAACTCATTTAGGATTATGCCATACCAGCATAGAAACTAATAAGCTTTGCCTTAGGGTTGAATTTAGGAGAGTGACAAAATTTACTTAGACACTTAAAACACAGAATTTATAGTCACCTCAACATGATCCATCAGCATTATGCAACCTATCATCATCTGTGGAAATCTACCACAAGCAACCATTATTTATAGAGATTTCCCCATGATACTCTCCCCAAAAAAGCCAGAAATATCAAAATTTATAAATGGAATGGTAATTACAAGACATCTACTGGGTTAGAAAATGTTTCAGGTTTCCAAAGAAGTCATAAAAGTGGGGTACAGGTTTACCACCTCATATATGACTACATCCAATGAAAACACTCATTTGAGTATCCACTCAAATTCCCAGACTGAGAAACTATAAGCCTTCTCATTGACCTGATATCTTAATAAGTGAAATTAAACGGATTCCTTTGCTGGTTCATAAAGAATTTCAGGGCTACTAAATTTGAGCAGGAAGTATAAATACAGTTATAAAATAACTTGATTTTAACTAGATCACTGGTAGACCTACAAAGTAAAAACATAGTTTTAAATATAAACAGCTGGCTTCCCCATAACCTTGGTCATTTCTGAAAGAATATAATATTTCTCTACTTTACTTCTGATACCATTCTTGAAACAATATCATATTTCTCTACTCTGATACCATGTGGTGATTCACATTCTTCTTAGCAGTCCTGAAGAGACTCTTAGTGGGTTAAAACTAAAAGGCAACTGCAAGATTTCACCACCCTCAAGATGTGTACACTGTGATCCAAGTATATTAAGCAATGAGCCCACAGTTATAATTGGGTAGACATTCATGATTACATTAGAGTTCATCACTAATTTAGAGAAAAAATTATAAATAAGTAAACATTTATGCCATTTTACATTTTGGCAGAGAGTTTTTCTCTGATTTTGATGGCTTTACTCATTCTGGGTATTTTGTGGCCATTATTTACAGACAAGTTTTCAGTCTACACACTTAGATAAGTGAATTTGCTATTATACAACCCTATTCTTTATCAGACTACATGAGGCTAGTTTTTTTTGACCCGAAAGAAACATTAGAGGTTCCCTGGAGGTTTTCCTTATATGTCAGGAAACTAAAATCCAGAGAGATTAAGGGTCTTAAACTAAAATTCAGGTTACCTATGTTAAAATATCATATATTTTAACTAATATTTGTTTTCAAATTTAGGAATGTAAATATACTATTGACATCTGTCAATATTCTAGATATATTTAAAATATCCAAGAAATGGAAAACTAATTTCTTTCACTTAATTTAATATCTTAATTTAAGATAGATCATGAAATGTAACATTGAAATAGCCAAACAACAAACTTTAAAGGGGAGTCTCGGGATCCCTGGGTGGCGCAGCGGTTTAGCGCCTGCCTTTGGCCCAGGGCACGATCTTGGAGACCCGGGATCGAATCCCACGTTGGGCTCCCGGTGCATGGAGCCTGCTTCTCCCTCTGCCTATGTCTCTGCCTCTCTCTCTCTCTGTGACTATCATAAATAAATTTTTTAAAAAAAGGGAATAAGTCCTAAAGGGGAGTCTCTAAATCTGGAATCCTGGCTGTAAAGTGAGGATTCAGTTGATGTCTTTGCCACTCCTGTTCAGTTTCTCACTCAGCAGTCAAACCCTGAGAATCAAGAGTCATCTCCCACCCACATCCATCATATGCACATATCCAATCAAGACTGTGTCTTAAAGACACTCCCTCCAATATCAAATACTGGTGGATGGGAAGGAACAGGAATTCTCATTTGTTGCTGGTAGGAATGCAGAAACGATACAGCCACTTTGGAAGAGAGTATGGGAGTTTCTTACAAAGCTACTATAGGCTTATTACCATTAGACTCAGAAATCCTGCTCCTAGGTACTTATTCAAATGAACTGAAAGCTTATGTGCACATAGAAACCTGTGTACAAATATTTATAGCAGCTTTATACATAACTGCCAAAAATCAGAAGCAACCAAGATATCCTTCAACAGATGAACAGATAAACAAATGGTGGTACATCAATGCAATGGAGTATTATTCAGTAATAAAAAAAAGAATGAACTATCAAGCTACAAAAAGACAAGGGGGAACTTTAAACACATAGTTAAGTGAAAGAAGCCAGTCTGAAAAAGTTACATATTATTTGATTTCAACTGTATGACACTCTAAAAAAGGAAAAACTATAAAGAGAGTAAAAAGACAAGGGGTTGCCAGGGATTCAGAAAGTGTGGGGCAGGGGAGGCGGTGGGGGAGTAGAGGGGCAATAAATAAGCAGAGCACAGGGTATTTTTGGGGCAGTGAAATTATTCTATATGATGCTGTAATGGTAGATACCCAACATTATATATTTGTTAAAAACCACAGAGCTGTGCAAAACAAAGAGTGAATCCTAATATAAACTTTAAGCTTCAGTTAATAATACTATATCAATATTGGTTTATCAATGTACCACATTAGGCAAGATATTAATAACAGAAGAAATGCATGTTGGTGGGGGGGTGGGGGCGTGGGGGCGTGGAATGGGAACTCTGCACTTTGGAGTAATTTCTCTATAAACCCAGAACTGCTCTAAGAACTAAAGTCTTAAAAAAAAAAAAAAAAAAAAAAAAAAACCAACAACAACAGTGCCTCATGAAGTAGCTCTTATCACAAAGAAATTTAAATAAAACTACAAGGCTTGAATAATGTGAAAAGTAAATATAGAAATGCAATATTTCTTCTGAAACAAATACTTGGGGATATTTATGCTGTGAACAAAAAGCCACATAAATATAACCTTACCATTAAAAACAATAAAAGCTGAAACACTCTTACCTGTCCTGTGACTGCTCTTCGTACATCCTCTCCTTGCCTTCTTTAAAGAGTCTTATTGCCCGCTTTGACTTTTTCATTAGACTATCGATGTAGATTTTAAAATACTCATTCTCACTGAGTTGGGCAAGTTTCTGGTTGTCATCATATTTACTCAGTATAAGTCGTAAATGCTGATATGTATCAGGTAAGATATCAAGTATATATGGTGGGCTATTTTTCAACTGAAGCTTGGGATTTTGGCACAGTCTGACCTAAAAAAAGAGAAACATAAAATATTTTCATATGAACCACAATAATATCTTGCATAGAAAAGTTAAGAAATTTACCAAACTGTACCGGTTCTTCATTTTCCATAATATACATTTTGATCTTAAAACTATTATCTCCAATCTGCAAAGAACTGGTGTATATCTGCATCCTTCTTGATACAATTAAATCCAATTTTCTCCTTCCATTCATTTTTTTCTAAGTCACATCTTTACTTTCCACCTCTAAAGTTTTCATTCTCTCTTCTACAATATCCCATTGTTCGTGGCTTCACAGAACTCCAGTGTGCTAATCATTGTACACCACCAATAATCTCTTTTTTTAAAATAAAAATTAGGAAATGGGCCCCTTCTGCTGGCAACTAATGTCTCACATTTAGATATTATTTTACTACACCGAACTCCCCACACTAAAGCTCTTTCATAGATTTAAGTTAATGCTTTGGTATATTGTTCCTGAAACCCTGAGAAGAATAAAACAAAGAGGTACAATTTTACTAACTGAGTTATTAAGTAGTAAATGGGTGCCAGGTCAGAACGAGTCTTTTCCACCTCCCCATATTATATCCCATGCCTCTAAACATGTGTTACATAATGGTTCAGTCACTCCATCAGGTGCCACCCAACCACTGGGGCATTCAGGGCTGCCTGCAGAGCTGAAAATAATTTCTGTTAAAAGTAAGTTAACCCAAAAAAAAAAAAAAAAAGTAAGTTAACCCATCTTATTCCTACCCCTCAAACCAGGGTGTAAGGAACCACCAATCAAACAATTTTTAAATGAAATCATTGGCTATTGCACAAGAGCATACATAGTGTAAAGGAGTACACTCTCACACATAGAGGCAGCTTCACTGAGAAGCCAGTGAACCATAAGTGTGAGGGTCCCTCCAATAGCTAGCCCTCTTCCAAAGCCTTCATCACACATTCTTTGTAACACTTCTAAGAGCAAGATACTTTAAACACAATTGGTTGAGGTGTCTTTTTCTTGTATGACTTAACCTCCTGCTAGGTGGCACATTTTTTGAGTCGGGGTGATGGGGATTTGAGTTGGAAATCCACTTAGTGTGGCTTTGTAGGAGGTATGTGAGATGCCCAGTCACTTCTGGAACTAGTTACAACTGTTTTCAGCCAAAGCAATGCCACAATGGATTCAGACATACTCCAAACACCTATGGACAGCACACAGCATGGAGAGGAATACCCAATTCAGATACGGTCATTTAACTGTCTCCAATGGCACCCAGGACTGGAAATATACTTGGGCAATGGAAGAGAATCAAAGTATAAAGTGTATAGAGTCGATATTACTTCTCTGATGTTTGTGGGTTTATCAATGTTTTAAAATTTTACAACTTGTGTCTCTTTTGTCAATAGAAAAAAATTCACTTTCATACTCAATTTCATACCCAATTTTGTATTATTTTTCTTTAAAAGGACCCCTCCAAATTCAGTTTCTACAAAACTCCTGGTACTCACAGAGTGCTTGAGTCAAAAAGAAAAAAGTTGAACAGTAATAATTTCAAGAACCACAAACACAATAAACCCAGGAAACAACAAATGAAAAAAAGTATTCACACTTATTATCACACTTGCTTTAAGAAATAACTTTTATTTTTTTTTGGTAGGGAGAAAAATCTGGCTCAAACTATCAAGCATCAGCCCTTAATTTAAGACAACCACTTCTCACTTTAACTGAGGGCATTATCATATCTTCCTCCTTGTTGTTTTATACAATACCTAAAACAGAAGTACCTAGCCTAGCATATAGTACCGGTGTAATAAATGGATGTATAGATGGCTGGGCTGATTGAGTCTCTAAAATACTTCATGTATGTACATATTATACACATACATATACATACACACACACACACACACACACACAAATAGTATGATTATATTACTTCCTTATTTTCATGATTGAATATACTAGTATTCAAATCAATAACCCAAAGGCACAAGCGAAGATTAAATATAAGAATATTATTTCGATCCTCAAAATCTCTTAGGTAGGATGCATATAATTTAGGAAATAATGTCAAATCATGAGAAAAGTATAGTTAAAGGGGTTAACAAAGCTTTTTACCCTCTTTTTATTTGTGCGACTTTGATACAACCAGAGAAGCTCATTGTGCCCTAAAGACTGATGAAGTCCCAAGTACGTCAATGATTTAACAAATCTTGGTTGAAAAAGATATATAGTATATAGTTTTTCAATTCTTAAAACTACAAGACAGTACCACAAATTTCAAATATACTGCCAGCCACATGCTACAGCAGGCACAGTCTAATGTCAGCAACCCAGAACTTGGTACAGCCTGTCACAAATTGATAAAGTATTAACCTGTAGCTAGGAGAATAGGCAGTTTCATATTAATTTTGTCTACTGGTGAACACTTAACTGATAAAAATTTTCTCTCAGGTATTTTCTTCAGACGTTTAAAGTAAATGTTCTTTAACAGATTATTTTAAGTGCTACGGATTTTTAATTTACTATTCTCTACCTGACCTTTTTCTCATTTGCTCTATTTCAATTGTAATTCTATCTGGAAATGTATTGCTTTATGCAGTACAATTGTTTGCATAACTGCTATATACCAAGTACTGAGCTTACTGCCAGGAAATTATAGACGACTAGAACATACTTCCTGCCTCAAGGAGTCTTGCAGAAGAGACCTAGTTCTCTATAATTAACTTAGGAGCAATGTAATTCTTGCTCTAAGGAATCTTTGGAAAGATCCTGTCCAATCCATTCATTTTCAGATAAAGAAACTAAGAACTACAAAGATTAAGGGGCTATTAAAAAATCATTAATCCAACACAAGAGCCTGCATCTTCTGAATCTCAGGCTGATCTTCTTTCTAACTTTATCACAATTTAATTAGAATTAGGCATATAATTAATGATCCCTGGCTAGCCTCATTTACATTTTTATTTTGACCCCATTTGCAAATTTCCGTGAACGTTGGGGCCCATTTGTTAATTTTACACACGTCGACGTGTCAGGCATTGTTTCAGACCCTGGGGAAGGCAGAATGAAATAAATCACAGACCTGTCCTCAAGGAGTTTTCCAGTGGAAAAGACGGATGGCTTAAAAAAGAATTATAGGAGACTTTAAGTGCCGCAACGGAGGGAAGTACAAAGTGCTGGAGGAGGATAAAGCAGCAGCTCACTCACATCTTGTCATGAGAGTATCAAGAAAGGCATACCTAGATTTGCAAAAGGAATATTCCAGGCAAAAGGGTATGCAAAGGCTTGAGAGGCATACCCAGAGAGAAGAGCAGAAAGCCAGGAGTCCATGCAATCACTCTAAGAGGTGAGGGCACAGGGAGCCTGAGGGTAAGTGGCACAAGTAGATTCAAAATAGGATAGATTCCGTTCATCAAGGCCCCTGTGGGCCACACAGTTTTCTAAATTTGCATTTGGGAAAGTGTAACATACCATGCTGACCTATGATATGCTGCTGAATGTACAGTTCATCAGTTGGATTAGTATTAAACTCTGTGATTTATGACAGCTTCTGCCAAAAATGAATAACCCTATGCTAGGACTATGACTTCTAAGCAGGTCAAATTCAATCCAATAAATATTTATTGAGTTCCTGCTATGTGCAAGGAACTGCGAAAGTCAGAGAAAGAAAAATTGCTTTTCTAAAAGCAGTATGTTAAGGAGAAAAATCAAGCTCCCCACAAAGTTCAAGTTCAGATTCAAATGACTTAGATGTCTTCTAGAAATATCTAAGTTGCTCCCTAGAATGAAAGTGGTTCCCAACACAGAAAAGCCTTAAAAAGAATAAATCTACAGTCGCATTATACAATGACAAACTTTTTAGGGCACCAACTAGTGCATAAAAGGATTGGTTCATTAACAATGTTACTCTTTGCTTTTGAACTAAAAGGCAAAACGCTTAGTATTGAATTAGGCTACAAATTCCATTACAGTCATCAAGTCAGAGGATGTTAGAGCTAAAGAGGACCTTGGAAATCACAATGACCAATTCTCTCCTTTTGATGGAACAATACAAAAAACCAAAAAAATGGAACATATCTGAGTTTAAAAACCCTAATGTCTAGGGGCACCTGGGTGGCTCAGTCAGTTTAGTGTCTCCCTTCAGCTCAGGTCATGATCCCAGGGTCCTGGGATGGAACCCTGCATCCCATCAGCCCCACTCTGCATCAACCCTGCATGGGTCAGCCCTGCATGGGTCAGCCCTGCATGGGTCGGGGAGACTGCTTCTCCCTCTGCCTGCTGCTCCCTCTGCTTATGCTTTCTCTCTCTCTCTCTCTCTCTCTCTCTGTCCCCCCTCCCTGCCTCCCTCCCTGTGTCAAATAAATAAATAAAATAAAAATAATAACCCAAACCCTAATGTCTAGACTTGAAAGTCAGGCTCTTTCTCTATAACACTATGCAACTGCCTGTTGTATTTATTTGAATGTATTTAGAGATTTTTATGAGGGCCTCTCTATATATGTCTGCACCGTTTCACATACATAAAAATATGTCTAATCTATATATATACTGTTATGTATGAATATGTATTCACATACATTAAATATATATTTGACCATATCAAAGCAAAGGTACAAATATAAACACAGGATTTGCTAGTGCTACAAGAATTTTAAAGCCATTAATTATTCTTGGAGCACCCCTGTATTTAAAGAGTTTCCCCACTGTGCCTTAATTAAAACTTGGAATCAAAAGTTAACAAAGAGGCATTAGGTCAGCTAGCATATTTCTCAGGTTCACCCCAGTCCCTGAAATGTATGAAAGAAATTCTACTGAAGCAAATGGAAACTTCCACAGTAAGGAATTGTGCCTCTACTGCAACAGACTTTCATTATAAAGCACATTTCACTCCATGGAGGATTCAGTTATATTAAATCAAGTAATGTACCCACGAAGTGAAATAACTCCATTTTTAACAACAATATGGAAAACCTGAAAGAATCCTTAGTCTGTGCTCCTCACATAAATGTTTTAAGAGGTTCCTCACTGCAATTACACAAAAGTATATTATTATGATACAAAGCATCCATGAGTTCTTCGAGTTCTTCCCACTTTAATTATAGTAGGACTTGGGGGCAACAACAAATCATTTCAATGAAGCTTTCTTTAAATATAAGCATCATTAAATAACTGACTAGCTGTAATGAAAATATCAACTGTGCATTCATTTGTTCACTATCTTCCTTCCAAATGACAACTGATCTTCCCTAAGGGTGGAGACCATATCTCTCACTGGTCTGTCTCCATCACCTAATGTCGAATCTTGCATATAGTAGATGCACAATAAATATTTGTTGGTGGAAAAGAAAGTGTAGGAGAGGAACTAAGAAAGAACTCAGAAGAAGGAAATAACAAATAGGACAACCATAGTGAGTAAACCTGTATAAATGGGTACAACGTTTTGAGAAGAATGGGATCATATCAAATATTAGGGGGTAAAGAGCCTTTTGATCCACTTCTCACGGGAAAAGGAAGAATTGTATTATTCCATGGAACGGTGTGCATGAATTTTCATACCATGAACACAGATGCCAAAATCAATCACGTAGGATCTGGTGCTAACATTTATTAATTAGCTTTACAACTCTGGGCCGGTTTCTTCCAGAAAACTCTTAGGATGTTATGATTCTGAGAGGAGGAAATGTAAAGTACTCTGCACAGCACCTAGCACATAGTTGGCACTTGGTACTTCTCAGTACTTCCTCTTCTTCCAAATTTTATATTATACCACAACACGGTAAACTCGGCAGATTTTGCCTACATATGATAATTATACCAAGGGCACTGACTGCCCTGTTGAGGATTAACAGGAGTTCTTTAAGTTCCTAAAGTTCTTTATACTACCTGAAACCCTGTGAAAGTCTGCAGCGTTTTGTGCAGCAAAGCAGCAAACAGTAATACGCCCGGGTCAGTACCCCTGACTTGGAATTAATACATCGGTAGTACTCAGCTGATGAGGAATCTTTCATAACTACTTTTGTTATTGCTATTGGAAGACAGCATGAGTGAGCTTAACAATTATTTAAACACTAATATGTTAAAGAGCTAAAAATTTGGTCATTTTTGAAATGTTTCTTTCATTACTAGGAAAATAGCAGCAGCTGACAAATACTAAACAAACAAACAAACAACAAAAACTAACCCATATGCCCAAGCAGGGGAGACAAAAGTAGTGTTGTGGCATCACTTAAGTCACAGCATGTTTCCAAAATGATCTTAATATACAGGATAAGAACTCATTTCTATCTCAATGCTTTACTTATTTACCCACTTAATTGCTAGGAGACGGGTTAAAATATATATTGTTTATTCAATAATACACAATTTTGAAACGTGGTTTAAACATTACAAATGTTATGCCTTATATCACTTCCTGACAACCCAGCATAAAATTTACAAGTTCTCTCAAAACTCTGTATATTTCCTTTCTTCCCTCTTATCTAAGTAGAAGTTCGTTACCTACCAAGGTTTACTCTTCTGCTTGTCCTTAGACTTTTCCTCCCACACTGTAATCTCAGAGGTCACTTAATGATTTCTTCATCCTTTATATTTTAGAGCGCTTCCTATAGACATCCCTCCCCCTCAATCTGTGAGCCTCTCCCATGGTGCCAGGCACACACACAAAGTTAAACTCGGCTCAAACTCTCAAGCTGTCTATCGGAACTTTCTTCCTTTTCACCAGCTGGCATACTTGTAGAACAACTGTTCAGTAATCCACACACTCTTTTTAATCTAGCCCCATCGTGTAAATGAAACTACTCTGAAAGGTTAACAATGATCTCTACTCATGATATTCAGCGACTTCTTAAATTTTCATCCTGTTTGGTTTTCTCCACTTGGACCTGAATCTGGTTTTCTCAGAATTGGAAACTATCTCCTTAATTGAAGCTGTCTCTACCCAAGAAATCAGCCGGCCCTAATTCTTGTCCTACCTCTCTCATCACTGTTTTTCACAGGATTCTCTTCTCTTTCACTGCCATCCAATTTTAAGTACAACCCCATACAGAGCCAAAATGCCAATCTCTGACTTTTTCTCTGACTCTCATCTTCTGTTCTACATTGCATACCTCTTGCTGGTCTACAGCTTAAAACGCTACCTCTGTGGGCATATCTACCAAATATATGTCTCCAGTTTCTATTTCTCTGTTTAACTGCACATTCAACTTTCTGACTTCAAAATGGATTTCACTCTGGCAGTCAAACTCAACATGGCCAAAAACAAACGTATGCACCAGTTCCCAAGCTTCCTCTTTTTTTTACTATGCTCCTTGTCTCATTAAGAGCATTGCTGCCTTCAGGCTAAAAACCTCGAGTCACTTTCACTTCACCTTCTCTTTCATCCTCTATCTTTAAAGGGTCATAGGGACCTGTAAATTTTACCTTCAAGATGCCTCCCACCTTTGAACCTACACTTGCTCCATTGACTCTGAATTCTCTGGCTCAGCCCTTCATTATTTCTTGCCCAATCTTTTTAATTCCTCTTGATCATTATTCCTACTTTTAAGCTTCTTTTCTCTCCATCCGTCCTTTGTAGAGTCAAGGGAGTCAACTACCACAGAATAGCCTTGACTGTTTTTCACACCCTGCTCAAAAATTTTAACACTTTTCTACCTAATAAAGTCCAAACTCCTTGAAAGAGTGCAAGTCTCTCCATCTTTCTCTAACTTACCTTCTCAATAATCTCCCTTTACCCACATTCCTTCAGCCTGATGTGTCCTGCACCTCACTGGAATCCAAAACATTCTGGAGAGAGTAGCTGGATAACATTTCTACCATGCTGCATTCTGTACCAACTCTTCACCCCCAGCAAGCATGTTCTCTCCCATCACACCCTATGGCACAGCACTTTATTTAAACCCCATTACAGCACTTACTACACTCTGCAGTATATAGAACACACTACATGGAGTGGAATGGAATGGAATGGAATGGGTATTTACAAATCTCGATCTTTCCGTAGATGGAATTTGATAAACGAATGATGAAATCAACAGAGAGCACACAAAGCAACTTTGAAGAAAGGAAGAATTGATTTAAAATCTGAATGGTAAAGATGTTATAAGGGCTGAAAAGATGACTAACTGAGTAAGGCTTCTGTGAAATGAATGTCCTATGTCACAAGGATAAACCAAAGTAACATGGCAGGATTCCTTTAAACCTTTTACTTTATCGAAAGTTTTCCCTAAAAGTAGAAAGGAGCAAACTCTGGGATCACTTCACTTAGCCAAGCACAAGTTCAAAATCTCAGTATTAAACACTGGTCAGACACCTACTATGTTATCATCTACCCAAGTCTCGTGGTGCCCATGATTCTGCTAACATGGAAAAACTTGCTGAGAACAAGGAAGTACATGAAGAATAATTCAAGTAAACGATATTCCCTATTCCAAGGGCCCAATGACAGTGGACTCTCAAACCCAACAAACACAAACAATAGGCATCCAAAATCTAAGTTTTATCCCACATATAGTATTTTTCAGAAGACTGAGGAGTTCATCTTAGAAAAGAATACCTACTATTATTTGTCAAAATAGCTGCATGTATTCCAAGTACCTTTGATTGACAACCTTTAAAATATAGTCGCAGTAAAATTATAAAGATCGAGAATGAATTACGTTCCAAGCTTGACAAATGCACTGAATGTACTGAGGGTAAAAGGCAGGAAAAGGCTATTTGGCATCATCACTTTTTAAATGCTTTTAAAACTCTTTCAACAATGTAATTTCAAATAAATGACAAGGACAGCAAGACAAAACGTAGGCAGGTACTCAACTGGCTTTGCTCTTTGGCATCAATTAATTCTTTTCTAATTTCCTGAACATTCATGTAAGCTCAGTACATTTAGTATCTATTAGATGGAGAACTGTTTCTTCCATTTTCCGTCACCTGGCTAAGACGCTTGTGAAAACCATACTCAGGAACCTCACATTAATAAATTATCATTCCTCCCATACTGATTAGCCATCATTTCCTTACCCTCACCTCAGCATTTCCAACAAGAGTACAATAATGCATTTGGTCCTAGTGCCCAGCAGAATCCAGACAGACAACTGTCTGAACAGTGGCCAAAAAACAAGGAAGTCCTTCTTCACTTTGCCCCCACTGTACTTCCCAAAGGTCTGTATCACAGCCTCGTCCATACTACACGGCAACTACCTGATAAATATAATATAAGTAATACGTTATCATTTACATGCCTGGCTCTGCTGGTGGTGTGCGTGTTCCCTCACAGGTCAGAGGCAGAGTTCTACATCGTATCTAGCTTTGTGTCCCTCGTGACAACACTTAGTAGGAACACAGTAGGCCCTCAATAAATGTTTAAGGGTTTAAGAGACCCATCTCTGTAATAGCTTTGGAGCAGATTCCGTATTTCAGGTATATTTGAACCGGGATGCGTAGTCATGAGTAACAGCTCTATCACTGTATCAACCAGGCATCCAAAGATTGGAAGAGTTCGGGGTGAGCTGTTGACTTAAACTGACGCAGAGCAAAGGCCAGAAAATATGTCCAAAGGAGATGCTTTGGGATATGCCACCATTCTTTTTCTCAGTAGACTGATGTTTGGTCACAAAACACTTAACATCTCTCAAAAACAAAACAAAACACACACACACACACAACTGAGCAATGACTCCCTCCTACTCTCAGTGACCTTGTATAGAAAGTCTGTCCTCTGCCAACAGAACAATTCATTGGAACTGGAATCTCAGCTGACTGTTTTAAATTCTAAGGGTCAGGGAACAGTAAAACGACACACTTACTGGGCATTCCTCCTACAGTCTGAGACTGCTTCCTATCCCCTGTAAAAGAAGTTATTTTATTTTGTAGGTAGCTGAAATGTACCAAACTTAAAGTTTGTTTTATATTTATACTTCTAAGATCTGCCCTTGTGGGAAGGGGCTTCCTAAAGAAAAAAAAAAAAAAAAAAGCTAACTAAACACCTAACCCTGCCTTTCACATAACTACCAGTTAGACCTGAAAGTTACTGTTTTCTCTTATTCACAAGCTAAACTCAGATTATCGCGGTTATTTTATAAAACAGATAAACAAACAGTGTATGTTCTCATTCATTTGGGGAATATAAATAATAGTGAAAGGGAATATAAGGGAAGGGAGAAGAAATGTGTGGGAAATATCAGAAAGGGAGACAGAACATAAAGACTCCTAACTCCGGGAAATGAACTAGGAGTGGTGGAAGGGGAGGAGGGCGGGGGGTAGGGGTGAATGGGTGACGGGTACTGAGGGGGACACTTGACGGATGAGCACTGGGTGTTACTCTGTATGTTGGTAAATTGAACACCAATAAAAAATTAATTTATTAAAAAATAAATAAATAAATAAATAAATAAATAAATAAATAAATAAATAAATAAAACAGTTAGATAATATGTCGAGGGATTAACTTTTGGACTAACAAAATAAGCATCCTGATGTGATTACCAGGACAATGTTGAGATTATGAACCACTTCCTTCATCACTGACAAAGAAAAAAAGGTAAACACATGTGAGGGATGCTTCTGCATTACACAATTAAATAAAATATATTTTCAGTTAGGAATTATCAATGCCTTTTTATCACTGTGTGATAGTGATATCTACTCTTTTTTAGCTATTTATGTGATTCCTCTCCACAAAGCCCATAGATGCATTCATAAATGAACACAATAATTGCCCTTCCTGACAAATAATGAAGTAGGGAAGGCCATACCAGTGCACCTTTGCCAACACCCTTACCCACATTCCACTAAGTAGAGACTTTCAATAACAGTTTTCCTTATGAGTCAAGTTTCTCAACTGGAGAGACCAAACCCAAACCCACAAAAGGGTTAATAAAACAAACAATGGCAGAAGCTTAACTACCCAAAAACCATCTATTTAACCCTAACCCATGGTGAAATCATTAAAAGTGGATAAAACTTATGTTAACCATCAGTTACAAACCAAAATTATGAATACATTTCTTAATGTTTGAAATAATAATGGCTTTATGTTAACTATAGCTCACCACTTCCTAATATCATTTTTTTTTATTTGACGTGCTAATGTTCACTCACAAATGTACAAATTCTGACCACTCACAGAAAGGTGGGAGGTGCAGGTGCTTGCTAGAATCTGACCCATGTATTGCCACTCATATAACAGGTGAATTAGGGGAAAACCTTGAATGCCTTCTCTTATGCCCAACCAATGATTGAGGCAATGAGAGTGACCTTAAATTGCATCCTCTTTAGAAAAGCAAAGACAGCTAGTCTTGTGTTTGCCAAATATACGCAGTTCTTCCCACTGCATACTCTTCATTCTTAAGTATCCAATGCTAAAATCCAAGCCTGACCTCAAGTAGCAAGTTGTAATGTTCTGACACTATGACATCACTCTGTCTGGAGCATTTTAAAATCACAATTTGAATAAATTGGCAGAAGCTTAAATAGGTCACACTGAAGCCCAAAACTAAGGATATTTATCTGGCAAAGATTTCTGGCTCTGCATATACCACCATCGGCTCTAGAATGGCAGGCCTATCAGTCATCTATCCATTTGTACTTTCCATAAGCATAAATGAAAATAAAACAAATCTTATTACCTTCCTGTATCGCTGATAATTACACGCTGACAGTGGCTTTTTTGTGGCAAATATCAGTACACAGTTACAAGCCAAAGTAAAAGCGACTGCTACCATATGATTTCAAGGAGGCTTCAGCACATCCCTACAAAGGATATTTTTTTTTTTAAAAAAAAAACCTCTATTTCTGCAGTCACAAAAATATCAGGAGCCTTGCATCAACTACATTCATAATTAGCCCCAAATATCTATGAAATGAAACCAGATGGTGCTACAAACATTTACCGACATACAGGGGACAGTACTATTGCTTCAAAAACAAGAACTATTAATTCTGCACAGCAGCAAGCTACACCTTAATCATATTTATTTCATAATCCTCCTTAGTAAGATAGGACACTGACAGCTAGTTTCTCAGGAGACTCCTGTAGAATATCCAGCATGCCTAGACTTCTCAGGGTACTGACATCCAGCTTGATTTCTTCTTGTAAAATTATAATTCATCTGAAAGCAACATGCAGAAACCACAGAGGTTTCTGATACTCTCAGCCCCACCACCTCCATCATAAATTTTCCTTTCACAATAAACAATGTGCAATCGAAAAGGTTTCCTGTTTCAAAATGGAATAGATGAAAGAAACTGTAACTCTACCATTAACAAAAACAAAAAGTTTCTTAATGAAAATGAATTGTCACAGATGAAAATGGAAACTCTCTCTCAGATACTGCTTCCTCACTTAAGGTCTAATCTGGTTCTTCCCCTAAGTAATTGTCTTCAGCGTCACCCACCGTGGTTGTCAAGAGTGGTCCCTCAGAGGGTTTTCTTAAAAATACTTGTTTGCATTCTTCTGTTATTCAACAGCAACACAACCTCATAAAGACAGAGCAAACACTTCCAAAGTATTCTATGGCCATGTACCAACAAAGAGCAGCCAACAGTAAAAACTTTGCATATCTGACTCATATAGAGGAACTCTGAACCTTGAAGAGTAGGACAAAAGGTAAAACAACAAGTCTTTGCTCTGAATCCAACTTTTTAAAACACACAGAGTGGATGTAAGAAAAATGGTCACTCCAAATCAAAAGGCTGTTGCCAAAACAATAATTATGAATTAACGGTAACAATAACATTAATGAGTGGTGTAAGTACAACCATAGGAGAAGAAACCATACCCAGGACAAATAAGGCAATGCACAGGCGCAGTCATACGGAACTTACCACTTTGTCCATGAGTTTCCAAGTTTTCTCCACCGTCCTGCGATCTGCTGCTGCTTGCTTCGGAGGTCCAACTGCATCTTGAATAGCATCAATGATCCCCAAAATCCGTCCTTTTCGGGGGTTTCCTCCTCGACCACCAGGGTTTCTGCCATTCATAGAATTTGCCATCTGGAACCTTAGTTCTTTGAAAGGCAGTTTTAAAAAAAAAAAAAAAAAAAAGAAAAGAAAAAAGTTAGTTGGTCATGAAAATGTTCCCCGAGCAGAAAACTGAACAGGTTAATTTGTACCCAACTCCATCCTCCTTCATCCGTGAGAACAAAATCCAGGGTCCCAGGTTCAACTTTTCAAGAGCCTCTGAGTCTGCACCCTCCCTCTGTACGCAGGACAAACAGTAAGTAGCCTCAGACTTGCTTTGGGGGCACTAAGAGTTAAAGATGCACCCTTCTCACATTTCATGCAGCAAAGCCTCCACTAGCACCCAACTCCTCAGAACACACACACACCAAAAAAAAAAAAAAAACCAACAACAACAACAACAACAAAACAAGCAAAACCCAAACAAACAAAAACCCCACAACTTGCACAGGTTTCCAACTAGATATCCCCCAACTAGATAAGGACACACTGTCCTCCTCATCCCTGCCTTCATCTCAACGCAGCGCACCCTGCACCGAGCTCCCAGGGAACCTCACTTGCACGGTCGGACCCGCCGAGTTCTACAAACGTAACGACGGTTCTGCAGGAGCCCAAGGGGCAGGCGTGTCGTCCACGCAGCCTCAGGACCTGGGCTGTCCCCGCTGGAACCAACAAGTAGGGACGCACGGACTCGGACACACGCACACGCAGTTCTCTACGGCAACGCGGGCAGGAGTTGGCTCCAAGTTAGGAGCCGAGTAAACCAACAAATAACCCATTTAAAAAAAAAAAGAAGAAGAAGAAGAAGAAGAAGAGGAGGAGCGGTGAGAAACTGACAAGCGCGGGCGCAGGGAGGAGGAGAGTCCCGTGGCCTGGCCGCTCCGTGGGCCCCCCCAGGGGAGCGGGGTCGGGAGCGGGGTCGGCCCCTCCGCGCCCCGCCCGGGCCCAGCGCGGGGCGAGGCGCGCACACGCGGACGCAGCCCGGCCGCCGCCGCCGCCGCCGCCGCCGCCCCCTCCCGCCCGCCCGGGTCTGCGCGCCCGCCGGCTGGGTCCCGAGGCTCCCGGGCCGCCCCCCGGCCGCGCCGGCCGCAGACACGCGTGTGCGCGGGCCCTGCGTTCCACGCGCCAGCCCGGGGCGCCGGAGCGCGCACGTCCCCGAGGAGGGAGCCGAGCCCGGAGCGCAGGCCGCCGGGACCGCGGAGACGCTGCAATTACCGTCGAGCGCGATCCACGGCCGCCCTCCCCGCCCGGCCGACTCCCGGCGAGGCCGCGGGCCGCCGCAGCGCCGCTCCAGGAGGCGGAGACCGCTGGCGGGACACCCCACCCCTGGCGGGGACACGCGCGCGCGCGCACTCCCACACGGGGGCCGGGGCGGGCCGGGGGCGGGGCCGGGGGCGGGGCCGCGCGCGGCTGGGCCAATCCCGGGCGCCGCCGCACTGCGCGACAGCGGGCGGCGCCAATGAG
Organism: Vulpes lagopus; assembly: GCF_018345385.1. Taxonomy (NCBI): domain Eukaryota; kingdom Metazoa; phylum Chordata; class Mammalia; order Carnivora; family Canidae; genus Vulpes; species Vulpes lagopus. The sequence continues at coordinate 93,045,286 of NC_054824.1, read as the reverse complement.
CGGGAGGCGGCCGTGCCCCTCGCCCCGGCTCCCGGTCCACGTCTCCCACGGTACACAATGGCCCCGAGCGAGGCCGGCTCGCGGCACGTCCCCCACGGACAGGGCCTCGGGGGGTGGGACGCGGGGTGCGGGGGGGGACATGGGCGCCCTGGGCTCACCCGGGGCCGAAAGTGGAAACGGGCAAGGAAATGGGAGAAAGGATGCCAGGCGCCGGGGAACGGGCCAATGAGGAGTGGGCGGGTGGGCGTGAGCCTGGGGATCCCGGGCCCAGCCGCCGGGGGCCGGAGGGCGGGACTTCCTGCTCCGCGCACCTTCCTGGTCTTTTGTTTCATAGCAACGGAGTAGTGGCCGCGAGGGCGTCCCGGGCGGGGGCGGGGGCGGGGCCGCGGCCGCGGGATCCCGGCAGCCCCCAGGGCTCGGGCGCCGCCGCCCCCGGGACGGGACGCGCACCGGCCCGAAGTCCCGGAGCTCCCGAGCGATCCCTCTTACGGTGAGCCCCCGGGGCGGTGCCGCTCAAACCGGGAGCGGGCTGATGAAGCCCGTGCAGGTGACGGCGCCGACCAGTCTCCGCTACTCAGGCCCGGGCGCTGCAGCAATTGCTAGCACGTGCCTCACGCCTTTTAACCTAGTACAAGTTTCTGCAAAAATGACTGAAGGGGAAACAGCTTTTTGTTGTGTTTTGTTGGAGGCAGCTTTGTAGAGATGCCGCCTGAAGAACCCCCTTACTGCATCTGCCGCTCGCCTCTAGCATTTGTGAGCTCTCCTCTGTGGTCCCCTCACTATGCCCTTTGAAAGAACCACATCTGGCTAGTCTTAAAAGGGGAAAAAAAAAGTCTACTGTGCCAGGGCCCTTCTTTCAACAGATCATACATTAAACAAATGCCCCCTGTTTCTTTCTGTTTAGCTTCACTCCTACCACAGGTGCTACCAACAATTGCTCTGGGTTGTCCTGCTTTGGAATTTTCTTTCCACTGTGGTTGGTAGTGCTGGATACGCTTTACACCTTTGGCTTCTCAGATGTTGTGATATGTTGTGTCTTAAAAAAAAAAAAAAAAAAAAAAGTATTTCTATTTTTTTTTTCCTCTAAGCTGTTAACCTGATAAAATATTTCGCAATGGTTCTAACCACTTTCCAGCTAAAGAAACATTTTAGTGCTGTGATGACCACTGTCAAGGGTCCTGAGTTGTTGCCATTTACTCTACAGCCCTGAATTCAGGTGGTTAGGATTTTCATTTGGTGAAAACGGGCAAAACGAGCTCTTTGCTGCTAGTCAGGTGATGGAGCGTCGTTCAGGAAGTAATTTTGTTTCTTGCCAATATTTCTATGCCAATAATTAAAGAGTAGTTCCTTGTCTTTACATTGTGTTTATCTACAATAGTGCTGACCTCTCCATATCTCCTCCACCCATTCCTATCTCCTTTACTCGTGGTAACAGGAGCTACATTTGCTAACGCTGCAAAAGGGAAACATTTATTAGGTCCCCTTCTTAAATAAATTCAAAAGTGTATAAACTGTGTATAGGTTTTTCAGCACGTAGGAAAACAGTGGCTTAAGGGAACACTATAACTAAGTGCATTACTCATGTTCACATCTGGATAAGTGTAGAGTAAGTAAAATACATGTTATAGCATGTGGCATTCCTCTTCCATTAGTTTTGTAATTGAAAGAGATGACTTAGTGAGAAAACGCATTGCCTGTGTTTCAAGCATATCATATTGATACAAATTATAAGCTTTATGGGCTACGGTAATGCATATATGCATATATATATATGCACACCTATATAATATACGCAAACACAACATAAAATATTACCGCTTCATTTTCAACTTTGTCAAAATCATCTAGAGTCTAACTCAAGTTCTGACATAGCAGAGTTCCCATTTGAGCCCAAACTGCTGTTCAGGGTCTGATTATGTGTTATGTCTGATTAATTGGTGGGGCAGTAGCCCTTCCTGCAAGCTGTTAGCATGAGTTGATATACATGGGAAAATAAGGACCTATTGGGATAAAGCTTCATATCCCAGGAGCCTCCAATGGAAACACAAATGATAGGGTATAAGAAAGGGCTGCATACTGAAGGACTATACATATGAGCGGATGGGGGGGGGCTGTAGGATGGGGGGGAGAAGCGTTCATAGGAGACTTAGGAGCGTACACAATGGTGCTTCAAGGTGGCAGAGCTGACTGGAGAAATACTTTTCTCATATCTACATGAAACAAATCCATTTCTATCACAGTGCAGTTTAACATGAAAGCAGCATCCTTTGCCAGTGTGGTGATTTGTAACCTACAGAGAACTTGGATATGGCATCTCTCCAGGAGAGGAGTGCTCTCCTAGAAGATCCTGAACTGAGCCAGAATGGTAAGAGACTCCCACCTAAGAGTCTTGCAAGCAGCATAGCAGCCAGTAAGTGAAAAATATGAAGGGGCTGATCATCAGCACATGGGAGACCCTTCCCCTAGGACTCCCAGAAGAGACTGGAAGACTTTGTGGCAGGATTACTGAGAAATTTTGTAATGGCAACTGGTGAACCCTTGTAATTTGAGCATTCATATTTAACATTACAGGCTGGTGCCATCTGGGGAATGTAGATTATAGTCCTATCTTTGAACACAGGGAAAAACTTTTAAAAGGAAGATAACTTTTAGGGACAAAGTTTTAGACTTTTTTTCGTTCAATTTTTTTTCTTTTTTCCAAACTTCTCCAAATTCACAGGTGTCATGTGATAATAGACATGAGCTGATATAGACATGTTATTTAGTAACAAAGCCTTCCCATAATTTACTCCACCCATAATAGCTACTCAAAAACAAAATACTTGTTGCATGAATGAATAGACTGTTTAAGGGTATCACGTAGGAAATATAAGGCCACTCCTGTTTCTGTGCAATGGAGAATCCACTGTATTCACAATTCTAAGCAAGATGTTACATTTCCTGCAAGGCAGATTTCCAATGCCTCTCCTAACACAAAAATAGAAAATGACACAACACACATACACAAAAAAAAAAAAAACCTAAGTCTTCCAGAGATTTGTTTGGAGTGGACACAAATTCACAGGCTAGAGAGAAATAAGAACGTTACTGCCTCGTCATATGTGGGTTTAACAGGTCATTCCTTGTTAAGAGGAATAGATTTCCGTTTGTCTTTTAACAACACATAATAAAAGTTGGCAATAAGGGTTGGTGGAAATACAGTTTCATCAGACATAACCACTCTTGAGCACAAGCTTGGGCTCAGCTGGAATTCTTCCTTAGCAGTGACAGCAACAACAAAAATAAGAATAACAAACAAGATAGAACCTTCTTTCTCTCACACACAGAAGTCTGGAAGTAGGAATTACAGATAGGAATGGTTCCTATCTTTCTTCTGTATCATCCCAGGACCCAAGGTGGCTGTGGGTGCTCCAGCTCTTCCCACTGATTTTTCAGACTACAAGCTAAGAAGAAAAGGAAAGGCTATATTGAACTTCTAGCTCAGTCAATCCCCTTTAAGCAATTTTCAGAGAACTCCCGCAAATATTTCTTTAAAGACCAGAACTCAGTCCCATGGCCATACTTAGCTGCAAAAATGTCTGGAAGACAATGTGCTTTTTATAATAGGAAGTAATAGGGCAGCCCCGGTGGCTCAGCAGTTTAGCACTGCCTTAGAGCTCAGGGTGTGATCCTGGAGACCTGGGATCGAGTCCCACATCGGGCTCCCTGCATGGAGCCTGCTTCTCCCTCTGCCTGTGTCTCTGCCTCTCTCTCTCTCTCTGTGTGTCTCTCATGAATAAATAAATAAAATCTTTAAAAAAAAAAGGAAGCAATATAACCAACTTAAAATTAGAGTTTGGATTCTAAAGAGAAAGGGGTTAGTTAATAGGTGTTTGGGAGGAAACTGGCAAATCCTACCACAAAGATTTTGTCCTAAGAATTAAACTTATGATTAAAACTATAGTTTACAGGCTGGTGATTAAAACTATAGTTTTAATCATAAACTTATGGTTAATAAATCAGTCTAAGCAAAAACTAGAGTTTCCAATGCTGGGGGTATGGAATAATGAAAATGTAGGATACTCAGTTGAAATCCAGAACATATACATATATGTGTATAATATAATATACATAATATATGACATATATATAAATATGTATATTATAATAAGTTATCAGTTCCTTAGCAAAAAGTAGTGTCTGTTATTACTACATAGATATATGCTTAAAGTTTATTATATGAAAGTACGCATAGTAAATTATATGTAATTCTCATTACAGCACGAGGGCTCAGTTATCCTGAACAATTCAATATCACAGGAGGTAGAACGGGCAAAACCAAGTAAGCAACCACCTTAATACAGTTGTACTGTAAAAGCGTTTATCAGATTAGACAGTTACTTATGTGAGAAAAAAAAAACACCTTAAAAATCACTTCTTTGTGATCTTTCCTGAACATTTGATTCCCAGACCAATCATCTCAATTATCTTCCAGAAAATGGTTTAACAGTTGTTTGTAATAAAAAGGACTTACACTAATGTGTTAAATATAACTACTTCACAATTTGGGTCAAACCTATTGCTTTTCCTCAGCTCTGTATTCTTTCATACGTCCACTGCATTCTTCATATTTCACAGTACATATTCCATGTTCCCCTACCATGCCTTGATTCAGAAAAATGTGGATAATTTTCTTTCCCCTCAAGAGTACGCGTAAGGAATGTAAAATTTGATAGAATGTGTCACAATAATTTCTATCCAGTCCCTGTGCATTTTGATTTATACAACATTAATACAAATTTGAATTTTTATTTTAATTTTTCAATTAAAATATAAATTCAAAATTTCAAAGCTGAAGGGGATTTGGGTGCCGATCACATCACTCAGTTTGGCAGATCTGGAAAGTGGAAAATTTGTTCATGGTGATTGAACCCTAAAAAATATAGATAATACACTCAAATTCAGGAGATTAACATGTAATATACAAACTACATCGTCGTGCGAGAAATATAATTGCTAATCAGTCCAGTATTAATATAGACCAGCTCTATATTCCTTTCTCTACTCATGAAGCCAAATTATAACCAGAAAGCTCTAGAATGTATAAATCAGAAGCACATTACCTCCAGGAGTAGCTCTAATAATGTCAGCAGAGATCTAATATATTCTAAATCTACAGAATGTCTCCCTACTGGTTCCCAAGTTCCCAATTCTCAACAGACAAAAATTATCCTTTTCTATTTTAAATCTCTTGATTGTTTTCAGACAAAGCATCTATTAGGCATCCAACTTTATTTTATCAGCTATGACATCTAACTGTTCATTTACTCATTTATTCAACAAACTTTTTGAGCATCTAATATATGCCAAGCATTATGCTAGACACCAGGGAATACAAAGATGATTAAGCACTAGTCATTGTTCTCAAAGAGAAAGCAGGCATATTCAGAGATCATTATAAACTCGAGTGGTAAAAGCAGTAATTTCTTAAGGCAGAGATCATTATGAGAAATTGAGGAAAGGCACCTAGCTCAGCTTGGAAAAAGTGGTTACAAAGCTGAAACATAAACAGGATTAGCAGTTAATTACAAAAGGTCATTACTAGACAGAGGAGGCCTCATATAAGGACATAAAAGAAAGAAAAAAACTTTGTATCCACGGGGAATAAGTGGGTCCATTTTGTGGGAAGCAGAGAAAGGTAAATCAAAGGGAAAAAGTGGCAAATGAAAAGTAAATTAAAATAAGGCCTCAGGTACCCAATTAATGACTTGGATTTTATCTTTTTTTGATGGGGAACCATTGAAGGGTTTTAAGCCAGGGGAGAGTACACAGGATTAGAAGAATGAGGTATATGAGTTTGTAACATTCATATTCCAGAGTGTTCATCCTAATGGTCAGATTGACAATAGGGGGATAAAATTGAAACCAGAGTGGCAAGGGAGAGCATATGCAATAAGTGATGAATGACCTAAAATGAAACAGTGGTACTGGAGGTAAAAAACAAACAAAAACAAAATCAAGTGAGATATTTGAGAAATACTGAAAAAAAAACTGATTTCCAATCTTCTCTGCCTATTAGAATAACAAATTTCCGAGCCTTCCTCCCAGACACTCTGCTTTCATTGATCTAGGATGGTTTTAAAGTTCACTAGGGGACCCTAATTAGCAACTGAGGATGAGAATCTGCTTAATTAATGTAGTAGCCACTGATAAATACATGAGTATGGAAAGTGCATAAAATGGAGGGAGTCAAGAATGATGATCAATATTCCAATTTTAATGACTTGGCAAAAGAGAACCTCAACAATTATCACAGAGAATATCAAAGGATAGTCTATTTTGGGGGAAAGGAAAATTAATTTGGTTTTTAAAAATAAACAATTTAAGGCAACTATCAAGTAAGCAGAAGGATATTTTAGTGAGATGATTGGAAATACATGAGCATAGGTTTGGCAACATTAACAAATGAGTAATACCTGAGAGCTGTGATCGCCTAAAGGGAGATTATCTGGGATAAGTCGAACATTGAGTTGAGAGATGAACGTTAAAGATCAACATTGAGAAAAAATTCAGAGAAAAGAAGAAATCACAAAAAGCTGGAGGATCACAAACCAGTTGGGTGTGGTATCCTGAAAACCAGGGGAGTCTAGTGTTTCCACAAAAAACAATTTCAATCGTAGGAGAGGGGTACAATTAAAAATGCAAAATATCCATTGGAGTTAGTAATTGAAAGACCATTTGTGACCTTAATGAGAACAATGTCAATTGAAGAATGAGTTGAAAGCAATGTGATATGAGGGTGCCTGCATGGCTCAGTCAGTTAAGCATCTGACTTCAGTTTGGGTCGTGATCTCAGGGGCCAGCTTCAGGATCCACACTCAGTGGGGAGTTTGATTGTCCCTTTGCTCCTCCCCCTACTCATATACTCTCTCTCTCTCAAGTGAATAAATTAAATCTTTAAAAAAATAAAATAATGAGGGGCACCTGGGTGACTCAGTGGTTGAGCATCTCCCTTTGACTCAAGTTGTGATCCCGGGGTCCTGGGATCGAGTCACGCATCACGCTCCCCACAGGGAGCCTGCTTCTCCCTTTGCCTATGTCTCTGCCTCTCTCTGTGCGTCTCATGAATAAATAGACAAAATCTTAAAAGAAGAAAAGAAAAGAATGGGATACGAGGAACAGAAAAGTAGAGATTAGTCTTTTAAGGAATCTGTGTAAGGATGGAGAAGAGAACTTAGATGTTATCTATGGATAAACACAGAATTGGGTGGAGTTAGGGAGGGCAAAGTTTTGGAATGAAAAACATTTAAGCGTGAGTGTACATGTCAAGAAATAAATTAGAAAGAAAGAGATTAAGGGGCATGTTATCCTACAAGAAAGGAAGACTAGGAGACCCTCTGAGAATGAAAAGGGAGAAAGAGAAAAATATTTAAATAATAATCTCCATAAAAGTGTGCATACTTTTATTATAAATATATTTCTAGAGGTGATAAGAGGTTGAGGGTGGCCATGTTTGCTGGCTTCTAACTCTACTAGATAAAGTGGTAAACAACCTAGACTTCTCAAATTGAAGAGGATTTAAGAGGGTGAAGGTTTTGAGTTGAAGAAAAGAAAAAGGACAAGAGAAAGACACAGAATCTACCCTAAGAATGCAGGGGAGTTTGGAGACCATGGATTAGATAGTGCTGGGAAAGTAAGATCATAGCCCCAAAACAGGTTTGTGTTTTGATTGAACAGTTGTTGCAGAAGTACAAAATGAAATGAAAGAAATCAACAAATCAAAAAAAAAAATCAAATCTTTTGTTGAGATAGTATAGTTGAGATGATCAGCTCTAAGGTTCAAGATGGGTCAGGAAGGAAGAGATGGCACACAGAAAAGAAAAGATGCTTATCTTTTTCACGTAGAGTCTTAACACATCACAGCATCATCAAAGCCATGTTATAATGATCCAGCCTCAAAAGAAATCATTCTACTTGCTCAGCCTGCGTGCAGGTGCTTGTGTAAAATTTTACAGTTTCGTAGCCTTTTATATCATTAGATATACTTTCATGTACAGTCTGCTTGAGATTCTCTCTCTCTTGCTCTCCTGCGGCCCTTCTCCCTAGTCACGCGTGTGAGCATGTATGTGTGTGTGCTCTCTCTCTCTCACTCTGTCTCTAAAATAAATCTTTAAAAATCAATCAATTAAAATGTTCATGGTAATATATTTTTCACAAAGTAATAAAACATTTAAAAACAAAACTATTAAATTCATTTTACCATTTTTAAATAGTTGCCCCAGACTACAAAGGACATTTTTAAAAATCAAGAGGGTTATTGGCTTTTTATCCATTTGTATATTTTAACCACTAACTTTGTGCCTTTTCACACTGAGTGACACAGTAATTGTCGAGAAGTAAAGTAGCCTTGTTTTTTTTTTAGTAGGACAGATTTTTTTTTAAGATTTTATTTCTTTATTCATGCGAAAACATAGAGAGAGAGAGGCAGAGTCTTAGGCAGAGGGAGAAGCAGGCTCCACGCCGGGAGCCCGACGCAGGACTCTATCCCAGAACCCTGAGATCATTACCTGAGCCGAAGGCAGATGCTCAACCATTGAGCCACCCAGGTGCCCCACAAAGGAGCCTTCTAAGGTGACCTACAGAAACATGGGACACACCACAGCCAACTTTCAGGACTACCACATGCCTTACTATATGTCATATTAATTTCTCGATCTGAGTAAAGGATGTATATGTTCCTGTCTCACTTCATGTTATTGCCTTCCACACGTCGTGTGCATGCACACACATTCTCACACCTTTATGTGACCCATCCAACTAAACCTGCTTTACTTAACCAATCTCCAATTACTAGGACCCAGCTGTTCCTGTTCTTTAATGGCACAGGGTACCCACGTTGTATACACAGTATTCAGGTTGTATTCAATTTTTCCAGGTCAGCTCCTGTTTTCTCTCTCTCCTCCTGCTCTTTCTCCATGTCCCCATCCCCCACTTGCTTGGTTAGAAAATGATGACAAATTTTCTCACAGGATTGGTACATGAGCTCAATGTGTTATCATTTTCCAAATAGTTACATGTCATCCCAGGATAGTAGGATGTCTTCATCAAGTAGCATTTTATGAAATGTCAGGCTTGGGTAGGGCTGATGATTTTGGTTCTGTGCACCCCAACACCCCATCGCCACATTAAACACCTCCCCAGCAGGAAGTCACTTGGTCAATTTATATGCATTTTTTTCTCTGTCACATCTTGTTTTCATTTTGCCTGCTAACCAGAAGAAAGTGTCTATTTCCAATATTAGAAGGAAAGATCAAGAAGGCTTCATGTTGCTATTTAATCTTTGGTATTAATGAGAAAACAGATGTACTTTTAAAATATAATTTTATGACCAGCAAGCCAGGATGAGAGGCTCAGTCAAGGGATATGAGCAGCTTATATTTTCTACAGTAATGAAAAGGAATATTCACATAAATAATACTGACCTATGAAATATAGATCAAAAGCTTGCTTACCAGCTACAGTTGCATCTAAATATGAAGAAAAATGGGTTTGAAAATAAAAGATGGCATTTTGGAAGGCATCCTCTGGGAAGGGACTGAGGTGATGAATACAATTAATTTCCTACTCTTCTTCTCCTATGCCTGCTCTTTAAATGACCTCCTCTCAGTTTTCCATTTTACTCCCACAGGTAACAAAAGATTGCTGAGAAAGCAATCAAAATTGTGAGCATTGATTTTTTTTAATGTACATAGAAAAATAAACGAGGGGATTGTGGGAGTTTAATATCAACAGCAGAGAGAAAGACACCTAACTACCACCTACGAAAGTTGGTCAATTTCTGAAAGAAGCACTAGAAAAAAATATTTATAAAAATTCTTGGAGTAAATAACCACCTTGACTCTTCCCAGTTGCTAAATCTCTTAACAATTTTTCCCCAATTACAGTAAGTCTGCCGAAGGAAGGAAGGAAGGAAGGAAGGAAGGAAGGAAGGAAGGAAGGAAGGAAGGAAAGAGGGAGGGAGGGAGGGTGGGAGGGAGGGAGAGAGGGATGAAGGAAGGACGAAAGGATGGAAGGAAGGAAGTTAATTCATACCCTAAAAGTCTCTCTCTCCTTTTTCTCATATTTGTCCTTACTTTTTTTTTAAAGTATTAAACAATGCTACTATTGCATTAATGTATATAAAGAATAGCCAGAGAGTCTTCACTCTGGGCCAGGGTCAAGGTAATTCTTGTATGAAATTAGCTATTTCTTGGCAGAACTAAAAATAAACTGAGGTGCTACCATGTTCATCCAGCTTTCAAGCAAGAATATTTTCCAAATTCTGGTGTAGATGGCTTATTCTCTGCCTCTTAGCCACAATGCACCTGATGGAAGCATTTCCTCTTACCTGTGGACATTGATGGGGATGTGTTTTTTCAGAGTCTAATGTCATTGGGAGTTTGTACAGATCTGGTAAGTATAAAGGGAGCTTTGGGGTTACCGAAGAGGGTAAGGGGAAAATAAAATCAGTATTTGAGGGACATTGTTATTAGTATGGTAGGCTGTCTAAGAAAATACGGAAATAAAGAAAAGAGGAATGAGGGCTCTTGCTAGGAAACTATTGACTCAGTTTGGGTTTCAGCAGTTTGGGATCTGGAATGACGGGTTGTAGGGAGAAATTAGAAGGATAAATGTTAGACACACTTTAAAGTAGAAGAAAGATCATGACTTTGACACTCATTGAATATGAATTTAAATGAAGTAAAAAATAACAGGGCGCCTGGGTGGCTCAGTTGGTTAAGCATCTGCATTCGGCTCAGGTCATAACCCCAGGGTCTTGGGATGGAGCCCCACGTGGGGCTCCCTGCTCAGGGGGAGCCTGCTTCTCCTTCTCCCTCTGCCACTGCCTCTACTTGTGTGCTCTCTCTCTCTCATTATCTCTCTCAGGTAAATAAATTAAATCTTTTTTAAAAAATTAAATGAAGTAAAAAGATAACATATATGAACATATATGTATTTGATAAAAATAGAAGTCAAGAATGGGATTCCATTCCCATCTAGCTAATTCTGATTGTAAGAAGACAGCCCTTCCTTACAGACAGTCCAAATCTATGTACTCAGAGATGTTTCAGGGACCTCATTTTTGCCACTTGAAACCATAGAGAAAAGCACAATCTTCTTTTTGGTTGAAAGCTCTTCACAATATATCAGTATGACAACATATAGCCCCCTGAACCTTCTATTCTTTTTTTAAGTACATATTTTTTTAATTTTATTAATTTTTTACTGAAATATAATTGACACACAATGTTACATTAGTTTCAAGTGTAAAAACATGATGATTCTACAAGTTTATATGTAATGCTATGCTCACAACTAGTGTAGCTACCATCTGTCACCATGCAATGCTATTACAATACCGTTGGCTATATCCCCTACTCTGTACCTTTTATTCTCATGAGTTACTCATTCCATCACTGAAAGCCTGTATCTCCCACTCCCTTTCATCCATTTTGCTCATCCCCCATCTCCCTCCCCTCTGGCAATCACCCATCAGTTTGTTCTCTATATTTATGGGCCTGTTCTGCTTTTTGTTTGTCTATTTATTCATTTGTTTTGTCTTTTAGATTCCACACAGAAATGAAATCATATAGCATTTCTCTTTCTTTGTCTGACTTATTCCACTCAGCATAACATCCTCTAGGTCCATCCATGTTTTTGTAAATGGCAAGATCTCATTCTTTTTAATGGTTGAGTAATATTCCATTTTTAAATATATGCTACATCTTTTTATCCATTCATCTATCAACAGACACTTAGGTTGATTCCATAACTTGGCTATTTTTAAAAATGCAGCAATAAACATAAGGGTGCATATAGTTTTTTGCATTAGTATTTTCACTTTCTTTGGGTAAATTCCCAGTAGTAGAATTACTGGATCATACAGTATTTCTCTATTTAGTTTTTTGAAGAACCTCTATACCATTTTCCATAGTGTTTCTACCAATTTACATTCCCACCAACAGTGCACAAGGGCTGAACCTTCTATTGTTTAGGATAAATTAGTTTCTTAAACTAGTCATCAAGATCATTGGTTTCTAACCCTAAAGGGTCATACTCCAACTTATTTTTCTCTCTTAGACTATGATCCTCACCTAAGGTAAACTATGGAATTTGGGGTAATTATGATGCATCAATGCAGGTTCATCAGTTGTAACAAAAGTACCACTCTGCTGGTCAATATTGATAATGAGAGAGGCTATGCATGTGTAGGGGCAGAGGGAATATAGGAAATCTAAAAACAAACAAACAAAAAAAAAGGAAATCTCTGTACCTTCTCAATTTTGTTGTGAACCTAAAACTGTCCTAAGAAAATAAAGTCTTTAAAAAGTATGATGCTCAAATATGAATACTGCTATATGTGGACTTACAGAATATATTTGGACTTAGTTATTACTCAGACTGTAAGCTTATTAAGGCAGTCTTCTATATGATTAGTTGTGGTCTATGGGCTCATTTGTTAGTTTAAGCTCAAGCTCAAGTATATTTCATCCAAAATGTTACTCAGCTATTTTTTTTATCTATCTTGTTAATTGAATAAATAAACTTTTTCACTATTCATCAGTTAAAACATGTACACACATGTACACACACACCCAAACTCTATGGATGGATAGCACAATTTACCACACAGCAGGCCCAAATCCAAGAAAGTTTTTCAAGTTTACCTTAAACAACTTCTACACTAGAATCAAAGGAAGAGTCTTCAAATCCACTTTAGGCAATTTCTCTTATGGACTAAATTCAACATTTATGTGAAAGAAGACATCAAATGACATTTAGCTACTGCCTGAAATGGGTAAGCCTTTTTATTAGGAATGCCTCAACACTTCTCTTGAGGTATCATCAAAGGCTAAGCTTTTTTTTTTTTTTTAAAGATTTTATTTATTTATTTATTTGACAGAATGAGAGAGAAAGCACAAGCAGGGAGAGCAGGAAAGGGAGTAGCAGGCTCCTGCTGAGCAGGGAGCCCAACATGGGGCTCCATTCCAGGACCCCAGGATCATGACCTGAGCTGAAGGTAGACACTTAACTGTCTGAGCCACCCAGGCACCCCAAAGGTTAAGAAATCAAAATTTAAGAGAAGACAAAACTTTACAATAACTTCATATATAATCCATAGTTAAAGAGCTGGGCTGAATCAGGATTTGAGGAGACTCTCAATAAGTCTAATACTAATAAGTAATACTTAACCAGTTAAGGAAGCTTATCACTCTAGAAACAAAGAATGTTTACTTGAAGTCTGAAATGGAATAGGTAGGATTCATTCCAAAGAGGTCATAATGATGCATGTATTGTAAAATCCACATTAAAAATAGAAAAGGAGGTAAGCACAATATGTGAAACTATTTAATATATGCTAGCTTGTCCAAATAGTAAAACGATTGGGGAGGGGTGCTGAGAGCGAAGGAAATTGCTTTATATCAGTGTAAATTCAATTACTCACCTGACATGTAAAAAAACAAGGCCGGATCAGATTATGCTGGAAAAAGGGCAAATAGAACTTGAATGAATAACTTTTGATGAAACAAAAAAGATATGGCAGAGAAGGGAATGAGCTATGAGCTAAAATTAACTGTAGAAATTGATGGTCCTTGAACGTCAGTGGGATCCACCCTGTTTATGGCCAGAAACTAGATTTATATATAGTTTGTAATGTCAAGATATCAGAAGTATAGTGACTGCCATAGGTAAAATCCAAATATTAATAGGCCCTGGAGATGGGGACTTGCAAATACAGAGCCAGAGGATGCTATAATTTCACTACCTCTATCCTTAAGATAGTCCCAGAAAATAGTGGATTACTTTCCATCTGATAATAAAAATAGAAACAGTGTCTGTAATTTCACAAGGGAAAAAGATGGCACCAAAATGACAGCAGCTATGTTCACAGTTGGATAAGAAGTCAGATTTTTCTATTCTGATCCCAATGAAATGCGGAACAGTAGAAAATCCTACTCTATTCCTCACACAATGGCAAGATGAATACTTCTAAATGTCTTCACTCAAAATAAATCAATACAGGCTTACAGAAGCAGCATTTTCAGGAGAACGACTGGGTCTGATAATAATGGTTATATTGAATATATCAATAGTCATAATAAATTTAGTTTATTATTTATTTCAAAAGTTGAAAAGTTTATTTGCACTTTAGGGATACAAAAGGCATTATATTAAATACATGGTGAAGATCGATTTATTGAGTTAGACCTCAAGGGGCAGCAAGAAGGTAAATGTGGTGAGTACACTTTAAAGACCAGACAAAAAGGCAAATAAAAACATCAGGAGAACATTGCCCTGAAATATTTATTCTCCACCCATCAAACTATGAAAATAAAGGGGAGGAGAAAAAAGAGAGTGGTCTTAAGTTTAAAAAACAACAAAAACTACCACAGAACAAAAACATCTAAGTTATTCCTTTCTCAAAGTGTTGACACTTTCAATAGACCAACAATTTGGTGGAAACTATTTTTCTCATGAAACTAAACGTGTTTGCGTAGCAAGGGGAGGAAAAGCTTTAAAAATCCTTTAATTTGTCTGTGTTAAATAGCTGATCTGCTTAATTTTATTTTTTTTTAATTTTTTATTTTTTTTAAAGATTATATTCATTTATTCATGATAGAGTAGAGAGAGAGAAAGAGGCAGAGACACAGGCGAGGGAGAAGCAGGCTCCATGCCGGGGGCCTGATGTGGGACAAGATCCCGGGACTCTAGGATCACACCCTGGGCCGAAGGCAGGTGCTAAACCACTGAGCCACCCAGGGATCCCCGAGGTGCTCAATTTTAAATCAAGATATTTTATCTTCAATCTCTGGCATTTCAATTTTCTTAATGTACAAATGGAGTGTGCCAGGACACACACCAAACAAGAGAAAGCATTGCACTAGAAAATTTTTAGTTCTAAGTGGTGAAAACCCATCTCAAACTAGTGTAAGTAGAACAATGAGGGAAGAGGGTGTAGGGAACAGTGCTTTTGGCTCAGGCCCAACCTGGTTTCCAGGGGTTCAAACACTGTGTCACCCCTGCATGGGTTCTACTTCGCAGCAAGTCAGTCACTGGCAGTTTTAATCTTTACTCATCCACCCAGCTTATTACCCCTGTAAGGAATCTCTCCTTTCCATAGTTTGAGGAAATGAACAGGGAAGGCTCTGATGAGCTTGGTTGGTGTCCTCAGTCCTTCTCCCAGGTCCTGGAGCCAGGAGATTGAAATGCTGATTCGGGGGGCTGCCTGCAGCCATGTGGGAGTGAGAATGGAATGGGGAGGTCTTGGTGCTCACCGGAAAAAAACCAAGTGGCCTCTAACATATCTCATGGTTACGAGAGCTCTATATGTAAACTGAATAAGAAGCTCTGAGTTTAGTCCTCACTCTATTAATTACTGCCTCGTAGCTAGTTACCCAGTCACCTTAACTTCAGTTACCTCGGAGCTACAAACATAGACAGACAGCTGTTCTCACCAGGTGACAGAGGATTCTGTTCATGGAATGACAATGCCAAGACAACAAGTTTCCTAGTTCTACATCTACCCCACCGGCTACCTCCTCTGGTCTTCTGTTGCATTCTCCCCCATAGTTGATCTCTGAATGAGAAAGATCAGTGCTCTACCCCATACCCATCTTTTGTCTTTCTCCAGCTGCAACATCTCTTTAAATGACCTCATCCTCTCTCATGGCTGTAGTATTCTACGTCCATCCTACATACCTATCTCTAATTCTGACCTTTCCCAATGATTCCAGATTCATAGATCCAAATATCTACTTGATATTTCCACAGGCACATTTAATAGCCCCAAGGAGGACTTCTGATATCACAGGCTCTCAATCCCACCTCCTCCCTCCTGTGTGCTGCCCACGTTCGTAAATTGCATTGCAATTCATGCAAATACTGAAGACAAAAATCTAGGAATTATTCTCGCCGCTGTTTCTTCATCCTTCAAATCCATGTTATTGGCAAGTCACATAAATTCTGACTTTCAAAACTTAACTCAAATTCATCCTCTTTCTATCTCTACTTGTTAACATCCCAGCTCTAGAAACCCTTGCCTCATTGGCTTGACTATGAGCCTCCTAATTGATCTACCTTGCCTTCCTATATCCTATGCTCTGCAAAACAGCTATTCTTGTTAAAATATACCTTAGCTCACATCACTCAAAACTCTCACATCTCGCTCTCCTTCCCAACACACTTGGAGTAAAAACCTTCATCTCTAATATTACCTACAAAGCTGTACTTGCTCTGGCCCCCAATGTCTTTTAGATCTGACCATTCCTGTCCCCCACCCACATGGGGTCATTCTTACCGGCCACTCCTTTTGCCTACTCTTCATCTTCCTCTTATCAAGAGGGATACCTTCTAATCACCTATCGCTCTAAATATCACCTGTACAGAATGTTGTCATCCAGGAAAAACTCTCCTTTTATTTCTCAACTATTCACTCAATACATCTGAACTCCAAACGAGTATGGGTTTTTCCCACATGAAGCAATTCTCCGATTCTGACCAACACCAGTGGGTGCTCTAAATTCATTCAGTTCTGACACTGTCCACCAGTTAGCATGAGATCACACAAATTAGGGGCTCAGTCCCATAAGGTGACCCCAACCCAGACTTCAGATGCCAGTCAAAAGTCTAAGTGGTTACCTGTGCTTCTGAATGTGCTTAGAAATCAAAGGCTCCCACATGATGAGAGAAAAACTCTCTAAAGGCCTGATACATAGGGAAGCCATTTGGATTTCTTTCTAAGTCAGCATGATTTTATGTAAACGTTGTTTAAACCAAAGGGCTAATTTATGGCCCACCAAGCATACATTGTGTATCTGCCTTGTAACTGAGTAGCCTAGAGGAATAGCCATCAAGATAGCCATCAATGCTCCTACTACTCCCTGCATTCCTTGATGTTAAAACTCATGATTCCTGCCTATATGTTAATCTATAATCTTTTGAGCTTTTACAAGATGTAAAAAAATATTTAACCTGTAAAAACTGTTCATTTTCCAGTTTCTTCCCTGCAAAGAGCATGCTTCCTGGGCAATTGTCCAGACTTGAGCTCCAATAAAACTTTCTTTTTTTTTTTAGAGATTCTAAAAGGTTTCTTCATTTTGCATCGATACACAGCCACCTCTCTGGGTTTGATTAACTTGCTAGAGCAGTTCACAGAACTCAGAAAAACAGTTTACTTACTAGATTACCTATTTATTACTACAAAGGATTTTAAAGGCTACAAATGAACAGTCAAATGAAGAAAACATAGGGCCATGTCTGGAAGTGTCCTAAGCACAGGAGCTTCTGTCCCTGTGGAGTTCGGGAGATGTCAAACTTGTTCTCTAAATTGGAAGCTCTTCAAACTCCATCCTTTCTGGGTTTTTAATGGAAGCTTGATTATATGAGTATGATTGATTCAATCATCAGCTATTAGTGATTAGGTCCATCTCTAGCCCTCCTCCTTGTCTTGGAGGTAAGAAGGGGTGGGCTGAAGGGTGTGGCTGAAAGTTCCAATCATAATTTGGTTGATTCCCCTGGCCATCAGTCCCCTTACTCAGTAGCTTTCCAAAATTCTCCTTATTAACATAAATACTGCGTGGTTGAAAGGGATGTGTCATGAATAACAAAAGACACCTCTTTTGCTCTTATCATTTAGAAAATTACAGGAGTTTTTAAGAGCTGTGTGCAAGGACAGGGTGGAGACCAAATATATATTTGTTATAAATCTCAGCATCACAATTGTTCTCCAATGATTCATTCAAAAATGGCCAACCACTCTCACTCTTTTATAAGAGTCTGCAAATTATTTTTTTCTGTAAAGGACCAGATAGCAAATAGTTTGAGTTTTGCTCCCATATGTTACAACTAATTGACTGGTGTTGCAGCAGGAAAACAGTCCTAGATGGTATGTAAAGAAATAAAACTTTATTTGCAAAAACATTTTGCCAATGCCTGCTCAATTACATCAAGCTGTTTTAATTCTCTGTTTAACAGCATCTTATTTGTGCACTGTGTTTTCACACATTCAAATGTAAACTCTGCCCAAATATCCTTGAAAGAGCACCCCAGGAGAAATAAGCTGGACCACTATGCTATCATCAAGTTCCCCCTCACCACCGAGTCAGCCACAAAAAAAAAGAAGAAGAAGAAGAAGAAGAAGAAGAAGAAGAAGAAGAAGAAGAAGAAGAAGAAGACGACGACGACAAAACACACTTGTGTTCATTGTGGTGTCAAGGCCAACAAGCACCAGATCAAACAGACTATGATGAAGTTTTATGATATTGATATGGCCAAGGTCAACACCCTGATCAGGCCCGATGGAGAGAAGAAGGTAAATGTTTAACTGGTTCTCGACTATGATGCTTGAATGTTGCCAACAAACTTGGGATCATCTAAGCTGAGTCTAGCTCGTTAAATCTAAATATAAATTTTCACCATAAAAAAATAAAAATCAACTCTGTGAAAGCAGCAGCAAGTTTGATTATCTCCCTCAACTTTTTATTGCTTGCTTTCCCTAACACCTAGCGATTGGAGCATAAATGGAGCTTGGTAAATGGTTGGAGGGATGGATGGATGGATGGAGATGGATGGATGGGTAGATGGATGGATGAAACTGATATATAAAATTCAAAACACTAGAAAAACTAAACATCTCAGAGTGTTTACCTGATTTTTCATTAGGACAAGAAAGATTAGGAAATTATTAGTATAAATAGGTGATTTTATTATTTAAATGTCTCTATTTCTTCCTTAAATACAATTAAACCACATCATGAAAGACAAAGGAAAATTTAAATTATGCTTCTGCAGTTGATATTTAACAAAATCTACTCATTTTTACTTTACATTAAGGCCCTTCACTTAAGCCAGTCATTCTCTACCTGGGTGATTTTGCCTCCCCGGGGACATTTGTAATTGTTTGGAGAAATATTTGATTTTACAACTTGGGAGGAGGGGGTACCACTGGCATCTAGAGGACAGAGGCCAGGGATGCCACTAAACATCCTACAATGCACAGGACAAACCCCCACAACAAAGAATGAGCTAGCTCAGAATGCAATGGTGCTGAGGGCCAGAAATCTCACCTCATGCTTATTTTCCATGAAAATAGGTCTTTGTTTTTAGGGACATTTTATGGACTTTCGGATTCTGTAGACTACTTTTGAAAATTTGCAAGAAATCCGGTTTTATCTACTAAAATCTGTACGTTTTGTATAAGATACAAAGCAATTCAGAAAGGTACATATCAGTTGGGGAAAAAGAAGACAAACCTCACTGTCACATTTGCATGCCAGGAACATCCAGCCAATCTGATAATCTCCTTAGAGGAGTCAGACTTCAGCCTGCCTGTTCATACAAGGTTAAGTGCCTACTGCATTTCATGATACTCATTGGCCAAATGACAACAATGACAGTAAATTTGAGCTGACATCCTATGGCAGCAACAAAACAGGAAAGGAAGGAAGGAGCATTCCAAGGGCAAGAACAATACAGCAAGTATCCTTTTATAGTTTTCATGTAAGCCTAGGACTTTGTTGTTGCAGGCTGATACCGTCCATTGTTGAGTTAAACTGGCCCCATGCCACATTATTTCAACAAGTTAAGCTCAAACAATAGCTATAATTTCTTGATAGGTGATGCTAGAAATAATATTACACTTACTTAGATTTTTTTTAGATCTCAATAGAATATAGCAAGAATCTGTTGGTATAAATAAAGACCCATTATTTAGGAATACAAAGAGAAACTTCCACAGCCATTTACTCATACTTACCTCACACAGCAGGGGAGCAGGTGAGTGTGTGTGTGTGTGTGTGTGTGTGTGTGTGTGTTGAGTGGTGGGGAAAGTGTATCTAGAAGACAAACAAAGGCAATGTTCCGCACATGTTGATGCTGTTCATATCATTAAATAAATAACAGGGATTATACACGAACAATGTATAATTACGTCTTCGTGAACCTCCACAATGTTTCATTATTCAAATTCTACTCCTATCTCTATGATTATTCCTTCCCTGCCACCTTCCCAGGGAGCTCTTCCTTTTGTTTTCTCATGTGAATATTTTTTAAAGTTCTGCCTTTGGTTCCCTCTTCTAATTCTGTATTTATTTTAGGATTTTATCTACTCTAACGGCTTCAACTATTGCTTTCCTGCCAGTGACTTTCAAGCCTTTACCATTTCTCTCCATTTCTCACCTACTTCAGGAATATCTGTTCTTCGATTTTAATAGCTAGGGATGCATCTGTCTGGAAATCCTGTTGGTTGCCTTAAATTGCGTAAGTCCAAAACTCAGCTCATAGTTTCTTCCTTTGATATGGATTTTTTAAAAAAGATTTTATTTCTTTATTCATGAGAGACACCCAGAGAGAGAGAGAGAGAGAGAGAGAGAAGAGAGGTAGAGACACAGGTAGAGGGAGAAGCAGGCTCCATGCCGGGAGCCCAATGTGGGACTTGATCCTGGGACTCCAGGATCACAGCCTGGGCCGAAGACAGTGCTAAACCGCTGAGCCACCCGGGCTGCCCATTATGAATTTTTTTGCACTGACTCCCATCTCATCCATCTCATTGGGTGACGCAAAATATGGAAGTCACCCCAATCCTTCTTTCTCCTTAAGGTACAATTTCCAATCCGTCATAAAATTCTACTCTTTCCTTCCAAAATATTTCTTTTTTTTTCCGAAATATTTCTTAAATGTGTACTCCTCTCCTGTCTCCTACCACCACGTTAGTCTATGTTACCACCTCAGCCTCTGATTATGATACTTTCATGTTTAAACATTTTTGATGTCATCCTATTGCTCTTAGGGTGACAGACCCTTTAACGTGGACTACAAGGATCTGTGCAGTTTAGCTCTTTCTTGCCCCCTTCACCTAGGATCATGCTTTCCTTTCTTTTACTCTGCTTCAGTGACATGGCCATCTTTCTGTTTCTCACACACATCATCCTTTCTCTCCACAAGGTGCTATAGCAGTAATGGTGCTTGTTTTTACATCTCTCTCTTTCCCTCTCCCTCTCCCTCTCCGCCCCCCCCCCCCAACACACACACTCAGACTCTGTTTTAGGAGACCTTTGCTGGCCTCTTCTTCTACTGGCTCTCACTACTATTCAGGTTTCAGATTAAGAGTCATTTTATTGGGAGAAGCACCTCCCCCCAGAGACACTGGAAAGACTTTTTTATTGTAGCCTCAAGTGTAATTAGACATCTCCCCTTTATGGTGCTTGTCACATTTGTTACGCTGTTACGCTGTTTATATTTGTTTGTATTATCAAACAGCCCAGCTGTCTTCCTTAATAGACTATAATCTGTCTGTTTGTGCTCAGCATTTTATCTCTAGCACTTTGCTTGTTTTCTGGAACATGATAGGATATCTGGAACAAAAACAATGATATGATGATATGATATGATATGATATGATATCAATAAATATTTGCTAGAAGTATGCACAAAAATTAAACTCACGTCAACCCATTAGTTCATCCCCAAATGCATATTATTTCTGAGTTCTCTTATTTTATCATGGTTGCATCGTCTACTAGATCCCAGGCCCAAATTTTCAGACTTCCATAGCTTCTCTCTCTCTCTCTCTCTCTCTCTCTCTCTCTCTCTCTCCACCTAAGCCTAATGTTTGCTAATATCATTGATTCTACCCCCAGAGCACATTTCCCAAAACCCTTCTTGTTGCCATTATTGCTCTCTCCTGGTAAGTTGTCCCATCCTGTCTCTAGGCTATTGCAAAATCATCTAGTTGGGTTCTGCATCTCATCTTTTCTTGTCCCCATCTTCCTTTAGTCTTCAAACAACATTGCTCATGATGCTTCTATGATCAAAATGATTTTAGGATTCCTGACTTCTATTCAATACAGCATCCAGCAGGCAGATTCTCTATAATCTTGACTTAATGAACATTTTCTTAATTATCTCTAAACATTTTTTATTTTCACATCTCATATTCCAAACAAACTGAATATCTCATATTCCCTGTATGTGCTTTGTTTTTAGCACTTCCAGAACTTTACTGTAATAGCTTTCCCATTTCACTTTCTATCCCTTAAGCACACATTCAACTTTCCTTTTCTAGACTACTTTCTTATATTCAAGGATTTTTTCTTATTTAGCCTTGTAGGCACTATAGTGATTAACATCGGGGCTTTGGACACAAATGATGCTTATTAGATTTAATGAATTGCTTCATTCCTTTCTCTTTTTCCTATGTAGCATTAGCTTATGAAGGGTAAATATTTTCTCATGTATTTTATCTTTCTTTCAGAGTTTTTCCACATTTTTTGAAAAGACAGCCCCCAAAAGATTATATGAAGTCTGCCTCCTTTGTCTTTTAAGGGTGCTTCATTTTTTTTTTTTTCAAAACTGACAAAGTGATAAGAGCAGGTTTTTAAAATTATGGCTTAGGAACAACAAGCACAAACACTTGTTAAAAATCTGTGCTTTTCTGAACTAGAGGATGACATGCAATTCATATACCGATCAAAGCCTGGAGAAAGATGAGGTTTATCTAAAATAATAATACACACTATAAGTACTAAAATAGTAGCCCTGGGAAAGTTTAAGTTGGCTTTCACTGCAATGGTTACCTTTTATCTCAGGAAATATTTCAACTGTTTCTTGAGGATATTAACCACGGTGTTTTTAACACTTTAGGCTAGGTAAACTTATAGATTGATTGTATTTATTTCCATGCTAGTCAACCTAGAAACTGTAATTTTGAATTGCTAACACCACAGATTTTTTTTTCTTTTCTGAAGAGACACTAAAGTAAAAAAAAAAAAAAATGTATTTTTTAACAACTCTACCAAGTGCTTTGTACATATTTTCCAGTAAGACTCTACTATATTTTAAAGCATATTTTATTTTCCATTTTAAATAGTCTTTAGACATAAACCATGTTAGTACTGAGATTCTTTTATTAAGTAGTTATTCACCTATTTTTTATATTAAATGTCTTTTATATAATTCATTGCTCTAAGCCATATGCACACACACACACAAACACACACCCTTAGGTAGAGTTAAAGTGCATACATAGTATAAAAGATTTATAGATTAAAATGAGAATATGAAAATATATGGTATAAAGTTTAAATACAATCTTTAAAGAGCCTTCCCACATGAAAATCATGGTGGTAAAACCACAAACCAACCAATGCATGGAAATCTTTCTTTTTAAGTTTCAAAGCTTTTCCAGAGAGAATTTAAAGCCACTGAAGGCTTTTCTTTGGAGTAAACTGAATGTGCATGCGTGGAAGCATCTAAAAATAAAACAGTGAATTTTTGCACCACTTTAAAATTGAACTCTTGTGATTATGAAATTGAGAGTGTTATGTTTCAAAATTGAGATACAATGTGGAAATAGATTATTATCTATTAAGATGCCTTAGTATATGGCAAGAAGAAAGTTTATTTACTTAAAAGCAAAATTATAATAAAGAAACCCTACTCTATTGAGTTTCTTTTAACATTAATTTAACATCTATTCATTAATTCTTAGGTAAAGATAATTTATGAGATAAAAAGTGTTATTTAAAACATGGACGTAATTAAAACATTGAGAAAAAAACGTTATTTTAGTAACAACTGAATTGAATTAATGGAACATCCTACTCCTTAATAACAGCAGTGACAATTATTAGTGTTATATATTTGGCAGCATCTTACAATTTTTTTATTTTGATTTATCCAGTTTATGGAACTTACTTTGCAGCATACAACTTGCCTTGGGTTTGACAGGTAGCTATCATTTTGAACACTTATTAGCTTACATTTGTTGAATATTGACTGGATACCATGCACTATGCAAAGCATTGTACTTGTATTTTTTTGAGAGAATTCTTTAATTCTTACAGCAGCCTTATGAAGTAGGTGCTATTATCCTGATTTAAAGAAACCAAGATTTATAAAAGTAAGTAACTTATTCATATCATATAGCTAGCAATTAGTATAACTTGGTCCAGACTCTAGACCATTCTGATTCCAGAACCCATGCTTCCAACTCTCTCACAACATTATTGACTCCCTAAACAAGATTTCCTGATCTAAGACTGTTACAATGGTTAATCCTAACAAAGACATGAACTATGAAATGTTATCTCTACACTAAAAATTAAAATCGTGGCTCAGATAAATCAATTAGCTTGTACTTATGAGTTATACCTGAAGATAAAAACCATGATTTGTCTAAATTTAGAGCCCATGCTGTCTTCACTATAGCAGTCCAACTAGACTTTCAACAAGGATGGAAATGGAAATGATCTCTCTTGGCTCTCTAATAATGTAGCCACATGTGGCTATTGGAACACTTGAAAGATGGCTGATGCTACTGAGAAAATATGTCTTAAATTTTACTCAATTTTAATTAATGAAAATTCTAATTCAAATGCTACATGTGGTTAATGGCTGATACCACACAGCATGACCAGGATTGAACTCTATTATCCTGACCTCCTATGCAGTATTTAAGAAAACTTTATGAAAAAAAAATTGATGAACTTAATTACTAAGTAAACCTAATTTCAAATAAATTCAATTATTCCTCATTAGTTAATCCTTTTACTCAATATAAACTGGAATTTCCAAGTAAAGTAACCCATCCATATCCAACATAGAACTCAAAAACTTTTCCTTCTCAGTGTTTCCTCTAAGTTTTTTTTTCTCTAGTTGCTTTATTTCTATTTAAATTTTTTTCAGATTGCTTGAAAATAAAACAATACACATTACATCATGTTTGAAAAATATTTTGCTGTGCATCTTTGACAATCTATCCTTTTATTTTTCTAACATCTAGAAAATGTGAGCTCCATCTCCAATCTTTCTGCAGTAAATCTATTTTGTATTTTACTGGTCATGTTGTGACATTCACAGATCAGTAAATCCCAATTGGGAGGACTAAGGGTCAGAGATGAGGCAGTTAAGTCAAAGGGGATTGAATTTAATGTCACAGTTCCTAGTCTGGGCAAATAACCCAAGGCACGAAGCTTTTGGTTTTTCACTCTTCTAGTAACATGAGAAAACAATTGAAAGGCTTACAAAATTAAATATTTCCCCAGGCTAAGGTCTGTGACAAAAGTTATTGGCAAATGAGATACCTCAGTACCAGTCTAAGCTGCCTACCTGGTGGTAAGATCCTTGTCCCCTTAAACGACCCTCAGTAATACTGTAGGACTGGAGGTTATATCAAGATGTGATTTATTTCTTAGAATTCATCTTAGAATTTGGTAGGATATCAATCTGGGCTTCTGAGAAACAGCAAATAATACAACTATCCTTTAGCTTGTCAAATTGCTGTAGACCCTCCAGAATCCTGTCCTCCAGAATCCAGAGGGTACTCCCAAAGTCACCTGATTGGGAAGAGGTATAGATCTACACTAATACACATTCATACTAACTGAACAGTTTCTATCATGTACATTTCCCTGATTTTTCTTAGAATCCAGGTAACTTTGCATCTCTTGAGTGCCTGGCTGGCTCAGTCCTAACAGCATGTGACTCTTGATCTCTAGGTCTTAAGTTTGAGCCCCACATTTGATGTAAAGACTACTTAAGTAAATAAATAAAATTTTAAAAAAGATTTTATTTATTTATTTATTTATTTGAGAGAGAGAAAGAGAGAGAGAGAATGGATGGAGAGGCAGAGAGGGAGAGCATCCCAAGCCGACTTCCACTTGACCTCCAGGACCTGGGGCTCAATATCTCCACTGAGAGATAATGACACCAGGTGAAACCAAGAAACAGACACTTAACCAATGAAGCTACCCAGATACCCCAATAAATATAAAGAATAGCAAAATGAAACATAAATTTGCATTTAAATAAAAGAAGAAGATGAAAATGGCATCTCTCTTATCTTTGTTATTTAAAAACCAAGCACCAAAACAAAACAAAACAAAACAAAACAAAAACCAAGCACCATTCTCCTCATCATAATCATTCTCTTTAGGTCTTTCTTTTTTTTTAAAAACCTGATTCCAGTTTAACATTAAGTCAAAAATTCCTAATGTAACTGGTATGTCAGCAGGATGGAGAAGATTTCAAAATCATTAGCTGTATTTCTTGTCATTCACCTCTCCAGACCGGATAATGGAAACTCACTGGTTTTCTGTTTGTGTTCAAATCCTGACTCTGATTCTTGCAAGCCATGGCTTTGGTCAAGTTGTTTTAATTCTCTTAGTCTTGGCTTCTTTATCTCGAGAATGAGTATGATAATGATACTAGATGGAGTTGCTTTAAGAATTACATGAGATAATTTATGTGAATTACTTAAAAATATAATTTGACAGATTAAAACACTTAATAGATAGCATCAGTTCCTTCTATTGTGTCCATGTAAATAGATGTAGGGAAACTAATCACAATTAATAAGAACACACTTTAGTCTATTAAAATGTACAGTATTGAACATTCAGCCAAAACCAAGGAAAAATCTTTTAGAGTATCTATAAGGAATTAAAACTGAAGATAGGCTGCTAATCACTGAAAACACATTTTTCCTACTATTCGAGGAATAAATAAAAATATTTTTCCTACTATTTGATTTCGAAACAAAAATGAATCAGAAGTAATTGGCAATGTTTTTTCCTGAGGCTTTACCTGGAGCTAGTTAATGTCAATTTGTATATTTTCAAGAAAGAAAGAATTCTCAGTGTATGAAGTATTGAGAACGAAGTACCACTTCTTATTGATCAAATCAATTCTTCTTCCTAGTTTTCTTTATTTTTTATTTTTTTGTATTTGCTCAAGGCAGTCTTCCTAAAGTCCAAACAAGTGTTCATTGTGGGCATGAAGTGAAACCCCAGCCTCTCCACCACATGTAAGTAGTAATTAGACCAGGCTTGTATGTGTAGTTAGGTCTCAATCAACCCTGATGACAAAGCCTATCTTGACATATCCTCCAAACTCAGAGATTATCTCAGAACTGCATCTTTATAAAGTTCAACATATAGTTCTGCAACACCTTCAATCAGGATAGTTTTCCTACATTTTTACAGGAAAGTGTATACTTTTATCTTTGTGAAAATTTAGCCATGACGTTTCCATGAAATGTTAGATTAACTCATTCTTATTTTCTAGAATAAAGCAGGAAAGAGGGTTTAGAAAAGCAAGAAACATGGAATTATAATAATGTATATCCTTTCTCTTTGCATACTAGTGTACTACACTGTAAACATTTGGGTACACACTGAATGTCAGCAATCAATGTCAGTAACATTGCAGGTTCCTCAAACCATATAGCCTAAGATACATAACATCCTACCTGTTTTGATTAAAAATTGAAAATACTATTTAAAGCAATAAAATCCACTTCAAAACTGACATAAAGGGCAGCCCAGGTGGCTCAGTGATTTAGCACTGCCTTCAGCCCGGGGCTTGATCCTGGAGACCCGGGATCAAGTCCCATGTCATGCTCCCTGTGTGGAGCCTGCTTCTCCCTCTGCCTGTGTCCCTGCCTCTCTATCTCTCTGTCTCTGAGTGTCTCTCATGAATAAATAAATAATATTTTTTTAAAAAAAACTGACATAAAAACATATCCAGAAATCAAGATAAAGTGTTCATGGAATCCAAGTGCTATCTGAGTTAAATTGACTTTTTCAGAAAAGTTTAAAAGATGGCAATGTAATTATTTCTGAAAACCATATAATAAATTAAAGGACAACTTTACAGTTGTAAATATCTGAAAGATGTCAAAAGAATAAGTTATTCTCAGTAGGGAAGATTTGGTTGCATGCTTTTGTCTTAACATTCAATGTAAAATGTAATAAATTATCAAAATGTTAACTGTGGTTCTTAACAAACACAATATACCACTACCTGTTGAACCATTTTTCTTAGAAAACTCAAATTTTTGTTTAAGTTAATAGTATGTCCAGCTAAAAACAGACTCCTTGCAGCTAGAAGTGGCTACATGACTAGACCATAAAATGTATGAGAAGATCCTGTGAAAGATACTCCTTTACAAACAAAAAGGCGGAATCTTGGTAAGATACAGCACTTTTGCCATTTGCACATTCCATGGCCTGGAACACAGATATGATGGCTAGAGGGGTAAGGTCAATCTTGTAATCATGAGGATAAAAGACTATACGTCTAAAATGGTAAGAGCAGGAAAGTAGGAGCCTGAAGAATTGACAACATCGTGAAGCTGTTTCAATTGTCAAGGCTGCTACCCTCAGACACCTTGTTGCATGAGAAAAATGAACAACCTGATTAAGCCCCAGTCAGTTGTGTTCGTTGTAGAATGCAGCCAAATGCAAACCTAACAGATCCATACACTATGGAATCACAAACATTATAAGGGGTGATGTTTAATTATTTGGGTCAGATGAATTACAGAATGAAAAATGACAATGCAGAAATGGAAAAGAGAAATCATGATTTCATACTTTTAATATGTGCATGTTCTCTTATATATACTCTAATTAGTCTATTACAAAATATTTCAGCATTTTTGCAAACTTTCAGTCATTCCAAAACAATGTTTGGGTTTTTTTAATGGGTTAAAGCAGGCTACTCGATCATCAAGTAGATGGTAAACTCTTTCTTAGTTTGCTCAAATCTAAAGCAGAGTGGTAAAAATTATCAAAGTCCTTAGGTTAAAGAGATCAAATCAGAAGTACTGGACTATAGAGAAAATTGACTTTATGCCTTCTTTGTAATTATCTCTTTATTCAATAGAAACATGACATAGTGATAGAATTTCTGTTAGTTAAAAGCAGCATTTGAGAACATTTACTAATCGACAAATAATTTCACATATGAAAATTTAAAAAATGAGATTGGTTGTAAAAAGAGCAGGAGGGGTTGCTTCATGACACATCCAGTATTTCTTTTTTAAATAAAATCTTTATTCTCTAATCTGCATTTATATATACATTTAATGATGATATTGTGTGTAAATGAAGTCTCCCATTTCTTATGAAAAATAAAAGTAAGATTTAATTTCTATCATAAGAAAATCTTTTGAAAAAAACACTCTGAGCATCCTCTGTACATATTTCCTTATGTGTAAGACAGATAGGAGATTATTTCTACCCCATAGGGTTGTTAAATGGCATATGTTTAAGCACATCAAACATGTCTGGCACAAAGCAAGCATGTGGAAACAATAAACTCTAGACTGAGTCTGTTACTTGAGTAAGAAACAAATTTCTATGGTGTTGAGACTAAAATTTGGGAGCTACGTTGATATTTGTTAGTCAGTTGTCCAAAGTTTTAGGAAAGTGATTCAATAAAATTCATATTTACCACATAAGCTAAAGGTAAAATTCTGACTTTTTTCCTATGGATTAGTTATAATAGCTTGACAGTCATGTATTTTCTAATTAAATCTCAAAGACAAATTTTAACATCATTACATTATTTCTTCTATATGTTTTAAAAACATTAACTTCTATGATGTTCCCTTAGAAAACCCAATTAATTTTTGTGGGTTTGAAATTTAATTATTGAAGATGGAGAATGCATTACAGAAGCTATTATAATTCAAGATTTTTTCTTTTTTTTTTTTTTTGCAAGTGAATGGTCATAATGGAAATTTACAATTTAAAAACCAATTAAAAGGAAGGATGTTCTAATAATTGATGTTCTAGTAATTTTGCTGGTGAGCAAAAATCTGTTAATATAAGTTGGACCATCTTTCAGTTGACATTTGCCTGAAATGATACTATCTGTGATTTTAATTATGATGTTATGACCAGAGCCAATAGCTATTTCTTTTATATAAATAATTAGAATTTTATTTCAAAGCTTCTATAACTCAATTCTTAAAAGTAAAATGATGACAGTGTAAAAAAGTTGTTAATACCAAAAATCTCAGTGACCTTACTTTTTAAAATAAGAGTAGAAAAATATTTATTCTGACTTATTTTATCATATATTACTTAGATCCTAGAAGGCAGGAATCTATTTATCTTATTCTGTCCATCTATCATTCTATCCATATCAATATGCACACAGGTACAGTATTTAGTTTTCCAACTGACCCCTACTCAGAGTATGAGTGGAGCTTCTATAGTTTATTTGCTTAACTAAACATCCTTTTATATACTTTTTATTTTTCAAAATGAGCTCCAGGTGTGTATGACATTGGCAGTAGGTCTGTGTTGTGCATTTATGTCTATATATGCATGATTATGATTGTGCATTTGTATGTGGAAAAGGATAGATGAGAACTCTTACTCAACACGTTTGGGTGCCCCATCTTCTTGGAGATACTTATAGAGAAGTGAAGAATTATAGGTCTCTGCTTGAAGTATCTTAAAACATTATTATTTTCTTTTTTTGGTAATAATAATTAGTGCTCATCTTAAGGGCATAATAATACGTTTGGTTTTGGCATTAATAATTCTTTTAATATAGTTTCACTGTCCTGTTATGTTGAAAAGAGTCAATGGTTAAATTATGTTAGTCTGGGAAAGAGATATGTAACCTGTTCACTTGCTGCGGGAACTACATTTTCTTTTTCTTTTTTTTTTTTTTTGTCACTGAATTAATCTATGTAAGAAAAAGAAACTTTAAAAATGACTAAGACAATGTATACTTATCAAATAGTATTTTAGGAAAATACTAAATAGTGTTAAAGATGTTGGTCATAATTCTATCACCAAACATACTTTGCTAATATTTTGAGGTGTTTTCTCTCTACTTCACCACACACATTTTTTTGCCTTGCTAATGGTATTTGAATCATTTACACATTTTTGCATCATTGTTTTCCAGATAACATTATATCAGACTTGCTTCATTAAAATTACACTTCAAAAAGAAACACACACACAAGGCACATAGGAGTATATACTCTCTAAATACCATTTTGCCATCTTGCATGTTAATGCCTTAAAGCAATCTGTGATGAAGTGCATTTATATTTCTCCAACTGTTCTTTATAACACATTTTCTCTCAAAAATTACCCGATTCTCTGGTTCAGAATCCATGTCACTCCATCACCACTTATCTTGCCATATATGGGCAGGTTTACACAAGGTTTACTCATGGTTATGTGTCAGACTAACTTCTAATGCAAACATACTTTTAAATAAATTATCTGTGGTGGTTATGCCACATTTCTATTCCTGATTGTTCACATAGCCCTCCCTATGCTTGTTCTTTCTTCTTTGGCTTCAATTTTCATTCATTTACTCATTTGGAGAATATTTATGGAGTCCTTCCACATGCCAGGCAATGTGCTAGACACTGGGCTATGATGAATAGGACACAATTTTTGACACTAAATTACAATATAATGTGGTAGGTGTCAATTGGCACAAATAGAAGGTATTATGGCAGAAAGAGTACAAGCTGTCAGCCTGGTCTCAGGTAATCAAGGATTGCTTTCTTGAGAACATGGCTTTATCAACGGAATACTGCCGGCCCAGGATATGGCTGATGGCCAGAAAAGGAAGATTTAGTTGTTATGAAGGATTTCCTCAGATATAAATTTAGTAACTCAGGTAGATTCAGGAATGAGATATTCTACAACTGGGATGATGCAAGGTGTTGAGGAAGGAGTAACCGAGCTCATTCAAAGATTAAGGAAGAAGCTGGCAAATTCATTTAGCTACAGAGAGCATCTCTGAACCTGCATAGGCCACCCAAGGCATCGTGCCTAGTGAGCATAGGAAGCTCTCACAAACATGTATTCTTTGATATCAGTTGCTTTAGCCTAATGGGTGGGGTATTTGCGATGAGGTACTGGATGTTAGGAACTTTCTATCCCTAGGAGAATAGGACAGGAAGTATGGAGACAGGATTCAGGCTTGGGAAAGGCTTTGAATTCAATAGGCTTCACTGCCAAAGACAAGAGCACTGGAGTCTAGAAAAATTACACAATAGAATCTTAGGGGAGGAATCCAAGGCTGAATCTTGTCAAATAGCCTGGATCAACATGCAGTGCTCAGAAGGCTCTATGATTGGGAAGGCGACACATTTTAAGCACCAGCTACACCGAATCTAGGACTTGGTTAGCGATAGTCTTTCCTCCCCAAATCGAGTATGCTTGCACACTCCAAGCTGTTTTTCCTCTGTCTGTAATCCTTCAAAACAGAAAACTGTCAAGATTTAGTAATATTTTCAGGAAAATGCTGTTAAATGATATGCTAAGAGCAAAGAGGGGAAACAACTAGGAAAGCCTTATCAGAGACACAGTTTCACAGAGTCTCCTAGTTTTCTTGAATTAGAGGAGTGGGCTGGGTGTATTCCAAGCTGTCTGGTAGAAGCCAGGATCTTTGGAAGAGCGGGGGTGGGGTGGGATGGGGTAGGTGTCTCTGGGAAGGAACAGGGGAAGAACAGGACTCTACATGCTGCTAGTCACACTTGGTGAGCTCTGACAGTAGGTGTTGACTTTGTGAATGCACAAGCTTAGGAACTGAGTAGATTTTGAGATTAATTCTCTCCCTAACTTCCATTATAGTAAATAATTTCTGCTGAAGGGCTTCAAAAAAGAATCTGAGAAGGACATAAGAAATTCCCACAGACTATTTATCTCAGGAATTCACTTCCTGACTCAACAATCCCAGTCTATTAAGCAACCGGCAGAAGCTCAGGCATGGTATCTATGATTCCCGTGAGTAGTCACATGCACGGACTTCCCCTGACCACGAATTTTCCCTGACCTTGCAATCCTCTTAGAGTTCTTTATTATTAAGTTTCTAAAAACAAATTGTCTAATTAATATATATTTAATATAAAACATTGTGAAGGCTAAGAATAAATGTATAGAGGGAGGAAATATCTCCCTGTAATTATACTGACTACAATTTAACATGTGAAGGATCTAAGGGTTTTGCGTCTATATTCTTTTTTTTTTTTTTTAATTTTATTTATTTATGATAGGCACACAGTGAGAGAGAGAGAAGCAGAGACACAGGCAGAGGGAGAAGCAGGCTCCATGCACCGGGAGCCCGAAGTGGGATTCGATCCCGGGTCTCCAGGATCGCGCCCTGGGCCAAAGGCAGGCGCTAAACCGCTGCGCCACCCAGGGATCCCTGCGTCTATATTCTTAAAAGTAAAACTCTCTGAAGCAGTGTAGAAAATCTGAGACCCTGTGTGTGTGTGTGTGTGAGGACTTTTCATTTACCTATAAAATTATTCAGAGAAGTGAAATGAAATTGAGACTGATCTGAAGAGCAACTGGATTATCTGTTCTTGATCTTTCAAGTGCCAGCATAGTTTCTACCAAAACCTATATAATGTTTGGGAAAAGGCTATTTCTAAAATCATGGTTCATTCATACAATGGAATACCATGCTTGCAGTATGGAAGGAAAAGTCAAAAAAAGGGTCTTTATTCATTAACATGAAATAATATTCAGGATACATCAATTGAAAATAAAATTAAGTGGTATAATAGGTTATTATGTGCTCATATTTGTGTTCAAAAGGAGATAGGCAGATCTATAGATGGATAATGTATATACTTGTATATCTAGAGGGTTTTTCAGCAGAATATACAAAAAACTGATAACTGATAACAGTAGCTCCTTGTGGGTAGGTTGGGAGAGGAGAAGGTTGGGGAGGATGCAGAATGTGGGTGTTGGGTTGCTGGTGGTGGGGGGGGGAAGACTTAATTCTTATTTAATCGCCTTTCCTTTGTTGGATATTTTTAGTATATAAATGTGTAATTTTTATTAAAAATAGTTTAAAAATATTAGTCCATGAACCTTATGGAATGGCATAGATTTTAATCTAAAACTACTTCTTTAGCATATGTTTATTATGAGGTATCCAAGTAATTACTTAGCATTGAACATGTAAATTAAGACTATTGTTTGCCCATTTCTAATATACTCAGTACTTAAAGAAAATGAATCTATGGGAGATTACAATGCAAATTTAGGGAATAATATAGTAAATTCTACCCTTTCAGGACAAAAGTTTCTGTGATCTTAAAAATTATCATTTAGAAGTTCAAAACCTTGTTAGGCAATCTCTAGGGTATAGCCATCCTCTGTTTATTTTCCATTTTTTGTACTATTGGGCATTTAGATAAACTTCACTTCATCCCTCACCTGTGTTGCCAAAACGGAGGCCTCCTCGGAATACCATCATTGTGCAACCTGAAAAAAAAAAACTGTAAGATACAATTTTATCCCTTTTGGAAGTGCAGTATGTACTGGATGTGAATTGCTGCTTCCCTAAAACAATTGATGACATTGACTTTGTGAATCAAGAGAGATATAGGGTACATTCATTTGCTTGTTTTTAGTCCTCTGAAGAAAAAATATAGCATTTCAAGACCTTATCATTCATTGTAAAGATAATTGCAATTTAATATTCTGACTAATTCTCAGATAATTCTTGGTGATAGCCCATGGAAGTAGCCTATCCATTAAATCTTAAGAGATTGGCCCTTTTTTGGACTTATATATTTAAGAATATATTTCTCTTCTACGATTTAAAGTCTCTTATTTTAAAGGCTACAAATAGGAGATGAATCTTAACTAAGGAAATTTTGTCTCATTGTGGAAAATATGCTGAAGTGCCAAGAAATGATATTTCATTGGAAACATTACCTGAGCTTTGATAGAACAAAAATATGTCCTGGCACTGAGGAAGCAGATGGATGGGATGGGGAGGGGATTTGACTGAAATCATCTATCTTTCCACTAAGAATTTTTTTCCTTAGTTTTCTGACTCTAGATTTTTTTTAAATATTATTTTTGATTGCCTAAGCATACCCATCTTTAGTGAATATTTAGTCTTTGCCAGGCTGCCTCAGCTTGGTCTAAAAAGTAAATCACATTATGGTAAGACTATAGAAAACCATATATATAACCAATTTGTAATCCTGCAGACCAAATACGCTTTACATAGCAGTTCTACGTCTGAGGTCATTTTTAGAAAATCTGACCCACATCTTAGAACCTTTTACTAGTTTTAAAAATATTTCAAAAGAATTGTGATCTGCCTGGCTCCTAGAAGCCTCAAACTCACAGTGTCCAAAATTAAATTCAATATTTTCCTCCACTAACTGTCCCATAGCTCCCTTTCCTGCTGTGTTTCTAATCTCAGCAAAGGGCTCTACTCTCACTTACTCTGTCTCCTCCACCTCATCCTGTCAAACTGACCTCAGCTTCTCTGAGAGCCACTCCTTTCTTGTCTCCTGTTAACGTCAACCTAAAGTTCCAATAATATTGCCTGAACACTGCAACAGGTTAATAATTAATCTCTTTGTCTTCAGTTTTTTCAATTAAAGTCCATTCCCACAAATTCTCTTAAGACACAGATATGACCCTGTTGCTTCCTTCAAATAACTTCTTTGTGAAAGGTTCAAGACTCTTCACCAGCTAACATGTGCCCAACTTTCCATGATCAAATTTTATCCTGTTTTCCATATGTATTCTGAATTCTCAGGCACAATACACAGATGACCATTGCTTTCCTGAATGAACCATTTTCTTTTATGATTTCATGGAGTTGGAAGTACAATTGAGCAAGTAAGAGTCCTAGCAAAGAATTTCTGCAAATATCCCCGGGAAAAGACACAACAATAAATAATTAATAAAAAAAAAAATACTTGTGGGAAAAACTAGGCTTACCCTCTAAAGAAAACAAAGTATAAATATAAGAAAATTTTTTTCTGGGATCTGTGGGTGGCTCGGCGTTTAGCGTCTGCCTTTGGCCCAGGGTGTGATCCTGGAGTCCCGGGATCAAGTCTTGCATCGGGCTCCCCACAAGGAGCCTGCTTCTCCCTCTGCCCGTGTCTCTGCCTCTCTCTCTCTCTCTCTCTCTCTCTGTGTGTGTGTGTGTCTCATGAATAAATAAATAAAATCTTAAAAAAAAACAAAACCTTTTTTCCTTCAAAGATGGGTATTAAAGAAAAGATTACCAAGAAATAAACCTTGGCCTTGCTAGAATGTACTTTTCTTTTTGTGAAAGTAGGGAGAAGATATTAAAGAATAATAAAGAAGATATTAAAGAATTAATATCTATTTTTGTTATTGTCCTGACCTTGAAGGGGAAAGAGGGTCCAATAAGTAATTTGCATAAAAGTGTGAAGTGCTGTCCTTTGGAAGGAAGTGATACCAAGGTAATTGAGGCAGATGAGGAAACCCACCTTTCCAAATGTCCCTTAAGTTCCAGGCAAATCACACTCGTGGCCTGGAGCTCCTGGAGGTAGCAGAGCTTTCCTTTTGAGCATGCCACTCTCTCTCTGCCTACAATGCTTCCCCTCTCTTCCTGCTAGTTTCACCCCTGTTTGTCGTTCAGGTTTCTGTGAAGCTTTCCCTATCCCTCTTCTGCTGTATACTTTTCACCATATGTTAAAGCTGCTTACTCACTTATCTCATCAGGTATGTATGCTTTCTTCAAGGGCACTTCCATATCCTTAGTATCTACCATAAAGCAAGAACTCTATTTGCTGGGTACATAAAGGAATGAATCTACCAGAAGCTCTGAAGAAAAAAAAATAGCAGCACTAGTCATTATCAGATAGGGTTCAGGGTTTATAGCCACTAATTTGAAAAAAAATTCATTTTATAATATAAATTCCAGTTAATCTGGTAAAAGTTTTCAGTCTCGTTACCATTGCAAGCGAAACCATCCATTCTCTCTTCCCATGTTCCACTTTGTTCATGAATAAGGAACTTTCGCTCTCTCAAAAATATTACAACTTAACCATTCACCTTTCTCTGACCTCTCACTTGTTCCTTTTCTTGGAAGGAGGAGTGAATTATATGACAAGTGTGATGGTAGGAGTATGACTTACATTGATCTACATTCCTTTTTTTTTTTTTTTTTACATTTCTTTTTTCTAATGCTCAATGTCAATACACTCAAGGTTGCTAACGTGTGTGACCTTTCCTCTTGAGATCTCTCTGAAGCTCAACGTGAGGCAGCTAATAGAGTGTGTGCTACTTTCCTGCTCATTCCAATGATGAGTCCTAATGCCTAGATATGTGAAGAAATGCATTTTAGTTTCAAGCAGAGAAGAGGTTTTCTAATCCAGCTTTATCAGATATAAGTTAGCAATACATTTCATGTATATCTGGCCCTACTGATTATTTTTCAAATGGTATAGAATTTGTCTGTGTGGGGTGAGAATACCACTCATAAAACCAAACAACACTTCATAAACCTCATAATGCATGTATTTAGATGTGATAAAGCAATCCTTTGGCTCCCCAGATAGCAGAGCTACTAAATGTTGGAACCAGAGTGCAACTAGGGGTTACTCTGATAAACTTTGATAAACTTGTGGGAGATATTCCATGGAGACAGGAAAATTAGATTCTACTTTCAAGAAACCTATTTAAAGACAAACAAACAAATAACAACAAACAGAAATCAGAGCTGATGAAATTTAGGCACAGCTCCTCTCTCTCACCACAGACCACTGGAAACCCCTCAGACATTCCAGCAAAGTTACTTTCTGTGGTTGGCACTGCAGTTAGGACTTGGCTTTTGCTTATATAATCATTCAGTTGGCTCCTTCATTTTACTGCTAACGCTGAATTTTACTGAGCAATTCTTTCCCTGACCTACATTCATGTAGGCTCTCTTTCCTTTGGAGATACCTCCAAATGATCAGGATAGTAGAAAAAGGCAAGATAATCTCTCTTGATCTAAGCATGATGTTTACTTCACTTTTCTGATTTAGGACAAAGATAAGACTTGGAGAAGGGGTATTTGTTTTCTCCATCCTGAGGAAGGGTCATGGCAGTTAGTTGGTCCCTGTCTCTTCATTGCATGATCAAAATCCTTCTCTGTCAAGAACTCAGATGGTATAACTCATATATGGGAAACTGCACTGTGGAAGAAAATATTCAGGTAATAGTGCTAAAGTTTCCTGGCGCCCCCCCCCCCCCAAAAAAAAAATTGGTGAGGATTAGTCAAGAGAAGTTTTGGAAACACTAGAAGAGATTACTGTTAATGTTATTTTCAGGTTTGGAGGGAGGAGGGAGAGGTAAGTTAGAAAGTATGGAGAAGGTACCTATGCGTAGACTCCCTTATGAAAAACTCAACTCTGTGTGTTTTCACTTTGGAAACTGAAAAAATACTATTTACTATAAAGCTTTAGTTTTTCTTCTTTTGTTTAGTTATCATCTTAAATTGTAGCAACACTACAGTAAAGAAAACCATTTATAGTTGCATATCTAGCATGATGGTCTTGGGGAGGTAAAGGGATGAGGTTGTAGAAAGGTAAAATGACCCGATTAATCCTCCTGATAGGAAGCAGGCCCCTGGGACACCAGGGTGGCTCAATAGTTGAGCACCTGCTTTGAGCTTAGGGCATGGTCCTGGGGTCCCGGGATCGAGTCCCACATCGGGTTCTTTGCATGGAGCCTGCTTCTCCTTCTGCCTATGTCTCTGCCTCTCTTTCTCTCTGTTTCTCATGAATAAATAAATAAAATCTTAAAAAAAAAAAAAAAGCAGGCTCCCATGCAGACGGCGTCCATCATCACAGGAAGACTGTGACCTCTGTCCTTTCCATTTAGATCCTTAAACTAGATGCAGCTTTTTTCTGAAGAACAGGGCATGATACATCCTGTTTGTCTCATACATAAAAAGATAATGCAAGTCAGAAAGGCTAATAATGAATTTTAGAAAATAAAACTGTGGTTAATTTCTAGGGGAAATATTGACTTGAATGAACATTAAAAAAAAAACAAAACAAGAACAGGGTCTTCCTCCACAATTGAGAGAAAGCAAATGATAACACAACATACACAATCACAGAATTTAGAGACAGAAAAAGCTTAGGAATTATTCGTCCTCATTCCTGGTTTTGAACCTGAGGTTTAAAGAAGTTAAGATCTTGTCCCAAGATCACCCAGTGTGTGACGGGGAGGAAGGCTGTGGAGAAGCCTAGAAACCAGGACTCCTGTCTATAATCTGTGTCCCTTAACACACGACCCTGTGCCTATTCTCAAATGGTCTCGATGAGCTGTGGTGGAAACCAGTCCATGCCTCAAATCAGCAGAGTCAAAGAAGGATCAGTTTTCTAGTGAACTGTGCCCAATGAGCTGTATGACCTGGATTTTTCCTTCAATGTCTCAATTTTTCCTTGCCCAGTTATTTTTATGACCTATTTAATAAGTCATAAAATTATATACCAAATTAAAAAAAGACTATAACTTGTAAGACTATATTATGAAGATAATGCCATCAGTAAGAAATCTTAAGTAGACTATTACTTTTTTAATTTCACAGATATCTATAAGTTCTGCTTGGGGGAGCTGGTTTGGACTGGATACAAAGACATTAGCCATACAACAATTTATCTCTTTGGCAAACCCATTTTCTTAGTTCTTCAAGATGACTCTTGCTTCAGAAATGAACACATGTCTACAGCCAGTATACAAATCCAATAGTCATTGCAATAATATTGCAAAATACCATCTGACCTGCCCAAATACATATTTTTAGACAGCTCTATAAATGGCTCCTTCCCACGGGATACATATTTCTATTCCTTTTTTGTGAATGAATGTGTTCCCCACTCCCGCACCCTTCATTTACAGGAAGAGGAAGAAACATTGGAATTACTAAATGGAGCATGACTTTTTTTTCCAGAAAACAGACTCAACCATGAGAATTAGAACGTCACTTGGCAACCAGATCCCTTTTCTATCCTTAGAGACGATGACACTTCAGGAAAGAGCTTACCTCCACACACTTCCCAAAGCCTTATAAGGTCAGGAGTGTTTGCTGAAAACATTTATTTTCCTCTTCCCAGTTTAAAGGCCTCATGATTTTTTTCAGAGAAGGTTAAACTCTGAGAAATCATTCAGTGAGGAAACTTTGGATGTAAATTTGTCATATTAAAACTACTAAAATCAAGTTATTGGAAATGGCTCTAATCTAAAATATCTATTATGAGAATACAGCTCTTGGATTTGTGTTTTTTTAAACTCATCATCTTTTAAAGCCTTTTAATATTGTTTTATCTTAATTATATTAAGATTAATCAAAGGCATGGTTATTTTTTAGCTTAACTAGCAAAAATGGAGAAGTACAGTTTTTAAAACAATCAATATTCAGAGTAAATTTATAAAGTAAAATGTTCAATTCATCTTCTAGGTAAATGGTTATTTACTTAGATTCTTTTAGAAATCCACCAGGAAGCTCTCTGTTCATTAATCTGACTTGATGGTATCATTAGGATCTCTCCTAGTAATAGTGCCTGCCTTGTTCTTTTTTCATCATAAAAACCAAATCCTCACTAATAACTCTTGATAGAAGAACACCACTGTGGAGCTGAAAAGGGAAATATGCATCCCAGCGATATTGGAATTTACTCAGAAAGACAAATATAGAAAGCAAATTAGTGGTTGATAAATATTGAGGGGTCTTTAATGACTGAAGTCTCATGTACTTAAATGTTATAAAACAGAGGCAAACTGCCAGGAAGTCAATTGCTGGAAAGATTTGTTGAGCTCTTAAGATATGATGTCACGAAAGCCTTTGGAAACATTAAAACATAAAAGTCACCACCCCACTTCCTTCTGAGAGATTCTAAATGCCACTGAAAGTTCAAGGTACTAAAATGCCCTGATCTCTTAAAGATCTCTACTCCTGGAATAAGGATCCAGGATGTTTTAAATGTTACCTGGTTAGTTGATGAAGATAATCTTTAAGTCTTAGAATGCTCTTGATCTTAGACTTATTCCTTGAACTCTGTCAAGTTACAGATAGTGTTATTATAAAACTGCATAGAAACTGATTGGGTCTTGACAAATAGGTGACAGGTTAGCTTAATGATGGAAACTTTGATAACATTTAATTCACTCTCATTACCTTTTCTTTTGTTATTTTCGTATATTTGACATACATTACTGAATTTATGGGTGTTTTTACATTTTAAAGCAGAAATTAAACAGGAATCTCAGTTTTTGCAAGAGATAATTTTTATTTCTTTCAACAAAACATTATTTTAATAGCTTAAAATAACATGGATGTGTGGTTATTGAATGGTGCTGTTTTGCTGGTGCTTCTAGAGACAGTCTTACAATATGTGGAACGGGAATTGAAAGTTTGGATGACCTTATTTCAGCTGCTGAATTTTAGTAATGGAGTTTTGTTGATTTGGCATCTCTTAACTTAGCATCAATCAAAACATATCATTTGTCTTTAAATTCAGGTCATTCCTCTACCAACCATTATTTGCTTCATAAAGAGCCTTTCTTGGCTAATGAGGCCTTTGACTTATAGGATAAGAGATACATTTTGTCATTGAAATGAACTCCAGTTTCTACCCATTATCTTAGTAGTATGGTACTCCCCTATTGTACATCTTTTTTATTTTTATTTTTTGCACATCTAATATATATAATCTTGGAGTGATTATTTAGAAATTGCTTTTAGTGTTTCTGATTCTTTGCTTCTCCTTATTCTCTCTGTAATAGTTCATATGCTATCAAACCATAGGGCAGAGAAACTTAAGGAAATTAAAAATAAAAATCATGGGCAGCCTGGGTGGCTCAGTGGTTTAGCGCCACCTTCAGCCTAGGGCCTGATCCTGGAGACCCGAGATCAAGTCCCACGTTGGGCTCCCTGCATGGAGCCTGCTTCTCCCTCTACCTGTGTCTCTGCCTCTCTCTCTCTCTGTGTCCCTCATGAATAAATAAATAAAATCTTTAAAAAAATAAAAATCGTATCTTTTTTCTTAGATAAGAAGTTGGGTGCAGAAAGAATCTATAATAGGCTAATAAACTTAGATTATCTGTGGATTTTTATATGGATTATTTCATGTAAAAAATTTTGTCACGATTATAATTTTTTACCTATCGATACAGTGATAAAGAAGTCACTAGTATCTTAGTGAGATCTTGTCCAGGGTTATGATGGGAAAGAATCCTTATCACTATGAATTAGGAATGATTGCACAGATGACAAAATGGAGACAAATATAAGTTAATCTTCTACAAGGCTTGGACAAGAAAAGACTTAGAAAGATTAAATGGTTCTTAGGCAGAAATATTGCACTAATGAAAAGTATGTTTGCTTATAGTGGGGAAGACTTGAGCATATTTAGAGGCTCAGAGATGAGAGCAAGTTGAGAAAGGGAGGTTGAAAGTACAGAGTTAAGAGGTAAGATAATCCTTAACAGAGCAAGTTTTCAGAGAAATAGGTAGGCACAGGCTTTTTGGTTTAAAATAGGTGGGAAGCCATTGAATTCTTGGGTATTGAGGAAAGGAAATGAGCTTGAATTTGTATATGGACAGATTTGTAGATTTGGAGCCTGGAAATAGAGACAGATCATATCAGAAGGCTTCAGTGGTATTAGTGGAACTGAAGACAAGGCTTTCTGCTGAGAAAGTGGTAGGAGTTGATCAAGGGCTTTAGGAAGAGAGATTGGGATCTGGAATAAACATTGATGGAAATGGAAGAAGGAATTGACCAAGGAGAAATACGCACATGAACTACTGGTGCAGAGGAGCAGCTGAGATTTAGAACTCGTGTGCTAGAGAGGATCACAGTTTGGCTTGGTCATTTTCTGCACAGGTACTCTGTGCCTAGGGTACAGAAGCACAAAGTACATTTTAGCATTAATATAAGTTTTTGTTTTTGAGCTAAAGTGGCAGAGCAAGAAGAATGTAAAGAAATTAAGGGTGATCTGAGAGTCATTTAGATAATCAGATATAAGAGTTGGATACAAGTAAAGAAATCAGAAATTTTTAGGAGAGGCCTAATATCTTGAAAGAAAACAGAGGGAAATAATAAGGCAGGAGAACCAAAATTGATAA
The DNA here is from genome assembly GCF_018345385.1 of Vulpes lagopus. Taxonomy (NCBI): domain Eukaryota; kingdom Metazoa; phylum Chordata; class Mammalia; order Carnivora; family Canidae; genus Vulpes; species Vulpes lagopus. The sequence continues at coordinate 93,002,594 of NC_054824.1, read as the reverse complement.
GGATAGATGGAAAGAGAGAAGCAATGGCCTAGGAAGATAGGAGGTTGTGGTCAGGGATTAGACCTTAAGGAAAATTATCGAACAGACTATGACTAAGGTGTAATTTGGTCAAGACTGCATTATAATCTAGCACTGGTGATGATCTTCATGTCTCTAGGATGTTTTGTTTACATTAGTTACTTCTCACTTAATTTCTGTTCTACTAAAGCAAGAAGAGGAGGAGGAAGAGGAGGAAGAGAAGGAGGAGGAGGAGGAATTATCTTAAAACTAAGAAGCCTGAGGTAGTGTGTGCTGTTAAGAGGCTTACCAAAGATAATGGGGAGTTAGTGATGAAGGGAAAATATATCAGCATGTTTGTTGGGAAATTAGGTTAAAAGCGTTACTCAAACACTTGGATAAAGTCTTAACAATTTTTTCTTCAAGAGAAACAGGTTTTTTTTTTTTTCACATAACATTGTGGTAGAACTTCATACTTAACAAGGGAGATTTGAAAGAGTAGCACAGATAAAACATGTCCATGTTCCACCTGGTGAGATATTCAGAAGAAACCCCAGCAATAGTCCTGTGTAGGAAGGAAGAGAGAGAGAGACAGAGAGAGACAGAGAGAGAGAGAGAGAGAGAGAAAGGGAAGAACAAAAAAGAAGGAAGAAAGGTGATTTACATGACATCTATCAAAATATAACAAAACAGTTGAGGTACACCGGAAGGTTTCTTTTATATCCCAGACTGTAACACCCTAGAATCCTCTGCTTCTATCATAATATCTTAAAAATCCTGCACTACCTTTCTTCTCCCTCTGTCTCCAAACTCAAAAACATCTTTCCCCAAAACTCACACTACACTTACTAATACCTTCCTCTTTCTTCTTGGGCATTCTCTTCTCTACACACACCTCTCTGGCATCCCTGTCATTAAAATTCACTTTACTGGATTGCAGAGAAGTGAGGGGGAAAGTAGGAGAGCTGAAAAATGTACTAATAAATTAACATGTACTTTTCCTGTAAGCTAAACTGTTGCCAAGATATTACTGGGAACAGCACTGTGATAGCCAAATGTTATTCTATGTCTGCAGATTTATCTAGGGAAAAAGTAGCAAATAAAGAGAAATCTTATTAAAGAGTCTGTCAAGCTGTCTGTCTTTTGCTTTTATGTCTGTGGTATTTTATAATAGTGAAAGCTTAGGCTCTGGGGTCAGGCTTCTTGGGTTTAAAACCTAGCTCTTCCCCTTATGAGGAAAACCCTCATAACACCCAGGGCTCATCCTGTCAAGTGCCCCCCCCCTCAGTGCCCGTCACCCAGTCACCCCAACCCCCCACCCACCTCCCCTTCCACTACCCCTTGTTCATTTCCTAGAGTTAGGAGTCTCTCATGTTTTGTCCCCCTCTCTGATATTTCCCCTCATTTTCTCTCCTTTCCCCTATAATCCCTTTCACTAATTTTTATATTCCTCGAATGAATGAAACCATATAATGATTATCCTTCTCCGATTGACTTACTTCACTCAGCATAATACCCTCCAGGTCCATCCATGTCGAAGCAAATGGTGGGTATTTGTCGTTTCTAATGGCTGAGGAATATCCCATTGTATACATAGACCACAGCTTCTTTATCCATTCATCTTTCGATGGACACCGAGGCTCCTTCCACAGTTTGGCTACTGTGGACATTGCTGCTAGAAACATTGGGGTGTAGGTGTCCCGGCGTTTCACTGCATCTGAATCTTTGGGGTAAATCCCCAGCAGTGCAATTGCTGGGTCGTAGGGCAGGTCTATTTTTAACTCTTTGAGGAACCTCCACACAGTTTCCCAGAGTGGCTGCACCAGTTCACATTCCCACCAACAGTGCAAGAGGGTTCCCTTTTCTCCGCATCCTCTCCAATATTTGTTGTTTAGGAGATAATGTTGCTAATATACAGTGAGTCCTCATTTGTTTTGACTACTAATAGATTGAGAAGAAGAAAAAAGGAAGTCAGAGGAGAATTTAAATGTGTGCCAGTTAACTTTAGAAATAGTCTGTGAAATAGAAAGCTATTAGAATTTTCCCCTACATTGAAGCACTCAAAGCTAGGAGATCAGCAAGCCTTCAAGCATTTGTGATGACAACTTCTCTGGAAATATGATGGTTGTTGGCAGTCTCAGGTAAGATTTAATTACACAATTGAATTCAGGATGAAGTGAATTTTAAAGGTGATTTCAATTAGTAGATGGCTCTTAATAGTTGCATACGATACGAAAGTTCGACACTCATATGAAAATATAAAAAGATTATTGAGAAAGATACTAATAGGAACTTTAACCATCTGTTATATTATAAATCTTGTTTTATAGAGATTGTTTGATTCAGTGAATGTGACATATTTGATTTGATAGAATTTCCATTAAAAAAAAAAGGCAGTAGAAAATGTACAGTCATATGGTACAGGTCAGGTCTAGCCCATGCTTTATATTTCAGAGTAGGTATTCTTACTGCTATAGCTATTTTATATTTTTAAGTACTACACAAAATTCTTAAAATTTGAATCTCTGACCTAAAGCTATAAAACACCACTAATTTAGATTTATATGACCAAATCTTCTTACAGTCTAAAACAAGTAACAAACAAGAATCTCTACATCTCTGAATCTACTGATACTCCAGGCCATTTATTACTTACCATATATTGTCTTGTACTATTAATTAATCTTCTTTGCTTTATTACTTGACTCCTCAACTGATACATAAGTCTCTTGAAAGCAGTATTATTTGGCCTGTTGGTGTGACCTCACATGCTACCTTATGCCTCAGGCAGGTTTGAATCATAAAGAAATCAAACAAAAACTTTTACCTACAAGTTTTATTTGTTCGCTTATATACTCTCTGATGGTTGGGACTTCATCTCCATGGGCTCACCATTTAGGCCTGGCATAGTGCATACAAAAAATAAATATATGAGGAATGTAGGAATAAAGAACTATTGAAAGGCTGTAATATAAATGGAATAGCCTTGGGCAAAATCTTCAAGTGGATGCAATTGGTCTTTCAGGTTTCCAGCCTTCATTTTCATGTTCTCTCCCATTTCAGAGACATCTCACCAAGGATGTGACTCAATTGTCCAGTAATTGTTCCTGGACACTAGGTTAACACATACTAGAAAAGGAGAGGGAAAAATCCAGAGACGGGACTCCAGAGACTAAGCCCCTTTGGTTGAACCAGGCACTGCAGGTACTTGCACAAGAGAAAACCTGTGCATTTTCTCTTTTTGGGTCTGTTCATTGAGTGGAGGTTGCTTTGGATTTTGGTTTCCAGAAGGAATGGAAGGAAAGTTTTATTTTGTTTTGTTTTTGTTAAACAGAATGTCACAGAGTTCTAGGCCCTCCAGGATCTGCTAGTTCTGCTGTTTGAACTTTGGAAGGATGTATGGTTGGTATTGGAGACAACATATCCCTTTGAAGGACTTATAGGTCTTGTCTTTAAAAAAAAAGATTTTATTTATTTATTCATGAGAGATACACACACACACACACACACACACACACACACACACACAGAGGCAGAGACACAGGCAGAGAGAGAAGCAGGCTCCCTGAGGAGACTGATGAGGGACTGGATCCCAAGACCCCAGATTTAATACCCTGAGCCAAAGGCAGACACTTAACCACTGAGCCACCCAGGAATCCTGGTCTTGTCTTTTTTTTTTTAACATAATTCATATTTTCTTGACACCTGTGAAGAGGAGCATGTTTCATATGTTTATCAGCCACTTGGATTTGCTCTTCTGTGAATTGTCTTTATGTATTATAGCTCTTTAGTCTTTTATATGTCATCTACATTGCAATTTTTTTCTAAAGTGGTGTTTGTCTATCATCCAATATTAATGTATTTTTGCAGAAAAATATTTTCTTGGTTTGGGAAGATCTTTTCAGTCTTGAAATTATGAATAGAATCTCCTAAGTTTTCTTTTAAGATTTTTAAATTGGATTTAAACTTACTGGACATTTAAGTAGTTTCTAGTTTGTTTGGTTTTATAAAGAGTAGTGTGTATTAAAAAGTCATTGTGCATATATATGATGATCACTCCTCACTCCCAGCCATTAAGATGGCTAATTAGTAAACCAAACCAAAACAAAACAACACAACCCTCGAGGTTGGAAGTTGGCAGCAGAGTAAGAGGGCCCTAGTCTTACCTCGTTCCATAAATACAACTGGATAACTATCAAGTCATTCTAAATACCCTAGAAATTGACCTGAGAACTGGAAGAATGAACTTCACAACTAAAGGTAGAGAAGGGGCCATGTCAAATAATGTAGAAAGTGTGGAAATGTGATTTGGGAGAGAAATGGATCATGGCCACTTTGGTGGGAAGGGAACCATGGTCTTGGAGAAGGGCAAGAGACAGACGAGCACACAGAGGAACATACTCAGAAAACAAATCCCTATAGCAACTGGCTTAGGAAGTGAGAGGGGCCATATTTTGTGACTTCTGGCAACCAGTGGGGCTCAAAGCCTAGAGTTTCAGAGGTCAGCTGGCTTGGCTGCCATAGAGCCCAGAGGATATTGCACTATTCTCAGAGAGGAGGTAGGCAAACAATCCACAGATATACAGAGTGGAAACAGCAATCTGAAGGGCACCTGGAACACACAGTGAGGAGGTTATTTGCTTGTCTTGGAATATATCCTAGAGAGGCATCATTCACAGAGAGTTCCCTCTGGGAACAGAGGAACTGGCAGGCACTATTTCCCTTAAGCACAGGAACACCTGCTGGAACCAGCACAGCTTGGACATTCACTACCTAACTTGCTTACACAAACCCTTGCCCCCTGTGCTCTGGTGGAGCTGCTATTCCTAGTCCTGTTTGACTTAATCCCAGTGCAGTGGACCCCCTCCTTTAGAACAGCCCAATCTCCTGCCCACACCATGTCTCCTGACCTGGGAATTTTACAGAGCCTCCGTTCCATCAGTAGTGGTGACAGGTCTCATTTCACAAAGAGGCCAGAGCACACCTAGTTAAAATTCACCACATTCAGGCCAGGGACCAAACACCACCCACAGCAGGCAAAAGGAGTCTCTGCAGATGACTGACCTGAAGGATAAAGTGATCAGAATAAAACAGCAGAGCACAAACAGCACACATTGGAGACACTCCCAGAAGTGCCCTGGGGAACAGAAGACACTACACAGTAGGGCTCTATAGGACTTCTTCTTCATAAACTTGTTACCATCAAGAACAAGAGATATGTCACAGACTTTCCTAATACATAGAAACAGGCATAGAGGCTTACAGAAATGCAAAGACAGAGAAAATTAAACCCCCCCCCAAAAAAAAACAGGACAAGGTCATGAACAGAGATCTAAGTGAAACAGTTTTAAGTAACATGCCTGATAGATAATTTAAAGTAATTATCATAAGAAGACTCACTGGACTTGGAAGAGTTGAAGACATGAGTGAGACCCTTAGTACAGAAATAAGGAATAACATAGCAGTGATAAAGGGCTCAATGAACAACATGAGAAACACACTTGATGGAAGGAACAGTAAGCTGGAAGAAGCAGAAAATAAATTAGTGACCTGGAAGACAGAGTAATAGAAAGTAGTCAAGTTGAGTAGAGGAGAGAAAAAAGAATTATGTGAAACAATAATGGGGACTCAGTGACTCCATCAAATGTAAGAGCATTCGTATTATAAGGAGTCCCAGAAGAAGAAGAGAGAGAAAAGGGGGCAGAAAATTTATTTGAAAAAATAATAGCTGAAAACGTCCCTACTCTCTCTGGGGAAGGAAACCAACATCCAGATCCAGAAGGCACAGGGAACTCCATCAAAATCAACAAAAGCAGATTCACACCAAGACATACTGTAATTAAATTGGCAAAATATGGTTACGAAAAAAATTTTAAAGCAACAGAACTAAAGAAGACAGTAACAGAAGGGGAAACTTATAAGGCTAGCAGGGGATTTTTTCAGCAAAAACTTTCCAAGCCAGAAGAGAGCATGATATATCCAAAGTTCTGAATATGAAAAATCTGCAGCCAAGAATACTCTATCCAGAAAGGCTACCATTGAGAATAGAAGCAGAGGTAAAGAGTTTCCCAGACAAACAAACACTAAAGGAGTTCATGACCAATAAACCAACCCTGCAGGAAATATTAAAGGGGACTCTATGAGTGGGAAAGAAATAGTGACAATAGAAAGTGACAATATAAAGGTAGGATACACAAAAGGAGTAAAAACGAATATTTCTGTAAGAAAATCAGTCATCAGTCAAGGAACTCACAAAATCATAGGATATGAACTATAACAACATATACCTAAAATGTAGGGAGGAGAGGAATAAAGAATGGGTTCACACTTAAATGACCATCAACTTAATATACACTGCTATATTAAAAAAAAATACACTGCTATATGCAGAAGAGGTTATATATAAACTTAATAGTGACCATATATCAAAAACCACTCATAAATATGCAAAGAATAAATACAAAAAAAAATCCAGATATATGACTAAAGAAAATCAGCAAACCATGAAAGAGAAAAAGACAAGATAGAATCAGAGAAAATCTTCAGAAACAACCACAAGACAAATAATAAAATGCCAATAAATATACATCTGTCAATAATTACTTTGAATGTAAATGGACTAAACCCTCCAATCAAAACACATATGGTGACAGATTGGATAAAAAAACAAGAACAATTTGTATGCTGCATATGAGAGACTTATTTTAGACCTGAAAACACCTGCAGATTGAAAGTGAGAGGATAGAGAAATATCTATTATGCAAATGGAGGTCAAAAGAAAGCCAGAGTAGCAATATTTATTAAATATTTACTTTAAAACAAGAATGCAACAAGAGACAAGGACTCTAACAATCCAACAAGAAGATATAATAATTGTAAATATTTCTGCATGCAACATAGGAGCACCCAGAAACATAAAATAGTTAATAATAAACATAAAGGAACTAATTGATAATAATATAAGAGTAGGCAACTTTAACATCCCACTTACATCAATGGGTAGATAATCTAAACAGAAAATCCACAATGACTTTCAATGGCACACTGGAACAGATGGACTTAACAGGTATATTCAGAACATTCCATCCTAAAACAACAGAGTATACATTATTTTCAAGTGCACATGGAACATTCTCCAGAATAGATCACATATTAGGCAACAAACCTCAACATAATGTAGCCCATATATGAAGAACTCACAGCTAACATCATCCTTAATGGGAAAAAATTATGGGTGCCTGGGTAGCTTAGTTGGTTACACATCTGCCTTCAGCTCAAGTCATGATCCCTAGGTTCTGGATTTGAGTCCCACATTCACTCCCTGCTCAGCAGGGAGTCTGCTTCTCCCTCTACCCTTCCTCTCTGCTAGTGTTCTCTCTCTCTCTCTCTCTCATGCTCTCTTTCAAATAAATTTAAAAAATGATGAAAACCTGAGATCTTTTCTCCTAAGGTCATGAAAAAGATGAAGGTGTCCACTGTCACCAATTTTATTCAAAATAGTACTGGGAGTCCTAGCCACAGAAAACAGACAACAAAAATAATTAAAAGGCATCCAAAATGGTAAGAATGAAGAAAAAACTTTCACTATTTTCAGATGACAAGATAACATATACAGAAAACCCAAAAGACTCCACCAAAACACTGCTTGTACTGGTAAATGAATTCAATAAAGTTGCAGGATACAAAATCAAGATGCAGAAATCTGTGGCATTTCTATACACCAAATAATGAAGCAGCAGAAAGAGAAATTAAGAGAACATCCCATTTATAATTGCACCAAGGATAATAAGATACCTAGGAATAATCCTAACCAAAGAAGTGAAAGTCTTTTATTATAAAAAGTATAAAATGCTGATAAAAAATTGAAGAAGACAGAAAGAAGTGGAAAGAGTCAATGCTCATGGATTGGAAGAACAAATATTGTTAAAATGTCTATACTACCCAAAGCAATCTGCACTTTTAAAGAGAGGCAACGTAGAGTTGGTTGGGTTTCCTTACACTAATTCCTATACATGTGACTCAACCCTGCCTTAGTTTCTTCATCCATAAAATTTTGAGAAATACAGGGCCTACCTCTCTGGTTGTTGTGTGAAATTAATTACTACTTAGAACACTCCCATAAAATAAATGTCAGCTACTGTTATTAGTGACATCTAAAAATCAAATGCTCATTTGAAAGGATGCAGCACACTTCTGACAAGCATTCCAAAGATATTTATTACATCTTTACTCTACATTGCCTCCTAAAAGTACTAAATACAGTCTATCATCTAGATCTTTTATTTTTATTTTATTTTTTTTAAAGATTTAAAAAAAACATTTATTCACTAGACAGAGAGAGGCAGAAACATAAGCAGAGGGAGAAGCATGTTCCCTGAGGGGAGTCCAATGTGGAACTCACTTCCAGGACCTCGGATCACACCCTGAGCCAAAGGTAGATGCTCAACCACTGAGCCACACAGGTACCCCTATATAGATCTTTTAATAACATATGCATTAAACCTTACTTTAATAAGGACTAGAATAAACTTTTAACAGTTCAACTCAAACCTTAAAATTTTATAGTTAGTTTTCCTATATACTTAATGTAATTATATTTGCAATCCAGGATTTCATCATTTCCATTTACCATTTAATAGAAGTTAATTTTCAGAAGCACCTCCAGAGAGAATGGCCATTTAGAAATCTAACTTTAAAAAAAAATGTTTTCATTTATTTATTTATTTTTAAAAAGCAAAATATAATTCATGGACATTTACTGGTTTAAACAGTATAAGCCTTGGGCAATAATCACAATTCTTAAAATGTTAATTTAGGCTCTAAAGGAAAAATAAAGTGACTATTGTTCATGATTATTAATCTGATTAAAACTTTTGAAAAATTGGTTTCATCATGAGCCAGACAACAAATTAATTTATAGAAATATATTGGCTCCATTATTATATAAAAAATAAAAACATATGTGTAGTTTTCTGTTTTTCCTAAACCACAATCTTTTAGAGGACTCAAATTTACAGAGGAACACTGATGAGTAGCATGTGTTGAATTTAGAAAGCAGGGCTTGGAAGATTATACTACATACACAAACTCTTTCATATAAAGCAGGATCTGCATGTACTTATCTTCAATATTATTTTCACAAATACACACAGAAGCACGCTTATCTTAATCTTTAGTCCCTAGGGTATTGTGAAGTCTTTTTACTTCATGAGAGTCAACAGGGGTATAGTTGGGCACCATGTCTCATATATTTTCTTTGTCTTTTGCACCTCATTCTCTTATTTATTCACTGCACAAAACCCGGTAGAGAAGCAGCAGCAGATGACACAGCAACAGCAGCAATGGCAACTAAGTGCTTAGAAGTCATCACCTCTAAACTCTTCCACTAGTCAGTTTTCTTCAAAATTCTCCAATTCTCTGGCCACATTCAGGAGTAGCCCTTGGGGGACAATATGTAAATAAGGACTTTAAAACCAATGGCTCACCAATGAAATTCAAATACTAACAAGTTTTGATGTGTTTGTTGTTGGGGTCTTTACCATGTGTTTTACTTTAATTATATGTATTCATTTACTTTTAGATCTTATATGCAGAAAATTGGATGATAATACTCCTACTCTATAGTATTATTATCATATGTCCATGTAGGACTCCTCTTGATTTTTATTAATTCACTTTCCCTCTCATTTCTTATAGTCAGCTCTGTCTCCCATAACCAAGGCAAGACTCTAATGTGTTTATGTCATTTAATATACATGGAATCTTGTAGAACATTTTGTGTTTTTCTATGCAAATGTGTTTCTAATTTGTATCAATGATTCTATGCCATAAATCTCATTCCTTTTTCCCCCTCAATCCTATATTTTATAAATCTGTGTTGCTATGTGCCTAAACTATTTTTTATAAATATTGACTCTGTTCCTAACATTTACAAATTAGAAGATTTTATATACAAGTGCAGACTATTGGCTTCTGTTTGAGTCTCTATTTCTGAATGGCAAACAAAGGAGCTATAATGACTGCAGCTTTTAGAAACACATACTTTCTATTTTTCAACTGGGCCCCCATCACTCAGTACCTGTCTCCTGTAAGCATTTCAATTTGCGGTCCCTAGAAACGATGAAACTTGAGCATGACTCATGGGATATTGTGACCTATTAAGCTCTTATACTTTCCTTCCCTTCTCTCCTCTCTTGTGCCTATCATAAGTCTCCAGTTTAACATCTAACTACCAGTATATCTTCTCAGTTATTAACAACTTTTTTCTGCAAGGCAAGGAGTGTTTCAATGATTTCTCTCTATTTTCACATTTGTGTTTAATTCAGTCCTTTTTTTCCATGAGTCTCTTCTACTATGTTCTTTAAAAACATTTTTTAAAAGATTTATTTATTTATTTTAGAGTGGAGAGAGAGGACATGAGAGGGAGAGGGAGAGAGAATCTCAAGTAGATTTGAGGGGCTCAACCTCATGACCCTGAGATCATGACCTGAGCCACAACCAAGAGTTGGATGCTTAACCGACTGTGCCACCCAGGTGCCCCTCTTCTACTATGTTCTATGTGAACACATGTTTCTTCACCTTTATTTTAACTCTAATGTGTATACTTTGTCCTTATTTATGAGATGTGACTCTGTAGGTATCATTTGCATTGGCCTCCCTGTTTTATCACTGCTTCTAAAAACAGAATCCTCTACACTCTCACACATATCTCCTCTCTGATGTACTCTACCTTTTCTCTTCATTCATTCCAAAGTCAGTTATCCAACAAATACTTATTGAATGACTAAGTACTAGAAACATTGCTCCAGTTTCTGGGAATACAGAAATGAACCCCCAAACCAAAATGTCTATTTCCATCCTCATGATTCAGAGTTGGAAATAAATATTGGCCCAAATACCATCACTCTCCCACACTCTTAAAAGATAATAACAACTGGTTCAAAAATGTTTGAATGCATTTTTTGACTTTTGTAATTTTCATCTACTGCTTAAAAATGGGTAGAGAACTTGAATAGACATTTTTCCAAAGAAGATATATAGATGGCCAACAGGCACAAGAAGATACTCAGTATCACTAACCATACGGGAAATTTAAATAAAAACCACAATGAGATATCACCACATATGTGTCAGATTGTCTATTATTAAAAAGACAAAAAAATAAGTATAGCAAGGATGTGGAGAAAAAAGAAGTCTTGTACACTACTGGTAGAGATGTAAATTGGTGCAGGCATTGTGGAATATACCATAGACGTTCCTCAAAACATTAAAAATTGAACTACCATGCTATCCAGTAATTCCATGTGTAGGTATTTATCTGAAGAAAATACAAATACCAATTTGAAAAGATATATACATCCTTATGTTCATTGCAACATTATTTACAATAACCAAGATATAGAAGCAACCAAAGTGTCCATCAATAGATAAACAGATAAAGACGATGTAGCACATATATACACAATGAAATATTATTGTGCCATAAAACAGAATGAAATCTTGACATTTGCAACAACATGGATGGACCTATAGGGTATTATGCTAAGTGAAATATGTCAGGCAGAGAAAGACAAATACTGAATGATTTCACTTAAATGTGGAATCTAAAAAATGAAACAAGCGAACAAATAATACAAAAACAGAAACAGACTCTTAGATATAGGAAACATGCTGTTGGTTACCAAGGGGGAATTAATTAAGGGGGTAGGCTAAATAGTAAAGAATATTAAGAAGTACAAACTTCCAGGTCTAAAATAAATAAGTCATGGGGATGTAATGTACAACATAGGAAATAGGGTCAATAATATTGTAATAACTACGTATAGTGACAGATGGTAACCAGACTTATTGTGGGGACCATTTCATAATGTATAAACATATTGAATCAATATGATGTACACTTGAAACTAATAGGATATTATATGTCAACTATACTTCAATAAGAAAATAAAGATAGGTTGAAAAGCCCACTTACATCTTAACATTTATTAGAATCCTTAATTAGCTTGGAGAATGGCTGGTTTAGACTAGGTTTCAGGTTATTTCACTCCAGTTTACCACTAACCCAGCAAAAAGCAGTGAAGATAACAAACTCAGACTAAGGACAAATGTGAAAACTTCTAATGTCTCCTATTTCTTCATGGAGCAAAGCCCGAAGTCTGCTGGCCATTGTAGCTAATATGGTTTGAGAAATCCACCAGGTTAGAGGACCCAAGGAGTTGGTTCTGCCATATTTTAAAACATCAGGCTGGGAGACAAAGTTCCTTTTTGTGCCCCAGCTTTCTACCTTTCTGTTCTGTTTCCAATGTGTTGCTAGACTCACAGCAGACCTAGCCATGCTGAACACAGTAAACAAGATATTTCTCATCATCAGAACCTTCCATTTTCTCTAGGTGACAGGAAATTTGACTTGGAAGTGTTTGAACTAAAAAGAGAAGGTTACTGATAAGGAGGTTGTAAAAGAGTGCATGAAATAGTGTGGCTCTTTCCTGAAGTGGATTAAAAAGAACACATACAAGAAGGTTATCTGACCAGTTGCTTTATGCATGTGGCAATCTCTGGCCTTGGTCATGGATGATTGGAAGCAGAGTGTTTCCCTTTAAAGCCTTTTGTCACAAAATAATCTCTTCTCGTTATCTGACTCCATATCTGGTTTGTAAAAGTCCAAGGCAACTTTCAAGGTAGGAATGTGTATATCCCTATAGAAAAATGTTGTATACCTATGGAAAATTTTTATATACCCATATTAGGTTGGATCTTGATGATTTATTTGTTACTGTTACAGCTTTAATTGGCATATTTTGTACACGTAATATATTTCTAATATTTTGAAGCTAATTTCTTTCTTTATATTGTGAGCATTGTCTAAAGCAAGAAAATAAGAAATCAATTCACAATGTCACACATGTCTACCAAATGTGTTTGTTCTCAGTCTGTAATTAAATTATAAACTTTTTATTTTATTTATAAAAATAAAGTTTTGTTCATGCTAGCTTCAAAGAGACAGGGTACATAAATGAAGTCACTTTTTCCTCAGCAAAGACATCTAATATTTATTGACTACCTTCTATTGTCAGGCACTATACAAGTTGCTGTACCTATTTATTTAAATTAACTCAAGTTAAGTTGAAGATGAGATTATTATTCCTATTTTAGATATGAGAAAAATAAATCTCACAAAGAAATAATAACCTGAAAGGGATTATGTAGACCATCCATGGCACAACTATAATTAAATAATGATATTAAATAAAGCCCACCCCCCAACATACACACTCCCTTTGAAGACGAAGCCAACTGTTCAGAACTTGGCAATGAATCTAATACCAGATCTCATACTTTCCCCACTTTAATAATGATAGTGTTACAAGAAAGAGACAATCTGCTTTGATTCTTTTCCCCAGGCCTGACACGGCAGGGTAGCTTTGGCTGATTAGATTTGAGAGGCACGAGGAAGAAAGCTTACTCAGACCCAGAGAAGCTCCAGTCCAACAATTTAAGAGATATTCCTTCAGGTCTTTCTTGAGGACTTAGAAGTCTTTCAAGTACCTTTGTAACATCAATATTCCTAGACTATTATGCTTTGAGTCAATTATCAATAAAACCTTAGAGAATTTGTTGATCCAAACCATTTCTAGGGGTGACAGATACCAGAAAGTACAGTCCCTAAGGATCAAGATAAAGGATGCCCTATAGGTTTTCCTATGGGAAGGCAAGCAGTAGGTAATGCTGAGAGAGCCACAGAAATGCGACAAATAGTAAATTGTACTTATTCACAGTTTTCTCAAGTTTTATCTGCTCAGAGCATAGACAGACATCAGTTCTTTAGGAAAATACTAGGTTTTAATTTGATATTGTCAATTTGCCGTAGACATCATTTAAGAAAATAAATACAGTACCCTACGATGTCTTGCTTTAAACAATTGTTTTAAAGCATACCTGCTTTAGATGTGTCAGTTGTGTTCTCTTCCAGTAATGTATGTTATCTCAAGGTCAAATGAACCCCAGCAGAGAGATGACAAATACATAACATTATAAATGACCTCAGGAGAACAGAAAAGAGAATATTAATCAATTTTAAGCACTCTGAGACAGCAGGAGACTATTTTGGCTAGATTGCATGACACTTCTAATGGCATGACTACTTGACAGCTCTTTCATTCCAGGAAAAAAAAAAGTTGGACAAAGAGTCAGGGAGGTCATAAGTCAAATCAAAGTCTCAAAGGAGAAAATCAAACCCTAAAAGCACCCTTTAAAAAGATATCCAATATATAGACATATTACAGTGTCTCTTATTTGATTTTTAAGTTTTATGCAACCAGCTATTGAGTATCAGTAATTTCAATTGAATGAGGAGACGACTGGGTAAAAAGAAAGACAAAACTCAAAACACTGCTCAAAGCATCTAGTTAGAGACAGCAAAACAAAAATAATATAGTTCTTATTTTTATTGGTTCATCACTAGTAATAAATACAATGATTAGTATTCTCTGCTGATAGTAAATCCAAGCTGCTATTTATAATATCCATTCATTTGTTCCCTCAACAAACATAAAAAAAAATTAGCTCTAGTATAAACTAAGGACTGTCAAAGTCACAAGGGTAATAAAAATATCAGAAGATGAGAGAGATGAGATTGAAAGTCAGACAAGAAATGGAAAAGTTTAGTCCCTTGAGCAGGACACAATGCAGAGATAAAGAGGAGAGAAGTAACCAAGTGTCAGGCATGTAAGGGTGAATCCCAAAGAACAAACAGGCGGAATGGTGGGTTTTGGAGCTTCCTCTGTGAAAACACAGCATCTGTCTGGCTGCACTTTTGAAGTTGTGCTTGCTGTGGTTACTGGGCTTCCATATTTGTAGAAGTTGTACAATATCCTGTAGCAAGCCAGTATAAATTAAAGTTTCTGTGATTTTAGCCACCACATATCTATTCTGTATGTTAACTCTAGAACTATCAAATGCTGATCAGAAATGCCAATCATTTTAACAATGCAAATTGGTTCATATTCACATCCCTGCTGGCAAATGCTTCAAAAGCTTCCCATTTTCCTTGGAATAAAATTCAAACTCTTTAGCATAACCTTTTAGGCCTTATGTGATCTCGTCCCTGACTGCTTTTCCAAGTTCATTCCTATTGTTCACCCCTGACTTTCCTTCTCCATGGGCATCAGGCCCCCTTTAATGTGTCCAACATGTCCAGACTTCTCTGCGGTTTCCTCTACCAGGAATTCCTACTCCCATGCCAAATCCATCTCCATGTGACCAACATCTATTCATCTTTGCAATTTGAGTTCAAATGTTCCTTCCTTGAGGAAGCCTCCTCTTCTGACCATCAAATTACTAATTAGTTCCTCACTATTTCTTTTCACTGAACACTGTTCTATTTCATCATAGCACTTATGGGATCCCTGGGTGGCGCAGCGGTTTGGCGCCTGCCTTTGGCCCAGGGTGCGATCCTGGAGACCCGGGATCGAATCCCACATCGGGCTCCCGGTGCATGGAGCCTGCTTCTCCCTCTGCCTCTCTCTCTCTCTGACTATCATAAAATTAAAAAAAAAAAAAAAACACCTCCCATCATAGCACTTATGATAAGTTGAAATTGTATGGTAATATATATTGAAATTACATTACATAATTTATAGAGTGTCTTAAGCTCCATGAAGACAGGGATCACATTGTTTTCATTTACAATTAGACTCATGACTTACAAGAAGTACCCAACAAACATTTGTTAAAAGAGTGAATAAAGGACAATGAATTATTAATTATTATATAATACATGCAAGATTTTGGAGCCAAGGTATTATTTTAAACGTAGGGTCTCAAGGGAGAAATAGAACAGCCATTGGTGGTAAACACCTGAGCTAGATGACCTCCAGTTGTCCTGGGCACATTTGGCATCCTAGGAGTCTAGGAAAACTGTGTCTGGTCCTGGCTGTGTGAACCTGCCCCTTATGTCTTTGGGCTTCAGTTTCCCAAGGTGTTAAATGAGTGGTCGAACTGGATGGCTTTGGCGATTTCTGTAGTAAAAATTAGAGAAAATCATATCTTCATGTAGGAATTGCAGAAAATAATTAAGATTTCAGTACTTAGCAGTCTCTAGCTGTATCAAGTTGCTGGCATGAGTCTGAAAGTTAAAGACCCAGGTTCATTTACTCACTTTTCACCCATTCCTTTCACCAAAAGTGCATATCTGATTTCCCTAAGCAGAGACTAGAAACATGTGTGGGCAAGTACTCAAAAAAAGCAAGCATTTAACTTTCTAAGCACCCTTATCACTCCAACATCTAGGTTTGGCACGGAATCACAGAACTCAACACAACAGCTGCCTTCACTATCATATGTGCATACTGAATAAGAGATTTCTGCTTTACAAGAAGCTATTTCAGAAAGTCCAACATACAGCTGCTCTATCTTCATATGTCACTCCTTGAAGGAAGTCATTTTACCGACTGTTCTGGACTTTTTTCTTTTTTTGGTCTGTACTCACATACTATAAGTGAATAAAATCCCAAATATATGCTTCCATATTTTCCAAATGTGTTTGTTACTGTTAGCGTTAAGTCATTTGACTCATTCTGCTAAAAGGACGGCTCTCCTATTTCTCGAAGTATCAGTGTTGTAGAGTACCTGCCAAATTGTTTGGCATGGTTATACAACTACTGTTGATAAAGTTCAATTCATAGCCAGGAAATAACAGCCTTCAACTAAGGTTCACAAATGTGAATCTGAAAGTAAATCTATTACTGAGCTCACCTATAATTTAAAGTAAAGAAACTTTCTAAGTTGGAACATGACTTGCACTGAGAACCACGAGATGTCACAGATTTATTTTCTAGTCTGGGATAAGGGAATTTTGTTTCTAGTTTTTCCTCTCTTAAAAAAAAAATAGCATGTCTTACGCTCAGAAATATTCATTGTATTTGTGAATTGTTGAGGAAAGCCCTATTTTGGTAGATAAATACTTTACAAATATAGAGCTGAAAAAGCACTATGGATATGCTAATAGATGTCTAATAATTATATGTGGAGTGAGATAGTTTCACAAATTTCACAAACTACTATATTAGTTACGAGTTGAATTTTAATAAAATAGCGCCGGAGGTACAATTGGACTTCAGTAAGATTCATGACCTTAGCTTCCTGCTTCTCCTTTTGTCTGGAATACCCTTTGCTCTTTCTCTTCCTCATATGAATATCAAACATCAACATGAAAATCACCTGCTCTGTAAAGCCTCTCTTGATTTTACTTCCCCCAAGCACACTGACTACTTTCACTACTCCTTTTTCTGTTTCTTCTGCACCCAGAACATATGCCTGTTGTACATTTTAGCTGCTTTGTTTCATTGATTCTTTTTTTTGGCATTAAGTTTCATGAAAGAAGCTAGCGTCTTATTCAATTTTGTTTACCTTTGACTTATCTTACTACTGCATGCTAGGGCTAAAGAAGATGAATAAAGCATAGGCCTGCTTGCTCGGAGCGCTTAGTGTGATCAGACCTCTAGTAAATGTGGTTACTTGACACCTGGTATTAATAGGTTTCCAAAGATTAAAATTTATTTTCAGTGGAAACTGGCCTTGGGCTCTGGGAAAAAATTAAAAAGTACAATGGGTTTTGTTTCCTTTCTGCTTCTCATTCTATCCTTTTCTTCTACTCCTCTGATTCTCAGTCTTCACGTTGCCTTCAGGGATTCAAGATCCTTGGAGGAGGTATCTACATTCTATTTGCCCTTCTCAGAAAAGTCTCATGTCCCTCCATCTTCTTTCTCATTTTCTTCTCACTTCAATCCCTCCCCAGGAAAGACCCCATTTTGCAAATGTTTATGCTGGGTATTATTCTGAATATCTGAACAAAGTATAGATATTACCAGTGAGGTATAAATTATGGATGACTTTTGGTGTATCAGTAAGAAGATATTCTAATCAAAAGATGAGTGGACTTATGGGGGATATTATTGTTCCCTTGGACCCTACACTACCAAACAAAAACCTATCCATGTAACTCTCCTTATTATGGCTCCATGATAGGGTAATGAATCCCTTAGATGAGATTCTCATCCCTGTTACATCCAATTTTTTGAAGGATAAGAAAATACTATCTGGGATTTGGCTAGACAAGGTAACCAGAGATGACTAATTTAAAGCTTAGTGTTGTCCTTATTTGGCACTAATGTCTATGTTCTTTCTTATATATATATCTTAATGACCCCTATT
This sequence comes from Vulpes lagopus, assembly GCF_018345385.1. Classification (NCBI taxonomy): domain Eukaryota; kingdom Metazoa; phylum Chordata; class Mammalia; order Carnivora; family Canidae; genus Vulpes; species Vulpes lagopus. The sequence continues at coordinate 92,984,384 of NC_054824.1, read as the reverse complement.
TATTTTTGAACAAGCATATTTAATATATAATTTATAAGTTTTATTAGAGTAGCTTGTATGGGTTGCAAAGAATCTTCTGTATTATACTGAGAATTTTAAGGATTAATTTACCTCCCAATTCTACTTGTTTATTTTGGCCAATTCATGAATTATACTTTCTACCAGGAATGCAGCAAAGAAAAAAAAGAATGATTTATTAAGGTGTTATAAAAAGACAGGTAAAAAGATAGAAAAGCCATTTATCATCCATACTTGAAGTTAGGGTGAGGTTTCAATGTAGGGATGTATCTTCAGGAACTGGTTATCCTCTACACTGCAAAGGTCAGTGACAGGCATTGGATCAATTATCCTTGTGGGATTGTCATAATTTCTGGGGCTGGATCCCCAAATTATTGATTACTTGTTCCATGAAATCATGAAGTCTTAGTTGACTATAGTACTGTTTAATCAAACTAGTTATGGCTCATAGCCCTACAATAGTACCCCTCCTCCTCAGTGAGGGCTTTTATATGTAACTTGTGCTTTAGCTACCCTCAAAAACTTGTCTGTCAAAAGGAGATTGTTTCCCCCCTTAATCCATTGCCCACATTTTGTTGCTCCTTGCCCTCCTAAGATCCATTTTAAGAGATGATAGTTACCCAAAATCATTATCAGAATCTACTATTTGTTCTTAATTCAGGAAGATAGGCAAATATCAAAACAGTTAATAGTGAATTGATTTGGGTTCCTTCCATTTAATATTATGTCATACACGTTTTCCTATCTTATTTAATATTCCTATAAAATGACTCCCTTAGCTGCCTAATATTCCATAGAATAAAATAGTATGACTTATTTTACCAATACCAATCTTTAGAAAGAAACTCAATATCCAGCAGTTCACTCTTAAATTTATGTTCAGTAAAATTTTAAATACTTAAAATGCACTATGATTTGACTTTTGTCCCTTATTTTGTTGATGGCTTAAGTGATGTTTACTCACAAGGCACTAATTGAAACAGTAATTGAAAACGACCTTGGTTAAAACCTGAGGATACCCTTATCCAATTATGAATTTGCCACCAACTCAGCAACTGAAAAGATACTTTGAAGCCAAGAGAAAATTACCTTGATTTACTTAATTATTTCAATTCATTTTACCAGTGTTCTTAATATCTTCTTATGTTCTTTCAAAGTTTTTCTTAGCAAATTGAAGTACTGATAAATCTCTGAGCAGAACTATCATTTCAATCATCTATGTAACTGTGAGAGACCAGTAGCATGTCCACCACATTAGTAAAAGACATAGGAAATATTAATAAAAAGGAAAATCAATAAAAACAAAAAATGATAGTCACGTATAAGAAAAGAGAGAAACATTTTGTCTCTGCATATCCATTCATCTGCATCATGTATTGCCTTGACAGTTATTTAGAAAGGACTCCTCTCCCCTTGAAAAAGACCATATGGTTTAACATACAAACTTCCAGAAGGTCAGAAAACATAGCATTTCTGTGGAAAACTGCTTTGCACAGGGCTACTTGTTTTGGAGCCAGGAAGCTTGCTTTTAAGGACCCAAGGGGACTATGGGCCTTTTCTGCTGGATTAAGCTCCTGGTATCACTTTCACTATGTTTCTGGCTTTAGCAGAATCTGGAACAGACTGCAGGCTAGAGTGTGTTGGCATGTATATACAGCTCTACCATCTGTTTCGCTTCTTCAATTCATCAATTTCCTCTACTTATGATCTTGCCCATCACTTAGTCCAGTTATGAAAAACATGTACTCTGAGTATTTTGCCTTTAATTACTTTTATAGATCTTTTCAAAGGAAATTGTGCAGTATTATGTAATGATAAAGTAAAATGTAATTGCAAAAAAAACCCCCAGTAAATCATTAAAATTAAATATTTAAGCCTCAACTAATTAACAAGTCAGTAGAAGTTGTAGTCTTGGCAGCCTAATTAATAGTTAAGAAAAGGAAGCTGGGCATCACTCTTGACAAAGGCAGGGTCTGCTACTGTTCTGTTGTGAGTTTATTTTTTGTTAATTACTTTAGAATTATGCTAAAAACTTATGAAGTGCTTTCCTCTACATGTATTATTTGAAAAATTTAAATGCTAATATGGAACCTTTCTATCTCTTATGAAAGCTGGAAAATAATAGCTCCCTTGAGAGAGGAAATACCACAATTGCTTTCTCGGCCTTTTGGCTAACATCAAGTGAGAAAAGAGCCACTATCATTTCTAATATCTAAAATAACTGGTGAAGCCTGAAAACATTTTGACATTTCAGAAGGGGTATATTTATGTTAACATAGTAATTACATTTCTGTCATAGATGACACAAATATAAGTGTCACTCTGCCAGAGAATTTTCCCAAACCTCTTCAATCCACTGCAAATGACTGCCAGATGGGTAGTATTATCACTCATTCATAGGGGAAAAAAAAATCTGGGACAAAGAGTTGCTAGAAGAATCAGAAGGAGTGAAAGACAGCAGCTACAAATATCAAAGAAAAGGGTACATGAATATATTCGGGATCTTGTAAGTGACCAGAGAAGTTCCCCTGTCATAGTAAAAAAAAGTATTTTAGAAGAATATTAATACGTGACCCACACAACTGCCTGACAAAGAAACCATAACTTGCCAAACATAATGTATTGTAATTAGACTGCAGTAGAATTAGAAATACAACCTAAACATTCCTGACAAAAATTATCAATTACCAGAAACTGCTCCCCTTCATATCATTTTAGTTTTATTACAAAGGCTGCCTTGTGGCCACAAAAAAGTTAAACCAAATTACAAGGTGATGAAAATTCTGAAGGCAGTTAAATTTGTATTTTTCCATTCTACATAGAACCAAGAAAGGAAATGAGAAAAGCGGCATTTAAATCCCTTAATTATTCTGACTATTCAGTAACAATTTTAAATAAGGGTGCAAAATTTGGCTTTACCCTGAAGACGAGTGCATGATATAAGTGCAAATTTTGCCTACTCCTTGCAGCAAACATTTCCTCTACCTGTTGACATTTGTTGCCATAATGTAAATAATAAATTGTTCTTTTGTCTGATAAGGAGAAGTTTATTAGATTCAAAACCAATTCATTCTACATCTTCCCAGTTTGCCTACCATTTCCCCCTTTTCATTTGGCACCAATCCACAGAAGATGAAAGAGCAGGGAGGATTGTGCAGGAGATGTTTTTAACAGATCATGTCTGAACCTGGGGCACATGATTCCCATTCATGTTCCATTGACTAGAACTCAATGAGTTGACCACACACAGCTGCAAAAATAGTTTAGATGTGCATGTATAGTACAGAAAGGAGAAGGTTAGACTTGGTCCTGGGTGGCATTGGTATGCTCCTCCAAAACCTGGCGAATCCTCAGTCTGAGGTAGAGAGAAAATCTCAGCAACCAGAGATGGTTTGGAAACAGGTAGTGATAAATCAATACATCAAACTAGAGAGGAGGTCCAACAGAAGACAAAAATAAGGAACAACGGACAGTGGTCTTCAGGGGGAGGTCAAGAGCATGGTTTCAGGATCCATATGATAAAATGCTTGTGATCTGCTAAGGTATGTCTCATTTGGGGGCCCAAGTGTAATGCAAGGGCCTTGGGAACAGAGATGTCTAAGGAGTCTGGAATAGCCACTGAGGAAGGCCCATTGAATTGGGATCCCTTCTTGCCTTGACTGGTTTTATCTGACCAAGTATGTGTACAGACTGCTAATTCTCTCTGTATTGATCTTAGATATGACAGATCTGTCTCCTCCACTGGACTGAAAATTCCACAAAAGACAGGAGTGTATCTTACTAACCTCTGTATTTTTGGAATCTTACATCTCAAGAAATAAAACTAATTTTTGTAGGTCTTTGTAAATGAAATGGAACTGCTTCTGGAGGTATATGTTATACATGTCATGTGGCCTCCAACGGGCATGAAATAGGTTATTGTTCATAGGATTTCCTCATTTTTAATAAAATATTACATAATTTTTAGCTTGCAGAATTATTAGCAGAGTTGTTTACAGAATTGGGATCCTCAATATTAAAGCTCATTCCAATTATATGATAATATGTTACCACATCTAAGATGGAAAATGAAATTACTATTCTGCTCTATTAAGTATCTCATATATGTTAAATGTAATATACAAATGAATCCAAAAAATAGGGAAAGGGAAGAAAATAGAATTTCCAGATGGAAAAATAATAATAAAGAGGATATCTCAGAATCTCAAATTACGGTGAAAAGATGTAAAACATTGAAAGTGACAAAGAGGCATACTTGGATTAACCATCTGAATAGCTTTTGTACTAAAATATTATAATGTTGAATTCTTACTTGAAGCTCAGGTCTAATTTTATATAGAAGAGATTTTACAGAAATTCCCTTTGAAACCAATTTTACTGTAACTGCTCGACCGGAAATGACTGATAATCTTCTATGAATTCCTGTTGAGGTGTCTTGATTTTGTAGGGGAGCAGATGACGGATGTTGATACAGCACTTCAGAGTATATTCTCATAACAATCACATAAGCTGTGAATCTGTGTCCCATTTTTAGATGGAGTCACTCTGTGGCGATACAATCTACACTCAGTCTAGAGTCATGTTTCATTTTGGTCTAGGGAACTTTCCACTAGTCCCAGTGAGTCAATTACACATCTTTGAATTTGCAGAGTGAGGGTTTTACCCTCTTCAAAGTATATCAGTCGGTTTACATTCAGGCAATGATTCTTTTCATTTTCTTTTCTCATCCCTGAAAAGTACAAAAAATGTGGAGTCTTCTGCCTAATGTACTAATCCTTACAAATCCCAACTTTATTTCTCTTCTTTTCTCAAAATTTGACTTTCTGTCTCTGCTTTATCTTAAATCCATAAAAGTTTGGTTCATCTGTAAATATGTTCTAAGAATTCTCAAGAAACTCATGATAGCTTTTCAAGGTTCCTAGGTAACTTTGTGAAGATCACTCAATACTTAAGCAAAATGTATATCAACACAATTTTTCTTTCCTCTTCCCCTTCCTCCCTCCTCTTTGTTGCTTACTTTTTATTCAGCTTACTATTATTTGGTTTAAATTTTAACAAAATGTATTTGTTCATTTATTTATCTTAAATAAAATGCATTTTTTAATGATTTAGATTAGTTTTATTTTTTACTTAAAAAGTTTTTTATTTTAAATTCAATTAGCCAACATACAGTACATCATTAGTTTCAGGTATAGTGTTCAATAATTCAACAGTAATACCCATTGCTCACCACATCTCATGATTTAGATAAATTTTTAAAGAGAAAAAGCAATGCAGTGAAAAGTCTCCATTACACTCCTGTTCCCCATCCAGTAGTTTCCAGCTTTTACTGCCATTCTGCACTTTTCATTATTTTCCCTTTCCTTTATTAATATAAACCTGACCTATGGACTTTGACATATAAAAAGACTATTTCTCTGCCCTTCAAACTATTCTTAGTAAAGTGGCAGTGAGATTTACTTGGATATATTGTAATATTTTCATAAAGAAAAGGAAATTGAAGAGATTTATTTGTGTGACAGCAGATACATTAGTAATAAATGTAAGATATGCTGAATCCTTGACAAAAATTTTAATTTAATAAAAAAAGTTATTCTTTATATAAGTTATTTCAATATTGGGTCATCATGGAAGTGACTGTCAAGAGTAAAAATGGAGCTGATATCAAATCCATTCAATCCATATCAAACTAGAGTTGATATCTAATCTATTCTTTTCCTTGAAGCAGAGCCATAACTGGAACACAGATGCAAATTAAATGATGGGAAAGACCATTATTGTGATATTTGAATACCTTCCTGGGTCCCTGAGGGTCATGGCTTGTCTCCAGCCAATTCCTTCTGCTCTTCCCTATCCCATCCCCACTGTTCTGGCCAGAGCTCGGGCCCATTCTTAACCCTACCCATTGATCATTTCAAGAAATCTCTGTTTCCTGTGCAGCACCCAGGCAAAACATGCTCCACAAGTCCAACTTGTATATTTGGCAGATTAAACTTGACATTATCGTAAAAAAAAAAAAATCCTCAGTGAGAACTATAATATAGAAGGGCAGAATTTTGTTCTTAAAGAGCTTTTTGAGTTTAAGAAATGTTTTATTATTATAAAAACATTTTATTATCTCTCCTGGAGAAAGATTTGCAAACCCAGCAGAAGACGAAAAAGGAAGTGAAAGAAAAGGAGGAAGGAGGGAGAAGATGCATTTCTATTTTTATAGCAATTATTTGGAATCAGGAAGACGTGCTTTGGAAGACCCCAATCCACTATTTACTAATTGGTGAAATTTTAACTTGTTCCTCAGCATTCTCATCTATAAAATAAGAATAATTATAGTATCAATTTTTTAAAAGATTATTTATTAATTTTGGGTGGGGCAGAGGGAGAGAGAGAATCTTGAAGCAGACTCCCTGCTGAGCATAGAGCCCCATACAGGGCTCAATCCCAGGACTCTGATCATGACCTGAGCCCAAATCAGGAGTCGGCCCTTCCTCAACTGAGCCACCCAGGCGCCCCTATAATACCTGTTTTAAAGATGGAAAAGTGCTTTGCAAACTCTAAAGTGTCAAAATAGTTGTTCTTAGTTTGAAGCTGCAATTCTATTATTTCCTACTTCTTTAAGTAAGTTAATAAGTTCAATCAGAGAAACCTGGCTTTGGAATCACTGTCATGTTAACTAGTACACATGGCATCTTTGTGCAGATTCTAGAAAGGTGCTCCTCCCAGTAGATGTTAGCATCGTGGAGGAATAGCTTGGCAGATATGGCATCTTTGCCTGATCTAAGTGCCTCATTCAGAGAACTCCACATTATTTTGCAGATTGAGATGGTCCAGACTTTAGTTCCTACACACTTCATGGCCTGTGCTTTTGTGCAGGACAAAACCTGCAGGATTGTGGGCTGGGGTTTGGATAAAGGACTTTATGGAAGTTATCTAGTCTAGTTCATTTTCTCTAGAGGACCCGTGTAGAGTGTGGAACTCATTCATTTGTTTCTGACTTGCTGTCTATCTACCTTTAACTCCCAAATATTAATCCAGATTCCTTTCTTTCAATCCATAGGATATATTTCCATATGGAAACTCCCAAATAATTGGAAACTACCATCGAGTTTTCCCTAGGACATTGTGTAGTGGACCTAATTGGTGGTTGATGTCCTCTTTATTTCTACTAGGACTCTTGATTTTGCTTGAGTATCTACTCCTTCCCTCATCTGTCATTATGTCTTAGAGGAACGTAACCTCTCTTAGTTCTGGGGTGTCCTGGATAGAGTAGGCCATTAGATAGGCCTACCCTTTCGCAAATGATGTGTCAAGGAATGGTCATGAGACACAATTCTGACCAACGCAGTCACAAACGGAATCCTCTGGGAAAAGCTTTCATTCTCTCTTTTTCTCAGTTGTGAGCCATAGGAAGAGATATTCTCTGAGTTTGATGCCTTGATCTGGCATTACCATGTGACAGCTGCTTTAATTCTGGACTTCTTGTTATGTGAGAAAATGCAATTTCTTATTTTTTACGCCAATCTCAGTTGGAGTTGCTATGGCTTACACCCAAGGGCATTGTAACTGATGAGTACATACTTTGCAGGTGACGCAAACTCAGTGTTTTTTTCTCTCTTAATGGTTTATCCACATGCTTTTTCCTAAGCCTAGATTGTCCAGATTTCTTTCTTCTGGACACTTTTAACCTGTGGGAGCCTGAGAGTGAATGCAATTACTCCTTGTGCAATGCCCAGTTCAGACTGCTGACTCATGTTGACTTATGTCAATTCAAAGTCCCAAGATGTTTTTGCACTTGCTTTTGGGATATCATGTCTCCTTTACCCTGTATCAGGGCAAGTCTTTGATTAATAAAGTGCATAATTTAAGAATTCATCTTGATTAAATTATATCTGGTTGCATTCAGTCTATCGTATTATTCTGTTGAGATACTATGGAAATACTTCCTGGAAGTCTATGCACTTGCTGTCTCTTCCCCCTTCAGACCATTCCTATATATGTTAAATCAGTCCTCTTTGTCTTTGTTGACAAAAACATTGATTCAAAATTGCTTGAGAAGAAATCTCTGCATTGAGTTATTTTAAAATTTTCTTCTAATTGACACAGTGCTACTAGTAAGCTTTTTTCATAAACTTTCACAACCACTTAAAAATCTGGTGCAGTATATGATTTAGTTCATTTATCTTTCCTGCATTCCATAAATGCTATCTATTGCTTTCCTCTGATCAAAAAGGATGTTTTTTAAGCACTAGTATTTTAGTCTAGTATTTGGTTTTAAAATATATTTTAAAATTTAAAATACAAACACTTTCATCAGTCATGATTCATTCTTAATGAGTACAGGCTAATCTTTATTAACCAACTAATTATTTTCTTAACCTCTTTCGATAGACCATCTACAATTTGTTCTAGGGTGGTCATAACATAAATGGCAACATCAAATTTCCCATTATTCTGGAAACTTGTAAGATCATTTATCTGACCCCAATCTTTAGATACCAGGTATCTGTTTCACTATTCTTCATAGCTTATTGCAAGAACTATAGCGAGCTCATTGAAATGCAATCTCAGTTCCCCGAAGGGTAATTAATCTTGGCTAGAAGGCTAAACCTCAATTTAGAGTGTCTAGATGCCTCTCAGGTATTCATGGACTTTAATACTTTCATACTCATGCTTGTTCTGTCATTTCCATTCCGAAGAATAATCTTTTTTGATGCAACAGATAATTGAGTACAGTGATTAAAAGCACGAGTTCTGGAGTTAAGCTACTTGAGTTCAAATCCTGGCTCTGCTAGTTACTAACTACGTGTTTAGACACAAGTTACATAACCTCTTTAAATTTCAATTTCCCCGTTTGTGAGAGAGGGGATGATAATACATACCCATAATGGTGTTGGGTTTAGATTTAAATGAGATAATCTGCTAAAAGTACCTGGTCTGATGCCTAGCCCACGGATGGCAACTCAGCAGTGTGGTTTATGCAGAGAAGATACAGAAGATATATGAGCTATTATATTCTAGTTGTAATAACTAATATCACTGCTCTTAAGTAATAGATCTATGTTTTCTTATTCTTTTTGTACCAAGCAAATATCTTTCACAAGTTGTAGCTTATTATTGGTGCTGGCTTTCTTACATTGTTCTCAGGGGTCTTATTCAGGTGAATTCCTCTGTATATCTTTGCATAGCTTTACAGACACTACAGTTTATTTTGCTGTCCTCTTTAAATCTCTCTTTTTTTTCTCACAAAGGGCATTTGCAGCTAATAGTCATAGTTTTATTTGTTAGCAAAAACTTTTTCTTCTTGAATCAGATCATGATATCTGCCTCTAACTTTGTGAAATGTGCTTTCCTAAATTAGGACTTACTACATGCTCAGTGCCCCCCACCCCCACTTCTAAGTTAACATCTTATTTGTTCCAGGTTTCTATCTCTTTCAGGATATGAAACGATTTCTCATGGTTGATCTGAATTAAGTCTGGAGTGCCTTTTGTAACTCAAAACATCCATCTTGTGGAAAGCAAAATTGCCTACAAGACACTTTAGGAATTTATCACCTGTGAACTTTAGCCAAATTAAAACTGTATTTTTCCAGAAGATCAAGTCCTTTACTTCTATCTACAGTAGCTCTCTTCCTGTTGAGCAAAGAAAATTCTTACATTGCTGTGTTCTTGCCACGAGTATCACCTCTTTGAATTCTAGAGAGATGCAGTGTTTGGATACTTCCTGTCATAGAATTCGAAGCTGGACTTTTTTTCATTTATTATTCCCTTTTTTGCTCCATTATTCAGTTGTGTGGGACCCTACTATCTGATTGTAATCACCTTTTTGTCTTTCTGTTTTCTCCTATCAAGCGAGTCTTCGTTTTATCTTTTGTGTCATAAAAAGTTGTCTATTTCTCTTTAATATATTGTCTCCATTCTCTCTCTGGGGTTGTACCAGGGCTACTTTGAACTAATGAAGGGAAAAAAGTAAAATAGTCTTAATATTCTGCATTTCTATTTAACTGAGAGTTCTCAGTTCTCTTCCTGATTTTGTATGAAGGCTTGATGCTAAATCTTGAGCAGTAGCATGAAAATATAATTGCATCAGAACTTCCATTTCAGTTAATATTTTTAAAAAGATAGATGCTTCTTTTGATATATCAATTTCTATTCCTAATATATTTCTTTGAAGCCATGTCTCCTGTTGACTTTTTTTCTCCTGAGATGATAAGGCTGATCTTTTCTGCCGTAGGAGAGGCTGGAGTGTAGAGGAATTCCCTCCCCCCAACTAGATACATTTTCAGAATTGTGCTCTGCTGTTCCAGCATGATTTCCCCTGACTAATAGGCCTTTAGGATGAAGAAGGCTCTAGCTATGTTCCACAGGGGTTACTCTTTCCTTCCCCTGACTAGTGCCAAGAGGGATTGTTCTTATAGCTGGACCATGAGAACCTGGTAGGATTCTGGGGGAAAAGTCCATGGAAGTGCTGAGTCCCCCCTTAGGACTGAGGCCCCTACACTTACTCACCTTCATACTTGTCTCCATACTCATCACTTAGCCTTCAGCAAGTCCTCAGAATGGTACCTTATCTGTTCCTGTTAATGGTTTTAGCAGCTTTATGAAGGTAAGCAAGTAACCTCTTTGTATAATCCATGGGTTTGGACAAATGCATCATGATATGTATTCAGCAGCGTACTATCATACAGAATAGCTTCTATGCCCTAAATGTCCTCTGTGTCCAACCTATTCATCCCTCCCTCTCCCCAACCCTTGGAAACCAGTGACCTTTTTGATGTCAATTATTTCCTTCTTGGAACTTGCCTTTCATGTCATATCTAAAAAGTCATTGCTGAGGCACCTGGGTGGCTCAGTTGGTTAAACATCTGACTCTTGATTTTAGCTCAGATCATGATCTCAGGTTCATGGAATGGAGCCCCATGCCAGGCTCCTCAATCAGCAGGGCATCTGATGGAGATTCTTTCTTTCCCCCTCCCTCTACCCCTCCCTGTCCACTCTCTTTCTAAGATAAATAGATAAATATTTAAAAAAAATTTTTTTAAAAATAAAAAGTCATTGCCATACCCAAGATCATCCAGGTTTTCTCCTATGTTTTCTTTTAGGAAAAAACATTTTTTGTGTTTTACATTTGGGTCTATGATCCATTTTGAGGTAATTTTTGTGAAGGGTATAATGTCTGTACCTAGATTTTTTTGTTTTTTGCATATGAATATCCAATTGTTCCAGCACCACCATTTGTTGAAATGACTATTTGTGCTCCTTTGTACTACTTGTGCAGTTTTGTCAAAAACCAATTGACTATATATATATATAGTATACAATATATATATTTAAATATATATACATTTAAAGATTTTATTTATTTATTCATGAGAGATACAGAGAGAGAGGCAGAGAGAGAGGCAGAGAGAGAGGCAGAGAGAGAGAAGCAGGCTCCATGCAGGGAGTCTGATGTGGGACTCGATCCTGGGTCTCTAGGATCATGCCCTGGGCCGAAGGAAGGCACCAAACTGCTGAGCCACCCAGGTGTCCCAACCAGTTGACTATATTGATGTGAATCTATTTCTAGATTCTATTCTGTTCCCTTACAATAAGTCTTGAAGTAGGTAGTCTCAGTATGCCCAACTTTGTTCTCTTTCAGAATTGTGTTGGCTATTCTGGGTCTTTTGCCTCTTTATATAAACTTTAGACTCAGTTTGTTCATATCCAGAAAATAACTTGCTGCAATTTTTATTGGGATTTCATTGAATCCTTAGGTTAAGTTGGGAAGAACGATGTATGGACAATGTTGATTGATTGATTGATTGATTGATTCAGTTGATTGATTTTTAACTGTTAAACCAACTTTACTCGGTCATGATCTATTATCATTTTATATACCGTTTAATTTGATTAATTAAAATTTGTTAATTTTTAAATCGATGTGCATTGGTGATACTAGTTTGCAGTTTTCTTTCCTGTTAATGTCTTTATCTAAGTTTGTTGTTATAGAAATACTGACCTCAATGCATAATTTGGTAAATATGCTCTCCTTTTTAAGGATCTGAAGACATTTATGTAGAATTGCTATTATTTCTTCCTTAAATGATGGGTGGAATTTCTTTGTGAAACAATACAGGATTTTTCTTAACGGGGAATGTTTTGAGCTACAAATTAAATTTCTTCAATAAATATAAGGCTATTTACTTTTTGTTTCTTTCTTCTTGATGAATTTGGTAATTTGTATCTTTCAAAGCATTTGTCCATTTAATATAATTTTTAAATTTATTGGTCTAATTTGTGATATTTTAAAACTCTCTTTTATATATGTAGAATTGGGATGCCTGGGTGGCTCAGCAGTTGAGTGTCTGCTTTCAGCTCAGGGCATGATCCCAGGATCTGGGGTAGAGTCCCACATTGAACTCCTTGCAGGGTGCCTGCTTCTCCCTCTATGTCTCTGCCTCTCTCACGAATAAATAAATAAAACCTTTAAAAAATAATAATAATATCTGTAGAATCTATTGTGATGTCACATCTCTGATTCCTGATAATGGTAATATAGTCTTCTTCCTTTTCTTTCTGTGTAGGTCTGGCTAGAGATTTACTTATTTTATTGATCTCATTTTCTTTATTGTGTTTCTGCTATTTTATTGATTTCCATTTTCATCTTGATTATTTTCTTTTTTTCTGCTTTCTTTGGACTCTGTTCTTTTTCTAATTTATTTTTTAAAAAATTTTATTTAAATTCAATTTGCCAGCATAAAGTATAATACCCAGTGCTCATCTCATTGTGTGATTTTTCTAGTTTCTTAAGGTAAAAGTTAAGTCCATTTTGATGTGAAGTTTTTCTAATATGGAGAATTTGATATATATTTCTCTTTAATAACTCTTTCAACTGCATCCTACAAATTTTTGTCATGTTTTCATTATTTAGTTAAAAATATGTTCTACATGAGAGACTCCCAACTCTGGGAAACGAACAAGGGGTGGTAGAAAGGGAGGTGGGCAGGGGGTGGGGGTACTGGGTGATGGGCACTTGAGGGGGGCACTTGATGGGATGAGCACTGGGTGTTATTCTATATGTTGGCAAATTGAACACCAATAAAAAATAAATTTAAAAAAATATGCTCTAATTTCCCTTTTCATTTATAGACACTTAGACACTTTGTTTATTTAGAAGTGTGTTACTTCATTTTCAAATATTTGGGGATTTTCCAGATATATTCCTGTTGTCAGTTTCTAAATTAATTCAATTGTGATTAGTGAACATGGTTTATACATCTTGAGTCCTTTTAAATTTATTGAAATTTGTGTTATGGCCAACATATGGTCATCTTGCTAAATTAATTTTGTAAAGAGATATTGTGAATGACTACAATTAGTGTTTTATCTCTGCTTTCTTTTCTGCTCTGCCCCCAAAAGATGAGGAAAGATTTAGATTTCTTTTTTTCATTTGTTTATTTTGCATTCTAAAAAAATCACTTTGTCGCGATATGATATTTTTTTCTTTCTAAAAGCTTATTTTGGATTATACTATCCTCATGATACCTACTGATATTTTTTGGTTAACATATCTTTATCTCTCTTAAAATTTGGCTACATGCTTTCTTTTTGAAGCTTGATGCCACACCTATTTTTAAACCATTTTATGATGGGCCCCTAGCACTACATAATGTTTTTAGAGGTATAATTCAGGTATGGCACTGGCTTAGTTAATAATCCCTTTATCTCTATAGCAAACATTTATACTTGGAAGTTTTCATCTGATGTTATTCTCCTACCATTATTTTTTAATTTTTCCTTTATGTATTCATCACTTCACTGATATATAACCACCCTAGGATTAATATAACTTTATTTTTGCAGGAAAAATAAATTTAAAATGGACTTTTAGATGTTAGGACTATTTTAAGGAATATGTTTTTATAGGTAACTATTTTTTGACCTGAATTATTTTTTAATACTAATAACATAACTTACTAGGAAGTTCTTAAAACAAGAAAGGCCCTGCCGTTCAAGAGAATTTTTTTTGCTGGTGAAATTATACACATAAAGATTTGCAATGTCTGCAAATATTGCATGGTATTCAAACTAAAGCTTTTATTTGAATCTAAGACAAGTCTATTCGTATTTTTCATTGTCTATTAAGAGTCCCATATCTTTGATATCTGATATTCTGGTCTTTTCTTCTTCTACATCAATGCTAGTAAAACCACCACAAACCAGGTGTGTATGAATACAAATACTATAGATGTGTGTGAATATGTATTACCTTTAAAAACACAAAGACAAAATTCAAAGTTTAAAGGGTGCTGCATTCACTTTTGAATGTGAGGGTGAGTCATACTTTTGATTTTATCTCTAGGATCCAGAGAATTGCCAGAGGCAATGCTATTTAAGAAAAGAAGAAACACATCTTCAAAAAGCTTCCCAGACTCTATTCCCATTTTTTCTTTTCTCAATGTTTTATTTCATTCCCCAGCCCAAACTTTCTATGGCACTTGAAAACTAATATCACTAAAACATTTGAACATATAGTACTGTTTTAGTGTCTTTTATCTCAAATTAGAGAAATAGAGGGATAGAATCAATTACTTTAGGTTGCTCTATTTAATCCTGCAAATCAGAAATGCAATAGAAATCATGTCTTGAATCCCATAAAATTCAAAGGATTCAAAGGGAATATTTTTTCAGGTATCTGCAACTATTAAAAATTACACAAGTGATATATTTTTGTTAGAAATAACAACAAATATTTTCTATAATTATATCATTAGAGATGATGACTGTCAATGTTTCGATTTGTAAACCATTACAGACAACAGATAAATGCGTCAATTTATTTAAGTAGCTAATTCTACCAAATTCACCAAATTTCCAATATGTTTTTCCTCCTCTTTCCCTGACATAATATATCCAGTCATTAGCAAAGATTGTTGCTTCTTCATTTTGAATATATCTAGTACCAGACTAATTCCCTATACTGCCCCACATCCTGTTCTAAATCACTGTCGTCTACCAATAACACAGTAGCCTTCTAGCTGGTTTACTCTTCCTTTCTTGACCCTTGCAGACTCCTCCTCATGACAAGAAATTGATCACTTAAAAACATAAATCAAGTCACAGGGCTCTGTTACTTTCCTCCCTCCGATGGCTTTTCATTTGACTCAGAGTAAAGACAACATTACAATGGCCTGGAAGAGCTTGTATGATTAACTGTTTACCATTTCCATGACTTCAGATCTATCCAACTCTTCCTTACTCCCCTCCAGCTTCACAGGCTTCCTTGTTATGAAAAAAATATCATGCATGGGTCCTGCTGAATAAGCTTTTTAAATAAATTTTTCTGGGCTGTTCCTTTTGTGTGAAGTGATCTTTGCTCGGAGGCACATGTGGCTGAATATCTCACTTCCTTTGTGTCTCTGCTTCAGTGTTTTGTATTTTTTATTGGAGAGGCTTTCTCAGACCACTCCCTATAAATTAAGACCCTTTCCCCATCCTCCTTCCACTGCTTTCTCTTTGTAGCATTTATCACTCCTGATTGATATATACCTCCTTGTTTCTGTTTGTCTTTTCACTTTATCTTGCTCACTTTTGCTGTTCTGTATCTGGAACATCACATATCACATCATGGGCACCCAGGGATTATTTGTTGAGAAAATCGAACAGTTATAGATAAAACAACTATAAGTTCTGGTTTGGGTAAATATAAAGATATATAGAAGTAAAAAAGCAATGGATTGTTCCCATCAGAACTATTCCAGAGCTCCCAGGTATTCCTGGGAGCTTTCCTGGGAACTACAGGAAAAATAACCAATCCAAGTCTTAGAAAAGTTAGCTGAAATTCAGTTATCTGGATTTTGGAATGCATTTTCTTACAGAAACAATGCAATAAAGGCAATGAGATATGAAGCCAGGATACCAAATTCATGTTTCAACCCATGTAATAGCTGCAAGACTGTGGTAGCTCCAAGTACCCTCCTATCCCCAGCCCCAATTTTCATAGCATTCTTGAGTCATATCTCACAGCTTTTCTGGGACCTGAGTTCACATACTGACTAGTGAAATATTATTAAGGTTTTAGGGGCTGGAAGCAGGGTCTCTTTGCCTGGAGAATACCTAAATGAATTTTGAAGAAAGGTATACTAGCCTGCTTAGGCTGCCTACCAAATACCATGGACTAGGTTCGGGAGCGAGAAGTCCAAGATGAAGGTGGCAGCAGGGTTGGTGTCTGGGGATGCCCTTCTCCTTGGGTTGCAGATTACCGCTTTGTCACTGTGTCCTCATGCAGCCTTTCCTTTGTGCTAATGCACAAAGAGAAAGATCTCTGATGTCTCTTCTTATAAAGACACCAATCCTATCATAACGAAGAACCACTCTTATGACCTCATTTAACCTTTATTACTTCTTTATAGGCCCTATATAGCACATTAGGCTTAGGGTTTCAATCTATGAATTTGGGGAGGGGACATAATTCCATCTATAACAAAAAGCTTTGCACAAGAAAGTGGGGGAGTGGTCTGAGAAAGTAGTCTAACAGCTGAACACAGGAGAGTGGCCTGCCTGGGTGAGGGATACCTGGATGCAGCAGATGGCCATCTTGGTGCATGGAGCCTTAAGAGAAGTTTGGTAAATCTCCTACCACCTGTGCTTAATTCCCTAGACATTTCAAATCTAAGCAGCTGCTGTTTATCATCCCTCCCTCCTCTCAGCTGGCAAACCTTGACAAGGACAGGCTGTTTACCCTGACAGTGTTTTTTAGGCACAATCTAAGCTTGAAAATTTTTTCTAGTTACTCCAGGTTACCAACACCAAAAACACCTGGAGAGAATGTTAGAAATGTAGTCCCTAGACACCTAGTTCCCTAGTTCAGACCTACTATCTCAGAATTTCTAGGGCTGGGGCCCTACAATTAGTAGCCATAACAATTATCCCTCGCATCATTTATGTACACCAAAGTTCAAGAGCCACTGAAGACTTTTGGATACATTGGTGTTTCGCTATATCACAATTTTAATTGTCTTTCTCCCACCATCCCTCCCTTTCCATCCTCATTACTTCATTTTTCCCCTGCTTGAAGTCCTAAGCCAGGGCTTTAAATTATATATGTATTTTACTAGGAAAATACGTATGTTAACATATTCACAAAATTGGGCAGCATAAGAAAGTGAATATTGCAGTAATGTGGAGAAATGCTAAGCAGCCAGCTAAGGAAGGAAAAACACATAAAATAGGGGTTACAGATCATAAGATCTCTCGAGGGAAGACAGATGTGATCAAGACAGGCAGGATTTCTGCTCAGAAGATGCTAGTCTCAACATTAATTAAGAGGCAGGCAGTTCCTTTATTGGAAAGAGGGTGAAAAGCTTGGAAGGGGAAGATAGAGCAGATATGTTTGATGTATGTTCCATTTATCTGATTGTTTTGTTTTGTTCTTGTGTTTAGAAGCTATTAAGCAGGAGGGACCTTCAGTAGAGGCAAGAGCCTCCAGCTGGCTTGTATGCAGAAACTGTTGATAAGAGCTCCTAAGCCTCAAGAAGATCTGATCAATTGGTTAAAAGGAACACTTTTTTTTCTCTCTTTCTTCTAGGGCTAGTGGTACCAACCACCTTAGATAAAGCGAGTAGTACTTTCCAGCCAGAAAGAGAAAACTGGGTTTGGAAAGCATTCTAATCAGTTCAAACTGAGCCCCTCTGATTGCTACAGGTATCATGTGTGATTCCAGAACAGATTGTTTGACAGGCTCTTCAAATTTTGCGTTATTACACAAAGACTCTTTGATGCATGGATTTTATCCCAACCCTGTAAGCAAAATTTGGAAAATGCGATGAGATGGTATCAGAGGCGATATTCTCTGCACTCCCCGCCCCCTTTCTTTTTTTACCTGAAAAGAAACACACTTTTAAGTGATTTGGTTATCTAAGGGATACTCTCCTTGCCCTGTCACCTAGCTTTGTGACCTCAATCCCACTTATTAAGTGCAGCGCAGAGACCTTGTCTGAACACTCTCAACTTATGGTTTGTCCCAGGAGATTCATTACAAAGAACCATAACTGGCTAAAACTAAACTCCAGGCAAACCATAATTACACAGCTGAGGTCAAGAGAGAATTACATAGAGAGGCACATTGCCCCAGGTCTTCCAGCTTCACACGTCACTGATGCAGGGGATTCAAGTGGGTCAGTGACTCTTGGCATGACCTTCAATTGGTTTATTTCTCTGGACTGATTTTTCTCCTAATTCTATGTATCTTATGTTGTTATTTGAGTTATCTTCCTAAATAATTGTTTGATTAATAACCTTCTTCTTGCCTAGAAATTGAATTCCCAATATTTTTTTAGGTATATTTGACTATCTAAAAACTGAGTCTTAAAAATATGGTTCACAGATCTGTAGCATCAGCATCACTTGGGTATTTTCTGGAAATGCAAATTCTCAGGCCTCATTTTAATTGTACAAAATCAGAATTTCTGGAAAATGGGATCCAGTGATTTGGTAAAGTTCCAGGTAATTGTAATGCGCTAAAATTTCAGAAGCCCTGCTCTAAACCCTAATAATCCACCTTTCTGAATTTACTATCTTCCATTTCCTCTCCACTTACAAATTTGACTATGGTTCTCTAAATGACCTCCATATTTGTTATTCCCTATTTGTTTATGGAATATCCTTAGATTGGAATAAAGTTTTTCCATCTATGCCACTTGGATCTTACCAATAGTTTAAGGTCCAACTCAAATGAGTCTTTCCCCAATGCACTATTTACATTTGGGGCTGGAAATAATTCACTGCTCTGGGGGGCTACCCTGTGTATTCTAGAAAGTTTCACAGCACCCTCAGCCTGAACCCACCAGATGCGAATGCTAACCCGTTTTGACAACCAAGAATGTTTCCAGACATTATCCAGTTGTGAGCAGGGGAAAAAATATCTCTTGGTTGAGAATCAGTGGTACACCTGTCATTCTTTTATTTCATATTGCAAGGCCAGACTCAATTTCTTCATTTTCCATGTTTCTGGAGAAATTGGGCTCTTATTATTTTGCTAAATCAGAATTGGAAAATCATACTGTTTTTTTAAGAATAAAAAATGAGTTTTTATATGGGGGTATATAAGTCTTCTTGATACATATAAAAGTTTTCAAAAAACTATAAAATGATATGAATATGTGAGACATGGACTTCATCTTTTGTGATACTTCTTTATGCCATTCATTCATTAAAAAAACTGATCACTTTACCACATTTCAGTTGCTACATAGTTTGGCTTAATTAGGTTCCCTGGAGCTAAATGGATAGACCAGGTGTAGTTAGGAGCTGTTACTAACCTTCTTTTAGTAAAAGATACTGGGAGAATAAACTCAATGTATGTATGGAGGATGAAATTCAGTCAAGTGACCAGACCATAGTGGCAGGGGGCATGGGGCATTGTGATGGTTAATTTTATATATTAGCTTGAAGGATGTTTTTGGAGGGGATTAACATTTAAATTGGTGAGCTGTGAGTAAGCAGATCACCCTTCATAAAACTTGAAGGTGTAAAGAGAACAAAAAGACTGGTCTTCCTGAATAAAAGTGAATTTTCCAGCAGACTGCGTTCAGAGGGAAACTACATCATCTACTCTCCTAGGTCTCCAGCCTGCTGGCCCACATTGCAGAGTTTGGCCTCACTAACCTTCCTAATCATGTGAGTCAATTCCTTATAATACATCTAATGAAATCTGTCTATCTATCCTATCATATTGGATCTATTTCTCTGAAAAACCCAGATTAATACAGACATCCAAAAAAAATTGGTAAATGAAGCTGGCAGACCATGGGTCAACTATTGATTGATGGACAAGGCTCTATGGAGAGGCTGTTGGGATACAATCATAGGGATTTCAAAAACAGGAGGCTTTTAGAAACCCAGGCAGTTAATTAACGTTGGTGTAGTCTTTCAGTATGTAGGATACCCAACACCCCTCTTTTGTGGGTAAAGAAATTGGCAAATAAGGTATGGTCCTAAACATTTGTCAGGGCAGTAATTTGGATCAGGAAACATATGAGATTAAGGCTTGGATCCTGAAGAGCAAGGTAGGTAATGGGTTAAAGAAACTTCTTAAATTGTATGATACTGGGTATATCATAATCATTATAAGAATCACTAAGCAATAAACCTAATAGTTTTTTTTTTTTTTTTTTTTTTTTTTTTTTACAGAGTGGACACAGGAGTCAGGGAATCACAGAAGTTGAATGATTTGCCTAGTACATGATGGTTTATCAGTGGTAGGACTAACACTCTTTCTTAGAGGAGGCAATTATTAGTGGCTAACTACCTGTGCTCTTTACTGAAAATATCTTTGCAGCTTCTAAAGTCCACACTGAAAAGGTCTGAAAACTGGCACTTTTATTTGTTTAAAGTACTTTATGCAATTAATGTGTTTTAATTCTTGATTTAAAGGAAAAGATCAGCTCCCATATGGTAGCCTAATATATTTTCAGGGATCATTATAAATCTCATAAAGCTCAATTATAAGTAGACATATTGAACTCAGTTCATAAAGATATTGATCTTTTGAGAACTTTGAACTATTAACAGTATGTTCTGAAATAGTGTTCTTATTTGTAACAAGAAATTGTTTCCAACCTCACAAGGCTTTCTGTGTTCAGAATAGTATCAACAGAACACCAGGGGACTTACCCATTGTATTTGCTGCCACTTTTCCTGGACCCTACCTACTTTTCTGCCTTTTTCTTTAAATAGTTAGGGAGTGCTAGCATCATCCCC
Source organism: Vulpes lagopus (assembly GCF_018345385.1). Taxonomy (NCBI): domain Eukaryota; kingdom Metazoa; phylum Chordata; class Mammalia; order Carnivora; family Canidae; genus Vulpes; species Vulpes lagopus. Next base: position 92,963,628 of record NC_054824.1, on the reverse strand, counting down.
TCTTCCCTGCCATCACAGAACTGAAGAGTGGTTTCCAGACCCAAAAAGGCTATGGATGGTGAAAACACAGTCTTGAGCTACATCCTCTTGAAGATTCTGATTCAGTGGGTCTGAAATGGGCCTAAGAATTTGTATTTTTGCATTGCGCTAGTTACTCTAAGTAATTGTAATGTCAAAGGATGGTGACAATAGCCCCAGCTCTTCATATACTAATAAGGTGCAGCTGACAAAAACATTAAAAGCTTTGGTGTAAACAAAAGTGTAAAAGCTTTGGGGAAAACAATTTTTACTACTAAGTTTAGTCCCTTCTTTCCTTCTCCTCTAAAACCTTCACTTCTCTTTCCTTTCTTCTTTCAGAGCCTCCTCAAAGTTATCACTATATGGGAAGGCATTAGGAGGTAGTCAAAGAAGATGCCATCACTTCAACTCTTCTCAATTGTCACTTCAAATATTTAGTTTTGGTGCCAGACATATTTAACCAAAGGTGATACCAAAGTATAGCTTTGAATTATTTAGTTTACTTAAGGGAAAAGTAAAATTCCCAGTTTTCAAAAAAAAAAATGGCATCTCATATATGTCATCTTTCAATTTGCTTGATGCTTTGCAAGGATGACTTGTATGTAACTACTGCACAAATTTAACATCCTTAGGTTGAATGAGTCAGAGGAAAATATTTCAGTTTGTAAGCCAGAATGATCACTTGTTGGAAAAGAGGAGGGAGTTTCCTGAAAACTCTGTGCTTGTAATAGGAGTGTGGTATGAAGCCAAAGAAGAAATGACACTTCCAAGAAAAACAATTAGCAGCAGGCAAAATCAGAAAGGCATTAACAAAGGAAAAATCACAAATACAGAGATATATACAGTAGATGGAGGAATTTTCAGGGCAGTTTGTATACCTACGTAAAAACAGATAGAGATTCAGTGAGTACTAATAGAAAGAAGAAAATGTTGGACTTTTAAGAGCAATAAAAATGGCTTGTGTATTAGTTTGCTGGGACTGTTGTAATCACAGATTGGATGGTTTAAACTACAGATATGTATTTTCTCTGGTTCAGGAGGCTAGAAGTCCATGATTAAGGTGTTGGAGGGTTAATTTTGTCTCAGTCCTCTCTCCTTGGTTTACAGATGATCATCTTCTCCTGTGCCTTCACTTCATCTTCCCTCTGTGTGTGTCTATGTCCTAATCTCCTCTTAAAAGGACACCAGTCATACTGGATTAGGGCTCACTTTAGTGATCTCATTTTAAGATAATTATCTCTTTAAAGACCCTATATTCAAACATGGTTGCTTCTGAGGTATTGGGGTTGGAATGTCAACATATGAATTTGCGGGGGGTGCGGGGGAGGAGGATAATTCGGCCCACAATAGGCTGTTTCAATGCCGCATCTTTTTATATCATCAAAATCTGCTCCACCTATGTAAAAATAGCTATGAACTTGGGGTCTTAGATTAATTTAGACACTTCAGTTTTGGAGGATCAAATAGCTATCAAAATTACTCCAGTTTTGGCTATCACCCACCCCATCCTGCTTCTGTCAGTTTGTCCAACAGAAATCTTGGCATAATAGCAGTTTGGTGCCCACAGACAGATTTCAGGGCAGGGATAGCATACAAGAGTTAATTTACTGCAATCAAGCATTAGACAGCCCAGCAATGCTAGAAGATTAATTTCTTGCCAACAAACTCACAAAAGTGCTATCATGATGACTTGTCTTATGGGGCATGATAAAAGTTCATGGTCATGTACATTTGTGCTATTCACTGTCAATGGGGGGTAGAAGGAAATAGAATGTAAACCATCTGGTACTCTGCAAAGGACCCTGGAGACTCTCACTGAGGTTTTCTCATGTGCCAGGTAATGTGTAAAACTTCTGACGCACAAGTATCCCATTTAATACATGCAGTAACCTTATAAAGTTGACTCTTTATGGTTAAGTCCAGTTTTAGCAACTTGTCCAAGGTCAAGTTGCTGATTTTTAAAACAGCTGATTTTTAAAACAGCTTCATTAAGGTAAAATGACATACATAAACTGTATGTATCCAAAGTATATAATCTAATATGTTTAAAAATGTATATATGTCTCTGAAACTACTTGTGTAATCAGCATACTGAACATATCACCCCAAGAATCCCCTTAATGCTCCTTTGTAATCCCTCCCTCCTTCATTCCCCTGTGACCACCAATCCTTGACATATCCCCAGGCAACCACAGATCTGTTCTGTCACTATATTAGTACACATTTCCTAGAATTTCTTTAAAATGGAATCATATAGTATGTATTATTTTTTAAATATTGTTTGGCCTCTTTCACTCAAAATATCACTAAAGATATTTTGAAATTAATTCCTGTTATTCTATATATCAATAGTTTATTTATTTTTTTTATTGCAGTGTAGCATTCCATTGTATAAATACACCATAATTTGTGTATCCACTCATCTGTTATTGGACATTTGTGCTGTTTCTAGCTTGGGGTTGTTACAAATAAAGCTGGTATAAACATTTTTTATACAAGTCTTTGTGTGGACATATGGTTTTACTTCCTTTGGAAAATACCTAGTAGTGGAATGGCTAGATCATGTGGTAGGTGTTATATAATTGAATCTTGCTTTTTTTGACTGATCTGACAATGTCTGTGGTTACTTGGAGTGTTTAGACCATTTATACTTAATGTAATTATTGATATGGTTAGGTTTAAGTCTATGACTTTGCTGTTTTTTTTTCCTATTTGTCTCATCTGAACTTTGTTCCTTTTCCTTCTTTTTCTCTTTCTGGCATGATTGAATATTCTTTATGATTTAATTTTATCTCCTTTGTCATCTTATTACCTATATAGGGCAGTAGTAAAGCTCATTTGTTCCCCATGTATCTTGTTTTGCCTGATGCCCTGTGTCATAAAAACTATTTTTTTTTTCATATACTTTGTTTGGTTTTAATGGTTGTTTCAGGTAGGACAGGAAACCTAGACCCTGTTATTCTCTCTTGGCTGGAAGATTCTCATGTCTATACACTATATAGGTTTTAAGCAGCATCTTAGAACTGGAAGCTGAGTCTCTCTTATCCATTACATTATACTGACAATCAGCTAAGGAACCCAGAGTTCCACTCCAATGTCTCTCAGGTCACCTTTCTGTAGTTTTTATTTCCTAAAAATTGGCTCTTGGAGCTTATTACTGTCCTCTATGAATATATATTTACATACAGCATTTTTTTTTTTTTGCCCTATCTTCTGTAAGAACAGCCCTGGTTAAATGTTGAGTGTGATTAATAAATAAGTGATATATATATTAAAATGAAAAACAAACAGGGACCAGCCTTCAAAATCCCCTGAGCAGACAAAACCAGTTAAGTCATTCAAACAAAGATTAATTTAGCTTATTTTGCAAGACTAATTTGACCTGGGTCACTTTTTGCTTATGCCTCTGAAAATCATAAGCAAAACTTAAACTGTTTCCCAAGGTTGATCAGAGATAACCATTGACCAATTCCCTATAAGTTAAGAAAATTCTAATTTTATAACAAGTTACTTTGTTCTCAGTATATAAGCCATTTTATAAAATATATCTCTGAGCCTCATTTCGTGTTTTGATTTGAGTGCTCCCAGTTTGCAAACTGTCTTTTTGGTGTGTGCACAATAAACATTTACTAATTACTACTTTGGTGAGTCACTGGCTTTAATTCTGTGATTTCTGAACCTTTGACAGGTGTTTGTTAGGAATTCATGCCATTTTATGACTCTCTTAAGGGTCTTATTAATGCAAAGAAAATAAGAATAAAAGTTCTTATTAATTGGAGTTAACAAATCATCCAAAAAAAATTCCTAAAGAATACTATATGAAAATTGATTAAAAGTTATGAGTCATCAAACAGATTCTGACTGCAAAAATATCTGTAATGAATTAGCATTTATGATGTAAACATTTGAAATAATTCTTAAGCTGAGATATAATTTTTATCTGACAGATTGGAGGATTTATTTTTAAAGGGTCATTGCCATTATTACTCTTCATTGAAGAGTTAACAGAGCTTCTCTTTTTCCAAGGGGAAAAACACACCTATATTAAGAATCCTCTCATCATTTTATTTTTTCCACATATCTCTATAAGTCCATTTTTTAAAAAATGCTAAGTTGCTCTATTTCCATAGAAATCTACCAACAGGTATATCTGAGCACAGGCTATCACCTGTAGTCACTTAGATTTTTACATCTCCATAGTGCTGGGAAGCATTTAAAAATAGCGTTACCTCTTCAAGGAGATGACTCTTATTTAAGGCAATAATGAGACTACTTGATATTACAATCATCACTGATTCCTTCATACAAGTTCCTAAGGACTTATCTTTGAAAAACATGTACCTTTATCTCCATTAATATTGAAACATTTAGTTTTAGAAAAATAAAGGAAAAAATCCCAACTAAATGAGCAAATGGTCATTAGACAAACTCGATGTTTACACTATTTGGAAGACCTACATGGCCACAACACAGTTATATGGTGAACAGGTATTGTGATGAAAGAAGAGCTTAGCTGTTGGTCAGTCACTAGCTTATAGCCTTAGGCAATCACTAAGCATCTTTAAACATCTATGTTGACAAGAGGACAAAATGAAGTAACAGATATGAAGGCATTTTCAAAGCTGTTAATCATGACAGAAGAGAAAGGAATTTCATCAGAAATCACCTTTTTCTCACTTCATTTATAGCAATTACAGGGTAAAAATGTGACTCACTACCCAGATGTCTCATTCATCCCCCCCTATAAATTTTTCATTCTTTAACCCTAATTTAGTGTGTATGTGTGTCTGTCTTTATATGTATTTATTGATAAATTGATGGTAGACTTCAACTCAAGTTGACTCAGGAAAAAATCATTTTGACCTGACCTTTCTTTCTTATCGGCCATGCATACTTCTTCCTCCATGCCTTGATGCTTGTCGTTATGACTTTTTGTAATAGTCTCAACTCTTCTCACTTTTTAAACTCCCTTTATACGGATTTTACCAACCCTACAAAACTGACTGAAATCCCACTTCTTTAGTGAAAGTGGCTTTACATTTCTGGTTAATGATAAGTTTTTCCTTTGAATCCCTTACAGGCTTAGCCTCCGTGCAACTCAGTGTTGCACACAGTATGTATTTGCCTTTTTTTTTTTCTCTCCAACTACATCACCCAGACAGTTCTCTTGGGAAGCATCTGAATATATCAGCTACTGGACAACACCACTCAGAAGTCCCATAGACACTTTAAACTCAGTGAGAGCACATACTTTCCAAATCTATTTTTCTTCTTTATTCCCTTTTTCAGTGAATAGTACACATGTCCAGCTAGTTTTGCAAGCCAAGAAACCTTAGAGACGTGCTTGATGTCTCCATCACTTTTATCTCTCTATTTCAAGATTAAAGTTGATGATTTTGGGCAACCCCGGTAGTGCAGCAGTTTGGTGCCACCTGTAGCCTGGGGTGTGATCTTGGAGACCTGGGATCGAGTCCTACGTTGGGCTCCCTGTGTGGAGCCTGCTTCTCCCTCTGCCTGTATCTCTGCCTCTCTCTCTCTGTGTCTATGAATAAATAAATAAAATATTTTTTAAAAAGTTGATGATTTTTAGCATGTCATGCAAAGCGCATTGTGACCTGAACTCTGCTTCTCTCCACAAATCTTTCTTGACTCCATATTCCCTCTACTTACTGCTGTACCACTGTTCTTCTTTTGCAGATCAAACTTCTCAAAATATTTTCCTTTTGCATCATCTTTACTTTCTCATCTCTCACTCATACATCTTTGTTCCAAATCGATTTCCATATCTAAGATACAACTGAAACAGCCCTTGACAAGATATAATTGCCATGTTACCAAATCTAGCAGATGCTTTTCAGTTCTGATTTTATTTCCATTCTCATCAGATTCATTGGATCACTGCACCCTTTCTGAAATATTATCTGACTCTCACCTCCGTGACAACACTTTACCCTGAATTTCCCTATACCTCACTAGTTCCTTGTCTATTTCATCTCCCAACTCATCTTTTCTTACTTGAGGACTGGAAGACGCTCAAGATTCTTTGCAAGGCCCTCTTCTCTTTTCATCCAATATTTCCCCCCTAGGTGATTCAACCTTCCCCCCTCCTTTTAAAAAAAATTTATTTATTTGAGAGAGAGAGAGAGAGAGAGAAAGAGAGAGAGAGAGAGAGAAAAGGTGGGGTAGTGGTGGTGGGTGGAGCAGAGGGAGAGGGAGAAGCAGACTCCTTGGTGAGCAGTAAGCCTGATGTGGGGCTGGATTCCAGGACCCTGAGATGACGTATGACCTGAGCTAAAGGCAGACACTTAACCAACTGAGCCACCCAGGCACTCCTAATCCATTCCTTTTTATAACCTTACTGCCATTTATCCTTTAATGACTCTCAAGTTTATTTCTTCAGGATCCAATCTTCTTTGAGTTCCCTACTCACCTATTCAAGCAGCCTACTCAACATTCCTACCTGAATATCTTAAACACAATTCAACTTAATACATCCAACATAAAATCATTGCTTTTCCTCCAAGTCCTCTCTATTTCTAGTATTCCACATTTCAGCAAAGGATGAATGACTTGTTCACTGGAGTCAAACCTGGAAATTAACACTAACAACTTCTCTCTTTCTCTCTCACTATTCAGTTTCAATTGACCATTGAGAATTGCTGATACAACTTCCAAATATTTTATTTTAAAAAATCTCTTACTTATTTCCAATTCTATGGCCACTTCCCTAGCATAAGATTTTACTTAGTGACATAGCCTTCTAAATATTGCCCATATCCACTTTGGCTCAACTACAATCTATTCACCACACTGTGACCAAGGGATCTTTCTTTTTTTTTCCCCCCAAGGGATCTTTCTGACGTTACAAATTATATCATGTCACATTTCTAGTTAAAAATCCTCTGTGACTTCCAATGTGCTCTTAGAATTATGGCAAAGCTTAATATAATTTATAAGACTGCATGGGATGCTCAATCCTTCCTCACTTATTTCCTCTTCTCTTAGCTAACTCCTGCTCTTTCTAAATCAATTACTTCTTTCAATAGTTCCATACCACTTGAGCCACCTCTCTTAATTAGATGCCTTTAAAAAACTTTGTGCTTTTCCTTTGTTGCATTTATCATCATTCTAAACAATTATTGATTTCTATAATCATTTATCTAAATTTTATTTGACGCAATGTGTTTTAAATTTCATAAAGTCAGGAATTCTATGGTTCACCACAATATCCCCAGCATTAGCAAGAGTATTGGTCTACAGTCACTTCTCAATATACATTTCTTAAATGAATGAATAAATACATGGATGTGTAGATCTCATCTGCTGCTGTTTCTGCCTCTCATTCAAGCTCAGCCACATGTATAAATTTGCTGGTTCTGAACTAAATCATGCTTCCTCTAAGCTTGGTACCTTTGCACCAACTATTCTCTGTGCCTGGATGCTCCTGTCACCATTATTGGCTGATTGACTCCATCTTTCAACATCCAGCCCAACTGTCAATCCGTGAGGAGGCATTCACTGGACCTTGTACTCCCTTCATGCCACAGCACCCACATTCTGATGTGACTCTGCCACCAGAATATCACACTTCTAACTTCTGCCCCTGTCACTTTCATTGTTTTATACTTATTTACCTGTGTTTTGTTTTGTTTTGTTTTGTTTTCCTCTTCAGCTTTAAGCTTCTAGAGAGTGGACTAGTGCCTTTTAGACCTAGATCTTCAGAGTCTAATGTTGTGCCTTGCATTTAGAAAATGACCAACCCACAATGATAATGATACTTCTTGAATAACTCTTTGACAACTGGGACAATGTGTTTGACATCTTTAACATCTACCACTGGGTTTTGTGCAATTATAAATAAGCGATGTCCGTTAATATTAAATAGCAAATTATCCATGATTTCATTTAATACCTGTGACAGCTTCTCATTCTATTCCTTACTCTCTGCACCTTTCTCTTTTGTGTTGCCCTCCTATATTGTAAAACTCTTTAAATAATGAAAATGTTTTGTTGGAAAAGAAGCAACAAAAATAAAAAATGGAGCCATTAGAAATATACAGACTTATGTCCTTAACAATTTCTCTATTAAAACAACTAAGTGAAATTTCAAAGCTAGGCAGACATTTGAGATATACTTGTACATCTCATTTTATCTGAAAAACCTTTATCTAATAAACTCAGTAATTTAAATACAAACACTAGAAATGTCTATTTTTTTCATGTCTACATATCTTTTCATAGAAAATCTTAGTTCTCTCAATTAGTCTCCATTTTATCTCCCTTTCCATTTGAAAAACCGAAACCCAAACCAAACAGCAATACACCTGAGTTACGAAGTTTTAACTATAAATTTACTGCTTGTTACCCTATCAGTAGCCTTCACATAAGGCTAGTCCTGCAGGTTTGGAATAGCTCCCGAATGAACATAATTAGCTTGATTTTGTATGAAATATATTAGTTTATTGAAATACATTCTTTGCTAGGGGAACTAATATTCAGAGGGTCTACCTATTTGATATTAGTATGACATTTAATGTAGAGTCAATGTCCCTGCTGGGTGTCCGGTGATCCTTCACAAAGGTCCTCACAGGACCAGAAATGTAAATTGATTGGTAGGAGTATGCTCCATTCTTTTTTCCTATTAGTGGACCTCACATCTTTTGTTTCTCTTACCCAGTAGGCCCAGAGACAGATTACCCTACAGAAATCCACTTGCAATATACTGACTATAATGGTTTTAATCAGAACAAGAAGAGATATTTTTATGTACAAAAGAGCTATTCACTTGGGCTGAAAACATGCCTAACAGCATCAGCTGGTTTATCCTTTCTTGGTACCAATTTAAAAATCACCTAAAATATCTTCAGAATGATCAATTTTAATGAGTTCAACAAGTGAGATACCTTTTATTCTCAAGCACTGAGATTTTACTGAGAGGGTAACAAATATACCAATTTAGCACATAGAAGTATATGACTAAATTATATGACTAAATAAGATGAAACTAATATATTGAGTAAGTTATATACTAAATATGAATGTACAAATATAACTTGGAATGAGTGTACACTGAGTTGCCCAAAAAGATCAAAGTGAAAGTTTCCATACCGGAAGTACTACACAATAAAACTAAAGAGCCATAGGCTCTAACCCAAGGCGTTAGTATAGAGTATGACCTTTCACCTTTATTTCTTAGGCAAGCAAGAGAACTTTGGGCAAGGGGATAACATGATCAAAGTCAAGTCATTCTATAGCCCTCAGCAATCTTCAAGTTCAACAGTGACTTCTGTGAAGCAAGTTGCTTTTAATTCAAACGGCTCTGGAAATCTCATGAAGCACTTGATAAGGCTGATCATTTCAAACTGATTTCAAAATTCAGAAGTGCCACCCTGGGATTAATAGCTCTCCTTCAATTTTAATCTCTAGTAAGATCCCAGCAGCCTCTGCTTCTTGAAATAGATGTATACTCGAGGTGAAAATGAATGACAGGGAGAAGAGTTCACATGTTACACAGCAGAAAAGGTGGGGAAGTGAGAGCAGGAGTCAAGGTTAAGGGATGTGAGTACTGTCAACCTAGAGAGGGAAGATAAAACACAGTATATAATGACTTAAAGGGATATTAAATAGAGGCCAGGGAGACATTATTTCTTCCAGACAAGGGGCAGGGAATAGGATATAATGGTCATGCGCTACATTAGGGAATATTTAGGTCAAGCACAGAGAAAATTTCAACTTAAAGAGCATTTAAACAAGTATTCACTGGAGGATTGAGAAGCCATCGTTCTACTACATTTTCAAGACAGAAACTTGGCATTTTTTCCTTAAGAAAGATTAAATAATAATGCACTACATGCTGAACTGACTCTTAGTGCCTTTAAAGGGGAAAAAATAATTCTTTGACTATATTTTATTATCAGTAGGATGGTTAAGGAAAGATACATACTATATAGAACACAGTCTTATGAGCTTTTTCACAATATGATTTAGATTGTGTCATCACTAATTAAAACAGAATCCAGAATCAGAGAGTGTGACACTGTGGAGCTTCAGTCAGCAAGAACAAAAGAAATAACACAAATGCCCAGTGAAAACGTTAAACACTGAATGAATAAAAGCCTTATAATTTTCAATAACTGCCGATCTAATTTGATAGGTTCTTTTCATTCACTAGTGGTTGGATTGAATCTCAGTATGTAACTCGGGTACAGAAGACATATTCCATTATTTTCTATAACCACATAATTTCTGACTTTGAATTTCAATGGACCATTGGGAAATGTTAACCTCATTTCCTCTTGGGGCTCTTGCTCTTCCCCATGGTTGGGCCACAACCCAGTTTTTGAAGCCATAAGCTTTGCCTCCAGTTCTAGGTCATCAGATCACACTGGGGGTTACTCAATGTCCATTCGTCTGGTCTGCATGTGTTGCTGTTCCTGTTTGCCTGACAGCATGAGATTCTTGGCTACTTCCACTCACAGAGGAGAGGGGAAGTAAGGAGAGAGACTGAAGAATCCAGTCTAAGTGAATGGCCTTCTTGAAATACTTGAGAGAGGAGGATTACAGCCCTGCTGAGAACAGAGAGAAGGTCAAGATGTCTGGAACACAGAGAGTAAGGGGGGAAAAGGACAGAATCATAGAGCTGCCACTGGGCCCATCTGCTTACCCATCTTGTTGATTCTGCCTGCTAATTATACAGTGAGGACACTGAACTTGATCCTGAGTTTCAGAGAACTATCGCCCAAAAGAATTTGTTTCTAAGAATGGTGGGAGAGGTTAAGCTTCCATCCACCCCTTTCTTCTCTAAGACACATTTTCTATTTTTAAGAATCTCCCATTTTTTCCTCTATTTTTTATTTTCATAATCATTAAAATGTTTTTCCAAGAGTTTAGATGTACCATATACCTTCTCAGAGTCAATATGATGGCAGGAAGGGAAGGAGATAAACATATTAGGAAAAAAATTATATGTCAATATCTCTAATATTGTCCAGTACTCCTTTAACAGCAGTGATTTAGTGTTAACAATGTATAAGGCACTGTGCTGTGAATTCAGAGATAAGCAAGGCATTTGCTGTGACTTGGAGTTTCTCATGGTCTTATGAGGGAATATAAAGAAGAAAAAGGGACCATTACAGGGACTGAATTTATATTCAGAGTATTTTTTTTGTGGTCTCATTTAGATTTATGAATTTTAGGACTAAATAGAATCAAACAAATAGAAACCCCTCAGACCTTAATTTCACATAATCATAAATGCCAAATGTAATTGGATCTCAGAGGTCACTTGGTTTATTCCTTCTGTAATTTACAAATGCCCTCAATATCACCCATCAGTGATCACATAATCATTGCTTGAAGATATTCAGTTTTGGGTAGGTCCATTCAATTTTTAACAGGTTCTATTCCTTAGAAATGTCTTACTAATAAAATAAAAATTGTGCTTAATTCTACTCAGTGGCCCTTACTCTGCCCTCTGGAACCAAACAAAATAAGTTTAATCACTCTGACACTGTAAAAGTCTTATAATTAATTATGGAGCTATGTTTGACACTAACATATTTCTCAAGAATTGGGTGCTCAGCTATATGGCCCCCAAATGCAGAAATTTGTCATGATGATTTGCCTAGTAATTCCTCATAATTAATGTTTAAGAAATTTGATATAATTTATTATTCTTTTTTGCATATTACTACATCAATATAAAATGCATTTTGATGAATGCTCTGAATTAATATCATTAACATATTTACATGTGAAAGAGCAGCTTTATTTGTAGCCAGAGATTCACCTTTATTTTGTAATTTTTATTCTTTTCAAAATCCAACTACATTTTGTTTACCACATTAGGAAGTATAAAGACTAATATATTTTTAAACATTTTTTTAAATTTATTTTTATTTTTATTTATTTATTTTTTTTATTTTTAAACATTTTTTAAGAGAAAATTCACTAAATGACTTCATCTTTAAAAAAATGTTAAAGAAAGAAGTCAACTGAACTGCTATGTCAGGGACTCTTAAGGAGGTGATAAACCTCATATAATCATCAGGGCACAGGACACAGGGAGTGGCCCTAAATTTTGCTGTACTAGAAACATACATTTGCTAATTTATTCAAAATTGAATAGCACCTGGAAATGTACTTTCATTAACCAAACTCTCAATATGTGCAATGATATATGTATGGTTCTATAGTTGACTATAGTTGAGGAAAATTTGTTTCTAAAAATAATGGGATTGGTTAAACCCTCCTGAACCCCTTGCTACTCCAAGATACATTTTCTAACCCAAGAACCCCCTTTATCTTCTTTACTTCCTCCAGATCTTTAAAATGTATTCTTAAGGGCCTGCATGATTCACATACTTCTTCAGAGTCAATGTAATAGAAATCCAGCTTTTAAATGGCAAAAAAGAAAAGAGAGAAATTAGGTTTTTGCAATATTAGAGAATCTCAATGCCTAGAGTCTAGGGTACTGTCTTTTCTCTCTCTGACAGCACCGAGGAGGCCAAAAAAGAACAAGAATACAGCTTAATTCAAGAAAACCATTTATTCATGATTCTACAGGCTACTTGCTGAAAACTAAGGTAAACACTCATGAATTCTCTTTGCTATTTATTAAATTATTCCTCTCTAGTGTTTTATGTCTACCAGATACATTAACCCCGCTTTCTGGACAGTGTTGGATTATACATCAATACATTATTTATTTTTGTGTTTTTTCATGAGAACTGCCTCCCTACTTTAACTCATCATCATATTAAGCAGGTAACAACACAGCCTCCTCCCCTCATGGTTAAATTGTAGCCTTGAGAATATATTCTGGTCACTTTAATTAGATTGAGGCACTTTGGGTTTTTATTAGACACAAGAGATGACTTGCTGGTTTTACAAAAGGCTTGCTGAGTCTCATTAATATCCCTTTCAAATATCATCTTATAGATGGCTGAGCCTATTCATTTTATATTGATTTTATTAGGTTATATTTCAAAGAGTGAGCTTTCTGACCTGACCTTGTCACTAAATTAAATATATGATTGCTCAGTCTCTCTGGAAATTCTAGTAAGACTCAATAATTGTCAAAAAACCTAGGTGATAAAAAAAAAAAAACCTAGGTGATCATTGAAAATTTTCTGAAATCAATGAAGTTTATGTTTAGACAAATCAGACTTATTATTCTCATTCTTTCTTTATATTTTTTCTTGAAATTCCATCAAAAATTAATGTAGTTATCTTGAGATTCACATAACAAATGAAATAGTAAAATCAACATTTTAAAAGTGGCATGATTAAGATTATCAAATGCTGTAACACGCATTATTTCCCTTGATCACCCCAGCACTAGCAGATGAAGACACTCAGTGAATTTTCCTTTTTTTTTTTTTTTTGTGAATTTTACTTTTAAATTAGAGTAGTGGTTCTTGGAATGTGGTGCTCATACCAGCAGCATCAATATCACTTGAGAGCTTGCTACAAAAGCAAAGCTTTGGTGCTACCCAGGTATGGTGAATCAGAAACTCTGTTTTGGTCTGTTTTGATATCAAAATGTTTTTCCTCACCATGATGTATTTAAATCTTTGAGGCACATGGATGGGAAGTTCGCCATCAAGTTGTCTTCCCATATATAGAGGACATTTATTATATTTACTACTCAGTGTTCATTTACCATCTACTTTCCCCAATTTCCTTCTGTGAGATACCCCTATCCACATTTGCTTTGACTGGGCTACATTCCATAATGTCCCATCCCTCCCCACTGGTTTAGGGGTAAGCATTATCTAACCTGAGTTAATCCATTATATTCCCTCAACACAGTGATTAGTACAGGCCTGGGGCATATGGCCAGATAAAATCCAATGCATAAGGAATTTTGCTGGATTGTACTCCTAACTATAGGTGCTGGAAACTTTTCTTACATATTTATAAGAGGCCATTTACAGGGATGTTTATTGCAGCAATGTCTGTTTTATTCACTGAGTGTCTCATATGCCTAAAACAACAACTGGTGCATTGTAAGGGCCCATAATATTTGTGAATAAAAAGTTATTTGTGGCAAAAGTCACATAAATAAAGGCAGCCTGAATGTCTATCACTGAGAAATATAGGGAAAATATGGTAGAGGTACATGTGGGGTATTATATAGCAGATGGACTAAATGGGTACATGCACGATAGTAACATAATGGGAACTTAAGAACATAGTGGTTAGTAAAAAGTAGGATATATATAACATCCATTTAATCCAGGTAAAACAATTGCACAAAATAGTACACATTTTGCAAAAACACAGTAAAATAAAAATGTATAGATTAAACAAATTTAAAAGCTGCTTTTCATGGGATAATAGAATGAAACTGGCACACACTGGTACAAATACATTGATAAATATATGCTTAAAGCAAGGTGACTTTCAAGGGCCAATGTTGATGTGCCATGAACTGAAAGTCATGAGTCACAGAAATGAGACTCAACCCTAGTCCCCAACTTAATTTTTTTTTTTTTTTTTTTTTTTTTTACTGAGGATTCTGAGAAAACGATTCTCCTTCTGCATGGGATCCAGGAAGGATATATCCCCATGCACCATGTGGGAAGAAAAAGAACTGGAACGTGATCATATCTCTAAAAGACCCTGGATCTAGCCTTGCCTGAAATGTGTTTACAAGCCAGGTATGTTCAGTTACCAAACCTCACCCCCATTCTCAATTTTTTTGGTCACCATTTAAAATAATTTGAATCATAATTTTTTCACTTGTAACCAAGAAAATCCTGACCAATATATGATCTTATTCTTTGCCACCCCTAGGCAACTTGTGAAAAAATGAATCTACATTTCTGCTTCCATTTTACCACAAACATACTCTTGCCCACCACCATGCCCTCTGATACTGATCCTCTGGCCTCTAGTGAAACTGCTTTTACTGGTACCATGAATCCCCTAATGTTTGCACTTAATGTTTGACACCTTCTTAAAATGCTCTTCTCTGGCTATGACCTTTTTGCTGATTGTTCTTCCTAAGACTTCATCAATGGATCCTTCTAAAATAGAAGATTTTTAGTCTGTGGTAGCTAAAGATAAATATCCAACTGACGATGTGTCCTGGTGAATCAGAGCAGATGCACCAATCAGTGAGAACAGCCACTGGCCTGTGAACAACCAGAATGGCCTTACTGAGTAGTGTTGGCTGGATATCAGATTGACAGGGAGTTATTTTTATTATTACTAGTACCATTAATTTCCAGGTCACTCTGTTAGCCCTCTGTGATTCACGTTTTCTTCCTCAACTAAATTATCCAATGAGATAAATGACTTCAACATCACTTCAGAGCTAAGGACTTCCAAATCTGTATTTGACTCTTTTTGTGCTCCAAACCTGAATTTCCTGCTAGCACATAGGTGGAATACTTTAACTCTTGGCATCCCCTGGAAATCTCTCCTATGCAGAGTCTCTCTTCTGGCAATGGCATTACCAAGGACCCAGTTTCAAAAGTTGTACATACTAATAATGATTAGGTTCATTCTTCCATCATCTTCAACTTTCTATACCTCCTCTCACCTGAGCAAATGGATCTGTAGCCTCGCACCAAAGATTCTACTGTATTCTATTTCTTTATGAGACTGTCCTGTTGTCTACTCCTCACAACCATTATACTAATTTAAACCTCACATTTTTTTTTTGTCTAGATTACTCCATTAGTTGTCTAACAGTCTCTCCCTGTTCCTAATCCTTAACCTTTCTAATTCACCCTTTGCATTGCTTTTGGGATTTTTTTCCCCCTAAATCACAGGTTGGATCATGTCATATGTCACTTGTGGTTTTAAGTATATTCACTGGTTTCCTGCTGTCTACAGAAGTCTGTGCACTCTCATGCAGTATTCCAAACATTTCCTGAAATGCCCCAAAAGGAAACTCATCTTCTACTGCATGTTTTCATGAACTGTAGAATTCAATCATATTAAGTTTATTGTCATCCTGGAAGAGGTAATGAAAGTCCAGGACTATGACTTTTTAAATACTATTTCTTAGGCCTGGATTACTGTTCTTTCCTTTATTTATAGAAACTCCCTTACTCTTTAAGGTCCAAACCAAGTTTACTGTTTCTTTTATGGCTTCTCTAAACCATCCAGTTGCAAATAATAACTTTTTTACTTACAATCCTATGGCACGTCCCTTCTGCTCCCCTTTGCACTTACTCAAGTTAGCCTTGTAATATGGCTCCTCTTCTCCATATATACCCTCACCCTAGCCTCACAAGGAACTGGATTATATGATATTTTACACATTTTTAGGTTCCAATTCCAAGAACAGTACTTGGCAAGTAGATGGGCCTATAAATATTTAATTAAGTTTAACATTTATCAATGTTGGTTAGACTTTCCTGGATTGTGGGCCCAATGAGATTATTAAAAAAAGCGATAAACCTGGATTCTTAAAAAAAATGTGTAGACATGTACAAAGAATTTTGCGTAGAATTTAATGAGATTTGTGGTGAATATTTGGATTAGCATACTCAACATTTACTCTAAACCTGGCCCAGTGTACAGAGGCTAGAAAACTTAAAATTATTTTCTGAAGGTTCCTTTGAAGCTTTTCATCTCTGGTTTTAGAATTCCATTTTCCAAAATATACTGCCTACTATCCCTCATTCTTGTAGCCATCCTCAGGATGATACTGGCATTGCTTCAAGATTTTAGCTTCTGAATATCTTGCCATTCCTTCTAACACAACACATTTTACAACTCATAGTGATTTTAATATCCGTATAAATACTTCTTTCAGATGTTTAGTTTCTCTATTACTTGGCCTTCTGTTCTCCAACCATCTTCTCCTTGGCCTTGCCTCAGTCCATCCTTATTATCAAGGTCATATCCCAGATTGTTTCACTAGCAAAAAAGTGCTAACTCTATGTTCTTAATTTCAAACACCTTAATCTGTCCTCTATTTCCTATATTTGTAGCTTACTGCTTCCATTCTTCCAATTGCAAGAATGTTATATGGTTGAGACATAAAATCCACTTGTTCTATCCCTCTGCTGACCCTACTACTATATTCTCCATAAAACAGACAGAATGATTAGTCAAAACTCTGTCAAATCACGTCACTCCTTTACTTAGAGCCTCCCAATGTCTTTCTAGTTCATGTAGGAAAACAGCCTAAGTTCTTAGAATGGTTTAAAATGCAGTACTAATCCAGACCACTCATATCACTCAAACCTCATGCTCTTCCACTCAATCTTGCTCATTCCAACTGTCATCAACTAGACTTCATTACTAGTTCTTGAGCATACCAGGATCCTGTCTCAGAACCTTTGAACATGTTCCTCTCTTTTCCTAGAATTCTCTTCTCCTGGATATCTTTATGGCTTATTCCCCTTCTTTGTTTCAATCTCTCTGCTCAAGTGTTACCACAATTACCATAGATCATTGAAGCTTTCCTTCATAGAGGCACATAGAATAGTAATCTCTCCTTTTTAAATATTATCCTTTCCCTTTTTACTTTTCTAAGATTAAAAAAAAATGTTTTTATTCACAAGAGACAGAGAGAGAGGCAGAAACATAGGCAGAGGGAAAAGCAGGCTCCCTGCAGGGAGCCCGTTTCAGAACTGGATCCCAAGACCCCCGGATCACACCCTGAGCCAAAGGCAGATGCTCAACCATTGAGCCACCCAGGTTTCCCCATCCTTTTTCTTTTACACTACTTTACTTTTTTTCAAAATGGTATATTATTATATGACACAGTATATAAAGAAATTTCTCCTTGCTAATTTCCTGCTGCTATAAAAAAGATTTGCTTATATTGTTCACTGCTCTGTCCTCAGCACCCTGAGTACCGAATATATAGTAGATTTAAGAATGATTTAATATGATTAATATGATTTAAGAATAAATGAATGAATAAATGAGATGCAATCTCCAAAAAAATTTAATTAGGAACTGTCTCATATTAAGAGAGGAAGAAGACGGAGCATCCTTTTTTTTCTGACTGCGTCATGGTGGAAGTGATATGGTTTTATACTTGTAGCAACAACAGAATTGAGAGTATTCAACATTCTTTCAGTGGTATCCTTGTGATAGAGGGTTCCACAACATGAGAGGTATTCTTCAAAACTTACTCTAAAGTCTGTTTCTTACAGTTTTGTGTTAATCTAATCTCCTGTTCTAAACTCCTCCTGCTTGGACTGACTAGAATGAATTCTGTTGTCTGTTTGCTAGTGAAATTAAAATGATATAATAATTGCTTCATAAAGTGGTTGCAGGTAATGAATATTCAAAAATACAAAACTGCTTGACTATGGGATCCAGTTTATCATTAGAAGATGGGATATATTCCCCTGACCAGTTTATCATTAGAATATGGGATATATTCCCATGACCAATGATATATTCCCATAACCGGTGGTAAAACAGCTGTTTAAATTATTTCACATATTGATCCTAGAATGAAGTCCTATTGAAGACAAAGTTATTCAGATTGAGTGATTGTTTGGATAGTCCATTAATGTTGGTTCAAGCATAAAAGGACTGTGTGAGTGGAATGGCTAACTCTATCTGCAATGTAGAACTTCAAATGCCTTAAAATATCACCAAGAAACCAAATAATTTCTATGGCTGTTTTAAGATAGTATGTTATCTTTTTTATCAGCAGAGTTGAACTTTTTTTTTTTAATTTTTATTTATTTATGATAGTCACAGAGAGAGAGAGAGAGAGGCAGAGACATAGGCAGAGGGAGAAGCAGGCTCCATGCACCGGGAGCCTGATGTGGGATTCGATCCCGGGTCTCCAGGATCGCGCCCTGGGCCAAAGGCAAGCGCCAAACCACTGCGCCACCCAGGGATCCCCTATCAGCAGAGTTGAAGTAGTAAAACATCAGAAGCTTCCTGGTTTCCCAGTGTTATAAAAAATGAGCCAAAGATGGCCTTTGTATATTGGCCTTATGTTGTTTACTTGTTTGTTAGCAAGAGAATGATTCCTGTTATCTCAAAAGCTTGTCACCACTAATCTCAAATTATTACACATCTAACTGTTTTATTCAGAGCCCAAGTGAATATATTTTTGGCTATACAAAGCCTGTCTGCTTTCCATACCTCATGAAACTACACCCAACATCTGCTAGCCATAAGTTTCCATAAGTTTTACCTAAGTTTTCTAGGTGTAAACGATGCCACGTTACTGCTACCCTTCAAAGCTCTCTGACCCAGACTCCCAGTTTGACTGTTGAATGACATTATCTAAACACACAAGCCTCTTCCTCTGATCTCTCTCTCCCTTGGAAATTTTCTTACCCTCCTAATCTTTCTGAATGGTGGTTCCCACACAATAGCTTTTGGACAGTTTCATGCTGTGGGGAACTTCTCCCACAAGCAAATCTGCCAAAGTGTTATCCTGATAAAGCTCATTGTGTGTTACTATTACCTTTTTATCATTTCTTTTCATCAGCTCCCAAATTCCTCATGCTCACTATACCAGGATAGCTGAGCTGCACTGTAGATAGAATTCATAGCCATACCACATCTCTTCAGTGAAAATTAAGGTAGTGCTTGGAAATGAGACGAACTTGAATTGTTGGTCAGTAACATTTGGTGACCTGAATAACTAGGAATTCCTTGAATCTCTTAATTCTAATCTGCTTCCTAAGCCAGCAGAAGCAACCTTTCCTTTTCTAGCTCATATGTCTAGTTCTTTCTTCCATGATAATCCTGTAAATGCCTCACATGAAATAGTAATCTTACAAGGAGATGCCAATTCTTCTCGTTTCAATATATCTACTTCTACTCTGCTCATGGCCAATAAGCGGAGTTGGGTTTCAGTATGCTCCAGGGAGCCAATTACTAAGTACATCAGAAGAAGAGAAAACAAAACAAAACAAAACAAAACAAAACAAAACAAAACCAAAAAACAAAGTAAGCCAGGAGAAATAAGGCTTCCACATCAAAATAATTGCAAGATATTTTTAATGTATAAAGCAAAAATGGGATATTTATGGAAATGGACTCTGAGATTCTAGATAAGAATAGGAAGGATGTCTTTTTTTTTTGATAGATTTCGTATTGTTAATATGGGTTTATATAACTAGGGTTTACTTTATTTAGAATTCTAATTTGAGCAGCTGAGAGTGCTTCTAAATATTTTCTCACTGAATTGATTAAAACCTGTACTCAATATTGGCCTATGATGAAATAAATTGGGATGTCAGAATTCCTTAGTATAACAGAAAAAAAAATCCAAAGTCCTAGGGAAATAGGACTGCTGAAATGGATTATTTTTATAGGCAACCTGCTCAGTAATCTTTTAATAATGTCTTTGGAGAGGGCCTAGTTTATACTCCCCTCACCACAGAATTGAGAAATATATCAGTGTAGATAAATACCTTAGCCCAAACCCTGTAGTGTTTGTTCTCTGTGGGACATACATGAAGGTAGTGGTGACATTGAAATAGACTCTGATTTTAGTGGGTTTACAGAATTCCTGGGTGACAGAGGCAAAGTAGCAGCACTTAATAAAAAGGGACAAGATTGTAATAGTTGTTTTAATAGGCAGCAGAGCCAAGGTGATAATAAAAGTGCTTTGATCTTCGGTTATTTTTGGTGGTAACTAATTGAACATGGCATTTCTAGAACTTAAATAGATGAGCAGTCCATTAATTCCTTACTTGATCTATATTACCAGAGAAGAGCAAAATTTATCTATGTTAGGAAGGTCAAAGTGGAAGGCTTTGCAACTGGATAGATTGTCAGAAATAGAGGTCTATGGTGATTTATGAACAGGGAAGAATTTCTTGGGCCAGGGATTTGGACAGGGACTGGGATTTCATGGACAGGGATTTGGAGAGAAGGTTTTAATATTGGTGGCAAGAAGCTTCAGGGAGGAGATTGTGGATAGAACTTGAAATGGGACCAGATGGAAGACCGTTTGTTTTCCATGTAAATCACCATCAATGAACCCCTATTCTGATTATTTTCATTCAAGTAAACCATGATTCACACTCTGGATTCCACTGCCTTTCTTCAACCATTCCAGTTCATGCCCATTGGGCTCATGAACAAAGTGAGCATAATGGCAGGGACTCAACATTTCCTCTTATAGATGTTTTATCTGAGTGCTTACACTGCAGTGTGCCAAATACGGCATTAATAGAAAACAATGATGAGCCCCTAGTAGAGCAGCCTGTTTTAGGGGGATTAACCAGCCACCTGGGGCAGGTGAACCTTTCTCATTATATATAAGTGGCAGACATTTTTCATCCTAGAATTGACTCATATTCTACAAATGGGTAGAAATACTGAACACATATATCAAATACCATAAAACATTCAATAAATTACTATATGAGAATAATTTATATTCTCCTCAAAAATCTAATGAGCATTATTATATGGGTGTAAGTTATCACTTTATTTAACATTAAATGAAAGTCTAAGAACTAGAGTGAATAGAGGTTGAACATTGCTTGAAGGATGGGAATGTGCTTGCTGAGGACTATCCTGTAATTCTCTGTAATGTAGTTTGGGATCTGTAACCATCAGAATAGTGTGGGTTATGCTACTATAAAGTGCAACCCCATATCTCAATGCCTTGCAATAATCAAGGTTTATTTCTTGCTCGTGCTACTTGACAATTGCACATTGCCAGGTACTCATCACGGGTACATAGGTACACAGGCTAAATTGAACTCTCTACATTTTGAATATTGCCTATTGTGCCAGAGGGAAAAGACTACTGTGGAGAGTTTCACTGCATTCCAGAAGTGACATACTTCAGTTTTGCTCACACATTATTTGCCAGACTAGTTACATGGCCCCAGACAATCATAAACAGGAAGTAGTATAATGAATCTGGGGCCAGGAGGACCAGAACAGTGCTGCTGACTACCAAAGTATCTATTCAGAAATTCTGTCAAACTTTTATCAAGACATTAATGTTATTCTGGGAAGATATCTATTAGATAGCTTTCAAATTTCGAGGACTGATACATTCATTTCTTCTATATACTAGGCTTTTCTTGGAATTTACTGCCTTACTTGATTTTCTTTTCTTTCTTTCTTTTTTTTTTCTCCTTTCCCCTTTGCCTTGGTCCAGCATTCCCAAGACTAACAAATTCAATGCAAAAGCACAGTCTGACTCACAATAGGCAAGGGAATGTTTCTGTTGGGAAAGGTCAAGGGCTTAAAGAAGACGATTCTTCAATGTACTTTATTGGAGAATGAAGAGCATTGCTTAAAATTTAATTCTGTTTCAGCTCTCTCCAAGTACTTCAAGAATAATGAATTAGAAGATGTGGTAATAGAGTGACTGTGGAGGAAAATGTGGCCTCCATTATCCACTTAGCAATAGTTCAAACGGAGATGTGGATATTAGAACCTGGTTTTGTATATTGCATTACAAAATGCTAGCCAGGCCACCTCAGTTATTTCAAAGTGCCATGGATCTCTTTGCTTCCATCTGACATCCAGATGGACAGGAAGGTCTGTGCAGATGGGGTGGTAAATGAGGATTATTTTATAGTCTGTTTCTTGGGGGTGAGGGTGGGACAGAGTCCTAAGGAATACAATCCTGCCATAGATGCCAAAATGCCTCATTACCATAGTACAGGATAGATTAAGGACATTTTACCTACATATAACTTCATTTATATTAACCTTCCTATAAATATTATTGTTTTAAAGGACTTCAACTTAACATTATATCTAACTGATGGCTTAACTGGTATTTATTGTTTGTTACACATATGGCACACCATGATGGTCAAACGTTTCAGCTTGAGGTAGAAATTCTCCAAAAAATTCACCAAATCTAATAATTTCACAGAAGTGCTGCAAAGATGATCACATATTGGGGAATTATGTTTACTGAGTTAGCGTAACAGAGAAAAAGCGTAGATATGTTTTCACTATTAAGAAATGAACAATGGGAATTAAAAGAAGAATGCAAAGCTATACATGAGGTAGGCTTGAAGCAAATGACATGATTTTTCCAAGAGACCTTAAAAGCAATGAATTTCAAACTGTTAAAACGGGTTATTTTTCCCTGAGTATGTATACTAGATGGAATCTTGAAGCCCTGAGCCCTGTCATGACTCCATCACACACTTCTAGGCTTACATAGCATCTCTCATCTACTGAACTCAAGCACATCCTTCCTTTTTATTAATGCTAATTCACAATTTTCTCAGGAACCATGAAGGGGGACATCTGATCTTCAAATCAAAGACAGAGAAACTGAAACAACATGAGAACTATGACAGGCCCAAGATCATGAGAACACCCCTCGAACGTGAAATAGAATCAATGCCTGTCTTCCCTACTAGCAATCTTCCCTTAGATCACATTGTCAGTACAGTTCCCAAGTGACTCACTCTGTTGATAAACTGAAATAATGCTGAATTCCATATAATTATGCTAACCAAGCAAGATTTAATGACTATGTGATATCTGTCCCTCCAGAGATGTGACAGACATGTCATTAACTTTCTTTAGCAAATTACTAAGCAGCAATTCAAAAAGAGTGTAACTTGAAATGCTGTACTTTGGAGTTGATACTGTGAATTGTGTAGTACAATTTTCACTTTCTGCTTCCCAAAAGATAACTGACATGAGAAGGAAAAGAGTTGCCAAAACAGTCTGCAAACTGATTAAAACAACAGTTCTAATGAAAAAAGTCTGAAAATAAAACTGACTTCTAAAGTTAAAGTCAAACTAATGCTGAAATCAAGAAGTAAAAACAACTTGCAATTAGTGCCTTTTGTGGTATACACTGAATATTGTACGTTTTTGGTTTTGAGAGAGGGAGACAGAGAGAGTGAGCTTGCACATAAAAAGGATAGGGGGAGAGAGAGAATCCTCAATCAGACTCCTTACTGAGCAAAGAGCCTGATGTGGGACTTGATTTCACAACCCTGAGATCAAGACCTGAGTTGAAACCAGGAGTTGGACAGAAGGTAGAAACTTGGTTTCCCATGCTAGATTGCGAATTATTTCTACACAAAGTAACTGTTTGATAGTGAGAAATAGAAGTATTTGAACCTTCACCCACATTAAGTCATAGAAATAAATTTAGTGAATGGCCTGACAGTTCTTGGAGAGTGATTGTCAGACAGTATGTTTGGACACAATTGGATAGATTTTAAATTATCAGGAGTTTGTGATTATGCAATAGGATAAATTATAGTTAGAAGACATGGAATTTCACCGTTCACTGGTGATCTTGGCTGTATGACAACAGTCATTAAACCTGGAATGGTTTGTAAGGAAGCTACACAGAAAAGAGGCATTTGTTATCACAAATGTAAAATCCAAGCTTCAGCTAATTTCAGATGTATTATGATGTACAAATAAATATCTTATGATTATTACATCACTAAAAACAGTTAATAAGTGCTTTGGAACGTGGGTGACATCTCTAAGCCTGTAAAAGTAAACTGAAATTAGTAAACCTTAAACTTAAATTAATGAACTTTGAGCCAAAATTAGTAATTTTGTATATTCATAGAAAAATTAAAAATTATCCATGCACTTTTAATGGCAGCAAAATGTATGGAAGGTGACATGGTGAAACGGAAAGAATGTAGGAACAAAAGACAGGAAATTGGAATTCTACTTGACTGGACATGTGACCTGATCCCTGCATAAAATGTTGATAAGTATTACAATTGTAAGTGAAAATAATAAATGTATAAAATGGTATGCAAACTTAAAACATGATTATGTCAGGAAAATTTAATGTCTCATTAGCACGTGCAGTTTTATTTTAATTACCTAAATTGATGTTTTTTCCTATTTTTCTTTGAATTATAATTGTTTTATCTATTTTCAAGAATATTCTCCAAAAAGAAACACATTGTTTTCTAACAGTTGATACATTTATATAGATTTATCTCAAATACACCGTTTGAAAGGAATGACTGTTAGATGAGTTAGTTGTACCCGCTCACATAGTCCAAATGGAACAATGAAGTGTTACTACTAGCACAAGTCCTAGCAAGCATATCAATTTGCTGATTGGTGAAAAACACAGCTTGGTACAGGTAAACTTTTGCATTTCTTATACCTATCATCTTACAATAATACTGTGGGAATTTGTACTGGCATTTAGTAAATTATTCCCAATAAGTGTTTTTAAATTTTCAATTATAAATAAAAGTTTCTGATTGATGAAGCACGAGTTTGTAGTCATGCAATTTATGGGTCATGTCACTTATTCATATATCTGGAAGTGACTGATTTATTCATCCAAGGAGTTGTTTCCAAGTCATGCAACTGCTTTGAGAACATGACTGATTTATAATCTCAGGAAATGGTGAATGGTTCATGCACTTGATTTATAAGATGCATTATTGACTTATAATTCCTCTGGCTGAGGCAGAAGTCAGTGCCTTAGACTTGGGATATAAATATCTGTTTTTTAAATAAAACAAGACTGATTTATTTTACTTATTTGTGTACACAGACTTTAAATTCTAGCTCTAGCCATGTTTTAAATCCCTTTGATTCTCCAGCAAGTCTCTTCTCTAAGGTACAGATTGTGTAGTTACAGTTTAGTTTATGGAAACCTCCATTGCCTGCTGCTCTACATTCTCTCAAAACCAGCTCTGACCAAGATGAAGTTTTTGCTTATTTGTTTTTCTTTTTAGGGCCCAATACACATGCCTTTGTCTGTGTATTGAACTCATTCTGTGTTCTCATCATTTTTCTTTTTCTAACATATACAATCACAGCTGGCACTTTGGGGCCATAGAAGCCACTTCAGGAGTCAGAGGCTGGCTTATGGTGACCTCATGTTATTGCTACACATTGGGTTGTCCCTTGAAGGAAGCAGTTCCAGTACAGAGCAAGCTGGAAATGGATGTGTCAGGGACAAAGTAAAGGGAACTGGCTGCAGCCATTCACCGTGAAGAGAGAGCAGTAGGAGCCTGGGTCAAGAATTTAAAAGGACTCAAGTCTGAATTTTCTTTCCAAAATTCTTAGAACTGAGGGTATCTTAACTTGTGACTAAAGCACAGCATATGTAACAGCTTAGAATTAATATTGTGATCAGATCATTGGAAGGCAGGTATTGATGATTCTGAGAAATAATAGAGATTGATATTTATCACGTGTTTACTATATGCTAGACACTGTTCTAAATGCTATACATATATAAACTCAATTCTCCTAACAGTCTTTTGCGGTACATATCAATAAGATAATTTTTAGAGGACAGAGACCCAGACATGTCACATACACTACTCAAGTTTATGCAAAGAGAAAGTGACAGAGCCAGGAATCAAATGCAGCCTGTTCTCTGCTGTCCATCCTAAGGACAGAGAAGGTGGGAAGCTGGCCTCAGATCCAGAAAAGAGAGGTCAAAAGAGAGAACAAGAGTGAGAATTTTGGAATATCAGAATTTAGGCAAAATACATTGTTATTTAAGGTGGAGGTTAACTCTTTGGTGAGGTTGGTGAAGAGTTTGAATTGTGCTCCAGATAACCAATTAAAACTAAGGAAAAGAACTGTAGATTGTTACCAAGATGTGGGAAATTGGCAGCAGGCTAGGAGTGAGAGGGCTAGAGAAGAGTGTCGGTAGCAGAGTCCATTTGGAAGATCAACACTTCTGTATTGAAGAGCACCAAGGACTGTGCCTGGAAAAGGGTTGACTCAATAAAACTTTATTGAATACACATTGTTGAAAGAAAAAGATGGGAAGAGAGACTACAATGTATTCCAGGTATTTTGAAGATCCATGAAATTTGTGAATGTAGACTCTTTGTAGACCTGTGAATTGGCTGAGGAGCTAAGAAAAGTAGAAGAAATGAGTTAGGGCAAATGTGTACTATAAATAATTTGAAAAATACACATAATGTTCTTGTCATAAATCCACTGGATAGATGTTAAATTTTTAAATCGATCATTTAAATTATGAAATCAACTTATTATTATGCTAAAAATAAATGCCAATGTTAAATGCAGAACTTTTCTCTTCCTGTCATAGAATGGTTGGGCTTGGACTTAACCTTTCACCATAAACAGCTAGAAAATGACCAAATGTATGAAACATCTGTTTTCAGACATTGGACAACAGATCTCTGGTCACTGTGAGAAGGGGAACATATGTGAGTTAAACTTTCTGTCTGAAGGCTCTGTCTCGATCTCAAGCCAAGCACAGTGTCCCGGTGGAATTGTAGAGACAGAGATTAGAGACAGAGATGTCTTGAAGTTGCAAGACAAATTACAAGACAAGTGGGAGCTAGGCAGAGAAAGAATCATTTTGAATATTTGCCCAAATTCGGAGTGTGGGTAGGATGTTGCTTAACATCTATTAGCTAAAATCAACATGGGGATCCCTGGGTGGCTTGATGGTTTAGCACCTGCCTTCAGCCCAGGGCGTGATCCTGGAGTTCCAGGATCGAGTTCTGGGATTGAGTCCCACATCGGGCTCCCTGCATGGAGCCTGCTTCTCCCTCTGCCTGTGTCTCTGCCTCTCTCTCTCATGAATAAATACATAAAATATTTTTTAAAAAGTAAAAAAAAAATAATAAAATCAACACAAAACCAAATAAATCAAAATTGACAGCAGTGGAGCATGAGTCTGAGCCTTTATTGAGTCTCCTCAATAAATAGTCATGATTCTTCACATTGTTCCCATACCTGAGCCAGTTTTCAGATCAGGAACACACTGAGGGATGTCTGGGGCTCTGGGGGTAAAGATCCTGAAAGGCCATGGTAAATGTATACCAATCCCTCCCCAAAGGGTCCTGTGACCATTTACTTGGGTGCTTGTCTACTTTGGGGAGGATTATTGGGCACCACTCTGAATTGACTTTGATACCCAGGGATTAAAAGCATCATCATGGTATCCCTTCAGATTGGGAGGCTATGGGAGCCAGGTGATAGAATCATGACTCAAGTCCAGCTCACAGTGGGCCTACTGCAATTCTTTCCCTAGTTCCTGAGTATATTAAGTCCCTGGTCTCTGGAGTAAATTCTATCATAGCGTGGAAGACATAGCTGTGGTCATGGCTATTTCATTTTCAAGTAAGAGATAGTCTTCAGTCACTCCCACGATCTATCTATTTTCTGCAGTGGCCAGACTAGCAAATTAAATAGAGATATGATTGAGGCCACCAGTCCTGCTTTCTTTCATTTTTAATGGCAATACCAGTCTCTGCCACAACCCCAAACTCACCTTGGGATACAATGTTGTTTTTGAGGACTACATTACATTGACATCATACTGACTGGACAGGTAAACTAAGAGGTGGTTAGCATGCTGGTGGCCTTGGTAAGACATTCTAGAGTATGGGAGATACATAGATTCAGGGAACAGCCTCTTCAATGGAAGTTTTAAGGGCTATGCTAGGATATCTCTTCTAAAATAAAAGACAAATTTTTGCATGTTGTAACCCCTACTACAAAATAGTTTGATAGGCTTCTGTGAGTTCTCAAACAACATATTCCATACCTAGGAATATTAATCCAACCCATAAACCAGGTGGCATCGGCAGCTGTTAGCTTTGTGGGGGCCACAAGTAGATCCAGGCTGCCATGCAATCACCTTATAGCTTGGGCTATACAACCTGCAGACCTTACACTGTTGGAAGTGTTAATGGTAAGACGAGATGCAGCATAGAAATTATGGCAAACTCTAGCGGAAGGGGCACACGGCTGGCCTCTAGAATCCTGGAGCTATCCACAGTGTTCACCTTTATAGGAGACCTACTAGAGACAGACGTTTGACTAGGGAAAATCAAATGAAATACCGTTAAAAGACAAGTCTCCACGGGTCTCTCACATTCCTGCATATTGAAAGCAGAGGCACCAAGTATCTTTGTTCTGGACTATCTTTTCAAGGCTGTTTGTATGGCAAAGAACATTGGAAAATAGAGCGCTCTCTCTCTCATACGAAATACAGATTTGTTTATTGTCTAGTATAATGAAGATAATATTTCCTTTGAAGGCAAATGTAAGGCAGGATGACTACGCATTACAAAAAAATGAGATGGCTTAAGCTCAGAATCTCTCTCTGGGAATGCAATCCACTGCCGTATGCTGGTGTGACCTGGCCTTCTTCACGCTTCCCTGTGAAAACTGGGGTTCAGGAAGCCAGCACAAATGTTGTTACTCCAGCTACTGATATTGTAGTGAGTGACAATGTCGTTTCCTCTTACCCAGGAATCTCATGTTTTCTGCTAGAACCCGTGAGGCTCTGGCAGGATAACTTGTTAGTCTATATATAGAGTAAAATAGAGTAAAATCTCATTTTCTCCCCAGTTTTTTCAGCCTTGACATCTAAGTACTCATTTGTTGTTTATTCTTGAGTATATTATTTAATATTGACTCATAATGTCTGCTTCAAGTTTTAAGGATCTCTGTGGTTTTTATGAACCACTCATGATTAATTAGGCCATCTTTTAGGGCATGAGACCTTTAAGCTCATGTCATTTTGATAGTAGAGATTTTTATGTTATCTTTTCACACATCTCTTGGTTCCATTCACTCCTCTCCCTGCCCAGAACTGTAACAAGTAAGGTTTCACACCACATAGGTCATGAAAATGTGTCACCAAGACTCTAGAAAGCTGGGAGTGTTTTATTTCTCTCATTCTGGGACAGACCTTTTCTGTTCAGGGCTTGCATAATCCTGAG
The DNA here is from genome assembly GCF_018345385.1 of Vulpes lagopus. Lineage (NCBI taxonomy): Eukaryota > Metazoa > Chordata > Mammalia > Carnivora > Canidae > Vulpes > Vulpes lagopus. The sequence continues at coordinate 92,933,998 of NC_054824.1, read as the reverse complement.
TTTCATTTTTGTTCCATGATTCCTGCCAAATAAAGAAGAATTCATGAAAAAGATGAATTAATGTAATCAGTGTCTATTAGGTTTGAATTTTGTTGAGGACTTTAGCAAAGCTATTTTGGTGAACATTTACTGGAAAAGACCAGATAATCTGAAAATACTATCTCACATTTCATGAATTTAATCATATACTGGCATATGCATTATACTTAATTCTATTTTATCTTAATAAGTATTGATGCAAATTGAAACATAGATATAAAGGAATAATGAGAATAAAGAACAGAGTTCTCTGGCAGAAAAAAGTAGAATAAGCACTAAAACCCCCACAGGAACACTTAAAACTAAAATTTCTTTGTTATTCTGAAAGAGAAATGAAATATATGGTCTCAAAAAGACTTCATATGAATGTTTGTAGCTGCATTATTACATTACAAATAATGTAATAGCCCCACATGAAAAACAATAAAATATCTTTCAATATAGGTGAATGGATAAACAAATTGTGGTATGTCCATACAATGGAATAGCACCAGCAATAAAACAAAATAAAATACGGATACAGGCAACACCATGGAAAAAAAAAATCTCAAAAATAGTACACTGAAAGAAGGCAGTTAAAAAATATGTACAGTATTATTTCATTCATGTGAACCTCTAGAACAGTCAGAAATAATCTGTGATAACTGAAGACAAACCACTAATTACAGATTTGGAGTGGTAATTGCAAAGGGACAAGAGTAGCCTTTCTGAAATGATGCGAATGTTCTATAGCTTGATTGTGACGGTTGTCACAAGTTTATATGTGCTCGTCAAATCATCGAGCTATATACTTATTAAAACGGATACGTTTCATTATGTGTAAATTATACCTCAATAAAACTCTTGCAGAAGAAAAGCGCTAGGATTATGAAGAAAGGTAAGGATGGGAACTGAGTTTATTCAACATGCTATATACTTGGAATTAGAAATATATTTTGTAGTATGCAAGAAAAGATTCTAGGTAGAATCTTTCACAATGCTGGACAGAACTGTGGTAACTATGATGAAAATAAGGAGGTAGGTCTACAGCAACTGAAATTCAATGAGTTGAGACACATGCTTAAGGACTCAGAATATTTAGTGAAGTAAACAGCTCTTATATATATGGAATTACTTCCACTTTGTAAATTTACATTTTTCCTACTAAATTTTTTGCTTCTACATTGAAAGTGTTAGTGCCAGTACTTTGGAAACAGTACTGTCACTTATGCTTGCACAGGTTGTGCACTGCCCGACTCCAGGCAGTGCCACTCATAAGCCCTACAATGTAATTTTGTCACATTTTACTTAGTCGTAAAAATCCTAAGTATCCTTAAGATAAAGATTGTTCCTGTTATTTCCTAACTCAGGGCACACTTGGAGTCAAATGCTTTTATAGGTTTTCTTTTTTTTTTTTTTAACATTTTTAAAAAATGTAAATTCAACCTGCTAACATATAGTATAACACCCAGTGCTCATCCCATCTTGTATAGGTTTTCTTAAAGTCGGGTTCTAGACTTTTTGCAAGAAAGCTCTCAACTTGTTACTTGAGGGCCACTCCACCTGCTCTTGTCATATCTGGTGTTTCTTTTTTTTTTTTTTTTGTCATTACTTAACTGAAAAAACGTAGAGGTATTACAAGAAGAGCTCTGCAGCTGATTTATTTCATATCTTCTCTTGCAATTTTTACAGTACAGAAGGAGAGATGTTTCTTCATTGCATTGACTTGTTTAAAGTCCTTCACTCCTCTATGACCAATAACTCCATTCTGCATATAATGTTTAAATTCATTAGATACTAAGTAGCTACAGATTCTCTGAGACTTTTATGTCTGGGTCTTCTGAGGGAGACCATAGGGCCACTGTTCTTTTTCCATCAGACATTCTAATTAAATCTCATTTTAGTACAAAGGGACAAAGGCAATTTTCCCACATATGTATTAATGTAAAGCAAACCAAAACACATTTTTGGAATTTCAGGATTTCATATGATAATCAATTTCCCTGGTGCTGTCTCAAATGGTAGTGGAAAATGTTACACATTCTGCATTTCATTTTTTTTTATAAATAGTACGTCACAGCTTAGCAAACCTCTTCTTAAAGGGCTAAATAGCGTTTTAAGCTGGTGGGTCACATGATCTCCATTGCAACTAATCAATTCTGTCACCAACACTGGAAAGCAACCATAAACACTGTTTAAAGAAGTGAAAGTGTTCAGGTTCTAATAAAACTTTATTTACAAAAACAAGTGGCTGACCCATGGGTCTGCAGACCAATGGATTAAATAATATGTAAATTCCCCTAATAGTCTAACATATTGAATCCACTTTGATGAAATAGTAAAAATTCTAGAAAATTGTAGAAAATTGCCATCTGGTTTGATAACAAAAGTTCCTTATCAGAAAGCTGGAACTACAAATCTGTAAGTTAAGATTTTGCATGACAGATCATTTATCATTTAAGATTGTTTTAGAAATAAAAATTTCAATCTCTTATCTCTCTAACTACATGCACTTTTAGGAGATGTATTAAACATGTTTCTTGGGCAGCCCTGGTTGTTCAGTGGTTTAGGCCTGCCTTCGGCCCAGGATCTGATCCTGGAGACCCAGGATCGAGTCCCACATTGGGCTCCCTGCATGGAGTCTGCTTCTCCCTCTGCCTGTGTCTCTGCATCTCTGTCTCTGTCTCTCTCTCTAATAAATAAATAAATAAAATCTTTAAAAAAATAAACCTGTTTCTTTGAGAGGAATTAAGAATCAGTATATTCAGATCAAATGAACTTGAAGTGCAAGGTGTATTTTAAGTGGCTTTGATCAAGAGCTACGTTATATTATAAAGGTAAGATGCTATCACGAGCAATTTGTGAAACAAGAATTTAATACTCAAGCATGTCAAATTTAGGGCATAACCCACTTGACATTGTCACAACGTATAAGTAACCTTTCCAGGGTGGTATTTCCTTGATAAAGTATTATGAAAATATATTCTGTTCTTTATAAAATGCAAATTTATTTCAAAGTACATTAAACTTGAATAAATAAATTTTTAATGAAACAGAGAGTTGTTTTTGAGATTCACTGTTCTTCCACAGACTCTAAATGGCTTCATTTCTCTGTACTTATCCTTTTCTCATAAGATCTAGGACTACTATTCTATGATTATTAAATTCTGGGGCAGCTTCTTGTATCCCTCACGTAGTTTGAAAAAGGAATTAATGAGCAACAAGCCTGTAACTTACTTGCTCAACTTCTCCTCCTAAGACAACTCATCAGAGATCACTCACCAACAGCTGTGCTCTCTAGTCAGAAATGGGAGGTCATGTGCGGTGACTACAGTATGACTCTCACTCAGTATTTGTGAAGAGTTACTCGTCAGGAGTGATATTTTCAGTATGTGAAAAGTTATTTTAATGGACTCCATCATGGCTGAGTTATCTGAACCCTGAGTAGCCCCTGCCAATTTTAAAGTGACACATGGACAGGAGCTCATTGACTCCTGCAAGTCACAGGAAGATCTGTAGACCCATCCAGGGCTCCAGGATCCCCAGGGGCAGGATTCATCTGTCCCTTAAACCCGATCTCCCTCTTCTAAAGGCATTTCCTTATACATTTCATCCAAAGTTCTGAGAGTGTCAGCAACCAGAAGCAGAGCAGCATTTGCCATTCTCCACCCCAATCTTCATTAATCTTTGATTTAATGTAAGTAGATCCATCCTGCCTGAAACCGTATCTCAGGAGACTTGGAGTTAGAGCTTTCGATGGCAATGATGCTTGGCAAAATAATACTGTAAAACTGGTTTGGAAGGCTCAAGGGGGAACTCATTCACATTTAAGACTCCTGCTACTTCCTGGTTCCAGTCAGGGCTGAAACACCCACAAACATGAACACTTTTCCAAATTGCGTTTTGGCACATGTTTTTCCAGTTCCAGCTGGATTCAGGAAATGTGCCAGAAGAAAAAAAAATGTATTATGAGCAAGATTTTCTTTCTTTGCTTTTTCTTATCTCTTAAAGAACCTCCAGGACACTATCAATACTGTCAAACAGGGAGGCAAGATTATTTTTTCTTGGCACGCATTACATTTTTAGAATTACACTCTCAGTGCCTTTGATAGAATCCAGAGTCAGGATGTCAGGATGCTGCAGAGTAGCAGGATGTGTGTACAGCATAGAAGTGCTGAGCCTTAGAGCCTTGAGTAGGGGGATGGATGTGTGTAAATGGTAGCTGGCAGGCCTTGTCCCACTTGATTTCATCCTATGTTTTCAAAGTACATAACGTAAGGCCAGATCAGAAAATACTGGGTATGTACACTTCCACATGTGATCTGTGGTTTTCCTTCCCATCAAATCTGCACATCCTCTTTTCTCCTTAAACTGCTGTACACCATCTGCAGGACCTTTGCCTTGTCAAAGGTTATCCATGACGGTAGGATGCTAATGATTTAGGAAAATTTAGGCAGAATTTCAGAAAATAGAATGGCAGTTTCTTATAAAGACAAACATACACTCACCCTATGACCCAGTAATCCCTTTCCTAGGTGTTTACTCAAGACAAATGAAAGCATGTTTCCACTAAAAATCCTGGGCACAGATGTTTATAGTAGCTTTAACCATAAATAGTCAAGAGCTGAATGTAATCCAAGTGCCCATCATTTGATGAACAGATAAACTGTCATATTTCCAGACAATAACATAGTGCTCAGCAAAATAAAATAAAATATAGAATAAGATAAGACACAAGTAGAGATACATGCAACAACAGGGGTAAATCTCAAATGTATTATGCCAAGTTGGGTAAAGTAGGCTCAAAAGTCTATGTACTGTTTGATTTCATTTATATGACATTCTAGAAAAGTCAAAACAGCAGTGGCCGCAAGCAGATCAGTGAGGATGGAGGGAGGAGACTGGACAGGGCAATGAGGGAAGTTTCAGTGGTGATGGAAATGTTTTCTATCATGACTGTGGTGGTTACACCTCTTTGTGCTCATCAAAAGTCCTAGCACTGGATGCTATAGAGGACGAATTCTTTCAGTATGTAAATTATATCTCAACAAACATGACAAAAAAGTTAGAGCTCCACTGCGGTACTGAGAAACTTAGTATACATTTCCTGGTCTCTTCTTCTTTCCTTTGTTTAAAATCTACCTCCTTCCTCCCTCCCTACTCAAACAAGAATCCCACTCCCCAACCTGTTATGACTGACAGGCTGAGCAGATCATTAATTATGAGTGACCAGTGCTTAATTTCATGCTTCCTGACATTTTTTAAGTCTCTGCTTAATCTCGTATTAACTTCGTTTTCTTTCTTCAGCAACCCTGCTTTCCCTGAAATTCCCCACCCTCTGAGAGTCAGCCAAGGACTCACTTTTTTTTTCTGGTTCTATCATTTAAGGGCTCCAGAAAAGGTGGATGGGACCCCAAATAATCATCTTTGGCCTTACAGCAGCCCTGAAATGTAGACATGGCCAATCTATTTAGTCAGTCGACAAATATGTCTTGATGACACAACCAGATGCCGGACTCTGCTAAGCACAGGTGATCCTTATTGTGAAAGGGGGTCAGGCACTGCCTTCGGGCTGCCCCCTGCCTAGCATCAGAGAATCATAGAGGTAATTGTGAGGCAGACCAAGCAATGCAAGTGGCTACAGCAGAGTTCACACCATTTTTTCCGTCGAGGCACAGTATTTGGTGAGATAGCATATGATGGTATATGATTAGCAGCTGAGATTAATGGAGGATGGAGGAGGTTAATACTGGAGTTTATCAGCGACTCCTGTTAGGCTGTAGCAACTGGTAGGAAAGCTCTGGTGTTAAGAACTCACCCTGTCAAGGACATCAGGTAAGGCTAATACCCGAAGGACAAGTCTTAGCAATAATGCCAGTGGTGGTCTTGGTGGCGTTGATGGTGCTAAGAGGGATGGCAGCAGTAGTAGAGCCAGGAGAGGTATGATAGCAATGGTAGCGCTATGTAGGTCAGCATTCAGTTACCGAGTATTAACTGGGGGTGTCTTAAGGTAAATAAATAGCCTTGTAATAATTTTAAAAACCGCTGGGGGCATATTGTATAAAAATTAACATGTAAATCTTTAAAAATTACAAAAAGTTTGAGTACATGGATCGGATTTTGTACTGACAAGTTTTTCTTTTTACTCAAATCGCGTTATTACACATTGACAACTTGCAGGTTTTGTATAGACACTTCCTGCTATTAAGGTATGAATTTACTGGGAAACAGAGAAGCACACAAAGGAATAAATTAGAAGAGGGAATAAAGCAGAATTATTCACCCCCTAAAACAATTGATAAAATAGGAAAGCACTAACTTGATGAGAAGGGCCAAGAACAGCTCTGTGGCATAGAGACTTGTATCTACCTGGCTAGGTGTATAGCATGTAAGCCTTTCTAGTCTCAGGGTTCTCCAGGAGCAACCCCGGAGATGCAAGGAAGAGAAATTTGTAGGAAAAGCAAGAACATATTTGTTGACATCATTAAGATAAATTACTTGTCTGCTATTTCAAAGTGGTTTTTTCCCAAATTCCATGCTCCATTCCCATTAGAGTCAATATGCTGCTTCTTGTCATTTTAGCTTTTGTTCCACTGGGGAAAAAAAGTGCTATTCTCCCATTATGTGTGCTCTTATCATCTCACCAGTGCTAGATGCTGTAATAAAATTTGCAAGATTAAAAAAAAATTTGCAAGATTAACATCTGTAGCATTAAAAGGTACATTAGCATGTTTGCGCTTGTAACACCTCTCTGCTCAGACCTCCTGTGAAGGAACATATCTGAGACACGTTCTGTCCTGGGCTATCCAGTACTTCTTTCTGATTCTGCAGAAGAAGATTGGAAGCCTCTCCAGGAATTATACCTGAGTCTTGGGGATGGTTCCACGTCTGAGCTGAGCTCAGTACTGATGGTCTTTAGAACTTTTACTCTAGGCATGAGATCCAGGAAGTGCAGGGAAGGGTAAAGCTCATACTTCAGTCAATCTAGCATTTGTGGTCAAGGTCAGAAATCATTTTTAAAGAGTTAACAAAATCAACAACAGAACTCAAAGCACCAATAATGAGAAAAAAAAACCCCAGCTGTCTGACTCAGTGCTTCCCTGATGAGTTCACACAACAATAAGTTTCTGATTTTTCCTAGTACTTTAAGGATTTCTTCTCAAACGACTATGACTCTGGATCCTAGTCATATCATTCTCCCAGTAAAGTAGCCTTACCTAGCTGGTCACCATGCAGAGCTACCACACTGTGTGAACATTAAAAATGCAAAGGATATATAAATGCATAGTTACGAGACCAGTCTAAATTTAGTCTGGTTTGGCAAATGTTAACCTGTAAATTAGACTCTTGATATCTTAACGACCCTTTTTAATTCATGTTTATTTCAACCTCAGCTCTTATGAAGCTCTTAAAGGTCTGGAATAAAATCTTTTACTAAAAGTCATTGGCTTCAATTCCTGTTTTATTTTATTTTAAAGATTTGTTTCTTTGAGAGAGAGAGAAAGAGAGAGAGAGAGAGAAAGAGCGAGCACGTGCACATGAAAGTGGAGAGGGGCAGAGGGAGAAGGAGAAAGAATCATAAGCAGACTCCACATTGAATGTGGAACCTGACACGGAGCTCGATCTCACAACCCAACGAGATCACAAACTGAGCCAAAATCAGGAGACTGGTGCTTTACCTACTGAGCTGCTCAGGCACTCAGCTTTAATTCATTCTTAATTGCAGGTTGTGTTTTTTAATTCTCACAGGTTTCTAAATACTTGGTCACCAATTTGGTTCACTTAATTTGATTTCAACTCTGCAAAACTGTGTTGGATACCTACCATGACCTTGGCACTTGAGGACCACAAGATCACTGATTCTCTTTGCCTTCTATAGAGTAGGAAAATCTTTTCTTTTACCCTCTTATGTTTGTGTCTTCGGTGCCTGCAAATTAAACTGACAAAAGATAGATTCACAAGAGAAAAGACAGATTTATATTCATCTAAGTACACAAGAGAGTTCACAGAAAAATGTGATTCAAAGAAGTGTTTAGAATTTAGGGCTTACATACCGTCTTAATAGCAGAAAAGCAGGGGAGAAAGTCTCTTCTGGGAAAATGAATGACTTCTTAATAAGGGAAGGGGGGGAGGAGGGAAAGGGCACTTATGGAAAAATAAGTGACTTTTAGGAAAGATAAATGGGCTCTTAGGAGGATAATAGATGGAAGATGGTTTTGTGACAATGTTTGTTTAGGTGTGGCCTGAGGACTTCTCTTTCTGGTACTAAGAACCAAGCATTCCTGGTTGCTCCTGGGGGTGGAGGATTGAAGCCAACTGAGTTCTTTGGAGAGGCCCGACTTTTATTTTAGGTGGATAGATTTTAGAAACTCAAGTGTCTTCTTAAAATAAGTTTCATGCCCTGGTGGTGTATTCTGGACCCCTCTGCTTCAGTCTAGTGGTGGAGAAACATATATAAACCACTGTGTCACAAGAAAGCCACAAGTACAGTATGAGGACAGAGGAGAGAAAGATGACTGAAAGACTTTTGGAATACCTTGTGAGAGTCATGAGATTTCTGAACATCCTCTAAAATATTGGGTAAAATAGAGGAACTTGAGGACGTGAGTCAAAAGGAAGAACAAGAGGGAAGGGAGTCTGGTGGCTTCCTTGGATTTAGAATTCTTTTAAAGTGTACTATCTCTCCATACTAATTTACATAATTATTTTTACTCAGTCCCTTTGGTTTTACCCATTTGCTATTGTTTTTGTTGTTTTATCCTCATTTATAATTCACATCATCAAATCCAGTTTTCTCCTCAATCTCCTTTTTTCTGTAATAACAATGGACCTGGCTCTGTCACTTTCTTGCTATATGAACTTAAAGCAATTCTCTCAAAATTGTGGATCGATTAATGGCATAGTGCCTCCCACATCGAATACACAAAAGCTAAAAATTCACTGCCACTCACACCTCCACATTTAAATGTCTGATTTCCCTTTGTAAACACCTACAGATCTAATAATATTTCACTTACATTGTGGTTTCGTCTCCGTTCCAACTGATTTTGAAATACTTTGTTTTATAAAATATAAGCTTTTGTAGCCAGACAGGTGGGAGAAGAAACCAGAAAAATGATGAAGATGATTGAATCCGAATAATTAAGTGTTAAAGAGAATGACAGACTGGTTGAAGAGTATATCTGGCGCTGAGGCTACTTTCGAAAGTGGCTCTTCGGGCTCCCTCCTTTTCTATAGGAAGTTGTCCCAGGATTTGGATGAGACTGTTTTAAAATACAAACCACAGATTCTTCTAACCTAGGCCTCGAACTGCAATCAAACACTCAACACACAGGGGTTTCCAGTGTAGAAAACCACTGCAGTCTCATGCTCTAATTTCCCAGTTCATTCCCTATGTGTGTTTTACCCCAACGTCCAGTTGGAATGTGTAAAGTCTTAAAATAAATCTGATCTGGGAAGAAATTTTGCACATGGCTCAGACAGAAAATAATTCTTTAGGACCTAGACAATACTTAGTTATTTCTTATATAGAATACTACAATTGCCTTTATACAGTTTGTGTGTGTGTGTGTGTGTGTGTGTGTATTTAAACCTAGGACTTCCCTTTCCTAGATGAGAAGAGTTTTTGTTCCTGAATTGCCTTTCACTCCAGAAGCAGGATGCCCCAGCCTGCATGGGCATGAATAGAAAAAGGAAATGAGTACAATTGGCATTGTGCTGCTTTTTGGTCACCTTAACACACCCTATGAAAATAACATCCATCGACTAGCAGTGTTTGGTTGGGGACTACTTCCTTGAGGTAAAGCATAGCTTCCCAAGTCAATTCAAATGTTTTAATGCATCACCCTCCCCTTAGTACATATTCAGGTATTTAAAACTGTATTGGGTAACCTACCATATACAAACAGAATTTACCACTGTTCTGCTTAAATATGGCTAAATATTTATATGGTGAACCTTCGCAAAATGACAAGTGGTCAGCCTAATAATTTTTCCCCCTCTCAAAGCTAATTGATATTACAAAGAACCCTTTACACATGTTAACATCCACTAAATAAAACAATGCACATGAGTTAAAGCAACAAAAGGACTGTGGATAAGAACAGAAATGTAGGCACAGTTGCCTGGGCACTAGGTATCAAGCTCTCCATCATGCTTCTTTTTGATGCTGCTGGGTAGGATGTTTGCACCATCCAGTCCAAAATAGTGCAAATTCAGGCCATTAGTTGGTGACAGCTCTTCAGCCAACCGGCTTACTAATCAGCTCACTTGCGTTATCCTCTCTTTTCATTTGGCAAGTAATATGCAATCCTTTTTATACACATTATTTTTAGCTACTAAAGGTTGCCTGGAGCTAATAGGATGTGGCTATCAGCAGAATTGGGACCTGATATGACCCCTTAGTCAAAATAATAAAAAGTTTCTTTCATTAGAAACATTTTTTTTTCATTAAAAACATTCTTTCCCCCCCCCAAGAAGTCTTTCTCATATTTACATTATTTGTGTCTATTATAGAGTCTACAATTGAGCTAAAGATATTTGGTGAACTAAAAGTAAAAGGAAGAGAGGCTAAACGTTCGTGAAGAATCTGACACAGTACAAGTCAGGGGAGGAGAGGCAAGATTATGTGTGCATAGATATGTGTGGGTGTGCAAGGTACAAACACAAATGTATGTGTGGGAAGGAGAGTGGATTAAAAACAGGCTATAATTAGAGCTCTTCGTTCCTCCTTATGATATAAATCAGTGAGAGAAGATTATCTTTCCTATTCCCATTTTAGCAATGAATATTAAGAGAGGAGCTTGTACGTTACCTTGTAAAAGTAATGCTGATACACTATAATCACAAAAAGGATATATTCAGCACCAACTGGGACACACATTGTGGTTAAGGTTCAACTATCAGTTTAGATCCTGCCTCTACCATTACATTCTGTGAGACACTAGACCAATCACTTTTTTCTTTTGACTCTTGATTTCTGTATTTGCATAATGAAGTAATAATAATATCTATTTCCTGGGGTAGTAATGAGATTAAGTGTGATGATTCATACATAGCATGTAGCATAACCCCAGCACATTGTAAGTCCTCAATTAATGTTAGACTAATTTTGTGTGTGTTAGATCAGGCAAATTAATTATCTTTGGTTTTCATTTCACTTGCATGAGATCCCTACTTCCTACTGAAGAGAACTGAATACTTTTCAGATACTTGAGTTTCAGGAAGAGCATCAATATCAAGAGTTTTCTAGGAAATCTTTCTTAAAGACTTCTTCTTTTTTTTATTAATCTGAGGATTTCCTGAGAATTATCTGGCCTAAGAACAGGGGCTGATTTACCCATTGAGTAGAGCAGGCCCAGTGCCTGGGGCCCATAGTACCTTTAAAGGACCACAAAAACATTTCAGTCTTTTAAAATTGTAAGAAGTATATAAATCTTTAGGTAAAACATGTTTCAGATATATAATATCAATATATTCATCGTTATACTGATGCAGTCATAAAATAACATTTACAATATATTTTTTTAATGGGTGACATGGCCTTAGAAGGCAAAACTACTGAAGGCCCATGAAAATCATAACAGAGCTGGCTTAAGATGTGACACCCGACTGCAGGTAACAGAATTTTCCCTCGGTGATGTAGTGAGTCAGCTGAAAAAGGGAACAGGGGTTTCCTTTGTTGCATTTCTGACTGATAATTGGTGGGGAGATGTGGCGTGCGGTGGTGGCTAGGTGGAGCGGTAGACTGCTCTTGCTAGAGTGTACCAGGCACGTTTTTCTCAGGCTGAAGCTGACACGTATCATCACTGTAATGTTGGCATATGAAAGGAGAGAGTAGAAAGAAATGCAGGTGAATAAGGCCAGGGTAAGTAATTCAGGAAATAGGGAAAGAGTAATAGAGACAGAAGTGATTTTTACTGTTCTTCAGATACGAGGAACAGCACCTCATTTAAAACCATACAAATAATCTTTAAAACCCACTGGAGAGCTGAAATAGAAAGTCATAGAAATATGTGCTGCTACAAATATTACAATAGTCCCCGTGCTCAAGAGGAACTAAGTTATATTTAAAATATGCTGACAGGCAAGTACAATGTCTGAGCAGAAAGAATCCGAACTTGTTGTTAAGGCAAGCCCTGAACTTAATCCTTTGGGTAGTTATTTGAGTTCAGTATCTGATGTCTCGTAAGATAATTTTGGACATATCAGGACATGTTATATTTAACTAACAGGAGGAGGCTTTCCTTTCTCGTTGCTTGCTTTTGTGGTATTAAACCAAATTCTATTTACGAATTGTTTTCAATACTAGTTGGGAGTTATTTACAAGCTGTGAGGTGCTGGAAATCTCTGGAATCCAAAGGGTAAAACATAATAATTTCCCAAGAGACAGAGATTTAAAAAGCAGTGGGATCTACTGTCTGCAAAGCACACATGTTGATTGTAGTCTATCACAGGACATTTTTAAGCAATCTTGAGAATACTGCTTTGAATACGTTCCATTAGACATGGTTTAGAGAATCTTACTCAGAGCCCGTAATAAAAAATTAAAGACCCCTGGGGTAGGTGACACTGTGTTGGGCCCTGGAAATCATGATCAGCCCTGCCAGTGACAGTCCAGCTGCAAGAGCACCAAATTACTTGAGGAAATAATTTCACTTCTCTTAACCTCAGTGTCCTTCTCTGCGTACTAGCAGTAGTAGTTCCTGCTTTATAAATGTATTGTGAGGCTCAAGTCAGACAATGCCTATAAAAGTGGCTTGGAAACTGCACAGAACTATGAAAATATAAAGATATGGTTACTACTGTCCTTTGGGCTCAGTGTTGACACCGTGGCAATTATGATTATTTTATAAGAGTAGTATGGGATTTACGGTGGATTTATGGGTTTAAAAATATATGTGTGTGTAATTTAAGATTTAGTTCAATGGCAAAGTCCTGAGCTGCGGTATTTCTCCTAAGACCTAACAAAAGCAAACACCCCTAACGAGCAACAAACTCAGTTACTCTTTGTTGCCTACTTAGCCATTCTGTAAAGTGATTTGTTTTGTTCTTTGCAGATGTATTAGTTTGCAGAGTCCCCACTGAAAAATGGTGATAGAAATAACGAATGTGCAACGACGACAAATTTATTCAGGAACTTGGACTTCTGTCACAAATCAGTAGCAAATCTGTCCCTATTCACTTTGAATGCATTCCTTTGAAGCCATGACTGCAGGATCTTCACACCTAAAATACATCCCTAAAATCAATAACTAGATGGCTAATTTCGCAGTCATAGGACCTAGATTATTAGCTTCATGAAATCTGTAGATGACAAGGGCAAAACTAAGCAGATGGCTTTGGAAGCTCCTTCGTAGCTCCAACGTTCACCTGTCTAGTTTTTATTTTCTACCTTTCAACTAACATTTATCATCTACTCTTTATACAGTGCTACTACATTGATCATTTCATGTAATCTTCATAGAAATTCCATTTTAAAAACTAAGGAAACCCAAACTCATAGAACTGAAAAATCTGTCCAAGATGACACAGCTGTTAAGTGATAGCACCTCCTACTTACTAAGTCCAAGACCAGCAATTCTTTCAGAAACAACACAATTTATCATCCAAACCTACACAAGAGGCAGTGGATGTTCTCCAATTCTCTCTGTCCTTCTAATCAAAACTTCATCTCAGGAAAGAATCTGACAAATGCATTCGCAATGAGGCAGTAGTACATAAATGATTCATAAGGCTTAAATTCGTATCCAACCTAAGGAGATGTGCATTTCACCAGGGGAAGAACTATTTGTGATCTTCTGTCAAATGCTTGAAACTCTTCCTGAAATTTCAGCCATCAGGGTGCGGGTAGGTTAGAGGAACTAATCCGAACTCTGAAATCGTATCACCTAAGTGATCCTTCCCAATATAATAAGTGGCATCCAGAACTGGAATGGTGACAGAGGACTGATGTGTTATTCTTTCATTTAAAGCTTGTATTTAGGTTTGAAACCGCTTCTGATGGCCTCCGCTCATCAGAAGAGTCAGCTATGGCAGCACTGGCAATTTACCTGAACTATTTCTCATGCTCCTTCTCCAAGAGTCACAACAAAGATAAATGATATATCTCTATGCTTTAAAAAAACAAAACAAAAACAAAACATGGGTGAAGACAAAAGCAATATAAACACATCTGAAGACCAGAAACAGAATACAAACATGTCCCAGTAATAGTGGTTTAGTTCACAGCCCTCCTGAATTCTTGGACAAGAGATAAGCAGAAGTTGCCAGGTGTTCAGCTCCTGAGGATCAAAATGGATGGGGGAATTAGAGCCACATTCAGTGTGTGAGACAGCACCCTAGGCTCGGGCACCCATGGCCAGAGGGAAAGACTCACTGATTGCCTTGAGGGCTGGAGCTAGCTCAGGGGTGAGCTAGGCCACACCTCACCTAAATGCCTGCGCAATATCCTTGCATTATAACACTCTGGCTGCCAATACAGGAGTGAGGCAGGTAGAGACAACTGTAACACTGTCAAAGGTGAAGAGGTGAGGGAAGAGGGGTTGAACAGCAACAACAGGAAAGGTACATTGGCGAAAACACACTAACATTTCAAAGCACACAGGAAAAAAAAAATCAATCATGAAAGGTAGTCATCAAACAGATACTGATCTGATCACGTAATTATGTTTCAGTAACTTGAACAAGACATTTGTATATTAAGATCTTAAAAATGCACTGATGAAGGAAAGACCAAATGGTTTCAGTACCGAAAAAGAGGGTCAAGAATCAAAAACCCGTGGCTATGAAAAGTACTGAAGAGAAATCTTAGAAAGGAAAAATGTAGTCCTTGAAATGAAACAACAATAACCCCAAACCCTGAATAAACTGGGTGACCATCAGGTTGGAATAACTGGAGAGATTAATGAATTGGAAAGAGTACTGAGGAGGCGACCTAGAACAGGTAAGAGAAAGAGAAAGAAATGGAAATTGTGATATCAAAATGTAAGAGATTTGGAGAATGGTCTGATTTAAATTACATTTCCCCATAAAATTTTCATATGAAGGGATATGTCACTATTTAAAGAGATAATGATTTTGAAATTGCCAGACTGAAGGACCAAATCTTCATTTAGAAAATACAGATAAGCAAGATAAAAGTAAACAATTCTCTACCTTGACAAACATAACAAAACCATAAATTGTCATAGTTAAAAAGAAAATCTTAAAACTTCCCTGGGAGAAGAGTAGACTGATAATTCGAATGAGAGCAGCAATTTCTTGAGAAGTAGTAGAGGCTGGAAGACAATGGAGTAATAGCTTTAAAGTGCTGCAGAAAAACACACTAAACCATAATTATGTACATCCCTCAATTGTCATTCAAGAGTAAGAATGCCAGGAAGACATTTTTAATACACAAAAAAAGAGTAATGGGATTTTTTACCCATAGACCTTGGCTGAAGAAATTCTGAAGTATTTACTTTAACAAAAAGAAAAGTGTACATGGTTAGAAGGTGTAGGATGCAGAAGCCATGTGAGGGGAAGAAAGATTATAACTGTGTGTACATTTGATTAAAAGTAAGTAATTTTTTGGAATTTTTTATTATTCTTTTCTTTTCTAAAAAGGTGAAACTAACATTCCAGATAGAAGTAATATAAATAAGGTCTTAGTTGAGAGGAGGAAAAGAGGTATGAAGCTTGCTTTAAACTTGTTGGAAAAATTTAAAGTTTAGAATATATAGGCTTATCTTCATTTCAAGAAGTTCATTTGATGGAAATGGGCTTGACTTGCTGCTTAGTGACATGGGCCAATTCAAGTTCTCTGATTTCCCCTGTTCTCTATCCGAACTAAATAATAAAAAATAGGTGTTAATAGTAAAGAAGAAAGTAAGCTTAGAAAAATTTTTAAAAAAATTGTTAGATGGTAATTAACATGTAACCACTAAAATAATGGAAATGCAATTAAATCCACACAAATAAAACATACAGAAAGAATTTTAAAGACTTTATCATTCCAACAGAAAAGTAAGAAAAGCAGGAAAAGAACCTAGGAAAATCAAAGAGAAAAGGATGCCAGATATGGATCGAAATCAGTAACCCATTCATCTTTTATTTATTAAGATTTTATTTATTTATTTGACAGAGAGAGCACAAGTAGGCAGAGAGGCAGGCAGAGGAGAGAAGTAGGTTCCCTGCCTACCAGATAGCCCACACAGGCCATGATTCCAGGACTGTGGGATCATGTCCTGACCCAAAGGCAGACACTTAACTGACTGAGCCACCCAGGTGTCCCCCATTCATTTTTGAAATACACAATCTAGAAAAATGTATTTTAAAATATTCATAGGAAATGCTTTTTAGGTACATCTGGGTGGCTCAGTGGTTGAGCGTCTGCCTTTGACTCAGGGCATGATCCCAGGGTCTGGGATCGAGTCCCGCATCAGGCTCCCTGCATGGAGCCTCCTTCTTTATCTGCTTGTGTCTCTGCCTCTCTCTCTCTCTGTCTCTCATGAAAATAAGTAAAGTCTTAAAAAAAAAAAAAAAAAGGAAAGAAATGCTGTTTTAAAGAGACACAAATAAAGCCAGATAATACAGGAACTTTGGAATAAAAGGACATAAAGTGAAATATTAATAAAAATGATATGCTTATGTATTATGCTAATCAAAAGAAAGCTGATATACTATTATTAAATGATGGAATTATTAACTAGAAGTTAAAGCAAAAGCCTTAGCAAGAATGAGACTCTCCATAATAGTATTCACCAGTGCATATAAATATTATAAATTGTGATATTCTCACAATATGCAATTAAAGTACGTAAAGTTATAATTGATAGGATTGTAAGAAGAAAGTAACAAATCCACAATCATAATGCGAAGCTTTAAAATATTCTCCAAGAGGCTTATTGAGCAAAAGGATATCATCAAGCCTCAGAGACAAAGCAAAAAACAGATTTTTAACTACAGAGAACAAACTGATGGTTACCAGAGGGGAGGTGGGTGAGGGGATGGGTGAAATAGGTGATAGGATTAAGGAGTGCATTTGTGATGAGCCCAGGTAATGTATGGAAGTGTTGGATCATTGTACTGTATATCTGAAACTAATATAGTACTGTATGTTAACTATACTGGAATTTAAAAAAAAAGTGTTAAAAATATTATATTATCAAGGCTTTATAAAATATAAGCAATGCAGTCAACAGCATTACTACCTGTTTTTCTGTCCATCTCCATCTACTTACCTATCTACCAAACTCTACATTTAAGAAAGATATGTTTCATTCTTTCTAGTACACATAAAACCAATAAAAAAAAATTGATCAGCATAAGCCATAGGGGAAATCTCAATGAAAAAAAAATCAGGGATCCCTGGGTGGTGCAGCGGTTTGGCGCCTGACTTTGGCCCAGGGCGCGATCCTGGAGACCCGGGATCGAATCCCACATCTGGCTCCCTGCATGGAGCCTGCTTCTCCCTCTGCCTGTGTCTCTGCCTCTCTCTCTCTCTCTCTCTCTCTCTGTGTGACTATCATAAAAAAAAAATCAGTTTGTATTATCTGACCACAAAGAAATACAAAGAAAATAGCGACAAGGAGATGGTAAACAAACACAATCATAAATGTGAGAATAAGCACATACATACATGCTATAAATCACTCTTAGGTTAAAGAAAACACAATGAAAAGTCCAAAGTATTTAAATATGAATAGAAGCTAAATAAATAAGTAAATAAATAAATAGAAGCAAAAAAATTGCTTATCAAAATGTGTGGAATATGGTTAGAGTAGTAATTAGCAGGACATTTTTTGGCATACATTCATACATTAGAAAAGAAGAAAATTTAAAATGTAGGAACTATGTTCATCAGAAGGTTAGGTGAAAGTAAAACATAAAGGAAATATACTCAATAAATAGAAGGAAAGAAGTTGGAAAGCTAAGAACAACAACAAAAAAATAAGATAGCAAACAAGGAAATAAAAAAGGCCTGAAAACCAGAAACTGGCATTTTGAAAAGAAAAATAAATAAAAAATTTTCAATCAACGCTATCTAAGAGAAGACAGAGAAGACCAAATAGTCAAATTAAAAAATGAAAAAAGGGACTACTTTTAGAGTTATAGTGATGATTTAAGAATAACAAGTGAAAACTAGACAACTTAATGCCAAGGGGAGAATGTTTTGAAAATATTTATATCACAAACATGAATCAAGAAAAAAGCAGAAAATGGGCAGACAATAATATCATTAAAAATTTGATTCGTCCCCTCTTTTTTCCCTTCTCACTTACAGGAAAGCAAAAGATGCCAAGCCCACAAGATTAAATAGTTGAGTCTGTCAGATAATCTTTACCTAATGAAAACTGTCTTAAAAATTTAAAAAAAACCTGAAAACTACTTAAATCATTTTATAAGATCAATATAATCCTAACAAAAATCAGACATGAAAATAAAAGAAAAACTTACCAATCTTATGGATGAACATGGATAAGACCAACAAATAAACTTGAGCTATGCATTAAATAAATATTGATCTGTCCTGATAAATTCGGATCATTTCAGGGCAATGCGTCAATATAATCCATTAAAGAATTAAAAAAAAAAGTGGATAAAATCTACCACATGCTCAAAATTGTAAAATCTTAACAGATTTGTGTAGATTCTTATTTCATGGCAGATAATGACAAATAAACCATTGCAAACATTATACTTACTTTTAAATATTTAGAAATTTATTTTTCTAATGTCGATTTTGAATTTTAGAATTGCACACAATATGGGTTGATAGAAAATTCAAGCAAATTCACAGAAAAACTCTTAAAATGAAGTAAGATATTTTATTAAGTGAATTGGAATCTTGATATTAAAATCAATAGTATTTCTACATATCAGCCATACCCAGTAGAAAATATAATGAAATATCCCACTAATAATAAAATATATGATTGGAATAAATCTAATATGCAATGTTTTATTTTATTAGAAAATTAAAAATAAAATATAAAAAGGAATAAAGGAGAATGTATACCACATTAATGAATATGAAAATATCTTAATTCAACTAATTAATCTGTATAGTCATTTTAATTGGTAAAGTCTTAGATTCTGACAAAAATTATTTTAAGTCAATGTTTTAGAAGGAAAAACAAGAAAGAACTTGATTCATCCCCTGTTATATCTTTTTATAGGTGTTATTTATTTATTTGAGAGAGAGAGTGAGAGAGAGAGAGAGCACCAGCAGGGTTTCATTCCAAGACCCTGAGATCATGACCTGAGTTGAAGTCAGATGCTTAACTGATTGAGCCGCCCAGGAGCCCTATCCCCTATCATATTTTAAAGGCATAATATTAAATATTTAATTGGACAAGAGTCAGCAAAAAAAGCCTAGAAAGAAGAGACTCAAACCCACATGGGAACACAGTGTGTGACAGAGATAAGACAAAAGGTCATCAAAGGATGAGCTCTGCAGTAGTTGGTGCTAGGTCAACTGGCTTTGCATATGATAAGAACATAACAAGAGTCCCTATCACAAACTCTACCCACTAAAATAATCCTGTTGGATCCAAGATCTAAAGATTAAAAGCAAAAGTTGAAAGCTTTTAGAAGAATATGCATGCGATTATTTTTCTTATAATGTGGAAGGGAAGAACTTCTTAAGATAAAAAATCACGAGGGAAGTATAGATAAATTCAACACATAAAGATATGAGAATTCTTTTACTTATATAACTAAGATTAGATAACTGGAATGTTAAAAAGAATTCATAAAAGTGAATAGGAAAAAAGAATAACCAGTCTAGTAAATTAGTAGACAATATACATGGGAAGCAATTTGGGGAAGAGCAAATGTGAATGTTTAAAAAAATTTTAATGATAATGCTCAATTTCATAACTCATCAAGAAAATATAATTTAGATTTAAAAAAGGTGCTCTTTATACCAATAAGAATGGAAAGATTTTAAAACTTGGCCCTTCTAAGTATAATTTAGAATGTGAGTAAATCAAAACTCTTATATATTGGGGAAACTATGTAGTCTCCGGAATAATTTGCAGATTGGCAATGTGTGTCATAAAGTTGAAGATGCTCCTACCTGTGCCTCAGCCATTCTCCTCGGACGTGAACATACCAACAACTTCAAGCACAACATGAGGATATAAAAAAGGGTGTTTACTATGAAGTAATTTGTGATAGTGAAATATCAGAAACTAAAAAATCAATATCAAAAGGGGAATGAGTAAATGAAATGTGGTAGTGTTTTTATAAGTGATGTGCCAACATGAATAGACCTCAGAAAAATAATATTGAATTAAAAAGAAAAACAAGTTGCAAATGCTAGGCTCCAATGATAACATTTATGGGAATTTAAAATATACAATGTTTTGATAGTGGCAATATATACAATTGTCCTCCCTTATCCATGGGGATAAATAACCTTATCCATGGGGAAAATAACCCCAGTGGATGTGTGAAACCTTGGGTGCATTGAGCCTTGTGTATACTATTTTTTTTTTTTTTTTGCTTTCCCCTATATACCTACGGTAAAGTTTAATTTATAAATTAGGCACAGTAAGACATTAACTACAACGATAAAATAGAACAATTATAACATTGTAATAAAATTTATGTGAACGTGGTCTCTCAAAACTTATTGTACTGTACTCAGCCTCCATCTCGTGATGATAGGAGATTACAAAATGTCTTTGTGATGAGATGAAGTGAGATGAATGATGTGGGCGTTGTGATGTGGTGTCAGGTTACTGTGGATCTTCTGACCATGTGTCAGAATGAGGATCATCTGCTTTAGGACTGTGGTTGACCAGGGGTAACTGAAACACAGAAAGTAAAACCACGGACAAGGGCATCTACTATTTCTGGGACCAAAGTGGAAAAGCACCAAGTGCCTGAGTCATAAGGCTGTGATGGCGGTGGCCTCTGGAGAGTTAACAGGAGAGTAGAGTGATGGAGGAGTAAAGGAGGCCAACTTTATTCATAATGATTGCATTTATTTTATGAAAGCATACCCGAAGCTAAATGACAAAGAGTAAGTATTTGTCACCTTGGGTAATGGATATGTGTGTATTATTTTCTTAACTTTTCTGACTTCTAAATTTTTTTTCAAAAGATGAAATAAACAACCAAAGCTACCAGTGTATTTGCAAGATGGTCTCTTTGTAGTCAGCCAGAGGACTCTTCAGGTGGATCTCATGCTTTCCTTGAGTAATATTTTTATTTATTAGAGGAAAATAAATTTTTTTGATTCTTTGGTTTTGAAAAAGAGGAATTTTCCCTAAACATTCTTGGTTTTTTTTTTTTTTTTTCCTGTTTTGTCTCAAACTTTACTACATTTCACTTGATTATAATTCAGCTTTTCTTTCTTTGGAGCCAGTGGCTTGCCTGGGAAGAGCATTATATGCTCTCCCTACATTTATTCTCTGCTTTTGTGATTGTTAAAGGTGCCTTTAAGTTTTTATCCTACATAAGAATATTTCCTTTCAGGCCTATTATCGGAAATTTTATATTAACAAGGGGGAATGGTAGGACAATGGCTAATTGATTTCATGTTTTCTTTAACTCTCAGACAATAGGTGTTTTGTCAGCCTGAACAGAACCCGAGTGTTGCACATAAAATGAAGAAAATAGCCACACAATCAGGAAGGTGGGTAAGGATACTTATGGTACACAGAGTTTGTATTCAGTTCTAAAAAGAGTCTCAATGCAACCCGAAAGGGATAAAAAGGTCACCTAGACTTAAAAAATATATATGTATTTTCCTGATCTATGAAGAATAGCTATTCATGTTGCAGTCTTTAGCAGTTTTTTAAAGATCATAGTTACTCATGTTTCTATGCATTTTGATTAGCACAAACGGAAATAGTCAAGATTTATGTAAAGATAACAGCCTATGCACTATGGAATGACTTTCTCTCTAAAAAAAAAAGACATTTTATTTTGTAGCATTCTTTTAGAAAGTCAAAAAGTGGCAAATATGGGAAAGAATATTTTCTAGCAACTAGATTTGATCTAAATATTTTGAAATGCCAGATTTTGATATGATATTTAGAGATGTTCTAATGAATGCACAAGATTTTTGTCATTTTTTGTCTGTTTATGGTAATGTAAGAAGTGACTATAGCAATGGAATTGTTTTAAAAACAGAATTCATTCCAGAAAATTAAAGATATCTTTCTATTTAAAAATTCTACTCCCAAGATAAAACATTTGGGGATTTCCATATTAGTTTCTCCCCCCCCCCCCACACACCTCGCCCATTACCAGAGACTAAGCCTATAGCTTTCAAACTCTCATTCATGAAGAAGTGATTAGATAAACTACCAGAATCCTTTGCTTGACTCTCAAATCCTCCCTAAGTGGAGTCAGAATCTTCATTCCCATGAAGCTCTATATATATTTTACTGTAACCCATTGTTATACTTCTCCCAATTGCCCAACCCTTCTACTCTGTTCCCTGAAACTTGAGTCAGTTATCATGAATTTACCCTTTATGTTCAACCTTTTGTAAATCTTCTTTCCTTTATTTATCTTGACACAAAAATGCCTCACCCTTGAGGCCACTGCTTTCCCTGCAACTCTTTCAAGTAACGATTGTTTGCTCTATTTTTTTTCACCTTCTTCATGACTTTCCAGACCTTCATGACCTTCATTCTTCCTAAAAATTCCCAGCATCTTTAGAGGTCATGGTCTCAAATGATGCCATACCTCCTACTATAGTCATCCTCAATCTTTAAAGATTTAACTATCTATGTTGCAATTTTAATCACATTCAAGTGAACTTTACTCTTGGGCCACACTTCTCTGCCTCCTTTGCTGGTGCTCTTGCCAACCTCCCAATATGGTTGGAGTCCAAGCTGAAATCAGGGCCTGCATACTCCACCACCTGTATACACTATGACCTATCTGTACCCTACTGCCTCCCCTTCCGGGATTGCTGCTCTGTTTAATAATACATATTGGAACTGTGGGGTCAGCTCCCTATGATATGAACCTTGACCAGTGGGATAAAGGCAGAGAAAAGAGAACAAGGCACATTAATATGCTTTTATCTCTCCCTTTCATGGATTGCTTCAATTTATGTTTTCTTCTTTCAAATGTTTCAGAAAAGCCCCACATATTGAGTGAAAATACTTGCTGAGTGTCCTACATTGTCTCCTTATAAGGTACACTTTTTAGTACTACTTCTCATTATATCGTTTGTATTTTTCCTTGCCTCATCTCTCTTAATTTCTTCACTTTCACTGTGCTAGACTTTTACCCACTAATAAAGTATAGGTGCCTTAATCTTTGTCTCATGTTCTATTTTCTGGAAGCCTGGAGTGAAGATAAATAATTAATATCTGTGAATATATTCTGTGGAGACCAGAAGGAAACCAATAAGAAACTTCCAAGGTGAAAGAAGGTATATCAGTGGGCCTTTCATTCTTGATCATTAGTTTAAGAAAAATGATGCTCAGTCAATGCCTAATGAACCACAAGCCAACATCTTTTCTCTGCTTCTTTTACTAGTGGACGTTCTTTTATTTTTCACTTGGGATTGCATTTTATTATTTGTTGTTTTTCTTAATAAAAAATGAAGGGATCCCTGGGTGGCGCAGCGGTTTGGCGCCTGTCTTTGGCCCAGGGCGCGATCCTGGAGACCCGGGATCGAATCCCACATCGGGCTCCCGGTGCATGGAGCCTGCTTCTCCCTCTGCCTGTGTCTCTGCCTCTCTCTCTCTCTCTCTCTCTGTGACTATCATAAATAAAAAAAAAAAAAATTTAAAAAAATGGAGTAACAGTCTCACATGAGATGGATCAGTGTAAGGCTGTTCACTGGGGTCCTTCTGCTTCCTGTTGCCAAACAAGCATCAATTTCAATAGAACCATTTAATGATTGAAGATTTCATTTTCTCCAAGTCACAGAAGCCACTCTACTTTAGGTACTTTAGACCAGTGTTGCCCAATAGAAATTCTGTGGATGATGGATATATTCTGTTCAATACAGAAGCCACTGGCCACAGGTGGCTATTGAACACTTGAAATGTGGTTAGTGAGTCTGAAGAATGAAAATTTTAACTTTTGTGAAAATTTAATTTAAGTGCAAATAGCCATCATTAGCTAGTAGCTATCATATGGAACCAAACAGTTCTAAACTGCCAGAAGTGATGCTTTTGTAACCTAAGAAAGATAGCCCAAAGTCACCTATTCCAAGACCAGTTCTGATGATGATGTTTCCTGCTCTTACCGGCTTACAGTATACGCCAAACAACAACTGATTAATAAGAGAAACCTCTAATATCGGTGGGAAAGCCTGATTGTGATAAAACTTTATAAACCTAACCCTCGGGGTACTTGGGTGGCTCAGTGTTTAGGCATCTGCCTCCAGCTGAGGGCATGATCCCCGGGGACCCTGCCTATGTCTCTGCCTCTCTCTCTCGGTCTCTCATGAATAAACAGAAATCTTAAAAATAAAATAAAATAAACCTAACTCTCATGAAAAAATAAAGCTTATTGTTGACATTTTCTCTATCAAAAGTTGTTGCAGAAATATTGTGCTGAGTATTTGCAATTATTTAATGTGCTTCAGTAATACACTTTGTAAGGTATCCTGCTTATTAAACTTTCTACTATACAAATTAAAATAATACAACTGACTAATCAAAACCTCCTAAACAACAGTTAATTTTTGTGTTTCTCAACAATAGTGTCAAAGTCAAGTTCTTATGTAAAGCCTCCTCCTCTTCTTTTTGAGCCCAGAGCCTTTTTTTAACATGCTATCATAGCATCATGTCCATTTCATTCAATTCACTTGTCTTTTCATAATTACACATTCACAACTGTAATTATTTTATTAAAATCTGTCTCTTCTACCTTATTCTCAACTCTGTATAAGTAGGAGCATGGCTCTTTTACTTACCTGGCACAGGGTCTGACGTGTAATACGTGATCAATAAAGTATTGAATGTGTGATCAAAGCTTATTAATTCTTTGTGGGGAAAAAGATCAGTTTAACTTCCCTTTTCAATAATATTCATTGCCAGTTAGCTACGTTTGCATTTGTACCTCCTTTCTCTCTTACCTTATATGACAGGTAAACTAACCTTCTTCAAATCTACTGATAATTAATGGGAAACTTAAGAATATAATATAGATTCATTAAAAAGTTGAAGGTAGCTCTGTTTAGAAATATGAATGATAGTGAAGCACTAGTTTTAAAAAAATGGGTCACTAATTAACTTTAGAATTTTGACATTCCATAACAGTTTCTTGGTATTATAATTCTTGTGATGTTAATCTACCCACACATGCTAGAAAGTGACTGCAGGCTAGATTAATATTCTGTGAACTTTCCCTTTGTCCCTTAATCTACCCACTCATGCTGGAAAAGGACCACAAACTAGATTAATATTTTGTGAACTTTCCCTTTGTCCATTTATACCTCCTTGCTTTATCATAATTATACAGTATTTTATAATTGAAATATTTCAAAGTGTGACTACAAATGGGAAAGTTTCTAAATTCTGTTGGAGTGAGTTACTGACTATATATATATTCATAGCCAAAGTTCCTCATTTTTTTCCTTCTGCGTGGTATTTTTTTAATTCTCTGAGAAGCTAAATATGCTTAAATATACATCAAATCAATAAAATCAATATTAGCTAAGAATACTCAACATTTCAGGGATGTAATTTTTACGAATCTTCAAAAATGAGGCCAAACTGGACTACTGAGGTTGAGATCTATTTTCTTTTCAAGTGCTGGTTGCTAGAAATCTCTTGAAATAGGGATTGCTGCAATATATATTCACATATCTCTTACAGTATCAAATGTATTCTTCATTAAAATTTTAATGATTGCCTACTGTGCCAGGCTCTGTGTTGTCCACATGAAACAAAGAGATAAATAGGAAGACAATCCATAAGCTTATAGTAAAGGATAATGGCATAGACTGCCAGGGGCCAACCCAGTATTCATTTTGTCTTTATTTGATAGTAATTGAGCAATCATTTGGGTAATAAATTACTGAGAAAAAAGACTATACTCTTTGGCCTTACTTATAGCTAAGCATGGACATGTGATTATTTTTCAGCCAATGACATGCATGCAAAAATATCTTGTAAGACCACCTGAGATGCTCTGCATAGAAGGCTGGGAGATATGTCAATTATCATCATCATTACCTCTCAATCATTACCTCTTCTGCAACCAAAAAAACAGACATAATAAGTAGGTCTCCAGCTACCTTCTTGTACCAACAGGTGAAATTGACAGTGAAAGTCACACTGAAGACGTCAGAATAAAAAAGTTGAAAGACTTACTGATATACTGTAGACCCTTGAAGCCACCGTAGCCTCAAGTATTTATCCTAAGAAACATGTTTTTGTTCAATTCCATGTTTTAAAGTTGTCCTTTATATGTAAATTTGATAATATTAAGTGGTGTATGTTAGAAAATTGTAGATATAGACATTTATAATTGTATAAAGAAAATGTGGGAAGAGAATGATTATATCTGCTTTGTGACTTTAAGGGTATTAAAATATAACCATTTGAACTAAGTCTTTCTTTTTTTAAGATTTTTTTTTTTAAAGATTTTATTTATTTATTCATGAGAGGCACAGAGAGGCAGAGACACAGGCAGAGGGAAAAGCAGGCTCCATTCAGGGAGCCCGATGTGGGACTCAATCCTGGGTCTCCAGGGTCACGCCCTGGGCTGAAGGTGGCGCCAAACCAATGGGCCACCAGGGACCTGACCTAGGTCTTGAAGGTTGAGGAGGCTTTTACCAGGTAGAGAAGAGAAGAAAGGACATTACAAATAGAGGAAAGAGCACAGTGTAAAATACATAGATTAAAAAAGTATGGATCATTTAAATAACTATAAGTAATGCTTGGCTGAATAACCCATTTACATAGGTAACTTAAGTCAGTCAATGATCTCACATATTAAAGAATTTTATCTCTAGGTTATGAAAAAAATTTTTTTTTTGAATTTATGATAGTCACACACACACACACACACACACACACAGAAAGAGAGAGAGAGAGAGAGAGGCAGAGGCACAGGCAGAGGGAGAAGCAGGCTCCATGCACTGGGAGCCCGATGTGGGATTCGATCCCGGGTCTCCAGGATCGCGCCCTGGGCCAAAGGCAGGTGCCAAACCACTACACCACCCAGGGATCCCGGTTTTGAAAAATTTTTAAATCACAAGAGTGACATGATTAATTTGGGATTTTATAATGTTGGATTAGAGGTATATTAAGCCAGAAACTAGGATAATACCTTGATGACTAGTTAAGGTAAAATACTAGGGCAATATACTAGAAGAGATTATGATATCTGAATTAATAAATTATCTATGGCAATGCAAAGTGAGGTTGAAAGGATTATTTAAATCAATAAATCACTTTAGATGTTATCAAACGTCAGAAATGGAGCAATCGATTTCAATATTCTTCCATTTTATTTTTATAAAACATCAATAAACAATTGGAAAATAAAAATGTAAAATGTAAAAAGACAAAAGCAACATAAAATCTCCAGAAAAAAATATGTTTAAGACTTTTACATGAAAAATAACTTAAGGGATCCCTGGATGGCTCAGCGGTTTAGCCCAGTGCATGATCCTGGAGTCCTGGGATTGAGTCCCATGTTGGGCTCCCTGCATGAAGCCTGCTTCTCTCCCTGCCTGTGTCTCTGCCTCTCTCTCTCTGTGCTTCTCATAAATAAGTAAATAAAATCTTTAAAAAAAAAAAGAGAAAAATAACTTAAGTTTACAACAGAAAAAAAATGAAGGGGTATACCATATTCATAGTTTGAAAAGCTATTGCAAAGATGTCAATTTTCCCTGGGTTGATTTATGGATTCAATACAATTGCAATAAAAATCTCAATGCCTTTTTAGAAACTGATAAGTTGATTCTAAAATTATCTAATATAATTTTTAATAAAGATTTATATTATCAGATAGCAAGAAATATTATAAAGCAATAATAATTAATGCATTATGTTATTGGCACAAAAGAGGACAAATAAACTAGAATACAGATAAAACAGGTTAGACATTACAAAGATTGACCCAAACACATTGTTACATTATCATAACAAATAAGATGTATGAAGGGTAAAATAATAATAATAATTAAATCTTCTGGAAGATAAATAGGAATGTATATTCATAAACTCAAAGACTTCTTAAAAAGAGTACAAAGCATTAACTCAAGATAAAAACAGATAAATTGGGTTACATTAAAACTGAGAACTTATTATATTCATTAAAAGAGTAAAAAGGCAAGCTATGAATGGGAAGAGACATTTACAATGTAAAATATATATAGTCCACAAAGGACTTATAATTAAAATATATAAATAACTTCTACAGATAATAAAGAGAAAGAAGATTCAATAAAGGTAAAAGATATAAAAAAAAAAGGGTAAAAGATATAAGCAGGCACTTCCCAAAATGTCTAATAAACCTATACAGAGATACTCACCCTCATTACTTGTCAGAGAAATTAAAACTGAAATCCCAATTTGTTGTTATACACCAAATAGAAAAACTAAATTAAAAAAAAAAGATAATACTGATTGTTGATATGGATCTGGAGCAATGGAATCTCTGAAACACTGCTGAAAGTGTAAATTGATAGATTTATTTAGAAAATGGTAGTTATCTATAGTTAAACATATGCTTTTCCCATGATCCAGCAACTCCAGGAATAGGTATATATCCAACCAAAAATATATATACAAATGTGCACCAAAAGATATATACAAGAATTTTCACAATAGTTTTGTAAGTTCCCCAAAGTAGAAACAAATTAGACATTTAAGTGGAAGAACTTTATTATTTTTTAAGATTACTTATTTATTCAGAGAGGCAGAGAGAGAGAGAGGTAGAGACACAGGCAGAGAGAAGCAGGCTCCATGCAGGGAGCCCAATGTGGGACTGGATCCCGGGACTCCAGGATCACGCCCTGAGCCTAAGGCAGACGCTCAACTGCTGAGCCACCCAGGTGTCCCAAGTGGAAGAGGTTTAAAAACAGTACCAATTAATATAACAAAATACATTGATGAAAATGAATAGATTATTGCTACACACAATACATATAATATTTAAAACATAATGTCAAGGCAAGAAGTCTGAAATGATTCCATTTATACAAATTTCAAAAGCAGAGTAAACAGATCTATGCTGTTAGAAATCAAAATAGTGCTTACCTCTGAGGCAAGATGGTGACTGTGAGGGGACAAACAGAGGGTCATCTGGGGCTCTAGTAATATTTTATTTTTTGTTTGTAGTTGGTTAAACAGGTATGCTCACATTGTGAAAATTCTTTGAGCTTCTCATTTGTCTTTTTTTCATAAAAGAAAAACTAATTCTGCTTTATTTGAGGTAGCTGAATTGGATATTTCCCCATGGTGGAATTGATTTGGAAACAAAAGTAAAATGCAACTAAGACATAAACAATTTGAGAATTAATATGGGAACAAATACTTTCAGTTCTTTGGATTTTTAGATATATTATTTTCTCTTCTCCTTAGATTTGCTAGACTCAAGAGTGCTACATTATTGAATAATTATAGTACTGTTTTATTTCTTTCTCAACATGAAAAAAGCCAACATAAAGGTATTGAATATTACAATGGCTATTCCAATGTAGCAGTGGATTATTTTTTCACTCAAACATTATCACTTCTTTATGTTAAAAAAAAATGAGAGAGGTGGAATAATGTAAATGTAAATTCTCTTTTATGGCCATACTATTTTCTTAGCCAAGTATGTGTAGAAATACAACATTGTTATATTTCTTGTGTGAATTTGGTATTTTTCACATTTTGTGTTAATTTAGTACTATCTAGGTTAAGTAGAAACTCTTCAGGAATATGAAAACCAAAATGTTCTTATGAATCATAATATAACAATGTTCCTATTTGTGGGATTTTTCTTTATAGGACTGCATTGTTATTAATGCTTTTACCTCTCTAGTTCACAAGAACTCTTACTGAGCATCAAGGAACCAAAACCAAAATACATTTTTCAGTTAATACATGTAGGTAGGGTGGAATGGATGGTTAGTTCCAAATATAGAAAAAGTTGCCTCTCAGCTGTTATAATGACTGATACTTGTTAATCTTTGATTAAATCTGTACAAATAGGCACAGACCAAGACTCGACCTGATGCCATTCCTATAGAAAATAACCATGGAATGAGACAATACAGAAAGCAACACTCTGAGGTACAATATCCGAAAGAGAGTGAAAAGAAGTAAAAATACTCCTCTGGGAAGTGCAAGCTCATAGGCAAGAGGGAGATCTAAAGTAAATTCCTCTCCATGGCTTTCACTTTAAGTCTGGTGCTCAGTGCATATATGGTAAGTAGAACTGGGGTTGGGCATACAAGGAAGAAACCAAGTCTTTCTGGTCGGGGAATCAGAACTCCGAAGCTTGAAAGTTGTACATGTTTGAAGAGAGTAGGGGAATCCCAGAAGTGAATGAGTCAAATAGTGAATTCCCAAGTTCTGCTTAACCCATTTCTTTGACTCTTGAACCACGTATGTGTGGGACAGAAGTAAGCGTTTGCACTGAGTAAAAAATACTCAAACAGATGGGAATTTCTGCCCAAGAAATAGAGTTGGCAGTTCAAGCTAAGTCAAGAATATTTACTACTCAAAGGAAACAACATGTCAATAAAAAAAAACAGAATTCAGAATCTCTAAAATATAACATTGACGATATCCAGGATACAATGCAAAATTATCCAAACTAAGCAAAACCAGAATATTCAGTCTCAAGAAGAAGAAATGGATCAAGCCAAACCTCAAAATGAAACAGATGTTGGAACTAACAGACAAGGTTTTCAAAATGGCTATTATTATCATCAGTAAAGTAAAAATTAGACATGTTTACGATGAATGAAAATGCCTGAAATGGAAATTTTAGAACTAAGGAATGAATTTTCTGAAGCTAAAAAAAAAAAAAAAAAAAATCCCTGAATGAATTTAACAGCCAAATGTACATATTGGATGAGAGAGTAAATGAATTTGAAAAAATAATAACAGGGGCAGCCCCAGTGGCTCAGCAGTTCAGTGCCTGCCTTTGGGCCAGGGCATAATCCTGGAGTCCCAGGATCGAGTCCCACCTCGGGCTCCCTGCGTGGAGCCTGCTTCTCCCTCTGCCTGTGTCTCTGCCTCTCTCTCTATGTGTCTGTCATGAATAAATAAATAAATAATCTTTAAAAATAAAAAAAGAAAAAAGAATAACAGACATTCACTCAAGATTATAAAAAACAACAATAACACAAAGAGAAAAAAGCCTTTAAAAAGGTAAAAGAGTCTCAAAGACCTATTTCAGAAATTCTCAAACTATGGCCCATGGGCCTAATCAGCCTGCAAGCTAAGAATGGTTGTTAGTTACATTTTTAAAGTATTATTTTTTTGAAAGAGAAGGCAAAACATTCATGCGATAGCAGCATTATTCACAATAGCCATAGGTGGAAGTAACCCAGGTGTTCGTCAATGGATGAATGGATTTTAAAAAATGTGACATATGCATACAACAAAATATCATTCAGCCTTAATGAGAAAGGAGATTCTGATATGTGCCACAACATGGATGAAATTTAAGGTCATCAAAAGTGTTCTGGAGATGGATGGTGGTGATGGTTGTACAACGATGTACTTAATACCACTGAACGGGACCCTCAAAAATGATTCAGGTGGTAGATTTTATTTTTATTTTACCACAATTAAAAATTTCAAAAGGGGGGCACCCAAGTGGCTCAGTTGGAGGAGCTCACAACTCTTGATCTCAAGGTTGTGAGTTCCAGTCCCATGTTGGGTGTAGAGATTGCTTAAAAAAATTATAAAAGAAAAATATGTAACAGATATGTGACCTGAAATTCTACATTATTTATTATCTGGCTCTTTACAGAGTTCACTGACCTTTCGTTGTCAAATATACATTGATTCCCAAAAGAGAAAAAATGAAGGGAAAAATATTGGAAGAAATAATGTGGTAAAAATTTCCCAAATTAAATAAGGAAGCAGAAATTGAAGCTACAAGATGCTAGAGGAAAACCAAGCAGGATAAACACAAAGAAGCCCAGCTAAGGCACATCTTAGTGAAACAGTTAAAAAAAAAAAAAAAAAAAAAAAAAAAAGGAAAGAAAGAGCAAGTCTACAAGTAGTGAGAGAAAAATGACATATTATGTAAGAGGCAACAAATATCAAATTTTTCATTGAACCACGGAGACCAGAAAAGGCAGAACATCTTTAAAATGCTGAAAGAAGGAAAACAGTCAATGCAGAATCCTATATAACTCAAAAATGGAAATGAAATAAAAACATTTTTAGATAAAACTAAACTGGAAGCAGTGGACCTGTACCACAAGGAATAGTAAAGGAAGAGCAAGTTCTTCAAGATGAAGTACAAAGATTGAGAGTGGAAAACATGGAACTTTGGAAAAGAATGATGAATATTGGAGATGCTATCTATCTGGACAAATGCCTGAATGTCCACCTGATGTGCAAAATATATTCACTTCATCCCAAGATCTCCCAAAATCTGAAACTATTACAGCATCAACTCAAAGTCTAAATTCTTATCTAAATGTCATCATCTTAAAAAACCCCAATCTTATTATCTAAATCATCTAAACTACATATGAGTGGACTTCTGGGTAAAATCCACTTTAGGACACAATTCCTCTCCCTCTTTGGGTCCTTCAGTGTTCAGGCTAGATATGTCTTCCTCTAAAAGTCCTTCTTGACCTAAGTCACTGTTATAGTTAATCTTAAGTGTCAATTTGACTGGGCCATATGGTGCCCAGAGATTTTGTTAAACATTATCCTGGTGTGTCCCTCATGGATGTTCTGGATGAGGTTAACGTTTGAATGGGTAGAGCAGAGTAAAGCAGATTGCCATCCAGAATGTGGGTGAACTTCACCCAATCGCCCAATCACCTGAAGACCCGAATAGAACAAAAAGACTGGGCAAAGGGGAAATTCTTTGGCCTGACTCACTGAACTGAAATAATGGTCTTCTGCTCTCAGACTGGAGCTACCCCATTGGCTCTCCTGGGTTCCAGCTTGCCAACTGCAGATCTTAGGACTTCTCAGCCCCATAACCATGTGGGCTAATTCCTTATAATAAACCTATTTCTCTTTCTCTCCCTCTCTTTTTGTATCTCTATACATATATCTGTATCTATTTACCTACATCTTTATCTAGCATCTCCTATTGGTTCTGTTTCTATAGAGAACTCTAATACACTTATTATTTCTAAGGTAGCTTCATCCATGAATTTATGCCAGTAGCTCCCTCTCCAACTCTCTATTGAGCATATCACTTTATATTATAATTGTCTCTCAGTTTTGAGAAAGGAATGATTAACTTTCTTTCATACTTTTTAATCCATAGTCCTTAGTATGGTGCCTGACAGTGTACAATGAATAATATTTGTTGAACAAATGATAAATAGGTCAGGTTTCCAATCAGATAAATATCTAGATTGCTTTCATCATGTAAGCCATTTCTTTATGTACTGTAGCTATAATTGGCCCGTAGGTAATTATACTCTGGTAGACATTACTCAATGTGATTCTGAGCTCATCAAACCCTTTGGTCTATGTATATAGCAATTTCTTGTTTTGTATGCCTATTCAGCTTATAATGTCCAAAGGAAAATGGCTTTTTGATACACATTACTCTTAAAAAAAAAAACCAAAACTTGAGTCTAATGGATTTCCTTGTTTCCATTCCTAATTTGGTGTAAAACCAACCAGGGCCCAAGTAATGGAAAAGGACCATATTCCTTTTTCCAATCACTAAGCCACTTGTTCAAAGTGAGACAATCATCTTCCCATAATAAAGACAGAGGAGGCTGTAGGCAAATAATTATCAAGATTGAAAATTCCTGAAATTAAAATTCCAATTAGAGCTTTTATAATTGCACTCATTGCCATAGAGAAAATAATAAATTAGGAAATGTTTTGGCACATAGGTATACATCAAGATTGTTTCTTTTGTTGGGGTATGTGTATTAAGAACTGAATGGAATTTTTTAAAAAGTAGGTCAATGATGGTTAAAATTACTGTTTACTTCTCTATTCCTTCTGTTAAAATTTTTTTAAACAACACTTAAAGCTAAATAACTAGCTTTTGTACACACCAATAGAAAATACAAACAAGAAAGAGAAAGAACACAGAGACCACTATCGATCCTTCTCTACACAAAAGGAGTTATTTTCTGTGGTATTGGCTTTAAAAAGTGGTATTCCCCCCTTCTCCCCCTCCCCCCTTCAATAAAGAAGCCAGAAATTCATTGTGTGTGAGCTGGAGCTGCAAGGAATTATTGAAAAAGAAAAAGAAAAAAAAAGCATTATACCATCCTACCAAAGAGAGAAACACATTTCAAGTCAGGCTTATCTACTCTCATGGATTTAGGTGCTTGCATCTTTTACTGTGTGCAGAATGAGTGAGGATGAATACAAGCCTGTTGATGGTGCCTTGCACTGAACCACATTACTAAAATCCGTTTTCTATAGAAATTGCTCAGTGTTCCTTTCCTTTTATTCCCTGCATTGTTGTACCATAAATACTTAGTTTAAACTAACATGCAATGCCATTTTAGTAAGCCTCTGAAAAGCCATTCATTTAAGCACATGATATAGCAAGGGGAACAGGCTGGTACCCATTATGCTAGCATAATTCTCCATGTAAACAATGACATATTCCTGTCAAAAGCTGATATTTACAATTCTAAATTTTAAACTAAACTTGTAAGAAATAAGCTGTCCTTTCTTTCCAAAGACTAATACAGTGTCTCCAACTTGCATATAAAACCATTAATGCATTTTTCTACAAAAAAGTTACTTATGGTACACATATATCACAATATAATTCAATTTTTTTAAAGCTCAATATTCCCAACTAGTACTTTTAAAAAAATTTTTTCCCTTATTGTCCATTTTAAATGGAGACAGTTTTATAGTCCATCATCTTCACTTAATAAAGTATCATAAACATTTAACTCTACTATTACATGCTTTTCTTAATATCACGTTGCAAGGATGTGCATAATTACCATAATAATTCCAGCTATTTAAATTTTTTCTCTTATAAATCACACTGTAATAAACCTATTTGTATATTTAAGTTTTCATATTTTAAGTAAGATAAATTCTTAGGAATAGAATGCTCTTTTAATGACCTTCTTTCCTGAATGTAAGAAATTGAATCAGTATCCCAAATTTAATCACTTCCTTTCCAGAATGGATAAATAAGAATCTAAGGCTTCTTTTATACAATTATAAAACAAGCTAATGATTGAGACTTGGGGTCAGTAGGCCCAGGTCTCAATTCTATATCTAATACTTATGTGATCTTGGGGAAGAGACAGTTCTCTCATCCTAAAATGGGAACAGTGACTTGTTTCTGTTCCAGCATGTAAGGAGCTTAGAAGGTGCTACTCCATCCTAGCATTTGAAAAAGCTGAAGAAACTGAGAAATCAACTCTTCTTAGATTTGTCAGAAAAGTGATGGCACAAGGCAACTGTTGAGAATCACAACCTACTAGAGCAAAAACCCATATGCACCATAGGAATCACTGCTGGGGTGGGAAAATCTGCACTATAAGTGATGAATTGCTGGAAGATCAGTGTGCACAACTCTGAGAGTTAGAAACTCCTGTGAGACCCCATCACTGTTAGGGAGGAGAACGATTTTGTGAGTTTTACCTTCAGGGGCTCAACCAAATCTATATGTGGAAAATGTGAGAAAAATCCCCTCCATCTTTGGCAGGAGGAAGGGAAATGGAACCATTCTGAAATGCACCAGAGCATTCTGTTCTTAACAAGGACTGCCTTCAGGAGAAGTTATACACACACATACATATAAAGATTTATTTATTTATTTTAGAGGGGGCAGGCAGAGGGAAAGGGAGAGAATCTCAAACAGAGTCTCCTCTGAGCATGGAGACCGACATAGGGCCCCACCCTGACACCAAGATCATGACACCGAGATCATGACCTGAGCTGAAATCAAGAGTCAGGCATTCGACTTACCAAGTCACCCAGGCACTTCCAGGAGAAATTATTTTATTGGAGTCTAATCTGCTGGGTTTGACTGTTCTAAAATTCTAAAAACATGTTTAGAAGATCCTTAGAGCAGTGAAAAATACTGTTTGATACTGTAATGGTGGATACATCTCACACAGAAAACCTTGGACACTGGGTGATAATGATTTGTCAATATAGGTTCATAGATTGTAATAAATGTACTACTCTGGGGAAAGATGTTAACAAAGTGAGAGGCTGTGGTCATGTGAAGGTCAGGTTATATGGCAACTTTCTGCTCAGTTTTGCTTATGAAGCTGAAACTTCTCTAAGAAATGAAGTTTATTAATTATAAAAAATAGGAGTAGCAATGCTTGCTTGCCTGTACAGGTGATTATAAGCATTAGAAAATGTGACATATATATGATTTATTGCTATATATTTGAAGTAATCACAATATTTGACAAATTATTTTTTTTTTAAATTTTTTTTTAAATTTTTATTTATTTATGATAGTCACACACACAGAGAGAGAGAGAGGCAGAGACATAGGCAGAGGGAGAAGCAGGCTCCATGCACCGGGAGCCCAACGTGGGATTCAATCCTGGGTCTCCAGGATCGCGCCCTGGGCCAAAGGCAGGCGCCAAACCACTGCGCCACCCAGGGATCCCTGACAAATTAGTAAACACTTGAGTAATGTAGAAAAAAATTTCATGAAGAAAATGTTAATGCAACTGGATTTCATTTAAAATCAGTTAAAACATGAGATGATCATTTGCTGAGGATAGTTATACAGTTGTTCTGGATTAAAAACAACTGGAATTTTTATGAACTATTTCTGAGTTTTGGAAAATTGATGCTTCTGATTTAGAAAAAAAGGTATTACTAGAAAAAGATGTCAGTAAAAAACAGCTCACTGATCTTTAAGTTGTGTTTTTGGCCACCCTTGGGCAATAGTTTATGAAACTCTGACACCTGAAGTTTTTCTTTATGGATTCGGAATATCTTCAGAAGAACCAAGAATCAGGAGCATTTTAGAAAGCTACAGGGTTGTAGCCTTTGTGTTTAAGGCAGGTGTCTCTTCTAATTACTTCCAGACTTTCTCCTCTAGTTGAAATGTGAAATGTGACTAGTTTCTAACCTAAAATACATATACAGTTCTATCTGCTATAAGACTATGTCAAATACAAATAATCCTTTTTCAGTGAAGGCTTCTACTAGATCTTTTTTGTTTTCATTTTTAATTGTTCAACTTTATTATATGAAATGATTTTCATCTTGAGAATTAGTGATTATGAATAATCATTCGGAATATGGTTTATGATCATCAAACATTGTACAGAAACAACATTGTATCTACATGCCTTTCCAGAGAAAGTTTGTGTTTCTATTTTACTGTCTGGAATAACTGCTTATTTTAATTAAAATAAATTGACTCAGACAGGTGGCCAAACAAGGTATTTCTAGGAGCTAGAGATGAGTGCGGGATGGGAAGTTTGGATGCTAATTACTTAATGGCTGACTATACTACTTTGATGTAATAAAAGTGATTTAACTTGGTTTTTACTCTGGCAAACAATAATAACTGAGTTTTCACTGTTCAAAGATAAAATGATCTGCATTAAAAATGTTAAGAGTTTACTAGAGCAAAAATCTATCTGAACTGGGAAGTACTAAGCCAGGAGTGACTGGAGCTGGAGAGACACTTTGATAGACAAAAGGTGGAAAGAAAGCAAAGAAATTGTAGCTTGGCTGAAGCTTAAAGCCAAATTGACTCTGTGATTGGTTGTCTTTAGGTTTCAGTGTCATAGCCTTGAGGCATTTACAGGCTTAGATTTTGGTTTGCTTATGTAGGCCTCCACAGCTTATGTAGTCACCTCTCTCTAATGGCCTTGTTCAATTGGATGCCACATTTATCAAAGTCATGTTGGACTGTTGGTTATTTTCAAATTTAGGTTTTAAGTCTGAGGAATCAAAAGATAATTTCAGAGTTTAACGGAATCCTTATGTTTTTTTCACATAATCGGGGATAAGAAAGATGAGTGAAAAGATGAAAAGAATCAGAAATATGGAATTGTGTTTGAGAAAATATATGAATAAAAAGTGATTGTCAATTTGGTTCGAAGGATATGTGATATTAGGATTATTGTTCAAACGAAGGATATGTAATATTAGGATTATTGTTCAAACGAAGGATATGTAATATTAGGATTATTGTTCAAACGAAAGGCAGTATAGAGGGAATCAGAAGAATCAGTTGATCATATATACAACCAGCAAAGAGTTCAGGGGACTGAAATGAAGGCTGTAATTGTGTTGTAGGGCTGTAGGATACATCCACTTAGGAATTCAGAGATGATAACAGGTTTTCTGGAGTCCTGTTTTCATGAGTACCTCATTGGTTTCTTGGGAACATGGGGAAAGGGTTGGTCCCAAATAATCAGGCACTTCAAGACTCAAGAGAGAAGAAATGACTGTGATAAGATTACATAAAAGCACGTCCTGAGGTTGCAGTGGTGTGGGGATTTTTCAGCCTGTTTTTGGCCTGAGACACTAGCCTTATGATCTATAAGAGAAAACATGCAACATTGGGCTGTAGCCTTTCATTCTCTTTGACCTTATTTCTAGAGAACTCCTTTGATTACCTGATAAGAAAGATGATAAAACTAAAACTTCAGGCAGCAGTCTAGAAACCTAAAGAGCTGAAGGGTTGAAAAGAAAAACAAGTATCTCCCCATTTGGGGACAGTAGCTCTAGCCCAAGGAATGAGAAGAGTGAGCTCAGGTAATGAGGTGGTCTATCTGTGCATTCAAAGTGTTAACCTTAAAAAAATAAAACTGCCAGTTATTTCATAATAGGGAGAAACTTCACATGTCCGACTCCATATTGCTATTTCCCTTGCTGCTGTGACATACAGTTTAGACACATCTGCTTAGCCCTGCAGGTAGGCCTGTTATTGCTAAGATTTGCCAAAACTGCTTCTTTCCAAAGCCTACCTTGCCCAGGGAGATAAGGAAATTCTATACAAATGACTATGCTATGTTCAAGATTCACAGGATTGCCATGACCAGATTTCTGTAACACAAAGATCAACTGACCAAGGACAAAGAAGTTACATGGCCTCCCAGGGAGGATGTCTGCCTTCAACGTGCCCCTTTGGCTAACATAAAAAAGCTCAAATTTCATGCTGAGGAGAGATGGTTTTTTGGAACAACCATCTGCCATCTCCTCGGTTTGCTGGCTTTCTGAATAAAGTCTCTTTTCTTACCCCAACACCTTGCCTCTCAACTTAATGGCCTTAATGAGCAGAACGAGGTTGAACTCGGTTACAATTTTGCTGAGAAAATGGGTTTATTCAGGAAGAACAGATAATTCCAACCAGGACAAGCAACCTGTGGAAAAACCATAGACCACCCCAGAGACTAAAGGGGAGGGATGCTGATTTATAGAGGAATGGGGTAAGGTGTGGAGGCTGTTACAAACCAAAAGTCCAATGGAGTAAACAGAGTTGGAAGTATTGTGGCTTCGCATTTGCTGAGTCATGAGTCCCTTATTGGCTGTTGCTGGGGGAGGAGGTAAGCCTTTCTTCCTCTTTCCAGAATAGGAAACTAGTATCCACCTGCAAGGCTGGTCGCTTCCTGTTGGATTTGCAACTGATGATGAGGGGTAGGGCCTGAGCACTCCCTGCCCAACATCCTGACTCCATTTTAGTGAGGTTTCTCTTTATGAATTTTCACAAGAGCAGGACGAGAATGCTACCACAGTTGCCTTGGATAGTGAGCCTGAGAAATGAAGAGCTAGAGGGTTCAGAGGCCCTGGAAGGGGAGGGAGGTTCATAAGCAATGGCACAGCCCTAAGCAACAAACAAAATATGTACTGGAAAGTTAACAAATGCTTGTTGAATTGAATCAAAATAAGCAGTTAAAATGATCACCGTGAGGGTTAGAATTGGTTTTTTAATTAGGCATATTTAAAAATCTATTGTTACACACTGCCTTGACTTATCCTTTACCTTTAGAATTGGGATATTTAATATGTCAACAGGCCTAAAGCTTGTGCATGATTAACAGAGTCTCACTTGGATGGCCCCTGTCGCTCCCCTACCCCACCCCCCAGTTGATATTGTCCCAAACCATCTCAGAAGAACCCAGTTTACAATCCCATAGGATCAGAGAAGAGAGCTCTCCATTCTACGCATCATATAAATAAAGACCCTCAAACTTATACCTGAAAGATGAAGAGGCTGAGGGTGGAGAGAGTATTTTTCCTTGTTTTGGAGAAGCCATTGTGACATCATTAAACCAGCAATGTGTTTTCTGCATGATAATAACCCAAAGGCACCATGCTACAATCATTTTCCAGACCTCATTTTTGCACAGTTCTTTAAAGAGAGACATATATTTGAATATTATTCTTAGGATGATTTCTTGCTAACATGCAGAGGAATTTGTCTTTGACTTTTTAGATATCCCCCCTGAAATTTTAGCAAAATTTTCCCCGAGGTCTGTTGGCAGATGAAACCCCTACCATCCCTACTAATATCCTCCACTTCTTACAAAATTAACCTTTTTTTGGTAAATAGTATCAGATGTTATATGCTTGGGATAGTTTTAATAAATCAGTTTCCATTATGATGCTCTCTATACACGGTAATAAAAGTGTTGCTATCAAAGGTGGTCCACCAGACCACTGAAATTCAAAGAGGTCCTAAAAAGGGATGTCACTGGTTCATCAACATTTGAAGTTTTCAGGTTTTTTTTTCCTACAATATTTAATGATTACACAAGAATGAAGAATCAGATGAAAAGAGGAAAGTTTTATTGCAAGTTGCTCAGGTGTGCATCATTCAGATAGGTTGTAAAGACTTATGTGCATGAGGAGGTGATGTGGGGAGGGTTGTAGTGTGATTCTCTTTAAAACAAAGAGAGCTGGGTTTTATCTTTATTGTCACAAAGAGATTAAAGAGGCCATGAGAGAGGGAAAAGTCCCCAGGAAGAGTTGAGTTACAGACCTCCTACTCCAAGGAATGTCCTCTTAATCAGGGTTGCAGTCAAATCAGATCTGAGGCTTGCCCTATGGAGGGACTCTTCAAAGACTTGCCTTCAAACCTTTGGGACTCTTCAGATCATTTGCTCCCTGAGCAACTTCCCTAGCATCGATGTTAGTACCCTCTGCTATACACAGCCCTGTCGTGGTACAGAAACAATAGAAAAGTAGATCTCTAGAAGAACCACCTCCTCATTCAAAACAGCAGAATCAAAATGCACATAAAAATGCCTTTAACTCGTCCCCCAGCTCTACTGAGGTATAATTGACATATAAAACCATGTAAGTTTAAGGTGCACCATGTGTTGATTTCATACGCACATATTGTAAAATGATGACCACCAAAGGTTTAGCTCACACCTCCACCGTGTCTCACAATTACCATTTCTTTTTTTGTGGTGAAAACGTTTAAGATTTACTCTCCTTAACTTTCAGATATATTAAACAGTATTTTTAAAAAGGTTTTATTTATTTATTTTAGAAGGAGGGAAGGACACGGGGAGGGGGAGGGAGAGAGAGACTCTGAAGCCCATTCGACACTGAGCACAGAGCCCCTTGTGGGGCTCAGATTCCATGTTCCTGAGATCACAACCTGAGCCCAAACCAAGAGTGGGATGCTTATCTGATTATACCACCCAGGAGCCTCTAATTTTATTTATTTAATTTAAAGAGAGCGAGAAGGTATGCGTGTGAGCAGGGGAGGGGCAGAGGGAGACTCTCAAGCAGACGCCCTTCTGAGTGCAGAGTCCAAGGCAGGCTCAGATCTCACAACTCTGAGGTCATAATCTGAATCAAAAATCAAGAGCCGGATGCCTAACCAACTGAGCCACCCAGGCATCCCATAAAGCAGTATTTTTTAATATAATCAACACGTTTTCTGCTAATTCCACTCGATTGTCCAGTGATGGGGAGCTCACGGACTTGAAACAAATTTCAATTTTGAATAATTACTAAATATAAGACTATGCTCCCTGATATTTAAATGAGGTTTCTTTCTAAACTTCCATACATTAAGTTATGCTCTAATGTTACCAATTATAAAGCAATTCTGTTATTGCCTTTATAAGAATTTTCTTCTAATATTTTAGAGCAGCTTTCATATCTCCACTAAGTATTTTTCTTTTTTTTTTTTTTCCACTAAGTATTTTTCAATTCCAGAATTAACATTCTTGATTCTTCAGAACTTTTCTTACAGAGTATAGCTAGGTCCCTTTTATAGTCTACATACCACTCTTAAAATTTTCTACAGTTTTCTCTTATTGTAAAATCCACACCCAGCATGAAACCCAACACAGGGCTTGAACTTGACCCTGGGATCAAGGCCTGAGCTAAAATTGAGTTGGATGTTTAATGGACCAAGCCACCCAGGCGCCCCAGTTTTATCAAATTTTAAAACATAATGGCCATATATAAATATAATACACTGCATATGATCTGACCAAGATAGTACAGTATCTAAGTATGGTCTTTTATCTTTTCTCAGTATAAAGATTTTATGAGTGTTTTCAGCAACTCATTATATATGTTGGCTTATATTGAGCTTTA
Source organism: Vulpes lagopus (assembly GCF_018345385.1). Lineage (NCBI taxonomy): Eukaryota > Metazoa > Chordata > Mammalia > Carnivora > Canidae > Vulpes > Vulpes lagopus. The sequence goes on along the minus strand of NC_054824.1, from coordinate 92,891,369 downwards.
GTTAACTGAAGTGATTACTTTTTCCAAATGAACTGTTTAATTGACTTACTAAAGTATCATGCAGATTTTGGGTTTCCATCCTGACCAAATTTTACCTTGATAGTTTTGACCTGAATCTTGATTCTTATGATTATTCTGATTCTTTATGATCGATGTATTTCTATGGGAATAAAACAGGGTGGAGTAATAAGGCTTTTGCTGTCCCATGAGAACATGGCCTATGGGTTATTGTTAACCATTTTTGTAAAGATTATGTCCTTCGAGCTTATCTTCAGGGGAGAATCCTCCAAATGCCTGTTGAAAGGACTGTTAGGTCTTTAAGGAATCCATTTGGCTTCCTCGTAAGCACCAGCATTTTCTGTTAAATATTAATATGTCCAGTACTTAAAATTCTACCTAAATATTTCCAGGTATATATGTCAGATTTTTGGAATCTTTATTTAGAATTCAAATTTATCATTAGGAGAATATTTATCGTTTTGAGGCCAACAAAATAAATTAAAAAAATAACCTACATCATACTATAGTAAATGGCTTTTCCAGGGTAATCCAAATCCCTTTCCATACCTTAGAATATAATTTAGTGTAAATTGCATAAGGCTTCCAGACCTCGAATCTTATTACAAGAGTTTAAATTTGACTGGGGTCACTCGGAATGTGTGTGACCTTAGTTAAATGATATATATTCTTGGGACTTTGTTTTGTGAGGATGATGAATATGAAAACACTGGTAGCAAAAGCCATCGATCTTGGATTGAAACTCCTGTTAATGATATATAATACTCATATTCATAGTTTTTCTTAAATTCCCATAATTTTATGAATATTGCTGGTTAGCATGTTTCCTTTATCCCCCATTCCTTGTACTCTTGGGAATATCTACTATTAGCCATACAACTGTTTAATTAAAAGAAAATATTATTTAAATTATAAAAAATTAACTGCACCATTCTCACATAGACTCAAAATTCCTGAAAAAATTCAAACTTCAAGTCAATAAACATCCGTGGAACCAGTGGTTTATACTTTTTCTCACACAGTTTTTGTGAGGCTTAATTATACTTTTACTTCTTTACTTAGTCTCTCAGCACTCTCTAGAATTTTCATGCTCATGTTAACCCCAGGAATTTTATTTTGAATTCACTTCAGTGGACTCCAGTTCTTTCCTCTTTTGGCACTGGCCCCAGATCATTGTTTCTCTCAATTATCATCCCTTTTCTTGCCAAAGGTCATCCACTACTGTGGACAATCTATACCAATTCCAAAACTGCAATAATTTTGCCTGCAAAAGTTCTTTCTAAATCCTCAGAACTCTTTCAATGGCAATTGCCACCATCTTTCTGATATTCACATAGTCTTTTCTATTGGGAGAGAGGAAACCAGTCCTTCAACATAAGATTTTAGAGTTTAGTTACAAATCCATTTAACTGGCCACCATTTTAGAGTTTTGTATATGCCTTGGTAGAGTTTCAAAAGAAGGAAGTATAGCTGATATTAAGATTGGTGAAGCTTTGAACGATATAGCTGTAAGCAATTCTTCCAAGAATGTCATCTATTATTATTCTCATATTATCTTCCCCCAAGCTGCTAGTTCCACAAGTTTGCCAGTCATCTTTCTCTTCCCTTTGACACCTCAAGGCATTCAATTGTAACACATAAAAGGCCAAGCTTTGAAGGATAATAATCCATATTCAGCCCATAATTTTGGCTTCCTTGCCATTTTTTCCTCAGAATTGAGCAATCTTTGGATTGTTCCAGAAAATATAAAAATGACCATTGTCAGTATAGGACCCTGTCCAAGATGCTTCAAGATTTTGAATCCCAATACAGCTCTTATTCGAATTTTGCATGCAACCTTCACCAGACTAGAAAAATAGAGATATAGAAGGATGGCAATGGGCTTCTTATCCTACATCAGAAAGAAAAACTTGCTATTTTCCTCAAAGTGAAAATTCTTGAAGTTGATTGAACTAGGGATTATTGGTGTTATGAGGGATACTATAAAGTGTATATCTTCCATACAAGCCTAAATCTTTTTAATAAAATATTATTTCAGCAAATTGAACTAGGGATTATTGGTTATATGAAGGGCACAGTAAAGTTTTGTCTCTGTTACAAGCCTAAATCTCTTTTAATAAAGTGTTTGGACCGTTATGTTTTCACATTTGCTTGAATAGGTAATGACTACCAATCATACTCTTTTATGAAGAATTTTCAGTATGATCCATAAAAGCACTTGAATTAAAATGTGAGAATGAGTGGGAGTGATCTGTACCTTTAACTATTATTGTCATTAGTGTTAAATGATTCCTCTTAATACTTTTTTACTTGAGTGGCTATTATAAAATTATAATTTTTCAAATGGAGATTTAAAGAATCATAGAAAAAAAGAAATGAGGTGTACAAAGGTGGAAACTACTCATGCAGGCAGCGCTTTTCCTGCCTTGGGAGCTCTGCAATTTTCTGGGAAATATTGCCATAAAACACTTGATATTTTTAGAATACTTTTACCATCAAAAATCTGCTACATTTTAACACTTCCTCTCTCTTCTTTAATTGCAAGAAGAAAATTCCAAGTTTCATGTGTTTTAAATAAATGATTGCCTTCAACCTTCCTCTTCTCCTAACTCCCATTTGCCAAGCTTGAGGTTATCTGGCTCTTTCTTTGGCCTCTTTTGGAGCAGGGCGTGTGCCTGCCCAAAGAAGAGAGCCATTAAGTCACAGATAACTGAATGGTATCACCTCAGCTGGTGATGTTGATCAGACAAGCACATATGCTTGATCCTGGCTTTTGAATTCTATGAAGACATTTCAAATTTACGCCTTTCCTGTATGTATGAAAAAAGTTATTTTTTAAAAGAAAGTATAATCAACTTTAAATTAGTGGGCTTTAAAATTATAAACACAAAAAAATCAGTGTTATGATTATTAGAAATTTTATTTTTAAAAAAAGGCAATATCAAGTTCAGGAGCAAACAGGGATTTTTGGATTCTGAGAATGGAAACCCATATGGCAGAGGACAAGGCCTCTAGGGACAGTGTATGTAGATCAAAACAGTGAGAGTGGAATTTTCCCGAGTTTTACTTCTATAAATAATTAACTGAATGTCCTTACATAAATAAATATTTCCCTCTGGGAATTACAGCATCATTAGGAATTTCTGAGTACTAATTCCAGTTTTGGCATCTGTTCTCCATCCTCATTTTTAGCATCTTTCTGTCTACTTGTCTTTTCAGAAGAAATATCCTGTTTTTTGAAGTAAACAAAAGAGGAATTGAAAAATATGTGCACCATTGAAAGCAAAATGGGATTACTGTAAGGGGAGGCATGACAAAGGGGTGCACCATTGAAAGCAAAATGGGATTACTGTAAGGGCAGGGAAAACACTTTTACCATTGAGAATCTCTAACCTTTTAGCAGTGCAAGTTTTAAGGAGTAGTGTTCTCTCTCATCCTGGGCCTTTATTCCATTTCTCTTTTCTCAGTGAAGGAAGGTCACTGAAGCCCTAGAGATGGTTTACATCAGTCATGCCCTGCATTTTCCATTTTGTTTTTAACATTGTAGGAAAGTTAGCCTACAACTCAATATCAAGGAGACAAGTATTCACCTCTCTTATTTCCCCTTTTCCATCTCAATATGACTCAACACACAAAAGGATAAATTCTTGAACATTTACTTCCATAAACAAAGCACTTAGCTAAAACAGCAGGAAGACTATACTATTTTGGGAGTAAGGCATCTAACATAGGTGATAGTGATACAGTCAAAACCTAGGAGATATTTTGATACATATGAGACTGTTGATTGCATGAGCATTACTTTATATGTACCCCCAAAACATTTATATCATTTTATAAGTTCATTAGGGGACCACTTTGTAAGGGAGTTTATGTGAATTCTCTTGCAGTGTGAGTAGATCCGTATGGAAGTAAAATTTTGTCATATTTTCTTAAATCACGGAATTATCCACATCATAAAAGAGTGATATTTCTCTGAATCTCTCTCTTATTACTACTGGGGCTCTAGTTTGGGAGTAGAGGTAGATTTCTGGAAAGCACTAGTTAATGAGACAACTTTTGCCCTTCTGGATCAATCAATCATCTATAATTCCACACCCTAGTCTGCAGAGGGAGCCTGACCCCATGGACTTATTAAGGGCTTCCTCGCCCTCTGACTTCTTGTCAATATTGATGGAAGATCAGAGGGTGGGAAGAGAAGTTATTTATTTTACAAGGTCCTTCCTTTTCAGGTTACTGGGTGTTGTCTATGTCCCTTTACCACAGGCCCCAAGATCCTGTCAGGCTATATACGGTTACAGCTACCCTCACAGGATGCTCCTTCAGTCCTAGGTGGTAACAACTCTGTACTGTTACTCACCCCTGAGTACTGCTCCATACCGTGTTGGTTTCCTTAAATCCTCCTTTTGCCAATCATCCTTTACTAACCTCTTATCAAGTATTCTAGTGGACGTCCTTGGTTCTTGACCACACAAAGATTTGTGATGTGGTAAAGATTAATTTTCAGTAAAGATTCCAGACAGACTCTTCCTGCTAAAAATCACCCTGTCTTCCACATCTCTCTTTAGCACCCCTATCCTCAATTGCCTTGGACTGCAGGGGAAACTGCACCTGCTAGGGCTAAAGAATGCTAGTCCCTTCCTACAAACCAAAGTATATAGGAGGCTAAAGTAGCGTCCATCTTAAAAATTTCTTAGTCAGAGCTTTAGGAATAGGAATGAAAGACAGAGTTGCATTGTTACATTGTCATTCTCAGGTTTGGAAGGTAGGTAATAATATGCTCTGATTGGTAATAAAACCACAAAGGAGGAAGGGACATGTCAATGCAGACCCCCAAACATGAGACACATGAAAGAGAACTGGACAGTGGAGAGAAGTATTCCATGGCTTCATTGTTTACCAATTATTACACATTTTAAATTTCATTTATTTGTTCATTTAATCATACATTCATTCAATAAATATTTAAGTGTTTGATGGGGTTCCAGGTACAATAATAGGCTTAAGGAGTGTAACTGTAAACAAGGTACAGTTGCCCTCAAAGGACTTTGTAAAAACGAACCACTGACTGAAATCAGGACCTAGTATACCCCCTTCTAGTTTGTTAAAGATCATTCTCAGTCAATCTTTGGGGATGTTTGGAGTTACACACTTTTGTGCTCACACTTTGTTTTCAGTGTTTCAATCTAGCCAGGTGGGACATCTTACTTAAGTGAAAAACTGCTATAGTTAGGTTTTTAAGATATATTTATGTATTTGAGAGAGAGCAAGCATGTGAGGGAGCACATGGGGGGGGGAGGGAGGAAGAGAGAGAGAGAGAGAGAGAGAGAGAGAGAGTGAGTGAGTCTTAAGCAGACTCAGCACAGAGCCCATGACCCTGAGGACATGACCTGAAACCAAGAGTCAGCCCCTTAACCAACTGCACTGCCCAGGCACCCCTACCGTTATTTTTTTATTACTTAAAATACAGAAAAACAAGTTGTTCTGTTACAAAAGGCAAATGAAACTGGAAATAAACCTAGTCTCCCAAGTTTCCCAGCATAAACACAGGTGAAAAATGTGAAATAGTTTGAGCTGTAATGAATGATATGTTCATATATCTTTTCTTCATGTGTCTCAGAGCAGCATCAGCACTGGTTGTCCTGCAGAAGTGCCTTGTTTTTCAGAAAGAAGTCTACCCTATAGCTGGGTTTGGATCCTAACTAGATTCAAATGTAGGAAATAGGTATATTTCCTACCTATTTCAGCCAATAATTAAGTGATAACAAAAGTAGGAAATAGGTACAAAATCATTCTGGGGTTGCAACATTTCTGATGTTGCTTTTTTTCAATTCTAGCAATTTGTACAGCCACTTTTTAAGTCTTCTTTTCCATACCTATTTAATCTCTACTGTGAGATGCAAGCTACTGTTAGAGAAGTAAGGCTAAAACTGCATATTGGTGCAGAAAGCATACTTTATCCTTTGCTTTCCTGTTTTGGCCATGGTCAAATTGCCATTTTTTCCTTCTTCTTCTTCTTTAAGTAATCAAACTCTACAAATTTGGTTGCTGTGTTTCTAAAGTACATATTCTAATAAAGTTTAAAAGGATTTTCTATACCTTTTTTGGTATACAATCAAATGATAATTAAATTTCTTACTTGCCAATTTAACCAATTCATGCTGCTCTCATTGTAAGGAATGAGACTAGGTAACAACATTCAAACAAGATAAATGTGGGGGGTCAGGTCCACAGAAGAAATTGGAAAATAGTTATTTCCTCCTGGTTGTTTTTTTATATACTCTGTTTTCCATCCCATCATATGGACTTTCCTGCCACTGCACCTTTGTTATGGTACCAACTACAGACATGATCCTCCTATCTAGGCTTCAAACTAGTTTGATGGTTTCTTAAGTATTTAATACTTTTTACATTGTGGTGTGTCTCCTTATATTCTTTTTCCCCCCTCTCACAATAAGGTATGAGTTCCCAGGATATAGGATATCTCTCTGGTTTGCCTTTGCAGCCATAAAAAAGTGTAGCCAAATATATAACAGTATGTAACACGGCAGGTGCTAAAGAGAGTTTGGCTAGATTAATGAAAATCGAAGCAGTTTAGATTCTTCTGATTTATTTTACAAGGATTATATTATCATTTTAATCAGATAATTATTTTTAAAATGCCATTAAGTCTTAAAAATAAGAGTTACTTAGTCATTACTGAGATTGACATAGATCCGAAAAATAATTTTAAAAAACAGAACAACTTCCAATTTTATGAATCACCCTCTATCTCCTAAGGTATTTGAAGAGAGAGCATGACAAATTAAGTCTTGATTGAGATTTCATTGTTTAATCTATAGTTTATCTGAGTTTCTTCCTTTTTTACTTCTTCTAGGTACATTTTTATCACTTAATTATTAGCTGAAACAAGGCAGATATTTCTTTTTTTTGTCATAAGCTTTCATGAGATACTTAATAAACAAAAGATAAAAGCATCAAATAACATAATGAGCAGAAATTTATTTCTATTCCTTCTAGTATAGATCTATGAATCATAGGGGGAAGTAATTAGTTGGGTTTTGTTTGTTTGGTTGTTTTTTTTTTTGGATTTTTTTCCTCTGGTCTGAGCAAAAGATCCACTCAACTGGAAAAAAAAAAAAAAAAAGAATTGTAATACTAAAACAGCTCTAGATCTGAAAACCATGAGTTCCTTAACTGAGTATTTTTACCTTGGTCAAGTCATTTAACTTCTGGGTCTCTCCATAAGCTCACATGGTATAAGTACTTCCCTAAGTTTTGTTTATCTCTAACATTCCATTTTTAATACTGAAAGGAAGATAAATGATTTAAAAATTCCCCTCTGTATAAATTTTTCCACACATTATTTTATATTCACAAAATACTGCTTGAAATGGACAAAGCTTGATAGAGAAGAAAATTAGGGCTGAAACAGGGTTATTGAATTTACCCAAGGTCACAAAATCTAGTCAATGAAACTCAAAATAGAAAACATGAAAACACAAGCTCCTTGTCCAGTGCTTTTCCTATGTTAGCTGTCTGCTTCTCAAAAAGTCACTGCACACACATACAAGCTCACACAAACATACATACACACAGATTCCCTTTCTTTCTTTATATGCACAGTGAGGTTGTATTGATATTGACATCTGTAAGCACACAGCTGTCTGGGCCAATTACTATTTACTTTGCAAAGAGTTGAGAGTATATCAATTATTGGTTTTATGCCAATGTGTAGTCCAAAATCTCACATCAGGGTAATTATGTGAAGAACTATTACGTGTCTAATGCAGGGTATCTTCCCTTCTCTAGACTTCCTATATTCTCAACAGGTAACTTCAACTGCAGCAGTAAGATGAACCCAAAGTTGACTGTATTCCATCGTTATATATATGGGAGAAATACTTTTTCACATATTAGCACATGGAAATAAATTTAAAATGAAAAATGTCGTAATTGTCTCTAAGATTTTTCTATTTACAATTTGCTATATAACTTGGGGCTACTAGCCTTTGTGGCATTCTTGGATTATAATTTCATATATTTTTTTTTTACACTCCATTGATGTATAAATGATTGCTCTTGCTATTATACCGGAACATTGCAGTTAAAAATAATTTTAATATAAATACTTTAGTACAATATTAATGTTCATAATCTTATAATCAAGAGTTTTGTTATTATCCATGCCCTCTACCCTTGCCAGAGAGAAGATAACTTATAGGCATATGAAAATAAAAATTAAGAAATAGGTTTTCCTTGATATTTTGCTTTGTTTAAATAATTTAAAGCAGCTTACATTGAGTCTTAAAATATACAAGATGCAATAATTTTTTTAAAAGTTAGGTAGAAATTTCCAGTGGCCAAAAAACAAACAAAAAGGTAACTACATTAAGTCAACATAAGACAAAAATACCCTCATTGTTTCTTAAGAAAACAGGAGGGGGTTATTGTTTATAAAACAGTTTTAACAGTTTATTAAACATATTTGAGGGCAATTTATCAAAGCAATAAATATAACTTCGTATCATTAATTTGAAACCATAATTAGGAACACAGTCCATTAAGTGTCATGACCAAGCTGCTCTTCTCTTTTTTAGCAACCAAAGTAATATTCATAGTAAGTTGAACGATGAAAATAAAACATCTAGGTAAAAAAAATATATGTTAGGACTTGAAGATGTGCATTCCTCTCATTTTAAAGGTATAGGTGTGTGTGTGTGTGTGTATATATCAAGCAATTAAGGTAAAATATTAAAAGGTGAGTAAAGAGGAGCTAGTCCAGAACCAGCGCTACTGGAAATCAGCAACTGATTAGTAGGATGCTACTGAAAAGTGAGGGTTCTTGAGTAGCAGTAATGATTAGTGGCCTATGTTGAGTTCATTTAGTTTTGTTTGCTAATCGATGTTGGTTAACATCCAAGACTGAGGGAAGGTCAATATAACTTTTAAACAATCATTTCATTATAGCCAGATTTTGCTGCAAGTTTGGACTAAATGATGGAATAGCTATGCCCAAAACCAACTTAATTTACACATAAAAGACTGATCTGATAAATCTTTTAAAGCATGTAATGAAACAAGAAACAGTTATTGGGCAGATGTTTTAATATGAATCTGTTATCATTTGGGAGATTAAAAAGGGGAGGAGTGCTTTAAAAAATAAAGTCATATCTGAAACTATGATACTAATTACAAAGGACTATCTTTCTAGGAATGATAAAGGTAAACATCTGAGTTATCATCAAAGCGCATCATCATAAGTGCTCTTTGAACAGATCAATGAGTAGGGTATCTTCCTGAATGATTTATTCAAGTTTTGGTTATTAGGAAGGACTGCTTCCAGAATCTAATATGAACAGTCAGGATCTATAAAACTAGGTGGTTATCCTTGATTTATAATGCTAGTAAACTTCTCAGGTATAGTAGATCTAAATTGCCACAACTTCAGCTGCTAGGTTCAAATTGTAGACAATGGATCCAGTTTATGCAAAGAAATTGCTAATTACATTATGCTCGGCAGATATTTGTGCAGACTTTGCCAAAGAAACTCAAGTGTTCCACCTTATTTCCCAGTTTTCAAATAGTGTAAAGTGTTTAAGGATACATTTCTTGGGGATGGATATTAAGAATAAACAAATCCTCTATTGTAGGAGAGTGAACCATCTTAGGAACATAAGAAAAGTAAGACAATGATCCAATCAGTAGGTATTGCTTCTTAAACCTGGAATTAGTGGGTATAAATCCCATGAAGTGGGGGAAGTCCTTGATTTAGTCATTCAAAGCAGTATTTCCTCAATGACTATCCTTTTTGTTAAGAAACAAATAAAAACAAAATCCCAAACACTCTTTAAAATGGGCTTTTCAGTGCACTTGGAGAAAAACACTCTTGGAAAAAAAGCAAGTTCCATTCCCACCAACATTGTATGAAGTACATCTATTTTGAAATTTTTCTCTTATTTCCTGAAAGACTCCTTTGGATGCTTATCTGTCTTTAATACCTTTAAATGCTTTATAAATTTACTGTTAACAGGAAGGCAAAATAAACTACAGATGGTAGTAGCTGCCAGAGCAGGAGCAAGCAGTAAAACAAAGTTGTGTATTTGACAGTTCTTGGCACAGCAAATGTCTAGAACTGTGAATAACTGAATCCCTGAATCTGGAGGATGTCTGTACCAAATGAATGGGCAGTTATACTTAGTGAATGAATACTATTGTCTGACTTGTGGAAAAAAATATAAAAGAATTGTTACTGAGATTAATATTATTAAAGATACTCAAAACAAATTTAACGATGATAAAAGTTTCCAGATATTAAGACAAAACAGTAACAAATACAAGCATTTAATTTAAAATACATATAATTTGGCATAACTTTGAAGCTTTTGTTAAGCCACAGAGTTGAGCAATTACCATACACACAAGGAGACTTAATGCCTGTCAATGATACAAATTGGGGAGGAGTCTGAAGAAAGTAGTTGTGAAGAAAGACAAGATAATTATCAAGCAGAAAATGAATATTTCTTGCATGCCATTTTTTTAAAGATAGTTTTGTATGGTCAGAAATTATAGCATAAAATTCACCATGATAATTTAAAATTGATCTGGAGAGACCATTACCTTTTAATAGTAAGAAGTTGGATTGCACTTTGTATATTCAACAGACCTGTAATGTTGGATGTTTTAATCACACTTTGAGGACCGTCAGTTAGCATTCCACTTTGTAAGAGTATTTAGTACTTTTTGAACTACCATGTGTTGAGTACTCTGCTTGGTGCTATGGTAAAATATTTTTCTGAACATTAATTATGTGCATAATTAATAGCTTAATATACCTGGGGAGGCCTGAAGTGTGGCACAGATACAAATTGAAGGCTGGTATGAGAAAATAAGTTGTAAACCAAGAAAGAGAATAATTAGCAATTGAAAAGGATAGGAGCTCTTTGTGTAAAATCATTTCAAAAATCAAAAAGGCCAATTTCACTAGGTCAGGTAAACAGAGAGGGATCAGTCAGAGAGACTGTGCAGGTAGGTGAATCCAAACACCTCTTAGGAGTAACAGAAAGTGTTTAGAATCAGTTCCCATTGAACTTCATTCTGTCCTAATAGAGAGATTCCAAACTCCCCTCTCTCTTCCCCACACATCCATGTAAAGGATCCAGAGAACTCTTTGGAGCATAAGGAAGGAAGGGAGAAAGGGAAGATGGAAGGTCTATTTTGACTTAAAGTCATGTCCTTTTTATCCACACATTCCACTAACTGAGAACAATATTGTTGATTTTAGGGATTATTTACTATATCCTAACCAAATTCTAAATTTATCATTTCCTTTTAACTTGTTGTGAATGAGCATTACCCTAGATCAGCACAGTCCATGAGAAATATCTGTGATGCTGGAAATCTGCACAGTCCAATATGGTAGCAACTAGTGACATTTGCTTAATGAGCACCTGACATGCAATTAGTTCAACAGAGGAGGTGAATTTTTAATCTCATTAGATTTAAACTTAATAGTCACCTATCGGTACTGTATTGGACATCACAGCTCTACACTGCAAATACTTTGAAGTCTTTGTAAATGACTTCATCTCTCACTAACTCTTGCACAAGGTAGAGCTCATATTTTTACGTATTTTAAAAAAAGATTGCATTTATTTATTCATGAGAGACACACAGAGAGGCAGAGACACAGGCAGAGGGAGGAGCAGGCTCCAGGCAGGCGTCCTCACATGGAATTCCATCCTGGAACTCCTGGAGCCACCCAGCCGTCCCCAGGTGGAGCTCATATTACTCAAAACTTGTTAATTGGCCCTGAAAAGAATCAGTGATCATGAAATCAAAACCAAGCATGTAGCCACCAAGAAAAGAAAAAAATCAGTATAAATTTAAATGTTTCTTACCTTGATTGCTTAGAAAAATAGAATATATTCTAATCATTATATTCATTGGCATAGCACTAAGTATTTTTAACTTACTGCAAAGCTCATTGAGAAAGCCATGAGGTTTTCTCCTTGATAACTATAGGTTCTGGTTTACCCTTCTACTTTGCAGGGTATGAAGCCAAAAGCAGAGCCAGCATCAGCATCTATAGGTTCTCTGTTAATGTGTGGCCTGGAATTCTGAGTTGTATCTTGCCACACTGTCACTATACATGCCACAGTGGTGAGTTTTCATCTCTGCTAAGGCTCAAATCCTTTGTGATCTATGATATTTTAGTATAAAGATCTACTGCAAGAGTCTATTCTACTACAAGGGTCTATTACAAAATTTTTCTGGCAGCTCAAAAGAAACAAGAGAACACTGGCTTCTTTTATTTTTTTTTAAATTTTTTTATTTATTTATGATAGTCACACACAGAGAGAGAGAGGCAGAGACACAGGCAGAGGGAGAAGCAGGCTCCATGCACCGGAAGCCCGACGTGGGATTCGATCCCGGATCTCCAGGATCACGCCCTGGGCCAAAGGCAAGCGCCAAACCACTGCGCCACCCAGGGATCCCCACTGGCTTCTTTTAGACCATAGATTTTCCTATATTTGAATGGAAGAATAAGATGTTACTTTGAAAAAGGAAAACAAGCAAATGTAACTATATTTTAAAGCTTCCTTCTACTTACTGAGATTTATGCACTGGGGACTATGATTGTCACAATCACATCACTATAGAAACTGTAAGAAAATACATTTTACTTCTCTTTTGAAAAACCCAGATTCTTTACATGCAATCATGATACTGTTAACAGTATTAAGTAGAAAAATGCACTATCAATAAAGGAGGGAACACACGTAAAACTGAACAATGTAGTCTGCCTCTGTCTTATATACTAGCTTTCCACTTAGTTTGACTTTCATAGTTTTTCAACATTCCTTTAAAATATTTCTATATAGGTGATATTTAAACTTTTCTGTAAAAATACAAAAGTATGGGCTTTAGTCCTGGAAAAATTCAGTCTCATTTATACACTATCATGCTTGGTGGTGCCAAGTATAAGCAACTGAAGGGAACAGGACTGGCATTCTCTAGGTTATGGGGTTCACTGACATAGGGGTCAATTGGGCCAAATTTGGGGGCCTATTGCATGACTATTGGTAAAATACTAGCTCAGAATGTATGAAGAGTGCACTGGAAGGTAAAAGTCGGAAATTACGGATGTTAACATTAGGAGGTAGGATGTTTAGAGGCCCATAGGAAAAGAATAGTTAGAAGCTGGTGGGGAGAATGTACAGTCAATCCTCATTAACTGTGGATTCTGTATTTGTGAATTCCTGTAGTTTGCTACAACTTGTTTGTAACCTCAGAATATATATTCATGGTACTGTCACAGTCCTTTGCATTCAGATGTAGAGCTGTGAAAAATTTAAGTAGCCTGCCCCTCAGGTTCCCAGCTGAGGTGATATGGCAATGGTCTGCCTTCTGATTTCAACTCTCATACTCTAAAGTGTCCTCTTCATGACCTATTTGTACCCACTTTTCTCATTTCCCTCATTTTTGTTAGTGATTTCACTGCTGAAAATGGCCACGTTTTGTGGTGCAGAGGTTCTATGTAGTATTCTTCAGTATAAGAAAGCTGAGATGTACCTTATAGATAAGACAGTGATAGATAGATAGGCTTTGTTCAGGCAGGAGTTAGAGTACTGTTGACTGAATTCAATCTCAATGTTCTTAAATAAGTTATCTTTAAACAGAAATAGACATGAAACAAGGTTATGTAATGACTGGTTGGTGAAAATGCTGTGACCAGAGGCTCACAGGAACCGAATCCTGTGTTTCTTTCAATATTTGCTTATTCAGTGTTCAAGGTGACTTTATACAACATAAAAACTATGAATAATGAGAATCGATTGTATTTGAAGAGTGGAAAATATTAGAAACATTTTATTTCTATTTTCCAGGGAATATTATTTATGTCCATAATGTCTCTAGGTTCTCAGCAGAACATTAGGATTGGGAAGACCTAAGAGCTTCTAAGACACGTTTTTCTTGATTTAAGTCTTTGGATTAGCTTCAGTGAGTCCCCACACAGCATGAAATGAAAGACTATATTGTGTGTACATACATTTGCGTGCATTTTGGGAGAGGGGGTATGGTTCAGGATTTCCAAATAGGTTTTAAAAAGTATCTATGACTTTAAAAAGATAAAGAATTACTGTTCTGTGGTTTGAGCCTGAGGTCTAAGGCAGTGGTGCTATATACAGAACTTCAGATAAATGGAGCTGGGATTTTGTTTGACACTGCCTCGCAAGCATATGGCTCTGGGTATGGTAGGAGATGGAGCTTAAATGGTCCATGGAGTTCTCAAACAAAGAAGATCATGAAACTTTCCACATCTGATGGCACATACAGACTGCTCAGCCATGAAAGAGAATCCTATACAATCCTATAATGAACGTGGGGAATTTGATCCTTCAGGTAGATTTTCAGTTCACAAAAATTGGAGGGCCAGAGAGTTGACATAAGAAATATCATATACCAAGTTTTTAGTTACTAGTTAGAAATTTGTGTACTTTATAGTTAAGTTGGACTTCAAAGAAAAATATACCTTGGTTTAGGAATTGGTAGCCTATAGGAATGTTTTGTGGATGATGACTAGTTGCACTATGACAACCTTCTGGACCTTAGGTCTACCTTCTTTCATTCTTGGCCTTCTGGTCTGGAGTGCTTTTCATGATGTCTGTAGGACTGTGGAATACCAGCAAGGCAATATTTACAGATGTGGTGAGAATGCTAATAGAAATTTTGATCACACATAGGATGAAATACTTGTAGGTACCCAAAGAAAATGCAAGTCACGTTGCATTCTAATTCTCAGAAAGCCCTGTTGCTTCTCAAGCTGAAGGAAAGACCATTCTATTCACTTAATGGCATTTCTCTAGTTGTCCTATATATTTCTTCCTACCTCATCTCTCTACCATTGAATAACTAAACAATTCATGAACTTTACCTAGCAACTTACTTGGTTACATCAAATGCATTAATCTTTTTGAACTAGCAGTCTCCATTTCACAGACTACTGCCTTTGTGCCTTAAATAATAACTTGCATTTGTAGAAATCTTTTTACTCTAAAAGCATGAGTGTATATTAGACTAAATTTATACAGTACAGGGCTAGTAGTTACATTCTGAAGTGATTAGAGTAGTGACTAAGGACACTGGCTGAGATTGTTCTGCCATTTACTACAGTAAAATGTCAGAATACTACTTCCCATCTCATACAATTGAGAGAATTAAATGAGATAATGCAACAAGACCACTTAGCCTAGTGCCTACAGATACTTAGAGCTTGATAAATGTTATCAATATATTCATTATTATATTATTCATTCAATGCTTTTTTGACTTTTGACTTTTAATTATACATTTGTGGAAACTGAGACCCAATAAAGTTAAAATACTTGCTCCAATTCACAAAACTAAGTAGATATAAATTTGGAACAAGAACCCAAGACCCTGACTTATAGGATGGTGGGCATCTGAGTCACAATCGATTGCTATCAAATATACACATTTATCTCAAGTTGACCATTTGCTCCCTGAATTTTGATAGTCCTGGAATGCTTTAATAAAATGCAGACCTTGACAAAGCCTCAGGGGAGCCAGTATCCTGTTAATTGAAGCTGGAGTTGTTTTGAAATCAATTGGTCTTGTTTTTATTGCCAAACATGTCTGTAGATCATTAACCCAATGAAAAACATCATTGTTATAGAAAAGTTTAAAAGCTTATTCCTCCTTCAGGCTAAAAATGAGGACTATGGAACACATATCAGACAATTACATCATTTATTCTTAATTTATTGTCTTGCTCGATAAGCATAACTTTCATACTTATAAGTCAGAAAAATTCCCACAAGGTGGAAGAGTCCATGATGTTTGACACATAACTGGGCTTATTCATTGTTATGCAATCTTAGTGGTTGCTGAGCATTGGTACTACTGGGTAGTACATAAATTATTTAAATATAAACTTATCTGGTGAAACATGACATTACATTTTCAAATATAGGTCCTCATTGTTAATGAATTCAGTTGTTTTTCTAGTGACATTAGCATCATCCTCATTTTTACACACAAAGTAACTAGCTCAAGTTCATACCATATATTACCGGATAATTAAGAGTAAGAGCTGGAGTTCTTAGCTCTCATTTTAGAGTTCAGGCAATTTCCCCCACTGCTTCAATCATGATGATAGAAAAGGAAATGAATCTCATGAAAACAAATTATTATTCGCTTTTTTACTTTCACAAAGTGTAGGATTATAGCCTTAAAGCTAAATCTGCTGCTTAAGATATGGTTTCCCAAAGGCATTAGGCTAAAGGAAATAAAGTTAGATGGAAGAGTTGCAGACAGTTGTAGACAGGACTGTTCTTATTCATTGGCCTAACATTTGACTCCATATTAGCTGCCAGTCTCTTTCCCCAAACACTGTGACAGTCAAGAAAGAGGTCTCTCCAGTGACACCATCATACCTCCTCTTTTTCTCTAGAGACCTTTTTGAGAATCACTAACTTATTAGCCTAGTCACTTATTTCTGGTAGGCATTCTTCTCTAAAAGCTCTTAAAATCAAGTTACCCTTCTCTACTAGTTTCTGTATATTCTGAGTATTTTATGTGACCAGCCCCTTTACACACAACATTTTAGAAGTTTATAAAGAAAATAATATTAAAGTCAGAAGAAAATGTTGTTATGCTTTCCTAAGACCTGGACCTCACATCCATGTATAATGAAAGCTAACAGAATATACAAGCCCAAAACATGTCTTTTTGACATAAGAATTACTCTGAACAGAAGACAAGGAGTTCTCTGCCCTTCCCCTAGTTGTTTAAAAACAGGATATAGATGTCCTCTATGCCCTCTCTTACAGGAAAAATAGATGTTAATAGGGGGATCCAACCCTGGACCCTTATGAGCTCAGAGAGAGCACCAGAGAAATACCCACAACAAACCTTATTAAAACTAGCCCTAATCTGCCATTACATTCCTACATGTTTGCTTTCCTTCAATTTGTCTGTCACTAGGAGCTCAAACTTTTCCCTTGTCCTATCACTTCTCAAAAATGTGTTGTTCTTTTGTGAAGATACTTCATGAACCCATTCTAACCACCGCTTGAGTTACT
Source organism: Vulpes lagopus (assembly GCF_018345385.1). NCBI lineage: Eukaryota > Metazoa > Chordata > Mammalia > Carnivora > Canidae > Vulpes > Vulpes lagopus. The sequence goes on along the minus strand of NC_054824.1, from coordinate 92,874,243 downwards.
CATCTTTGAGTGTTCCCGTGTGTATGAGCAATGCACATGTTAATCAACTTGTTTTTCATTTGTTAATCTAATTTACAGAGCCCCAGCCAATAAACCTAAGATAGGCAGAGGGAAAATACTTTTTCTTTCCTACTATACTAAAACACTAAATGCCAGTAAATTGCATAAAATGACTGGAGTGGTTAAGCAGTTTTCTTCCCTCATTTACTTTAATCTGTAGCTGTCTCCTGTGTTTCTTTAGCTTTTTTGGAGTACAAATACCTTACACTTAACATCATGCTCACTAACTAATTATATGCTTAGATATAATTCTCAAAGTTTATGAAATTGGACTTTCAAGATACAAAACAAGAAGAGTTGTTAGAAGATGGAGGAGAGTCAGAAATGTGTCTTCCAGACTGAGAAGTCACTTTAAGACCAAAAAATGCAAGCCACTCCAGACAGTTCACACAGTTTGATCAAGATAACTTACCAAAGGGGGGAATTAGAGAAGCAATCCAGACACTACTCACCTATTTTCCCCATCCAGTCCTCAAGCCATAGCTTTTATAAATGAGGGGCAGGGGGGAGTGAGGTCACAGGGTAGTTATCTAGGTGATGCCACCGGTGTAGTCATTTCTACTAGTTACCTAAAATGGCACCATCTGTGTCCCAGTCATGGGTACTAGTTACCTAAAGTGGAGCTTTCTGTGCACCACTTTAGGGAGGATCAGAGCAAGACTTCCTACATTCTAGTCAGCCTATATTAACTTTCAGGGGGCCTGGAACACATATCCCAGAGGGAGGTTACAGTGTGGGCAAGGACAAGATGCCAGGCCAAAGATGCAGTCATTGTTGTCAGCACACATATGAGAGCGAAAACTGTAGGGGCAAAAAAGAGGCCTTAAAACAATACAAATAATACAGGAGATGATCAATACGTACAGCTAACCCATGAGGATTCCCAGAGAATTATGCAGTTTGTGCTAAACCTTCACTGTTCAAGTATGGTGCTGCTCCCAAGTATCCAAGACTTCACTGAGTCCCTACATATGTGAAGAAATGCTTTAAAAGCTGAAGTCAAGTCAAATACCCACAATTTATGACTGTACCTCTTCTCTTTGTGTCCTTAACCCTTTCTCTTGAAATTATAAAAGATTTTCCTTTGAAAATAATATTTTTTAACATTTCTTTAGAAAGAAGCAATTCATCTTGGTGGAAGAGTTCCAATTATGGAGTAAGACTGAATTTTAGTTTCTTTGGGTCTTAGATTCTTCATGTGTAAACTGAGATATTAAGAGTATCCTCATTTTCATGAAGATATAAGATGGTAATGCATAAAAAGATTTAATGTGGAACTGATACATAGTAAAAAAAAAAAATCAGCAAATCTGACATATGTACACACTTACAAACTTCCATGACTTACATGTGCTTAACATACGTTAACTATATAGCATTGTTACTACAGACACTTAAATTAATCTGGTTATAGTCATGACAAAACTATGCCCTATGGCAAGATCTTTCTCAATAGATTATCACTCATTTGTATTAATTTTTTTAAGCTTCAGTGTTTAGAGGAATAGCTACAACAGTGAATGGCAAAGTCAATATTTAAAATTAGTTCACTAAAAAAAATAAAAAATAAAAAATAAATAAATAAATAAATAAATAAAATTAGTTCACTAGATTTAAAAGATAGGTTAAAATCAGTGAGCTGTGTTTTGGCAGAAATAAATAGGGCTATAAGTCAATTTAAATGATGAATAGGGCAGTCAAAACGATCTAAGAGTTTTACTTCCTGCAAAGTGAATATTGAGGTATAGTAGTTAGGCAATAAACATAACCTTCAAATAAGCTCATCAGAATTTATTTTACAAGAAAGTTAACCATTTCAGAATTTGTTCTCTGTGCCTGTCACATCATACTGTGGATTGTATTCTTTTCTGGATTCTATGATTTAGAGGTTACATGGAAAAATGAAATAAAATACAAAATAGAGTACACTTTATCATATAAGAAGCAACCAGATGAACAGCTATGATTTAGCCTAAAGAAGAGATAACTCAGAGAAATTGTGCTTTGTTGTCTTTAAATATTTGAATGGCTATAATGTGAATAGACAAAAGTGCTGGTAATGTTACCCAACACTTTTCTAATAGCTTCCAGTTAAAATGCTCAGAAATTATAATGTTTAAAGGCAAAGAAAAGGAATCTCAGAGGGGCTGGGTGATTTAGAAACAGAAGTCTACAGACTCTGTTAAGGATCAGATAAGTATTTTAGATTTTTTTTTTTGAACCATGTGGTCTCAATTACAATATTTAACTGTCATTGTGTGAAAGCAACAGTAGACATAAATAACTAGGTGTGGCTATGTTCCAATAAATTTTACTTATAAAAATAAGCCCTGAGTGTGGTTTGTGAACCCCTGACTTAGGTATTTAATCACAAATATATAAAATGGTGGAGGTAGAGCTATAAAATTCAGAACCTTCAATTCTAAAGAAATAAGCCATTTAACAAGAGTTAAAAGTGTAAGCCTCTAACTTAGGATTTTTCAGCAGAATCTGACCATTTATTGGGGATGCTTATTTATTCATTCACCCATCTATTCCCAAGGCATTGAATATCTACAGAAATTCCAGCAGACTGCTAGTTATATCTCATTGGCTACAACTGTACCACAGGGCCATATCTAGCTACAAGTGACCCTTATAAAGCAAATATTTCACATACCAAATCCAAATTATCTTAGCAAGAAAGAATTAGGAATAATACTGGGTAGGAAAGTAACAATATGTGCCACACTGAAAAGTAATTAAGTAATAGAAATCTATATGAAATCAGTGAAAAGGGATCCCTGGGTGGCGCAGCGGTTTGGCGCCTGCCTTTGGCCCAGGGCGCGATACTGGAGACCCGGGATCGAATCCCACATCAGGCTCCCGGTGCATGGAGCCTGCTTCTCCCTCTGTCTGTGTCTCTGCCTCTCTCTCTCTCTCTCTGTGACTATCATAAATAAATAAAAATTTAAAATAAAAAGAAATCAGTGAAAAAATGATCAGTATTATATTGGATCTCAGGCAAGATCACCAGAGAAGGTAGAAATTATTTTCAAAAGTAATTCATGCATTGATAAGATATTGAAAATATGTCAGTAAAAGATATCTAGAAATCTTATATTTCATAGAGGATTAGCCAAAATGACTATAACACCTGGAGCTTATGTTTAATTTATCCTTTCTAAAACTCTTTCCTGAAACCTATCCAATTAGGTTGGTCTACTGACAGTGTTTAAACATCTCAAAAGTCATGTTTAGTCAGGAATAAGCAGAATTAAAATAATCTGTCATATTTAATTTAGAAATTTGGCAAAAAATAAGAGATTAAGCATATATACATATACAATTTATATACAATTAATATATATATATATATATATATATAAAGTGTATCTTTATATCTATAGGCTTTTATAATATAGGCTTTATATTTTAAAGCCTATCTCCAGCCTACCCAGTACGCTTATGCTGATGTAGTACGATATCTGGCGGGATTTGGCACAGCTCTGTTCCTCCCCAGATTATACCGGGGACTCTCCTCCAGGGCACCCACAGATCGGCACTGCCCTGGGCATTTTCTAAGTTTTTGTTTTAAAAAACAACTGGAAAGCGACAGAGCTGCTGAGCCTTTGCCCTGAGTAGGAGGGAGGAATGTCATTCCCTGCCAGGCCAGGTGACAGGCCTCCTTTCCTGGAACTGCTGAAGTAGCCTGAAGCTTCCCACTGTCTACCTTAGTGTTTGTATTTTAAGTTATTTATTTTGGAGCCACAGCCCCCTTGCTGATGAGGTTCCTGGGGATGATGAGAGAGAAGGGAAATGGGGCACCGTGGTTCAGCGGTTTGTAGCTCCTGGGAAGTCAGGAGGGAGCTGAGGGAGCCCCATCCAGTCCTCATTGTTGCCTCCACTCTGCCCAGGGCCCTGGCTGTGCAGTAAGGATTGTTTCTTGTGAAGTTTTGTTGGATGTAAATATAGTAAAAGCTGCTTCTGTTAAAAAAAAAAAAATATATATATATATATATATATATATATATATATATATATATATATATAAATTGTCCTTCCTCTAGAAACCATAATAAAATGACAGGTAAGAGAGTTTTATTTTAATTGGCGTATATCCACAAAGAGTAAAACCAAAAGGGGAAAGCAGAGCACTAGCATTCAGTTGCTGAGGACCTACATGGCATGTGGCTGGAATCCATTCTGATCAGTCAGGCATTCCTTTTGATTCATTGGCCCCCATAACACAGCAATTATTAAATATTTTTGTATCATCCCAGTGGTAGCAACAAAATTTGGGGACTGAGAAAGATGAAAGAAAAATTCTAATTGAGTATCTCTGAAAGGGCCTAATTCTAAGTTGACAGTGAGGAATAAAAATATGCAACATGATTTACATGAAACCTCTAATAGATTCAGGAACTGATATCACTTGCTGACTCTGAAGGTCATGGTGAACATGGAATTAAAACATGGAAGATTTGTAGAACAAGCTTAAGAAATAGTGAAACCCACGTGTTCCCAGATAATACAGCTGAACAGTTGCCTCTCCCCAACTATTATGGACTGGAATCCTTCCCTCCCAGCCACAGATTGAACTTGAAGTTAAATCATTACATTTCCAAAGTACAGAGCACAACCAATCTAGTTGGAGCAGATCAGAAGCCTCTGAAGGCTTTTGTCCAAGAAGAACTTGATACAATTCTAATAACTTTGCAATAATTCAGGGAGAGAAAACAAGTCAATGCAAAACCAGTACCCTTAATAGCAACAAGGTACACAGAAAGTTGCTCACGAAAGGAAAAAGAATCCTAGTGTAAAATATAGCCCAGTTAATCTTTACAAAAATATAGTAATGTGAATCCTGAATATCAATTTAGCTAAAGTAATGGTATAACTGTCAAGTATGGGGAAATTTGTGCATTAGGAAAGGTTAGAGAGTAAAAAACAAAACAAAACATGCTAAGTCCACATTTCCCATAATGGGATATAAATAAATTGATGTTCAAAAAAAAATTTAAAACACCAGTATAACAATGTTGAGAATCTGGAAGTAAATAAACATAAACAAGTGACCTCTGGAGCCTAGGAAATGCAGGAATCAGGGAGGGCAGGTGACTGACTCCCATTTCATCATTCTTATGGAAATGTTTGACTCATTAAATCATGTGAATATATATTTTGGTTGAACATAAACACTAGATTACAAATTGAGGAACAGCTAATGGTAGTTATGTTTTATTATAGTCTTTTCACTTGAGTTCACCTGAGTTTCATTCTGTCCTATTACCGCGAACACTAAAAGTAAATTAATCTCGGAATTTGTCACATACATTTGGGGAATGTCTTGTTTTACTTATAATTAGATGCTTTCTTCTTTATTAAATATATGTTCTAAAGTTATTTATGGTCTAGCTAGCATAGGATTGCACTGCTTTGCATTTTAAAAAAGCCCTTTGCTTCACCAAACTCTCATCATACCAAAGGCCAGTTAAAATCAATCTGAGGCATCTGCAGCTTTGCGAGAGACCTCAGGATGTGCTGATGTTGCATGCAACGGAGAGGCAATCAGCCACCTTCATTTGCAGTATTGAGAAATGAGCGATAAGTGACTATGGGATTATATTTTCTCATCCCACTATAAAATTTGACTTCAAACAATATTTACCAAACTTGAGACTCGCTGGCACTTTACTCACTTCTATAAAATATATAAAACCTTTATCTGCAAGTTTCCTAAAATGACTTCCATTGCTCCTTGTTTATTTGAAGATCTAGTTCACATTTTCCTCTCTTGATTTTAAATCTCATTTGAAAATTTTTTCTTCTCACCTCATTATCGGTTTCTTTTTTTCCTTACTTGCTTTATTATCGCTAAACACTTCACTGAGCTTTCTGACACGTAGTTTGCAGGAGAGATGATTTGCTGTTTCAGTAAGTTGCTGGAATTTAGAGTACAGGAAAACATTACAGAACTATTAAAAGATAATGTTGTACAAGTTATTGGTGTAGAAAAGTTGAAGCAAAAGCCTTGCCTGTTTTCCCCAATGCTTCCCCTTCCTTTACCTTCTCTAGTATATACTTCCTGGTGTTCCCTAAAAATTGCAACTCATTAAATTCTACTAATCATCATTTTTGTTTTCTGATTAAGGAGATGGCTTACTCCAGTTATTTTATCATGAAATGAGAAACAATAAAGCAAACACTATAAAAGATCAGTGAATTTTTTAAAATAATGAAATAAAAGATGAATGAATTTAAGAGACCAACAAAAAATGACAGCCTTTTAATAGAGGTCAAGTGTATTACTTTGATGTCAATACACATAAAGAATTTCCAAGCCATGCAGGTCCCATCTATCCCTCCAACATACATATACATAGAGCCATACACTTCAGTGTTGCCACATGGGCCACTAGGTAAATGCCCTATTTTCCTTTTGGGCATTCTACATAGAAACACTACACTTGATCCAAGCCAGAAGTTTTACCTCTGTTATAAATGAAATCCAACATATGAAAAGAGAGCAACTAGGTCTTGTCAAAACCTATGTTACCTTGAAAATAAATTTTCACTATCAGTTTGCCAAAAAGACAACTCTGAACAAGTTGCCTTTTAGCAAGTATGAATCCTCTTGGTATCCACTGAGTAAATTCGATGGTTCTGGCATGTTTAACAAGAAGGATATAATAGGTGTTGCTACTTTTTGGCATTTCTAACAGTGCCCTCATTTCCTGCTGGCTTTTTCCCCAGTGTGTAGTCTAGTGGCAGAGAAGTCAGCCTGCTGGTCCTCTACCAAAGAAGCTGAACGGGCTCGTCCCTTCCAGTCGCCACTTCAGGCAGGCAAGAGGATAGCAAGTGACGGTAGCTCAACCAATTGAACTGAATTGAGATCAAGTCTGAATCTTCAGCAAGTGATGCAAAGAGAGAGTGGGTTCCAGCCTATTCCCATGACCACCTGTGGCTGAACGTTGGTTCCAGAGTCATCTGAAGCTTTCTTGGCTCTTCTACTCACCAAGAACTAGACCAAAGTCTAATTCTATAGCCTCCCCACCTCCACTATGTATCCATCCTTGGTATCTTTCCAGGAAACTCTCTTTTGCTTAGATTAGCCAACATCTGTTTATACTGTTTACAGTCAAAAACACCTCAGTGATACCAAGGATATTTTGCCAGAAGTAAGACTAACAGATGCAGTTACCATGTACTATTTCTTATTGTACAAAGTATCCTATGTTATCACATGTGCCCTGGAAAAAGAACAAAGAAAAAAAAAAACAAAGCAAACACAAACCTCAAAACAAAACAAAAATAGTTCTCTTATTGCTGATATTAATCTTCAGAAGGAGAAGTTAGCACTGAAATCTTTCTGATGGGCAGAAAGAATCAGACTGGAAGTAGTAAGTCACTTTTTTCTCAGTCTGGGCCTGATTTTACTTTATCTTGTTTATGATGCCCTCTCCCAAATTCATTTCTCAGATCTTCGTTTGTGGTTCATTGTGTCCGACTCGGGATGACAGAAAACAAGCTTTTGTACTTCCATTCAAATTGCACTAGTCTTAGAAATGAGCTATCAGGGGGGGCTCTTGTGATTTCTGGTCCCGTGTAGTTCAATCATTGTATATTAGCACCGCTGAGAGGGAATCAGCAGGTTTCTCTTTCCTGTATTTTCCCTAGCTGTGAGGTTATGGGCAGGCCATTTTTCCTTTGGGGCCTCAATGTCCACATTTCCAAATGAGTTCCAGCTTTTTGTAGTTCTATAAGGTTATTTCAATAATATAAACACCTATAATTGCAGATGCGAATGACAGTGACATACTTTTGTTACTCTCTGCAGTCAGAATTTTCCTTAATTTTATATTAGCTTAATTTTTGTCACTTAAGGAGAAAAACCCATTTGTGCCTGGGTGGCTGGCTAATAGGTGCTCATACAATTTTAGGCAAATGGACATTTGCAGTCCTGAATTTAATAATAATAATTTAATAATATGATAATAACTATTTTTATGACAGTGTAATATTTTTGTATTGTGCAAGATTGTAAAATGTTATAATATTTTATTTATATATTATAAAAGCTATAATCTTTTAATTATATAAGCTATAAGAAGTTCTATAATAAGGACAGATGTTAAGAGAGGCTGCATTATGGGATTTCTATAAAAATAAATTACCTTGGCTGCCTAAATCAATGAATCTGTTCCTAATTGTTAAAAATGAATAGATTTCAGTGTAAACATTTCCTTTTATTTGATTTTTGATTGCCAAAGTTATTTTTGCACCCATGTGAAAAAGTCAAGGGGCTATACAATTCTTAAGGAAACTAGCAATGCCTCAGCCCTTCCTCCCATATCTATTTTCTTAGGGGCAAAATTCTCCAACTCCTTTAGCTTTTTAGCTGTCACTTTTGATAGTTCTCTTCCATTGGTATTAGTAAAATAACAATATTGTTATTTCTTGCTCTTTCCATTTTAGATGGGTAGTATCTACTGACTCCTTACAGTGGACGATGAGCACTTAGCTATCTTTCACTCACTAGGCCCCAAAAATAAACATACATACTTATCAGCTCTTCTAGCTTCTGTATAAAATTATGTCATAATTTTGATTAAAATGATTCAGGATACATTATTATGGCTATGCAAGCACTATTCACAGAAAAGCTACATATAAATGATGACTTTTCCTTCATTAAGCAACTTTTTGTTTTGTCTGTAGCTAATGCTTTGTTGCTGGCTTTATGTTCTGTGTAATAATCCTTGAAAAATGCCCAAACTCTCCCAGTTACATCAGAGATTGTATCATTTTAATTTTATTAGAGATAATCTTGCTGGGAACTTTCTAAGCTGTTCCATTCTCACTCTTGCTGTCCAGTGGCTTGGTACATTCTTGATATATTCCATCATTCTCTTTCTGGAGTTATTTTTTGCCTTTTTCTTAAAGGAAAGAAAATTCCAGTTTCTGGATCCCATGTCTTCCTTTTTCTTGGTTAATCCCTCATTTTAGTATGGCATTTCTTTAGAAGTTTCCGAAAAAGAATGCAGGGGGGAGGGATATTTGAAGCTCTTGAATGTTCAAAATGTCTATCATTACTCTTGATTTGTCAATTTGTCTAGGTATAAAATAGTAGAGTCAAACTCTTTTTACTTCAGAGCTCCAGTTATGTCTTCATCATCTTCCAGCTTCCAGCAGTGCTCTTGAGCAGTCAAAACCCATCCTGTTTTTTGATCCTTTGTATATAGCCTGTTTTATCTTTCTGGAAGCTTTAGAATCTTTTTTTTAACCCGTAGTTTTGAATTTTTACTCTGAAGTGCTCTGGAATAGGTTCTTTATATCCACTCAAGCACTTGACACTTCCAAACTTGGAATTCATGAATATTAGCTCCGAGAAATCTTCTTCATTGTTTATTTCATGATTTCCTGGCCTTTTCTGTTCTTTCTTCATTGAACTCATCATTCAAATGTTTTTTGTTTCTTGGGGAGTTTTATTTGGCTAGTTCCTTAATTTTCTAACTTTTTTTTCCCATTAAATTAATCTTTTGCCACTTTTTTCTACTTTCTGGAAGATTTCTTTATCTTCCAACTATTACACTGAAATTTTCTTTTTTGCTCTTTTTTTAAAGTATTTTTTTAAAGTAATTTTCTTATTTTCTGAATCAACCATCATATATGTTTCTACTCTTGCTTCACGAATGCAACATCTCTTTTTACTTTTCTGGGATTATTAGTATGATTATTAGTATGTATATTTGCATTTTTCCTCTCCTTACATAATCTATTTCCTCTTTGTGCTTTCCTCTTGTTTGTATATTCATATGTTTGGGTCTTATCATTCATGTTTGGGCATGAATGCGGTGTCTACTGATTGTTGTTTATTCATGTATTAGAAGAGATATGAAAAGTTACTTAAAAGCTACAAGTGTGTTGAATTTAGGCTTCACTGTGGTGATTTGGTTGGAAACTTTTGATGGGAATTGCCCAATGATGGTATCTTTTCTTCAGTTCAAGTCAGATCATCTGAAAAATAGGTTTGCCTAAAGTTACAGGTTACAAGTCTGGCCACAGCCTTCTGGAAACTGAATGGGAAAAGATACACAGTCAGTTTCAATGTTGTATTTATATCCATATAAATAGATAGAATGCCTAAATTGCCTCTGTTTGGGGATTAGTACTCTTCCTACTACTCTGCTTACTCAAACATCAGGGGCTTTCCATTTTACTCTCACCAGAGGATAAGCCTCTAGTCTTCTGCTGAGGTTTTAGCCCCAACTTTACCCTCACTTTCAGATATTTTTGCTGTTGTTATTTCTTGGGGATTTAGGGATCCTGATGTACAATTAGATTGTTCCTTGGCTTTCCCTACTGCTTCATTAGGATTTGCGTATTTGGGACTTATAAGTCAATGACTACTTATTCTTGTATATTCTATATTCCCAAAAGTATTCCTAATCTTTTTTGTTTAATACTTTTCATATTTTTGAGTTTATGTTTTAAAATCTCTTTACTGTTATTTTCTACTTTAGAAAGTAACAGAAGTAAATATATATGGACAAAGTGTCCTATTTAACTGGAAGTTTGAGTGTTACATTTTTATTTCAATAGGACTATAGAACTATATGATTTTATTATATAATATTTGTGAAACTTTTAAAATTACCACTGCTGAACCCTCAGTTTCCATAGAACAGAGTATAAAATTAATTATCATAATTAATTAAGAATGATATTTATAGGGTGCCTGGGTGGCTCAGTCAGTTGTTTGCCTTCAGCTCAGCTCACGATATCAGAGTCCTGAGATCAAGCCCCGCATTAGAGTCCCTGCTCAGTGGGGAGTCTGCTTCTTCTTCTGTTCCTCACCCTGCTCATCCTCTCTCTCTCTCTCTTGCTCTCTCCAATAATTAAAAAAATCTTTAACGAATCTTTTAAATTTTTTTTAAAAACGGTGTTTACTTATTTCTAATTTTTACAGCTATTCAGAAGCATAGCTATCACCTCCATTTTACAAATGAGGAAATTGGGTCTCAGAAATAATTTTCCCAGGGTTTTCAAAACAATATTATCTGAAATCTACAGTATCTATAGATACAGGTTGGATTTAATATTTTCAATAAAACAATGAAAGAGAATATAACTAGTCCATTGTAACATTTCTGTATCTATAGTTAATTTATAAGATCTATAATTGATATAAAACATATCTATAATTGATATATAAGATGTTCTATAATTGATATAGAATATATTCTATAATAAAAATTAATAAACACACCCATCAGTGGCTTTCTATACATTGGCAAAAAAAAAATGTTTTAAGTGAGAACTTGTGAGCATCTTTCAGGAAGAGAGAAATAATTAAAAGAAATTTTTAAGAAGTTTGTCTGATGTCCTCACACCTGTCACAATGGCTAGAATCAACAATACAAGAAACAAGTGTTGGTGAGAATGTGGAAAAGGGGAACCTTCTTGCACTGCTGGTAGGAATGAAAACTGGTGTAGTCCCTCTGGAAAACAATATGGAGGTTCCTCAAGAAGTTAAAAATAGAACTACCCTATGATCCAGCAATTATACTATGAGCTATTTACCCAAAGAATACAAGAATATTAATTCAAAGGGATACATGCACCCCAATGTTCACAGCAGCATTATCTATAATAGCCAAATTATGGAAATAGCCCAAGTATCCAGTGATTGATGAATGGATAAAGAAGTGGTGGTATATATATACAAAAGAATATTGCTTAGCCCTAAAAAAGAATGAAATCTTGTCATTTGCAATGACATGGATAGAGCTAGAGAGTATAATGATAAGCTAAATAAGTCAGTCAGGGAAAGAAAAATGCCATATGATTACATTCATATGTGGAATTTAAGAAACAAACAAGCAAAGGGAAAAAAGAGAGAGAGATAGAGACAAATGAAGAAATAGATTCTTAACTATAGAGAACAAGCTGCTGGTTACCAGAAGGGAGGCGGGTGGGGTGATGGGTTAAATAGGTGATGGGGATTAAGGATTGCACCTGGGATGAGGATGGGATGTACCAAATTGTTGAATCACTATATTGCACACCTATTGTAATATTGAAACTAATATTACACTGTATGCTGACTAATTGGAATTTAAATAAAAACTTAAGATAAAAGAAGTTTGTGTAATGTAATACGCTTCCTCATTTCCAACAAAATCTACAGGATCTATAAGTACAAGTTGGATTTAATATTTTTAATAAAACAATGCAAGAGATGATATTCAATATTAGAACATGTCAACTATATTCACAGCGCATACTTTTGAATGTGTTGATTTACTCCCAATCTCAGTTTTCTCATATGTAAAATGAAGATAATACCTATTCCATGAATTATTTAAAGAATTAGACATAAAAACGAAATAAATACTAGAAAAGTACTAGGAACACAATAGGTTCCTTAAAACTTCTACCTGTTGTTAGTGAATATAAATTCAAAACCATATATACATTCGGGTGAGGTTAGATTCACTACATATCCACCCACTTGTTTTGCCAAGACTTTAACAAAGGCACTTTTTTTTTTTTTTTTAATTCATAAAAGACACACAGAGAAAGACAGAGACACAGGCAGAGGGAGAAGCAGGCTCCCTGTGGAGAACCTGCTGCAGGACTAGGTCCTAGGACCCTGGGATCACAACCTGAGCCAAGAGCAGATGCTCAACCACTGAGCCACGCAGGTGCCCCAGTACTGGCAAGAATTAGTGAGTCTTAGAAAAAAGCCTCTTCTCTAACTCAGTCCATTTTCTTGCCAGGAATAAACAAAGGAGGACTAATTTTCAGAGTACTTCACTCTAAGAGGTGGACTAATGTTTAAGTTTGTTTTAACAAATTTCTGTGTCTGTAACATCTTGGATAGTGACTGACAAACAGTAGGCTTTCCACAAATATTTACTGAGTAAATGGATGAAGCAAAAATACTGCTAAAATTGAACTACTGTTTTTTTCTAGTTACGCTTTCAATTTACATTATCATTCTTTCCAAACGTATCTTTAGATATATATTTCATATTAAGGCAGAGGTAGGCAAATATTTCTTAAACAGTTAGATAATAAATATTTTAGACTTTGTGGGCCATATGGTCTCTGTGAAAGATACTAAACTCTGTCATTATAAACAAAAGCAGGTATGGAAAGGACATAAACAAATGCACATGGCTATGTTTCAATAAAACTTTAATTATAAACACTAAAATGTAAGAATTCTATAATTTTCACGTCACAAAACGTTTTTCTTCTTTTTAATTTTTTTCAATCATTTAAAAATTGAAAAATCAGTTTTAGCTTACAAACTGTTCAAAAGCAGGAAGTGGACCAGGTTTGGTAAACAGACGATATTTTGCTACCCCTCTATTAAGGTGTGGTTCTTTGTTTAAAAGCATATGGAGAAAATTTGGTGAACAACTTCCTCTACTTGTCAGCTTAGTCATACAGCAAATATAAGATATTTTTATTAGAAATTACTGTAGGATTTCTTCTCACACTATTTTCAATAAGACTGGCATGGCAAACTTGGAATCCAGTTTGCTCAGGTATCATGGTTTCCATGTTATGACAGGATGTTTACCAAAACATTTTGCCCCTCTTTCAAAACTCTCACTGGTTTCAGAAAACAAATAAGCAATTATTTCCATTTTTTCACCTTTCTCAATACTTTAATCATCTTTGACTCCTCCCTTCCCCTGCACCTTTCCCCCATCCCTCAAAGCCAATCAATCCCCAAATCTTGTCAGGTTTTCTTTTCTTCAAGTCCTAAATGTTTTCTTTTCTATCCCCATTCATTGCCTAGTTCAGGACCTCATCAACAGTTATATTTTGTGAAATAAACATTTTATATACTCTATTTCTCTTCTGTCAATCACCTGTCGCCATAATCCTCTGAACTGTGAAGATGATACAAATAGGGACTCTCATTAGAAAAACTGCCACATGGTCTTCTTTCCTTACAAGGACAGGCATAGGGCGTTTGTCAAAATTACAAGACAAGTAGCTTAGAAATAAATACAAAGAAAATAGTTTTCAATGTCATGGGTCATGACAGAAAACAAATTGGATGGCTAGGTTGCATTTAACCCAAACCACTTATTCACAGAATTTGCAACTGAGCAATTGAAAAAGATAAAAGATCAAGATGGCAGGCAAAAAATGACTAGCTTCAGGGATCAGAAGGAGTCCTTCAATCATCATCTCTCTGTTTCTAGACTTAACTCCATGGGTTCCCATATATAAAAGTCTTCTATTCAGACTCTAATATCAGACATTAACATTCAGGCATCAGGACATCACTTTTGGAGTTTCTGCTACTGAGATTTCTTGAACTTCACAAGAATTAGTGAGTATTATTAGACACGAATTAACAAGAAACTTGCAATTTTTTCATGTCTCATTCCAGAAAACTGCACTAAGGACTAGAAGACACAGGTGGCTGTCAGATGACTCTGACACATGGAACTTTTAGAACAGTCCAGACATCCTCTGCCTCAGACACATCCTCCCAGGTCAAAGTTAAATATTTAAGGCAGCTGGTCACAATTTGAAATTTTCTTGCCCTCAACAATAGTTGGCTTAATCTTTTCTTGACAGAGCTCTAAACTCAAGAATTCTCTGCATTCAGTCTTAATTCTCATCTCTAATGTTCTAGACTTTGGATTCATAGATGATCTTTTCTGTCTGAGGACCTTGACTTTATATAGTGGGTTGTTGTTTGGTTTACTCTTTGTCTCTGGAGAAAAATCTGCCCTAGAGCCTGCCCAAATAATGAAATCTTCTCCACCTCCTCAGTGCCACTTCAAGCCCAGACTGCATTTCTTAGCCACTTCCCACAACTCCAAAGAAAAAGACACCCGCCATAGAATTAAAAGTTTGTAGAAACTGTGTGTTGGATTTTAATCACTAACCATTTTCTTGATAATTACCGAGTGAGATGCCAGGAAGAGAAGCTGGAAACCAGCCTGACATTATTAATTTTTTTGATGGTATGAATAAGTTGTAGAAAGCTTATTTATCGAATTTCCAGGTGATCTAACATGAAAGGTGACAGAATTAATATTCAAAATAAATAATGACACCCATGGTAGCTATTTTTATTTCCTTGCCTGAATACTTTTTGGATGTATCATTTTTTAATAAGAAAAAATATTTTAGACTGGCTATGCATCCTAGTCAGCCAAGCATCCTCACCTCACCTCTGACCAAGATTTCAACAGACCTCACCAAAATGCCCTTTCAAATGGAGCATGTCATGGAAACCATGATGTTCACATTTCACAAGTTTGCTGGGGTTAGAGGCTATTTAACAAAGGAGGACCTGAGAATACTCATGGAAAAGGAGTTTCCTGGCTTTTTAGAAAATCAAAAAGACCCCCTGGCCATGGACAAAATAATGAAGGACCTAGGCCAGTGCCAAGATGGCAAAGTGGACTTCCAGAGCTTCTTTTCACTAATTGCTAGGCTCACCATTGCATGCAATGACTATTTTGTAATACAGATGAAACAGAAGGGAAGGAAATAGGCAACATTGAGCAACACTCCCTGCCCAATGAGAGTTTTCCAGAAGGGTCTTTTAAGGAATCTGTCCCACAGCTTTCCCCTGTATAAAGTATTCCATAAGCAGATTGGGACCCTCAGAAAATGTCCAAATAAAATCCAGCCCCCATTTGAGAAGCAGAGAAAGAAAAGTCAGTGAAAGCCAGATAAGCTTTTGATTTTTATGTTGCTTGCATCCTCTTCCCCGCAATAAACAACTTCCTTTTTCAGTTTCTCAAGAAAAAAATATTTTAAAAGATTTTAAAAGTATCAAAATAGATTTGAATATTGGGCTTATGATATCCAAAAGAAAGATGTAAAAATACTGCATTTGTATTTTATTTAAAAAAAATACAACAAACCTGTTATAAAAAAACAAAATATCGGAAACATATCCTGTCAGCTATCAGTAAGTGAGGACAAATTGATACCATATAGGCACACAAGCTGACTTGATAACAGGAAATTAATGATCATAACCTGATCATAGTGTGCCAATAAAAGAAACAACTGTTAATAAAAGAAGACACCCAGATATTTTTACGCTAAGACATTTGAATATGAATATGGAAGTGAATGTGAATATAGTCTAAACTTTATTCATGATAAGAGAAATTCAGATTAAGGTCATCAAAATATATTTTACTTTTCAGATTACTAAGATCAAAGAATCTGGTATAGTAATGTATTGGTGAGAGAATGGGGAAAACATATATTTTTTATGAGTTTAAATTTGTAATACTTTTAGAACAGTTTGGCATCTACCAAATTTATAAATATACTTACTCATTTTTGTGAACTATGCTGGTATTTTAAATATTTGCTTCCTCCCCCCTATGGAGAGAATTATACATCCACATCCTTCGTCCTCCTGGACACATGACTTCCACAGTGGACTCTAAGTAGAAGTGGCATGCATTATTTTTAAGCAGCTTTAAGAGTCACCGTATGGTTAACCATGTC
Organism: Vulpes lagopus; assembly: GCF_018345385.1. Taxonomy (NCBI): domain Eukaryota; kingdom Metazoa; phylum Chordata; class Mammalia; order Carnivora; family Canidae; genus Vulpes; species Vulpes lagopus. The sequence continues at coordinate 92,857,686 of NC_054824.1, read as the reverse complement.
CTTTTCCCCTTCTACCAAAAACAAAAGTATTTTGGAAAGGGGTTGTTTCTTCAGCCTAGGTCCTAGAATGAGGATAATGTACAAAAGAGCTAAAGCATCCTGCAGTGAAGATGTAACACGAGTGAGAGAGAAACCTTTATTGTTATAAGCTACTGTGAATGCGACATCAATGTGTTATTATGGTGTAATTCAACCTAAGCTGCTGGATACAGCATTTTACTCAGTGGCTTGAACTCTTGGAATTTATCCTTTACTTATATTCATGAATACATAAAATAGATAGATAGATAGATAGATAGATAGATACATAGATAGATAGATAATCAGTTACTGTTATTATGTGTAAGAACAAAAGACTGGAAACAACCTAAATGTTCATCAGTAGCGAACTGGCTAAGTCAAGTATGATGCAATCATATAAAAATCCTATGAAGCTGCAGGAAAAAAAATGAGGAAGTTTTTTTTATTAACATGAACTGATCTCACACATATATTTATGCTTATGGGAATGAAGAGACATAAAATAGTTACGTGTTCATGCAGACTACCTCTGAAAGGTGGTATAAGCTTGACTCTTTAGAAAAACTGGATGGCAGATGAATAAGTTCAAGAAGGTGATTGTTTTTATTGCATACCCCCATTGTACACTTTTAATTTTGAATGTTTGTGAATGTATATGACATACTCAAAAGAAAACTAAAATTGCAGATAACAAAAGAAGACAGATTATTTGAATGAGTCATATCTGGATTTTGGAGTTCTGATCTTCCCAGGTACTCTAGACCATAATTAGCCCTCCCTTTGTTTAACGTATTAACTTTCATTTCCAGCTACTACCTAACTCTAGCCATTTTTCATATCCGAGGACAATTCCATGACATTATGCAGTTTTATCTTACCAATGTGGCCCTCTTGGATTTTTTTTTTTCCCTTCTCTAAATTGTAGTAAAGACAGTCAGTGCCCTGCCTAGAACTACTGAACTGATGCACCCATTTTGAAGCTACTGGGAGTGTTGGCTGGTAATGACTTGCATCTTTACCCTTCTCTCGAAAATTGTCTTTGGCCAACAGGAGCCATCTTACCCCAAGATACATAGGAGGTTATGGCACTCTTCCCAGAGTTTTATAGCCAGAGCTGATTGACACAAGAATAAAACAAACAAACAACAAACACCACTCAGCTCAGCTCTCATGGATCAATTTGAAACAACTTTGTGTTGCTAAACACGGTCCAGAGCTCCCCATGGAATCAGGAGCTAGGATCACATATTGATTTAGCTTCTTCCCCTACCCTATCCTGATTTCTTTACTTCCTCACTAGTTTCTTCTGATAACTTTTGTTGGGAGGGTCCATAGGATACTATTTAAAACCATAATAAGACATACATTTTGTGTGTGTAGGTGAATGCGTGTGTGAATGTGCATGTGCAGAGGGGAATCGGCATCATTGAGAAGGTCAGCGACGGCTGTCCTTTGTAGGTCGGATGTTACAGGACAGCATGCCATTACAGATCTAAGTTTCCTAGGCAGTAATGAGAATGCTAGAATCTCCTGGAATAGCAGAGACCAGGTGACCAGCATTTAACTATCAAAAGTCAAGGAAGCATCATTAACGTAATGGGCAACCGGATCATCACAGCAGCCAGGGGGACCTGCCTTACAAAGATCTATTAAAAAACGACCAACATAACATACATTATAGGAGAAAGGCAGATGCACAGCCAGCAGGGTATTGTTTAATATATCATCAAAAGACATTAAGACCGGATGAGCAGTCATAATCCCTTACTCATTTTCCAGATCTCATTCAGAGCCTACACTCAAAGTCCATTAATTGAAAAAAGAACCAGTTTCCCATGAGAAAGGGCCTTACAACATTATAGAACAAATATTTAGTAGTAAGTCTCCCGGTCTTTTCATAAACATGACCTGAGCCAAGGCAGATGCTTAACAAACTGAGCCACCCAGGCTCTCCTTGAAAAGATATTTTTATAGAAAGCATATATTTGGGTCATGTTTTGAAATCCACTGAGCCAATCTTTGCCTTTTAATTGGTATATTTAGATCCTTTACATTCGATACATTCAATGTAGGACTAATTTTACTTAGGTTTACTACTTAAGTTTACTGCTTTATACGTAGTCTTAGCTTGTCTTTTTAGTAGAGTCGTAAAGTTTGTAGTAGTAGTAGAGTTTATCTTTTCTTTTTTTTTGAGTTTATCTTTTTTTGAAGAAATGATTTATTTCATCCAAGTTGTCAAACTTGTGTATGTAGAGTTTTTTTGTAGTATTCCTTTATTTCTCTTTGATGTCTGTAGGGCTTATAATCATATAATCTATTTCATTCCTGATTGGTGATTTCTGTCTTCTCTTTCTTTCCTTTATCAGCCTTCCTAGAGGCTTGTTATTTTCTTTTTTTTATCTTTTTGAAGAACCAGATCTTTGCTTATTGATTTTTCTATGCTACTTTCTGTTTTCAATTTTGTTTATTTTTGCTCTTATTTTTATTATTTTCTTTTCATTGCTTGTTCTGGGTTTACTTTGCCCTTCTTCTCTAGGACCTTCAGATGGAGCTTAGATTATTGATTCAAAATCTTTCCTCTTGCTAATACATGTATTGCATGTGCTATAAATTTCTTTCTCAGCATTGTTTTAGTTGCATCCTAAAACTTTAGATGTTGTATTTTCATTTTTATTTACTTCAATGTACTATTTTGATTTTTCTCAAGATTTCTTCTTTGACCCATAGATTACTTAAAAGTGTATTATTTAGGTGCTAGGTGTTTGGAAATTTTCCTGTTATCTTTCTATTATTGATTGCTACCTTGGTTCCATTGTGGTTCTAACACATCTGCATGATTTCAGTTTTTTTACATTATTCAAATTTCATTTATGGGCCAGGATAAGGTCTATCTTTGTATATGGTCCAGGAATATTTGAAAATAATATACATTGTGATGATATTAGATGGAGTGTTCTATAAATGTCAGTTAGATCCTATTGATAGATGCTATTGTTGAGTTCTATACCTTTGCTTATTTTTTTAGTTGTTTCATCAGTTGTTGAGGGAGGAGTGTTAAGTCTCCAACTCTAGTTGTGGATTTTTTTTTTTCTCCTTTTAGTTCTATCAGTTTTGCTTCACATGTTTTTTTAGCTCTTTCATTTAGTGCAGACATATTTAGGATCAGAATGTATCTTTTTTTTTAAAATTATTTTATTTTATTTTATTATTTATTTATGATAGTCATACAGAGAGAGAGAGAGAGAGAGGCAGAGACACAGGCAGAGGGAGAAGCAGGCTCCATGCACCGGGATCCTGACGTGGGATTCGATCCCGGGTCTCCAGGATCGCGCCCTGGGCCAAAGGCAGGCGCCAAACCGCTGCGCCACCCAGGGATCCCAGAATGTATCTTTTTATCATTATATAGTATCTTACTCTGTTGGTCATATTTTTCTTTGATCTGAAGTCTATTTGGTAATAATGTAGCTTCCTTTTTTTTTGTTGTTGTTGCTTCTTTTTTTGATTGGTTTTCCATTTCTTTTCTTTCAACCCACCTATATTGTTATATTTGAATACAGATTTTTTTAGATGTAATTTATTTATTTGAGAGAGAGAAAGCACATGAGAGAGCATGAGGGGGGAGAGGGCCTGAGGGAGAGGGAGAAGACTCCCCACTAAGCAGGGAACCTGAGGCAGAGGCAAGGCGGGGCTCCATCCAGTACTCTGAGATAATGACCTGAGCCAAGGCAGATGCTTAACAAACTGAGCCACCCAAGCTTTCTTGAATAGAGTTTTTTTTATGGAAAGCATATAGTTGGGTCATGTTTTGAAATCTACTGTGCCAATCTATGCCTTTTAATTGGTATTTTAGACCCTTTACATTTGATACATTAAATATAGGACTAAGTTTATATAAGTTTACTACTTAAATTCACTACTATACATGTTTTCTGTTTATTTTATGCATTTTTTTTTGTTGCTGTTGTTCTGTTTCCTTTTTACTATGTTCCTGTGAGTTCAGAAAACATATTTTAAAATTCAATTTTGATTTGTCAATAGTACCTTTTCAGAGTAACTCTTTGTGTAGGTTTCTCTAATGCTTGCTTTGGTTTTAGGATTTATATACATAACTTCCAGTTTACTGGTGTCTCTTTTGCCAATTCTAGTGAAGTATAGGAAGTTTATCTCCCATTATGTACTTTTACTCTCTTTCACTTGTTACAAATATTTCACTTGTTACAAATATTTCACTTGTTAAATATTTCTTCTATATTCATTTAGAACCACATTAGACAATTTCATAATTTTTGCTTCAATCATCAACTATAATTTAGAAAACTCAAGAGCAGAAGGACGGCCAATTGTATCTAATATTTTTGCTTATTGTGTTCTTTTTTCCTAATACTTGAAAGTTCATTCTTCTATTGTTTCCAACTTGTTTAGAAAATTTCCTTTAGGGACAGCTGGGTGGCACAGCAGTTGAGTGTCTGCCTTGGGCAAAGGCTTGATCCTGGGCCTGGGATCAAGTCCTGCATCGGGCTCCCTGTGAAGAGCCTGCTTCTCCCTCTGCCTATGTCTCTGCCTCTCTTTCTGTGTCTGTCATGAATAAATAAATACAATCTTAAAAAAAAAAAAAGAAAGAAAATTTCCTTTAGTCATTTTTTTAAGTGTAGGTGTGTTAGTGACAAATTCCCTCAGTTTTCCTTTATGTAAGGGATTACTGCTTTATTCCAGATGGACATTTTCACTTGATATAGGATTACAGGATTATATTTCTTGTGACACTTCCTTCTGGCCTCCATGGTTTTTGATCACAAATCTGATGTCAGTGGAATTGGTTTTTCCTTTTAAATATGGTGGTGTTTCTCTCTGGCTGCTTTCACAATTCTCACTTTACCTTTAGTTTTGGGAAGGTTAATATAAATACATCTTGGTGTGGATCCCTTTGACATTATTCTATTTGCTCAGCTTTTGAATATGTAGCTTTATATCTCTTATCAAATTTGATGTTATAGCCATTATTTCTCTGAGCACTTTTTTGTGCCCACTTTATTTTTCTCTTATCTCTTCAAGACTCTAATAACACAAATGTTAGATCATTTATTATGGTTCCATAGATCACTGAGGCCCAGTCTGTTTTCTTTTTGTTCAGGTTGAGTACTTCATACTCTTCTATATTTTGGTTCACTGATTCTTTCCTCTGCCCCTTCATCCTGATATTGAGCCCTTCAACTGAGTATTTTCTTGGTTATCTTCTTCAGTTCTAAATTTTCACTTTGTTCTTCATTTCATCTATGTCTTTATTGAGATTTTCTATTTCTTTGCTGCTATATTCTATTTTTTGTCTCAAGCATGTTCATAATTCTCTGTTAAAGCATTTTTATTGTGGCTGATATGAAATATTTGTCACTTAATTCTAACATTTCTGTTATCCTGGTCCTGGCATGTACTGATTATCTTCTTTCATTCAGTCTGAGAACTTTCTGTCTCTTCATATGAGGTATTTTTTATTGAAATGTGGAAATTTTTTGAAATTGTTAAATGAGAAGACTCCAGTATTATAATTTATAATACAATGGATGTTATTAATTTTATGTGATGACTCTAGATCTTATTTTAACCTTCTATTTCAGTGGATTTCTCTGACATTGATCCACTGTCTGCCTCTTTACAGCCAGGTAGAAGTAAAAGCCCAGGTTCTCTACTCAATCTACGCTTCTACCAAAGATAGCAGGGAACCTCAGGTAGTGTTCCATGGTATGACAGTTCCAGCTCTCCATGAAGTTTTTTCTAACACCACAGTGTGAATGGCCTCATTACTGATGGTTTAGAGTGAAAGTCTTGACTCTCCACTAGGTTTCCTTGGAGTCCACTCCCTAAAAAAATAGGAGAAACATCTCATTACTTTTGGCTAAGGGGATGGTGGTATGGTGTCCACTGACACTGAGAGAGGGGCTAGCCTCACTGTCACTGATGAAGGTCATGAAAGTCCCATGTCCCTACTTGACCTGCTCTGACATGACCCTCTTGGGGATTTTGGGGAAACCTTACTACAGCTAGGAGAGAATGGAGTCTGGTTTCCCCAGTCAACCATTGTTGGTATATTTAGGGATAGTGCCACAGTTTTTTCTGTGTTGTTTAGCTAGAGTAGAGCAGTTATTGTCAAAGAATTTTCTGTTTTGTTAGTCTGCCCTGTTCCTTTGGCTAGACAGAAAGACTTTTGTTGGGCTTTTTTATTTGTTTGTTTGTTTGCATCCATTGGTGGTCCGGGTTGCCAGCTTCTTCTGTTTCAGGTCTGGAAGATATGGACAAAAAAGAAAACCTGAGGGGCAGCCCTGGTGGCTCAACGGTTTAGCACTGCCTTCAGCCCAGGGTGTGATCCTGGAGACCTGGGATCCAGTCCCACATCGGGCTCCCTGCGTGGAGCCTGCTTCTCCCTCTGCCTGTGTCTCTGCCTCTCTCTCTCTCTCTCTCTCAATCTCTCTCTCTCTTGAATAAATAAATAAAATTTAAAAAAAGAAAGAAAGAAAGAAAGAATGAAAGAATGAAAAAAGAATGAAAAAAGAAAGAAAGAAAGAAAGAAAGAAAGAAAAGAAAGAAAGAAAGAAAAAAGAAAGAAAGAAAGAAAGAAAGAAAGAAAGAAAGAAAGAAAGAAAGAAAACCCGAGGAGCTCACTTCTATGTTCTTTGGATCCTGAAGTCAGCTGGTCAGCTTTCTTTTCTCTAGTTTTCAGAATCTCTTATATTTGTTTTATATATAATGCCCAGAGTTTTTAGTTGTACTTAGTTGTAGGAATAGGAAAAGGTGCCTACACTCCATTTTCTTGGAAGCAGAAATCTTAAGTCTTTAAAAAATAAATCTTCCCTGTTTTAGGATTTATGTTTCCCCCATTCAATCAAAACCAAATTTCATATTGTATTTCCTTCTAGAAACAGAAATTTTCTCACTCCTTCCTATTCCCAGAGGTTTAAAAATAAATCCTGTAGCCTTTTCCATTCCTCAAGCTGATATTTCCCTATTCTGACTTTAATAAATGCTTTCATCAAGTGGCAGTTGATCAGATGTTTGTGTGACCTGATAGGGTGACACAGAACCTCTTTTCAAACCGACAGAATATTCAAAGCCTTTACTCTTTCCCCTAGTAAAGCTGCTTTGTAAATGCCAGATTCTTTTCAAATTGCATTGCTTGCCAGTGCATGTATTATTCATCTGACTGAGGTATCCCACACTGTCAGGGGGGAGACTGCAAGAAATCTATCTCTGAGCTTCTCTTTGATGCTGTGAGAAGATTCAAAATGAGTAGACTGGAAGATGATTGTATTTTTCCTTTACCTTCTGGTTAAACTGACAATATCTGCCTCATGCTTTACATTACCACATGACTTGTCACCCAGGATGATGACCCTAAGAGTTTGAGTCACCCCCAAAAAAGACAAACTAGATGTGTGAGCCAAGTGTCACTAAGGAGGTACTGTGCTGACAAATGGTCACATATGCTTTTTTTAGTTCTGCACCCGATGCTTTCTGAATAGGACAACAACTTATTTTGTAAAGTAGCAACAGCAACAGAAGCTGAAAGGCATCTCGGTATATATTCTTTCCCAGTACCAATTTAGAAGGCCAGATCTTAAATTAGAATACACAAAGTCAAGACGAGAAAGGATGTCGGGGGGTCACTGAATCATCAACCCCGCTTCCCTCTCCGGCCATACTGTAGGTGAGGAAATCAGATAACTTCAGAGACTTGCCCGGCCTAACCAGTGGAAAAACAGACTTGAACCTATCCAACTGATTTTCATCCAATATTCTTTTATACATACCATGTGGTCTCTAACAATGACTTTTAAAATGATGGTTAATTATTCTGGATTAGATCAAGAAATTGTCCATATACCACTGATGTGCCATCTATGTGAATTTTGGGAACAGATTCCCATAAGAGTCAGGATTTTGATGACTAAGTCATTAAAAACATCAAGAGGCTGCAGAAAATGGTCCGTGATTCATCCAGTGGGTAGACTCTTCCCTGTGACCATTTACTCCCAAGTCTTCTTTATGGTCAGCTGAAAGTGAGCCAAACCTGGGCCCCTCTGAGATCTCTACAAATCACAGAGTGTAGCACAAGTTTACTTGTCTTCCAGTGTCAGACTTGGTTGGGCAAGAGTTCCAGGACTCCTTTCCATTTTGGAGAATGACCTCCTAATGACCTAGACGCTCCTAAAAGCTTAAATTGGATGTGGTTTCCAACTTCCTCCGCTATCCTAAATTACACAGTTCTGCGCAGCTGTTTCAAAAGTTGTAGATTCTATACAGAGTTCTAAGAGTCCTACTAGTTTATAAAATAGCTGCTTATAAAAAAAAAAAAATAGCTGCTTATATGTTTAAATATAACCTCCATACATATGAAGGTTTCAGTGTGAGTTTACACAACCTAGATATGTTTGATGAAATATATTTGATAGCAAAAGCCACTTTAGATTAATGTTGCTGTTATCATTCACTGTGAGAAAGGAGAGACAAATATGAAAGTGAGAGATTAGATATTTTTCTAATAATCGTATTTTTTGAAACCTCACAGCAAGGCACATAGTAAGGAAATATAATAATAAAGCTTGAGCCCTCGAAAGATCCAGATATTATGATTTTGAGAGATAATCATGACCAAGATTTCATAACAAAACCCATTATTCTCTTAAAGTTCTTAATGATGGGAATGACTGGAACTCATCTCTTTAATTTTTACTTAGAGTACTTTTTGAATCTTTTATTTCTATTAGATCTTAGTTTTTGCAAATATCTGAGAATCATTCAAATCTACTAGCACATAAAAAGCAATAAATAAATATTAATTAATAATAAGAAAAAGAGGAAATCATCTAGTAAATAATAAAGAGCCAGTGAGGGGTTTTAACATAAGAGTGTGGCAAGACTTTCTCCAGGAGTCTCTTGCTTCTGCACATTTTCTTAGCAAAGACATTCAGATCTTTCGTTCCTATTTTTTAAGGGTGTTTGTATGGCAACAGCCTTGGAAGATAGAGCAAATACCTTCTTCCTCCAGGGCAGAGGAGAAATGTGTTTGCTGTTCAGGATAATAAAGATAACATCTCCCTCCAGGATAAAGATTGGGTAGGTTTACTAACAGATGTTTTGAAAAACTGGGATTTCCTTAACCTGAGATTCCTCAGATGTGCAGTCACAGTGTGCACAGCATCCACTTGGGCATCACTCCATGGAACGTGGGGGCTGAGGGCAACTGATGAGAACATGTAATAAATACAGTAAGTCTCCTTGTCCCTGACCCAGGGGTCCCATGTTGTCCGATAGTATCTATGAAACTATGGTAAGCTAACTTAACAGGTTGAAAGATGAAAATTTCAGACCTTTCATAGTTCTTGACAAGAAGTAACATTATCAGTGTTCAAATGCTACATTTCTACCATTCTTAGCTAGGACATCCACCTTAGTAATTGAAATGGAGTGGGCCTAATAAGGAAACCCAGGCAAGACCATGACTAGCCAAAGAAATAGGATTAAAAATTGTATGGGTGGCTAGCTTCCTCATCATTTATGGTAATATATTTTAACTGAAGACACTGTTTCACATTCCGCCTTCTCATCAAAGCAATATATAAATGTGAGAGTGCCACCGTTGGTGGTCCTGCAAGGTAATGAGAGGGGCATTACCCAGCTAAATGCTGCAATGGGCATGACAATTATATCCTCTGCTTTGCTAAATTCTGGGTGTTCTTTCAGTGGCTTACAGCACCCATTGACATTTCCTGTTTGGGACTATAATTTTATATTGCCATTATGGCCCTGATTGTTAAACTTTTCTAAATACAGTTAGTAAGACATAGCAAAGCATGGTGGTTTACAAGTTAAAACACTGAATCTGAATTCTAGAAAACTGAGTCCTACATTGTTGTCTCTGGCATCGGGACATTTGGATACATACTTCTCTGTCTTATAAAATAATGGAGATGTGAGGCTAGGGTAAGTGCAGAAGGAGAACGGTTGAGTATAGATACATAAATGAAATGAATAAACTATCTGGCAACTCGGAGGAAGGGTTGACCTGTGCTGTCAATACACTAGCCCCTCTTCACATATGACTACTGAGTACTTGAAATGTGGTCACTCCAATATGTGATATGCTGCTAAGTATAAAATACACACACTGGAAATATTCTTCTGTTCATCTTATATTTAATTACATTGTTGAGATAATATTTTAGATATGTTGGGTTAAATAAAAAAACTGTTTAACTATATTTTTCAACCTTTTTATGGCTATATTTTTCAACCTTTTATGGAAAATTTTAAAATTCCATATGTAATTTTTTTCTTTTCTATTCTATTCCTATTGGGCAAGTGCAATTCCAGACTATTCCTTGTCATCTACCTTAGTAATATGAACTAAGTGGCTTGTAAGGAATCTTAGGACTGACCCAATAGTTAAAAACTAAATGGTGTCAACTATTATACAATAGATGAAAGAATTAAATCACTTGAAGGCTTTTAAACAGACCACAAGTTTCTTGAGGACAAAGGTCATGTGTTGCCATAACCTTTACTTTTCCCCACTGACATGATGAGTGTCTCACTTAGCTCAATAATTTTTGCCAGTTGAATGAGTAATAAGGAAGTCCAGGAAAAAGAAAACCTGCAAGTGTAGCGGTTCAGTATGTGAAGAAATTGTGCATATTAGTTCTGAACAGGATGCCCGTCTATCACTTCTCTTAGCAATCATTTATACTCTTCATTTAAGAAGCCAGCTGGGGATCCCTGGGTGGCGCAGCGGTTTAGCGCCTGCCTTTGGCCCAGGGCACGATCCTGGAGACCCAGGATCGAATCCCACGTCGGGCTCCCGGTGCATGGAGCCTGCTTCTCCCTCTGCCTATGTCTCTGCCTCTCTCTCTCTCTGTGACTATCATAAATAAATTTAAAAAAAAAATTAAAAAAAAAGGAAAAAAAAACATTTAAAAAAAAAAAAAAGAAGCCAGCTGTACTGTACTGTACAATTTATCTTCCAATAAGTCTCACCGCCTCTCTAGAGATCTAGGCGGGAAATGCTTGTTTTTCTTATTCATATCTTCTTCTTTCAGAACATACAGAGCAGTCATGGGGGTTAATTAAAGTGGGAATCACTCATGCACAGATGAAGAAGTTAGTAGATACATAAGCCATAGAATTTTCAAATTATCTTAAGATCGTGGCCTAATAAAAGCATTCGATAGTTCGTGTATGTGAAGAGACAGACATAGGAAGTCCGAACAGAGAGGACAAAGCCAGAAGAATCCCTATGACATCCTTGGCTGTCTGCATATATTACTTCATCTGCTGGTAGGGAGTGATACCAGTGAAACTGGAGCAATGGCCCCAAAATGTAAGGTCCATGGCCACTAACACTTACACATGTTGCAGCAGAAGCTAATGGCTGGCATGTGAAAGACAGACCAAGACAAAGGGACCAGTGGCATGCTAAGACATAAATAGTGTATTTTGTGGGTTTCTTATTAGGTGCAGGGAATCCTGATGCTGCCAAATGGAGGGTGATTGCCACATATCACTTGTAAATAATAATATCATGTGTTCATTCTGCACTAGGAGATCTATATTATGAATTAGGGACATTTTGGAGGGGAGATGTTATTCTTGTTTTATAATTAAAAATCAACTAAGTTTTGAGAGATTAAGTAGCTTTCCTAGAGACATAGTAACGCTCAGCAGGGGAGGAGTCAGAATTGGAATCCAAGCCTACTCTAACCGCAAAACCTATGCTCTTTCTATTTAGGTGCAACCTCCTCTGCTAGTAACAGTGATGTTATTATAATGCTAATGGTAGAGGAACAATACAAATAGCATTGGGCATTGTTATTATTATCCTCCTACTTCCTACCTTCCTCCATCTCTCCCTTTCTCTTCCTCTTTCCCTCCTGCCATTTTCTTGTTTGTCTCCCTCTCCCTTCCTCCCTACTATCTGCTCTTTCTTACTCTCCTTTGCCCTTCTTCTCTCCCTAGCAACTCTTCTTTTCTTCACCCCTCCCATTTTTCTTTTCCTCTTTTCTAGTTTTTACTACCCAAGCATCAGTCCCACCAATGCCCTCAGAGGACCTTGCTGTGTGACAGTCTGGCTACTAGAAAAATGCAAATGACAGTGGTAATAACTGGGAGAGGCAAATAGAACTCCCGAGTTCTTCAGAGATGTGACGATAATTCTTTCACTAAATACCCCAAAAATTCCATCAGTTCAGAGTCCTAGAATGTTACAGCGTGGAGCTTACCTCGCCTGGTACCCTCATTGCATACCGGCTGGAACTCCAGCCAGAGACAAGGACAACCTCAGGCGACCAAGCTTAGTTGCCAAGAATCATGGAATTCTTGTTTTAGTTTCTAGGAAGCTGCAGGGAAAATGAAATAGGAATGTGAAATGCAAACCTCCTGACTGGCATTGAGTGAGGCCTGGAAGGGTGAAGTTCATTTCCTCGTTGCATGAAGTTGTTGAGAAGAAAAATGATATAATGCCTATAAAGTGCTCAGAGCTCTTAGACACAGAAGCTTGATTTAAATGTGAGACAGTACTTATTACCTGAATATTAAAGACAACCTTTCATAGCCTTAAGTCAGGAATTGTTGGGCTGCAGAGCATTTTATGCCAGTGGACTAGGAAGATAAGAAGACCTCTCTTTATATATAATCAATGAGTATTGAATGGATGCCAAGGAGGTCTGTTCTACCATTGTTTCTGCTCAATAAAAAAGCTTTTCTAGGTGAGTACATAAGGTAATGCCTGGACCCCTACAGATGCAGTAGATGGATTCCAGTCTTTCCCTTCCTCTCTTTGATTCCCCAGTGGACCCTAAAAGAAAGTTTATTGCTGCAATCTAATCTGACTCCCAGCTAGATTCATCTTTTTATTTCCAATGTTGACTTTAGTCGAAAGAGGTAGCTCATTTTAGAAGATGCCGGACTAAGAGGCAAAACTGGATCCTGTACATGATTGTAACCCTAACTAGCCAAGTAATTTGTACAAACTGTGGTACCATTTGCTTCCCTACTTTCTCATCTATAATTTGCAGCTAATAATGGCATCAATCTCCAAAAGTAAATATTCACTGAGATAATGTACATGAAGCAGTGTGCTCACAGTCTGGCACGTGTGAGGCCACACAAATATTAGCTATTAGTATTGTTTTTGTTTAGATAAAAGTTTTTTAAGTGTTAGGATTTATACTGTCAATATTTCTGCCTTTTGAAAAGCAGCTTCAGAAAATTGTGTTTATCACTAAACAGATCACAGCTCTGTGAACTGGAATTGTGTTTCAAAAGAACAGATTGATGCCTCACACACAGATGTCTTTCCCCATCCCTAAACCAACAGGGTAAAATGTTTTACAGATTGGATGCTTGGCATTAGAGCACAATTTTGAAATAAAACTCCTATTGTTTTTCCCTCTTCCTTTCTTTTCTTTTTTCTTTTCTTTTCTTTTCTTTTCTTTTCTTTTCTTTTCTTTTCTTTTCTTTTCTTTCTTTTCTTTTCTTTTTTAAAAAGTACTTAAAGGGAATTCCAGCCTTGGTTATTTATTTTCTTCCATGGGAGGGGGAAAAAAAAAAGAGCACATCTGTTTGCAATAGTGGATTGAAAGGTCTAAAAATAAATATGCTTTAACAAAAAGAAACAAAACTTTGTTGGCACTCTAAATCCAATCGACACAGGGAAATGTTTGTTCTAGAGCTGTTTGGCTTTCTTTTAAAAAAGAAGAAACGAGCAAATAATGTAGAATTATACAGTTCTAGCTAAGTGGTTTACCACATAAGAATGTGTTATTTTTACTCATCTGGTAAATAGTTTGAACCGTGACATAATGTCTTAACATTTATATTTCAATTCTGAAAATACCCGGCATCTGTCATTTGCCTTAAGAAGAGATTGAAAATTATTTCCTTACTCTCATAAGCTGAAATTAAAAAGCTAAAAACCCAAAATACAGGTAAGATATCTGTAGTTTGTGCTGGCTACGATCTTAGGAAATGCAGTTGCCAGCTGTGGTGAAAACAAGCTTTATTTTGTTACATATTTTGGATGGTGTCTTCACCTTTTTTTTTCACTTCACATAAAAAATAAAAATCATCCATTGTAAAATAGGCTCAGAAATACCGCTGTGACCATTTCTCAGAGAAGGGAACAATCCTGCCAAATGACTTACATGGCAGTTGTCTCTTGGGAAGCCCAGATAAACTAAGATTAGGGAGGGACAGTGGCAGGGGAGTGATTAGGGTTGACAAGTAAAAGGGAGCTTAGAGGAACTGAAATAGAAAACAGATGGAGTAGATAAATATGGAAGGGCTGCTGGGGTATCTTGAAAGACAAACATTGGTTGCTCAGAAGCAGTTGAGCCAGAAAATGCTTGAAAATGAGTTACTGACAGGAATTTGTTCAGGCAAAGAGAAGGAGCCCAGGAAAGAGAGAGCTGGGTTAAGAAGGATTTCTGTAGATGAGAGCTCAGGCTTGCTAGTTATAATCCCTCCACACACACACACACACACACACACACACACACACACACAAAAGACACTCACAGGAAAAATAGCTGAGTGTCTGCTGAGCCCAGGAAGTAAAATAGACCATTCTATTTGGATCAAAGGTGTATCTTCAATGTTAAATTGGAATTAAAGTTAAGTAACTGATTAATAGGTCAAACAATTGAACACCTGAATGCAGCCTGAACCTGAGATTTTCATATCCTCAGTTAAGTGAATGGTATTCACACTGTGAATGGTGTTTTTAGGAAAGTAATGTGTAGCCTGAAATGCCAGGAAATGCCGGGAAGACAATTATGAATACTGAGCCCTTGAGTAGGGGACCAGGGTATGTTAGACTTCACAGTTTCGTTTTACCCATCTAGATATGGGTAAATGCGTTACATATAATATATATTGCATGTATAAATGTGCTTAAGTGGCTGAGAATACAAAGCCTTATTTTGTATCAGGGTACATTAGGCTGTCCCTGAAGAAATCTTATAAATAACTCTTGGCATTGCTGGATATCCCAAGCTTTCTACCTTCACCCCCAGTAAAAACTCACTGGTGTAACATTTCTTTGAGCTTCCAATGGGAGAAACAAGATATTTAAAAATACTATTTGCAGTGGGTTAGTGCTCTGAAGGCCATGGATGAACGTGTATATTTTAATAAAGTCCTTTGGAAATATGAAAATTCTCTAGAAATACATCTTCTGATTTTTTTTTTTTTTTAGTTTTAGTTTTTGATAATGATGATTTGGACATCAAAAATATCAGTTCAAATAATCACTCAAAGAACTATCCATATTTACCAATCTCTGTTGTCTCCGCTCTTTTATGTACTCTATCCTTGTCAAATCAGCTAGCCCACTCCATCAGAATGGCCCTTTGGAAGTCACCTGGTCTTTCAATTTTCATTCTTTGTCTCACTTGTCAACTTACCAACATTTGCCACAATTTTGACAGTTAAAAAAAATTTCTTTGATTCTGAAAATCACTCTCCACGATTTTCTTCTACCTCTTTGGTCCCTTTTTCCTCAATATTTTTTGTGGAAGGAATCTTCCTTTTAAACCTACATATTTGAGGGGCACCTGGGTGGCTCACTCGGTTAAGGATCCAACTCTTGATTTCAGCTCAGGCCATTGATCTCAGGGTCCTGAGATGGAGCCTGCTTAAGACTCTCTCTTTCCTTCTCTTTCCCCCAATTTTTTTAAACTATGGCCATGACAGAGAAGTAGTTACGTAAATAAAATTATAATATGAAATAGCAAAAGCACGCTCTCTGTCTAAAAAAATAAAAAGAAAAAAGAAAATAAACCTAAATATTTGAATTCTTCAAGACTCTGTGTTAACATCTTTTTCATCTATCTCTACATTTTCTCCCCAGATGAACACCAGCCACTGCTATGGCCTATGGATGACTACAAATTTACCTCTTGAACCGAGACCCCTTTCTGAGTCTCTAACATGTATCCAACTATCAACTTAACATATGTACTCCAATTAAATGGTCTAATGTTATTCTTAGGATTTCCACTTTATTTCCCATCTCAGTAAATGTCACCAGCATTTATCTGCTTGCTCATGCCAGAAACCCAAATGCCAGCTTTGTGACCTCCTTCTTCTCCATATACACTCAATCACCAAAACCTATTAACAATCTTCCAATGTGGATTTTGAATCTACATCTCTCATCCTGGTTTCCTTCAGGAATTTTTTAAATGGTGTATCTTCACCTATTTTGTTATTGTTACTTCCAATCTATTCTACAGTTATTTAAGAACTTTTTTAAAAAGACTAATCTTATCACTCTGCCTCTTAAACCTCTTCTTTAGCTCCCTCTGGCCCTTAGATTACAGTTCTATTGGACTCAGTATAAAACTAACAATCCTTATTATGGTCCTAAAGCCCGGCATGATCTCTTCTTAGTGACCTTGAAGGCCTCATATCCTGAAAATATCTGACTTTCTCACTAGTTCTTCACCCTTGGGGACCAATTTTTTGTTGCTTGACTCTCCAAGTTCTTGCATGAGGACAGAAACTCACATTTAACCCTCTCACTTCCATCCATTTTCCCATGACATGATGAATTCCTCCTCACTCCTTAGAGTTAATTTTTTTAATTTAAAATTCAATTAGCCAACATATATTACACCATTCATTTCAGATGTAGAGTTCAATAAATCATCAGTTGCGTATAACATCCAGTGCTCATCACATCACGTGCCCTCTTTAAAGCCCATCAGCCTATTACCCCATTCCTCCATCTCCAACCCCTCCAGCAATCCTCAGTTTGTTTAGAGTTAAGTTTTAAATATAACATATCCTCAGAGAAACTGCACTGTCTACTCACACCAGTTTCAGGCAAATTTGTTTTATTTTTTCAGCATATCTAAGTAGTTTGCTTCATTGCTGTAAAACTATTATATTGAAATAATTGTGTAATAATTTGTTTAATTTCTGTGTCCCTTCCTGGAATTTGCACTAATAATTTGATCTGGGTCTTTTTTATTCACCACTATATCCCCAGTCCTATATCTTTCTATATTTCTGCTATATAGTCAATATTATATTTTCTCTACTATATATTTCTCTATTATATTTTCTCTACTATATCTCTACTATATACTATTTTCTCTACTATATCTACAATATTATATTTTCTCTACTATATCTCTACTATACTATATCTCTACTATATTTCTCTACTATATTATACTTTCTCTACTATATCTACTATATTTTCTCTACTAAATAGATACTACTATATCTACTGTATTGTGGCTTTCTGCAGAAGGTCTCAATAGATGGCTTTTGAATTAATAAATACAGGTATAAAAGATTGCATGAATGAGTAAAATTATCCTCACGGTGACTGAAAAATGACAGTCTGGGAGTTACAAAGCACAAATTCTTACTCATGAATGTGAAAAAGAATGCGATAGAATCATATTCATTATATTATTTGTTTGATTACATGTAAGGTAGAAAAAAGAAAGATTTTGAGTATCAAAACCAGTATAATCTTTGGAAAGCAGTTTGGCAAACAAGTATTAAGAAATGTATATGTAATCACATTCACTGACTCAGTAATCCTACTTATTAAACAACCTTATGATAATGAATTTACAGAATTTTATTTCATAAAATTAACATGTGGAAACAACTCAAATGTCCAAAAATAGGAAACTTGTTAAATAGACTGTGCCATATTCAATCAATGGCATAAAGTGAAAAGTGAATACTTAAAATACATACTTACACCTATATACACCCAAGTACTATGATTACAGATTTTGAAAATATGCATGTGAAGAAATGGCAAAGATATTCACACAAAGGATTATGGTTGATTGATTAAATGGTGAAGAAGTTATAGGATATTATTTCATTCTATTTGCCAAACTCTGATAATATTTTATTTCTCTGACAGGGTTTCTTTTATAATCTGTTTACTTTTTAACCCAGTAGTTCACTATATCTGTCTCAGCTTTCATTTCTTCCAACTTCATAAGTCATGTGGCAGAAAAGAAAATTATATTAATCTGTGTCTATTCTAACAACCATCATCTACTGCAATTCAGTGATTTCACTGAGTGCGTCGTGCTAGATTCTAATAAATGTTCTAATGGGAGCATGTAGAGAAAGCCCAGAAAACAATGTGTCTGCCCCTTGAATAATGAGAACAATAAATACCGAAGTTGGACAGGAAACTGTTTTTTAGAAGGAGTAAGGATCTTTACTAAGATGGTACAAGATTTCCTAAGGAATTTTAGGAAGATTCTAAAGAATCTTCATTTCATTTTTTCTTTTTTTCTTAATGTCAGCTGTTTTCAGTATATTTTCTCAAAATGTTGAAAATTTAATGAATCCATACAATGAGATGGATTAAGGCTGATATAGTAAGAGAATGTGGGGTAGAATTGCCCAGAATTTTTTTGTTTTACTTTAATTTGGTAATTTTTTTCTTCTAAAATCAGAGAGACGCGTGCTCTCTTTTAACAGAGGATTGAAGCCATTTCTGAGATTTTAATTCAAACATTAATAGTTACAGAAGAACCAGAAGAAATGCGGGGAAGAGGAATGTATATCATTGGCCTCCTGTACTTTGATGACTCAGACAGAATTTTACCTGAAAAAAAATTTAAAGGTCATGTTTAACACTCAGATATAATAGGGCAATTCCCCTCCTTACGGATACTTTTTAACAAATATTTGAACCAAAACTTTTTCTTAAAATTTTCTTTTACATTATGATGGCAATTTTCATGTAGGTGAGAGATTGATAACTATTTTAGTTCTGTTTTTTAGGTTTTTTTTTTTTTCTTTCTTTCTTAATTGACAAGATTTCCAGGAAATGTCAAACCTTTGTCCTTCTCATTTTTCAGTCTGCCCCAGGGTAGACTTTTTCTTTTTAAAATACTCATTGGCTTAAAATGTTAAGAAAATTACTCATAGCTTCTTGGAAAAATTTTTTTTTTCTTTTCTTTTCTGCCTCCCCTTCGTTCTCATCTGATACAGCCAAGATTTCTTTGGAAGTGCCTGCTGCAGCCAGATTGACCCTAATTGAGGCCCATTTTCTCCTGGGTGAGCATCCAGTCTTGTAAAGACATTCCCCATAGTTTGTTTAAGGCAAGTTTATCCACTTTCAGCCCAGCACCCAATACCAGGCCAAGGAGCATAACATTTTACATATGTAGTGTAGTTTAAGAGGAGCGGCTGCCCAGTATGTGTGAGACTTCTAAGGAATATATCCATTTGGATTTATAGCAATATATTTTTCTTAAACTGCTGGTTCAGCGAACTCAAGAAGAGTGCCCAGCCTGCAATGCATAAAGCCAGTTCTATACTAGGTCACAGTCCCCAGAGCATAGAGGGCCCTGATTGAGACTCCTTAGGCAACAGGAAGATTTTATAAGACTCAGAGCGAACTTTTTTCAAGCAGAGACAAGCTGATTCTTCACACTGAGATAGTCTATGATTATCCACAGCAGTGAAATTCCTGGATTTAGATTAGAAATTGGATTATAAACTGCCTCTGGGCAGGTAGAAGCAGCTTTAATCAGTTGGGCCAGATGCTTCCATCCCAGAGGAATATCAGCTGAACAAATGAGAAAGGGAAGTTCATTTTCTAGGCTCGCCTCTTTTTGTCACATGAACCTCAATCTATATATTTTCATTAGCTAGTTGTCTAGGGAACGAGAGCACTACCAAGAGAATTTGCCAAAGCTAAACCCAAGAACAAAAGGTTGTTTGGCAGCACTGGGTATCATGAGCATAAATTCATTTTTAAAAAAAATGTCAAAAAAATTTTCTTTGAGAAAATTTCTAAATTCAACTGATTTTATGATTAGTTCAACATACAGAAAATAAGTTTTTAGCATGGCAAAAAATCTGCCTTTAAGATACTGACATACTTTATATATTTTCTAGAGACATTTTATGAGTTTTCAGACTTTTTCTGATGTACTGTCAGAACACTAATAAAAACACAAGGGCTCCAGATGGTCCTACTACTTGCTTAAAATTTTTAAATTGGGGGACAAAAAGATTATAAAGAAGAAAAGAACAATGAAGGCCGTTGGTATTTGTATAAAATATTAGTTTCATCTGTCCGAGGCATCAAACAATTTCAAAGTCTGTTTTGTGTGCACATTTGTGAACATTTTAAAACAAAATTTAAGAATATTACTGAATTCAGTAGAAATAATGGTTCAGTCTCTTAAAAAGTTAAATTACAGTTTCTGTCAGGAAAACCAGTTATGTTTTTTCCACTTGCAAACAAAATACCAACCTTGAGTTTTGCTTTCTCTCTTGACCTTCTATATAAAGTGATAAAACGCTTTGGGCACTGTATTTGTCATTTTCAAAGCCAGGTACAGTCTTCACAAAGTCTCCTAAACTGGGGAGGAAAAGAATACCAATTTAGTGTATGTTATAGGGATTTAGTATTGTTTTTTTCCTTGTTTGTGACATTTTACTTAGTTTTCCTGATTTTTCCTGAAGAGTACACATTTGCAGTAGGAAATAAAGGAACTCTGAACCACTCCGGTAGTAAATATTAACAACCTGTTAATTACACTATGATTTAAAAGGAACAGTTGAAAAACGTTTTTGAAATTAATCCCTAGAATTTGGAATAATGAATTTTTCACTTCGTCTCTCTGAAAAGCTAGTACACGCTCTTAGAGGTACAGATCTCTTTCCCATCCTTTTCTTCTCAAGATTATCCAGCACCAGACAAGGACAACCTGGAAAAGAACAGTAGCTTGTGAGTTTAGTGAGCTGACCCAGTGAGGTTAAAAATCACTTTTAACACAATTCTAAGGAAAACAGAGTTGTCAGTTTTGATCTAATGTCCGGAGTCTGCCATCAATGGCCCAATGCCATTTCTGTGTCATTTTGGGCAAGCTACTAAGATTTTCTAGGATCTATTTACTTTCTCATCTGTAAGTAGGGTGTTGGATTAGATAACTTGTTTAAAGCCTTTGTATTCTAAGGCAAGGAAGCACAGTATCTACAACTGATAAAATCAGGAGTTTTATCTGGGAGGATTCCATGGGTCAGGACATGTGGGATGCAAGTCACTAAATCTTTCATTCTCCCCACACTTCCTTGACCCCTGGAGGGATTTCTTTGGATCACAGTTTAAAAACTTCTGGGCTGGTTAATCTCCAAGGCTTTTTCTACCCCTCATCTTCTGTCATTATAGATGCTCTTCTAGAGGGATTGAAGTATTTAGAATTTAGAGCTCATATGGGTTTTAGAATTGCTTTAGTGCAATTAGTTCATTTTGAAGATATTAAAACTAAGCCAGATTTACCAGTTCCCCAGCTGTATTGCTAAACAGGGCATCATCTTCAAAACACACTGTGATCAAATAAACCAGAACCAGTTCCTAAAACATCTGGACTGTGGGGTGAGAGGAAGAAAGGATAGATGCAACCCGCACCCCTTACCTGCAGAAACTGTCCAACTTTGTTTGATACCTAGGCTTCTGGTTTCGGGCTAAGGGCCTGAACACAGAGGGTAAATCTGAGTAATCGGATAAGGCCAGCAGGTTACCCCTCACCTGAAAGACTAGAAGAAAGTCGATTTAGCCTGTGGCTTCTCTGAGGTTTTGGGTCTGTTTTGAGGTAAAGTGTTAGGCATCCAGACTGAACCTGGGCCCAGAATAATCTCAAGGCTTGATTATCCAAATCACACTCTATATGCATTTGGATCCTCTGGAACAAAGGTCATTATTGAAATCATTGTGAGTTAATGGCAGCAATTTTTCTTTTATTTCTGAGTATTTTCTGCGTATAAGAAGTATATGCTTCCCTTTTAGATTTCCTCAGCATGACACTACTCTCTTGAGAAGAACAAAGTCTGAGACTTTACAGATAGGGCAGTACTTACGAGAATTTCTACTCTGAGGAGCTCAGGCGAAAACCAAAAAGCAGGTTACATTGGTGAGATTTCCTAGACACTTGCCAGATGTCAGAAATAGTTCTGCAACCTACGTACTGCTTGTAAACTATGTGTGTGCAAGATTTTCATTCTTGAATACAAAGCTTTACACCAGGAAGCTAAAAATCTAGGTTTCTAAATTCAGTTCCAGCTATACTGTGTGGCCCTGGGCAAATCAATTAACCTCTGTCAGCTTATTTATACAACAAAATCAATATGCTAAATTTTGCTACTGGTTGGCCATAAAGTAATTCTGTGAGACATAAAAAAAAATAAAAATAAAAAAAGTTTTTTTTTTTTCTTTAAAGATTTGAGCCCTCAGTCAGAAAAGATACTACTTTGAAGAAATCCCATGTGCAAAGAATTTCATGATTACTGGCAAGGAAGGGTGAATTCATCTGTTATGACTGCCAGTAAGCAGTTTCTATTTTTATTTTTTGGAGGACATGATAAGATGTAACAATAAACATGGAACAGAATGGCCCCGGGGAGAAAATTGCATTTTGAACAGCTCCTTCTGGACTCCCTAATGATAAGCAAATATTATTTCAGTGGAGAGTGACTAAAAACTTAGAGGTTGCTTGAAAAAATATTTAATCCTCAAGAAGGATACATTTATTACATGTCTAGGAGTGTTTTAGGAAATTTCCTAGTCAGAACAGTGAAATGCTGGTATCGCTTTGTGGTGTCCCTTTTTTTTTTTTTTTTTTTGGCCTACTGTGCTAATGTCTTCGTGAGGTCTCTTCAGGAATAGGGACTTAGTCATCTTCCACCTGCAGATTCTTTTTGCACATGTACCACGCCAAGCAATTAGATTTTCACTCGATGCTAACTCATTGGAATTTTGGCATATAATATTAAATTAATTGTGGCAAGGTAGTAGGGGGAACAGAGGCATTTGGTAAGTTTGGTTAGGGCATGGTTTTGAGAAGTAGAACAAGGGAGCATTGCTCTTTGGTCAATAATAGAACTACCTTGTCTTTGTTCAGAAAAGGAAAAGGGAAGGAAGAAAATAATATTATGTTATTTTCTGAGGTAATGTATTATGACAAAGTCTTTCTCAAGTGATAACGTATAAACATTATTCTGTTGCAGATTTACCGAGGGAATAGTACTTATGTTATCTATGTCTAGTCCCTATTAGAATGAGCCATGATTCTCACACTCTGGTCACCACCTGATATTCTTATAATAAATGCTTTTTTTCTTAGATTAGTTTCTGTCATTTGCAAAATAAATGATGACTGATGAAAGCATTGGGATTCCATGAGAGATTTCCTTGGACAATGGAATTAAAATCTTCTCACAAACAGGCTGATGTAGTTCATTGTTTACATTCTATAAAGAAAGAAACTGAGGCCCAAATGATTAAAATAACTTGTCCAAATTCTCACCCAGGTTCTTACCATGTTCTATTTACCGGTGGAGTCAGAACCAAATCTTGAACTTCTAATAACTCTTTCTCAAGCTTAAACATATACTTTCCCCTCAACAAGTCAAAATTAATGAAGTATTCTTCTCTTAACTTGGAAAAGTGTGAAATGGTATGTAGAGGGGGGAAAATGGCCTCAACACCAGGAAGTTGAAAAGTGAAACCACATGGCAATGCCAAAGAAATCTACATGATCGCTTTGCAGAATCTAGTATTTCTTAGCCAGTGATAGTGAAACAATTCACTTCAGAGGAACATAAATTCTAATAATTTCAGAATTAATTTTTTACGTCTAAAGATGTGGATACTATCTATGCCCTTATCACAGAGATGGAGGGGTGGGATGATGAGATTTGCCTACAAAAATATTTTAAACTATGGTCTTGACAGAAAGGTAGTTATATAAATAACATTATGACCTGAAATAACAAAAACACCCAAAATTACAGGTTTTTTGTTTGCCCTTTTTGCTTGTCCCCTGATTCGTCCCATATCTGAGTCCTTTTTATCCAAATAATGCCTTCTTAGAGAGGGCTTTCCTGTCTATCTAAATACAGTCCTCCTCCTTACCCTTTGTCATTTTCTAACAAATTCCTATGTTTATTTATTAAAAGCAATTAACAAATCTAAAGATTGTAAATTCTCTGCTTACTTGTTTATAATTTGTCAATTCTTACAACAATTTGGTTCCAAGAAAGAGGAAACCTAGCCTGTCTTATACATGACTGTATCCCCAAGCACACAATATGTGTTTTTTGAATGAATGAGTAAATGAAGATAGGGCAGACAAGAGAGGTTAGGTGATTTCCTCAAATAATCATGCCAGGCAGGTATAATAGCAAGGCCTAGAACCAGGGTTCCTATTTCATAATCCTCTGCTCCTTCTATATTATATAATACGTCTCCTCTGGATATCTATCTATCTATCTATCTATCTATCTATCTATCTATCTCTCTATCTCTACATTTGTATCTATATCCATCAGTCAAGTAGCCAAAACTATACGTTTCCCTTTCAATGAAGCTCTGTAATCAAGGCTGCTCACCTCATTATTTAAAGCAAAACAAAATAAATGTTAAAGAAATAAACAAATCTGGAATGAGTTCAGATGAAAAACAAGAGTCTTTTAGAGGCTGGAGAGAATGATTTACTAGGAGAGAACAAAAGAACCCAAAAAAGCAGAGTAGAGTCTAGTTACTAAATGACTGTGGCAGAAAGTTGATGAAACAAAGAGAAGGACAAGAAAAAATGTAACATGAAAGAGAATAGTAGCACACTATTAGCTACTAATCCATATACATAAATATTCTCACCCAACACTTGCAATATTAGAGATTTCTTAGCATCACATTTATAGTAATATGAATATCCATGATGAAATTGACCATCATCATTGACACAAAGGAGAATAACAAAGGCTAAATATAATTTACATTATATAAATTATAATTATTTTATAATTATTAATAAAATTTTATTATTAATCTTTTTATATTATAAAATTAATTATTTTATAATTAATTATAATTATATAAAATTATATATAATAACAAAGGCTAAATATAATAAAGGCCTTCATTTCCATGTTGAATTTATTCAAATAGTGTTTAATTTGCAAAGCATTCCCATTCCCTGCAGGGTGCCTCATGAAATAAAGGAAAGCTACTGTAAGTCTGGTACAAAGAAGAAGAAAAACTAAACTAGGTTTGACACCAAGACAGTTTTCCTGGAAGTGAATCCACTGAATTGTGAAATAATCTTCCAAGTGAAGTAATTATGTTTAATTTTCAAAGGAACAAAGTTGGCTCTTAGTGTCTTGAGAACTTTTTACTTTTCAGAAAATTTTCAAAAATTTCAAGCCAAAGTCTTATTTGCACCAGTGACTTCTAAGGGAATCTTCACCTTTTTTACGAATTCTGAGGACAAAAGGACTTGAAGAGGAAATGATGAAGCAGAGAGTTGGTTCCAAAAATCATTTTCCCTCTTCCAGTGGAGAAGCCCATTGATCTTTTGGGAAAGGAGTGGTTAAGTGAAGGGAAATATTTAAAGGATTTAGACACATTTAAGATTTTTAAAAAATATTATTCATTTTTATTATTTATTTTTAAAAGATGAAATTAGATAATGTATAAATGCTACAGTGGGATAATCAGGATTATTAATTTTATGCACATTATTTTCACAGAACTCCTATGGAAATGTCCTAAAACAATGTAGAACCTGATTTGTAGGTAATTTTTAAAAAGAATTATGATAGCCATTTAAAAACTATTTTAATTTCAGCTTTAATTTGGTCAAAATTCCTTCCTTTCAGATGAGGAAACTATAAAGTTATATATTTGAATATCTTTTTTTCCAAGATTTTATTTATTTATTTATGAGAGACACAGAGGGAGAGAGGCAGAGACATAGACAGAGGGAGAAGCAGGCTCCATGCAGGGAGCCCAGTGTGGGACTCAATCCCAGGACTGTGGGATCACGCCCTGAGCTAAAGGCAGACGCTCAACTGCTGAGCCACCCAGGTGTCCCAATATTTGAATATCTTAAGAGACTTTTTATAATTACTGCTTTTTCTCCAACTGTTCACTTTTAAAATATTTATTACAAAGCAAAAATAAAAATAATGTCCTAAGTGAATAACTTAGAGGAAAGCTTTCTTGTTTGTTGACAAAACATGGTAGACACTTAATTCAAGCATGGCCAGTCCTTTTGGCATTCTACTTTCTGCTTCTCATTCTTCTGCTTTATTAAAAAGAAAAATCATTCTACTAATATATAATTTATTGGGTTTCTGCTCTGTGTTAGTTATTGTTTCAGTTTGTGGCTATCTGGCAGCCTGTCTCCAGGATGATTCCAATGATTTTTGCCTCCCTTCTATTCATGCCCTAGTGTAGTCTTTCCCACTTGTGTCAGTTTATCTATATGACCAGTAGAATCCAGCAGAGCAAAAGTGTGTGATTTCCAAGCTTACATGATCAAGCACACTGTCATTTCTGCCTTACTCTGTTTTGGGCCATTTGTTCTGGGTAAATGCAACAGCTATATGACTCTCAAGGTGTCCAATGGAAAGATCCACATGGTGAAGAACTAAGTCTTCCTGCAGCCAGCACCAACTTGCCAGCTATGTGAGTCAGGCACTTTGGATATCTTCCTTGCCTAGTAAGCCTTCAGATAACTGTAGTCCCACACAACATCCTGATTGCAGCCCTGCAAGAGAGACCCCTAAGACAGAATCACTCACCTAAGTGGCTCGCAGATTCCCAACCCACAGAAACTATGAGAGAAGAAATATTTATTCTTGTTTTTTAAAACTTTTTAAGATTTTATTTATTTGTTCATGAGAGACACAGAGAGGCAGAGACATAGGCAGAGGAAGAAACAGGCTCCCTATGGGGAGCCTGATGTGGGAATCGATCCCAAGACTCCAGGATCACACCTTGGGCCAAAGGCAGATGCTCAACCACTGAACCACTCAGGCATCCCTGCTAATTCTTGTTTTAATGCATTAAATCATGAGGTAGTTTTTTTCATAGCAACAGATAGTTAATACAGTCTCTTCTGTCACATGAGAAAAAATAAATGTGGTAAATAATTATGCAATTTGAAAGATGACAAAGAAGCATATGTACTAGAAGGGCTTTACAACGTCAACTGTGTAAATGTTTAAAAAAAGAATATTGGATTCTCAA
Organism: Vulpes lagopus; assembly: GCF_018345385.1. Lineage (NCBI taxonomy): Eukaryota > Metazoa > Chordata > Mammalia > Carnivora > Canidae > Vulpes > Vulpes lagopus. Next base: position 92,830,586 of record NC_054824.1, on the reverse strand, counting down.
ACTGCAACACTTGCATCTGAAAATGATAGATTTTTCATTGTTTAATTATTGCAAAAAATTGCTGAAATTAAAAGTTCAGCCATTATTTTACTATTATTAGTAACTTGCTTTGAGCAGTATTAAGACCTTAAACAATCTGTATTTTTTAGACCTATTTTGAAATAGGTCTCTTCATTAGTCTGAGAAATGAAAGAAACAAAACCAACAGCAGCCTTACTTCCCATAAAAGTTGCAATTGATTGCAGCCAGATTCTACGAGTAGAATATCAAGATCTGATTTCTACTCACTTATTTTCTGTGGGAGGAGATGTGCTGGCAGTAAAATTGATATAAAAAAAGAGGGAGACATTGCTAATCAAAAGTATACTTGTTATCTGTTCTGCAAGAGTCTATGTAGAAACTCCCAAAGAAGCCTGAGTCTCTATATTAGTAACAGATTTTGACTATTGCGTATTAGGCAAAATTCTCTCCAAAATTTCTGTCTTCTTTCTGAGATAGGCTAGCTATCTGCCATAAGAGAGAATATGTAATATCTGTATATTCTCTGCTGCAAACATTTCTTCATTTAGAAATCACAATGGCCAAGTATTTAATATTTCCATAAATGAGTAAGAAGGCACTACTCCTCAGTGTCCCAAATGAGCAATAAAGCTGTCACAGAATGTCCTGTGGAAAGTATGAAAGGGTCAGAATACCCACTTAGAATGGCCACCTGGTTTAGCTGTCAGATTTCAGCTACATTAGAGCTCATCTCTTTGGCATGCATATTCATCTATCTCTATGTCAGGCCTATTTATAAAGAATCCCACCTTAGGGGGAGAGGGGAGGTAGATAAAAGGACATCTGGTAATAATGGCTATTGCTTAACTTTTCATTTAATCATGAATTAAGAGACAATTAAGACCTTCCTAACTGGGCTCTCTATCATTGTGTTCTTTAATTTCTCCTCAGTAAAACAAAACAGTACTATTTTCCTCAGAGCTAACACGTTAAACAGCATTTAATCCATTTGCAATAGATTCTCTTTGAAATACAAACATATATTTCATGAGACATGTCAGAAACTTATCATCTCTATCAGTTACTATGACCAGGATGAGTACATGCTCCTCTCTGTACCTAGTTAGGAGAGAAGGGGTAGAAATGTTGACTCTAGGGGAGAGAGGGTAATTTGGAAGCACTGGGTGGCATCCGGAAGAGCAGGGAGGGTGAGCTGTTGTTGTGGAAGTTTTAGGACAGCTATGGGCCTGATGAAGACAGTGCACTTGGGTGTTGGAGGTAAGAGAAGGCCTCAAGCAGTGAGAGGAGCAAGCAGGACAAGGTTGGTTACAGAAAACTTGCTGAATCTGGATACTTAGAACCACAGGCATTCAAGCAAGAGTCTTCCAATTGTTCTGGCATAAATGGTTGGGGTTTTAATGAAATTTAAAATAATAATTTACAAGCTTTTGGGAGTGTCCCAGAAATGAGAAGAATAAAGAGAAGAGAGGCCAGAGGACAGGGCCTTGAAGTTGAAAATTGTCCAAGTCCAGGCCACCCTCTGGGCTAATATGCCTATCAAAGCAAATTTTCTCACTAGTATGGTTTCAAAACTGGTCTTAAAAGCCCTTGTTAATGACCTGGTAATTGTTTTAATAGCTTCTCAGTCAAGTGTGAAGTGCTGTAGTTGACATGTCAGCAATGTATGAAGGATGGCGAAAGTTCACTCCCGGGGTATCTAGAGTATCATTAAGCATTCCTGCTTACATTTTGGCTTACTTAGCAATAAAAATTTATTTACTGTATCCATAAAACTTGTCTCTAGCTGCCTAAGGAACTCTTCATTCAGGTTGACTCTGAGAAGAATCGAAGGAATTCTTGATAAGCAGTGACTTTCTCTTTTCTGAGTAGCTTTTTCAGAGGGCAATGAAGTAAGTTTGTTCAAATTCTCTCTTGCTTCCTTCATGTGAAGAGATCTCCCCAAATCCCAAGGGGAAAATAACCATTAAAAAACATTTGTCCAGACTTACATTAAATTGATATTCATACGTTCATTATTTTAAAAATATTTAAGGATGCCTGGGTGGCTCAGTTTGTTAAGTGTCTGACTCTTGATTTTGGCTCAGGTCATGATTTCAGGGTTGTGAGATTGAGCCCCACAGAGGGCTCTGCACTGGAGGTGGAGCCTGCTTAAGACTCTCTCTCTCTCTCTTCCTTCTTCCTTACCCTCCCTCCCCACTAGCATGCACCCCAATAAGCCCTTCTCAGTATGTCTAATCAGGTATATGTCAATATGACTTACTACTAATTACTAATTGATCTTACTGTATATGACAGCAACTTTGATCTCTTAGTTGATGCAGTCTCAGCCAACTACAAACTTCTTTGATGTGAAATTATTAAATCTCTTCATTTCTATTATTTAAGCCACTGTTAATTGGTATTTTCTTGCTTGCAGATGGACATATCCTAACGAATACACCAGTCCTCCTCCTTCATATCTTTCTATTCCCCAGGATATCTTATTTACTGTATGGCAAAATGAATAAGTTAATCCAAAGTCCCTGAATTGTATAGTTAGGACCTGGGCATATCATCAGTTTATAGATAACCAAAGTGACAAAATTGCCTTCCAACTTATTGATCTTTAAATTTCTTGAGACAAAATAATAAGTGCATGATTAAAACAAGAAAACATTTAATGATGAAATTAAAGAACTGCAAGTTAGAAGGAATTAGAGGAATTATTAATCCAACCTCCTGTATAATTATAGAATTCTTTTTTAGACTTAATGATGGTTTTTTATCTGTTGCTTCACCACTTCACAGAGAGCACAGTACATTGCAAGGCAACTGTGCTTGGGCAGTTCTCTATTTTATTTTTAATTAGTCTTTATGTTAAATTGAAATCTGCCTCACTAATATTTGTCCTAGTGACTCTCTTCACTTGGGCTTTTCAGAAAAAAATAGATCCAAAGGAACTCTTCTAGAGGCAGGCTTAACACATTAAAAATTACTAGTTGGGTCTCATAGAACTGGTTATTGACCAAGGATGCAAGGATGAAGAATTCTGGTGTTACACCTCTTCCATCGATGTTGGCATCAATTGATTAAGCAACCCAGGTTGAGTGCCGATGTTCATCAATAAATGCATTTAAGTATTTTCATTCAGACACGTTGCCTTATCTTTTTCAGGACATTTTAAGAGTGAATTAGTTAGAGAGATAGTAACATTTTATTTCTTATTCAAATCAAAGTCCAAGAACAGGTGTTTCTGGTGGGCAAGTTGCTACCACTGACATGCAATGTAGTCCAAGGCTCTTAGGTTTTGTGGCTCTGTCATCCCCTAGAGCCTGCTTCTTGAAAAATCTCTCTTGGAAATGATACATACTCTTTTTGCTCACATTTCATTGGCTAAGCTTTTCACGTGGCCACACTTTGGATATATAATCATAGTGGGCAGGCACCTCCCAGGAAGACTATAGAAGGACAGCACAGCACTTGTGTTTGCTCCTCAGTAGCTGCCTCTGTCACAGGTGGCTGATGTAAACACTTTGTGAAATACAGATACAAGGTGTCTGGGGTGTTTCTCTGACCTAATGTTCTACTCTGGGTCCTGTAAACTTTTCCTGTAAAAAGTTTGGTAGTGAATATTTTAAGCTTTTTGGTCACATGATCTCTGCTGCAGCTAATCAGCTCTGTCATTCTAATGGGAAAGCTACCTTAGACCTAATGCAAATGAATGAGTGCAGCTGTTGTCCCAATAAACTTTATGCACACTGCAATTTAGATTTCATTTCATTTCCACAGGTTATGAAATATCTTTAAAAATTCTTTTTTCTGACCATTTAAAAAATTTTTTTGAGATTTTATTCATTTATTCACTAGAGACAGATAGACAGAGAGAGACAGAGACAGAGAGAGAGGCAGAGACACAGGCGAGGGAGAAACAGGCTCCATGTAGGGAGCCCAATGTGGGACTCAATCCCAGGACTCCAGGATCACACCCTGGACCAAAGGCAGGCTCTAAACCGCTGAGCCACCCAGGGATCCCCCCTGACCATTTAAAAATATAAACACCTTCTTGGGTCTCAGGCCAAACAATAGACTGCAGGCCAGATGTGACCACTATGTAGACCCCAAAGCACCATTCTTTGGAAGGATCATGATTTGGTATCAGTGAATACTTGCTAAGTCTTCATACTTAATTATCTCTCCCAAAGTTCTGATAAATCATTTATTAATTAGAATATATTCTTGAAATCACATGTGCTCTGAGTCAATTCAGTCAGTTGATTTCACACCTCATTAATTATAGCTACAATTTATTAAGTACCCATGAAGTACAATCATTATTTTAGCACTTTAGAAATACCCTATGACATAGCTATTACCATGCCTACTTTATCATTGAAGAATCCAAGGCTCAAAGTAGCTAAAGACTCTTGATTATATTTCATACAGCAAAAAATGTAAGGGCCGAAATTCAAATCCAACTTGTGTAAGACAACCTGTGTACTCTTTTCATCACGCCAAAGTTTCTTGGCCTTAGTGATGTGAGCTCATTAAAAGCTGATAGCTATTCTTTTATTCTCTCTCTTTACCTGCATTTGGACTTGATTGCATCTTTTCACGTGCATTTTATCCTTTTCAATTTGAAAATAATATTCCTTCAATGGAGCCCAAACTGCACAACTAATGCCACACGATAATAAGTATAGTAAGTAGTGCAGTGTGAGGGAAAGTTTCTTGTTGTGGAGAATGGCTCTGAGATCATAATGCCCATTATTGAGAGAGTGAGCAGGAGAAAAGCTTGCAGGAAAGAGCACACGTTCTCATAGATTTATTATGAAATGTAATCGTTGCTCTTAGGGAAGGCATATACTTTCGTTAAAGAAGAATTTCATCCAAATGGCAAATATAAACAGAGATGAATGGATTCATCAGTTTAATATCTCTATAATGAGGGAAGGGGCAAATAACATTATTCTCTATGAGAGAAGATAAAAGCAAGTAGAACTTCAGTGGTTGTACCTTTGAGCTCTGCAGAAGTGCAGGCCTTACTCTGTTACTAACTAGGATGACCTTGGGTAATATACTTAACCTGTCAGTTTTCTAATCTTGAAATTGCTTATTGAATTTTATACCATGACCTGTTTTACAAAGACACTTGAGGTAACATGGGTGAATCAAATTTAACACCTATTTGCAAAACTCACAAGATTGCTAATTGGCATAAATTGCAAGTTAGAGTATGTGAAAGTGTTTTGATACAAAAAAGAAACTTCACAAATAAAAGCTCTGTTATGAATATTCCAGATTCCATCACAGATTATATTTGGTGAAGATCACATCATACGGGGGCTCATTTTATCAAACAGAATCTTTAACAGGAATAATGTTATTTGCCCCTTCCCTCATTATAGAGATCTTAAACTGATGAATCCATTCATCTCTGTTTCTGTTTGCCATTTGGATGAAATTCTTCTTTAACGAAAGTATATGCCTTCCCTAAGAGCAAAGATTACATTTCATAATAAATCTATGTCCTTGAAATAGTGTATGAATTTCCAAGCATAGATATTAGTGAAATATTATTTTGGAGGATAAAAGTAACCATTTTACAGCTCATTGACCCTTCAATGGTGTTTTCATGGGGATGTTACAGGCAAGATGAGACTGTGCAGCATCAGCAGAAGGGGTGAAATCAATATGTGTCTTCCATGCCCCTTTCCTATTTCATGCAGTAAAATTCGGTAAAAAAGAATATTGATATGCACAGTATCAGATAACTTAACAACAAAGAGCCAGAGAAATTCTTTGTAGCAACACATCCTGCGACACACAGGTCCCTCCTCTGGCAGACTATTTCCTTTTAACCATTTGAGGCTTCTCACATTTCCGCTGCAGCTGGAGCCCATCCCAAGGCACTTCCTGCATCTTCAGATTTTTGGCACAGGGCCTTGTGCTGTTCCACTTGGCTCTTCTCGAGGCATCGGATTTGTTGCTATGAGGATGGGTTCTGTCTCTATTGTTGGCTTCATTGTAAGTGAAAGATGTCTACTTTTCAGAGACAGCTATACCAGCTTTGATGTGGGTGGGGACAGAAGGGAGTAGTGAATGCCATTTTTCTTTATTTTTTGACACTGAACATTTCAAATTTGCACTCTGGGAGAACACAAGCAAAGCAAATTTTCTTATTAAAAATTATTTCCTTATTAAAAAAGTCCACATTATATATAGGGAGTGCTCACCAAGATCTAAATAGTTCTGTACTTCACATAAATATCAGAGGAAGGCATTTAATAAAGCTAAACTAGTAAGAGTGACTGACTTCTTCTGTTTAGTTGTATCAATCAGAATGTAAAATGTACATTTATTTTGATTCAGTAGGACAACTTCTATGAATTTATCCTCCAGACAGGTGGAAAAATGTGCATCCCGAAATATATATAAAGATCACAAGACTGGGTCATAATGGCCCCATGGTAGCAATAGCCCGAGGCTAAGGAACAGTTCTGTCCACTCAGTCTCAGCTCAGCAGCATTCTTTATTCACTGCTGATGACTTACTCCCTACGGGTACTTATGTGTGTGACACACATATATGCTTTTTCAAAGGGTAACCATCTCGACAACTATGGGAACACATTGAGATGAAGGAAAATACAGCCTATCAGAGGGGGCAAATAACTCTGCCACAGTTATTTCCTTTTGTGTTGTTGACTTGTTTGATTTTAATGAAGCAAGTAGTAAATAAATATATGGGGAAATACGCAGGAAGGATAAATCTATGAAGGATAAAAATAGAAACCTTTTCTCTTTGCCCCAAATTCTCCATCCCCACATTTTCTAACAATAACTATTATTAGTAGGTTTGTATATACCCTTCCAGTATATATTTCTAAGTGTGTGGTGTGTGTATAGGTGCATATGCACCCAAGCATGGTTTTCATAAATGGTATCAAAACATACACCTTGTTCCATGATTTATATTTTGACATAATATTGGAGCCTTTTCCATATGAGTACACATAAATCTGCCCCACAATTCTGATACCAGCACAATATTTAAAATGCAAATTACATCAATTTATTTAACCATTCCCTCATCGGTACATATTTAGACTGAAGAATAAAACACTGGAAACAGATCCAGTAATTAAAACTGTGTCAATAGGTATATTGACACATATATTTTTTAATTTACACACATTTCCCTCTCTCTCACTTGCCCTCTCACTAAAATGCAAAATTGCCCTGTGTTTGGTTTTATTGAAAATCCTTTCTATTAAAACAAACAAACAAACAAACAAACAATAATTTCCAGTTGCAGCAAACAATCTCATAGATAAACAAATAAAGGGATTTATTTGTTTCTGCTCTGTGTTTCAGGAATTCCAGATCCTTCTCTTTCCCAACCCTCCCCCATCTTCCTCCCATCATTCAGTTCTGTTTTTTCTCTTTATATCAGCCTCATTCTCTAAAAAACATTGATGAGAAAGGTTTTTCAGGCTTGCATTGTCTCCCTGTGGTGATCCACAAAGAAAGAGAAATCCTCTCTTACTAGTTTTCATATGTAAAATCCGGGAGGAATCTGATTGACTAATGCTGTAATCAAAAGGATGAATACTATTGTTGGTCATTCCACTGTAATGGATTGAATAGTGTCTTCCAAGAATTCATATCTTTCTGGAAATTCAGAATGTGGCTTTTTTTGGAAATAGGGTCATCATGGACATAATGAGTTAAGATATGGTCATATCAGAATAGGGTGGACCCTTAATCCAATATGCCTGGTGCCCTGAGAAGAGAAGGAGAGATACTGAGACAGACATACACAAAGAGAAAACCATGTGAAAACACGAGGAGGTCACCATATGCCAATGGAGGCAGACATTAGAGTGATGCATCTACAAACCATTATTTGCCAACAAACATGAGATACTAGGAGAAAGGCATGGAGTAGATTCTTGATGTGAGACCCCAAGAAAGACCGAATACTGAGACATTAATTTTGGACTTCTGTCTTCCTAAATTATGACAAAAAAACAAAACAAAACAAAACAAAAAAAACCCAAAAACAAAACCTCTCTTGTCTTAAGCTACCCAGTCTGTGGTACTTTGTTATGGCAATCCTTGGAAACTAACATACCCACCAAAACTGTGGGAATGGGAGAGGGACAGTTTTCCAAATAATGCAGATACTATTACAAAATTCCTAAGAAGAAATATTAAGCAAAGCAAAGCAAACAGATGAACACCACCAACAAAAACAAAATTAAAATGATCTGTTGGTACACCCTTGAGATATATGCAAAACATTTTTCAAACCCCATATAGCTATGTTTATTAATTTGATATTTTTACCCCATCTCCTTCCATAAAAAAATTTACATAAGAAGTAACAACATAATGAAATCACAAATGTATAAAGAAAAGCAAAGTCAAGTAATAATGGAAGGTAAAAGAGGTAGAATGATTTCAGTAGAACAGAGCACTTAAAGCTATGTTTCCTGGTATTTGTCAAATGGAATTTGAGTCCATGCAACTTTTATTATCCAATGAAAAAAGCATACCTGACTGTTTAGAAAAAAATGACCTTTATTCCTAGCCATAAGAAGAAATGTGTATTTCAGTAAATCAGAATTAAACTAGCCCTCAGGAAAATAAAAACTCAGTCTCTAATTAAATTCTAGAAGCAAGAGAAATTGAATCTGGAGGAAAGTAACATCTTCCAAAGCTTCAAAACACCACTTTAATTTCTCATACTTAATATTTGACACTCAAAACAAAAATTATCAGGTATACCAGGACTTGGAATCAAATGATCAAAATAAAATGAGCAAATAATAGAAAGACCCATTGGAGAACTAGTATTGCAGTTATGAATCAGAGATCCTAAAAGAAATGTGATTAATAAGTTTAAAGATGCAAATGAGAAGATGGTGAGTTTCAGGTAAGCACAAGAGCTGAACTTGGTGAAATTAAAAAACAGACAAATCAAGATAGTAATTATACCTTTGCAGAAAGAGAGTGGAGTCTAGGTGATGCTGCAAGGAGTGCATTAAAAGTATTGGTATTGTTTGATTTCCTGAACTGCTTGATGATTTCATGGATGTGTTTCCTTCCTGAAAATTAATAGAGTGGTACATTTTCTGTATATATGTTATACTTCAAATAGAATTTTTTTTATAAAATGCACCATACTGGTGGGTTTCTGAAATAAATACATATTCTAGTGTTGACTGAAAGGTGAGCCTATAGCTGCCTGTGATTTCTAGATGTGAATGCAATTTGGAAAGAAAGGCCCAATGTCTTACTGAAAGATAAATTCTGAATAGGTAGAAAAGGCAGAGATTATAGCCTAGTATTGTAAGTCAATTTTTGTTTATTGAAAGAATTAATGAATTGCCTATGTATTCCTTCTACTGAAAAATGTGGTTCAAATACTCTACTGAATAAGTAAACATTAACGTTCATGTTTTAGATCTCTTTTCGGTATCTAGTTCTTTTTTTAAAATTTATTTTTAAGATTTTTATTTATTTATTCATGAGAGACAGAGACGCACACACACACACACAGAGGCAGAGACACAGGCAGAGGGAGAAGTAGGCTCCGTGTAGGGAACCTGACCTGGGACTCGATCCCGGGTCTCCAGGATCAGGCCCTGGACCGAAGGTGGTGCTAAACCGCTGAGCCACCCGGGCTGACCAGTATCCAGTTCTTTTACACAAAGGGTCAGAACAAATTCTATAGTATTTAAATTGGGAGCAAAGAAGTAATCTTTCCGTATTAGGCCCTGTCTTTGATTTACTATGTATTACCTGAGAATTTTTATATTTTTCTTGCTTCCATCAAAATGCACTAGACATACTCCCTGGCTACACAGAGATCAGCTAATAAGAATATTCTAGTTAGGATCATGCAGATGATTTATTTATGGGCATGTTGGGCAGCGTTCTCAACATTCTACATCAATGCCCAAGCCAGTTAACACTAAACATGTGATTTAACAGATTTCCAACAATGAACAGGTTCTATTTCTCTGTTATTTTAAGGCAAGCTGGAACAACCTTTTATTCTGATTGAGGAATGTAAGTATTGACAGAAGGAAAGCCTAATGGCCTATTTGAGAACCACGGAGTTGAGTGAAATTTCCCTTTTCACCATTTTACATGAAGGACTCCCTTCAGGGATCGATATATGTTTCCAGTGTGGTTAAAGTGAATACTTGACTAACATTTTAAAGAAAAAAATCAACACTCTTTGTTACTGCACTTCAAAAAGAAATCACAAAGAAATCAGCTCAGAGAAAAATAAAGATTAGACAATTGTGGCGGGGTTGTATACTAGGAAAATGAGTCATTTATGCATACATATGTAATCATTCAACAGATATAGGGAGCCCCTGCTGTTTGTAAATTAAATTATATGGCTCCCTCAACTGCCTATAGTTTAATGGGTTGGGAGGTTACACACAGTGCTAAGCTAATAATAGTACAAAATGATTGCAGAGAAAAATATTAAAGGAAATGACAATGAAGTGTATGTATGTTTAAAAGTACTGATTGGATATTCACAGGGGTTGCTATGGAAAAGGAAATCACAAATTAAAAGAGGGCCTTGAAAGAGGGTAAAGAGTTGGATAGGAAGGGCAAGGGCCATTGATTGTTTTTTTCCTTTTCTTAGGTGAGGAGGCAATGTATGAAAACTCATGGGCATATGTCAAGTTTCGGGGAGGATGAGGGAACTCTGGCTGGAGCAGAGACATGAAAAGATAGGCATGGAATACAAAGCTGGAAAAAGTTTTGGGGAAAAGACATTTATTCAAGGCAGAGTAAGGTTTTTGGGTTTTAGAGAAGATGGCAAATTAAGGCAACTTGAATTAACAGTAAAATCATAAGGTTTGAGGTAAGAGAGACTTGGATTTTTAAGTCCAGCTCTCCTATACATATATGTGACTTTTTCCTCCTTATAAAAGAAGATGATCTTATCATGTAATTTTATTGTGAATCTTAACTATAATAATATGTATAAAGGTGTTGAGTCATATAAACCCTTATTACATTTTAAAACCTCAACCAACTCTTCTATTTTATGCTGTAAGTGGCTTATGCACTATATGGTACAAAATTGTTGAGATGGCTAATGGCTTGATAAAGACTGTATTTAAGGAAGATAATTCTGACAGCAATTTGGAAGTCTTGAAGAAAAAGAAAGTGGCTGGTAAAGCCATTTTATTGGGCTGGGGAATTTGAACCCCCTTATAGATGTACTACAATATAGATCCTCTGGGGAGGGATACATGGGCTTCTGATGACCAAAGCAGTTCATGACTCCCAAAAGATTAAAGCTGTTTCATGTACTATGGAAGATGCTAGACTATGAAGGAGTAAGAAGTAGAATATAATAATACAATGTAGTTATTGTATATGGAACTTAAAGGAGGAATTGAAAATAACACTGAAATCTTAATCTTGTGTTACCAAGAGCGTCATAATACCATTTCCAGAGAAAGGAGATTCAGTTTGGAAGGGAAAGTTATATATTTGGCTTTAAGCAGGTTATATGTCAGATATTTGCCAGAATTGTCAAGTAAAATCCTGACCGGAGGGAAGTTTGCCTAGATTTGGGGTGCAGGTCAGAGAGGGAGACAGAGATAATTTAAGGCTGAACCTGTCCGATGGTATTTCTGCTCTGAGGGCACGTGGCTACAGCCAGGGGCTGCATAAAGCCATGGATATAATGAGATAGCCCTTGGGAATATATTTCAAAATATGGAGAAAATGTTTAAAACTTTTGCAATTCCAAAAAAAAATTGTTATGTGCATTTGCAGTGAAGTGTTATGAAATAGAAAAAAAAAAACAGTTTTAAGGTAAGACACAGGATGGAATGAATCTGCATTAATTACTGCTGCTGCCAGGAGTAATTCAGAGAAAAAAAAAATGTGAGAAGACTGCCATAGAGGGAGGTTAATTTTCTCAGAGTGTGAAAATAAAGTAAAATGAACAGAGGAGCAGGGTCTACCCCAGAGTTGAAAGGTAGAAGGAAGAAAATCCAATTAGGGAGAACTTGTCAAAAAGGCAAGAAGATGTATCAGAAAAATAAAGTGTCAGAAACCTGGACAAAAGAGGATTTGAAGAATAGATTGTCAACAATGTCAAAGGCAGCAGGGAAGTCCCACAAAATGAGGGCCAATGGACACTAGAGTCCTCTTCCTAAACAAGTCTTTAAAATAGGTAATGTTGGGACACTTGGGTGGCTCAGTTGTTTAAGGGTCTGCCTTCGGCTCAGGTCACGATCCTGGGGTCCTGGGACCCAGCCCAGCTTTGTGCTCTCTGCTCAGTGGGGAGTCTGCTTCTTCCCCCTCCTTCTGCTGCTCCTCCTGCTTGTGCTGTCTCTTTCACTCTCTCTCTCTCAAATAAATAAATAAACAAAAAATTTTAAAATAAAATAAAATAGGTAATGTTACCATGTTAAAGTTGTATGTGCAGATGTTTAGATCATGTTCTAGAATAAAGTTTCATGAAGAAACTTTTCTACTTGTAGAAAGCCCTTCAAGAGATCAATAATCAATCATAAATCAATCATAAATGTGAATTCTTTGGGCAGATCACTTATTTTACATGCTTTTTACTCTATCACAGCAGCATGTGACTCAAATCCTAGAATCTGACAATCTTACCCAGTTCAGACCCGATTAGAAGTTGAATACTGTCGAGATTAGGATAATTTATAACCTCAAAATTTGGCACTTTCGGGATAATGATGGGACAAATCAGTTTTTGTTGTTGCTACAGAAATGGCTCAAATACCAAGAGCTCTATTATCCAGTCTCCTGCACTCAGTAAAATAAAAACAAACAATACACAAAAAGATGAGAAACAAACAAGCCAGATATCCTCTTATTATCATCGCTGTTTTTAGATTAGGAAAATAACACATATCACTCTCACTTTTCTAAGCTGCTAAAGCAGCTGTTAAAAGCACTACTGGAAGGAAATGCTCATAATATAGCCATTTTACCTAACTCTCATATCATTTCTCCAAAAGCAACAAAAGTATGAAAGTGTTTAGGGGGAGAGAGCAAGCACCAAACTGGAAGTCAGGTCTTGTTTCCATTGCTTTTCTCTCATGACTTGTACAAATATTCTTACTTCTATGCATCTCAGTTGGTCTACCAATCCCCTACCCCGCTGACTGCTCTGGGCCTCAGTGTGATCATTGATGATGGGCAAGCAACTGTATCTTTCTTTGTAAACATACTGTGAGGATTATGCTCGATAACATCTCAACAAGTGCTTAGCATACTGCAGGCATGGACTCAAAGTCCTTTCCATCGTCCCCTTCCACCTTAGAGATCTTTTGGAACAATCAAATGACAAAAGCCACTATGTAGTACTTTAGGCATTCACAGATGATAAAGACAGTTGGGGAAGGGGGAGAAAAAGAGAGAGAGAGATTAAAAGAGGCAGAAAGAAGATGTCTCTTATTAGGAGGTGATATTGAAAGACTACAGAGTAAAGGCCTATGCTGGAATAGAGCTTCATGGCAGATACTGAAGAGAGACAAAATATGGCCATTCTGCAGCTCCAGAAATGGATATTAGCATTGGGGGGGGACAAATTTCATGTTTTAAAGGGTCTCAAAATCTTTGAGATTGAGGCAGCCATAGTTGGGATATAAATAGCTTGTCTAAATCTGTCTTCTGTGAAAGTGATAAAAGGGTAATAGAAGTGATATTTAATTATTAAAGATATCAATAACTAAGATTTTCTAATAAGTAAGGCTTATGTTTCCCTCTAGATAAGATTCTAAGGGGACACTTACACAAAAGAGCACTTTTTTTTCCAAGCAAAAAAAAAATTACAGTGGATTTTAAATATTTTTGACTCTGATTCATGTACTTAAAGAGCATACGATGATATTTAGACACTTTTTGTACAAGGCATGCTCATCTTTACTATTCCAAAGGGCTTTCTCTACTTGCTAATGAGTCATGATCTGTACTTTCCAAACCAAACCAAACCAAACCACAGATTTTTTTTTTTAAGATTTTATTTATTTATTCATGAGAGACACAGAGAAAGAGGCAGAAACAGGCAGAGGGAGAAGCAGACTCCATGCAGGGAGCAGGATGTCGGACTCAATCCTGGGACTCCAGGATCACACCCTGAGTTGAAGGCAGATGCTTAACTGCTGAGCCATCCAAGTGTCCCCAAAAACACAGATTTTTAAGCAGTTTTTTTTTAATGTCTCAATACTAAGTACAATGGTATCAGAAATGAACATTAGTTTTAAAAAATTTTATTAGTAAATAGATATTTATTAACTGGGGTCTATTTTGGGTAGTACTTTGGTATCTATTCTATTCAAGTTATACTATTATATGTAAATCTCATTCTAGGCTGAGTTGCATTAATTAATGGATAGCATTTCCTGTAGTAACACATAGTCAACAACCAACAATCCAACCCACATCCAATCCATATTCAACATCCAACCAAGGTAGGTCATTTGTTATGAAAGGTGTCAGGTGAGAGAGTGATAGGTGTGTGCAAAAGATCATGTCCACTGAGGAAAAAAACAGAAACAAAAAACATATGTGCTTAAGGTTTATTATGCAAAAAGAAAGACTATCACATGAGGCTTCAATTTAGATTTCTCTCTAACTCCAGTGCTCTAGGCTAATTATTTGAATTAGTTTGTGGTAAATGAGAGAAATATATTTTAAATGACTTAAAATAGGGGGTGTTTTATTATCAATAATTCTTAAATGTTTTATAAATCTCTCCTTAGAGAATCTTTTAATCTAGTTCAGGGGTTCTGATACTGATAGGTGGAAAATGCAAACCACTAAAAACATTTAAGAAATTATATTAAATGCCAGTGAGTTGTATTCATATAAGGAAAATAGAGTTGTACCACCAAATGAAGGAATGTACTTTCTTGTGTGCTCATAAAGGAATTGGAATTGAGTTGAGTGACTCTTCAGGTCAGATTTTTCTGACTATCATTATTTTTCAACATTTCATGTATCAGATGATTTTCAGAGTCTACAGCCTGAATTTTGATTCAAGAAAATTGGTATGCTTTTTATGGGTTTATAAGAGTGGAAATATTTGCCCATTCTTTTCTATTTAACCAAACTTGTAGAGTAGATAGAGCAAAAAGAGATGTTGAATTTAAGAAAGGAGACAACTTGGAGTGCAGGATCAGAGCCCGTATCAAAATGGTGAAGTAGGTGGATATTGTCCTGGCAGTCACTTCCTTCCCTTTCTGTATCCTTAGTCCACCTCCTGCAGCAGTCCAAACCCACCATCCCCACCAGCACAAACTCTGAAGTAAAATAAACCATTGTTTAAATTCAAAGTTGATCGTTTATTATCTACTTGAACTAGAAAGAATGACAAATTCTTAAATTTGGATTAAAGGAGAATGTACAAAAGCAACATAAAGTTGCCAGAAGAAATACAGTGCACCGAATTAAATTTTAATTTCAAGTTAATGATGAAAAAGAATAATTTATTTCATATAAAAATGTCCCAACCGTTGCATGAGACATACCTACCCTAAACAATTATTTATTGTTTCTTTGAAATTCGAATTTAACTGAATGTACTATATTTAATCTGATAAATCAATTTGAATTTCAGATTAATGGTGAAAAACAATAATTTATTTTATATAAATACATCCCCAGTATTGCATGGTATATAATTACATCAAGCAATTATTCATCATTTATCTGAAATTCAGATTTAACTGGGTATCTTGTATTTTTATTTGCTAAATCTGGCATGATCTCTGGCATAACAGGAACTGTAAAATATATCCAGAAGCAGAAAGAGGAAAGACTTTTGTAGATAAATCTGGATTCAAATTCTGCTTCTATCAGAATTTTATTTTGCTCATAAGATCTCAGTCTGACTTTTCCAAGGCAGTATCATGGGCTCTGAATCTCTGCTTTTCTTCACCATCAGTATTACACTGCTCTCAACTGGTTCCTACTTTGGAAATAAATTTACATTATAACAGAAGACTCTAAGATCTCTCTCTACCTAAACTCTTAGAAAGGAAGAACTTTGTATCCTCACCTTTTGAGGAGCTTATTATTGACTCCATCTGTTGCCCTAGAAGAAGACATCTGGGGGAAGGCTCCTCTTCACAATATCTGTCTTTTCCTAAGGGTATGGGCATGGAACTGCAACAGTGACAGTGTTTTTCCATAGTATCTCCACTGTGCAAATCGTGATGAACTGTCATAATGATTTGTTTCTTAGATTTATTCTAAACAAAACTGTGCCTTTTTTCATGTCCCAGAAAAAGTAATCGAGGGAGTTCGAATCTCGTGAGTGTGTAACCCATTTCACATGACCACGGTAGCAGATGCAGATTTGGAAATTATCATCCAATTAGTCCTTCACCACTCTAGCATAATAGGGTGGTACACCATCCTATGGCAACTCCTCTAAGTGATCTTTTAGCTTGTGGAGCACAGGTGTTAATTGATCACTTAATATGGTGGTTTCGTATAGTAAATATTTATGTTTCCAGACTTCATGACCAAATTCTAGCTGTCGTTTCTTAGTAATTTACATATATATGCTTTATTGTTTAAACTTTTAACCATTCTACAAGATATTATTGTCTCCATCTTGCAGATGAGAAACCTAAAGCAGAGATAGGTCATATAACTTGTACAGGATTGCAGTTAGTAATTGATGGAGCCAGCATTTCAACTCAGGCAAATGGAAGTTAGAGTACATATTCTTTACTCCTAAGCAATATTACTGGGTACTATTGGAGTAATATATGGTAATAATGAAACTATTTCCTTGTGCAAGTATCACTTCTATGGAATAAAGTCATTATTTACAGAGAGTTGTATTTTTATTTGTAATGGGATCTAAGCCAGCGTATTTCATTTTGAGAGGCACTATTCATCACTTCAGGCTAAGAGTTAGCTGATGCCTCTGCCAAATGTCAGTGATTCAATTTATATTCCAACAGAGGTTTTATTCAGTCATTATTTTGGATTTGTTTTCAAAGCTGTACTTCTACTTGCAAGCTATCTAAGTTTCTGTTTATTTTGTTTTGTTTTACAAAGGGACCAACATAATGGATACTTCAATGTTAAAATTGTATTTAAGTCTAAATATAGAAACTTGGTTTGAAGGCTGAGATAAAACATCCAAGAAAAGCCTCCTTTATAGATTTAAACCCTCAGATTTTTACTTCAATTTGCAGAAAAAAAGTATTGAGCAAGAAGATTTAAATGATTTTTAACCATGTTTTTTAAAAAAAATACTATGATACTAAAAAAAGAAGAAGAAAGAAAAAATAAAAAGAGAGAGAGAGAGAGAGAGCGTGAAAACAATTGCTCTTTCTAATGTACATTATATGGCCAAGGGGGAACCTTCCCTAGCTTGACTGGAGGAAATTAGCTGTTGGTTTCAAAATCACTCTTTCCAGAGAAGTTGGGTGTGTGACTCAGATTTCCACACCAAGGTGGTCCTTGAGAGAAGACTTAGATATAGAAGAGGTTATGTTAAATTCTTTGGTATCACTTATTATTTCCTTCAGGTAAACCACATGTCAGAGAACCTCAATCTGAAAATGATACAGGTTACATGTACTTCTTCCTCTTCCTTTTCAAAAGGTCTGTCAGTTTTCATGTGTGCTCTTGATTGCTGTGTTTCTATAACTAAATGTACATATCAGAATAAAAAAGTCATTCCAATCTTTAGTTGAAAGATCTTTTATATCCATGTCCTGGACAGATGAAATGTGATACGATTCGAAACTAAGCATATACAAATTGGCACACAGATTTCCACACTTTTCAAATGCTTTGAATAATACAAAAGACAATACAAACAAGGAAGAAAAATAAGAGGACAAGAAATAGCATTATTTGAGCACCCAGTGTACTCCTCACACCATAATAGGTCTTTTGTGCACAGTATTAAATTTAGTCCTACATCATTTTATTGATGAGGCACCTGAAGAGTGGATATATGAAAATAACTTTTTCTAAATTATGATTGTGATATAAATATAGGTACCAGGATTCTAAGTTAAAATAAAAACTTGGAATCCGTGATATTTCAATTATCCCACTCTTAGGAATTTAGGCATAATGTTTAGGGCTAAAAACTCTGAAAGTAGCTAATGGTATGGAGACCCCTCTAAGCCTCTAGAAAATTAAAATTAAAAAATCTTAATTTCTTAAAATATTTTCAAAGTTAATGTTCAAAGTTAATGTTCTAATAGTGGTTTGGCTTCCATAAAAGATACCTAATTGGGAAAGTACATCATTAACCATTGATACATGAGACTCCTGAATTATTTCACACATATTTAGGGTCAAGTGTTAAGCATTTTGTTTCAAATATAAGATATATGCTTGAAAATTAGTTTGGCTGACCCTGAAACTTAGGAATTCTATTACTCTCAGAGCTTTTTGGATTATAACCTATTTGGCATTATGCCATGCTTCATAATTGTGTTTGCTTTCTTCATAAGAACCACAGTTTCCTATTAGACAGGAAGTGATAGATTACTGTAATCCATGTAGTGGTTGCTTGTCAGTAGGACATTTTTTCATTAACATTTACTGCAATACATAAGGCTTAAGTATACCCTAATTGTGGGATTTCTTTTTAATGTTTCATATGTAAGGGAATAGAGCCAATTGATTCATTAATTCATTCAATTAATATTTACTTTACTGGGTGCTTTATTGAGAGCTAAACTTGCACAAGGCACTAAAGATACAAGTAGATACAAGTGAATAGGCAAAGTCTAATGGGGGAGATACTAATCAAATAATTAGCAGTCATTGTAAAATTCCAATTGTGATAACTACTAAGATATACAGTGCTCTGAGACAGAGTGGTAGGGAAATTAACCTATGCAGACAGGTTGGGAAAGACATCCCTAGAGGAGTGATGATTAATCTGAAATCCGAAGGATGAATAGGGGTAAATTAAGAGTGGAAGGAGATACGAGGGTTTTATTCTTTGAATCCCAGTTGGGGATAGTGATGGTGGTGTGGGAGTAAGCCAAGGAGCAGAGTGGACTGGAGATAAGTAAGCAAGATGAGACAGGTCAGGATAATTGTGAAAGACGGGGTGGGAGATGAAAGGATTTCAAGGCTGAAATGGAAGGGGATTCAAGAAGGAGTGACAAAATCGGTTTTGTGTTGAAAATGATTGCATATGTATCTCTCTAGATGTAGTAGGAAAATCCACGAGAAGGGATAAGGATGGATGTCAGTAGCCCACTCAAGAAGTGTTTGCAGCAGTCAAGTCTAGGAGCATTCATAGCCTGACCAGGATGGTAGTGTGGATGGAAGTGTAGATAGACCAGATATGGGAGGTGTCTGTATTGTCTAGAAACAGACATTGGTGATGAGTTAGATAGAGGGATAGGAGACAAAGAAGAGGACTTGCTTAGGGTGACTCAGGCTTCTCACATTATAAACCTTATTTATTCTTCTCAGATGAAGGCACTGCTTCTTAAATGCTTCCAGAAAAACAGCTTAACCTAAGAAAATGAGTAAATTGCATTATTAAAAAAATAAAGATTGTAGATGACAGATATAATGGAACCTGTTCAGAGCTCTCAAAACTATGCAATTTTGGCATCTTAGTTAGGAAGCAAACTACAAATTCCTTACACTAGGTTGTCTGAATTGTTATGAGGGGAAGTGTCCTCAGCTCCACATAACTGTTTCCCTATATGTTTCTCCTCTCTGGATTTTTTTGCATAAAAACAACAAAATCACAATACTATTCTCTAGCATTTTTACTTCTATAGGCTTTTCTTCCTTTTCATTAGTAAAGGCACTTATTCAAAGCAGAATAAATCTTGTCATTGAGAACCCTATTATATGAGCAGTCACCACCTAGGTGTGGTGGGGGCAGAGGTACTTAAGGTCTTTCCTTCTTTTATCCTGAATAGTTAAAAGAAAATTCATAGTTTCCATGTTTTAGCACTTTTTTTCATTGGGAAATTCATTTAGTGAAGAAATATATTTTTACATCAGATTTTTAGAGAATAATAAGAGAGCACAGGTAATTTATTCCAAACCTAGCTTAACATGATCTAAACCCTTAAAGATAATGTCAGGAAAGAAAATTATTAGTGGCCATCTCATTCATGAACACAGATGCTTCCACTGAGTTTAAGACTCCTGGATGGTGTTTCATCCCATGTCTGGATGTGTCTCACTGAATTATCCTGACCCTCCTACTATGAACTAGATAGGTAAATAAATCCAGAAATAAGTATTAAGAGTAGATAAATAAAGTAGTAGTAGTAGCAGATACTAGTAGATAAATCCAGAAATAAGAATTAATAATACTTTAGCTAGAGAAACACTACTGGGAACTCTCAAATAGTCATAAGGCACAGTACAAAATAACATTAATATATATTTGTTTAGGCTAATTCAGGAATATCTAACTGTAGTTAGGCAATGCTGTAAATATTTTAAGTTATTCTGCTTTCCAGAAAGAAAACAGAGGTTTAAGAATGGTGGGTATTTAGGTCACAAGCAGAAGGATAAGATAAAATCAATACTTTTCCAAAAGATGAGAAGAAAAAAAAAAAAACAACTGACAGGTGGTAAAGACAAAATTTGGGTTTTTGTGAAGGTTTCCTGTTAGAAGTCATGTTTGAAATGTTGAAATTTGCAAATGTAATCATATCTATATTTCTTTGTAACATATCCAAATGTATCCAGCTTCTAAGCGATTGTAAATAATTCAATAAAGAAAAGCACACCTTCTACCTCAGAATGGTATGATCAGTGAGATAAGAGAAGAAAATAGAATTCAGAGAGTAACATGGAAGAGAAATTTTTTTTTGCTTGTAAGAAAATGTTGGTGGCTGCCAAGGGTCCCATTTCCAGAGATCACAGGTTTGATTATTTAGGGAAGGGGCCAGAAACCAGTATATTTAAAGTTCCCTAGTGATTCTGACATGTAGTCTAGCTTGAGAATCACTTATCCCAGAAATAGTTACTCTAAATATAAACAATGTGTACAATGAATGAAACATGCCCTATATACCTATCAGTCTATTGCTAAAGCTTCCTGGATGTAGTGGGGTTATACAGATTCTTTATTCTAATGAAAATGGCTAGTAGGTTTGAAAATGCATTTGACGAAAAAGTTTTTGTTTTTAATTTCTGTTATTATAATAACCTTAAAAAGAAACCTATGGATTTGGCATTAGTGTTATCTGTATTTTAGAGAAAACAGACAAAGTATAGAGGATAGAGATAAAGTTAAAAAAAAAAAAAAGGCTTATCTAGTTTCCAGAACCATACACTATACACCCATTGAAGGCATTGGGTTTGGGATTCAAGCCCCGTCTATCTCTCCGATGCTGATGGATAGGCTTGTAGGCTTTCCTGTAAAGTTGTGCTGCCTGCAAGATGAAAATGAAAATGAAAATTGGAAGGATTGTGGATCCTAATATATTTGTATAGTGTTTTGCATTTCAGAGCCATGTTTCTTTGTAATTGTCAAGGGAGAGAGGACAAATGCAATTTGCTTCTATAAGTTAAGGGAGAGTCTTCAAAGAAGAAAGGCACAATCATGAGGAACTTCAAGAAGAGCTGGATTTGAATGCTTTTCCCATGTGGATTCTCTCATTCAACATCTAAACCCATCAACTAAGATAAGAGGCACATAAAATATCTGATATTCCTGACTGTGAACTAAAATCTGGACTTGGACTTGGCTATCTGAAACATTCAGTTGCCATCTAGCTTGTAATTTGAATCCTGTCTGTTGAAACTAGACCTCAAGTCCCTTATTCTTATAAAAAGAGTCAAAGATTAAAAAAAAAAGTCAAAGATTGAGACTAATTAGTTTATACCACATCTAAACTTTCAAAATTGCTGCTTATATGTTACACCAACATTAATTGTTGTACTAAAGCACCCAGTATGATGCCCTGCCCATGCAGACATAAATATAAATATTAATAATATCAATAATATTAATAATATTCATAAATATTACTTGAGGGTCTGATGATTTTGTATGGTTGAAAAACATAGCACAAAAGAGTAGCCTTTATTACCTGGAATTTAGGGGAATATAAGATTTTTGCAAATAACAGACAGATCTTACTCTCCTTGAGTAGTTTAACTTTCATAGAGCATGGTTTACTTTCCTTTTTAACCTTTTTAAAACCATGCAGAATCTAAAGATAGGCTAAAATTACAGTAATATTATTATATTCTGAGTAGAATGAAGCAATAAGAATACTCATAAAATTGCATTTGCTAAAACTTATTGAGGACACAGTATGCCGTAATATGTAATCGATCTAATTACATGGATTCTCTTAAAGGCCCCAACTACTCACGAGGAAGGTACTACTATCACTTACAAATTTCCAGCAAAGAAATAGAAGCTTGAGGGACATATCTAGGGTCATCCTTCTAGTTAGATGGCAGGGCTGGAATTCAAACTCAGGGCTTATTTGAACCTGTGGTCTCAGGGGGCCTGAGTTTAGGGGAGTTAGTTTTAAATACATCAGCCCAGGACATTTCCAATATTCTCTCTTCAAGGTTATGTAACAGCCTGTGGCTTCTATGGACTATTTGGAAATAAATGTGAATACACGTGTTTTCTTATGTCTATTCTTTGGTTAATTAGAGATTTTGGTAGTTGTTATCTGCTTATACAGAAGGAAGAGATACACAATTATGTAACACAAGAGTGGTTTGAAATAATTCCAGGTTTTTCCTACCCACTGACCATGCAGAATCCAAATCCTTAACATGCATAATAGAGCCACACTTCATTCTACTTTATAATTTCTCCTAAAATGCTCACAAATAAATGATTAGTTCATTCAAAATGACTTGTGATAGAAGTAGGAACTGATGTTTAAGTCTTACAACCAAGCCAGATCTGTGTAAGAGGCTATACGGCCTTATTGTCTGTCTTATTTTGATTGTATCAGCAAGTGGGAATCAATAGGTCAAAGAAGACGTGTGAATTAGCGTTTACTTGTACACATGCTTTCTGGCTGACGGTAGTAACCTTGTGATTATTAGAAAAGATACTGTCATTAAGTAAGTGGTAATAGTACCTAAATGTTTTGAATGCTCACTAAGTACTGAGCTCTAGTTTACATGCTCCACATGGATAATCTCATAACAACCCTATGGAAGGGACATGTACTGAGCCCATTTCACAGATGAGGTGATGTAACTTGCCCGGCAGTGCACAACTTGCAAGTGGCAGAGCCATGCGGGCATTCTTCAGAGCTTACACTGAACCTCTAAATGCTCTTAGCAGGAAGTTCTGTTATTATTGGAAGTCAAATGACTACATCATACTCAATTTAAACTATATAAGTTAGTTTTTCTAGAACCAGAAAGTCCCAGGTTCTACTTTTCATGCATCCATTTATCCATCGGTGTTCTTAAGCCTGTTAATGACCTCATGGGTTAACTGAAGATAGCAGCAATACCTCCCTCATGCTCGTATGTTAGTGTGACATTTAAGAAACTAATTTATAAAAAGCACTTTAGCATAGTTACTGGAAAATAGTTAAGTACTTAGATGTTTATTATTATTATTATTTCTAAATTTATCTGACTTATCTTTCCCTGAGTTGATTCAAGCTCTGAAAATATACAACAAATGCATTAGGCAGGTTTGACTGTGCTCTTTAACTCCTGACCTAGCAGCTTGATGTTATTCACCAATTTATTACAACTTGGCATTTGTAGAGCTCCCTTCCCACAAAGATAATTGATCTCACACAGATCATCAGCCTGCTATTGAACTGGCACAGAGTTAGAAAACCCACAAGTTTCACATGAGGTAACAGGCAGGCAGAAAAGTCTTGCCCTAGGACATACTTGAATTCAAGAAAGGCTGAGGATTAGCACCAGGCATGTTACCTAACCAGAGGAACCACTTATCTTTTCTGGAAATCCTTAACAACTTAAGAACTCAAGGAAGCAAAGACTCAATGACTCCAGGAAGAAAGAAAAGGTTATGAGGAAGAAAATATGACCAGTTTTTGAGCCTGACACAGATTCTCGTTTGGTGTTGGATATTGTCCAACCACATTAAAGTTCTTTACACTAGACTTGCTCAGTTGTGTTGGCAAACTGTGCCTCGAACAAGGCCTCAAATAAACTGTGCTCAGTGGAGAGGACAAAAACAGTAAGATTGCTGTAACTGGCTGGGTTTCATTAACCCAAAGGCTCTAAGAAAAAAAAAAAAAAGGATTTTCATGATTTGCGTGACGATATAACAAATAAATTTTAGAAGAGGGTATTGTATGGTTTACTGACTTTTTTTTTTTACACCAAGTTCATGTAAACTGACAGCTGCATTTATATAAAAATAAATCCATATATGTGTTTTTGGTACAGAGCCCTCATTGCAATATGTTTTATTTGGTTACTATAAGTATCATCACGTTGGATCTGGGCTCTTTCCCGCCTCCCTCATTACCACCCTCCCCGCTACACACATTAAAAACACTCTTTCATATAACTTCATTGGGAACTAAAAAGAGAATAATTTCGGTTTCATGAGTTAACTGAAATAGGTGAAGTGGGAAAATTTTTTTTTAAATGTAATTCAAAAGTATATACACACCCACATAAATAGTCTTTGATTTGTTCTGGAGAAAGCTAAAAAGTAGGAGGCCATCAAATATATAAACTTGATGGTTTTATTTCACCTAAAAAGGAAAAAAAAAAGACTAAAAGCCATTTGCAGTAATCATGGAATTCACTGAGGATAGGACCTGGGGATACACAGTTGCTGCATGATTCCAAATCACATTTTCTAGTTCAACTCCGTGCCTCTTTGATCTTTCAAGGTAGAGTGCTCTTTCCAAAGGGCATGGGATAAGTGAATTTTTAGTAAAGATGTTCCAGTAAAATTATAAATCAGAGTGCTTGGGACTGAATGTTTGTGTCCCTTCAAAATTTGTATATTGAAACCCCATTAATCCCCAAAATGATATTATTTGAAGATGGGGCCTTTGGGAGATAATTAGGATATGATTAAGTCATGTAGCTGGGGGTCCTCATTATGGGATTAGTGACATTTTAAAAAGAGTAAGAGACAGGAAAGCTCTCTCTCTGTGTCTCTCCAAGTACATGTGAGAACATAATGAGAGGATGGGATGGCCATCTGCAAACTGAGAGTATCACCAGACATCCAATCTGCCAGCAGCTTGATCTTAGACCTTCCAGCCTCCAAAACTGTGACAAATAAATGTCTGTTGTTTAAGTCCCCTGGTCTATAGTATTTTGCAGCATAAGCAGGAAGTTAGGTCTATTTCAGGCAACATAGTAACCCAGCTAAAGTTCACCTTGCTGGGTGTTCATCTACCTCTGTCAGGACAGCTTTTCCCTTCTGATACTCCTCCTGCTCGTCTACCTTTCTTAATTCACGTCAAAGGGTTAGCTGGGTGTTGAAGGGTTAGGGAGGACAAACTGGAGGGCTTTGCTGTTCAACGATTTCTTCAAATTTAGAAAATAAGAGGATTTTCAGAGGGAAGGGGTGCAGTCAGTAGAACATGAGACTATGTGGTTCAGTTGTCAGTAATTTAGGTTTTGAAAAAAGTAATATTTAAATTCCAGCTTTGAAAATAAATAAATAAATAAATAAATAAATAAATAAATAATACATACATAAATTCCAGCTTTGACACCTCCAAGTTTTCAGCCTATGGGCGAATCACTTTTAACTTCTTCTGTGCCTAGTTTCTCATCTAAAAAAGAGCAACCGTAGCCACTTCATGTTGTGGATTAAGTGAGAATACTGGGAAGCACTGAGCATATGGTCTAGCTCATGAAAAGAATAGTCAGAATGACGGGTATTTTGCAGAAGGGATATCTGACTTCTATTCCTTTAAATAGTAACATCTATGACCAGAAACACAACTTGCTGGTCGGAGAGCTCACCGTACTAGTTGCAGATTATCAGAAGTTGATGAAACCTCAGAGATCATCCACTTTAAGCCACGTGGGAAAGGAGACTCAGCAGGATGAATCAGTTTGCTTTGGTCATAGAATAGGTAAGAGACTGAGGCAGGCCTCACCAGGGGCTTTTTTTGGCAGTTCTCACTTGCATTTCACTGAGAATTCCTGAGTCTCTAGGGGACCAACAATGAGAACTTTCATTTTGAAGCGGAGTATACATGATAATTAAATATGTGTATTTTGCATGTGATATAACGTAAACTCTCAAATTCTCCATTTCATGTAATCATTTATTTATATAGTGTTCATGGATCAACATTTTCATTAACAGCAAAATGTTATCCTTCTTGGTGAATAAGTTTATGAATAATTACCTGCCTTTTCTAAGTCTGAAATCTGTTTAAGAGCTAAAATGAGATCCAGTTCAATAGACACACACACACACACACACACACTCACATACACATGTGATATAGCACGCAGATATCTTAATGCTAAAACACATGTCAAATTATAGTTTTTGCTGAAGTTCAGGAAAGAGATGAATATATGTTTTTGTCCTTACTGTTGTTTTTAAACATTCTGAATTGTAAAGCCCAAACAAAAGACATCTGTTGAGTGAATCCAACTTTTAGAAATGGTGTTGGCAAATGTTTTTGTTTGTTTGTTTTTGTTTTGTTTTGTTTTATGAAGGAACAGATATGAGTATTGTAGGTTTTCCAGTCCAAAAGACTATTTCAAGGATATTGTGTAAGTACTTTATAACAAGAAAGAAAACTAATTTTCACAATTTTATTGGCAAAATTCAAATATAGTAATAATAATAAGGGAATGATCTTTCTGGAATACGGGTCCATTACTGAGAAAATTGAATTCTTTTATGAGGGGATAACATTTTGTGTAATTGAGGTTCAAATTATTGTGGCTTATCACCAAACTGATTGCAAATACTCGTCTTTAACAACCATTTTCATCTTACAGGCCCTACAAAAACACCCTAGAGAAGAAGAATAAAGCAGTAAAACAAAGTTAGTCTACTAACGGAAATGAATGTTTTAGAGAAGATTGATAATTGACCATGAGGATGGGGAGGTGGGAAACAAAACAGAAAATGAAAAAAAGAGTAGGGATCAAAAAGGACACAGAAAGAACATGTAATGCTATATCTCCAAGAAATGATTTCATGTAGGAAATTCAAGAACTAAATTGCACTAGGTCTCAGATTAAAACACATTTTCTGAATCTTGCTTTCTATTATAATGCTTTTAGACTATATATTCATTATCACATCTAAATCTTTTCTTCAATCCAGGATTTAAAAGACCCCTAAAGCAAATAACACAATAAAGCTCCTGGAGGTGATTGTTTCAGAGTCAAGCTGGAAAAAGCATGTTGTCTAAGTTTAATATTATGGGACAAGTAGTTTATCAGAAAATATTACTATTTCTGAACTTCACGTGGAAACTTGCGCATAAAAGGGATCAAAATATGCCAGCCTAACATGCAAATTTATCATAAGGTTTATTCTGAGTTGAAGGCAACTGAGAAAAAACAGACACAGGAGCAGCTCCCTCTCCTCTCCCATCTGCCTAAAATCAGGGCATAAATTTCCCTTGTAAAGATGTCTTCGCCCTCATTACCAACTGTACGACAAAGAGAACGGTCCTTGTCACCACAAATGAAGGTATCAAGAGGCATCTGCATAAACAGACTGCACTGAATAACTCTTATCTACCCCTATATTTACCTCCTTACAATTTACTCCCCCCAAAAGCCCTAGGGGAGGAGTAAATGTTTTCCTTTGTCCTGTCACTTTGCCACAATCTGTTTTCCTTTGTTAAAATGTTATAAAACCCTTGAATCTGACCTTCCTTCCGTGGGCTTTCATTTGTTTTCTGTGGAGCCCCTCATTGTCCTCATGCAATTAAAAAGTGCATTTCTTTTCCCCTGGTTATAGGTCTTTCATCATAATTTGCAAACTTCAATTACAGAAACTAAGAGTTTTTCCACCCCTACATGTGCTTCTCAGTAATACAGAAAATATAACAGAATCAAAGATAATGCCTAGGAAAAACCACTTTCACTTTTGGAATGTGAGGGCTTGGGCCTGGGACAAAACGCAGGCCAAGTCTTTAAGAGATGACCACGGAACACCTCCATTTTGTCAAATATTAAAACTTCTAGTCTCTTGGTTGTCTGCACTCTCCTTTCCTAGAGTTATTTTCCATCTTCTGTTATTTATTGATTTGAATGACTTAAAATTTTTGTGACTCCCCAGACTAAAATTTTAAGTAAATTTTTTCCAACTAAATTCTCATTAAGACAGTGTGATTCCCAAACATATACACATCATGCTTTTCGCTTTTAAAAATGTATTGTGATGTAGTGGGTAAGACTGGGATCTTTTTCCAAGTATAGCTGGGTTTTGAATCACTAGCTTGTTGAGTGTCTTTTAACAAGTTTTCAATCTCTTATTGACTTAAAAAAAAATCTAATGTAAGGTTTTAACTCCTAAGATTATTTTTTTAGGATTTAAAAAGAATATTTTATTTATTCATGAGAGACACACAGAGAGAGGCATAGACACAGGCAGAGGGAGAAGCAGGCTCCCTGTGGGGAGCCCAACGTGGGACTGGATCTCAGCATCCCAGGATCACTCACTGAACCAAAGGCAGATGCTCAACCACTGCGCAACCCAGACATCCCTACTTCTAGGATTATTGTAACCAAATAAGATAATGTGTGTAATATATGATAAATGATAGATGATATCAGGCAATTTCAAAGATGAGAAAAACATAAACTTTCATCTTCTAAAATGTACTATGGTTTTATATAAATTATAATATTTTAAAATAGGGATATTAAAAAATCAAATATTAAAAATTAGACTCATGATAGAGGACCACAGCAGTCATTTGCCTGAGAATATCCTAATTATTAATTTAATTTTCCAGCAAATCTGCTATGTAGAAAATGCTGACAAATCCAAGAGCTTCTACTTCAACTGGGCTATTCCTTCCTGAAGGGAAAATTAAAAATCTCAGATGGCATGTGTTGCGACAAATACCCACCATTTGCTTCAACGTGGATGGAACTGGAGGGTATTATGCTGAGTGAAATAAGTCAATCGGAGAAGGACAAACAGTGTATGTTCTCATTCATTTGGGGAATATGAATAATAGTGAAAGGGAATATAAAGGAAGGGAAAAGAAATGTTGGGAAATATCAGGAAGGGAGACAGAACATAAAGACTCCTAACTCGGGGAAACGAACTAGGGGTGGTGGAAGGGGAGGAGGGCGGGTGTTGGAGGGGAATGGGTGACGGGCACTGAGGTGGACACTTGACAGGATGAGCACTGGGTGTTTTTCTGTATGTTGGTAAATTAAACACCAATAAAAGTTAATTAAAAAAAAAAAAAAAAAAAAAAAAAAAAAAGCAAAAGCCATAAATTCAAATTTATTCTCACTAATTCTCCTATATAATTACACAAGATAGCAATATAACTATAAGAAGAATAAAACTGTAGCCATCACACTTCCTCATTTTAAACTATTTTACAAAGTGATAGTAATCAAAACAGTATGTATTTGGGATAAAAAGACATGTAGATCAATAGAATAGAATAGAGAGCTTAAAAATCAAACCTGCATATGGCCAACTAATTATGACAAAGGAGCAAAGAACATGCGATCAGGAAAGGACACTCTCTTCAGTAAATAGTGTTGGAAGAACTGCACAGCCACAAGCAGAAGAATGAAATGGGACCCTAATCTTATACTACATACAAAAAAGGCCAACAGACACATGAAAAGATGTTCAACATCACTAACCATCAAGGAAATGCAAATCAAAACCACCATGAGATATTGTCTGACATCTGTAAGAATGGTTGTCTTCGAAAAGACAAAAGATAATAAGTGATGACAAGATTGTGGTGAAGAGAGAATCCTTATGCGCTGTGTGTGGCAGTATATTGGTGCAGCCACTTGGAAAACAGTATGTGGTGGATCCTTAAAAAATTGAAAATAGAACTACCAGATGATCCAGCAATTCCGCTTCTGGGTATATACCTGAAGGAAACAAAATCACTATCTCCAACACATATCTGCACTCCCTTGTTCATTGCAGCATTATTTTCCAAGACATGGAAACAACTTAAGAGTCCATGGATGGATGAATGGATAAAGAAAATATGGTATTTACATACAATGGAATGCTATTTGGCCATAAAAGAGAAGGAAATCCTATTATTTGCAACAGTGTGGATGGACCTTGAGGACGTCATGTTAAGTGAAATAAATCAGACATTTCATCTTGACTATAGTGGAATCTAAAACAAAGAAACTCATAGAAACAGAACAGATTGGTGGTTGCCAGAGGCAGGGGATAGGATATGAGGGGAAATGATTGTAAACAGTCAAAAGGTACAAGTTATAAGGTACATTTATAAGATAAGTAAGTTCTGGGGATGTAGTGTACAGCATAGTTGACTATAGTATTGTATACTTGAAAGTTGGTAAGAGAGTAGACCTTTGAAATTCTCATAATGCACAAAAAATTATAACTATGTCCAATAGATAATGGTCTAAACTTGTGGTAATCATTTCCTATTATATACATATATCAAATCATTACACTATGCATTTTTAACTAACACTATATTATATGTTAATTATATAACTAGAAAAAGATACAATTAGTGAAGAAGGAAGCACAATTATTCACGTGCTCTTTCTTAACAAACTACCCTTCTTACTTGTTATGTGAGTGCTGGTTTAAAAGGTGAGGGGGAAATTTTTTTTTAAAAAATAAATAAAAGGTGAGGGGGTAGTAAGAAAAAAATAAATATAAGAAATTCCAGAGTGAATTTGAGTATGTAATTCAGGTTTCCATTTTCATCTCACAGCCGGGATTGACCTTGCATGATTTGTGTTGCTAGATGGTTACTTCATACACTTAAAATAATACCAACCACTTCCTAATATTTCCCGAAGTTTTGTGATATTTCCCGTTGCAAGTCAGAAATATATACATCCTGGGCAGCCCCGGTGGCGCCCTGCAGTCTGGGGTGTGATCCTGGAGACCCAGGATCGAGTCCCGCATCGGGCGTCCTGCATGGGGCCTGCTTCTCCCTCTGCCTGAGTTTCTGCCTCTCTCTCGCTCTCTCTGAATGAATAAATAAATATATCTTAAAAAAAAAAAAAAAAAAAAAGGGATCCCTGGGTGGCGCAGCGGTTTGGCGCCTGCCTTTGGCCCATGGCGCGATCCTGGAGACCTGGGATCGAATCCCACATCAGGCTCCCGGTGCATGGAGCCTGCTTCTCCCTCCGCCTGTGTCTCTGCCTCTCTCTCTCTGTGACTATCATAAATAAATAAAAAATTAAAAAAAAAAAAAAGAAATATATACATCCTGAGGATTACATTCCAAAAGATAGGACTTTGTTTTCTTCCTTTCAACCAGCCATTTTCTGCACTTAGGAAAAAAAAAAAAAATCTTTGCCTTGCTAATTACCAAGCTTCTTCCAATTCATTTACCAGTTCTCATTACTTATTATTTCTTTGTTGTTCTTTTTTTTTCTTTGTTGTTTTTATTTCAATAATGCAATTGAACAAAGTTCTATTTCCTCCAAGCACTGTTAAAATATTTCCCAGTTACTCACGTTTTCTCGGTAAATTGTTGAATTCACTTAGGTGGAGTGATATTTTATGAGCTCCATTAAATCTAAAAGAAAGAGATCCTTGCCCTAACTATCTAGCAGTGTGAGCAAGGGTTGGTGAACTTTAGAAGGAAGTTTATTCTGTTATGACAAATGTAGGTACACAAGATCCTGTGAAATATGCATTTGAAGTTGTGGTGAGCCCTGGGTAGTGATCAAGAACTAAACGTTTTTCAGACTTATACCAAAGGATTTTTAAAGGCAGAACTATTTGTAATTTTAGCTTCAAATATATTTATTTTTTCTGCATGTTTCCCTGAAAATAATTTGAAGTACTTAGGATACTATGGGAGGTAAAATAGAGAGGAAAGTTTTCATCCTTCTTAGTAACAAGACTCTGCAGTTCTAAAATATTAGAGCACTCACTACTCTGTGCTTGTGCTCACATTGGCCCCTCTACCCAGAAGGCTTCATCTGACTTCTTAACATTGCTTGAATAGAGCAAGTGCAAGACTAATCAGGTGAAATTCTGGAAAGCTTTCTCTGGCTTCTCCTTCCATCCCCGACCCTTGTCTTTGTTTCTGTCCTTCGTGTCTATCTTAATTTCTGCAGGTATCTGTGTAATAGTATAATAATTGTTTCATGTGGGCCCACAGAATCAGACAGTTCTTTCCTTAACAGACAGTTAAGTGCTCTCTATGTGTAAGTTGTCAGCAGAACTTGGATATTCTAACAATATTAACTATATGTTTCCAGAGGAACAAAAGGCTACTGTCCTCTCTGAATGGGACCACTACTCGGAGTTGTCATCCAATAGTTGGAATTAAATAATTGTGTGGGGGCATCAAACTTTTTTTGCCCAATCACCTCATGCTTTCATGCTTATACGATGGTTTGTTGAAGTCAGAGAAGTGTCCATGACACGGTTTTTCACTATTGTGCAAAATGTTAAGTGACCCATGTGAATATCAAACCAGCAACTTCTGATGCATTACCATGGGGAGTTAATCAATGGATTCAACTAGCACAGATATTTTCATGTATTAATCTAGCAATCCAAAACCCTCAGTTTCATTTAGATGGATCTATCTTCCATTTTCTTTTTCTTCTGCCTATTATCCTCATCAAATTATTTACATGAAAATATGGTTTATATCCTTGGGATCTTAGCTTTGCTCCTGACGGAATTTCTCCCCTGTCAAGCAGTAATGTTCTCTTAGTGAGTTGATATGATGTCAAGGATGTTGTCTAAAATGATTGAAATTCTATGAATTTGGAAATGCTGATTTAAGACAATGCTCTGGAGAATTCAAAAGGCCGGATTAATAACTAGTAAAGTCATTTTATCATCAACAAAAATTCGTTGCATTTTTTTCCACCTTGTGCTATTTTAGACTAAAGTAGCAGCCGTGAAAGTTTAACGATACAATACTAACAGATGGAAGAATTTATGAGTGCAAAAAATGCTTTATAATCACCCAGATTTTAAAAAAAGAAACCATGGGTGAGATACCCCCAAAATAAATACAGCATTGCTTAGGCATGATTTTAAAAATTCCACAGACTTTTTTTTTTTTTTTTTTGTGCTACAGAGGCTGAGCTTAGCAAAATGATTGTGGTATGAGTTACATTCTGTTATCATAATTTTACTCAGTTCTTTTCATGAGGAAAAATGGGGACTACTAAAAGTCGACTCCAGTGACTAATGTGCATGCTTCCGCTGAATTACCACACTTACGCACATTTTATTAGGGGCACTTATTCCCCAACTATTGTAACATGAAAGGTAAAAATTTAGCAGAAAGAAAACAGGAAAAGAAATGATGTTTTATTTTACTTATCCCGCTGGAACAGAGAGCAATTTAAATGTACGAATGTAAAGCATTGCTTCAGAGCCAGCTATTGGTAATTGTTCCTTGTCTTTAAATAACGAACTATTTAAAGTGCAGCAGTCATGCACTCACTGGGCCAATTTGTATTGCAAGATATTATAAATACATTAGTCTCCTAGAGAGGAAAATTCACTCTCTCTATTTCTTGAGGTGCTAATGGAGAGAGAAAAAGGTTAAACTGACAATAGCCCAAGGTGACAGGGCAGTTACCTCCCACAGTGGCTCTAATGGATTGAGATTCAAGGTAGTAAGTATGTAAAGAGGGTGGGAAACCTGCTAGTAGAAACATACAGACACCACACATCTACAACCTTCATCACAAGTGCAGACCCAGGAGCAGGCAAGAACCTAAGAAATCAGTCTGAAAAACACGAAAATTCACTTTGACATAGGGCCTCCAGAAGCCCTTTGGTGGGGCTTGGGGACAAGATAACAGATATCCCCAATATCCCCAGATATCCCCAATATGAAGAAAGAAAGTGGACAGTTATGGGATAGGCTGACTTCAGACACTGCTGAAAATATCCATATTCCAAACCTACCCTTTGTGGTTTGTTTTTTCTTTAGGTTGAATGAAAGAAAAGCTGATAATTAAATAAAAAATCAAGCTAATTAAGAAAAGCAAAAATAACTGTTTTGCTGTTAGTGGTTCTTTTCGTTTAGAAGGCACAGACGTAGCTTTAGTTATCTCAGGAAATGGGGTTTTATGGTGAAAAACCACAAGGAATAGAGGAAATATGTCCATCAGAAATGGGGGGTGATATGGACATGTGTTCATGCTACCCTAGACACTACCATCGGTGACTTGGGAGTTCAGCGTTTCTGGTTTCAGATTTCTGCTGCCTCTACTTCCCTTCTATTCTTCTTATATTTCAACTTTGCATCATTCCACTGCATTGGCTTTTGCTTGATCAGTAGTGCTGTTGCCTCACGGCTTCTGTTGGGTCCCTCTTAGCTCTCCTACTGTCTTTGATCTTTGTGTGTACCACAGTCAGACTTCAGATCTAGGGTCAGTCCCATCTTCTCAGAGAATATCTCCATTCTGCAAGGGTTTTCTGCAAAGACACTCATTGTACACGTTGGTTCAGGCAATATTCCTGATCCTATAGTTTTGATGAGATGGCAGTGTGACATAGTACAAAGCACATTTGCCTCCATGTCAAATTGTGATTTGTACTATGATTTGCATTGTGATTCACTTTGCCTGGAAAGCTCTTTGCTAGATTCCTACATGGATCATTCCCCTACCTTGTTCAGGTCTTTGCTCAAATATTGTCTTCTCAGTGAATCTTTCCTACATACCCTGTTTGAAATTTAACTCTCTACCTTTCTAACCCTTTCCCATTCACAGGCAATTCCCATCCTCCTTTTCCTCTTTTACTTCTTTATTTTTCTTCTTCTTCTTTTTTATTAAGATTTTTTTTTTAATTTATTTATGATAGTCACAGAGAGAGAGAGAGAGGCAGAGACACAGGCAGAGAGAGAAGCAGGCTCCACGCACGGGGAGCCTGATGTGGGACTCGATCCCGGGTCTCCAGGATCGCGCCCCGGGCCAAAGGCAGGCGCCAAACCGCTGCGCTACCCAGGGATCCCAAGATTTTATTTATTTATTCATGAGAGACACACAGAGAGAGGCAGAGACATAGGCAGAAGAAGAGGCAGGCTCCATGCGGGGTGTCTGACGTGGGACTTGATCTCAGGACTGAAGGCAGATGCTCAACTGCTGAGCCACCTAGGCATCCTATTTATTTTCCTTCTAAATATCTATTAATATCAAACTATACACTTTTCTCATTTACTTTGCATATTGTCTATCACCCTCTACTACAATAGAAGTACCACAAGTATAGGATTTTTTTTTTCCATCACTAGGCACCCAAAACCTAGTGTCATGTGGTAGCCATCGAATATACATG
This sequence comes from Vulpes lagopus, assembly GCF_018345385.1. Taxonomy (NCBI): domain Eukaryota; kingdom Metazoa; phylum Chordata; class Mammalia; order Carnivora; family Canidae; genus Vulpes; species Vulpes lagopus. Next base: position 92,795,147 of record NC_054824.1, on the reverse strand, counting down.
GTAGCCATTCAATAAACAGTGACCACACATATTTAGATTATGGAAGTCTTGCAGCAAAATTAAAGATGGAACTGACATGGGAAAATTGCGCATACAAGTCCCAGTATGTTGTAGCAAACTCAGAGATTAACTAATCTAAATGGGAGCAGGAGGTAGTGGTCTTCAGGAAGATGATCTGTGGAAAACAAAACTCAGTATATCTAATTGGATATCCAATTTTGGGGAAAAGAATGAGTCTATGATAAAGATAGTACAAAAAAAAAGGAAAAAATGATAAACTTTGGGAAAAATTATAAAAGGAGGGGGCCATAACTGAAGTTCATTAGTGGCTCTGCAAAGAACAATGATTGTATAACTTGAGATGGAGAGACTGTGAGGAGGCCTTCAATTTTCCTTGCCTCCTGCTACTAATGATGTTGGGTAATCCCAATCCCTGTAAAGCAAAGACTCTAACTTGCTTCTAACTAATAAAAGATGATAAAAGTAATGAGATGCCATTTCCATGATTACATTGCATGAAATTGTAGTGTTTGTCTTGTTAGCTAACTCTCTTCCTTCTTCAGTGTTGATGAAGTAAGTTGCCATGATATGAGCTGCTCTACAGAGAGACCCATATGGTGATAAACTAAGGGCAATCTTTGGGCAACTCTTGCAAGAAACTGAGACGATCCATCCTACAACCTGCAAGGTATTCAATTCTACCAACAACCATATGAGCTCATTCTTCTCTATCTGAGGTTTGATAGAAGACTATAGCCCTGGCCAATACTTTGGTTCCAGCCATTTTGAAAGACAGATTAGCAGAGAATCCAGCTAATCTGTGCCCACACTTTTGATGCACAGAAACTGAGAAAAAGATGCGTATTATTTTAAGCCACAAAGTTTGTGCTAATTTGCTATAAAGCAAAGTAACCGATACATGCCATAATAACTTAAACATTTTTCATGAATTTCCGTCTTCAAGAATCAGCCTACAGAAAAAGCATAAGAAAGAATGAATGTGGACATGCAACAGTATTTAAATCTTTTCAAATGTGACGTTGTGAAAGTAAGAAACGAGGACATAGGATAGATGTAGGACAGAGACAGAGAGAAGAAAGGCTAGTAAGAGCGTTCATCACTGCAACTAATTATGTGAAGGGTCAGGTTTATACAGCAAGGAATAAAGATGTAAATATATTACTTAAATTCATAAAAGGAACAAACAGGGGAAATAGAGCTATTGTAATAACTGTATTGATTAAATGAAAGAAAAAAGGTGGAATACTTTGAGTGAATTAAATTCTCATCTGTCTTGAAAAGAACTCTATATGGTAAATAAAGCAATACAGCAATATAGTAGAAACATATTATTTAGAGATCTAGAGGTAACTAACAGTATAAACAATAAAAAGAGTTGAAAGTAGTTGCCTCTTACTATGAGTGAAGCAATGGAACATTGATTTTCATTTTTTCCAAACTATTTAATTCAAAACTTTGTGTATATTTTACTCTGAAAAATATTATAATAAAAAATAAATCCATAGAATAAGAATGACTTTATTTAATAAACTAGAAATAATGAGCGTTTTATTATTAATTTCAAACTATCAACTCTGGCTCACTAAGGACTAGAGGATTTTTCACCTTCTAAAATTTTGTTTTGCTTAATAATTCAATTTTTCTGAGGATATAAACAGTATATGTCCATCTCAAGTAATATGAATAAATATAAAAATATTGTACATTAATAGAGTACCTGAAATTCTATCACCCTGGGATAGCTACCATTGTTATTTTGATGAATATATATTTTTTGGCTTCTTTTTCTGCCCACTTAAAACACACATATCCTTTCTCTTCTCTCACATAATCTTAATATTTCTAAACAGAATTATAGCAGTTAATTGTTCTTAATATTGAAATGGCTACTGCTCCACATTCTATATTTTCAATCTCTGCCTATATTTTTATTTTACTTCATTGAGAAAAGTATGCAAGGACATAATTGTGTTTCTCTGTTAAATGTTTCATGTCTTCTTGATTTTGGAACTGAGATAATATGTGCAAATAATTGATTTGGATTTCTCCTAGGATATGAAAAATTAACTAAAGAGGTAAATCAAATCAATATATAACTATATATGAATATGTATCCCTATGTAATTCCATGTAAAGAGAATTTGGTTAATACACAAGCCTACAACAAATACGCCATCTGGCAATCTCAACCATTTGAAAGATAGCAATCAGAAGGGAAGCAATTATGATTCCCCATCCATTCCAATAAATGTCATAATATCTGTACCCTTTATTCAGAATCCATTAGGTTGCACTTTATCTAAATTTATTTTAGTCATAATTCTAATAAACTTGGTTATCTGATTTCAAGCAGACTAAAAGCAAAATCTTAGGGGTGATCATGTCAGAACACTCTAATCAGCAGATACAACATGTCAATCAGTGTAGGAATTTGGCCCTAATTACTGTTAAGGTTTATACTCCTAAGTGACCTTTGAAAATATGAGAGCACATTAAAAATAACTGATGTTCAAATCATGACCCTGAGTCACCAATAAAAGGTTACATTGTTTTCAGTTTCCATTGTCGAAGAAAAAAATGATGAAATGTCTATAAATATATCAGAAAGATTTTAATTCAAAGGACTAACATTTTAGGCAAGGTCTTGTTGCTTTACTGGATCTGATCAGTGGAAATAAAAATCACTACTACCATCCTCAATCATTATCATCTGCTTCAACGTTTCTATTCTACTATTTACTAAACTTTACCATTTTAATTTATTTACTTGCAAGGCACAGTGGAAGCTACTTTAACATGTTAACTTAATCTGACAACCACCCTAGGAAGATATTATGATACTCATTTTCAGATGAGGAAAATAAAGCTCAAAACAGGATAGAACTAAAAGGGAAAGAAAGAATGAAGTGAGTTGCTGCAGTTCTCACACTCAGATTCTTTTGAATGTATGTTACCTTTTAAGATTATATTTGCTCCTCTTCTCTCTGCTCCCTGGACAGTTTCTCTCACACCTATACACTTAATAAACATCTCTCTTCAGATAACTTACACATTTATATTTCTATCAAAAACTCCTCTTCTGAACTCTAGATTCATAAAGCTAAAGTCTGTATTTTTTAGAGATTTATTTATTTATTTGTGAGAGAGTGAGAACACAAACATGAGGGGCAGAAGGAAAAAGAGAATCTCAAGCAGACTTCACACTGAGTATGGAGGCTGACTTGGGGCTTGATCTCACCACCTTGAGATCAGGACCTGAGCTGAAACTCTTGTTTTCGCTCAACCAACTGCACCACCCAGGTGCCCCAAGCTAACACCTATTAAAACCTTCTCTGAAATGTTTCTGTAAGCCACCTCACACTGATCTTATCTTCTATTTCCCTGGTTCCTCTTCCAGGGACCCTTACCTTAGTGACTGGCTTCACCACACATCCTATTACACAACCCAGGACACCAGGAGTCATTCTGACAGTCCTAACAGGTCCCTCTTCTCACATTTCTTATCCAACTACCACCAAGTCACATCAAATATTACCTTCTTAATATATTCTCTCCATCTCTACCATCAGCTCCTACATCAGCTACAGTTAAAGCTACTGTAATGAACTCCTTCCTCAATTACCATCACCTTTCACCTAGCATGACTTTTACTACCCTAGGTCTTCTTTAATTTAGTTTTGAGATTTTACCAAATGATCTCTTTTTAAAAAAATTATATTTAATCACGTCACATAAACAAAGCTTTCCATTGCTTCTAGGATAAAGATAAAACTTGTCCCCACAGCTTGCAAGGTCCTGCATGGTGGTGGCCCTGTCTACTCTTCTAGTCTTACCTCACACCACACTCTTCCTTTGTTTTGTTCTTCAGGCATGCAGTACTTCTTTTTGTACCATTTGTTTATTTTGCTCTCTCTCACCATGGGTTATTTTTTTTTCTTCAATGTGGTAAGAATCTTTCTTTCTTTCTTTCTTTCTTTCTTTCTTTCTTTCTTTCTTTCTTTCTTTTCTTTCTTTCTTTCTTCTTTCTTTTTTCTTTCTTCTTCTTTCTTTTTTTTTTTTTATCTATTTAACTCTTCTTCAATTTCAGTGTAACACCGTTTTATTCATGGAAGCCTTCTTTGATCTTCCTAAATAAGCCAATTCCCTTCTTATAGAAATTCATAATACCACATACCCTTACTTTATTTCACTAGCTCCATTTGAATGTTTACATTTATTTATATTGTTATTTGCCCTTCCTTTTAGGTTGTAAAGTCTGTGAAAGAAAGACATTCTCTGTTTTTACTCACCATTTGCTATGGTCTGAATGTTTGTGTCACCCCAAATTTTATATGTTGAGATCCTGATGCCCAGTGTGATAGCATTAGGAGGTGAATATTTGGGACGTGATTAGGTCATCAGGATGAAGTCCTAATAAAAAAGGATCTAGAGAGCTTACTCACCTCTTCCACAGAGAAGGTGCAGGGAGAGGTTGGCAATTGGCAACCCAGAAGAAGGCCTTCACCAGACACCAAATGCGCCAGCACAATTGTGGAGTCCACAATTGTGGACTTTTCGGCGTCTAGAACTGCAAGGAATAAATTCTGTTGCTTATAAGCCAACTAGTCTGTGGCATTTTCTTATAGCAGCGTGAACAGACTCAGTATCACTGTATCCCCAGTGTCTTTTTGATGATACTTAGCACATAGAAGGTATCCATTATGATTTGAATCTTGTTGAAAGAATCAACCTTTGGCAATCTTACACTGCTTATTTTAAATACTTTTCAAGATGACAAATTTAATGAGTGTGCATTCCTCACTTCAGGTAATATTGATGAATTATTATGAGGATTGTCCACCTCAAAAAGATACTCAACAACAAACAACAGCCTAGAGAAGATAGGAAAATGAGAGTCTCATCTCCTGAGATAGTACATGTCCTTCCTTTTTCACTCTTGTATAAATTCTCTGTCTGTTCTTAAGATCAGTTTCTAAGTCAACTACTCAAAAACCTGTGTGTTTCTGGGCTGCTTTCTCAAAACATCATGTTTCAGTTGGGAAGAAGAGGAGAATTAAAGGCATCTGAAGCTTCATCTCTGGCTTTGATTTGATTATTCCTTATTGTTCTGTAAACAGTTGTGTAAAACAATAAGCAAACAAAACATAATAATAAAAAATAAATCTTTGGGAGAATAGCACTTGGCTATGCAAACTAACATGGTTAAAGAAAAAAAAATGTGCAAAACTTCAACTCAAATTTACAAAGGTCTTGTAAAAACACATGAGACTTATTTTGATTTGAGGATATAAACAAAAGTAACTACTTTATTTTTAAATAAAGTTTTGACTCAGTCCATTTTTCTTACACTTGCTATCAAATGCTATAAGTATTATCAATTCATGGGCTCTGACTTGAGTGAATGATAAGGAAGGCCATGTCAAGTGGATTGACATAAGTGTAATAATCTCATGCGAAGATGTTCATATGTTCAGACTATCTAGCCAGTGATTTTTTTTTTAATTTTTATTTATTTATGATAGTCACACACAGAGAGAGAGAGGCAGAGACACAGGTAGAGGGAGAAGCAGGCTCCATGCACCGGGAGCCCGATGTGGGATTCGATCCCAGGTCTCCAGGATCGCGCCCTGGGCCAAAGGCAGGCGCCAAACCGCTGCGCCACCCAGGGATCCCTAGCCAGTGATTTAAAACACTTTATAGATTGTAGTCAAAGTGGAAAAAAAGAATAAAGATTTTATAGATTGCTTTAATTTGCAAAAAAACAAAAAAATAAGCAAAACCTTTCCCCTTTTTTAGAGATGACTTTTAAATGTTCTTCAGATAGTTTTGACAAACATGATAAACATTTCAAATCATGTCTCTTGAATGAATGTTCCAAACAATGCAATTGTTGAAGCCTTAGTTCTAAGCTGTCTGTATATGATTCCAAGTTGCCAGAGTAGGCCTGGAACACTTATCAATTAAAGTTCATTCACAGACTCTGTGTTCTGAGTTTTGTAGGAAGGTATCATATTCCAGTAGATACTCCTGTGAAGAGAGGTCATGAGATCCCACAAACTGGTGAGAGAACTTAATTTTTTCTAACTTGTTCTTTTGGAGAATTAGAAAAAAGAATGAACTTATCATAGCATGAGTAAGATGTTAAATAAGAAATAATTTGAGGAAATGTTTGGTGTGTGTTAGGAATTTAAAAAATACTTTTTTTTTCTTACAATTAGGAAAAAAATGACTATATTAGAATATAGGTTAGATCACAGGTTCTTTCATCCATGATCATGAATCAAAGTTAAAAGCAACACTCCATAGAGGTAACCAAAAGACATTTTCCAAATTCATATCATAAAGTATTGTTACTACTGTGATCAATTAATTCCTGTCACACAAAGAAGACTGCTATTTTTTCTTACATCATAATAAAGAGCTACAGTTAGAGCAATCTTCTCTCAGTCAGCATTCATTTTTTAATAGCAAAAACAGTGGTTCTCTTAGAGATTGAGAAAAATATTCTATTAGTAGTCATAAAGGAAGGAAGGAGGAGAGGAAGGAAGGAGATGTGAGGCGTTGGGTGATTTTATTCCTAGCTCATCCCGTTGGTTTTCTCAGTGACCTCACAGAACTCATTTCCTAATTTTAAGCCAGTGATATCCTGTATTTCCTAGCATTTGTGAGGAGAAAAAGGAAAAAAAAATAATAATCTTTCTACAGTATTACATGTGTCCTAAAGTTTAAAAAGACCATCATTACCTCCTCTTTGGTACTTACCATCTTTCAAAAGCAAAGCAATCATTAGTTAAGATGACATTTTCTGTTACTGTTTGGTTTAGGACCTCAAGCTGACTTTATATGCATGCCATTCAACACACGCAAAAGTGAGCTTTAAATTTCTCCTTAATATGTCAGTAGCAGGGACACCTGAGTGGCTCAGTGGTTGAGCACCTGCTTTAGGCTCAGGGTGTGATCCTGAGGTCCTGGGATCCAGTCCCACATCGGGCTCCCCGCAGGGATCCTGCTTCTCCCTCTGCCTATGCCTTTGCCTTTCTCTCTGTGTCTTCTCATGCATAAATAAATGAAATCTTAAAAAAATATATGTCAATAGCAATACTATGACTTTTTGTTATGTGGATGTTGAAGTTAAGAACGAAACAGAACTCTCTGCTTGGTCTCTCTGATTCCTAGTGTTTTATTTGTAAAAACAAAAACAAAAAACAATAAAGGAATTTAAGAGATGTAAAGAAAAGGAAAAAACTAAAAGAAAGAAGTTAAACTAGAGATTGAGATACATAGCATTTGATTAGGCTATAATGAGAATGAAAGAATTGTAGGTATAGAGAGAAATGAAACTCGAGATGTGCCTACGGAAACCAGAATACACACACCAAAAGCAGCACAGAAACTGCACCTATATGCTGAGAAAAAGAACATATATTAAGAACAAAACAAAACAAAAATTTACGAACAGACTAACTAGAGACCATTTGGTCTTATAAACTTTTAAAATATAATTCATATTTTTAAGTTGTCGTTCTATAAACAGAGGCATATCTTCTTTTGTACTTATTTGTTCTGATGGCCAAATAGAATTTAATCAGAGGTCAGCCCCTCACCCCTTAAATCTCCAAATTTCCAGCTTCAGGTCTATAAATAAGTGCACTCTTACGTTTAAACATCAGTATTAAAATGGACTTTTATGGAATGTTAGCATGCTTGAATGTATTTGTGTTAGAAAAATAAAATGAGATATCTTTGTGTGTCTCTTCACACATGATATGAAACTACTGTGGCTTAGGTCTTGTCCCTTTATCATCTCTAAGAGTTCAGCTCTATGGTGAGATTAGCAGCTTCATTGCAAGGAACAGCTGCTCTTTCAGTTTACCTGCTCAGATATGACTTGGTTTATCAATTACTCAGGAGCATTTCTTATCTCAGCATCTAAGTCCTTGGGTCTCAGAGAAAGGCTGGATCTGAATCTGGCCATGACAGCAGCCTTAGTGGCCTGACAGCCTTTGCAGAGCTCTGGCATTCGGAACACTTAGCTTTTCTCTGTCTCTGCTTCTTTCTGCTTGTGTGTCTGTCCCTTCAGTCTCGCAGCTTCTGTTTGATCATGGCTTTCACTGCCTCGGAGCATCTGCATATTCTTTCTCTTGTGTGTTTTTCAGTTTCTTTGCTTTCCACAGGCCTCCAGCTGTGCTCGTGTGTGTCTAATTCAAAAACTGTGAAAGAAGTAATGTCTTGATTAATTAATCATCACCTTAGTAGGACTTGCATCAGCACCTAAAATTGCCTGCCTGGAGCTCAGATACTGGTCTCAACTCCGTTTAGTTGAGACCCTGGTGATCGTGTCACATGCTATTAAACTTGGAGAGCTATGTGTAGAAGAATGGTCCACGGATGTTTTTATCAGAAGTGAATCTGAGGTTATGGTGAGTTCTCATGGTCACGGCCTGCCTATTATAGTAGCATTTATGCATTTCATGAGTTCTAAGCATTTTGCAGGTTGATATTACCATGCTTTGTAACCTACATCATTTATGGAAAATTCTACTTTGTCTCTTAGATGCCCTTGAAGTTAGAAGCACTTAGGAAAACACTTGTGTCGAGTGCGTTGTATAGCATTACGGTAAGAGGTGAGCTATTAGATATCTACTGATCCCATTCTCCTGAGTTAATGCAGCTTTCACTGGAAACTGAGTTCCTGAATGTTAAGCTCATTACACTTAACATCCTAGTCCATTGCTTTGGATGATTTTCTTTAAGTATTGAATTAATAAATCAAGATGTTTTGTGGTTTGTGGAAAAGATAATACTAAATTACATTGTGGTTAGCTCATTCTTACATTGAAGGGAAAAAAGTCAACAAATGAACACAAAAACAAAACAATTATTTGATAAAGCTTTAATGAGCTCACACTTGTAATTCTACATTTACCTGTGATTACGAATCTGTGAAACAATTTAACAGCTTTAGAAAAAGTCTGACAAAGAAAACAAGCTTCTTCAGGAGAAATACTGACCAATACACATGTGTTTTTTTTTTTTTTTTCCTGGAAAAAATAAAGGTTAAATTTATAAGAATGGGGCAGGGCAAGCATAATGAACATGGAATTGTTTGCCGAATCTCAGCGATAGAGCTTGTTCAAATGATGTTACTCAAATAGGAGATACAGGATGGGAATACATGTAAGTTTAAGGACGGTTTTGTAATTTCTTGAAAAGTAAAAAGTTTGAGATATATAATGTATTATTAATTTTTAATAAATTGTTTCTAAGTGTAAAAAGAATATATCATCATTGTAAGAAAGATGGAAGTGTGGTAAATGAACAGAGAAGAAAGGAAAATTAAAAACAATACTCTCAAGTGTAACCACTTCCAAGCCCAGGTATATATATGACATTGCTACAATTTTGAACCTGTTTAAATATTCAACATTAAAACATAAGAAATTCTCTATGACATAAAAATAGCTTAGAGAACATATTTTTAAGCACTTCATATTTCAATAAGTTTCCATTTTTAATTTTATGTTTTTGATTATTGATAAAATTGATCTTTTTTCAAAATGTGTTAGCCATTTATATTTCTTTTTGTGAGAACTGTTCACGCAATTTGTCCAGTTCTTTAATGGAGTTATCAATAATTCGTTTGAGTTTTTTAGTTTGAGATCATAGAATAAAATTTGACCTCTCATGACCTAAATTTTGGCCCATAAATGAAGAAATTCTGCACTGAATCAATGTGGTAGGTTGAAGTCTGACTGAAGGAGTGATACACATACCCAGACAGACAGACAGAGAGACACACACACATTCATATATTCAGAAACACACACACACACACACACACACACACACACACACACAGAGTAAATGTGTATTCCAGTGACTGATATTTACGCAAGGGAAAAAACTCACCTTCTCTGCCTTGCTGTTCTACTCAGTCTATTCTGTGTGCAATCATCAAAACACCCTGTAATCTCAACTGCTTTCCAGGTCATTCTACCAGATGCTGTTAGTACCCCGTCTGATAGTCACTCATCTCTCTGTTTCCTCCCTAGCCACTATGGCTTTCTATGTCTCTCTCTGTATGAAGGTTTTCTCTCTGCCCTGAGCCTGCCTGGTCCATACAAAGTGGAGTAGACCCAGCAATGCCAGGGCATCAATGAGAAATCCTCAGTTGACACAAGATTCGGTGTGTAACAGCCCAGCTTCCTTTTCCTTCATGAGACAATTGTGTTTTGTTCTTCATACTTTTTCCAAGGGCTCCCCCATAGGATCCCCCTATGGACAGTGGATAACCCCATTCATGAGTGTGCTCTTTACTGGTCCTCTTCCCTTCTCTGTCTCATTTCTGTGCTCTCTCACTTGACTTCCCTCTCAAATAAACACTTGCATACAAAACCTTGTCTTGGAGTTTGGTTTTGTAAGAACCAATTAGTATGGTCATAAACAATAAAAATGGTGGGTTTTGGGAATAAGTCTTTTCAAAGAGAATCTAGGTTTCAGACCACCAAATTTAATGCAAAAAGAAAACAATGTGGCTTTACTATTGTTGTTTTGTCACCACTGTTCTCACCAGGCCTTTTATCACTGCTCGCTCCTCCTGTGGTGGTTCTGATGTGGTGAGGTAACCTGAATCCAGGAAAGAGGCTCAGAATAGACATTTACAGATGTTCTTCATGTCCTGGCTCCATCACTGGTCAGTCACCCGACCTCTTAGAGCCTCAGTTTCTTCAGCTATAAAACAGGGGTACAATACTGGCTTTTCCAACTTCACAGGCTTCTTGCAAGCCTTAAATGAGATTCTTTTGGAAAGAGGATCTTCTATGCAATTGCTTAGGTGATAATGAGAACTGTTATCAAATTTACGTCAGAGCTCTGCTTTCTTCTTCATACTGCCTATGCTTTAATGGGTTTGTGTATTTGATAACTTCACCTAATGTTCTCCAGTGTTCCATGTGCTAAGCTTTAAGATTCAAACTTTATGAATTGATTTAGTCAGCTATGGATGCACAAGATTGATAGTTAACAGTCGTCATAGTGCTGAGAGAAAAGCACAGTCAGTATTTCACTCATGCAGGTCTCTACAGAGCAAGAGCAGCAGCTACAGGAGTCTCCCCTTATCCATGGTTTTGCTTTCTATGGTTTCAGTTAATCGCAATCCACCCCAGTCTGGAAGCAGATGATCCTCCTTCCGTCCTAGGGTCAGAAACCTCCTTCCATCATAGGGTCAGAAAGTCAATTATAATCTAATGCTAGGTTGCAGTGACTATTCCATCCACCTCACTTCATCTCATCATGTAGGCATTTTATCATCTCAACTCATCACAAGGAAAAAGAAGAAGGAGTACAATTGGATATTTTGAGAGAGAGAGAGAGAGAGAGAGAGAGAGAGAGACCACATCACATAACTTCTATTACAATATATTGTTATTATTGTTCTATGTTGTTATTATTGTTGTCAGTCTCTTACTGTTCCTAATTTATAAATTAAGCTTTATCATAGGAATGTACCTATAGGAAAAACAGTAAGCATAGGACATGGTACTATGGGCAGTTTCAGGCATCCACTGGGGGCTCTTAAAATGTATCCCCGGCAGATAAGGGGAGGCTACTGTACAATTCTTCCACAAAGGAAACTGCCTAACCCCAGAAGTCTTCTCGTAATACCTAACCAGTCAGGAAGTTCAAAGCATATAGTCCCTTCACTTAAGAGCAGTTGAGGGGAGGGCTCTGTTACCCCACCATTTTGGAGCTGGAAATTTTATCTTCCTCTAGGAGCAGCCATTTGGAATCACTATTGCTAAAAGTAGAGAGATCCAATTATAAACATCTTTCTGTAGGGGCAACTCCTGACAGCTTCTAAAGGAAATGCTCTTCCGTGGAGCCAAGGCCTGATTGACTTACCTGTGGGGAATAAGCTCAGGTACAAAGATGAGCTCTCTGACAGAGAAAACATGAGAAGGAAGGAGAAATGGAAATAAATTAGACCTTTTCATTATTCAAATCATTTTAAAATAAAATGGAACTTTTAGAACTTCTGTTTTTAAAGATTACAGAATATGGTTTTCTCCCACAGCAGAGAGGGAACAATCAAGCTCAAGTTACAAAGTGAGGAAAAAGATGAAAGTTTAGAAAGCCTTAGAACTTTGCTGACTTACAGGCAGAAGGCTGGGGGAAGGCTGAAAGACAGGAAATAATGATTGCTATTTGTGCCCTATTTCATAGTTTCCACTTTGGTTAAACTAACTGGAAGGAAACAAGCGATTAGGTTACTTGTGTCATCACTTACATCAGTAGTCTTATTTTTGAAAAAAACATCATTAGTCTTTCTCATTCAAGGAGAGCGAGGATGAAAATCATTGCTTGATCTTATTCTATGTCACAAGCTAAATCCTTTTGTTACAAATGTAGGGGCGTATTGAAACCTGCACTGGTGTCTACGGGAGTTTGATCATGGAGGTGGAGGTGAGTTTAGTAGTGAGACCAGAGCTTACGGATCACAGTAAACAAAATGCCATCTCTGGAGCTCTCTCCAAAGCTGGTTTTGTTCCTCCGTTTTTCCTGCAGGAATTTTCACAGTATCAATAGGAAGTATTTTGCATTTTACCAATGCAAAAGCTCTTATACAAAATTATCCTGTCTTTTCTATGTGAATTCTTTCAAAAAGTGCCTTTTTAAAAATCTTTATCCCTTCATCCTTTCAAAAAGTGCCTTTTTAAAAACAAAATAAAACAAAGAAACCTAAGAGGTAGCCATTGGGCTGGATGGCACATACGTTAACTCATGCTCATGTGTAGTAGGGGTTATCACCTGGTTATACAAGTGAGAAAACTGATTTCCTCTTCTGAATTCCTCCACCACTTAGAATCAGCAGCCTAAAAGTTAGCACTTAACTGTGACAACTGTATTGTTTAATAATTGTTTCCAGGGGACTTATCTTTGTTCCAAACAGACTTTTCAAGTCTTTTGAAGACTGAGCATTGTGGAATATTGAGTAGAGCCTCAATAAAGCCTTCTAGATGATTACATCTCAGGTTTATCACATCATAATTCAATGTGACTTTAGTTTTCTTTTAAGATCAAGGAAGCTTGATTTTCAGTGACTAGGAAATGAAAAAGGCATAGGCTAACATAAAGCCTCATTGTCAGCTGACATCAGTATAAAATAGAATCCCACTGCTTTCCTGTCCAATGTTATTGTAATTGGGGTGGAAAAAAAAAAGGTTATGGAATCTAAGAGAAAGAACTTATGCTTCATAGATATAACTGTGTAAAGATCTGGAATCATTTTAAAGATACCTAAGGAAGATATAAAGCTCCTGTATAGAAAGGCCAGTTCCTCCCACATCCACCTTCCAGTTCATTTTGGAGTCATATTTTTAAATAAAATACATTAAAAATGAATTACTAGAAAAATGAAATAAAAAAAGAGAAAAGAAAACATAAATCCTGTTTTTTTCACCCTCAGATTCAGTAAACAAAATTACCTTGCCAAATTGCCATGAATGCTTACTCTAAATTTCTAACTGACCTTGTCACTAATAACATAGTCTGTACAGCAACCTCAGTCTGCAGACCCACACTTGGAGAAGGAGTGGTATAAATCTTAATCCTATCTAGATAACAGTTGTTTACTAAATACAAGCAGTAACAACAACAAAAATCCCAAAACAACAAAGAAACAAAAACTACATTATTTTCATTTGGGTGATACTTCTGACCAGAGAAATAGACTTTGGGTAGCAGGCCACTGCAAAGACTTGAACATCTAATTCTCTCTGCTTTTCTTTTTAAAAAAATTTTCTTGGCTTTTGTTTTGTGTAATATAAATAATTCTCTTTTCCCCTTTTATTCCACTTTCCCAATAATATTCAAGCCTTAAAATATAAAGCTCATAATCTTTTCATATTTTCCCTGCTTCAAGTATTCTTAATGAGCAATGTCTAATTAGCTTCTGTGTTTTGATTTTATTGATTGTTATGAGACAATAAGTAAATCTTATTTTATGGAAAGGACTTCATAATACCTTTAAGAATTAGTTCAAAAGAAGCTTTCCTAACTACCAGTAACAATAGTGATTTTTATAGTATGACAACCATCAAGTTCTTTGAAGTTAATGCCAAACTTAATTTAAAAGATGACATAAAGGTGTGTGAATTCAACAGAAAAAAGGGAGACTGAAATAAATGTTATTAACAGATACTTCAGTTGGTTCAACAATCATTTCTCCAAAATATATACTTATCTATAATCAATCAAATAGCAACATAAGTCTTAACATTGCCATCTGGTGGGAGTGTCAGTGAAAAGATTATACATACATACCAGAGGTATGGTGACTAAATAGTAGCTAACATCATAAAAAAGAATATCTTTTACGTAATTATTTTTCACTACATATTTATTGTAGTTCCTATATAATTCCTGGTTTGATTAACTCATTCTCTTTCAATAAATCTGAGCTAAGGAAAAGAAATGTAAGAAAATTTTGCTCAATGACTTCTAGGTATTGTAGAAAACTTTATATATATTTTCCCAATTTTGGTTTCATCCTTTTGAAATGGACATAGAATTTTTCTTCATGTATTACCTGTGAGAAACTAAATTCAGATAGGTTAACTTACTTTCTTAAGTGCTACAGGAAAACGTTGAACAGCGCAAAAAGAAGCCAAGATCTCTGTTTGTATGTGTGTCTGCTGAATATTTTATTACTATTCATATATATGAAAAGTTAAGAATTTATTATGATAGAAACTTCAGTATTTCCTGACAAGCTGTTAACTGCCTAGGTAGAATGTAGAAAAATAACTTACTGTTTGTAACATAATTAAAGTTTTAATGGTCATTACTTGTTTCACTATTGTTAAATGGTAAAAAATATCACCCATTTGATTTTTTATTGGATTTATCAACATGCACTATTTCAATAACCGTAAAGCAAACCAAATGTATTAGAATATACATATCATGAATGTGCTACATTAGAACAGAATTTTATTTATTTATTTATTTATTTATTTATTTATTTATTTATTTTAAAAGATTTTTATTTATTCATGTGACACACAGAGAAAGGGCAAAAGCAGGGGGAGCAGTAGAGTGACCCTGATGTAGTACTAAATCCCAAGACCCTGGGATCATGACCTGAGCTGAAGGCAGATGCTTAACCAACTGAGCCACCCAGGTGTCCCTAGAACAGGTTGTGGAGGTCACTGAAGGTAGTCAAAGACTTGTACTAAGTATAAAGAAATTGGGAGTATGGCATATCTGATGACATCAATAATATTCCTGAGTAGGGGATCCTTGGTGGCTCAGCAGTTTAGCGCCGGCCTTTGGGGCAGGGCGTGATCCTGGAGTCCTGGAATCGAATCCCACGTCAGGCTCCCTGCATGGAGCCTGCTTCTCTCTCTGCCTCTCTCTCTCTCTCATGAATAAATAAATAAAATCTTTAAAACATAATAATAATAATATTCCTGAGTTCACATCCTTAGAAATCAGTTGCGAGCATTCAGTTCTTCATTGTACTGAACATAAACCTTGCTATGCAGAGATCAAAGACAACATGTCATTTAGGTAAAAAGTTAGCAAGTGGAAACCAGTTCTCTGGAAAAAATAGACAAGTACCTCTATTAGGTAGAAAAGGCAAGAAGAGTGGTGAATTGCTTTTTGTTTTCTTCTAATGCTTTAAGCATGAGCAGGAGCAAGGCCTTTCAATGACTGAAAAATGTCAATTGGTCCATAGGGGATGAAGAGAAAACAAGCACATAAAAGCAAATCATAATAACATGAACTTCAGATAAGCCTCTAGTGAGGCATTTAAACATATTGTAACGTGTTAGGAATTTCCACTTTGCTAATATTTTCCCTAGTTTAACCATTTTCTTTTATAACACCACATCAATAAGTATTTCGGTGTTGATTAATGAAGGGAGCCAAAAATAATATAATTCAGGGGTGAGTAGAAATGACATTCATCTTCCCATGAGACACATAATGGGAACTCTCCTGTCGTGATATTAAGAGTCATCTTTGTGCTCTTTATATTAAATCAGAGAATAGAAATTAGGTGTTTTCCTTTCTACTCTATATTTCTTTTGTAGTCTTTTGCCAAAACATTTTTTGGGAAAATAGGTTCCTGCTATTGGTATAGACCTTTGGTTTTGAAGACCATCTTGTCATCATTTTGGAGCACAGAGCTGTTCTAGATGACCTATAAGGATATTTCTAGCTTTGATTCTGGAAATAAAAGCTATAAATAAGGTTTTCTTTACAAACAAATACAAATTACAATCCAAATACCTTCTCCATTTTCTGTGAATAACTCTTGTTATAAACATCTAATTGTTGAAAGTAATTATAAATGTTTTTATTGAAACTTTTGCATAATCAGATATTTTGAAAAATAAGGATGCTTCTTTCACAAAGAAAAAGCAACATAGACATATGCTTTATATATGTAAATAGTTAACAATTGTTTTGCTATGTGTATAGTGTGCTATTTATAATGGCAAATTTACAATTTCCTATATGTTTTATGACACTCTGAGTGGTGTCATTTCAACATATATTTTAAAGCGGTGTGGAGAATGAAAAAGAACAATATTGTATAACTTTGCCCATTAACATTGAGACTGAAGGACAGGTGGCTGCCTTTTATTAGGTGCTGTCCCACATACCAAACACAGAACTAGCTACTTAGCATGCATGATCTCATTTAGTTAATCAATCATACTTTTGGAGACAGGCAACACTGCATAATAAAAAGAGTGATAGGAAAAGGTAATGAGAAAATTTAGATTCCAGTTAGTGTGCGGGCATGGGTAAGGTTGAATGAAGTGGAAGAGTTCAAGACATAATAAACGTTGTTCATCGAATTGGTCATTGACATGGAAATTGAAAGTACTTAGGATGGTGGAACTGGCTTACTTGTTTTTCTTTTCTTGTCACTCGTGTCTCATGATACCATACGGAGGAGATCATGAGCCAAGATTTTTCAGTAACTATGGAAGAGAGTTCAGGAATCTATAAATGGTAGTGAAAAGGGAAATAGGAATATAAGTGTCTTCAGCCTGTGCAATGGAAGTACTGGGAAGGGAGTACTAGAGCGAAAGGCATGAAGAGCCAGCTGTGTGTGAGAACACTGTGATGGAAGAGCTCGTTCGGGCACTGAGGTCTTAATCAGACCAAAACTCATCTGGGTGAGGACCTGACATTATGGAAACATGAGGCTGGTTTTCCAGTAAGACTGCTGAAAAGCACTGTTGCTGCAGGTGTGCAGAGCATTGTTCAAGGCTTGAGGACAGTAGAGACTGGGGTCTGGCACATGGCTGCTGAGGCTGGTGGAAACAGCCTCTATCTCTGTGGAGAATGGGCTCTGTGCAGGTTGAGATCTGGGTGACATCTGAGGTCCAGTGAAAAAGGGAGTGCGTGACTCGGATTGCTCAATGCTGAAAATGATGTGGGATGGGCCTTGAAAGAACCCGACAACATCAGCAGTCGACATCTGCCCCCATCTGTGTGAGAGAAATGCTAGTCTCAGCAGCTTGCTTAGACCATAATAACATTTTCTGAAACTCCTGTGTGCCAAGCAGTATGCCATGCATTTCACATTTGTTAGTTCATCAATTTTTCTCAACAATCCTATAATGCTTGATTTATTATTATCTGTATTTCTCAGATGAAGAAACAGGCTACTAATAGTAGAATGAAGATCTAAACCTAAGCCTTTCTGATTTCAAAGTTTGAACTTTGGCTGCCCCGCCCGCCACCCCCCCCCCCTCCCCCGCCCCGGCCAACACACTTTATACTGTTTCTTTAATTCAAATTCCCTTTGCTTTGAGCCCTTGCTTGGGATACATATACATTTTCACTATATTCATACTTCAAACAGTCTGAGTTAATGCCTGATTTCAGTCTTATATTCTCACACGTAATCTGGAAGGGAGGACATTTCACTGAGTGAAATAAACATATATGCTCTTCAGCAAAATAAAACTGCTTATTATTGCTTTATAAGTCTCTTAAAAAGTAGAATTAGTGATGATAAATCTAATTATCTTTCCTGAGATGAAGAAGAACTAAACCTGGGGTAGAAAAGGAGATGAAGAAATAGAACTGAAGTACAATTTCCTCATTATCTTGTCCTGGAGAGCCTTCTAGAACTCACAGAAATCTCTCCTTTTGTTGAGATACCAAAAGGATTTTTTTTTTTCCAATTTATAGGCCAATCAACTTTAAGTATACCTAATAGCACCTTGTAAAATCTAAGCAGTTTAAACAGCAGGCCCTGTCCTGATGTGATTGGTTTTCTGAATCATTGCTTCTTTAAAAGGCTGAATTGATCTTTTTTATCTTGACTCTGGTAGAAATCTGAAGTTTTTTTTATTATTATTATTTCTTTTTTGTCAAATGACAAGTACTCTGCCTATTAAACTACCTACTTTGATTTTTGAGACAGAGTGGGTTTTTCTCTGTCTTTTAGAAATAAGCTTGAAAAATAAATTGAAATATATTTTTCAAAAATGACTCATACCAAACCTTTAAAAATAGCCATTAAATTTTATTGTACTGATAGTCTGGCCATGAAATGGACTTGGATTTGATTCTCTTCTACCTTCATGTTAATACACAGTAGTAAGCCTGAGAAAAAAGAATTTACAAAGTGAAAGGCCATCAAACTTCTGGACCCGTTTTTAACATGAAATTTACTTGTTTTTGGTGGTTTTTATCTTCTTATCAATGATTGCAAGCATTGGATAGATTAGGAAATGTCCCTGCAAAAGGAGCATGTAATGCTGGAGACTCAAAGACAAATTACAGCAATAGAATGTTTTGATGTTTCTTCCACTACCAAAGTAATGATCCCAATAAAGTGTTTCTTAGTAGTATATGGCATTACTCTCAAACTATTTCTATGTACGAAATATTTAGTTTCTGATTTTTTTCATGCCTAACCAAGAAAATATGTTACCGCTATGGCTTATATTCCCTCTCATTTTAGGCCTCTATTTAGCAACAGTCATGGGGGTGGGTAAAAATGGTGATAGTCCTTTTCTCAGTGCTATTGAAGTTGTGGATGACAAGTTACTCTAAGGTGTGCTCTGACTAGATATGTGAGTACCGATGTCTTCTTTTTCTTTTTATCTGTCTTTGTCATTCTATTTAATGTATTTGCCTCATAGGCACTGCATGCTAAAGAATTCAATAAGTAACAAGCCTTCAGAAAAGGAAGTTCAAAGAGTTTAAAGTAGAGCAAGGAATTATAATGTTATCATTGCAGCAAGAGGCGGTCTTTCCATTTGTCCATGCTTATCCCTGGTGAAGAGAAGATTCTTTTGCATAATAACACAACACAGTTATGCCATGAGAGGCAATTAGATTTAGAAAAATAAAGATTTATTGTATATGCTCTCAACACTGAAAGATGGAGCCCTCCTGGAAGAGAGTGAAGATCACATCATCTGAGGGCTCAAGCAAAGAGGCTTTAGGAGATTCTACAATGTGGGATATTAGGGGCTGAAACAGGATGAAGCCTGGAAGCTGCAAGCAAAGTAGGGAGAAAAGGAAGGTGAGAGGGAGAAGAGGTAAGAAAGAACTTCCCAGTTTTCCACCAACACAATGTTGAATGGACTTTTGTCAATGCAAAAAGAAAATAAAGAAGCATGTCCTATCAGTCTCTAGATTCTCAGCGTGGTTATGGTCTACTATCACTGTTCCTGAATACATTTCAGGACTTACATGGTGTAATTACTATTTTACAAGCACGTAGCCTATTGGCCAAAATGTGATCTATTGGGAATCAAATGTACAATAAGTTCAATTTAAAGCACTTTATATTTGTAAGATATGATCTGAATGGGACTTTGTTGATCTCTGCATTTTATTTTTTCCCTTTTGAATCTATATTGAAGCTCTGTTCAGTTTCTCCCATCTCCCATCTGCTGTAGTATATCTTCAACCCTGGCACCCAGATGAGTTCTTTATTTGGCTCCACTGACCTATGGTTCAAGGTTGTATACTCCTTGCCAAGGGAACATTTGCTACCCTGAGCATTTTGGTTTCTCTTTAGGGACCATGTCTGTGAACCACCCTTGTGGTGACAATGACCCAGGTCCTGCTGTGGCCCTGGTGGATGAAGCCCTTGAGAAAGAGGGGCTCTTTGCAACCCTATGACTAGTAAAGTTGTTACTGAGGAAGATATTTAAATGAGATAAAAGAAAAAGAAGATTAATAATTCTATCATTCAACCTCTCTTAACTTATCCAGTGAAGGGGAATACTTGGTTATTTTAATCCACTGGGTTCTAGTCTTCCAGAACCAGCAAAATAATTTCTATGGTTCCCCAAGGAAACATAATTTCTAAACCTCTCATCTTATCAATTGAGTTTGAGTCCTAGAGCTTTCATGGAAAAGCTTTCAAATCCTTAAAGACCAAATATTGTCTGTTACTAGAACACTGAGAATAAATAAAAGCCTTTCATCTTTTTATGGCTAAGGAATTGTCTTATATATCCTGAACCTGATTAAGAACTCACAGAAAAGCAGACCACAAAATAAAGATGCTTAAATACTAAACAATAAATTGCCAAATTTAATCTTATAGAAAATTGAAAGAATAATAGAAAATGAGATTTATTCAGCACTGTAGAGAAAGATAAATAAGAAATCAATTAAAGTAATAGAACAAATACTTGACCGAAAGATGAAAATCAAAAGATTTTACAATAAATGCCATAAAGCATTGGATAAAATTTCACTACGCATTTCTGATTTTATAATCTTAGTAATATAGGGGGAAAAGAGCATTCTTTACCTGAAAATATACATGCTAAACTAGCCAGCATCATATTTCAGAGTTAAATATTGAAAAAATTATCATTCAAATAAGGAGTAAAATGTATGAAATCACCATTATCATTTATCATATTCCTACAACTTTGAGGTAGTAGCAATTGACAAAAAAAGAAAGGTAAGAATCACAAACATTAGGGAAAATCCAACAAAATTATTATTTACCATTAGTTTAATAGTCTGGGCGACAGCACTGAAAAAAAGCTAGTAGATAAGATTAGCAATAGTTAAACAATTCAGGAAAATAGATTACAAAATTATTTTATTTAAATCCAGTGTTTTTTCATAAATACTAAATATAAATTAGAAAATATAATGAAGAACCTTGTAGGACACCTGGTGGCTCAGTCAGTTAAGCGTCCTACTCTTGATTTTGGCTCAGGTCATGATCTCGGGGTTCTGAGATGGAGCTCCACTTTAAGCTCCACACACAGTGGGGAGTCTGCTTGAGATTCTTTCCCTCTCCCTCTGCCCATCCCCTTGCTCACACTTTCTCTCTCCCAAATAAATATTTAAAAAAGAGAGAGAACATTCTATTACAATATTAGTAAAAACCATAAAATAAATGGTTAGAAATAAACTTAAGAAATGTATAAGAACGATAAAAAGTAAAGTTTAAAACCTTATTGAGTTGCAACAATATCTTAAAACACAAAATACTGATAAAAAATACATATACCACAAATTAGACAAATTATAAGGGTAGAGTTTGATCAATTTTCACACATTGAACATATCCACATAACCTCCAAAGACACAGTGAATTGAATATTACCATTTAGAGTTATACAGAAAGTCTCCACTTCACACTTTTTGATTTTACAATGGTGTGAATGTGATTACACATTCAATAGAAACTATACTTCAAATTTTTAATTTTGATTTTTCCTGGGCTAGTGATATGTGGTATTTTGCTCTCTTGTGATGATTGGCAGCAACAGGGAGCTGCAACTTCATCCGCGCCACCATCACAAGGATAAACACAACCATTCTCTATTTATACAACCATTCTGTTTTTCACTTTCAGTACGGTATTCAGTAAGTCACGTGAGATATTCAACAGTTTATTATAAAATAGACTTTGTGTTAGATAATTTTGACCAATTGTAGGCTAATGTAATTGTTCTGGGAATATTTAAGGTGGGCTAGGCTAAGCTATGATGTTTAGCAAGTTAATTATATTGAATGACCCCATTGTAAGTTGAGGCAGATTTGTATTTACAATCTTACTAGAGGTGATTATTACATATTTATGTGACATTGGGGCTAAGATACTGTGTAAAATCATGTAACTTCCACTACCATCATGATATAAAACATTTCCATCACTCCCAAAATTTCCTTCAATCCACTTTACAGACAAATGCCTTTCTTCCATTCTTAGCTCCTGGCTACTAATGATCTACTTTCTGTCAATAGAATTCGCATGAATGGAGTCATACAATATTAATCTTTTACATGCATCTGGCTTATTTTATTTAATATAATGCCTTTGAAATTTGTTAATTTGTTTCATGTATCAATAATTTATGTCTTTCTGCCTTCTGGTAATATTGCATTGAATAGATATACCACTACTTATGTACTTGCCTATGTTTTCATTGTTTGATATTTGTTTCCAGTTTGGGGCCATTTTTAAAAAAATATATTTATTTTTTATTGAAGTTCTATTTGGGGCCATTTTATATATAGCTCCTACGAACATTCATACAGTGTTACATGGATATGTTTTCAATTTTCTTGGATACAATGCAATTTTGATGCTACCTAGACTCAGATCAAACTTCACAGGTTCCTGGGTTTCCAGGCCACCCACGCTTTTAACTAACTGACTACAAATTCAGGGTTCCCACTAACCTCTCACGGTAATTCTTTAGAATGACTCACAGAACTTGGGAAATTCCTGTACTTATAACTATTATTGGAAAAGGATGCAAATAAAAACCAATCAAAAGAAGAGACACACAGGGTCAGGTATGGAAGGGTCCCAAATGTGAAGCTTCCATGTCCTCAGGATGCATCACCAGTCCAGTACATCTATGTGTTTCACTAATCTGGAAAATTCATCTGAGCTTCAAGTGTCCAAAGGTTTTAGTGGAAGTTCATTACTTAGGCATGACTGGTTGAATCATTGGCTACAGGAATCAATTCTATGCCTCCCTCCACTCCCTGAAGATTGCCAGTTGGGACTGATATCATATAGACCTAAAACTCTAACACTCTAATCTCTTAGTCAATCTTTCTGGCATGGTTAGCCTCCATCCTGAAATCATCTAGGGATCCAGAATGACTCAGCTCATTAACATAATCTCAAAGGGTGTGGTCCCAGAAGCCCATCATGAATAACACAGGCACTGTTATTACCAGGGAATTCTGAGGATGTAGAGGTTCTTTTCCAGAAGCCTCCAGCCAAATTCTCTATTACACAACTTTGGATAGTATCTAGGAACGAAATTATATGTTCCACTTCATAGGAAACTGACAAACTTTTTTCCAAAGTGGCTGAAAAATTTTGACCTCTGATAAGTAGTCCATAAGATTTCTAGTTGCTCTTTATCTTTGCTATTACTTGGTACAGTCAGTTTTTAAATTTAGTAGTTTTACTTGACATACAATGGTATCACATAATGGATTTGAGTTTCCCTAAGGATTAATGATGTTGAGAACTTTTCACATGTTTATGTGTAATTATTAGGTCTTTGGTGAGATACCTGTTAAAATTTTGGCTTTAAAAAAAAATGGTTGTCTTTTTTTTTTTTTTAAGGTTTGTTTTATATATTTTCTTTTTCTGTTCTATAACATTTATTGAGATATAATTCATATACCATACAATTTACCCATTTGAAGTATAAGATTGAGCGGTGGTTTTTAAAATATTAAAGGTTATACAACCATCATTACAGTGATAGGTCGAATTGAGCTTCCCCCACTCCCAATTCATATGTCTAAGTCATAACCCTCAGTATCTCAGAATGTGACCTTTTTGGAAATAAGGTCTAAAGTGAAGAAATGGGGTTGGTTAATCCAATATGATATATGTCCTTATAAGAAGGGGAATTTTGGACACAAAGAGATGCATAAAGAGAAGGTGATGTGAAGAGCTCAAAGAAGAACACGGCCATCTACAAACAAGGACAGGGACCTGGAACAGATCATCCCCACAGAAGGAACCAAATCTGCTAACACCTTGATTTTAGTTTCCAGACCTGTGAGACAAGAAATTTTGTTTTCGCCACCAACTATATGGTAATTTGTTATAGCAACTCTAGCAAACTAACATAGATACAATCAATTTTATCACCCCCCCCCCAAAAAAAACCATATACCCCTTTCAGTCACTCCAGATTTCCCACAAAATCCCCTTAGCTCCAGACATAGGCAAATGCTTTCTACTTTTTGTCTCTACAGATTTGCCCAATCTGAATATTTCTATATTTAATTTTTTGAGGAACTGCCTAACTGTCTTATACACTGGCTGCCTTTGTTACATTTCTACCATTAGTATATGAGGGTTCCAATTCTCCGTATCTTTACCAACTTGTTTCTTTGATTATAATTATCCTAGTGGACGTAAAGTAATACTGTCATTGTGATTTGACTTCCATGATAGATAATAATGTTGACTATCTCATCATGTGCTTTTTGTCTGTTATTTGTCTTTGAAGAAGTGACTATTGTACCTTAAATTATCTCTTCATCTGTTGAAAATCAATTGACCATATATGTGTGGGGTTATTTCTGGACTCTGGCTTCTGTTCTCTTAATATATTTGAGGATTTCAATGCATGATTATATTGCCTTTATCTCTCTATTGATGTCGATGTCAATACCACACTGTCTTGATCAGGGCCATGCCTATGAAAAGCAAGTAATGCATCTAAATTTAAGGCACAAAATTGAAGGAAGCAGTACTCTCAAGGTTTGTGTAAATGTTAGCCCTGAACTTGTGTGAGGCTGAGAAGTGACGTACTGTTTAGTCCTCAAAATTTGTCCTTTTTCAAAGTTACTTTGGCTGTTCTAGGTCTTTTGAATTTCCATATAAATTTGAAAATCAGCTCATTGATTTCTACAAAAAAATAAAAAGGTACATGTTGGGATTTTGATTGGGATTGCATTATTGCATTGACTCTAGTAATTGGGGAAAAATTGACATCAACAACATTCAGTTATCAAAAGCATGAATTTGTCTTAATGAGGAGGACTTATATATTTTTCTTTTTCAAATTTTAATTTCTTAATATTTGTTGTTAATACATAGAAATGCGGCTGTTTTGACATATTGATCCTGTGTTCTACAACTTAGATGAATTCACTTATTTTCTCTAGTAGGTTTTAATTTTTATTTTATTTTATTTTATTTTTTAAAGATTTTATTTATTTATTCATGAGAGACACACAGAGAGAAAGAGAGGCAGAGACACAGGCAGAGGGAGAAGCAGGCTCCATGCCAGGAGCCGGATGTGGGACTCGATCCTTGGTCTCCAGGATCACGCCCTGGGCTGAAGGCGGTGCTAAACCGCTGAGCCACCCGGGCTGCCCTCTAGTAGGTTTTTTAAAAAATTGTAAATTCAATAGGATTTTATACATTGACAATCATATTGTCAGAAAACAAAAACAGTTTTGCTTCCCTTTCAATCTGGATACCTTTTATTCCTCCTCCTTCTTCTTCCTTATTGTATTGTTAGAACCACTAGTACCCTGATGAATAGAAATGGTAAAGCATAAATTCTCGTCTTTTTCCTGATCTTCAGGAGATATTTAATCTCTCACCATTAATTATGATCTTAGCTGTCAATTTTTTATAGATATATTTTATTAGGTTGAGGAACTCCCTTCTAGTTCTAGTTTGGTGGGGACTTTTATCAGGAATGGGTGTTGGATAGGGCCAAGAGATTTTTTCCCAATCTTTTAAAATGTATATATGGATTTTCTTCTTTCTTTTCAAAAGTTTGTTAGTAGGGTAAGTCACATTGATTTATTTTGAAAGTTAAACTGCACTTTTCTGAGTTAATTCCTCTGATCAATATGCATTATCCTTTTTAATATTTTTTGGACATGATTTACTGAAAGTTTGCAAGGTATTTTTGCATCTGTGTTCATGGGAGATATTTGTCTATGGTTTTCATTTCTTATTAGGGTAATGCTGGCTTATAAAATAAGTTGGGATATATTAATTTTTCTTGATTTTTTTTTTTTTTGGTGTGTGTAAAAAAGTATTATTGTAGACTGTATCATTACTTCCTCAAATGCTTGGCAACATTCATGAACAAAGCCATCTGGGCCTAGAGCTTAATGTGGCCCACAGGGTTTTTAACCAAAAATTTAATGCATCTCAGAGCGATCTACTAAGACATCCATTCCTTATATAATGAGCTTTGACTGTTGCTGTCTTTCAAGGAATTTGTCCATTTCATTTAACGTATAGATAGAACTTATTTGCAGACTTCCCCCCCCTCCCTGGCCTCAGATAGCCTTCTGAGACAAATGCACTGGTCAGTAGTCAGCTGAATATTCTAAAGGGAGCCCCTCTGAAAATCACTGGAGTTCTCTTTCTGTGCAGCTCTCTCTCTCTCTCTCTCTCTCTTTTAGAATGTTTCTCTGGAATGCTGCCCTGAAAACTCTAGTCACACTGGCTACCCAGCACCACCACTTCAACGCAGACAGCTGCCAGGTTCTGCCTTGGTTCCTCTTTCATGCCCTGTGGTTTGAACTTTCTCCAGCCAGTAAGGTAGGCAATTAGAGGGCTTGCATGGTTTGTTTTCGTTCTCTCATGGGTCACTGTCCCTTCTTGCCTGATGTCAATATCATGAAAACTGTTGGCTCATGTATATTGTCTGGGTTTTAGGTATTTTAGAAACAAAGGTTTATTTAATCCTTGTGTCTTTGGCCAAAAACAGAAGTGTTCTACAATATACTACTAAGTTAAACAGCAGTATCCAAAATGCATACACAGCATGACTTAATACGTATACAAGTAGAGAAGAAAACTAAAAAAAAATCAGCACCAAAATGTTTATGATATATGTTTTCAAGTATTGATATTACAGATTTTTCCCTTTTTTCCTATTTTCTAAAGCTTTCCATAGAGACCATATATTGATTCTACAATAAAAATAAACCATTGATGTTGTAATAGTAGAAAAATAGAATTAAATTAAGAGCCCAGAAATGAACACAACTTCAAATATGGAACTTTCGATGCAGCATAATGTAGTGCAATTATTTTTCCTGTTTATTCATCATATTTCTACAAATGGAAGCCTGAAATTGCTTTTGATTTTTTTATAGCAACAGTACCTCATTATTGACTTAATTTTAGTTTACAGTCAACAAAAACTCCCAGATCTTTTCTCAGGAATTGCTTTCTAGCACAAATTTTCTGCTTCCATTCTCTTTTATTATTTGAGAAAAACTTTAAGCATCTTCTATACAACAAGAGCCATATTACCATTTTTTGATAAAAATAAAATCCAATTAAAATACAATAACATATGCATAGTTTAAAGAGCTAAATAATTAAAAAAAAAAAAAAACTGTCCCTGTCCCATGTACTCCTCTATAGCAACAACCTCTTTCATATATTTTAGCCGATTCTTTAGATTTTGCCTCCGTATTGAAACACACAAACACACATTACTATTTCTTGATTTTTTTTAATTTTAGGGATTGCTACTGTGAAAGAGAAATTCTAATGTGGCATCCATGATTCTTGTTTCCTAGTGTCCACATTTTTGTGTGACTCCCTTTCTTTTGAGCTTGTGTTTATATGGGATGTATAATTTACTTCTAATTAATAGAATATAGCACAGTTTATAGAACATGACTCCTGTGATTAGGTTACATTATGTGGCAAAAGTGCAGGGGTTTTTTGTTTTGTTTTGTTTTTGTAATTAAGCCTCATATTCAGTTGGCTTTAAGTTATTTGAAAGGGAAGTTTATCCTGCTGTGTGGGTCTTACCTAATCAGGAAAATCTTCAAAGAAGGTGTAGAGGTATATGACTGGAAGCATCTTTATCTCAATATCTCTCTCTTTCTGTCTCTGTTATGCACGTTGTTAAATTTGAAGAACCAAGCTGCCATGAATTCTGCAAATGTAGGAAAATGAATTCTAGCAACAATTTGCAGGAGTTTAGATGTGGATCCTTCCACAGTCAAGCCTCCAGATTAGAATGTAACATGCAGAAGGGCCCAGCCCATTTGTGCCCGGACTTCTGACCCACAGAAACTGTGTGATAAATGAGGATTGTGGTAATATTTTATGCAGAAATTGGGTAAGTTCTGCAGAAGTGATAGTTTGTGTAATTTCATTCATAGCAACAGAAATACACACCTTTAATCCTCCTAATATAGTTGTGTGATAATTTGGGATTAGGTCAGTATTTGTGTTTATAAAATACTATCTGTAATTGAGCCATGAAACATTATGTTTCTTTTAAAGATTGTCATGTTTTTTCCTCTTAGGTTTTAATGTAATAGTCACTAACTTAGTTTCACACTTGCCCCAAGTTGTTAAATATTCTCTCAAAATAGTCACGTAGAGCAGATACTACATCAATTGTCTCCACTTGAAAAAACATCTGCAGGATCCCTCTGACTTGTTTCAATTTAGATTGTGTAACCTTTGCTGGGAGCTATCTTCTGTGGATCTGTTGACCTCATTTCTTGAACTGGATGTCTTCCTTATTTGGTCTCTGTCTTAGTTGTGATATAGCACATCTTCCAGTAACTTCCTGAGAAAAAAAATGGAAAGTACTTTTTAAAACAAGCTTATATATCCGAAAATATTTTATCTTCATACTTAATTGATTTATTGGTATTGATTGATAAAATTGATTTATTTGGTATTAGAATTCTAAGTTGAAGTAATTTTCCTCTCAAAAACGTTTTTAATTTATTTTTTTATTGGAGTTCAATTTGCCGACATATAGCATATCACCCAGTGCTCATCCCATCAAGTGTCCCCCTCAGTGCCCTATCCTATCAAAATTTTGAAGGAATAATAGCAATGTGTCCTTGCTTCTAGCATTACTGTTACAAAGTTAACTCTGTTCAAATTCTTGAAAATTTTATACAAATTCTATTTTGACCCCACTAGAAAAAGCCATTTAGTTTTCTTCCTGTCACCAGTGTTCTGAAGTTTTTAAATGACAAATACTTTCATTGTGTTGGAACTTACTGTGTAGTTAAGCAGAACACATGTCATTTGTTCTAGGAAATTTTCTTGATTTCTGCCTGTGATGATTTTCTCCTGTGTTCTCTTCTCAACTTTCTTTTAGAACGCTGTAAGAAATGCTTAACATACTGGACAATAGTTTTGTTAGAAAGTTATGAAAATGAAAAAAACCCATGTCAGCCTACTGGTTTCCTCTGTCTCATCCTCTTCCTCTCACTTTCTTTTTTATTTATTAACATTTTAACTGTTTATTTTTATTTTGAAATAATTGCAGGACTACAGATAAGTTTTAAAAAGAAGACAAATGGTATCTCATGCCCATTACTCATATTCCTCAAATATTAATATTTTACCACATTAACTTTTATTCTCCCTCTCTATGAACCACTTAAGAGTAAGTTGCTGATATGATGCCTTTTTAATCATAAATACTTCAACATGTAATTCTAACAAATGATGATCTTCTTTTACATACCACCCTACAATTATTAAAATCATGAAGATGACAATGATATAATTACTATGACCTAATCTAGGGACTTTATTCAAATTTCACCAATTGTCCTTTTAGCAAAAGAAAATAAAAAACTCTTGTCCAACATTACCTTTTGCATATACTTATCATATTCCTTTAATCTACATTAATCCTAGTCTGTCTTTCATGATCTTGCCATTTTTGAAGAGTGTAGGCGTAAGTGTAATAGGTTATTTTGTAGAATGTCCCCATTCCCTCTTAAACATATCCTAATAGCACTGGCCTCCATCACTGCACCTAACTTGCAGTCCTTAAACTCACTGATGGTCTGCATGTGGCTGTATCCCATGGTCTGTTCTATGTTCTTACCTCGTGTGACCTAAAGACAACATTGGATATGGGAGATCACTCACTCACTCTCCACAAAACTTTCCTCTCTGGGCTTCTGTGACACCATATTCTCCTAGATTCACTTCTCCTTCACTGGCCATTCCTTCTCAGCCTCCTTCCCTGGATCCCTTATGGCCCTGAGTTCTTAACCTTGGGTGTTAATGCTTTCAAGCCTCTGACCTCTTCTTTTCTTTATCTATACCTATTCCTTTTGCTTAATCTACAATTCACAACATTTCTGTCTTCAACTTAGATCTTTTATCTGAATCCCAAAACTGTCTCCATTTGCTGTCCAACTGATGTTTCAGGTCTAACATGTTTAAAACCAAATTTGTGATGTTCCCCATCCTCACTCCTAAAATTGCTATCTTCAGTTTTCCCAATCTCAGTAATAGCACCTAATTTCTCCAATAAATAGACTAAAAACCTGAGTCATTTTTTTCAATTAATCAAACAAAAAACTTGAGCTATAATTGAATTCTCTTTCTTTTATACTCCACATAAAAACTGTCAAAAATCTTATTTACCTGATCATCAAAATACACCCAGAATCTAACGTATCTCAACATAATAAAGACCATGTATGAAAAACTCACAGCTAACACCATCCTAAATAAGGAAAACCAAGAGCCTTTTCCCTAAAGTTGGGAACAAGACAAGAATGTTCATTCTTACCACTTTTATTTAGCGTAGTACTGGGAGTCCTAGTCACAGTAATCAGACAACAAAAAGAATGACTAAAATCAGTACCAGAAACAACAGGTGTTGGCAAGGTTGTAGAGAAAAATGAACCTTCTTGCACTGTTGGTGGGGATACAAACTGGTGTAGTCACTCTGGAAAACAGTATGAAGCTTCCTCAAAAGTTAGAAATAGAACTATCCTACACTCCAGCAATTGCACTACTGGTGTTTACCCAAAGAATACAAAATCATTAATTCAAAGGGACACAAACACCCCTATGTATATGGCAGTATTATTTACAATAGCCAAGATATGGAAGCAGCCCAAGTGTCTATGAATGGATAAAGTAGAGGTGGTGTGTGTATATATATATATATATATATATATAATATATATAATATATAATGGAATATCATTAAGCCATAAAAAAAGGAAATCTTGCCATTTGCAACAACATGGATGAAGCCAGAGAGTTGTTGCAAGTGGCAAGATTTCTTTTGCTGAGCAAAATAAGTTAGAGATAGAAATACCATCTGATTTCACTCATATATGGAACTTAATTTTTTTAAAAAGCAAGCAAAGGTATAAAAGAAAGAGAGACAAACCAAGAAACAGACTCTTAACTCTAGAGAACAAACTGATGGTTACCAGACTGGAAATGGGTGGGGGGGGGGATCAGTGAAATAGGTGATGGGGATTAAAGAAATACATCTTGCTGAACACTGGGTGATTAAAATAAAAACTTAAAAAAATATAAGTATACCCAGAACCTCATAACTGTTGTCATCTCAGGTCCAAGTATAATCTTCTCATATCTAGGTAATTGTACTAGCTACTGAACTGGGCAACCTCATTCTCTTGTTGACCCCTATAGTCTATTCTTAGTTACATACAACAGTGCTCCTTTTAAAATGTAAACCAAATCACATGGATCCTGCTCAAAGCATTCCAATATTTTTCCTTTTCTTTCAGAGTAAAAGCCGAACAAGTTATGAATGTTCCATTAAGACCATCATGATTTCAATTCACTTCCTCCTTCTCACTTTTCATGTTTGTCCTCATCCTGTATTCTTTGTCTTTCTCCTCTTGCCCCATAGACACTAGCTTCTCTGTTGCTCTTTAGCACACAGATTCCCTCATCTACAGTGTTAGCAACCGACCTCTTAACCTTAGATGCTAATACTATCTACTCAGCATGTTCTAGGACCTCAGGCCTTCATTCAGATGCCAATGTAGCAGTGAGGCTGGCCCTGACATGCGTTTGTTTTCAAATTATAAACCAACCACTCTCCTGATTAATTTTATTCCACAGAGGTATTACTATCTAGTTTACCATAGGTTATAATTCTTTGTTTGCTCTTGGTCTCTATTCACTGGGATGTAAGCTTGAATTTGTAATGTGTTATTTATTTCTATTATCCTAGTGTCTTATGAAAATAAATCCTTAAGGAAAGAAAAGACGGATAAAACATCTACATGTCCCTCCTGGCCATCTTGTTTCTTTCTCCATCAATGGTATTTACTCTTTCAATCTACAACCAGTGTGGTTTTAACATTCTTTTCAACTGAAGACCAAATATTTAAAAGCAAATCTAATAGGGGTGCCTGGGTGGCTCAGTGGTTAAGCATCTGACTCTTGGTTTTGGCTCAGGTCATAATCTCAGGGTTCTGAGACCAAGCCCTGCATTGGGCTCTGCACTGGGTGTGTGGCCTGCTTAAGATTCTCTTTCTCCCTCTCTTTCTGCCCCTCCCATTCCCGTCTCTTAACAAAAGATGGGGGGCACCTGGTGGCTCAGCAGTTGAGTGGCTACCTTTGGCTCAGGTTTTAATCCCAGGGTCCTGGGATCAAGTCCCACATCAGGCTCCTCCCTGTAGGGAGCCTGCTTCTCCCTCTGCCTATGTCTCTGTCTCTGCCTCTCTTTCTCTCTCTCTGTCTCTCATGAATAAATACATTTTAAAAATAATAAAGAAAAGCAAATCTAACCATTTCATTTTTCTTCTCAAGATTTCCTGTTTGGCTTCAGAGTAAAATTCAGTTGCCAAGGCCTTTCAGAATATTTGACTTAGACCAGTAGAGCCACAGTTGTCTATATATATTTTTAAAACTTTTCTGTAAGTTTCATGTATTTTATAATGGTAGAAATCTCAGAGGAGAATGGTTTCTCCTTTGTCAGATTGTTGTGAAAGTAAAACAAATGTATTTTCTTTTTTAAATAATTAAGTGGCTTATATATGTGTGTCTGTGTGACCCACGTATTATGTCAAGGACCACAAAATAAAA
Source organism: Vulpes lagopus (assembly GCF_018345385.1). Classification (NCBI taxonomy): domain Eukaryota; kingdom Metazoa; phylum Chordata; class Mammalia; order Carnivora; family Canidae; genus Vulpes; species Vulpes lagopus. The sequence continues at coordinate 92,762,278 of NC_054824.1, read as the reverse complement.
TACCAAAAGGAATTTAGATGACCTTGAGGCTAAGTTATAACTCTTTAGATTCTAAGTTTCTCCATTCTATAATTGAGTGTATCAGTAGTTCATAAGCCTGCAAAACATTTAGTTTAAGGACAGTGGTTGCATAAATCTTAGTGAAATGAAGTAAGTGGAAATGTAAGGGCTTGAATTCACAGGAGAGTTAATATGCACGTTATTTTTTAAGAAATATGAAGACAAATTTTTGCAGTAAGGATGTGGGTAGTGGATGAAAAGGTGCCTTCTATGCCTTTTTCAATTCCTTTTACTCAAATCTTTAAATAAATACCTCTGGAAGCGAGTATTGATTCTTGCTTACTGGACAGGGCCAGAGACATTTATCAAAGAGGCAGATAGAAGACTAATTTTTACTGTTATATAAACAGAGAATTAGGAGTGGGAAGGCTTATTTCCATGTTGTTAGTGTTTCCTCATGTGTTTGGGATTAAGAAAATAGAAACTTATCCCCATTTTTCTTTGCATATAAAATAACATATTCTTGTACTTAGCCATTTTTTTCACTGTGAAAGACTTTTATGCATACACACATAACACACACATACTTGCAAATACATGTATGGCAAGATGATGGGCAAATATGTGGGTCTATGAATAGACTCTGTGTTTATTATGTTGTTATTATTATGTATTTTACCAAGAGAAAAACACAGAAAAGGATGACTGGAATATTTTTTAGCTATCTCTCTGGGTTATTGTTCTATGATTCTCTTCTTTATTAGTGCTTGTTTTCTCCCCTCTTTTAACAATTTGACTTACATTGCTGGAGTTCTAGCTAGAAAATTTAGGATAAATTCTTGCTTCACATCACTACCCAAAAAGGCAGCAACCCAATGAGTTTCCTCCAAATTATCATTGTCCTGGGTGCTGAGATCTCTTGTGTACCTCCCTGCCTCCTGGGCTGGTGCCAAGCTAAGGCTGCTTCAGAAAGTTAAAGAAGGAGGAGGGGAGAGAAGGAGGAAGAAGAATAGGAGGAGGAGGAGGAGGAGGGCAGGGAGGGGGGAGGAGGCAACATATTAAAAGTAAGCTGCAAATTGCCAGCTGCACAGTTTTATACCAGAGGATGACAAAAATTACAAGAATTAGCAGTAATTCTTCAATAAACACACTAAATACCCAGGCAAGATGCTTTTTGTATTTAGCCATCCATTCTGCAAAGGTATCACGCACTCTTCCAAGACTATCTCATTAAATAAGCAACAAGAAAGGTAAAAGAAACAAGTCACAGCAGGGAATCACTTAACAAGGAGATTTCACACTAGGAAAAGTGTTTAAATTCACGGCACTTGCACACTATTCATACTGCACTTAAATCTCCATTTTCTAAGCATATCACGATTTCTATTTCTTCCCTCCTTATGCAAGCTTTTCAGATTATCTAGGACACTTTCTTTTTAGAATTTAAGGAATCTCTATCTATCCTACACCTTTCTGGGTTTGTGTGCCCTTCCCCACCCCTCTGACCTTATTTGGATTCTTCAACAAAGTAGTTCGCAGTCATAATGAGTCACAATCATCATATATAATTGTGATCCTGCATAAAGAACATCATAAAATATGAATTGGGAAAGAGGATTCCCCTCAACCTCCATATATCCTATATGCTGTGATAACAGGACTCTTAGATTAGTCTTATGTGAAAAACTTTTGCTTACGGACCCCCCCTTCCCGCCCAAATATGTGAGGAGAGGAAGAATTGACAAAGGCAAATATCCTTTTCTATAAAAGAAGCTTATTATTTATCCTGTAAGAAAAGCATCACATATTTAGTTTAGAAAATATTGAATCATAAAAAAAGAAAAAAAATCACATAATGCATTCCACTCATTTTTAATGCAGTTTCTTTTCTTTTCCTATATGACAAATTTGGTAATTTTAGAAGTTAGAATGACAACTTTTTCACTAATTCTTAACACTTCCTCCTATTATGATGAGCTCTCTATAAGCATTATTCGAGTCAATGACATTGAATATACTCATTTTTTAAGCTTTTTTTTTTTTTTTGGTTAAACCTTTCGATTATTTCAATCTTTAGCCATAGTAAACATTACAGATCTGCAGTGAGACTGGTGTTTCAGTCTGCCCAGAACAGTGCTTACCTTCTTTTAGGAATCTGTCCTCCTGCTCTAACAGCCAGACTCAAATGGACAAGTGGAGATAGCCAACGTTGAATATGGTGCTCCTCACATCTCTGTTCATAGTGATTATTTAAGGCCTGTACTAAGGTGGGTCATGGTAGAGGGGCCCAGAGATAGGCACCTACGTAAAGCTGGGCCACTGACAAATGTTCTCTCATGGAGCCAGGGCTGGCAGCATATCTGTTATGTCCCTACCTTCACTGCAGCCCAGCCACGGTTACACCTGTCTTCTAACAAATGTTGCTGTAAGCCTGTCTGTTTAAGTACAATTTCTGTTACTTGGAACCAAAAACCTATTGACACATAGAGTATATGCAGCTCCTGATTTATCCAGGAATGCAAAACTATGCTGCTTTAATTGTACCTCATCAATATTGGATATTTTTATTCAACCTTCATCTGGCATTTTCAGCATTTGATCATTCACTTGTGTGACTGAGTATTTTGTATATTGTTTGGTGCATGACCTTAGTGTGAATTGTGTCTTTTAGCATAATATAGCACCCTAATAAGAAAAATTATAAAAAATATATAAGAAGTCATATGTATATTTTTTTATAATATAAAATATTTTATATTTAATTTAATGCTTTTAGCTTATTTTATCTTTGTCAGAAATTTAAATAACTTCTGCTTCCATTTTTGTCTGATTAAATCATAATGTTTATTTTTGTCCACTGTGATTCTGTTGATTTGGAGGAACCTCTTATACTGTATATAGAGTTGAATTTTGCTTTGATATCAAATATGGAAGTATTTTTTGAATGTAACAGTTTAGCTTATCTACTGCTATTGATACAGTGGAGATGTTTGATCTTAGGTCCATTCTATTTGTGTGTGTGTGTGTGTGTGTGTGTGTGTGTGCCTTCTTTTTTTAAGTCCATAAAACTCTTTTACACTGTAGTCTATTTCTTTTGTTATCACATGCATGTTTAAGAACATGAGCACACGCAGGCCATACTTTCAAGGGCATTTCTAATAAAGAAGATTTGTGGGCTCCTGGGTGGCTCAGTCAGTGAAGTGTCTGTCTTTGGCTTAGGTCATGGTTCTGGGGTCCCGAGATAGAGCCAGGGAACCCCATGCAGCTCCATGCAGGCTCCCTGCTCAGGGGGGAGTCTGCTTCTCCCTCTCCCTCTACCCCTTCACCCAGCTCATGCTCTCTCTCTCTCTTTCAAATAAATAAATAAAATCTTAAAAAAAAAAGATTTGCATTTTTTGCTACAGTCATTATCTTCTTAAAAATATCTTTAAGCTCCTCTTTCTAGAGAATTAACAATTCCCTTTTATAAGCACAAACAAAATTATCATATTTCTTCTTCTCTTTTTTTAAATAAATAAAACATTTTAAAAACATTTTTAAAAAGATTTTATTTATTTATTCATGAGAGACACTGAGAGAGAGAGAGGCAGAGACACAGGCAGAGGGAGAAGAAGGCTCCATGCAGGGAGCCCGACGTAGAACTCGATCCCGGGTCTCCAGGATCACGCCCTGGGCTGAAGGTGGTGCTAAACCATTGAGCCACCTGGGCTGCCCTTCTTCTTCTCTTCTACTCTTTCTCCCACCATTTGGTGCTAGTGAATTATTTTTCTTAATGTTCGTTTACCTTTGTACACTTAAATATGCTTAAAACTCGATTAATTTATTTTGGTCTGTAAATAATATGTTTGATCACTCCTTCAGCTCTTCAAATTAAGGAAATCAACATATTTAATTTACCTCCATTCTCCACCCTAACTTTTCTCCCAAGTTATGTTAGTTACACCATCAGAGAATTTATTATTCTGTAATAATGTTGAGCACTTAAATATCTGTGTTATTTGTAATCTTAGTCCCAAGATAAATATAGTCAATGTTCAGCACCAGTTATTTTATTATAGTTTATTCAATTTTTCTCTTGGTTGGCTGAAGTTTGTCTTCTGGTGGAATACTGAAGAGGACTTATGGGAAAAATATACTCTGAGCTCAGCACATTCAAAACTATTTATCTGCTGCCTGTATATATAACAATGGATGAGTGGAATATAAAATCCTTCCTTTTTCTTTGAAAATTTTATCGGTTTTATTCAACTGCATTTACAAAATGAAAGGATCTGTGGAGAAATCAGAACCAAGACTATATCTTTCCCCTAGTGACTAGCTTTTTTTTTTTATAGTAGCTGCTCCCAAAATATTTCATTGGCCTTTTGAGTATTGTAATTTTCCTGCAATATGTCTTTGTGTTGATATTTCTGGTTAGTTTTCTCAGGACTATAGTACAACCCTTCTATACCTTGATTAAGTCTTCTTTTATTTTGAGAAAGTTTCCTTGATTTATACCTCTACTGCTTTTCTCTGTCTCCTTACTTTTGTTTACTTCTTTAGGGATATAAATTTTTCATATATTGAATCTTTTTAGCTTACTTTCCATTTTACTCATTTTCCTTACGCCTTTTAAAAATTCTTATATTATCTCTTCTCAATTTTACCCTCTAGTTCTGATATTACTTCTTTTTCTCTATTATGTTTTTTTCTCTGTTGTGCCATATTTTCCTCATTTCAGTGAGAATTTTAATTTTTTTTCCTCCTTTGTCCAAGTTCTGCCTACTTGGGGCAAAGATTAAAAATATTACAGAAACTGGAGTGCAGAGTACCCAAAGTTCTGTTAGAGAGCATTAATCTTAAATTGAATAACTTCTCATTTCTATTTTTATTTTTGCTTTATGAAAGATATTGTTCCACAATGCTTTAAAAATTCATAGGTAACCATTTGATCATTTTCCTCTGCTCTCAAACAAAGAATTTCTCATATTTGCTTGGCTTTCCCTACCCCCCTTTTCTCTTATTAGCTTGCATTATTTTTGTCTAGATTCCATGTTGACTTTTTTTTTAATCTTTATATAGTACTCATCATTGAAGTATTTTGTTTTTTCTCTACCACCTCTCTGTAGGATATTGAGTGAAGAATGAAGATCATAATTACAGCAAAATTGTGATACTTTCTCTTTAGAGCCAGCTTATTCTAGATCTTTATTGGTAAATAGTTGAAAAGAGCATTTGATAAATACTGGATGATCACACTTTAGGACTTTATATAGATAAGAACCTCTAAGGAAGAATATTCATTGATACATTGGATTTTTCCAAAGCCCTTATTCAATACAAAGAGCAGATAGGCTTTACAGCATCAGTTTCTCCATCACCTACGTTTAAACTTCATCACTTTTAAAGAAATATGAACAACATAATATCTCTATGGCTTTTGTGGTCTTCTCTGGCCATTGCACAGTCAGTGCCTGTACAATTACAAGTCAAGTGACTTAAGCTCAAAATAGCCCCCTGCTCCAAGCTGCTGATGATTGGAAAGAATCTGCATCTTAATATTAACCATACCAAGGAAAGTGGAGATTAAATTTGGACTTAATTTCAATAACTTGGCAGGTCAAGTTATCATTTCAAATGAGGTCTTAATACTTTATATTTACATTGCAGTTACCTTTTCTCAGACTTCATTTTCATGATCATCTGAGAAAGTATTATTTTTCATGTGTTAGAGATATAGAACTCTGTATTCATAGATGTTATAACTTCACGTTTCATTCTAAACAAGTATGACAGCTCAAATTTGCACTCCCATCTTCTTATTCTTTTCTGGATATCACAGATAAAAGTACCAAAGGCGTAATGCAAGAGACAATGGGAGTGGGATAAGGTAGGAGTAATGTTTTAAAGTCAGATTGTCTTTCAATAGAACTGGGTTACTTTTTGTCCATTTTTAAAAATAGACTCTATGACATTATAGAATAATAGACTTAATGCTGGAAGGAAGTTTAAGACATTTTTAAGCCAAGCCTCATCCGTTAAGGAAAGTAAGGACTATTACCATCAATCGCCCAAATTTAAAAAAACAAATCTCAAAGAATTTAAATTATCTACCAGTAAGTAATTAAGTGGAGACTGAACTCTCAGGTATTTTATTTCAAAATGTACAACAATATAAAACACGTTGTATCTTTTGACCAAACTATAAAAATATATTCTTATATTTAGGTAACTTTTTTTTTTCTTTTCTTTTAATTTTTATTTATTTATGATAGTCACAGAGAGATAGAGAGAGAGGCAGAGACACAGGCAGAGGGAGAAGCAGGCTCCATGCACCGGGAGCCCGACGTGGGATTCGATCCCGGGTCTCCAGGATCGCGCCCTCCGCCAAAGGCAGGCGCCCAACCGCTGTGCCACCCAGGGATCCCTAGGTAGCAGATTTAAACCTAAAACTAATCTATTGATGTTTAAATCTAGTTTTCTCTTAAGATGTGAGGAACAAGAGAAACAAAAATAAAAAAATAAAGAAAATTTCCTTTCTTAAAATTATGAGGTTGACAGTTAATTTTCTAAGAAAGTGTAGTTGATGAGTACTTAAAAGATTCTCATAGATTAAATAGAAATGAATCATAAACTTATCAGCAAAGATGTCCCTCTATTAGTTGAAAGCATTTAAGAGAAGAAATATGAGAAGCAAAATAATTGCCTTGGACCTCCAAGTCATGAAGAATGGGTCTAAAATTCTTAGACAGTCTAAATAGAATCCTTTATTATTTTTTCTCAATTTTATCTTCTCCAAAGAGGAGACAATAGCAATGCCCTTACTACATAGACTGTTACAACCTTTAAATGAGGTAGTTCAAGTAAACATTTGGTAAAATTTCAGGCATATAGTAAGTGCTTGGTAAATGTTAATTATTGTTTATCTTTTTTTCCTACAAAAATGCAGAACTTAATGAAGATTTTATAAATAAAAGAACAGACCCTAGGGAAAATGGTGATACTTGTGTCTCACCCAGGAAACATCTACAGCAAGCTACTCCTTAGACATTCCAATCTTCAGCCAAAGCCTCAGGTAAGGCAGATGTACTCATGTCTGTAGATTTTCAAGTTGTCTACTTTTTTTTTTTTTCACTCTTCGTATCTCTTGGAGTATTCATCAAAGTTTCCTTTTTTCTCATGTTCCATTTCTAAGAGGTCTCTCAGTGTAGCTATCATACCCATAGCAATGTAATAAAGGGTGGGTTTCATTTGGATCATTATTGCCATCAAATACAAAGATATAATGGTGTGATCTTTTGGACAGAATGCCCTAATGCTAGTCTTTAGGATCCTTTGGCTTAGCAGAGATGCCCATCAGGCAGTTAGGGTGACCATCTGCAAATAAGTGTGAGAGAGAATGAGTACTGGGCCTCTCAGTTTGAATTGTTTTATATATTAGAATATATGTCCTTATTACTATCCTATGACCAAAATAAATAGAATTTTGGAGTTTAAAATAATAGCATGATTAGATAACTGCTTTTCTGGAGGTCCCCTAAAACAAAATACTTTGGATATCAAATGCTCTGCCCACCATTAGAATCATTTTCTTTAGTCATCAGTGCTTAAAACAGTTATTCTAATTCATTGAATATATGTATCTTCTAGGTCTCTCATTTTTATATATTCTGTGAAATCTTCTAGTATTTAAATACTTCTTGGCCCACATTTATTTCATTTTTTTAAAGATCTTATTTATTTATTTTATATGAAAGAGAAAGAGAGCATGTGCTTGTGAGGGGAAGGGACAGACGGAGAGGGAGAGCATCTCAGGCAGACTCCACACTGAGCATGGAACCCCATGCGAGGCTCGATCTCACAACCCTGGGATCATGACCGAAGCCAAAACCAAGAGTAGAATGCTTAACCTATCTAGGTGAACATTTAATCTTTTTGTGAAATTCTTTGTATTAGAAAATCTGAGTATGGGACTAAAGGGTATCAATATTCTGGCATAACACTTTTAACCTGGTATTTTCCCATCTCCTTCTCATGTATCTGCACAAATAATATATAGACAGAGAGACTACAAAGTCATGCACAGACTTGGCATAATTTAATGGTACCAAATGTTGCGATGAATATAAAAGTTACTTCTTATGGGGGGCAAACATGTTTCTACTGTAGATAGAGGTACTGTCATCCTAAGTTTAAAACTAGACTTTAGCTAAACTTGGAATTAAAGAAATGACTTAGTAAAACATTCAAACCATGATTGGTACTCATATGGAGCCAGACTATTTTTAATAACAAGTCTGTTATGAATATATGATGACATGAAGTAAAACAGTAAAAGTTTGTGGAGGAAAGTAGCATTTCCATAAAGCTATCTTAAATGACATCGTCTTTGGTGTAGAGGCTGGAGATAGTTATGAAACACTTCAAGCAGTAAGCACATTCCCCAAATATAGCTGCCTGTCCCATCATTTCCATCTTAACTTATTTCAATTCTAGATCAAGGATATTTTGTGTGCCCATGCTATAAAATGTACTAATGTCATTTTAAACTTCACACCCCTAAAAAAGACACGATGTAAAAAATGAAGCATAAAATGATATGGAAAATTTTCAAAGTGTATGTACATGTATTGGCACATCAAAAAAGGAAGAATCAAGATAAGACAATAGTTTCTTTTGATTTTAAAAATATACATGGATATTTAGGATATTTATTAGAATTTGGTGGGTATCCTCACAAATCTGAATGGTAATGTTATTCGGACCTCTATGCCTCGTTCTTATCCTCCTTCCTAAACTTTATAACATAGAGTAATATAAAAGTATATTTGGAAAGACATAAAGTAAAAGAAAGGCAAATAATAGAAGAAAACATTTTTTTAAATTAATGAGAAGGAAACTGTATATTTTCATAATTTGCTACAAATTCGATAAATTTGTGATTCCACACATATATGAAAACAAATTATAAAATGACATGTGTATACCCATGTGTGTGCTGAGGGTACACACACGTGCAGTGAGCTCAGCTTGTCTATAGATTGAACTAATCTCCATAATTGAAGCTCTGGGGAAGCTAGAGTCTGTGATTTCCATCAATAGGCACAGATATAATTAACCAATAACTAGGGAGGATGTGATTCTACATAGTAACAGATTTTTTTAACATCTGCCAGAAGCACATCTGTTGTGCTATATTTTATTGCCATACTATGATTAACAATCCAATATACTTTAAAATATTTGCATGAGATTTGACTTCTATATGTTTACATACTTATAAAACCACCATGGTTTTTTTTTTCTCCTTTGCTTTGGAAAGTATTTCCTCAGATCTAAGCTGTCCTATTGCTTATATCAATTTATCTATATACACACATACTCTCTTTTTTCCCACCATGTTCCCACTTACTCCTTTCTGTCTTTATTATAACATGTACCCAAACAAGCACAATAGAAACTAAGTCAAGAGCCATGTATGTGTATAGATGAGACTTCAATTTCACTGCACAACATCATTTATTAGTAATAATCATCAGGCTAGTCTTTGTAGACTTTGGAATCCCTCAAATTTGCAAGAGCTTACATATACTGCTGCTGTTGCTGCTGCTAAAACTATTCCTACTAGTACTACTACTACTACTACTACTACTACTACTACTACTACTAGAGCTAAGCTGGAGAAACTGAGCTTTAGTCAACTCTGACCTTTAGGCTACTTTACTCACTCACTAAATACATATTTACTGAGGGCCTGCTATGTGGAAGTTGCTGTGCCAGATGCTTGCAAAATATGAAGAAACATAGTTTCTTATCCCTGCCTCCAGGGAATTGCTGGGATAGAGAAGAAAGACATATCATACATGGTGACCTAAATCAAAAATAAAGTGAGGGAATGGCTGACTGCCATGTGGAAAGTTTTAATGCATTGGGTTTTATGTGCAGGACAATATTCCTAATTTAGTTGAAAGACATCAGTTTAAATGCATACAAACATGATAAAATACAATGACTTCTAAGAAGTGCAGAGTCTTTTCTTGTTGTTAAAACAAATGAGCCTTAAAACAATAAACTTTTCGCCATTCTTTTGATCAGAGTTTGCTTAATTCCAGTTAGAACTCCAAAGCCACGATGCAACTTGGAAAATAGAGGTCATATAAAAGCATGATAATATTATGTCAATGACTCACCATTTGTCTACACACTGAAGAGTATTTTTAAAAAGTAAAGACATACTTAAAAGAGTGATACTGAAAAAATATACTTGATGAAATAACAGTGACTCAAAAGCCTAATGCTTCTTTTTTTCTTTTTGGTTTATATTCTACATGGGATCTTTTTCTTAAAAAAAAAATCTTTAAATTTCTTGATTTAAAATGCTTAAATAAAATACATTTGAGGCACATTTTTCTAGTTATCCAAATTTTATTTGTTCATTCACTTTTTCAGTATAGAAAACCAATAATAGAATCTGATTATTTTTTTAATTATAAAGGATCATTATATGAGAATTAGGTTGTAAAGAAAATGTAAGTGTATTTTAGGCTATTAAATTATTTAAATAACACATATTCAAAACTCTATTGAGCTGAAGGAACTGAATTAGAATGCTGCATTTTTAGGTATAACATTGTTGGTTACTTTAATGTGTAAATAGGGCTAATTGCCACATACCAAAATATTTCCCAACAGTAACGTAACTTATTTCAATGTTTATTTAATCTTAACATTTTGGAATTTGCATTTCTTTTTTTAAAGTAAAATTTGTATTCCTTAAATTCCAAATTATTCTGATCATAAGCATAGTTTTATTGAGCCAAATCTACCTAGTCAAACATATTTCTTTGCCAGACTGAAGTTAAGAGCCAGCTAGGAAAATAAGAAGCAAAAGGTATGATTTTATGTATATACATTTAAATTTTTGCTATATAGATATGAATGAGGCTAAATTCATCAATTTTTTATTGGTTGGGAGACTATGCTTAAATAATAATCAGCAGCTCAACATAAATTATATTTTTCACAATAAAAATCTTTTTTTTTGCAACAGAAATGTCAACATGGATGAGGGATTAAAAGAATAGTCTTACTGAATCAATGAAAAGATCATGTTGAGCAAAATATTTAGATCCTTAAAGTGGGCATAGATCTGTGGGTTCATGGACATAGACTATTTTTTAATTAGATAAAGTAGGTCTAAATATAAATAAATAAATGGCTAATAGTGCCTATTGTCTATTAATTTAGGAAAAGTGTGTTTAAGAAAAACTCTTAAGGAGAGTGTAGGGGTCTATGAAAAATAAGTAATAAAATTAAGTAGTGAAATGATTGAATAAAGGATAATTCTAGCATAAGCTAGAAAGGAAGCAGATATGAAAGTGCTAGTTCACTAATACTCTAAGAAGAGTAAAAATTCAATAATGTTTGTTTGAAAGTACAATATTGTCCATTATTTTTGTTTAAAAAGAATGAATTTATTTTTAGTTCAGATTCAATATAAAAGTTAATCTTTCCACGGAGAAAAACATAATTTGTGGCAGGATATTTTGTTGAAATACAATTTTATGTCATTCTGTCTTTATCTTTTTTCTATATCTCATTTGAAGAAGCTAACGGAACCACATTTTCTCCTTAACTCCGAGATTGTATAGAGCCCATAAGGAGAAACTACACAAACACCAAAACTGGCCAAGATTGTTGTACATTTTGTAAAAAAAGAAAAAATGTCTGAGGAGGAAAGAAGGAAGTACAAGTTGGAGGCCTAGGGAAGTCAGTGCTGGAACACAGAGACTCCTGGACATGGAAACAGCTGATTTCCTTAATCTTTTGTTGATGGGACTTTGTGGCAGTGCCTCAATGAAATAAAAAGATCTCAGGGAAAGCTGTTGTGTGGTATGCATAGGTGTGCTTTATGCACCAGGGATTCCCACATCCACAAAGATCCTACTGGAAGAAATCCCTGTGTAATTGGATGAGGAGCATAACACTGTCGGTATTACTAGATGACAATTGGAATCTATATTATGGCTGTTTTGGGGGGGCGGTTTTTGAGGGGAAGAATGTGGCAGGAGGAAAGAAAGAATATCATTTAAGCCTCCGGGAAGGAAAAGATTCTTTGTAGGACTGAAATTGGAATCTCCTCCTAGTTTAATAGAATGGAAGCTTAGAGTTGAATTCAAGTAGATTTAATGCAAATGAAGAAAGTAATATTTTCTACATTTCTTGCATGGCTGAGTATAAGAACTGAGACCAACATTAATTTTAGTATTAATTTATTGAACTAATAGCTACAATGGGGGTAGATTACATACTGCAGAAGAAAGTGAGATAGAGAACAGCCATGCATGAAAAGAGAGATTCTAGAAACCACTGAGTAAAAATGGACTTTTATAATATCATTTGCACAGATCCTGTGCTTAAAGTTTATTAATCCATTGAAGACTATTAAGCAAAGAGTGAGGAGTTTCTGTGACCATATAAGTACTCACAGAAAAATATGTCCGTCACTGTATTAAAATTATGAAATTAATAATAACATGAAACTCACAGATTAGTTGAACCTGACATTTCAAGAATAAAAGTCTTAGAAGAATAAACCATAAGTTGCAAAGAAGTTCTCTTACCACGGCTTTTAAAATAATTCTTCATTGTTTTCTTAATGAGGTTAACTCAGAAGTAAATTTCACACTTTACTATATAGAAATTAATAGAAATATGATTAAGTTTCCACCTTACAGTATGGATTTAATGATTCTAATTATTATCATTACTATTAAACAACTATTTTTACAAAATTCTGTCATAAGCAAGGCTATTTCAATTTGGCTACCATATTTTCCATGCTCTTTTCTAAAGTCAGTATCTTTATTTTGGGGTTAGGCCTAATTGCCTCTCAATAACCTACTCAAACCTATTGTGCCAGCAATTCTCTTTTTCTTTCTTACGTCACTAATTTTCTTCCTTCTTCATTGTATTATTCCATGAGGTAAGAAACTGGCTGGTGTTTCTTTCATCTTAACAAACCAACCAACCTGGGTGCGTGGGTGGTAAAGTCAGTTAAGCATCCAACTTTTGGTTTAGGCTCAGGTCCTAATCTCAGGGTCATGAGATCCAGCCAGTGTGTGTTGGGGGGAGAGGTTGTCCCCTCTGCCCTCACCCCATGCTCTCACATGTGCGCGCACACACACTCTCTCTCAAATAAATAAATCTTAAAAAAAAAAAAACCTAAACAAACAAAATTTTAAAATTATCTTGTCTACTCCCCCTACCCCCAGTACTATATTAATTCTCAGTTCCCATTTGCAGCAAAATTCTTTGAATTTGTTGTCTCTGCTGTTTTAATATACTTTTCCCCACTCTTAAACACACTCCAGTTAAATTTTTGCCTTCATGACTGCTCTTGCAAGATCATCAAGAACTTAATTATTGCTAAATCTGCATTGATTCTTGGTCTTCATTTCACTTGGCCAGTCAGTGGGATTTGACACAGCTGATCATTCCCTACCTCTTTCACATGTTTTTTTTTTTTTTTTTGGCTTCACAACACCATCTTCTCTCTCTTCTTATCTTACTGGCTCTTCTTTCTCAGTCCTGTTGGCTTTTCTTTGACATATCAGGCATTCTCTCACCTTAGGACGTTTTCAGTGTCTTTTCCACCTAATCAGAGTGTTCTTGACCCAGACAGTCACATAGTACTAAAACCCTTAACTCCTTGGACCCTTAGTCTAAATCTTACCTCAACAGAGCCTAAATTGACCACCCTATTTTTTTTCTTGACTACCCTATTTAAAATTGGAATTCTTTCTGCTGCATTCTCCTTCCACTTACCCTGCTCATTTTCTGTCCCATAATGGTTATTATCATCTAACTTACTGTATCATTTATGTAATCTTTATATTTACTTTCTGATATCTGCCTCCCTTCTCTAGACCATAAGTTCTACAAAGGCAGAATTCAGTGCCTTACATACTTTTCTGGTTCCTGCTGGTACATGCAGGCTCGCTCCTACAGTTCATTTAGTGTTATAGTTCCTCTCCTCCCTTAGCTGGCTACATTAGTTAGGGTTCTCCAGATAAACAGAACCAAGTCTACATTTAAATGAAATTTATTATAAGGTATTGGCTCACTTGATTGTGGGGCCTGAAAAGGCCCATGAGCTGCCATCTGCATGCAGGAGACCCAGTAAAGCTGTCGGTATAGTTATAGTCCAAGTCAGAAGGTCTGAGAACCCGGAGAACTGATGGTGTAATTTCTGGTCAGAGGGTAGAATTTCTAGTTGAGGGTGGAGGGTGGTGGTGGTGGTGGTGTATAAAGAGAGAGAGAAAGAGAGAGAGAGAGAGAGAGAGAGAGAGAGAATTCTCCTTTCCTCTGCTTTTTTTGTTCTATTCAAGCCCTAACCAGAATGGATAATGCCCACACACACACTGAGAAGGGAAATCTGCTTATACTCACTCAACTGATTTATATGCTAATCTCATCCAGAGACACCTTCACAAACCTACCCAGAAATAATGTTTAGCCAAATATCTGGGGCCCTGTGATCCAAGGAAGTTGACACATAAAAGTAACTATCACATAGACCATTAACTTCTCCAGTCAGGTTATGCTGGCCTGAATGGCAGGGGTTTGAGGGAAGATTCTAAGGAGAAGAGATGTTTGATTTCTTGGGAGGAAATCTAGGGTCTCCAAAGTTTCTGGGGCACCAACCCAGATGTATCCATCCCGGGTGTCAAATTCCCATCTTTTGTAAACATTGTAGCAGAACTGCCTAGGTCACAAATTTGACTTGCCCTGGAGTTCTGATATTTTTTATGTTTAAGTTCTTGGTCTCATCCTAGCTTTCTCTCCCCACCAGTTATAGCAAGTGAATCTCCTTAGCTGCTTAGCTCTTTAGAGGAGGCATTGCAACTTTCACACTTAAACTCTCAGGGTTTTGTTACCTTTTCCAAAGGTTAACTGATGTTAGCAACAGCCCTTAGAGTTACTATGTTCTTCATATTTTTAAATACCTGAACTATTGCACTAGCCAGTGAATTTATGTCCATTGGTCTATCATCACAGTATACCTCAAATAAAAAATTTAATAATCATATGGCTAACTTGGCTATCCATGCCAAGGGCTATCTGAGCTCTTCCTACTATTAGTGATAGGATCCTCATTGCCAGACAGGTGGTAGATGATTCAGCTCCAAAATCTCACCATCATCTCCCATGTCAATTGTCATAGGGTAACAGTTGAGAGGGGTCTCTTGGAAGTCAGTTGTGATAAAAATGAGCCTGTAGGAAAAAGGTATGCTTTTGGACTCATCATCTATAGAAGGGAAGGGGAGGCAGCAGGGTTGGATTGAGGGAGAAGTTAGGCTGTATGCAGTCTCAGAGAAGGTCTTCGTTAACCCCACATGGGTTTTTAAATCTGAAATAGCATTTGGGTGTATCAAGGATGTTATGAAGAGACAAGGTATTATGCCTCTATGTCAGCCAATCATTGGATGTGGACAGCCCTAGGAAGGTAACATCACCTTGACCATGACTCTAGCCAAGGCACTTGAGGGGACTGCTGCCTGGGAGCTGTTTGCTTACTGCACTCTGAGCAACTGGAGGAATGGATCCTTTGGTCTTAAAGAGGGATCTATGTGGTTCATCTCAGTGTTGACCAGAAATATTTTTTATTTCCATTGCTATAAAGATTAATAGAAATTGTCCAAATAATATTGTGTGGTGTGTCTGGTGACTTGCTGTTGAAATATATATATATGTATATATATATATATATATATATTCAAGTATATATACATATATATTTCTGAATTTATTATTTGGCTAATCCCAGTCAGGATTCTGGTCTCAGATAGATCAGTACATCATATATATAAATGATAACTTGCAACTAGTGCATAGCTTGAGAACAGTATCTAAGTATAAAAACATGATTGGTGTTCAGTTTGACGAAAGCAAAATCTGAGGCAAATTTCCAACACTTGGGACAGGCTACAAACAAATTAAAATTTAACCTGCAAAATTACTATCTATTTTATATCAAAAGGTATGATATTCTTCAACAACAACAACAACAACAACAAAATCAGCTAAAATTGAATTGGAGTTTTTAATGATACCTAGAAACTATGTAATAATTTTACCAGCACTAAGTTCAACAAACAGTAGGGTGTGGAGTAGAGACTTGATAATATAATTGCAAAGCTCTATCAAGAGATAAAGATACAAGCCAAGAAAGGAAAGTTGATTAGGGCCCATAAAATTAACCCAAAGACAGAGTTAAGTAAATTAGAATGGTAAACTTAACCTTTCTATGAGTTCCACGATAGAACAATTGCTATTCTTTGAGAAAAGAGTTTGGTGGCCAGGAAGATCTAAATTTTGCTGATTAAAAAAAAATTAAAGTGATTTTCTTAACTATAAATACTTGTCAGATTCAAAAATTTTAATGTGCACTATTAGTTTGAGGCTTTTGAGAAGCAGACACCAAGATGAGATTAAACGCACAAAGGAGATAATTTCAGTACAAAACAAGACCAAAAAAAACCCATAAAGACTAAAAGGGGAGGCAGCAGGATAAAAGTGAGAACCTTCATATAACAATAGAGGTTTGTCACTTGTGAAAAGAGAAAGAGGAAGGATGATGGGTAGGAAGAGCTTCAGATTGCAGCATAGTTCAGAGAAATCGATCAGACGATGGGGAAAGTCCTGGAGCAAAGACTGTCCATCAGAGGAGTCTTACACTGCATCTCAAGGGCCCAGCTTTAATATTTTTGCCATGCTCACCTGTTGGCTGGGCACAGACCCGGGAGAAGTATGCCTCTGGTGTGAATGCTGTATGGATCTGAAGATTCAATAGCTGGACACTGTCAGTCCATTGTCTTTGCTACCAGGTTTTCCTGAAAGGGTTATTTAAATGGCCACACTCCAATGACCACCATATATGCTAATATGTTAATATGTTACGAATTTAAAAGAGAAGGATAAAGAAAAGTCTTTCTAAAAAATTTTTTGGCAACATAACCCTTATAAAACCAGTGTTCTGTGACTTGGGCATCTGGTGTAGAGAAGAGAAAATTGTGTTATTTCTATTTAGAACAACATATTAAAAAATTTACTAGTTAGATTTTTATTGGCAGCAACACAAAAGTATATTAAAATCATATTATGTCACCAAGGTAAACATTTACATTATGGATTAGAAATACTGCCTGATATAATATGTGGTGAAGGGGTAAAAAGACTTATCAAATACATTCTAGAATTTCAAATCCTGATTAAATGATTACATCTTTCTCCTTAAAATTCTTCTTCCCACATTTTCAAGTGCATTACTTTCTCTTAATTCTCCCCTTCCTCTCTTTCTCTCTCTTTTATTTTTAAAGAATTTATTTATTTATTCATGAAAGAGAGAGAGGCAGAGACATAGGCAGAGGGAGAAGCAGGCTCCATGCAGGGAGCCAGATGTGGGACTCAATCCCGGGACGCCGGGGTCACGCCCTGAGCCAAAGGCAGATGCTCAAGTGCTGAGCCACCCACGCATCCCTCTCTGACTCTTTCATAGAATCTTTGATTCTCTGGTCTGTCATTGTCACAGGCACAAAAAAATGTACTGCTCATATCTCCCAGCTGTGGGGTGGATGATTGGTTGACAACCCCAGCTGAGTCCTTCTGCACACTCCCTTTCACTCTGCCCACACTCCGCTGTACCCTCTCTGTGCTCCCAAACTTGACCTATTCTTCTAGCATTATGCTTTGTCTCAGAGATCTCCATCAGCTTAGCCTCTAGTCTGAAACTATTCCTAAACAACCCTGCTTCCCACCTTTATCCTACAGGGGCATTTTCCCCAATATATTTCTTTTGATTTTATTTATTACTTCATGAGAGACACACACACAGAGAGGCAGAGACATAGGCAGAGAGAGAAGCAGGCTCCTCACAGGGAGCCCGATGTGGGACTCGATCCCTGGATGCCGGGATCACGCCCTGAGCCGAAGGCAGACACTCAACTGCTGAGCCACCCAGGCATCCCTCCCCAATATATTTCTAGCATGTCTAATCCCATATGGTGTCTGCTTTACAGAGATTCCAAAATAATACAATCAATTATGTGTTCATATTCTTTAGCATTTTGTCATTGGTTCACTACATCTCTCACTCTATTCTTTCATTTTACCTTTATTTTGTACCATTAAATCCCATATCTACTGTTTAAGATCCTTAGGGGCTAATTCTCTCAGTCTCTGTTTCCACTTGTTAACTATGTTTAGAAAGAACTATTGGCAATACTTCAGTGGCTCAGAGAGGCTCTTTGACTTGCATCTCCATTCTAGATCCTGTTGCTTTGGCACAGTGTATTTGTACCAGATTTAAAAGATCTGTTGGATCATTTTTGATTTATGTCTTGGTTGGACTATATGCTTAGAATTTGATATTTTTATTTCATTTGTTCCTTCCTAGGCACAATCCCTTTGCTAACCCTGAGCTCCATACTCCAGAGTTAGAGTTTCTCTCACACACCATCCCCTTCCTAATACACACTCTAAATCCCTAAGATCCCAGGGAAGCTGAAGGACTCAGATGTACTCATGTTTGGAGCAGGAGTGTAGGGGAAGGGAAAAACAAACTCTAAACTCTATTCCTGAACTAAAGTCCTATATGTCTAATAACCTACCAGATTGTTCTACCTAAATATTCCATTGGACCATACTTTCCAGATCTAAAAATGAACTTATCATTGTCTTTGATACAAATATGCTTAACCTCTAAAAGCACTACTGGGAGCAAACTCAAGGGTAGTGATGGCATTATCTAAGTCAAAAAATTGGGAGTTTCTATGACTTCTGCTATAGGCTTGTTTCTCTTTCCAATCAGTCACCACTCCTATTGTTACCTTTATATTCATTATTTGGTTTTCTCTTCTGTATCCCTACAACTAGCGTATCAGATCCAGCCTTCATCATACTCAACCTGCACCACTGCCTCCTTATTTGTCAAAAGATCTCTCTTTCCCTCCATCTGTTTTTCACGTTTCTGCAGACTGATTTTTTTTTTTCAAAAATACAAACTGTTGACTCCTGGGTTTAAAATCTTTTGATGGCCTTTCTTTACCTAACGATGCAGCCGAAAGTCTTTGTTATGGCGTCTAAGCTCCATATGGCAAACTATTATGAGTTTTTCCTGCTTCTAACCCCAGTCCACACACTTTATGCTTTAGTCTAACTGAACAATATGCAGTTCCCGGAACGTGACATGCTGTCATGCCATTGCATCTTTATGTATGAAGTTCCTTAAATTTAGAATGCCTTTCTTCTTCTTATCTTCCTGGAAAACTATTTGGAATTCAAGCCTCAGTTAAACATAATCACCTTTTTGTACGTGATCACCTTTTTGAAGCGTTTTTGTACTCAACCTCTTATCTATTCATAAACCTTATAACCACCTTCCACCCTCTTTGCTCACTTCATCGTTAGGTATTTCTATTGTACCTTCTCCTTGTTCTATTAAAGCCTCTATACAGAGCCTTTTATAATGTACATTTATTTACATATCTGGCTCTTTCACTAGGCCACAAGTTCCTAGAAGGCCAGATCCAGAGATTCATTTTAGTACCAAAAATGTCAAGGACTGTTCTTGATACTTAGATGATGCTTAAAAGGGGTGTTGAATAAACTATTCCTACTTTGTATGATTATGCCGAAGAGGACAATGGTTTTAATTTAAGAAAGCTGAGTGCCCAACATGAGAAAAAGAGCACAATGCTTACTGATGAGTCTTAATTTTAAAAAGAAAAAAAAACTAACAAAGAGAATAAATAGTTCTGAAAAAAAAAAAAGACATTATAGACATTAACTTTTTACTGATGTTTGGATCAAATTATAGAATGCCCCTGGGGAATAATGACTATAAGGTTTTCAACCTCATTTTTCATAACGTCAAAGCATTCTTGCTTATTCTTAAATAATAAGAAAACTAAAGGATGTGGCTTGTTTTTAAACACATTCACATGCTTTTGTTGAGAGGTCTAGCTTTGGCAGGCAAACTTGTGTAATAAATTTCCCAGAAGTAGTTGTGGATTTACTCTTAGCAACCCAGTAATAACTACCCAGGAAGGATTAGATTACAATGGATTTTCAAAGGGAAAAATGAGCACATTGATTTTTCCTCAGAATTTTCATTGAATACAAATAGTTAGAACTAAGATGTATCGGAAAAGAAATTTAAGTAGAGGTGTTTCAGAATGTGCAAGTCAAAAGTAAAACTCCTTAGTAAATAAGATGCAGGAAGATGAAGACGGTGTTAGCATTAAATGATCATAGGAGTATGGCCTCTGTATCCATGGGTGAGGAAGACGGGGTGCATGGGTGCTCAGAGAGTTAGGACTGAAGCTCAGAGAGTTAGGATTCCCTTCTAACTCCCCCACCCGCCACAGGCAGAAAGAGATTCCAGGTTCTACCCATAATGAGAATCCTGTCTGCCTTAGATTCTTTTCTTTTTCTTAATTGAGATAAAATTCACATAATATAAAACTAACCATTTTAAAGTGAGCAATGCAGTAGCAACCAGTATATTCACAATGTTTCAAGAACTTTATCTAGTTCCAAAACATTTTCATCATCCTTAAAGGAAATCCCATACCATTAGGCAATTAGCTCATTTCTCCCTTCCCCCAATGCTTGGCATCCACCAATTTGTGCTTTATTGCTAAGAGTTTTCCTATTCTGGAAATTTCCTCTAAATAGCAGCATATAGAATGTGATCTTCTGTGTCTGTTTTCATTTAATGTAATGTTTTCAAGGTCCATCCATTTTGTAGCATATATCAATATTTCATTACTTACTATGGGTGAATACTATTCTGTTGAATGTCTATTCCAAACTTTGTTTATATATATTTTTTGTTAATAAACACTTGGGCAGTTTTCACCATCTGGCTACTGTGAAGTATGGTGTTATGAACATGCATGTGCAAGTATTTCTTAGATTTAATCACCATTTCTTATTCACTCATACAACACACACTTTTAAGAGTTCAATTACGTGCTGAGGTCTGTGCTAGACCCCAAATATAAAATGATGAATAAGACATCTAATGGTAGGGGTGGCTGCAAGAGCTGGCAAATGTCAACATCTGTTACCTCTCTGAAAGGAAAATGAATGATATCCTTTGGGGACCCATAGAGTGGAAAGGGATTGTTCTTCGCTTACTCCCTTCATATGCTTCCCTTCTGATACCTGCTTGCTTTCACAGCCACTTTCATATAAATTCCCTAAGAGTTTTCCCATCACTAAAATATAAATGATGATCTGTCTTTTATTTTTGAAAGGCAAGTTATATCAGTTCTTTAGTATTTGATCTATATATTAACTACTAGAAACTAAGGTCCTTCTTTCCCCAGAATAAAGAGGATCATGGCAACGGGGGCTCTCGAGAGTCATTTCAGGTTGGATGCCAGCAGGAAAGAGAACGTCCGCTACAAGATAATTTAATGAAGGTGTGGGCAGCATTAGGGTAACCAGAAAGTGATAGGAGGTACCTAGGAACTAGCAAAACAAAGGGAAATGATAATCACCTGAAGGGGAAATGGCAGGAAAGGAAATTACCAGGAGTCAGAGAGCTATGGGAAGTCAGAGCTATGGGAAAATAACATCCTAAGTGTCATGTGAAAGAGATGTAGCCCCTGCCAGAACCACAGAACATAGGAGAGCAATCAGGGAAGACTATTCCTTAACCTCTCACTTTTTGAACTCTTCAAGTCACTTACCAGCACCTTCTATTGATTAGCTAGCTCTGATCAGAATCTGGACGGCAAGAGAGCTAGGAAAATGCTAAGGGCACCAGAGGGGGCAGAGGGGTAGAAATGGATGGAGGCCGGGATAGAACCATCATCACAGAAACTCACTGGCAGGGCTTCAGGGGAAGCCGGTCCTATCTCTACTCAGGGCCATTTGTGGTCTCATTGTCAAAACAAAGGTACAGGCTTCAATCAAGACACTCACCAAATTAGTTCCTTCCAAGTTTTCCAAATAGGAAAAGAGAATAAAGGTAGATCTGAGGGGTAGAGCCAACACAGTCACACAAACAACACCAAAAGCAGGATTGGTAAATTCAAGCGAAATTAGAGCAGTTGCAAAGGGTCCAGAAGTTCAGGACCTAGTCGGAAAATGAAAGTCTGTGTGTCACAGCCTGATGTATGCTGTGGAGTTTGAAGAGACTTTACAGTAAATGCCAGGGAAACTGGATGGTCAGGAGATCAAGAAGAGCTTTGTTCACAAATATTGGGGGCACCATTAGGTTGAATTCTTAACTGGTTAAGGGATCTCTCTGTGTGGAAGTCAATGCCTTTCACCCGGCTAGTCATCCTAACTGGGAAGGAACATGTCCAGCTTGCCTGTTTATGTTCTCTGAGGAGGGGAGAGGGATAGAAGACGGTAATCATTTCATAGGGATCACCCATCACATAACTTTACAGGTTTTCCAGGAAGTCTGTATAATAGTTTAGAGCACAGATAGGGCTATTTTTAATATTTTAATATTAAATATTAACATGTTAATACTTAATATTTCTAGTGTGTTTGCGAGTGTGTGCACATTATTCTTGTAATAAGTAAATGCACTTACCTTAACTTGAATTTGCATTCTTCAGGTTTCTCAACTCAAATTCCTCTCTACTGTCTAATGACTTCCAAAAACAAACAAGTAAACAAAAATATCACAGAACCTAAGGTTACTAAAGCCTTAAGAAAAAAGCCTTTTTGTTTTGTTTTCTTCCTTAGGGTCTTTCTCTGGAGTTTTTGTTTTGTTTTTAAGCATCTAGTTTTACAAAGTGTCCCCTGCTTGGAAAGTAAATAGATGGACCTTAAGCAACAGTAGGGCAGAAGCAAACTGTCTCTGACCCTGGGCTCCCTAGGTTGTTTCTTGCACCAATCAACATGCAGTTCTGGAGACATTTGCATATATACATATCACCTCATTTAGACAAACCAATTGTGACTATTAGGACCAAGTCAATCTTCTTCAAATTTAAATCTGTAAAGCTAAAGATTTAAACTTAAAGATTTAAACCTGGATCACTTAAGAAAAGATTATCATTATCATAGGATAAAGTATACTATGCAAAAACAATTTACTTTTCTTTTTCATTTAGAGATAGAGCCCACAAGCGAGGTGGGGGGAAAGGGAGAGAGAAGGAAAGAATCATCCAAGATCATGACCTCAGTGAGTAGAAATCAAATCAAGAGTTGGAAGCTTAATCAACTGAGCCACCCAGGCACCCCAACTTTTCTTTTCTTTTAATTCCAGTGTAATTAACTAAAAAATTTTTTTTCTAATCACAGTTACCAGTTTCATTTAATTTGAAGATAGTATTTGCTAACAATAGCTTAATGCTAATGGTGCATTTATAAACAGTATGACAACATGTTTTCAGAGTGTTCTCATACTTTGACCTCTTTCTCTCTCTCTCTCTTTTTTTTTTTCCACTGTAAATTAGCAAAGTTATTTAAGATATTTCTATTTAGGAGTTATTCCAGTAGGACACTTAAAATGAGCACAACCTGGTATTTATAATATTAGAGCAATATAAGTGGAATTTAATAGTTTTCAAATGTTTCTATAAATACAAAGAAATCATACATAACCATACAATTTTGTTGGTTTAGTTTCAATTCATATATTTAATACATTATAGAGATTCAGTTTTAAAATTTTCTCGATAAGCAAATACTTGTGAACTGCATAGAAACTATTAGTATGCTTTTATAGTATAATCTATGGCATGTGGTTTAAAAAGTGTGTAGGAGCTGATCACCAACATTTGGAATATTTGCTTCATAGAGCTATGTATAATTGCCAAACTTGTTCCATCATTGAAAATGAAAGTTCCAACCAAAATTAAAAATGAAGCCCCGAACATTCGTTTTACTTTTTTAGCCCAAGACTTAAGATTGACAAAATAACAAACTTTAAAACCTAAATGAACTCCAAGACCTCCTTCAGCTCTAACATTCTATATTTTGTTTCATGGTAAACATACCCTATGTATCTTTCATCTGAAAACTTGATTCCAACAGTGATGAAACCAAAGTTCATTGTGCTTTCCCTTCACATCAGTTATCACAGTTAGCAATGATATATTTTGTGATTACTCAATTAATGTCTTTCTGTTCCACTGCTTTGTAAGTCATAAGGGCAGAGAATGTGTGATCATGTTTATTATTTATTTATAGCACATTGCTCTGTGCCTAGCACATAGTTGGTTCCCTGAAAGAATATATAAAATGAATGAACCAAGAAATGAATGAAACAGATCTCCTTCTCCTTGTAGAGAGACCTCTGGACTTAAAAGAGGTTTCCTGGGTCACAAATATCTCAACTGCCCCTATTCTTGGGGTACACGTAGGCCTACAAAGCCTTGGTTTCCTTGATCCAGGGTTCATTTCTGGCTCCTAAAAGGATCCCCAGAAGATAGCCAAATGATCTTGGGCCCATTACAGCACAATAATGAAATGAGCAACTACTCACAGAATAGAACCATGTATTAATAGTTGCTTATCAGTAATGAGTGCAACACCAACCACCTTCTCAAATGACTCCTCCCAATCTTTTGAACTAGTTTTTTCCAACAGGCATTGAGTCTGTGATAGCATCTCCCTGAGGTCACTAACCTGGCAGTCAGCTCTTTTGATCTGAGTTTCCCGATTCATCTATCAGGATCTGGGAGAAAATTTTTGCTATCCTGGCAATCACCATGAACAAATAATTCTAGCCTTAATCCTCTTAAAATAAAGTTCCTTCTTATCAGTGGCTATAAACTAAGATCTTCTATGAAAGACTATGCTGAGAATAACCCACCCTGTGCATATGGCTTGGACATGGGCTCTCCATATACTTGAACTCTCTGTGACCCTCTCAAGTAACAACAGTATTGGTTTGGCTGTTGCTCTGGATGCCAGATGGGCAGGAAGCCCAACTCCTAAGTGGATACTTAATAAACACACATATATCTTACTATTACTTTTCTGCCATCCATTTTTTATATTAACAGAAACATCCTATGTAATATCCTTAATCAATCTTTTAAGAAAAAACACAGAGTGAACTTGAATTAGATTATTTGAATAAAAGGCAAGTTAAAAAAGGAAGAAAAATATTGAATACTTAGTCTGTGTTGGGCACCATGCTAGGCATCTTACAAGCTCTGTAGCAAGAAAAATCCTACAATTTAATCGATGACATTCTATTGTTCCATGACACTTTTAGTCATATTAATTAGTACTTAAAAATAACTAGGTGATGTTGTTACTGATGGATTTAACTTTGTCTTAAAGAGAAGAACTAATAAATTGTATAGTGTCATCCATTATATATAATTATGAGACAATTGATCCATCCCCAGAAGGTTAACATACTTGAAGCTGTTTATCCATTCCTATCATTGATTTTCAGTGATCCATCACTAGGTTCATACCTTCTTACTTCTTGTAATGTATTGTCAACTCAAACATTATTACTGTTAGGCCAGAGTATCTTTTTTTGAGATCCTGTTTAATAATCCGACAAATGAATGCATTGTCAAAGCTTGGGTCACTATATTGAGGATTCTGAAGGCCAATATGAGTTCATCATGAAAAAACTTGGGGATTTATTAGTAGTGTCTGCCACTTGTACAAGATAGGGTGTAGTAACATGGGTACAAGGTACCTGCCATTCAGGAGAGAGATGGTTGTAGGAAAATTAATCTTTGCCTCTTTAAAAATCGTGTTCTAAAGTTGGCCTGGTATCCAATAAAAAGGTACATACTCTATCATTTCTCTTCTTCACTATCCCTAGGAAGGAGGATCCATTATGATAAATGCATTTTATAAGCTTCTTTTTGATATACTATGAATGATTGAGCCAACTTTTGTAGATAAGCTAGAAATCTCACTACCATAACATTGTTTCTATAGAAAAAAGCATCCTTCACTCTAAACTACTGAATTAAAAATACATTATTAAGGAGATAATCTTATTGTTTATAATTCTTTTTAAGAGAGTTAACTTGCACTTTCAGTGACCGAACAGAAATTCTGTCATAATCTGAGGATAACAGATACTGAAATAGATGACATTATCATGGGTTTATTTACCAATAAAACCTTTTCTCTCCCTATATTGAAAGGGATTCAAAGAAATAGAGAAAAACAAAACAAAACAAACAAACAAAAACCCTGTGGTAGAGAGATGACACATTCTCAATGAAATCCTAAGAGCATCAATTCTCAAAACGTACTGTTAAATATGAGGTATAAACATAACCTACATTTTCAGGATTTAGAAATAATCTTTAGCTGCTATATACCCCTTATACACTTTGTGATTCAGGACTAAAATCTGAATCTCAGAGAGAATTCACTTATGTCTAAAGTGCAGAGAGTTTGAACTTTTCCCCTAAAAGCAATCGGACACATGGTTTACAGAACATCAAAGCCAAGAGAGTAGCACCATATAATAAGCTTTCCATCAGGGCTCTCTCTAAGTATCTAAGTCAGGTCAAACATCCAAGGTGTCCATTAGTGGCAATAAGAAAGGAACACAGAATAAAACTTGCTACCACTTAAAGTTGTATCAGTGTGTATAGCCTCACAAGGAAGTCAAAACATCAAAAGGATCCAGCTAACCCTCTACACCAAAGGCTATTTTTACCACTTAACATTAGGGGAAGGCTTACTTTTTATTCTGTGAGTTATCATTTGGAGATGGAGTTCCTAGAGAGTTAGAAAAGACAGGAAGAGAATGGACATTTAGATGAGTGTACGGGGGGGTGGGTGTGGGTGTGGAAGGAGACTGTGTAATTGTTAGGACATTGACACGACAAAGTTTTTAAAGATGAGAGTCACTTTTTCTTTAACGGATGGTAACTTTTCAGAAAATGACTAAATAGATGAACAAATACAGCAAATATTTAGTAGCTTGGAACCTCACACTGCTTATATTTGAGAAAGATGGAGCATATATAACTAAGACATTTAATTTCAGAGAAGCAAATTCTCCCTAATGTTATCTTCATTTTAAAAATCATTCTGCTGAGCTGAAATGGCCTTTCCAAGAAGATAAAGTGACATGTCCATTATCTCTCTCAATTAAGGTTTAGAAGTTTTAATTTTAAACATAAGTATAGTCCAAAGATTGCTATAAAATATTTAATAAATGTTACTGGAAGGGTGTTATGAAGGATTCAGTAGTTGAAGATATTATATATGCCCTTAAGGCACTAACACACTTATTGGAGAGAAAAGAAATACCTATACAGGAAGAGTGTAAACAAATAACTAAAAATATAAGGTCCAATATCACCTTAAATTCTATGGATTCTAAAATTAAGAATTCAGCATAGATGATAAATTTAGGAGTTCTCAAAAAAGGTTGCAATTTTAATGTCTACTACTAAAAATAAATATTACAATAGTTTTCATTTGAAAATGAAATCCACCTGCAAAAATTTTACTTCACTATGAATGAGCATGTGCAATGGTCATTAAAGATCAGATAACATGACTACAACTAATTCATTCAGTGGTTTATCCTTCAGCTGAACACGGGCCACTCTGATGATTTTGATTGCTGCAAAGCCTAAAGTTGTTTTTATTCTTGGTTATAAATGCATCATATAAATTTATAATGGATTACGAATTAAAGAGAGTGCATAAGGAACACTGTGTTGAAAAACAAGTAAATCCTAATTAATTGGTGAACTCTGAGATGCAAGAAACAACATGTTCTCCATTTTTATTTATGTAGTTAATTAAAATGGATTCCATGACTCAATACTACTGGGTTGGTGGGAAATTCAACCTTAGTCATGACTGGGCTTTTCTGTTCATCTCTACCACTTTCAGGCTCTGGTCCCAGGTTTTCCACAAAGCACAGTTGAGGAGCCCTCTCTAGTCTTCTCTTCTCACTGGTTCTGAGTAGCTTCTGTTCTGAGCCCTGTAATTAGTTCCTTAATATCTGCTAGCTTTGCTTCTGTTGCTTGTTGGGGGTACAGATACTCTGCAGGGTTTCAAGAGGCTGGGGCTGGACTCTAGACTCCATGGATGCACAATGAAGACAGCCCCCACCTCCCCCTGGCATCTTGAAACATTCCTTGAAAACTGCCATGCTGTGGGGGTGTGGTCTTGGTCTCCCTCTCATGTCTTGACTTCCTCGGGATGTTAGGGTTACGAAGAAACTCATGAAACGTGTTGCCTTTAAATGTTTTTGGCTTTCCTTTACCTTTTTTTGAGGTGATAGCAAGGCACATTCTTTTCAGGAAGGATAACTCCATTTCTTGGATTTCCAATGAACACAAGTAGCACAAACTGAAGGGGAGAAAAGTGCAAAGCAGCGAGACTCAGCATACAATGGCATTTCATGTTTTAGCTTGGGTTAATTTCTGACACTGCAAACACTAGAAATCAAATAGGGTTAAAATTATCCTTGAAGATGCATTTAATTTCCAATAAAGTTCAGTAAGCATTATTTTGTAAGTTCAGTAAGCATATTCAATCCTGTACTAAAATGTTTATGTGTACATGATGCAAACATTAGTAATATAAAAATAAGCATATTTGTGCAGAGAATTTTGTTATCATACATGTGTGTATGATATGCCTTTAATTTTTTTTTTTTTTTTTAGTTTTATTCTATCTTTCACTTACCATCTACTTCCCGAAGAATTCAATTTGTGTGAGGTCAATGTATTATTCACCTGACAAACTATGCTCAGAAGGAAGGCCAATTTATTCTTTGGGGATTCTAATCTTTTCAGAATTATAACCAGCCCTTTTGATACTGATGAATAACAGAACAATCTGCTTATTAACAATGTCCAAATCCTTCCCCATAAAAGATCAAGACTTACAGTTAAGGTAAAATGGATTGTCTTCTGATTCAGTTCAGAGGAGTTAAGTGGTTTTGGACAACTCAATGGGGCCTATACCTTATTCTGTGATCCACTTGGTTAACTCTGTATTAAACAAAGTCCTACTGTGCATAATCTCAATATAAGCAGTGTGACATCATGCCATCACTAGCATGGACTGGAGGGGCACTGAAATACACATGACCATATCTGAGGTTGCTATTATAGAAACAGAGTCAGAAAAAGCATTGATGAATTGCCTTGGATGCTAAGATTTCTTTCTTTCTTTCTTTCTTTCTTTCTTTCTTCTTTCTTCTTTCTTTTTCTTTCTTTCTTTCTTCTTTCTTTTTTTGCTATGCAGTGAGATGTAATATATTTTTTATGAGATTATCAACCAAGTAAAGCATGATTTGTTTGGTATTATAACACAAAAACTAAAAAAGAATTATAATAAGAGGAAGTAATACCATACCTCTGATAAACTGCCTTTCAGAAATACTATATATATATATATAAGGTGTCAGCCCATGAAATGTAGCCTATTTTTAAGGCTGAAAGAGAAGAAAAAGAAAATGATACTTGGCCCACATGAAAGGTATAGGGCAATATTCTTCACAGTATGCATCAAAATCACATAAGGAGTTAGGTAATGGTGGAGAATATTGGGCCTCACGTAAACCTATTAAATGAGAGGTGGAGACCAGAAATCTGCAAACTTGGCATGCTATTCAGATACTTTCCATAAATGTTAAATGTGAGATCTGTGTAGAAATCAAGTGAGTGTATTGATTCTAATATGCCATTATTTTCTAAGAAAATAGTTTTCCTGAATTTCACTCTCCTTTTTTTGCAAAAAAGAGAAGTATTACTTGTAGTAATTATGTTAAAGAGTTTAAAGGATGACCAAATGTGCTGATACGTGTAAACACTAAAACTCAGACATGCCAGACCAATACATGTAGCTGTAGATATTATTATAATCGTAATAATCCCCATACTTTGACTCCCTCCTTGGACTGTATGTTCCTCTTTCTTTTCTATGCGATGCATACCCCGTGGAAACCTAGGTCTAAGGGTCATTAATCTTTATAAGACTTAGAAGAGTCGGTGTTCCAGCCAATGAAGGTATTAACATTAGAAGGGATTTTAGTGTGTCTTTTCAACATGTATCATTCAGCGTTTTACACATGAAACTACTGAGGCCTAGGGCAGCCCGGATGGCTCAGTGGTTTAGTGCTGCCTTCAGCCCAGGGCCTGATCCTGGAGACCCGGGATTGAGTCCCACGTCAGGCTCCCTGCATGGAGCCTGCTTCTCCCTCTGCCTGTGTCTCTGTCTCTCTCTCTCTCCTCTCTGTGTATTCTCATGAATAAATAAATAAAATCTTTAAAAAAAATACTGAGGCCTAGATATTTGAAGTTACTTTGTCAAGAACTCTTCATGTTAGAATACCAAGGATAATAGTTTTGATTTTTTTTAAAGTTTATCACCTATTAGATATGATTCACAAGTATGTTGCTCTAGTTTGCTCTTTCTTTCCCACCTGTGAATAGAAGGGATAACAAAAGGCCTGAGTCAAAGTTTCAGATGGGTATGACTACTCCAGTAGCAAGAGGGAGGCCAGCTATCTGGGTACATTTTTCAAAGCTTAATCTCCAAGCCCCTGATAGCTTACATCCATCTGAGATATCCTTGATCCCTTGTACTTTCTGCAAATATCCTGGGCTTCAACAAAAATAGCCAAAGAAAAGTCAAGAAATCTGCTCAACACTACTAGAAAATTTTGGTTGATAATCTGTAATCATAGATGGTATATATTACTGTATCTAAATATAATTAACATAAAATCAAAGAAGATTCTAAGAAGATCTTAGAATAATATAAACTGAATCTTTCATTCTGTAGAAACACAGAACAAGGCCAAGAATACTATTTTGTCCCAAAGAAATTTGAGATTACTGTAGAATGCCACCCTAGTCTACTATCACATAACACAGTTCAGTTTTTACTTCACAGACAGCTAATTTTAAAAACAGCAAGGCTTCCCTGCCAAGTACACTCCCATATCCAATGTCAGCTTTCAGACAGAGTGGTTAACTGGCTGCTAGGCATCCCCTCCTCTGATGTGCATTATCAGAAGGAGAAAACATATGAAGGTGTTGAGCACAATCTTATGTGTAAGCATTCAGAGGCAGAGACTTCCATTTTAATTACAATTATCCCCCAACCTTAATCCCATTTCTCAGAAAACTAGTCGAATTAATTTTAAATCTCTATCCTCAGAAGTATGCTAACTTAGGTGTCTATTTTTTTTTATTATGATACATTTTTAATATTAAAAAAAGTTCAGATTTTATCATCTTCTCTATTTTAGAAAAAACAAGATTATTATATCAAGTGATTTAAGTTCCATGGATAAAAATAGGTTTTCCAGGGCATTATTTTATGGTATTTTCAGTGGAATTTTCTGTATCATAACAGTGCTATAAATACCTGCTCTTAGTCAGGTTACAAATAAAATATACAGTGGATTATTAAGCAGTCAAAGAAGGAACAGTGCACAAAGGTAATGCATATGGGAAATCAGCCAACAAATAAAATGTCAGCTCTGCCAGCAGCCGACACATGGATAAAGACAAGTGTTGTTTGCTAGAAGAAAAAGTAGTTTTGACTGATGACAATTGTGTAAAAATGCAATAATGCAAGAGCCTTTTTCCAAATAAGAAATAGATGTGATTTGTCATGCTTTTTAGCTTTGAAACTATTTTTAGCACATTGTAGAAAAATAAATATATTTTAAAAATGAGGTTGATCATCCATCAAATATATTTTCTGATATAAAAGTATACACAAGAGTTTTTTTTATTTTTGTAGTGGAGGAAAAATATTATGGTCTGGATTTTACATTATACCTAAGGAAAACTCATTTTGCTAAGTTAGGAGTAAATGAGGCTTGATTTGTTGTATTGTTAATTTTTTAAGTGAAGTTAAACAATATTTATAATAATATATGCCTCATATGAAAGACTCTGAGATAGTAGAGCTCTTGTTATTTGAAAAATGACATACATAATCAAGATAAAAATAGTTCTCAGTATTTATAACTATTAAGGTATCATGCTACATTTGTCTTTTTTAATTCTTTTTGCTTATTCCTCATCCTTTTATGGATGACACTAATGACTATTCATTTTAGATAGTCTATATGATAAATCCATATTATTTTCAAGTCATATTATATTATACCAGTAAAGCCTAATTAACAAGATAAATGTGTGGGATTCTTTATCAACCAAAGATAAATTTAATAAAGAATTCCACATTCTTCCCATATAATTATTAAAAAAATGAAATAAATAAAAAATTTTAAAAATACATGAAGGCATATATAACTAAGAGCATACTTAAATTGTGCAAATGAAAGAATATGGGCAAAGCAGATCTAAGCTTCTAGCAACACTTATTTGAGAAAATTAAATTTAGTGCCCAAATACACAGCTTAAGAAAAAGAAGGTAAAAATTAACAAAGAACTGTTATGAAATTTGATATGAAATTCCCACTCTTGAAACCAATGAGAGCAAAGGGATTGTTCTTTAAGCTCAGATCCAGAGAGCTTAAACTTTGTTCATTAAACAACAGTGAATATATGATTCCACTTAGGGGGTCCAACACCAAAGAGATTACATTGACTTGGGGAGGTTGAGATTTGCTACCAAATAATATACAGGACTTAAATA
Organism: Vulpes lagopus; assembly: GCF_018345385.1. Taxonomy (NCBI): domain Eukaryota; kingdom Metazoa; phylum Chordata; class Mammalia; order Carnivora; family Canidae; genus Vulpes; species Vulpes lagopus. The sequence goes on along the minus strand of NC_054824.1, from coordinate 92,729,683 downwards.
ATAATAAAACCATTAAAAAAATAAAAGCATTGTAACAAGTACACAAATACTGAATACAGGTTACTGAGTCCATAGTGGAGGCTATGCTTTTTGGGCAGCTACCATCAGGGGAGTCTTTGTGGAGATGGTGGACTTAGCCAGGGGCTGGAAGGATGGAAAGTCTAGAATAGGAAGAAAGCTTTGGAGAGCACATAGGGAACAAATTCTGCAAACCGTAGACTATGAGGTTGCACTGATTATGGCGATTTGATGACGGTAACTAGAAAACAATGAGAGAGGTATGGTTCTTAGATCATTTGGGAGGAATGAGATTGATTAATACAGAGCTTGATTAAAAATGCTTGATGCACTCAACTGATGTCAACAATTTCATGCTAAATCCACATTTTGTACTCAAGTGGGAGATGAAGCTAGAGATCTCCTAAACATTTTCATGTTTTTCTTCCTTGGGCTAAATTATTCAATAGCTATGGGACATGGTGACAGTTCTCAGCTATCGTAACCACTTTTCCTCCTGGGAAACAGCACCTGTCCTCACATTTCCATAATACAAATCCTAGTACCACCTGTATTGTTTAGAAGGAGATTATGTTTTGTTTCCTCTCAGATGACCAGGACAGTTTTGTCATTGCCATTGCCATTCATTTTTCCCCTTTCCATACTTGGTCCCCACTGCACTGAAGTCCTGGCTCCCAGGCTCAAAGCCTATCTTTAAAGTGAAACACAAATGACATGTTAATGATTAGCAAAAACTCAAAGCAGGAGGTTAATGACCATAGCTGAAGTTATGGACTTCATTTCCATCAGCTCAGCAGAGTCTGAAACATCCAAAGAAAGCTCAGGAAAGAGGTCTTGCTAATGCAGCTGCTCCCAAGCATGAGGGCAGCTTAGCAGCATTAACTTTCAATCAATGATCCACAGCTCTTGTGGGGAAACTCGCCATTGTTCAGTTCATGGGATGTGCCGCTCCCTACAGACTTACGATGGCTCCCTATTACTCAGATACCAGCTGGGGCCTGATTATCAGTTAAGTTTTCATTTATGAGATGCCTGGAGGATATGAGAGGCCAGAGACAAGTAAAGATTTTTATTTGTATCTGTGAGGTGATTACAGCCTGACGCTTCAGGAGATGAGCTAGTGATATGGAGGGGAGGTGATACCTACTCTCTCCTTTCAGCCTCTTCAGAGATAATATCTAATGAAACCTTGATCTTACCACTTCCTCTCTTAAAACTACCGGATGGCTTACTAGTGCTTTTAAGATAAAGATTAAGTTTCCTAATGCAGTCAGTCTATAGTCTCCTGCCTGGCCTGGCTTCAGCTGATTTTTCCAGTATCAACTCACATTACAATTCCCTTTTCTGATCTCTATACTCCAGTCAGAGTGGGCTCCTTTCAGCAATTCCAGTGTACCTTGTGGGTCCTACCACAGGACCTTTGCACTTTTTTTCCAGCTTTCTGATGCTTTCTTCCAATATCTTAGCTCACACTTGTCCTCAGGGAAGCTGTTCTCTGATCTCTCTGGTTAGATCAATCAAATGCTTCCTTGAGATACAGCTAGAGCATCAAATAATCCATTTACATTTATTTGCATAATTATTTTTTAATGATTTTCTCCCTCTTTGGACAGTAAGTCCTATGAAATCAAGGTTCATCTTTGGATAACCAATATTAAAGGGATATTATTAATGGGGATTAGTAGGCATATTAATAGGCAAATAGAAGACATCCATTAAGTATTCATGAAATGAAAGGGTATGTAGGAAAAATAAAATCATAGCAATGAAAAGTGCTATATTCACAAACATCTGTGTGTGTATTCATATAAACATATATACACATACACACATTCACCCATATAGTAGTTTTACAACTGTAGAACTTGTGGAACACATTGAAGGATATTAGAACATGAAAATGAGGTACAAAACTATCAAGGTTAGTAAAGGACAGGTGAAAAAAACCAAGGAAGGAAATATGAATAAAAAAACCCCCAGCAATTAAAACCAGAATTATTATAAAAGATACTTTATATTCATGTGGCTGACAATTGACACAAAATAAAATGATAAACTCACAAATGATTAAACTATACTGCTATAGCTAAACCTATGAAATGGAAATATTATCATGATATGAAGACTTAATGCACCGCATGCTTGAAGAGCACATAAAAAAGAATATGTTAGCCTTCTGTGATAGAAGGAAGTAAAATTATGCTTTCCTGATTCTTGATAAATGTAAGAATTATTTATACCTAAAATTCATAAGTGTTCTTACAGGTAGATAAGCCACCAATACCACAGGTGATGATAATTCAAGGTTATGATCATAATCTTGGTCTTTTTTTTTTTTCCCAGAGAAAGACCCACGACAGCTGTGTGCTAGCGCATAGCAGGTATGTGCTGCATCTCAAACACCTCTGCTTCACTTTCTTACCAATTTTCAAGGACAAATTTAATTTGTGGACCCTGCCCTCTTTACCACTAAGGTGACAGAAATAAAAGAGCCATTTTCAAGGGATTTTAAGCCTTCAAAAGATGAAAGCACCTAGGATATACTAAAAAATTTTGACTTCAGAACATTGCTTCATAGTAACAACATTTAATATTTTTAAATGTTAAATCATTCTCTGCTTCCCACTTAATATAGACAGTTAACAGAAGAGGAAAACCATCATTAAGATGTGTGCTCTGCTGTATCATCTAATTTATTTTTATAACATGCTATCTATGCACACAGATTTATACAAACGTGACCAGCAATGGAAAGATTACTTGGTTTTCTTAAGGCAAAATTGAATCATATTTACCAAATAAATGCAAGCATTTCCATTGAGAAATTTTAATAAGTCTTGATCACTACCTGTATCATATAGTTCTGACTGACATGTAGAAAACAAAAACAAAGTTATTGCCATACAGCGTTCTTGCCAACAAATATAAAGAGGTTATTGATTTGTGCCATTTTTACTTTTGAGAATAACTCAGTTACTAGAATGACAAATTAGAATTTAGTAACACGAAACCTTAAAATACATGTTTTCTCTTTTAAAAAACCAACTGTATAGTTAGACTTTGAGCTGTTCAAGTGTAGAACCTTATATAATTTTTGTGTAGCATCTCTGAGTAAAATAACAGATGCTGACAGCTGTATCAAACAACACCAAAATCTCAGGAGCTTGGCAAAATTAGTTTGTTTCTTACCCACAAAAAATCCAGTACAGATGTTAAGTTGGCAGATGCTTGGGTAATATTTCAGGGTGGGCCTCCTTTAAGTGGTGACTTAGGGATCTAGTTCTTAATGTCATCACCTATGAGTGACCTCCAAGATGGTTACAATAAGAGAGGAGAGAATGAGGGATTGTGTGTGAGTGCATGGAAAATTTTTATGAACCATATCTGGAAGTGGCATATATCACTTTCATGGCCACAACTTAGTCATGGAGCCCCACGCAAATGCAAGAAGCTTGGAAATGGAGTGTAGCTCTGTGCCCAGACCCTAAAAAGTAGAGGAAATTAAAAAAAAATAGATATTGATGAATAATCTGAAATTTCAGCCTGGACACTCAACCGAGTAGCAGTGCAGTAACTGCTTGAGATATAGATATATATATATATACCCATCCTAGGCCATGTGGAAATGCAAGAAAGTTTGTTTCTTTTGTAGCATTCAACAAAAGAATTTATAATATAATTAGGTGACAGATTAAATGTCAGATTGTGTAGTACAAACCACTAGAGATGAAGTTAATATTCAATTACGCATTGTTATAATTATTATTCGGCAACACACAGTTAGTAGGTAAAATGGAATTTTGAACTTAGAAGATTTTTTTGTAAGTAGATGTTGTCAGGAAAATTTTCTAATGAAGCAAGAGCTTAATCTGGGCCTTGAAGAATGAGTAAGCCATGGGTGTTAATGGCGTGGGGGCAGGAAAGGGGGCCCAGTTGATGGGTAGAACAGAAAAAAATGAAGGGAATGTGGTTGACAAACACTTTGATGTGTGTATCTGGTGGTCTGGCATAGTTGTTTTTATAAGATTGGCATTAGAATTAACAGAAAGTGAGGTTGAACAGACCAAAATGGGTAAGGAGCTGGAAGATTTTCTTGGTTCCTCTTTGCTTTATCACTTGGATCAACCAGTCACCAAGTCCATTAAGAAGTCAACAATCACGATGTTTGCAATGCCTTCTCTGAGTCTCTTCACATCCTCCTCACAGACTAAAGTGTAAGGAGGAGGGCAGCGAATTGGATGAATGTGTCTCACCCTGGAAGTCAAGCCATATTGTCCAACTGAGAGACCAGAGAAGAGTTTCAGAACACTTTAGACATTCAACAGCATTAAGTTTTCACAAAGCCTAGGAAGAGAAGTGAGCGTGTTCTCTTCGCCCTAAATATCACTCAGCTCTGTTGCTTAGCTTCTAGGTTAGCTCTACACTCTACCTAGGATCTCTCCCTCCAAAGAGGGTCCTTGTTCAAATCATCAAGTGGGTTCTTCTGTTGTTTGGCACCCTCTCTTCACCTTCTCTGCCTGTGCTCTCTCTATCCCTGTGAGGTAGCCACTGCCCAAATCCCACCTTTGTCAAAACACCTACCTTAAGTAGCATTCCCTAGGAATTACTCTCAGCCTGCTGTGATTATCAGAAAGAGTCTGAAAACTTAATTCCAGATAATATGTGTATTGATAATGATCTAAGATGTTTCTCTGCCTGTAAGTGTTTGTATTTGAATGCAGGACATTTGAAGAGTAAAAATGTTCCAAGTATTAAAGGGCTCAATGGAATATCATGCAGCCTTTAAAATGATCATAGAATGTGTGCAGACAATGAAAAAAGCCCATAGTATACTGCTAAGGGAAAAAATGAGTTTCAAAAGAATATATATAGTAGGATTGCTTCCACCTTTGCTTTAAATATATTTATGTATAAACGTTTACTTAAAATACCTAGGAATTGACTAGCTCAGATAATATTTCCATCCTTAAAGTAATTTTAATTACAGAGGACTCAACTGAACAAAGACATTCTAGCTCAAAAAGAAACATAAATATGTTACAGGAAAACTTTAATATATATATATATAAATATCATGAGGATCAACTGAAGAATGATTAAATACCTATCATCAGCTTGTATTAGTCAAAAATCTTTTTTTTTTCTTTTAAAGATTTTATTTATTTATCATGAGAGACACACAGAGAGAGGCAGAGACACAGGCAGAGGGAGGATGTGAGACTCGATCCCGGAACCCCGGATCACACCCTGAGCCAAAGGCAGATGCTAAACCGCTGAGCCACCCAGGCATCCCAAAAATCTGGTTTTAATGGAGTATTTTTTTTTTAGTGATATAAACACAAAAGACTCATTTACTAAAAAGGAGGAAAATTACCAAAGTTCAAAAAAAGATATTAAAAAACACCTTAAAAGTGGAGCAAGTGAATGGAAGGGCCAATGAGGAGACAAATGCAATTCTCTCAACGTTAATTTACAATCTCAGTATGCTTGCAAGCAATATGGCAACTAGATTTTTCATGGATTATGACAAAGCCTGTTGCAATTCATACTAAAGAATAGTCCAAAAATAGCTAATACAATTCTAAAAAATGCAAGGAAGGTAGCTTACCCTATCATATTTCAAAAATATTATTATTGTTTTTAAAGATTTTATTTATTTATTCATGAGAGATACAGAGAGAGAAGCAGAGACATAGGCAGAGGGAGAAGCAGGCTCCCTGCAGGGAGCCTGATGTGGGACTCGATCCCATGACTTCAGGATCATGACCTGAGCCAAAGGCAGATGCTCAAGCACTGAGCCACCCAGGTGGCCCTCAAAAAATATTACTAAACTAAAGGAATATACCAACGTAATAATTTCATTTCGTTTTTGTGAAAGAAAACATATTAATAATTTATTTTCCCATAGTGGAGTTTTAGAATGATTGACAGATGAAAAGGAGAGGGGGACAGATCTCCGCATACCCTCTTTTATTACACAATATAACCAAAGTGTATATTATTTCATTCCAGATGCCTCAACTATGGAACAGACATATCACTGGTTTTTACATTCTTGGTTTGAGCCTGTCCCTCTACTTGTCTGGATCTTCTAATAACCTGGGGGTGTTCTGGGGCTATGAGAAATGTACTTAAAAAGTACTCAGCTGAGTGATGGGCATTAAGGGGGACACTTGGTGGGATGAGCACTGGTGTGATACTACATGTTGGCAAACTAAAGATTTTTAAAAACTTATTTATTCATGAGAGACACACAGAGATAGGCAGAGACATACGCAGGGGGAGAAATAGACTCCCTGCGGGGAGCCTGATGCAGGACTTGATCCCAGGAGCTCAGGATCATACCCCCAGCCAAAGACAGACATTCAACTGCTAAGCGACCCAGGTGTCGTGGCAAACTGAATTTAAACAAAATATTTTTTAAAAAACCTGTGCTCAATCCAAATATATTATTAACAACAACAACAACAACAACAGAATCAATATACCTATTTTTGAAGAGATCATAAAAATTGGTGTTCAAAAATATACCATTTTTTATTATGCTCTCCTTATATCCCAAGTGTGGTGCAACTGCTTTCTGGCTAAAGACACTTCTTGAGTATAGCTACGGCCCAAACCCTGGCTAAGGCCTCCTCCCACCTTCCTCCACCACTGGTTGCAGTTTGCATCTCCTACCTGAACCCTACACCTTATTATCACTCTAGGTGACATCCGCAGTGAGGTCTGGCAGCCGGAGGGAAAGGAGGAGAGAGGAGAGGTCAGCATCTCAGTATCCACCCTCCACCTCGCCACCACTTGCTCCACAGTTGGAGGACTCCGAGGCAGCATCTGAGACTCATCCATTTCCTCCCCGCCTTCCCTCTGAATTGCTTTTTTTTTTTTTAATGTTTTGTTTATTTATGATAGTCACACACACACACACACACACACACGCAGAGAGAGAGAGAGAGAGAGAGAGAGAGAGAGAGAGAGGCAGAAACACAGGCAGAGGGAGAAGCAGGCTCCATGCACCGGGAGCCCGACATGGGATTCGATCCCGGGTCTCCAGGATCGCGCCCTGGGCCATAGGCAGGCGCCAAACCGCTGCGCCACCCAGGGATCCCTGAATTGCTTTTCTTAAAAAAATGCCCCACGGATCTAAATAAGGTTTCTCTCTGAGTAGAGGGATTTCAGTTTGGTTCTTTGTGTACTGTAGGTATAAGACCTAAGTGAAAAATATAGAAGAGTTAAGAGTCACACAGGAAGCCTTTTTACTGTCTGCGTGTTTTGCATTTTCCCCCCTAGCAATAAAATAAATAAAAGAAAACATCAAGCTAAGAAAACCTCTAAAAAGTATTCTCTCTCTCTCGCTTTCTTTTTGAGTGTGTTCTCTTTTCATCAGTGACAGAAAAGTCAGGAATACGCTTATGAAATTGCGTCCTGTCCACAGGTGCTCAGGGAGCAGAAAACCTCTCACTGGAAGCAATAGGTAGAGGCAAAGGCACATTATCTGATATTTTTGAAAGTGGATAATGAGTCAAAGCAAACAGTAGAGCAGTTACCCCATAAACAGTAACATGAAAAGAGTCTTTTCCTATTTGGGTTTAGTTTTTTTGGAAATACAACGTGATAGAAATACTCACATGCAATGATTCAGGGAAAACATGATAGTAGTAGAACCATTTGATTTTTATTTGAACATTGACTTTTTTTCCATATATTAACTATGGAAATAGAAAGAAATTTATTTATGGGAAATGCTTTTGTTGATATTATATTGGAAATGTGTGATAGAAGTAGGATATTATCTTGCTTAATAATCAGGGAAATGGAAAGTATTTTTTTTTATTCCCAGTTGAATTATCTATTAATAATACTTGATCTATTTTGCTTTCTTATTTTTTCTGCCTGAATAAATTTCTTGTCACACTGTTTATTATGTTTATCTGTAATTGTTGGTTATTAGTACCTATTTCATACGCTGTTTATTATGTTTATCTGTAATTGTTGGTTATTAGTACCTATTTCATACGCTCTACCTTTTTTTTTTTTTGCTATAATTACAGTATCACATCTTGTATCAAAGGGCAAGACAACCAGTTGTATGCTAACTTCCATTCCCTTTTTCCTTTTTCTAGAACTACCTCTTTTCTTATTATCAATTTATCTCTCACTACGAGAATTATTCCCATAAGGATACACACATATCTTGATTAATATTCTATCAACACACACACACACGCACCCTTGGTTCTGTGTCTCCATCCAATTATGGTTCCATTTTTCTATATGTTGTTACAACAAAACTTATTTCATCTCCTAATTTTATATCTCTCTCCAATTCACTACATTAAAGCCTCTACTTTTACCATCTGAGAAAATCTCCAAGGACTTTAATGTTACCAAATCCAATGGTCATATTTTTGTCTGCATCTTAATCTTATGTTCAAATTTTATAGGGTTGAAGGGCGCCTGGGTGGCTTAGTTGGTTAAGCATCCAACTCTTGTTTTCAGTTCAGGTCATGACCTCAGGGTTGGGAGATTGAGCCCCACTTCTGGCTCTGAGCTCAGTGGGGAGTCTGCTTGAGATTCTTTCTCTCCCTCGGCTCTCCCACTTTCTCTTTCTCAAAATAATAAAAATTCTTTAAAAAAATTGTATGGAGTTGACCTTATTCCTTCTACTTTGGAATCTTTCAGTATTTGGTTTCAGTGACATCCTATTCCTGCTTTTCCATCAGATATCCCTAATCACTTCTTTCCATGCTCATTTACTGGAGTTTCCATCTCCTCTATTTGACCTCTACTTGAGGTTTGGCTGAGGGTCTATGATGAATAGACCCTTTTCCTCTTAACCCACATCTATTTCTAGATTATCTTAACAAGTCCTATGACCCTATACATAATTTAATTCTTGATCATGCCAATATTTTTTTTTTTTTTTTACAAATTCTTATTTAAATTCTAGTTAGTTAACATACAGTGAAATGTTGGTTTCAGGAGAAGAATTAAGGGATTCATCATTTATATTCAACACCCAGTGCTCATCATGACAAGTACCCTCCTTAATGCACATGACCCATCTAGTCCATCCTCCGTCTCTCCCCACGTCTCCATCAACCCTGAGTTTGTTCTCGGCTTTTAACAGTCTCTTATGGTATTCTTATGGCTTGTTTCCCTCTCTCTCTCTCTCTCTTTTCCCGCCCTCCCATATGTTCATCTGTTTTGTTTCTTAAATTCCACATATGAGTGAATTCATATGGTATTTGTCTTTCTTTGACTTATTTTGTGTGCATATAAGTGATTAATAGTTGCTTCAAAACTTGAATAATTCTTTTAAATTCTAAATCATCACTAAACAAAAATTAAAAGTGAAATAGCAATCCCCCATATTACATTTTCTAATGCTAGACTTTGAATAAATAAGTATACTAACATTTAAAGTTTTTAACATAATGATTAAGTTTGCTTCTTCTTTAGTCTATGTTGGATCGATGATAATTATATTTCAGGGAATGATGTATATATACATAAAGTGTTTCTATTGTTTGCCTCAATAACATCTAATAGAGAAACCAGTCTCACAGATGTAGGCTGATGGAAATGGGAAATTTTCCATCTTGAAAATTCATCTCCAGTCTTTCTTCAGTAGCAATTCCAATAATTCATCCTATGCAGTTATAACAGCATTTAAATTCTTTTGGCACAAAAAAATGGGTTTCAAATTTACACATTTCCAAAAAAAAAAAAAAACCAACAAATTTACACATTCCTGGGTTACAATGATCAAGTTAAATTATCACATGTTGTAATGTGTTCTTATAGTGTATAACCAGTATGTAGCTGATGCCCCATGCAACTCATCATATGAATTTGACAGCAGAAAAACTGGTCAACACACAGTGAAATGTGACAAGTTTACTCACCACATGGGATATAAGATCTCTCAAGTTGCTATAAATATTATAAATTCTTACTCATAATTTCTGTGCTTACCTTGTCACTGACCAATAAATGATTCATGGAGCAGCTTTGATCTAATATACATCTCAAAGTTAATACAGCCAAAAAGGAGGTAATTAATTACCAAACCACAACAGCTCTTATCCCATCTTCCTCGTTCATTAAGTAGTATCATCATCCACCCAGTTGAAAATTAACACCAAAATTATAGGCATTATTCTTTTTTCTTCTTTTAAAGCAAAAATTATAACAAATAGCTTGCCTTTGGAAGATATATCAAAGAACAGAGGATTGTTCAGCTATCTATCACATGAAAGTATCTACAGCAATATTCTTTTATTATATAGTTCTCTGGAAAAGACTTATTTTCAGAATAATACATTGTACTTGTTTTTTGGTTGGTGGTGTAATAAATTACCACAAACTTAGTATCTTAACTCAAATTCAGTATCTTAGAGTTCTGAGGTCAAAAGTCAAAAATGGGTCTTACTGGTCTAAAATCAAGGAATTAACAGGGCTGTATTCTTTCTGGAGGCCCTAGGGGAGAATCAGCTTCTTTGTGTATTCCAACTTCGTGAGGCTACTTGCATTCCTTGGCTTATGTCCTTTTTTTCCATCCTCAAAGCCACCAGTGTAACATCTTTAAATTCTCTCTCTGACTGTATTTTGGCTATCACATCAACTCCCTCCGTGATCCTCTTGTCTCTCTATTATAAAGACCCTTGTGATACATTGGGCCCACCCAGATAATCCAGTATTATCTTCCCATCTCAAGATACCTAATCACATCTGCAAAGTCTCTTCTGTCATGTAAGGTTACATATTCACAAGCTCTGGAGGTAAGAACATGAATGTCTTTGGAAAACCTTTATTCCATCTACTTTACATACTTTAACCAAAATTACACCAAGCCCCTTCTACTCCCCCCACTGACAAAACAAAACAACCCCCCCAAACCACCACATTTTAGTATCTGAAAAAAAAAAAAGATTAGAAAATTCACACTCAGGTAAATCAGAGAGACTCAAAAATTTTTGTTTTTAATATTAATGCATATATCAGTTTTCACTAGATGTTTTGTTTATAATATTCAGTTCTACAAATGTTTTTCTATAATAATCTACAATGTAACTATTATGTGAGGATAGAATGATTTGCATTGAAATAAAAATAAAGTTAGACTCCTAATTCCACAAAACTCTACAGGGAAAAACTTTAACAAATCCAAAGCAAAGTAGTCAAGAAAAAATAGATCTGTTCCCATACATTCAAAAAGAGAGTGCAACCACCCTACTTTATGAATAAACATTTACATTTGGCAATGTATGGGCTTGAGACCACTGTAAAATTCATTTCATTACCACTGGGACTCATGAGTTATATTGGATGCTGGAAATATGATCTGTGAAGTGGGAACAATTAATTGGTCTTTTATGGAATTTATTTTTTGGAGTTTTATAGATAAATTGGTTCACTATTTAAGCTTTTATTCACTCCCACGGGCAACATCCATGTCCATCCCATGAAATAACCTGGTGACTGACACAAATCAAGGAACCCCAGGAGCTGGGTTGCCACTGCCTATGAAGCAACCTGCCTTTAAGACTGGAAGGGAACCAGCCAGGAGTTATTCTTGATTTTACTTTTCCCCCTACCTCCTACAAGTTATCAATATTCTATTTTTAAATCATATTGAAAATCTGAGTCCATCTACTTCTCTCCATTTCTACTCTCACTTTCCTTGTGAAATCATCATTATTCCTGGTGTGTATTATTACAATAACCTCTTACTGGTAACTCCCTCTCCCTTTTTGCTTTTAGAATTCTTTACATAGAACCCAGATTGAGCTTTTAAAAGAGCAAATTGAACCAAAAATATAAAACTCCCAGAAAACAATATAGGAGAAAAATCTACATGACCTTGGGTATGGAGATGACTTTTTTCACACAACACTGAAGACATGACACAGGAAAAAAAATCACCAATAAGCTGGATATCATGAAAATGAAAAACTTCTCTGCTAAAGGAACTGTCAAAAGAGAATGAGAAGACAACACATAAACTGGCGGGGGGGGGGGGGAGCGGGGAACCATTTGCAAAAGACATATTTGGTAAGGGCTGTTATTGAAAATACACACAGAACTCTTAAGATTTAACAATAAAATGAAAAACCTGATTTAAAAATGAGCAAAAATCTGAACAGACACCTCACCAAAGAAGAGAGATGAATGGTAAATAAGCATATGAAGAGATGTTAAATATATCTCAGAAGAGAATTGCAAATTAAAACAGCAATGAGAGGGGCACCTGGATGGCTCAGTGTTTGAGAGGCTGCCTTTGGCTCAGGTCATGATCCTGTGGTTCTGGGATGGTCCTGGGATGAGTCCCACATCAGGCTCCCCAGGGGAAGCCTGTTTCTCCCTCTGCCTATGTCTCTGCCTCTCTCTCTGTCATATTTATTTATGAATGAATAAATAAAATCTTTAAAAAATAAACAAGCAAAAATCGAGATACCGCCATGCACCTATTTGAATGGCCAAGTTCCAAAACACTGGCAACACCAATTGCTGGTGAGTATGTGGAACAACGGAAACTCTCATTTGTTGCTGGTGGGAATGCAAAGTAGCACAGAAACCTTGTAAGTTTGATGATTTTTTACAAAACTGAAGAAAATTCTTACAATACAATACAGCAATTACTCTCCTTGGTATTTACCCAAATTAACTGAAAACCTACGTCCGCACAAAAGCCTGCACACACGTATTGATAGCAGCTTTATTCATAATTCCCAAACTTGGAAGCAACTGCCCTTCAGTAGGTGAATGGATAAACTACAGTAAATCCAGATGACGGAATATTGTTTATGGCTAAAAAGAAATGAGCTATTACAACATAGAAAGACATGAAAGAAATGCATGTTAATAAGTGAAAGTAGGCAACCTGAAAAGGCAACATACTATATGATTCTAACTATATGACATTCAAAAAAAAAGCAAACAATGGGGATAGTAAAGGATCGGTGGTTGTCAGGATTGACAGAGGGGAAGGAAGAATGAATTGGGAGAGCACAGAGGACTTTTATGGCAGTGAGACTCTTCTGTACGTTATTCTAACCATGGATACATGTCATTATACCAAAATCCATAGAATCTACAACACCAAGAGTGAGCCCTAATGTAAATTATGGACTTCGGGTGATGATGATGTGTCAGTGTAGTTTTACTGAATATAACAAAAGTTCCTCTGGTGAGGTGACAGTGGAGGAGACTGGGCATGTGTGGGGTGAAGGGTAGTTGGGAACTCTATACTTTCCACTCAATTTTGCTGTGAATGTAAAACTACTCTTCAAAATGAAGTCAATCTTTTTAAACAGTAGCAATAAATTTTTTAAACATTATAAAAAGTTAATAAAAGAGTGAACAATGTTATAAATACACCTAAAATTAATGCTTTACAAACTACCTAGACATCCCTTAGCCCAGTCCAGTTGACACATAAAATTAACCATCAAAATGAATAAATGAAATTATGGAGCAGGGCTGGGCTTAGGGTGAAGCAAGGCTTTCATTGGCACAAAGTTTCAGATGTGCTCACTCTGCAGTTAGTTCAAGAGCTGATCTTGCACCTGCAGGGTTTGGAGGCCATGTACAACCTTCATAGTGATCCCCCACACATGGTTCAGTGTTCCTCTCTCACTGCCTTGGAATTTTAAACAATTTTTAAACAAGTGCTTACATTTTCATTTTGTCCTGGGCCCTACAAATTGTGTAGCAGGTCTTACCTGAGAGTGAAATCTTTAAGAGTGAAGCATCTAGTTCATAAAATTTAAGAGAAGCTCACACTCAGTTTTGTGTTAAGTTCTCAGCCCATACTTTCAGCGAGCTGGGAGCAGTGCTTCCTAGGCACTTCACTTGCTTCACCCTAATCTGGCTCCACGGTGAAACCCACTTTCAATAGCCATCTCCAATATTACAGGGAATTGGAAAAAGACTTGACATTTGGACCATCCCTGTTCTTAACATCTTTGGGAAGTTTGGTAGCGGTGGTGATGGCAATGACAAGAAGCTTCAGAAGAAGACACTCCTACCCAAGGATAGAGGGGAACTAGAGAGATTAATCTGAAAAATTAAAAAGACATATCCCCCCCCCCAATCCCTCCACCCTACAGTTATACCACAGATCTTAGAAATCTTCCATAATTTATTCAAGACACTGAGCATCTGCCTTGGTGTTGGGCCCTCTCAGAGCCTGCTCTGGCTTCCCAGGGTTCCAGACTTACTACTCATTCTTTTAAAAGCAGATTCATTGCTGTAGTCTTTTAATCTCTTGATCAGATCCAGGTTAAAAAAATAAATAATGACCCTTTTCATTATGCCCACTCTCAGGTCCAGTATTCTAAGGGTGACTATCTTTACTCCTAGAGTGACACCAACATCTTATTGATAAGAATATCTCTAAAAGTGTCATCCCATGGATTTTTACCATTTAAAAAATCAGTATCATTAGTTTATACCATTGTCATTACCAATGTTCAGAGGATAGGTATATAGCTTTCTGAAATATTGGTCTTTTAGGTCTCTTAAAGAGTACTTTAGTCAATTGAATCAATTTAGTACTTTAAAATTTATTTCCATACAGAATATCTTATTCATATTTGTTAACAGTAAGAGCAACCATTACTTTACTTTTATTTATTTGTTGTTTGTTTATTTATTTACTTATTCATTAGAAGCTTTCATGTTTCATTCATCACCCGAGCATTGCATAGTATAGCCAACATACAATTTGGAACGGAAGGTTGGAAAAAATAAATGAGGAAAATTCAAGGCAAATGGTAGTGTGATAGGTTTTGTTAGCTTGTTGGGTTGCAGGGAATGGGACTGCACCCTACCTCATGAAATGAAAGTTTAGTTTATATATATCTATATATAGATATCTCCCATAATCCTGAATATATGTAATATATGCAGTCCTGGAAAAACTGAACAACTAGGCCATACCTTTTTAATGGAGATTGGAACCAGAAGGTTCTTTAGAATGCAAGACAGCTCCAGGGACCAGAGCCACAGGAATTAATGGATATTTATTCTAATTGCCTGCCATTAGAGCAACCCGGCTATGCTCTGTGAGTCAGCTTCTGTCTGTTTCTTAAATTCTCTCCCAACTGGCCTCTTACCCTCCACTCCCAGGGTCACAAATTGGCAGACTAGAGCAGAATAAACCCAGGAGACAATTTTCTGTTCAGACACAGCACATGTCGGATTTTTGTTTCTTTTTCTTTTTTTTTTTTTAAACTGAATTTGAATGTCTTCAAGGCAGTATTTGCATTTTCCAGTTTGCCACAAGCTGTCCACAGCTGCCCCTTTGGCTGAGGGGTGGGATGTCTCCTTGAGGGGGAGGGTTGAGCAGAACAAGACAGACGGTCTGCTGCACCCTGTCGCGGTGTAAAGAGCAATTACTGGATGCTCCCTGATACACTTGTGTTAGCTGCTTTGTGCCTCTATTTCCTTATATACAAAATGGGAATAATACTTGGGGATAGTACCCCAAGTAGATATTTGGGGAATTAAACAAAGAGCAGAATGCTTAAGAGACCAAGTAATAGACTCTCACAATCTGGGTTAAAGTGGTCCTTGAATGTAGTAATTTGCCACATAAAAGTTTCATGATCTTAATTTAACCTCTCTAGCTTCTTTTTTCCTCTTTGGTCAAATAGAGATAATATCTTCCTCATATACTTATTTTGAGAATTAGACAAGGTAACCATATATACATATATAAACCATATATACATATATAAACATTAGTGTCCTTGACCCTAATGACTTAGATGTGTTGAAGCGATAAGTGGTAGCTGGTACTTTTAGCTCATGTGAAGCATCACGAACGAGGCAGCCGGGCCAGTTAGCTCTCTCCTCCTTGAAACTGTTCTGAACCATTTGACCAGTAGGAACTCCTTGTTGATCTTACATCTTAGGGAAATATTTACAACTTGCAAAGGTTTTCTTGGTTGACTAGCATTTTACTGATTGCACTCATTCCATCCTACCCTGTGATCATTGTCCCTACCTATACCCGCCTTCCTCCTAATTCTAAAAAATATCTCAACTTCTTTTCTCTTAGAGTCTGATATTCCCCTCATTCCACCCCCCGAAAAGACTCTGATATGCCATCTCAGCACTCACATTTCAAAATCGTAACAACTAAATTTTGGCAGAAGTCTTCCAAAAAATTATGTTCTGTATTTAATTGTCTTCATAATGAAAGTGTTCTGAACATGGTTTGCACTTTTGTCCATGACACTAAGTCATTGCTATGAGCCTCACTTATTGTGCTATATTTTACCAAACTGCTACTTTATTATTCAAGAGCCCTAATAGCACTGCAGTTAGGATATTTTTAAAGTTCAAATTGCTATTTTTTTTTTGTATCTGCTTCTTTGCTCTCACGCTGTTTGTGTATTTTCTGTTTTTAGTCTTATGTCCATGTTCACATAGGGAAGATCTCATATTTGCCAGTGGATTCTGATTTTTAATTCCTTACATGTTAGAATTTATTCTCCTCTTCGAAGTGAAATTTCTGGGCTTTGTAATTGACATTTTCTTAGTTATCCAGGTGTTGCTGGGATTTTTATGTTTTGTTTTGCTTTTCTTTATCTTGTTTTTTCCTTTTCTGTACTTACTTCTTTATGACTGTCCTTATGCATAGAATTGAGAGGGTTATTGAGTGCCTTATGTAATTTGAAGAACATAGAAAAGCCTCCTGTTGGGCAGCCCGGGTCGCTCAGCCCAGGGCCTGATCCTGGAGACCCAGGATCGAGTCCCACATCGGGCTCCCTGCATAGAGCCTGCTCTTCTCCCTCTGCCTGTGTCTCTGCCTCTCTCTCTCTCTGCCTCTCTCTCATGAATAGATAAAATCTTAAAAAAAAAAAATAAAGAATAGAAAAGCTTCCTGTTCTTCACCAATATCGTATTCCTTAAGTTTCCTCACACATCTATGAAGGGGCTAAAAATTGTTAGCATTAGAATATAGTTTTAACGCTTAGGTTCAACGTGGCAAAAACAGTATAACATACAGAACAATTCTAAAAAATTCAAATGATGAACTGAACACCTCAGATAAGTATCTCTGAACCAACATACTACATTGTTGTTTTGTTCATGTTGTCAGGTAAAAGAATTTGAAATGAAAAAAAAAATGATTACTGGGTACTGTTATAATGGAACATTGAGCATTATGTAAGGGACCCTTATTGAGTTATCTGAGTCTATAAGGATATGTGCCCTTCATTTTCTTTGACTATTTTGTAACGCTCTGGAGATAATTTGTAAAGAGATGATGGTGATGCGAATGTTTTCTGTTCATAGAAGTGCAAATAAATTTTGGATGATAGAGATAAAATTGATTTCTAGCTTGTTAAAGGCACCAGTTTTGTATCCATTAGCAAATTTATCTCAACATTCCTCGAGTCTATATATATCTACCTAATCTTTGACTCTCTTTTGAAATGTTTTTTAAGATCTTATGGATTTCATAAATAGTGAATAGAACAAAAATTAGCTAAATAAAATCCTTGACATGTTTTATGTTTATCTTATATTTTATGAGTCATGATTTGAGCTTTTGAAGAGTTTTCCTTCTACAATTTCACTTCATTCAACTGAAATGGTCTCTTCTCTCCCCTTTCTTTCTTCAATTTCTATATAAGCTTTAGCACTAGGCTCAGTGGTCATCCTCTTAGTGAAATTTTTCCTGACCTGGCAGGGTCCTACGGACACTATGACTTAGCAAAGCATTGCTATGAGCCATGGAGAACAAGCCTGGGAATCTGCCTCTGCCCTCCTCTCTCTCTGCTCCCATGCTTATCTCACTAGCACCTGGCTGGGCCTCACTGTTGTCAGGGTTACCTGCCTTTTGGGACCTCAGGTGTGGGCGACTGCCTGGGGTGGAATCTACCTATTGGTAGCATACCAGCTCAGGAACTGGCAATTCAATGGGCCTCCTTGCTTCTGGTCACATCTTATTTGAGAGGGATAGGTCTCTGAGAAGAGAGAAGAATGGAGTGAGGTCTGAGTGTCACTGGGGGAGAGGGTGACTTTGACTACCTCAGCTGCCTCTTACACTCCCACATAGACCCCTCCACCTCAAGCTGGTTTTCTTGGTCTGGAGAATACATCCTAGTGACTGCAGCTGACCCCAAAATGGCCCACAACCATGAATGGTCTACCCTAAGTAAATGGAATATGGCAGTGTAGGGCAAGAGTAGTCCCTCTTCTTAAATAACTGGTTACATAGTATCTTTTGCTTCTCATCTAGGCCTATGAAGTCTACATACTTATTATCTGAGCTTTTACAGAAAAAGTTTGTTGATCCTTGCTATAGATTGCTAAATTTCTTTTTTTTTTTAATTTTTTATTTATTTATGATAGTCACAGAGAGAGAGAGAGAGACAGAGACACAGGCGGAGGGAGAAGCAGGCTCCATGCACCGGGAGCCTGACGTGGGATTCGATCCCGGGTCTCCAGGATCACGCCCTGGGCCGAAGGCAGGCGCCAAACCGCTGCGCCACCCAGGGATCCCCCTAAATTTCAATTTATGACTTGTCTTCCCTAAAGGATTATAAACTCCTTAGGGCAGCAAAAAAGTACAACAGTCCATCATGTTCAGTAATTATTAGGTGATTAGCTGTTTGCTATACTCTTTAGAATCAAAGTCTTCCATTTATCTCCATTTAACCTCTATAGGTTTATAACTTTAAAGACTGCATATGCTTCAAAATAAGAGATAACCATTAAGTGTTGTTATTTATGTGAGATGTTTAAAGAGAGTTTTGAGACTTTAAATTTAAAAAAAAATAAATAACACTTCTATTTGACAGCAATGACTAAAAGAAAGATACAGGAAGGCCCTAGGTCACAAAGAAATTTTTTAAAGAAAATAGATTTAAAAATAGGTCTTATTTAACTATAGAATGTTAAATATTTCATGAGCTTTGAAAAGGAATAATATCTTTTCCAGAGTTTCAAGGTATCTATCTCAGTAAGTTGGACATTGAGCTCTTGCTTCCTCCTCTGCTCTTTGACTTCCACATATCTAGCCTATGACTCAGGTATGTCACATATTGGGTGTAGTCCTGAGACAGTGACACTACAAACATATTTTCTTATTGATATTTATAAAGTGAGCTAAGGATTTTATCAGACAGGGCTCATGTTTTAGAGATTCTTCTGGTCAATAAGCAGGCCCCCAGCTTTATTTTAAACAAATGACTCATGCTATAGTCTGAATTCTACTAATCTAGTCATCCTGTATTTATAAGCTATAAGGCCTTTATGCTCAGGGTAAATTCTATTTATTTTTGGAACATACTTGTTTGAGAATTTTGGAACTGGATGAGAAAAAGCCTCAGGTGAAAGGTATGTTTGAATGAATAAGCCTGGAAAGTGGCATATCCTTGAGTATTACATAAGATGAACTTTTGAAATTAAACTTCTCTGTCAGATGTGTTCCAGAATATCTATTGCTTATTGTCTCCTAAATATCCATCAGGAGGAGCTCCCGGGAGGTATGTATGGTAATGTGAAAAGGCACATTCTGAAGCAAATATTAACTCTGAATATTCAGCTACATCCTGTAGCTTGGTGGGATCATTCTTACTGTCTAAATTATTACTGTTAATACACAATTTTAAAATTTTCAGAAGAGTTTGCTTAACTGTTTGGAGCATGACGCCAGGGAAGTTGAACCAGTGTTGTCTGTGTATCTAAATGAAAGACAGCTTTACATGGTTAAGAACTCCATGTTCCCACCCCCACCCACCCCCCAAAATTAGACTTTAGTATCTTCCCAGTTCATAAGGAAAAGGTTATTTGTAAAGTAAGAAGTGGGATGGTTCAGAGCTTCCCACCACTGATGTCATCTTCTTGTACAAAGGACTTAGACTTACAGCCCAACTCTAGTTCTATCCATTATGAAAAGCTTGTCCCATTTTACGTAAAAGAAACTCTGGAGTGTTCCTGTTCATTTAGAATGGAAATAATAATGAAAATAATCTCTATGAATTTAAGACATGTTTCTCAACTCTCTATTCCCATAGGAGACTGACCAAATGAGCACACATCCTTTGAGGAAATGAAAGTCCTTTAGGAAATAAAAGAACAAGACAAGGAAAGCAGGCCAGAAACTGACATTTAGTTGGGGAAGATCTAGGAGGCCATTTCCTAAGACACCCTTATTAGATATAGATTTCAAGTAGACTTCCCCTTTTCTTTTTTGTGTATGGGTGAAGGGAAATTCAGCAAAATTGAAAGAACAACTTTTACACTACTATTTTTAAGAATATATTTAGAGAGCACAACAAACAAAGTTTCTGATTATTTTTTAAGTGAAATTAAATTTGGGTAGCCAGCCTGCATTGGATGGAAAGTGAAATATTGGCCTGGAACACTATCTTGAGCTGCAAATTTAAGGAGTGGCAAGAATCATGTTTCAATAGTTTCTTTTGAGGAGGAAAAAGACTATCAAATTTAAAATACATTCCACCATTGTATTTCACCTATTTCACTCAACAATTGAGTAGCAAACAAATGGACAAAAGAGCCAGCAATCTGAAAGCAAACTGAGGTAACATCAAAGGAGGATCCAGGAGGAGAGCACAAAGAAGGGAGTCCACATTTGTTGAGAACCTATCATATGTTAGTATCAGTGCTAGTCACTTTATATTCAAATAACATTTAATAGTTACAATAATTCTACAAGGTATGTATTATAATTTCTATTTGAGATGAAGTAACAGAGGCTCGGAGCATATAAATGATTAACCCAGGTCACATAGCTAGTCAACTGTGGAGTTAGAATTAAAATCCACATCTGCATGACTACAAAGCAGATGGCCTTTTAGTGTATCATGACATTACGACAAAGGAACACACAAGTAGATCCCAATAAATATATATGAGTTCCTTAAATGCTACAGAATCATATACAGTATACTGTCATTTTAGTAACATAACCAGTAGGGATTTTTTGATTTAAGATTTCCTGGGTCTCCTGGAAATAATATTCTTTTCCTCCAGAAACCTCAAAGAATTCTTGTCTGTTCCTTGGAGTGTAAGTTTTAGTTGAACATACTTCTTTTGATCTTTCCAGGATTAATACAAATTACTCATCCTGAAAGATCAATAGTTATTGGCTTTCTTTGCATTCCCCAGGTCTGTGTTCTATGATGAGCCGATCTGATGTGTTAGTGCAGCACAATGAAAATCATGTGAAATGGCATCGGGGACTCATGAGTGATGGCTAGGTAACTATCCAATCATGGAAAGATTTTTTTTTTTTTTTAAGTTTCAGGAAAAGAGGTGTCACCTTACATGCCAGAAGAAAATATCATACTTATTTGAGATGTCACCCTAGCAAAGCATTACTGAGCCGTAGATGTCAGCTCAAAGTCTTATACATGCATCTAATGTTCCTTGTCTTTTTAGTTTTGGGGGGAAGGACTTAAATAAACCCCCAGAATTGCATTACTGATACAATCAGGTATTCACATAAACTCTCCTTTCTAAAGGTTCATTTTGTTTTGTTTTGTTTGTTTTCCTGTTCTAAAGTTTTAATGACAATGTCAACAAATGTGACTCCTGGTGTGTTCTGGAAGAAACAGCCACTACTTTATAGACAAAGAGCACCTTTCTGATCACTTAGTTTGCAAGGGGTATGAAGCAAATTTCCTGTTCTTTCCTTCTTTTTTTCAAGGCTACACCTATATCACAGTTCACTCATTTAAAACTGCCCATAAACACATACTCACATTCAAAAGCAGTATGCTTGTTACGGTATACATAACATTTCAAAGAATCAAATTTGTTCATAATCTATTAATACTTATCAATATACAATCTCTTAAGATCTATTAATATCTCTAACACTTTTCTCATTCAACCTATTATGAAACAGAAAATAACAAGTTCATTTCATTTTCCATTCTTGACTAGTTTTATGTGTGTCATTTACTCCTGCTTTTATTCATCTAAAACCTGGATATTGGGGCACCTGGATGGCCGAGTGGTTGAACATCTGTCTTCAGCTCAGGTTGTGATCCTGGTGGTCCTGAGATCGAGTCCTGCATCAGGCTCCTGGCTCCCTCCGCCTATGTTTCTGCCTCTGTTTCTGTGTCTCTCTCATGAATCAATAAATAAAATCTTAAAAAAAAAAAAAACATAGATATCAGGACCAGATATGTGCCAATCATTGTTTTAGTTCTTGGGAGCCCAAACAAAATGGAGCCCAGCATGCCCAAGACTCAAACTCCAGTTAGGGAGACATATATACAAACAAGGACAAAACAATGGGGAAGCACGCATAAGACCAGTAATTGGCATCACAACTATCATTTTTTTCAGAGGAGGTAGCATACTGCATTTTGTTGAAATTAGCATTTAAATTTTTATCTAGTTGCAAATGCCTATACGTCAGAGTTTCTAAGACTACTTCTTCCCAAATCATATCTAGTGTGGCAAGGACTAATCTGTTTACTTGTCTGTTTTGTTTATCTGATCCAATTGTAGACTGCCATAATAAAAATATCACAGAAATATCAAATTGCTATAACAGTTTATATATTTATCTCATAGTGATCTGTTGCCAACAGTTTTCTGACCAGCATTAGCTCACAGATCCAAATTTGAGTATCACTGACTTAGCTTACCAGGCTCAGGAATGTAAATTGCAATACTTGGCCTTATTTCAGTGGCACTCAGATGACAAACTGAAGAATTTCTAGGGCTATTCCCAACACCCCTGGAAATAATATTATCTGGCAGTTCCCTAGGTCTTGCTGTGAAACAGGCATGCTACACAACAAGTTCTGCAGTAGGATTACTTCTGTCCCCATTTCACAGACTGAGATCACACACTTAGGAAGTGTCCAAAGTGACATACAAATTCAGAAAGTCCAGTTCTGACCATTAAGCTGTGCCCCTGGGTGAGAGCATGGCCCTCATCATTTTGAGGCAGATTGCTTTTCTTTAGCAGAGAAACCTAATAATCCCTGCCTCATTTCCACAGAAAATTTTCCCATGAAAATGTGAGTAGTGTGCTTATTTCCTGAAAGGAGTGACATGACAATAGTGAATAGTTTTCTAAACTGCAAGATTTACTCTTTTTAAAAGAATATTTATTTTTAAGTCTTGTCACACTAAGGCCATTAAAACTAGATGAGATTTCCTTCCCTCTGTAGGCCCCTGTGCTATGGGAGTGCCCGTCTGGACCCCGGAGAAGAGGCAAGTGTCTTGGCCTCTGTGACAGTTTCATGTGTCAGTTTGGCCAGGCTATCACAGCTAGTTACTTAAACAAACTAACGGGGTGTTGTCACACACCGAGGTATTTTGTAGTTGTGGCTAACATCTACGACCAATTGACCTTAGGTAAAGGAGATTAATCTCACTAACGTGGGTGTGACTCAGCTAATCAGTTGGGAGATTAATAGCAAAACAAGTTTCCTTGAAGAAGAAGAAATTTTTCCTCAAGCCTGGGACATCAGCTCCTGTGTGAAAGTTTCTAGCCTGTGATACAGATTTGGACTTGCCAGCCCTCACCATTGCATAAGCCAACTTCTCAAAAGAAATCTTTTTATTTACATATATTTATGTATTTATACGTGTGTGTGGTGATATGTGATTCTGTTTTTCTGGAAAACCCTGACTGATACATCCTTCCACCTGGTTGTAATCAAAATGATCTAATTTTCCTTAAACACTCTTAATGGTATCCACGAGGAAGTCTTCCATGTATATTTGTTAGAAAATTCGACTTGAAACTTCCTGTGCTATTATATATATATGTATTTTTTTCATTTTTAAATTTATTTACTTTTTTACTTTTTGTTTTCAGTGATGAAATCCTCTTGCAAACTCACACACAAAATATAGAATCTATCACAGCCTTGACGCTCACTTCTGCATTGTAGGCTGTGCCGGCAGTTTTGAAATATTCAACTTCTTCATTAATATTTTCATTTAGAAAATAAATAGGACAAATATGTCTGAAATTATTAAATTTTAAAGTAGAATTACCCTCTCTTAATTTGGTACCTCAATTTTATCCTCTGTGCAATAGGAATAAAATATGTCAAATTTATGCATCAGATGAATTTGTATTTTAAAATATCTAAAGTATTTTGAGTAAAACGATGCATGGAAAACAGTCTAGTTGTGGTTCAAATACCTACTAATCCTTTTTAAAAGTCGTAAGCATAAAAAATGTGAAAGCAAAAATAGTCAATTATTTTATCATTAATTAATAACTTGTTAACTATCTAAAACTAAAATATTCCATTATTTATAAGGTAAATTTTTATTATTCTTTAGGCTTCATATTTTAAAGATTTCATAGAGAATTCATTGTGGAAACTATATTTCTATATAGTTTCTTTATCTAATTTAAAAAGCCAGCCACTGGTGGCCAGATACCAGTCTTGGACTCTATCCTTTTGAAGTTATTGTGTTCCTTCTGGAAAGATTTATTATGAGTCACTTTCCAGGGAAGAGATGAAAAGCTATTCATGGATTATTGAAAGTGCTTTCAATATTAAGGGAATATTACTTTTAGTAAAATACAGATTAATTCTAACAGTTGAAAAGAAATCACTTTATTACTCCAATGCAATATATATTCTCTATTTCAAAACTCTTGCACTGATGTTTCCATGCTCCATTCCCTTTGTTGTATTTCCTGATTGTTCCATTGAAATCAGTGGAGCTGAATGATTAATTGTACCCCAAAGAAGCTCAAGGGGTATATGTGGCTACACCAGACATGTGGTGTGTTAACTATCAGCAGACCAGCCACACAGCAGCTGATGACAGCAGATAGGACCTCACAACTGGAGCACCCACTTCAGATGTTTATTTATGATGTAAGACTCAAGACTACACACGCTGACTTGAAAAAGCTGGGCTTTGGGCTGCTGGGGAATGGTACTACCTATTGTTAAGCAGCTGTCCCCAAACACCTACCAGCAGCCCATGCACTCTTTGCCTCCCTTAAAGGTAGAGACGCTGAGATAAACCTCTAATGGAAAGGATTCATACTGGGCTCAAGAAAAATCCATACATCTGTTGATTAACAGCATTAAATTAAAATTACATTTCTCTGTTAGGGTCGTGTGTACATGGACAACTTCAGAGTATTGTGCTTTAACCTTTTTAAAAAGTGGTTTCCTTCTTTTATGCTTACAAATCCACTGAAACATCTCCCAGGGCTCCTGCTCTTCTGAGTCTATTTCAGAGAGTCCCAGTAGTGAGCAGAAGCAAACTGAAAGTCCAGACTCCACATATCTTTTTATTACCGCTGACTCCGGACTTCTTCAGATGGTAGCAGATAAAGTTCAAAACAGTAATTTCCCTCAGCAAATAGGAATTGGAAGTCTAGAGAGTTAATAGGGCTTTTTTCATCTCAACCCAACTCTGTGATCTAATTTCAGATAGCAGGAAATATGCCAACTTTAGCGGCTAATTAGAGTTATTCATTGGAAATTATTTGTAGCCAACCCTTAATCTCTTACAGCAAAGTGCATTGACAATGTTGGCTGCGTAAGTACTGGCAACGTGAATGTCGGAAAGGCTCTCAGGAAAGGGTGCAAGAAAAAGCGGTTGCATTTAGATTATGCAATTTGCTTGGCTGAAAAATCTCTCAGACTACAGGATGCTAATTTTGGCTAAATTTAGCGACAGCGCACGTTTTTCCACTCTACAGGCTGGAAACCCATTTTTGCAGGGGAGGGAAGCTTTAGTGGGAGTGTCTTTCTCTCACAGGTCTCCAAACTGAAGAATAATTCTGGAGCAAATGGATACTTGCATTGCTAGCAAGATGTTTCGAGATTTCTGAAATTTGAATTGCTTTGGGATTTAACTACAAACCTCTGCTTTTTGTTGTTACAATTGTACTCATTTGGGGAGGCTGAATATTGTTTTGCCAGGGGAGATCTCAGCCTAATAATGTGAACTTCTTGAAGTCAGGAAGTTTGTCTGTTTGGTTCACTGCTGGATCCCCAGAGCCCCCTGCAGGGTGTGTGCACACAACGGGTCACTCACTGGATCTTTATTCCGTGAAATGATTGGATGAGGCTTAGTTGCAAGTGAAGAGAGGATGCCACTGCATTGAGATCAGCTGGCAAGCCTGAATACTTGGTTTCAAAGAAGCTCACCCTACCAATGCCAGGAACATTTGGATCTCAACCACACCCTGCGCTCCATCCCTTCCTCCTCCGCACTCTCACTTCCACTATTTTATTGAAATGGTTTCATTTGAACTTTTTAAAAGCAGGAAACTTTGGCAGATTCAATGAATGACCTTTCATACCATGTTGACTCTAGGGCAAGAAAAGGTGCTTTTCCCCAAAATATCACTGCCCTGATGCAAGATTTTTAAAAATAAAAAGCAGCTTTAAATCATGCAAGTCAGTTGCTTCCAAAAGGGCCCTTTAAAAAAAGCCAACAACAATAACAAAAACAAGAGCAAAAAAGCTTATATAGTCAGCAGATTTTGTCTTTAGCCCTCTGACTCAATTTTTCCTTTAATATCCTTCCCTGTGTTTCTTGCCCAGAGGCACCAATTTCATTTTACCCCCTTCCCTCAAGAAAGGATTTCAGGACTCATTCACTGTGAATTATAAATGAATCTTTATTATTATCCAGAGCTATTATAATCTTAAATCAAAAGAATCTACTTCTAATTGGGTAAGAATATCTAACAGATAAGAGACCAACTCAGAACTCTCAACTCTGAAATCCTATTATTCATTCCCTATAATATTAACAAATATAAGCAAGAAAGAGATCATAGTCTAGTCATGAAGAAGGAATCGTGTAAATCAAATTATACATTTCTATAATTAGTACTAATAACGTATGTGCAATGTGACTGTTTAGAAGGTGATCAGTTTTGCCAAGGCATTTTGAAAAAAAAATCATTATTTCATGCATCAGCCTTTTTCATTGCTAGATAGCTTTAATAATTAAGAAACAGATTATCCTCTTGTGGAGCTGAAGACTGCTTCCATGTGTTTTACACATCAGCCAAGTACTGGCCCCTGGAGTAGAAAAAACTCACGGTTCTTCAGATGCTTTAGCTGAGTAGGTTTTGTTTTTGTTTTGTTTTGAGGTATTACCTATTTCCTCAACATTTCAACAGTCCTTCCTTTGTCTATTTTTCACTACTGCCCCTTCCCACCTGAAGCCAGGGACCACCCGGCATCTGTTCTAACTTACCAAGGATAGAATGAGGCAGCAGCTGGGAAGAGGCAATGAATTTGTTTCTAATAATGAAGGGACCATCATTCACTTGGTAGGACCTCTGCTCCACTTCATTGTTGAACAGAGATGCGAAATTTCAAGCACAAAGCTCCTTGGCTGTTCTCTGTGACATTTGTAGCCCACAGCAATCTATCTCTGGGGTGGGCTGGGATCTTTGAAAAAGGAAGGGGAAACACCAAGCAGGCTGCTGAGTTATTTTATCCCTAAAATTCTAGTGGAAAGTTTTCACCAGAAATGTCAAGCGTAACAGGACTTCAAGGACCCTGAAATTCTCCTGAGAAATCCAGATAAGAAATATATGACTAGGTGATATTTAAAACAATAATGTAGAATGTTAATGAGAGGATGTACGTTTACCCACTCCTGGTGGATACAGCCTTCGGGGAGGTGATTTGGCAAAATATCTAATGTCTGAAAACGTGCGTGTGCTTTGACTCAGCAACATTTGGAGCGTGTTCAGGACTATGTGCAAAAATCCCCCTTATAAACATTTATATGGAAGCATAAGTTTTAATAGCAAAATATTGGGGCAATTAAATACTTGACCACAGAAGATTGCTTAAATTAAATTAATTTGTTTATTCGTGTGAGGAAATACCAGGAGTCATTGCAAATCATGCTGTAGAATACTTAACGATTTGGAGAAATATTCATTAAATAATAAGGAAATATAGCAGATTATAAAAATTATGTACTGTGATGTGATTTAAATTATGTAAAGTATTATATACATGCAAATGGAAAAAACCTCAACATATGTATGTAATGCATCAATACGCTATATCGGACTCCTCAGGAACAAGGATTCGACTACATTTATTTTACTTCTCTGTGAGTTTCTGGAGATTTCATACTTTATATGAGGATGGGCTGTAAGAAGTTTCTTTTATTTAACCGTGTGTGATCTGCAAATGTCCGTTTCACAATATTGAGCTTCTGTAATTAGCATGAGTTATTTGTGTAATAAAAAGTTAGTATTGGGTTGTTTGTTTAAGAAATTATCTTCCTGGGACACCTGGGTGGCTCAGTGGTTGAGCATCTGTCTTCGGCTCAGGGTGTGATCCTGGGTCCTGCGATCGAGCCCCGCACTGGGCTTTCTGCATGGAACCGGCTTCTCCCTCTGCCTATTTTTTCTCTCATGAATAAGTAAATAAAATCTTTAAGGAAGAAAGAAAGAAAAAGAAAGAAAGAAAGAAAGAAAGAAAGAAAGAAAGAAAGAAAGAAAGAAAGAAAGAAAGAAATTATCTTCCCAACACACAGGCTGAGATATTGATCTCCTAGCACTTGTGTTAAATGCAATAACTAGAAACCAGGCCTGTGCCTTTGTTTTCCAGCACCTTCTATGTTTACTATAGTGTGGATACAAAAATAAAAAAATCATTTTTTAAGTATGCTGTAAACTAAACAAGTTTGATAAACACTGGTTAGATCAAGGAGAGATTTTTTTTTTCTTTTTTGTTTTTGGATGGGATGGGGAAAATAAGAGATTTTTAGTATTGTCTCTGGAAACTGTCTCAATAGGAATTCCCTTTTTTTCCCCCAAAGAATCTGTGACAATAAAAAGGAATGGTTTACCCTGCCCTCAAAAGAATTTTCCTGCTCCTATCATTAAAAGGGAGAGCTGGCCTCACAAAATGAGATTGAAATACAAAACTCTTCGTTCCGCACACCCATCCACCCCCATCTCACCACACTCCCATTTGCAAAGTCTCTCACTTCACTAGCAATCATTGGAATCCTAACTACAGAGTGTTTGAGCCAAACTGTGGGATTGTGGCATTTAGATTTGCAAGGCTAGAATTGGTGTCATAGGGTAATCATAACACTGCTAAAGCACTGAGTTGGATCATATGACTCTTTAAGACTTCAAGGAGGGAACATACCAAATGGCACAGCTCAAAAAGAGCAGAGCTTACGAGGCTAATTTACTTTCCTTTTATTGGATGACTAGTACAGCTGGTAGGTTTTGAGCAATCAGCTAAACTTAGAATTGTGGTCAATAGACAGAAAAGCCTTAACCTCTTGGCTGTGAGTCCAGATTCACATTGGTATATTGTCTACACTTTGACTCCATGGAGAATTGGGCAACCGTCCTCAGACATTTAGAAAAGAGCTAGACGAATCCTTGAGGTTTTATAATCTAACTACCCAATGAATAGATTTCCACCAAAGAATACTTGATGGCTGGTATCAGACAGTCTCTGCCTGAACAGAAAGAAAGTTAACTACTCCATGAGTCAGCATTTTCCATTGTTGGAACAGCAAAAATATTCCATATTAGGGAGCTGGTATGGCCTTGCTATTGATTTTTACATGGTCTTACTACTGCCATCTAAAGCAGAGAATGTTTACTTCCTCTTTTACATGATAGACTTTCAAATACTTGAAGGCAACTATAGCATGGTTAAATCTTAATAAATAGCAGAAATGAGAAGTCTTGGGAAACAGCACATGCTGGCACAAACATGTTTACATTAAGTGTAAAAAAAGACTATATCTGCTTTTTTGAAAAACGATTTTTTAGAACATTTTTAGATTTACAGAGTGACTAAGAAGATAGTACAAAATATCCCTACATACCCTGATATATTACACACCCAATTTCCTTACCGTTAACAACTTACATTAGTAAAATACATTTATTACAATTAACATACCAATACTATTACATTATTATTAACTAACATCCATATGTTATTTAGATTTCCTTAGTTTTTACCTAATATATATATTTTTTTGCTTTTCCAGGATCCCATCCAGGATATCACATTACATTTAATTGCCATGTTCCCTTAGGCTTCTCTTGGCTGGAGAGTTGTTGAATTTTCTTGATTTTGATGTCCTTGACAGTTTGGAGGAGTATCTGTCGGATATTTTGCACAATGTTCCTCTACTGGGATTTGTCTGATACTTTTCTCAAGTTCAGACTGGTATTACGGGTTTTGGGGAGAAAGGTCACAGAACTAAAGTACCATTTTCATCACATCACTCCAAGGTACATACTATCCACATAAGTCATCATTGATTTTGCCCTTGGTCATCTGGCTTAGGTAGTATTTGTCAAGTTTCTCCACTGTAAAGTCGGTCATTTTTCTCCCTTTCCATGCTGCTTCTTTGAAAGAAGGTCACTAACTGCATTCCTTACTTGAGGAGTGGGGAGTTACAAATTCTCTTCTTTAGAGTGGACTATCTATGTAACGTATCTGGGATTCTTCTGAATGAGAAATTCATCCCTTCTCCACCATGTATTCGTTTATTCAACCATATATTTCTATCAGTATGGATCACGAATACTTACTTTATATTTCGTTACGGTTCAACACTATTTTATTAATTTTGTGGCTCAAATTGTTCTAGTTTTGACCATTGTAAACACTTTCAGTTGCCTCTCATGTTCCTTCTATGTATCTTCATCAATGTTGTTGGCTCATCAGTTATTGTTATTGTTTGTTTTTGAGCACCTTCCTACTTTTTTGGACTATAGAATGCTCCAGGATTATTTTATATATTTAATCCTCTAGTCTTAAAATCAGACATTTCAGACATTTCCCCAAAGAGTCTAGTTTTTTGTTTTCTTGGGGTTTGATTTTTTTTTTTCATCGAAAAATAATATTAAAGGCAAGTTCTGGGCGCTGGGTCTGCTTATTTCTACTAGGATGTTGTTTATTTTAGGCCCTTTCTGCTGACAGAGCAAAGGGATATATGTGTGCATAAAATCCCATGTATATATGCATATTTATATACATTCCTAGATGTAAATACATGTGTCTGCCTTAAGCTAAACAAAAGTCCACACTGATACCTCCAATTCTAAACCACTGCCACATGGATCATTTTACCCTCCTGTCCCTGCCCTTCTGTAAACTGCCACTTCAGCCATGACAAACGTGGCTCCTATCATCTGTATCCACTTACTTAAATGATCAGTTCTAGTATACAAGCATAGCAGTATTAGAACTGTTTACTTTTACTCTTATGGAAAACAACTTTATCAACCAGAATATAGTGCTTATGTGCAGTTTATCTTTAGATTTGCAGGCAGGATTGTTTTTAACAAGCAAGGTTACTAAAACATAGTTCATATTTTCCAATGGTTCTTATCTTACATTCAGCAGTAACAGATTGCCACGGTTTTTATTTTTTAAGATTTTATTTATTTATTTGACAGAGAGAACAAGCAGGGGGAGGGACACCTGGGTGGCTCAGGGGTTGAGCGTCTGCCTTCAGCTCAGAGCGTGATCCTGGAGTTCTGGGATCGAATCCTTCATCGGGCTCCCTGGGTGGGGCCTGCTTCTCCCTCTGCCTATGTCTCTGCCACTCTCTGTGTCTCTCATGAATAAATAAATAAAAACTAAAAAAAGAAAAAGAAAAAGAAAAAAAGAATAATCAGGGGGAGCAGCAGGCAGAGGGAGAGGAAGAAACAGGCTCTCCACTGAGCAGGGAGCCTGATGTGTGTTCCATCTCTGGGCCCTGGTATCATGACCTGAGCCAAACCAGACATATAACTGAGTCATTCAGATGCCCCTGCCATGGTTGGTAGTACATTGCCAGCTTAATAATTTAAATTTTGAAGAAACTGGGATCCCTGGTTGGTGCAGCGGTTTAGCGCCTGCCTTTGGCCCAGGGCGCGATCCAGGAGACCCGGGATCCAGTCCCACCTCGGCCTCCCGGTGCATGGAGCCTGCTTCTCCCTCTGCCTATGTCTCTGCCTCTCTCTCTCTCTCTCTCTGTGCGACTATCATAAATAAATAAAAATTTAAAAAAATTTGAAGAAGCTCTCCTGCCAATTTATCTATGAACTGCATGCTACTCTTTAAAGCGAAGAGGGCATAGCATTAATAAATACATTTCAACCAACTTCAAATTAGCAAATTAAGCAAATTTACCATGTTGATGGGATCATCAGCAGACTTCAGTGAAATGTCAACAAAAACAGGAAGCAAAAAGGTGGAAAAGAAAGTTGGAAGATAAGAACCCTACCACCTAAAATGTGTCAGAGATGCCATAATTCTTCAAGGAGATCACCCAAAAGTTTTCTTGTTGACACCAGTACTCTAGATAGAAGAGTACAGGACCCTTCTGTCTAGCCATTGGAACCAATTTTCCCAGCAAATAGAGGACAGCTGCAGTTTAGAGGCCATTTGTTGGTAAGATGTTCATAAAAGTCTGTCACTAATAAGCCAATGTTTACCAGATTAGGTGTGCCTGCCAAAGCCTGCTGAATCCCCTCCATGGCCATGCTGCTAGTGCTTGCATATTCCCTTCCAACATCTTGAAACAAAAGAAAGACAAATTGTGGTGGAACAAATGCCTGACTGTTGGGCTGGAGACCTGGGCCCTTGTTCCAGTTCTGCCAATTAGTATTTGTGGACATTTGGTCAAATCACTGAATTTTAGCTTACCTGTAAAAATAGAAGGATCATTAAATAACGTTCAAGGTGAGTCAAGCTTTTCATGATTTCCAGTAAGTGAAGCCTGTCTTTAATAAGGTTAGCTCTCAATTCTGCCTTATTCCTTCCTTAAAAGAAGAAAGGAATTTATTCTCATCAAGGAATAACCTCTTATGCAATTCTATCTAACGAAATTCAGTTCAATATAACAAATACTGAGATTTCTATTACGTGCCAGACATTGTATTAGGCACTAGGATAAAGTCCTGTTGAAGATAAACAAAGTCCCTGCCTTCTTGGAGCTTTAGTCTAATAGGAAAAACAAATAATTAAACACACACCTTACAATGAAGAATGATAGAGGCAAGGACAATATTAAAATATTTAAGAGCCCTAAAGTTTTAAAAACTGGTTCTCAGGAAAAATCTGAAACACACTCACTCTAATAAGGCAATGTCTGTGAATAATTTAAGGATTGTCCCAATAGGGGAAAAGAATCTATACTTCACAGGTTAAAGCTTTAATCTACTGAAAAGAATCCCCCAAATGGGCAATGTGAGGCATTGGCTAGCCTATGAGTGGATCAGAACAGCTCTTGATGGTCACTTACTCTGCCTACTTGGCATGTAGCTGGATCTATCAACCCTCTCCACGGTGCGGAGATCTATTCATCCTGTGGCTGCTCAAGACAAACCTTCTAAGTAAATTCCCTTATTAAAATGGCCATCCACCAATTTGGAGTAGAAATGCTCATGGTGAGAGCATATGCTTCCACTGACATTATTGATATAGCTGCCAAGTTCCAGCAAAAAGCCTGGAAAGGCATTCAGGCATGGTTAGTGTGGCTATGGGTTATGGAAGGAAATGGCATTTCTCTACCAGGCAGGAGGCAGAGAAAATGAGCAACATCACCACACACTCTGCCTTCCAGAAGTGCCCCATGGTAACAAAAAATTGCCAACCTCTCTCTCCTTGAAGCCAAATGGGCACATTCTGTTTTCCACTGGCAGGATCATTTGGTCATTCACTGTCTTTGTCCCCTCCATTGGCAGAGGACTTTTTAGCACACAAAGAAACCCTTACTAAATTCACCCCCAAAGCATTAAATGATAGCCAGCAAAACTTGTCTCTACTGAAGACTGAAATGTCTCTAATGAGAAAAACTGTTCTCTGAAACATAATGGCCTTGGACATTATGACTGCCTCACGAGGGGGCACCTTTGCTATTATCCAAACAGTAGGCCATGTGTTCATACTGAGGAGTCAGATAATGTATCATCTTTAGCAAGTTACACGAGGACACAAGGAAACACTTCCCCTGAGGGGATGCAAATCGGTGGTTTGGATCATGGGGCTCTTGGCTGAAAGACTTGCTACTTGTTTTGGGAATCATCACCTTATCTGTGTTTCTCTTGCAGGTGCCCATACTGTTGCTGTGGTATCTTCCATTACAACCAGAATACTGCCAAAGGAGCCACCTCCATGCTAATGAAACCCCTTCCTGGCTGCTCAGGGCACATTGCAGGAAACCTGGGGCCTGTATGATTATAGGAGCCAGTCACACGAGGCGTGAAGTGTTGGAGGAGGTCATTCAATGAGGGCAGGATTGGAAGTTACCCATAAGCTGGGTTCCTGGCCTCCTCTGTGTCCTTGGAATGTACCTTCTACATACTGATGGGACCCCCAGAGCCATTTTCAAGGGTATGGCTGTGACAGACAAATATGTGGCTGTGATCATCTGGACTATAATGTGACTTCACCCAGGTAGGGCCTCTCTATATAAACTTTCAGTTTCTGGCAGGTGGGTGCAGAGGCCCACTCATTTTTCCACCACCCAAGACAGGCCTCATAGGTAAGTTCCCTTGCTTATTAAACCTGCCACCTGGCTACCTGGAGAGGCCGCCTCCTTCTTCCATATGTCCTTGCCCTCCATGTGCGGGGGAGCCCAGTTTCACATTTCACCCAGGAAACTTTGCAAAACAACGCATGCTTTATCTTTCAGTTGTCCTTTTAGCCTCAGAAATATAAATATTCAGTATTACTGGAACAAGAAATGCCCTCAATCAGCTTGTGACTTTGCCCAGAAGCCCTGCAAAGAGGACAGCCTGCTGTAAGTGATAACAAATTCTTAATTTACTGCAATCTCTGCTTCCATCGGATCTGCTGCTGCAGCCCCGTGCCCACGCTGATAGCTCCTTATCTGCCCAGCCTCAGGAAGCAAAGGGTGGTAAAGCCGAACCGCTGCCAGTCTTCCTCCAGTCAAGCCCTTCTATTCCAAAGGTCTGGAAGAGCCAGCCACCTGTCCAGAGCATCTCCAACGTGGCTGTGGGAGTGAAAGCTCAGCATAAGGACTCAAGGACCAGGCATTAAAGTAAAAAAAAAAAAAAGGGGGGGAAACATGTGTTTTGACTTTGAGAAAACTCACAAGCTATTTAAGTAGGAAGCCCCATTCCCCCCGGGGACAGTAGCCAAAAGTGACTAGTATTTGTGTCAGACGAACAGAGAGGGATAAATACTATTTCCTGCTAAACAGCAGGTACTACTTTCACTCATTCACTTTCCTTTGAGATAACACCTTCTTCTATCTGTCACCAGATTGATTCTGAATTCACTTTATTTGTAAATCAAGAAAAGAGCTGAGTTTCTTCCTCGGTGGACCAAGTAATAATAACAACAATAATACTCAACAGCATAGTCAAATTTGTATTCCTCCTCTCTCTCTCTTTTTTAAAGATTTTTAAAATTTATTCATGAGAGACACACAGAGAGAGGCAGAGACACAGGCAGAGGGAGAAGCAGGGTCTGACCTGGGGTCCTGCCATGGTAAGAAGAGAAAAAGTGGGTAACATGGTTCTACTCTTCAAGAAACTTAACCTTTAATCAGAAAAGCAGTTGAAAAGCTGTTGTCCCTGCTGAAAGCTAGTTAACAAGACTAAAATTTTCCTTGACTCCTTTGTCAATTGTCATAGGATGGCTTTTCACCATAACATATTTGTTTTCCTCTATTTTTTGGAATAAGTAATATATGCATCTGGTAAAAATTCAAAACGTGCAAAGGAATGCACAAGGAAAACAACTATTCTTCCCACTCAGATCCCTCAGCCATCCGGTTCCCCTAAATTTCAGAGGATAGTTTATGGATATTTATACATACATATAGACATATATGCATGTGTGTGTAGGCAAATGAATAAATATATATACACACACAGTGCCTTGTCTTGAACTTGGCTTTTTAAAAAATATCCACACATTGGGACACCTGGGTGGCTCAGGGGTTGAGCGTCTGCCTTGAGCTTAGGGTGTGATCCTGGCATCCTGGGATTGAGTCCCACATTGGGCTCCTTGCAGGGAGCCTGCTTGTCTCTCTGCTTAAGTCTCTGCCTCTCTCTGTGTCTCTCATGAATAAATCAATAAAATCTTAAAAACATATAAATAAACTAAAACCTTCCAATATTTATTCTATTACTTTTATGTTATGTTTCATTTTTGGGATGTTTAAATTTCTGATATATCTGGAATTTATTTTATGTATTTTTTTTTCTAGATTGGTACCTAGTAGTCCCATATATTTAATCTATTTTTGTATTTTCTATTTTATTCCACTGATCTGTTAATTTCCACCCAAGTACTGCTCTGCTTTAATTTTAACTGCTTTATAGTGTGATCTAGTTTTTTTTCATAATTGCTTTTATATTCAGTAAAGTATAAAGTATGTGTAAGTTAAAAAACATATTTTTAAATTTTTATTGGAGGAAGTGGGGCCTTCCACTTCTATCTTAAAATAGAAGGCCTTGACTGGAAGAAGGCTGGCTTGACATATATAAATTATTTCAGGAGTTATTAACATTTTAATACTGTTTAAGTTTCCAATCCTAGAACATGGTATGAATTTCTATGTGTTAAAATAGCATATGTCCTTCACTTGTATCTTAATATTGTCTTCATAGATCCCATGCATTTCTAAGTTTAGTCATAGATATTTCACCTTTTTTATTGTTATTATATATGAATCTTTTCTTTTAACATATAATTTAAGAGGTTTTCTCAGTATTTACAACTATTTGATCGTGTACATTAATTTTTCCCCAACCACTTAATTCTTTTACTACTAATAACAATTGATTTTTTTCCTTCTAAGTAAACAATTATCTGAAATAAGTAATTTTATCTAAGTAATTTTATCTCCACTTTTTAAAAAGTTTTTATTTACTTGAGAGAGAGAGAGAGAGAGAGAGAGAGAGAGAGAACACGAGTAGGGGGAGAGGCAGAGGGATAAGGAGAAGCAGACTCCCCACTGAGCAGGGAGCCCAGCATAGGACTCGATCCCAGGACCCCAGGATCATGACCTGAGCGGGAGGCAGACACTTCACAACTGAGCCAACCAGGACCCCATCCACTTTTCCTATTTTCACACCTTTTCCCCCTTTTGCTTAATTTTAGCTGCTAGTAATTAGGAAACCGAGTGAAATAGGATGAGTGGTAAAATCCATGCCATTTTGTTACCTAGCACAACCGAAAGGTTTCTAATAGTTTAAATAAAGAAGGGATGTCATATTTCATCAAATAACTTTTCATCATCTGTAGAAGATCAGTTTTCCTTATTCTATTAACATTTTAAATTAAACCAAGAGGTTTTAATATTGAACCACTCCACATACACTTGGCCAATAGTCTATTATTCTTCACTCTGCTTCTATATTCTGTTTGCTGATTTTCAGTTGGAATTTTTTTTACTTGCTTTTTCTTTTATTCTTTTTTTTATCTTTTTGTCAAGCTTTGGTATTAATATCAAAGAACTTTCATTAAAAATCAGAAGATTTTCTCTACACATGATCTAGACTACCTACCACTTTTTAAAATTTATTTTGAAATGAGCGCAGTCACTTCTCAATGGGAGACACCTCCGCTTTAACCATGTTGGCATATTAAATTAAGGACTTACCTTTATGGTTAACCAATCTTGCTGTGCTGCAATGTTTTTTCTCAGTCAGAAATTTCCATGAAGTGTCTGTGTCTACAAAAGCAAACGGTGGGATGAAATTCTGTAGAAAACTTGCCATATATGAAGCCCCTGAGGGAACTGGGTGATAGGAAGGGAATCTGACACAGCTTTTTTCCTCAGTGAATTAAAAAAAAAATACCCTCCTTCAAGCTTCTGCACTTGTCTCAGCCCAGCATTACAAAGTGAAAGAGACTTGAAAGAAATCTCTGTCCTTTAAAAGAGGAAAATCATTAGTCCGTCTGCCCTACAACCTGGAATTACTGAGATAACATAATAAATTAGAGCTACACAGTTTCTCTTAATTCTCCATCTATTGTTTTTTCCTATCAGTGTGTGGCGAACTTCAACAGGAACATAGCACTATCCGAAATTACAGAAAGTTTTAAAAGCACACTCAGCTTGTGCTTCACCCTTCAGGTGCAGCAAGACTATCAACACACCAGTAGCAGCCAATTGAAAATAATTTCTATTTTTGGTTGATAATAGGCTCCTCTGGTGATGTTCTAATTCCAGATTTCATTAGCTTCTAATGGAAAAATGATGATATAAACTGAGACCTGATGCATTTTCCCCAAAATAAAAGAACAATGCTGTGTTTGGGACTGCCTCAGAAGGTTGTGCTGTGTCACTTCTGTGATAGACGAGTCTGAATTTACACCTTTTTAAGACTCAGTACTGTTATCCTTATTTACTAAAAGGAACCCAAAGTACTGATAAGGAAAGTGGTAGCCTTTCCTTATCAGGACACTTTGTTAACTTGCCAGATAGCAAGTGGTTGGGGGTGGGTGTATTGTAAGAAGATGCAAAGACTCCTAAGGTGATACATGACATTTTCAGAGAGAAAACTTGTCAAAAGGATTTGAGAACACAATAATGTCTCCATTACCTCTCTCTCCTCTAGGACCTAGCCCAGTACCTTATCATAGAGTCGTCCCTAATGTTGCTAAATATAAAATATGTGCTTTGTTACCAAGGGGAAATGGGGGCATTACACATAAGATGATATTATGCATTACTGAAACTTAATCTTTACTAGACATTTTATATTCTAAAATTTTGGGATTTTTTAAAATGATGAAATAGTTTATTAATATCTCTGTGTTATTTCTTAATCACTTTGATGACTCAAGATTATTATGTTGATCCCCAAATATAGCCAGAGTCTCATGGAGGCTGGGAAACATTAGGATATTTTTCCCTTCACTGAATGATATCATATTGCTTGGTTTTCTTTGTTTTTGAATCCCCCCCCCTTTTATCCCCCTCTCTCTCTACTGCCCCTTCTTGTTGTTATGAAAGGAAATGCCTAGAGAAGTCAGAATTGGCTAGGTGATCTTCAGAGGGTTCAGGCAGCGCTTTTCCCAGTGATGCAAGGAAAGAGGACTGCGTGTCAGTGAGCAGTCACATGTCCCACAGTGATCCGCTCCTAGCCTCTCATCCCTCTGTGAATGAGCATGTTTTTGGCATAGAGTTGGTTCTATTTAAATCTGTAGAATAAATATATGAGGTGACCCTACCATTTTTAGAGACAGTATGAGCCTGATGTTCTACTCCCACATCACACAGTGTGGATATTATTAAATCTAATTTCCACAATATCCTGTAAGTTAAATGTGATTATTTTCACTGTACAGAGTAAGAAATTGAATCTCATAGAGATTACGTGACTTCACTACATTTACCCAGCTGGTAAGGGGTAACTTGGGTTTTTCTAGATCCAAAGTCACTGCCATGTGTTTGCTGGTTCTACAAGCCTTACAAATGTGTCCTCCCATCCATTTGAATTCACTTCATCTGCTGTCTGAGAAACCAGACAACCTGTGGAAATATGAGTAAATTATTTTATACTTTGCTTATTTCCTAGTTCTCAGCTACATTCCAGACAATAGGAATTTATAAATATACATTCACCACTCTTCAGGTATGGCCAAACCATAAAATACATTGCTAAAATTCATTATGTGTCTAGCACACAT
This sequence comes from Vulpes lagopus, assembly GCF_018345385.1. Lineage (NCBI taxonomy): Eukaryota > Metazoa > Chordata > Mammalia > Carnivora > Canidae > Vulpes > Vulpes lagopus. The sequence continues at coordinate 92,690,042 of NC_054824.1, read as the reverse complement.
ATTTTGAAGATTATGCAGAAGTATAAATACTTCTACCTTAGGGAAAATCAAAACTTCTGTTTAACTGAAAATATTTTGATTATTTGATTATAGTTCACCATTTTCCTGTATATTTGCTTTGGTTTGTAAATTTGATTTGTACTTAATATTTTCAGATACATGTTTCTGCCCACACAAAGTATCAACATGTCGCTCATTAGGAATGGTCTTAAAAAAAAAAAAAAGAAAGGAATGGTTTTTAAAAATAATGTCCCTTATTATAAAAATAAAAATATTATATTTTTATTTCTGAAACATCTTTGATGATAAAGTCAATCTACTACAAAAATGGGAAAGTGAGAGTCAGATGTGCTACATTTTTTTAAAAGGGCAAAGGCTCTTTTAATGAAATTTGGTTGTTTTTTAATTTTTTAAATTTTTTTTAAATAAGGATGATCACTGTGAAATTTTGTCTGACTCTATTTTGCATCTACCATTATTATCATGAAAGAATGGAATGAAAGTTAAGAAAGGCCTTGCTTTCTCCCAAATTAAAAAACAAAATGCCATTAATGCAAAGAAGACTGTTGGCTGCTACCTCCTGAACAAGAAGCTCTTAGAACCTGGAACTGAGCCATATCAGTCACAATGACAACACTAGTTTTGCTTTTCAAATGTGGGCCAGGGATAGACATACAAGGTGAAGGACCACAATGGCGGAAGCTTAATGAAATTGATTTCACTTAAAAGTTAATTTATTTGTTTCAATTACATTAGACTCTGATTAGCCCCTGTGAAAGTATATCCTCTCATTCTTAGTGAAACTCAATTTCCTCACAAATGTTCTAACAACAGTAAGGACAAGTTGGACAAGTCCCCAAACATATTTGAGTTCTTGGGCTAAAGATAACTCTTAGCTGAATTTCAGCAAATAGGCAAGGGTCTTAGTCTTCATTTATTAGAAGACTAATACAAATAAATAGAAGAATTGAGAGCAATTTGGCTAATGTGCAAAAGAGGTAAGTTGACTTTGTCACCAAAGTACAGTATTATGAATGAATAAAACCTTCTTTAGAGGCCCAAAAGCGAGGTCTTGCCTTATTCTAGCTAAGCTGTGTTTAAAAAAAAAGCGGGCACTTGTGTAGCTGGAACATGAGTCTTCAGTTGTAATTATACATTGCTATTCCCTCTTCCCCTGTTGCCACCACTTTCCTGAAATTCATCCCCTCTTTAAAAAAAAAATACTCAGACAAAAAGCTGGGAGGGTACATTAGTGAGATTAGCCTAGGATACACCAGGGTAAGGAACCCAAATCTTGTTTAGCAGAACCAAATCAAGCTTACTACTGTGTGATGACACTTCCAGGCAGCTCTTACCCAGTAGTGACCCAGAGATTCATTCCATTTTGGTGTCATCAACTTCCCAGGTGATGAGTTGGTGGAGAGAGAATTCCAGGGAACACACGGACTCTTACATACCTCAGCAGGAAAGTGCTGTACACAGCTGACTCACCTAGAACCTTCAAATGGTCCCCATTTACCTGCAAGGGGGCTGATAAATACGGAAAAACACATGGATACTTACTTGGTGAGGGTATGCAAACATGTCTGCTACAGGGAGCCAGGTTTAGAACAATCCAATAAGGAGTAACAATATTTATAACAAGAGGGGTGTAATAAGAATATTTCATACCTAAGGGCTACTTAACTTTTAAAATAGGAGAAAAGCATTTTTATCATCAGAGAAACATGTTTTTCCATCGATCAATATTCACATAAAGCAATTAATTCAGAAAACTGTCAGTAAATTGCTAATTTGAAAGAAAAAATGCCAAACAAGATGTAATCTGTCCCTTTTCACAGCTATTAGAGACATCTGGGAGCTTTCTTTTTTTTTTTTTTTTTTCTTTTTCCTGCCATTGCACTCCATTTTATCCAGTTCTTAGAGCTTTCATTTAATTTATCACATATACGAGGAACAGTCTCAACATTCCTGTCCTCCAAACCATATCCCTCACTTTAAATTGAAGTTCAGAGCCCATTTCAGGAAAGCCTCTCAAGGGAAATTTCCCTCAATTAACTACGGCTCATTCTTTGATCTGCACAATCCCTTCCTTATCAGTTTCTGTCAGAATATTTCTTTGTATGCATTCATATTCATTGAATGCCAACCTTTCTCATCTCTTTTGAAAGATTATAAAATTCTCAGGGCATAAGTCAGGTCTAATCTCAACTATATACTTTAGGTTCCTATTATAGTACTAAGCATCTCTGCGTACTCAGCCAATGTCATTGACCTATTTACAAGGACTTGAAATTCTATGTATAGATTTAGAATCCTCTGCTTGACTGCATTAAATTCTTTGAATAATTTCCTCCTGTTTGTTAAAAAGGTATATTTCAGTGGATGAGAAATAAATCATTTAGCAGCATTTGTTTTATAGCTGCTTTCAGCTTTGTAATATTGAAGGACAAGTTGGGAGAAGTGGATACTCTAAGAGACTAATGTATTCACTGGATTCCAAAAATGTATTGTGGGCAATTCTGAAGAACAAAAGTAATTAACATTAAACAGCAAATAAGAAAAACAGCATTATCTTCAGGAAGCAGCACGTGCACAATGTCACTGGGAGTTGGGGAAAAGTGTGTTGCCAGGAGAAACCCTATGTGTTTATTTTCCAGCTGTGGGAGCTTGTTGCAGATTCTTTGGATCTTAAAGTGGGTCCTAACCTCAGCCTGTTTGCATTTTGACAATAGCCTGTCAAGTTATAAAACAGAAATCCCTTGCCTCACTTGGTCCTACTGAAGTCTAACTTGCTTTGCATACTTGTTTCATTCTTCCAAGATCACTAAAAATAATCTAAATGGCTATTATCTACATAAGGAGGAGAAAATAACAGAACAGTTGTATCTTCTGAATCAGTAGTTCTTATGTGTTGCTGCCCATTGGAATCACCGTGGAGATGTTGACAAATACATTGCTTGCCCCTGCCCCCCCCATCAAAAGTTTGGTTTTAATTGGGCCAGGGTAGAGTTGGGCATCGGTATTGTTTCTTCGACTCATTCAGGTTTTCAGTTGTGAAGCGAGGAGACTGAAGCGCTGTTCTCAATACCCTGCAGAAAGTCTGCTTCTTTCTCTTTGTGATTAGCAGAAAGAGATCAGAATCCTGCCAGATCCTTCCAAGAATCAAGCCTATCTGCTTTACTTTGACAGTTCAGTTTCCCAGAGTAACAAATAAATGCAACCCAAAAGTGTACAGGGAAGTAAAAACAACCAGGATTTCATTAAATCTACTGCTCCCCAGATTTATTAACTTGATTATTTGTGTGTGTGTGTGTGTGTGTGTGTGTACATGTGGAAGGTTAGCAATATATCAGTGAAACACTTAAAAATTTGCTAAGATTCAAACCAGAAATGTGCAAACAGTACATTTATTTGCTTTATTTAGCACTATTTACCCTATGATGTTGTTCACATGGTTGTGTAATGTTCCTTTGTAAGGAATTAATTTATAAAAACCTTCTTGATTCTAATTTTCCCTTTTATCACTATGAGAAGATATCCAAAGGTCATTGCAGAAAGTGAAAGCACTCTCTCTCTGTCTCAAGTTTTAGATTATGTATTATCACCGTGGGTAACTTTCCAAGGTCTTTCAGGTTTGAGAGGTAACTGGAATTATTTCCTTAATATAAAACCATAAGATCACAGAGAGTTAATATAAAATATCAAAGCTTTGATTGGATAAGAACTGCAATTTTAGATGAAGGGTCAGTAACTGAGCATCAAGCGAATTATAACTTTCTGGAGGAAGCTTCTTTAGGTAGCACATTGAGAAAGGTAAGAAACATGGGACAAATAGCCTTTTTAAGCCCTGAATTCAGTATGAAGAGCTAGCTGCCTGGGTTCCATTGTCCCATGGACTGAAGGTTACCTAAGAGGCAGGACAGCAGGAGAGGAAGGACCAGGAATCATCCATCACTAAAAGAATTCATTACAGGTGGATCTATGAGTGTATCAAGTTAGGACGGCAGAATTGAAATCAGGGAACTGAGCAATTGGAATGAGAAGTTAGGGGCATTGGAGCAGAAGACGGATGATGGTTGGAAGGAAGAGAAAAAAGAGGGTCAGTAACAAGAAAGTGAAGTTATGGGAAGGACACATGTATAAGTAAAAGGATCCAGGGCTCTTCCAAGATGCTCGTCTCTAGCCAGCCAAGAAGAACCAGCCAAGAAGCAGAACTGGACAGTGAACCAAACCGTATATTTATCCATTCCTTTGTTCTTGTGCCTAATACATGCCAGGCACTATGTTGGACCCTGGGAAAGTGTAGGTGAATCAAATGGACCTTCCAAACAGCTTTTCTCCTCTACTGCCTGCTATGTACTGTCATAGAGAACTACAGATGGAAGATACCTCCAAGGAGGCTGCAGCAACACTGCCCCTTCTGGTAGTTTGGGGGAGGTCAGGTCCCTTAGGGGGATTTTGGAAAAAAAAACATATATGATATATATATATATATGAGTAACAATGCTTAATATGTGACCTTTTATGTTTGTTCTGCTGAGGTTTATGCACATGTATGTCCAATATTAACATTTGACACTTTCAAATTATATTGATTTTAAAATTTTGTTCTTGAATTTTATAGTTTCCATTGGTTTCTCTCTTGTAATAGACTAAACATGACAGATGAAAAGCCTAGATGTGAGGCCCCTGGGTGGCTTAGTCAGTTGAGTGTCTGCCTTCAGCTCAGGAATCCTGAAATCATGCCCTGTGATGGGCTCCCTACTTAGCAGGGAGATTTCTTCTCCTGTGTCCCTCCCCCTTCGCATGCTTATGCTCTTTCTCTCTCTCTCTCTCTCTCTGAAATAAGGTATTTTTTTTTAAATCCTAAAACAATTCCTTAAATACCTTATCAAAACAAAACAAAACAAAACAAAACAAACCTGACCAAATGAATACATTACTTTGAGCATATATGGAAACAGTGAGCAAAGAGTGATGGTCTTGGATAAGGATCACCCAAAGGTATTTTCTCCCCAGGCAATGGGAGCTTCCCATTCCCTTGTGAGTCCAGTGACGGCTCAGGTATCCACTGGTGCCAGAGGATAGCAGCAACTCAGGAAGAGTTGTGTTTTTGTATCTTTCCTCCTTCCAAACTCCTGACCTTGTTGTAACTTAGATAATTTGTCTGAAGGAATATGGCAATAAAGCCTACGTAGTATGGAATTGCACTAATTGGCTGTATAAAGTGTCATTAGTGCTGTGCTGAACTCCAAAGGCAGAGCTTAAGGTGGAGACAAACAAAACCTGCTTCTGGCAGGCACAGAAGCTACCCATATAATGGCAGCACCGGGGGCAGTCCCATTTCCCCCAAGTCCTCCCACAGAGTTCCCTCAGCAGGGTTGCATTATGGCATTTATAGGTTCCAGGTACCAGGAAACTCTATACCATCAAAAAGTTCAAGGTTATATTTTTAATGGAGCTGATAGAAACACAAAGAAATCAATATATTGCGATATTTTCTTCCATCTAATATCCCACTTCTTTTTCTTCTGATTTTAAAGAAAATTAGATCATCTTCTGGGCTCCTAAAATGTGAATGCTAGGCAATCTGTCTACCTAATAGATGTGATGTTTCTGTTCCTGTCTCTGGGTCCACACCACCTCATTCCACTGGCCTTAACTTAATGTGCTACAATCTCCCTTTGCTTTTTTTTTTTTTAAATATAAACTCAAACTTTAAATTTCTATTTTGGAGTAAATCAGACTCTTTTCTGTTTACGAGGTTATTTTTGAGTTGCAAAAATCACCCTTCTCCAGTCCCATGTTTTTAGTGATCCTTATTTTTCCTCATTCAGTTTGGCTGTTCCAGTCAGACAGACCGAAAGCACGAGGAAACTTCTTTACCTCCACCTGTACTGTTGGAAGCCTTCAAAGTTCATGCTAACAGCTCCAGGTTGTTGAGTGAATGCATTGCCTTTGTTTTTGATTTTCAACGTCTAGAGCAAATCTTTGTTATCTTAAGTTACTTTATAAGAAAGACTCTATTGAGATAATATTAACACAATAAAATAGTAAAGTGAAACACAGCAATGGTGTGTTTCACTGTGACAAGAGGCACAGAGTGACTGAAACATACAGAAGACAGAAGCAATAGAGATAGAAAAAATGACAAGTAGAGAGTTGGACAGGAGGCAGGAAGAAAAAAAAAGAAAGAAAGAAAGAAAGAAAGAAAGAAAGAAAGAAAGAAAGAGTTAGCAATGAGAGGCGCAGCGCAAGGGAGTGGATAGCACTGATGGAGAATGAGCCTGGGTTTCCATCTTCCACTTCATTTTCATCTGAAGAATCATTCCTTTTACTTGCTTATACTCAAAACATTTTTCCAGGGGTCATGTTTCCAAATCTTTATTTTTACTAGCCATCACTGGAAGAAATTTCTAGAAAGAAAGGGCTCTTGGGGATATCTCCAATTACTGCTGCTGCATAACAAACTATCCCAAATTGGGGATTCTAAATAGCCACTTTATTCTGTTAACAGCATCTGTGGGTCAGGAATTTGACGTGTCTATGATCTATGTGGTCTGGGATCTAGGCTGGGAGGACTCTAGGGCTCCACGGAATGATGTGGCTGGTGGGGACTGGAATCATTGGAGGAAATTTCCCACTGGTTGATGTCAGCTATCAGGCTGAGGACTGATGGATCTACCCATGACATCCTCATGTGGCCTGAGTTCCCTTTCTTCAGAGCGTGACTTCCTTTTTCTCAGGACAGACTCAGGGTAGCAGGACGTCTTACATGGTAGCTCAGACTCCTGACATGGAGTATTTCAAGAAAACCAGATGGAAGTTGTATGGCTTTTTCTTACCTATCCATGGGAGCCACATATCATTAATTCTGCCATTGTCAGTTTGTCTAAACAGAGACGTATCCTGTCAGATTGAAGGGAAGGTGATGTAGGTCATCTCTCAATGGGAAGAGGGTCAAAAAAATTTGTGGAGGTGTTTTAAACCACCACAGGTTTCGGCTAATCCTTTAACCTATTACATTCTATCTCAACTGAATGTTCTTGAAATCACTGGGCTCCCATGATTGTTTTTTACCTCCCACCCTGTAATCACTATATGGTATGTCACCTCTCCTATGTAGAATAAAAATACTCATCAAAGTACCTCCAAATTAAGGAACCTGGGTAGCTTAGTTCTGAACGTGAGGGCTATTACTGAGCAAATGCCCGTTTGATCAAGGCCCTTGTTGTTTCATGCTATAGAAAAGTCCAGTGTGCTCAACATAATATTCTAAAAAGTCTTAAATATCATCATGTCTGTGATTACATTACTTACATTATTTAATGTAAGTACAAATACAAGGATAAAGCTACAGGCTTGACAAGGCATGTTGGTGAATTATAATGGGCTTACTTCAAGCAGAAACCTTGAATGTCACCCTCAAGATTCCTCAGAATTGGGGCACCTGGGTGGCTCAGCAGTTGAGCGTCTGCCTTTGGCTCAGGTCATGATCCTGGGATCGAGTCCTGCATCAGGCTCCCTGTGAGGAGCCTGCTTCTCCCTCTGCCTATGTCTCTGCCTCTCTCTCTCTCTCTTTGTGTGTGTGTGTGTGTGTGTGTTTCTCATGAATAGATAAATACATCTTTAAAAAAAAAAAGATTCATCAGAATTAGTTCATCTGTGAGCCCTCCACATTTCAGTTGAACACTACTCAGTATACATAATTGACAAAATGGTTCCTGGTTTAATACTGACATGTCAACTTCTCTGAGAAGACTTCTATCTCTCACTACCTATAATACTTAGTCGGCTTTTTGAAGACTGTACATTGGCATCTTCTACTAAAAGGAGGTGGGAGCCTCCTTTTAATTACCTGAGGGGAAAGGATGTGTCTAGCCAGAAGCCTTGGTTGTGTATCACTTAAGGGCTTTCAGTCTTCCCCTCTACTTGGTGTAATGGGCTCTTTTGAATAATCTTTCTCTTTAATTCTCTAACCTACAATTAATCTAGGCAATCCTGTAGGATCAAGGGCTGAAACACATCATCCACCAGTTTTTAAGCTTCTTTGGGAAGGATCTATGCTTCTTATGCTGTCATATCTGTCACAAGGTCTAGTAGAACTCTCGAGGGCATGCTGTTAAAGTCTAGGTTTTTGAATTTGAGCAATTCTCTAGGATCAGAGGCTGTTTTTGTGAAATGTTCTAGCTTGAAGCTGAGAATGTCTCTGTGAGGCTGGATACGTACCCCGTCCAAGGGGACAGGATGTGCAAGTCACCAAGGGCATGCCAGGGCAGGATGTAGTTCCTCAGAGGCGGTGCCTTGGCTAGACTGTACAGGAGACAGATGCCAGTAAACAGGACTCTGGGGAAGGGATGGGAAAGTAGCTAATTGACAGAGCCTCTCAACTAGAAGGACTAGGATGCTTTTGTTTTTGTTTTTGCTTGCCTGCAATTTTTAATTGTTTTCAATGGGAAATGCATATTACATATGTATTTTCGAAATCTTAAGGAACAGTCTCTGTTAAAGTCTGGAAAAAAAGCCTCAAGTTAGACTAATCCCACATAATTTCAATGTACCTTAATTCTAATTCACAATTAAAATATTGTATAAATTGATCAGTAGTAACCAAACACATGCATTTTTATTATATTTTTAAATTTTTCTTTTATTTTAGCTCTCAGCCCTCCTCGCTTCCACTTTCCTACCTCATGGAACCAAATTTTCACTCCCCCTCCCCCTTTTTTTTCCATATTCGTATGATAATAGCCAAGCATGTATACATATCCACCCATGCAGACTCACGCACATATACTAATGCAGAAATGTAGTTTCTGTTTCATTGTTTATTTTACTCAAAAATATTATTTCAGGTTCCACTTTTCTGTATTTTTCTATTTTTGCTAAACAACAAATCACTGAAATAGTTCTACATCAATTGTCCTCTGGCATAGCTTTAACTCATTCTTTTTTAATGGTTAAAAATGGTCTGTGATACAAATTTACCATATTTCCAATCATTTCCTTATTGAAGAGCCATTGCTTCATATTTGCTATTTGACTACTAAGAACACACTGCAATAAATATCCTTCCTATTGATGATTTGTTTTATGGTTGGACTAACGAGCAGTTTCTATGACAGGGGGTAAATGCATTTTTAATTTTAATAGACATTGCATTCCAAAATGTCATTAGTACTTTAGATTTTACACTTGCACATCAAGTTATCACCCTTTCAGATTATTGTCAGCCTCACGGGGGTAATGTGATATCTCTTTGTTACTTTATTTTACATTCATCTGAATAACAGTCCATTTGAACACCATTTTCATATACTTGGTCATTTGAAGATGATCTCTGTGAATTGATTCTTTATCCTTTTCTTTTCTGTTGAGCTTCTATTCTCATCTTGACAAATTTTCAGTGTCCTTTGTGCATTATAGAAACAACCCTGTCTGTATTCTCCAGTGCACATATTTTTTTCAGAACCTATTACACGTTTTGGATTCTGTTATCTTTTGCTACAAATTTATATGCCTTATCTCTCATAGCTTCTGGGTTTTCAGCCTTAGTTAAGAAGGTCACACTTCTGCTAACTATTGTACATGTCATCTCCCAGATTTTAACAAAACTGTTACTATTTTACATTTTACAAATAAGACTTCAATCCATCTGAAATTTGGTATAAGAAGCAAATGGGATACCTGATCATGCCAGGGCTAATTATTAATGATCCATCCTTTTCCTGTGGAATGAAATACAACCTTTGTCAAATAAAAAAATCTTCTATCATATACTGCAATCAGTTGCCAGATTTCCTTTTCCTTCTATGGATTTATTTATCTATGTCATACTGATAAAAGAATAATTGAGTATCCATGTTTCATAGAACTTTCTATGGTTACGTTATCTCAGTATTCTTGTGTGTGAGAGAGAAAAAGTGAAAGAGAAAGAGAGAGCAATGAGATCTATAAAATCTATCCTGGCATATATATATTAAGGTAATATTTTTCTACAATCTCAAAAATTCCCAATTAGAATTATGATTGCAATAGAATTAAGTCCACTTGTTAGTGTTAAAAGCATAAATAATTTTTATTATATTGTTTCTTAGCTAAGAAACTGTTTTGTCATTCCATTTGCGGAGAAATTTGTTTTAAATCCTTTAATGAGATCTTATATGTTTCTTTATATAGGTCCTAAACCTTTGAAAATATTTGCCTAAGTATATTTGAAGCATATAGGTAAATTTTATGACAATTGTTCAATCCCAACAAATTTTATGGAATCTATTGCATAAGTCAAATATGTGATTTTGTGTGTGCATGTATTGTGCACATATTGTGCTGAGAAGATATATCCATTTCCTTAACATCATAGCCTAAATATAAATAATGGGCTCATTCTCTCTCCCACCTATAATTACTTTGATGTAAATGGTTTATAATCCCATATCTCTTCAATATGTTCTATTATGGAGTAAATGTCCCTATATTATCCATTTCTGCCTACTCCTGATTGCCTTATTGGTAAATAGTCCCCTTTCCTAAAGGAGTTAGAAAATCACCAGTTTTTTTTTTTTTTTTTCCATTTTGGACCAGATCATGAGCTTCTGACTGACTCTAAGCAGTGAAGTAAATCCCATGTTTTACCAATAGACTTCTATCAGCCTGCCTATCTACCTATCCATCTATCTAGATATAAAATACAATATATCTTAATTTCAATTGCCATTTATGTATATATTATTTGGACAAATCATTGAAGAAAATGCAGATTTGGACTTTGCTATAAAAAGGTGTGTGTGGGGGAGAAGGCTATGAATGATATTCTAAGATCCAATTGAGGAAATATACAACAAGGCAAATGCATGTGTAAACATAAATCTCACCCCAACCAGTTGGTGACCAAAGACTGAGGACCCACACAGCCATGCCAGTTAGAACTCTGCTTTGTAGTAGCTATTTTGAGTCAGAGGCCCAAGGTTTCCAGAACAGTGGAATGAATGTTGGGTTTTACTCAAAGTTTTTATTTGTCTAATAAAAATTGAGACAAAACATAGATTCTACAATTTAAGTCTAATATGGCAAAATTCACTTAAAGAAAGTGGATTTATGAGGATTTAATCACAGATGCTGTGTCCTCTCCTAGGCTACAAAAGTTTGTGGCTCCCACTGCTCATCAACTAATCCAGAAGGGATAAATATGAGGGTCTGGAATTCAATTCCTGTTCTGTTAATAATAAGCTGTAAAAAGATGGAGAAATTAAATTTCCAACACTACATCTATGAAACAGAGATTATAATACTATGTGCTTTATATTAGTGGTTCTTAACTGGGGCCAATTTTGGTGGTTGTAACTGGGGGGGGGGTGCACTGCCATTTAGTGGGTAGATACCAGGGATCCTGTGAAACCTCATACAATGCGTAGGATGGTCCTCACAACAGAGTTATCCAGCCTAAAATCTCAATAGTTCTGACTTTGAGAAACTCTGCTTTGTAGAAATTTTGAGAAGATTAAGTGGGATACTGCTTGTGGGGTACACTGAACAGGTACCTGGCCTGTAAGGATGTACATGGTTGCTGCTGTCATGATTATTCTTATTAATTATTTGAACTGGCATTTTTTTCCTTCCACTCAACATTTCCTGGAAATTTATACTTTGGGGTGCCTGTGGGGAGAGATGAAGTGGTGTAAAGTACAATGTGGTAATCACTAAATTCTGCATGTAATAGAACATTACAGGAATGGCGGCATATTGAGGACAGTTTGCTAAGTGTTTTATAGTATCTCCAACCATGTAAACCCAAACACTCTTTTCTGTGACTGTTTTCCCTGCCCTTAGTACTCTCCTCAGAATTTGCAATTATGAGCCCTTAAAGTGAATTCCATTAAATACTAAAACAAATCAAACCCAGTAATCCCTATATGAAGTTTCTGTCTTGAGTTCTTTAAATTTGATCAGACATGCTATAATATGGCATCTTATATAAAATGCTCTTTTAAAGACAATAAAAGGAAAAGCATTTACATACTTAGTAAATTAATAATTACTTAATCTGAAACACAAAAGGACATAAATGTCATATATATTATACCTCCTGAGACTGGTGAGCTGCTATACAGATAACTTTAATTCTGCCTTGGGTAACTCAAGGTCTAGTTGGTTCATACCAGGGCTTTTTGGTTAATGAATAAAACCTGAAGTACTTAACAAAGAGAAAAAGGGATTTTAGTTAAAGATTTTTATCAGATCAGCGAGGCTTTACAAAGTTTGCACATGAGCAAATTAAGAGTATTGACTCCATTGATACGAAGACCAAGTGTGGTGCCAGTACCAGCAACATCATCATCACCAGAAACCTGTTAGAAACATTAGGTTTCCTGAATTGGGAACTTAGTGGATGGGCTCAACAATGAGTATTTTGCCAAAGTTCTCTGGGTGACTGAAGCAGACTGAAGTTTGTGAGCCACTTGTTGAAAAACAAGCAAAACAAAACACAGAGGAAGTCACCTTGTAGGGACTACTCAAGGTGAATATTTTTATCTGAATTAATTTTCCACTTCTCCAGGAGGATGCAACCTTGATCCACTTTTGCTGAGGAGTCTTTATCTTAACCAAAATAAGACAGATTAATTTAACTAGATTCTCACTTTCAACTAGACTTGAAACCCAATGGATGGTAAAAGAGAAGTCACCTCATTTGGCTACCACCACTCAAGACATCCTTTTGCTGCAGCTTGGAAAGGGCTTCCCGATGTACAGGGAAAAAAAGAATTCTGGGTTTGAACAGTGACTTCCATTTACAGTTAAATGGCCTTGAGCAAATTATATTACCCATGTTATCCTCAGTTTTCTAATCCATTAAAAATGGAGCTTAATTCATCAGATTCTATTAATACATAAAATCAGGTGAGTGCCTGGTACATATTTTTTTAAGAGATAAATAAAAACTCTTCAAGAGGAGTGAATGTTTATGGCCAACTAAAAATTTTCTATTTCTACGGATGCTATATCCTCTAGGAAAACCAGGTTATTATAAGGTGGCTTGGTGAATACTGATTCAGAGAGATATTTATATGTTATAAATGTTTAATGGTTCAGGCTAAGATCACCTAATGCATCCATTTCTGCAATAATAGGTACCACTTAGTGTTTACTGTCAGGCACTGTACAGACACTTCACATATACTCACTCATTTACTCTTTTCAACAGTCTTATGAGGGAAGTACAACTATTTCCTCCATCTCATACAGAAGGAAACTGAAGCACACAGACTCTATGAAACTTGCTCAAACTCACATAACAAGCAAGTGGCAGGTATGAGTAGGGACAAAAGGATAGAGTTCAGAGCCTGCTCCTTTAGCACCTGTGCTAGGGATGCAGTTCCCTAGTGTAAGCCTGACAGAGGAATAGTTTTTCTGAGCCTATTGACTCCTGATGTAGAATTTTCCTGCTCCTCTGCTCCTTCCTCAATCAACTCCTCATGTCTGGAAGAATGCCCAACCAGGGTTTCCTTTCTAGTGTCTAGATGTGCAGTTATTCTGACATATAGGGTGGCAGTGGAAACTCCTCTTTATATCTCAGCCCAGATAGAGATAAATGAAGACCAAACAGGAAAAGAGCTGAAGTCAACATTTGGACTTTGATTTGAAACTAAATCACAAGTATTAACCCTTCCAACTATTTGTATTTACCTTTCCATCTTCACTTGAGGAAAGAGGGCTTTATTTTATCTAGCGCTCAGGCAATAGTTTTGTGTTAAATCTTGAAATTTGTGGGTCATAGATAATAGTTCTAAAAGCAACAGAGAGAAAGAAAAGGAGAAAGGAGAGCTTGAGATTACTTTTAAGCGATTCTATTCCTTTGGTTTTTTTTTTCTTTCTTTCTTTACAATAAGACTTGAATAAGCACATCTTCTTAAAATTGTTCTTACCTAACCTAATTAGCTCTTGTAATTATGATATGTTTAACAGATGACTCTACTCCCTGAATCAGCTATTCTTGAAAAATAAGGCAACGGCCAAATCTATTATAGTGCATACTCTGAGCATGAAGAGGTACCGATTAGGTAAACACTGAAATAATGAGAAAGAAATGCCCTCTACCTGGAGTGTTAATTGCCATTTGGTAGAGGAGTGCATACAGAGGGTGCTAATAAAACCACACTCTTCTCTGGCAATAAAACTCTCTGGTGTGGTTTTTACAAATGTTGCAAGTTCTGACTCTAGTTATAAAATAGAATGCACATAAAGCAGCAGCATCTGGTCACTGAGCTATCAGCAGCAAGGTGGATTAAAGGAAGGGAAATTTTGTTCACAATATCTGTTGGTTATATAAAACATTCCATGCACTCTTCCCCATGGTTCTGGGGATACAGCAGTGAACAAAACTGACCGAAATCCCAGCCCACAAAGGACTTTGACTTTTATCAAAAGAGCTATTGGAAATACGATAGCTATCACTCTTTCCCAGCTTCCTACAATATAATATCCAGAATTTATTTCAGAATGTTTTCCATAACTGCCATAGTAACGATGCACTATGGAACCTTCATATTGGATAGTTTCCTCTTTAATGATAGGTGAGAACTTGCGTTGAGATGCAACAACCATTGTGATTGGATAAGCTTTGTCACCAGACATAAAGCAAGAACTTAAGAAGCAGAACCAATGTGAGCCATTGTGCCAGTGTCCATGTTGTTCATAAAATTTCACTTCCAAGGTGCCTTTTTCAGATGCATCTCTTATGCATTCAGCCCAGTGAAGACATAGCAAGAGAAGGAGACATCAAAAGAGCAATTCAAGCATCCATATTCAAGAAAATGTGATGCTTAACAAGCTCTCATTCTTGTCTTAACACATGAATAAGACTTTGGAAAATGATTTATAAAGATGAAACTTGTGAAGTCTTGTTTGGAAATAATAATAAGCTTTTTTAATTAAAGATTTTATTTATTCATGAGAGACACAGAGAGAGAGAGGTAGAGACACAGGCAGAGGGAGAAGCAAGTAATAGGCTTTTTCTTATTTTATTAGGAAGCTTTAATTATCTTTAACATAATGGTACCAGGATAGCATGAATTGAGTCATTCATTCATTCATTTCAATAACTATTAATGGACTTCTGTTTAACAGGCTCTGAGTTTTACAGGACACGTTACTAAATAAGGCATCACTTAGAGAATTTACAGTTATGGTGAAGATGAAAAGTTAAATGAGTAACTATAACAGTTTAAAGTGATTTAAGGATTGTATTAATTTTCCAGGACTGCCTGGAAAGCTTAACACAACAGAACTTAAATTGCTCAGTTTTAGAGGCTAGATGTTTGAAATCAAGGTGTCAGCAGAAGTTTCTCTGAAGTTTCCAGAGAAAAATCCTTTTCTGCCTCTCCTTAGCTTTTGGTAACTGTCAACAATTCTGGAAGTTTCTTGGCTTATAGTTGCATCATGCAATCTCTCCATTTGTTTTCACGTAACTTTTTTTTCTGTGTCCTCTACTTTTTTTATACGGACACCATTCATTGGATTTAAGGCCCAGTCTGTTTCAGTATGTAATGAGAGTAATTTGATTACACTTGCAAAGACCGTATTTCCAAAGAAGGTCACATTCTGAGTTTCTGGGTAGGCATAAGTTTTAGAAGGACATTATTCAGCCTACTACAGGTGTATATATGATTTGTAGGAAGAAAAAATATATTGCTACTAGAGAGATATTTATAAAATATGAGGAACATCTCACAAATAATATAAAACACCAATTTTTGGTAATGAATAAACCCAGAAAATAACCTGAATATTTGATAGTTGAAACTAAGCACATGAGATTATTTGTCCCATCTCATACATTCAATATAAAAAGTTCTGACTTTTAGATATAATTACCTTTTTGGAAATATGAACTTGCAATGGCTCACTCTTAGATGCTTTTTACGATGCTTAATGGTTATGTCTGGAAATTTTCATCTGTTCACACACAATCCCCAAATTTCACTTTAGCCAATACTTGCTGTTATTCAAATAATGGGTTAGTCTAAGCCATTCAGAAAATCTCCTCTCACTGTCGGGTAGGGATGGTAATGGGCTGCGAAATATTAAACATTTGCACAGAAAGAATATTAACTAACTTCACCAACAAATTGGATAAACAGCCCTGTTTATATCTAGAAAGCTCATATTAAAATGTTTTTGAAAAATGGTTAGCTGATTAGAAAAGGTAGACTATTGCAGATATAAAGACCATATAGTAGGAAGGCTTTCATTTAATAGAAAGTGAGAAAGAAAGAGAAAATTGATTTGTGTGCAGCGTAGACTTTGGAATTTAAGATAATACTTTTAATTTTTTTAGAGAGATAATAGAGCATGCAGAGGTTTAATGGTTGGGATAATTTTTCTAATATACAGGGACAATGGAAACAGAACAAAAAAATAAATAAAAATATTTTGAGCACCTACTACCTCTCTGACAATTTACATAGTTTTTCTCAGATAAGCCATTATAGATGAAGAAACTGAGGGTCAGAGGAGTCATGCAATTTACTAGTAAATGGAAAACTGTGATCTGACACTCTAATTTGAAGGTTTTTCTATGGATAAAAAGGACAAAATGATGTTTCTTACAAGTCTTGGCAATGATGCCAAGACCCAGGATCAGGATGTTAAGTGAAAAAAGAAACTTAGCCAGGGGAAATGATGAGGATCCAGTAGGAGGTAGGATGGAATGCTGAGGAAAGAAGGTAACAGAGACAGAATGAATGGGAAATCAGGTGATAGAGATATAGAAGGAAATTAATAGTCTGTGGTGGAGATGGGCTAAAATTTCACCAAGCTTGTTCATCCTTCTTGAGCATACAGAAAGACTCCTAACCCTGCCTAAAATATGTTTAAGTCTATAAAACTGAGTTCTGGCCAATGGAATGTGGAATGTGGCCAAATTCAGGTATGCTTTTTGGGGTCTGCCTGTAAAATATCCTACAAGACTCTTCACAATCTCTTTGCTCATTGGCTGACTAAATGTGAAAAACACAGCTGAGACCTCCAGGGTAAACCTAGAGGATGGCAAAGACATGAGATAGAAGGTCCTGGATCTTTGAGTTATTGCTTGAAATAGCCCCACCTAGGAGAGTTACCCAATTTGCACTGAATTATATTGTGAGTAAGAAATAAATTCTTTTGGGTTAAGCTATTAAAATCGAGGGGTTGTTATTTGACACTTAGTGTCAATTGTCTTGACTAAATACCCTGACTTTGGGGGCTTAAAGAGAATTTATAGATTACTTCAGTTACCTACACCCTCATGTTATAATGCAAAACAGAGAGAGAACTTGCACATCACACAGCTAATTAATAGTTAATTAGCATAACTGAGGCTGTAGTCCAAGACTCACTCTATAGTCCTCTGCTTGACTAAGCCAATGGAAATAGCAAAGACTTTTCTACACATTTCATTTTATTTCGGAATTTGACCCTATAGCAACCACATGATGATATCCTTTGAACAGTGCTAATTCTGGGGCAAGTAAAGAGTTAATTGGTCTGTAGCAATGCAAACGTTGAACTGGATGTAATTAGACGTGAATATGACGTCAGGTAGAATCGGAAAGGAAATGAAAGTAAGGAGATGGGCACTGAATTTTCTCAGAAGGAGGTTGTCAACAAGCAGCAGACAAGAAAAGGAATAAATTCCGGCCACCTGAGGATGCATCCCTTTGGAAACTGAGGCATAATTGCATAATGTACCGCCCAGAAAGACTAATTATGGGTAACCTGAGGATAAATATGTATAGCAGTTCAAAACAAATCATTGAAAAGTTAGAAAGATATAACAGCCATCCAAAGGAGCTATTGATAGATAAATAAAAAAAATACAAAAGCAAAATAAGAACAATACCCCAAGGATTTGAGAAGGAAGTTGAATGCATTAAATAGGAGACCAGAGTGTGTTTCAGTTTTCAGCAAAAGCTTTCATGTGCATTGGGGAATGGAACAGTAGTTGGAAGGATTAGCAAATCTTGATTTTTGAGGATTAAAGAAAACTAAATTATCTTTTAAAGCAGAGGAGAAGCAAATAGGGGAAAGACGAGGAGCTTCATGTTCACTGAGGGAGAACCTCAATTAAGCAAATATTGAATCCATTCGAAATTCATTTCAAACATAATTCCAAACTTCGATGCTTGGTCTTCCATCTAGATTTTGCAGAACACTAACCTTCCAGTTTTTATTTTATCTGATTCCCTGGGTAGTCCTACCAAAAAAGAATCACTAAACCTGATTCATTATCATGCATAATGTATTCATGATGCCATTTAGCAAAGAAAAAAAAAAGACTACTTTTATTTGAGTGCCTTGGAAAAAACCCACAATCATTTAATTCGAGGGAGATGTTTTGAAGGAAACTCAATATTTCTTGAGACTTCAAAGTGAAATGATGTTTGAAACCAAAGCAGAAACAAGTTTCTTTTCGCCTTCCATATTAGAAGATTTCCAACCTCAGGCCCTGAGAGCAGTCATTTTCTGTCTTTTCTTTGTACATTAACTATGAATCTGATTTTGCTTAAAGAATTTCTCCCTTGTAAATTAAGAACATTAGCTCATTTGCTAATAAAGTATGGCCTTTTAGATTATAAATAATTCATGGACCTATTTCACCTCCTCTCTACCACACTCTCCACTTCTCCTATCACTGTATATCCATACACACTGAAGTAAATGGTTGCTGTTGATGATGATGATGATGGTTGTGATTATGGTGTCTGTGATAGATGTTAGGCACCTCTTTCCATATACTTTGGCAAATAGCAACTCTTTTTCGTTGGGAATCATATGAAATTGTTCTGCCATTTGCTATTGGGTGTACATTTAACTACCAATCACAATACTTCCTCCTCTTGACCCCAGAAATTGGCTCAGGAAAAGTCCTATAACACATGTGGTAAAAGTCTTTTTCTGGTACTTTATATGGATACTATAGGAAAAACTCTCTTTCCCTTAAACCACTAGCTATAAAACATGTGATCACAGAGCTGCTGGTGGCTGGGACTCTATCTTATAGAGGAGACCCTGAAAAAATTCTCTAGCAGGTAACTTAATCATGGCTACCTCTCCTTTGTTTCAATTTTGAATATATTGAGTGCCTATTTTATGTAATATACTTGCATAAGAGACAGTAAGAGACTGAAAAATAAATGTGATGTTACCTCTTTGTTAAATTTTCAAAATAATTAATAGTCTGTGACAATTCAGTCATCAGGGTTTATTTAGCAGATCCTAAATGAGAACATATTTTCTTGCAGCTATTTGAAGAGCTCTGGTGATACAGTGGTGATCAAACAGATATATTTCCTGGACCCAAGGAGCTTATAGTTTATGAAACGAAAAGAGTTAATCAAAGAACCACAGAAATATTCAGTTATAAACTGTGATTAATATTCTAAGACAAACCCAACATATTTGGATAGTTACATAGAAGAGAAACCTATCTGAGTTCTGGTGACAGTGTACAGTGTTGCTGGTAATTTAGTGAGACTTGAAGGCTAAAGTTGGAAGCAGACAATGCGTAAACCTTAATGCTGCTGTTGACTAAAATGCTTAAGGTTTCCACTACCATTCTCTATCCTTCACCCTGATACTCCCTAGTAGCCCAAAGAAAAGGAGCAAAAGAGGTTGATGCAGAGCTGCTACTGGGACATACCTGGGAAGTCAATGGAATGAAGACCGAAACAGCAGTGGTCTCTATATCCCTGGGACGGAGGTTGTGAGGGATAGCTAGTTAAGTCATATCTGGGACATTTGCTTCAGTCTAGCTACTGGTAAGAAATTTCTAATAATATTAAAGTATTCAACGGAGAAAAATGAGGCTACTTTTCACAAATGTAATTAAAAATGGAATGACTGACATAGACAATCAACATATGAAGCTTGCACCATCTCAAAAAGAAGCAAGGAGGACTACATTTTTTCTTGAAGTATATAGTGCCTAGATTATAACCCTGCAAAATACTGGAAAAACATTTGAGGAAACAGAGAAGACGAGTTCGCTCAACACA
This sequence comes from Vulpes lagopus, assembly GCF_018345385.1. NCBI lineage: Eukaryota > Metazoa > Chordata > Mammalia > Carnivora > Canidae > Vulpes > Vulpes lagopus. The sequence goes on along the minus strand of NC_054824.1, from coordinate 92,670,009 downwards.
TTCCATCAACTATTGCATTATCGCGGGTCTGAGTTTTCTGCCATCAAACTGTTGGGTCTGACATAGGTTCTAACTATAACAAGTGCTCCATCAATGTGTTGAGTGGATGAAAGATTACAATGAGAAACAATGCTCAGGTTTATAGTTAGCAGCATTGTCTAAGATTTTCAGTAGAATGAATTTCTTCCTTTCTCTCTTACAGTACTTTCAGCAATCCCTACCAGAAAAATATTTGATTCTCTTGACTTATTTTTTTTACTTATAAAAAGATTGTATTAACATAAAACAAATGTCTTAATTATATTTCTAGTTACTTTTGAAATTTAATTGTTGGGTTATCAGCAACTTTAAGAATCTCACCATTGCGGGATGCCTGGGTGACTCAGTGGTTGAGCATCTGCCTTTGGCTCAGGACGTGGTCCCAGAGTTCTGGGATTGAGTCCCACATCGGGCTACTGCATGGGGCTTGCTTCTCCCCCCTCTGCCTGTGTCTCTGCCTCTTTCCCCTTGTCTCACATGAATAAATTAACAAAATCTTAAAAAAAAAAAAACCAAGAATCTCACCATTGCTATAGAGAGATTTCATTTCCCCAATTTCTACTCAAAGAACTAATAAAGTCAATGGTGACAAATAGCAAGTTCACTTTTCAAAGTGTGTGGGTATTTGCTGTTCACTATTCAGCATTGTGGGAGATTTTGGTAGAATTTTGCCTGGGAATTTGGGAAAGGTATCACAGATGAGTTTATGTACTCACAGGATTTGAATGATTCAAAGATGTCAAATAGGTAAAGATATGGGAAATGTCATTCTAAAGAAAGGAAGGGAAGTTAATAAAATTACATGCAGATGAAAGTAAAGCCTGATTTGTCAAGATCCCTACAACTTTAGAGAATGTGAGCATTTCAAATGTTTGTAATGAATTTCAACATCAACCATTTTCAAGGACTCTACTCTTTAAACATTTATATCAATTCTTATTGACAAACACTAATCTGTAGAATAACCATATGGTAAATAAACTTTCCTTGATAGGGCAAATTTCTCTAAATTATAAGCTGGTGGAAGTTTTCTATAATTAAAGACAGTAGAAAGGGAAAAATAATAACTTCAAGTTGAAATTCTAGCTTTAAGGAAGCTTGATTGAGTCAAATTGTGAAATATTTAGTTATTTGTGGTTATGAGGTTTCTTTTATGATTATATTATACAATCTGTGTTTGCTGTTTATAATTATCTATAGCTCCTTTCATAGCTCCTTCTTTAACTTTTAAAAGCTTCAGGAAAAATGCAAACAGATTGTAGGAGCAGAAAAAAATAAATTCAAAGGAAAAATAGAACTGTTTAATTTAAAGTTATATATAAAAAAGAAAATATGATTTAGAAGGTAATGGGATGGGCAATTTGGGTCATTAGAAAGTAAAGACAGAAAGCTTCAAGGAATAAGGGAAGAATGGATAAGTAGATAGAGGGATTTATTTATCCATAGATGACAAATCCATGATGACATCCATAGATGACAATCCAGAGGGATTTATTTATCCATAGATGACAAATCCATCTATCCATCCATCCATTCATCCATTCATTTGATTCCAAACTGTCTATTTCTGATTCGTATTTCTAGAAATCCTTTGGACAACTCAATCAGGATCTTGCAACTTTCTGTCTCCTAGTAAATGGGAAACACCAACTTCTATTTAATTTCCCAAGACAACCAACTCAGAGTCATTCTTGATTTGACATTCTCCTTTGCCACTCATACAAAATTGATCATCAAGTCATATTGATTTTACATTTGAAAGGTCTCATTTGTTTTCCCTTTTTGGAGACACTCTCATTGATCATCTCTTGCGTGGATTACTACGATAGAATTTTAACAGTTTTCTGATTTTACTTTACAGAGTTCTTCCAATTCATCTTACTTATTGATATTCTATATATTTTTCTCTTTTTAAGAAATAAATCTTGTAAATACACAAGGATATCATAGAGTATAATGTAACAGAGAATCATATCTAAAAATTGTTAGTATTTTACTGTATTAGCTTTAGGAATTTTTGCTTTTTAAGAAATAAAATACTACTGATACAGCTGAAGACTCCTTTGCACCTCTCCCTGTTTCCCTTTCCTTCCTACCCTTCCCAAATAAATGCAATTCCCTGAATTGTTATGTATCCATCCCATTCATCTTAAAAAAATACTATATCATGGGTATATATATATCCAAAGCCATACTTTGTATAATGTTGTTATTTTTTAAGTAAAATACATGGTATAATACCACACATATTCTTTGCATCTTCTTTTCTTCACTTAATGTTACTTCACAACACTTCATTTTTTTTCATTCAACATTATCAGATGTATCCCTGTTGAAAAAATTGATTTGAAATGCTGTGTAGTATTTTACATTCCCATGTCCCCTATTTTTTATCTTCAATATTTTACTTTTAGCTTGTTATTAATCATTGTCTCTTCCCAACTGGCTAGTAGTAGTAGTTGTAGTAGTAGTAGTAGTAATAGTAATAATACTGGTAGTAGTACTAGTCAATGATTATACATCTTCATCAATTTCTTGGCTTTTTTTTTTTTTTGTTCAGAAATGTTAGGGTTTTTATTTTCCAAACATTATTTTAAAAGAACATTAAAAGCATCAGAAATACAAATCTGGCCTAAAGGTTAACATCAGAACAATTATAAAATGTTTGAAATACATCACATACTTTGCATCACAGTAAAGCATCAAGAGAACTTCCTTACAGACCCTTTGTGTTTTGGTATGTTTCCTTATTCATAAAGTACATTTTGAAACTAGTAAATCTTCAGTCTTTTATTGAAGGTAACATTCAACTTCTCTCTTTAGTCCATGCACTGTGTGGACTTCTAAAGTGACAATCATTTTATCCAGCACAGATATTATTTCATCATTCTCTGGAAACATTTTTTGAGTTATTTTTAAGGTTTCTATGACATTGATGTTTTATATTTCTTAAATTCAAGAAAATCGACCCTTCATGGTGTTCAATATTCCTTTCTCTTTTGTTCTCTATCATGGAATTGTATTAGGCATGTTAGACATATTAAGGCTGACCTTTATGACTCAACACTTCTTTTTACGTCCCTCATAATTGTATCCCTATGAGTTACATTTTATATAATTTGTTCAAGTTCACGTTCTCCTGGTTTATTTTCTCAATGAAGTCTACCATTTAGCATTCTGTAAAACGTATGTATTTACTTTGTTGCTGCTTATAACTTCAGGGGCTATATATTTTATTTCTTAATGTTGAATTTGTTCCTACCTTACTCTTGCCTACTCCTTTTTTACACAGTTTTGTATTTTCATTGTGGTTTCTACTCTTCTTAGAGGAGGGGAGCTTCCTCTGAATCATTTACCAGTTAGGTATTCATATTTCCTTTCCATATTTCATAATAGAATATTATATTATTTCTAGTTTTTGGTATTAGTTCCTCTCTTTGCTGTACCTGCCAGCTCTCCGTTTGTGGATAATTTCCTTATCTATTATGCAATTTTTTAACTCTGAATTCATTTTTAGTAGGAATCTTTGGATTCTGAGAAATCTGAAGTGCTCTGACTTAATGGAAGATCTCTATAGAGTAGTTTGTTTGTTTTGTGGCTCCAGGAGTTTCAGTGCTGTGGTAGGCAGAATTTTAGATGGCCCCATGACCTTTGTCTCCTGGTGTTACCCTTTCATTATGTTATATATTACATGGCTGTGATGGTCAATTTTGTATGCCAATTTCGCTAGGCTATAGTCCCCAGCTATTTAATCAAATGGTATTCTAGGAGTTACCCTGAAGATACTTATAGATGTGATTAGAGTCCCTAATTAGCTGATTTAAGGGCGATTATCCTAGATAATCTGAGTAGGCTTGATATAACTAGTTGCCTTAGGAACAGAACTGAGACTTCTCAAAAGAAGAAATTCTGTCTGTAGGTTATAGTTCCAGCCTACCCTTACTGCTGACTGCCCTACAAATCTTGGACTTTCCTCGCCAATCCACACGTACTCACATAAGCCAACTTCTTGTGGTAAATCCTTTAATATACATCTCTTCCTCTGTTTCTGGTTGAACACTAACACATTGGCAAAAGGAATTTTTCAGATGTAATTAAAGTTGGAAAAGGAATAAATTACTCAGCCCTACAGCTACGAGAGACTCAGTTCTGCCAACAATCTGAATGAGCCCGAAGCAGATGCTTCCCCAGAACCCTCAGATAACAGCCCAGCCTAGCTGACACCTTGATTTCCACCTTGCAAATGACCCTAAGCAGAGAACCCAGGTGGATCTCCTAAGTCTTTTGACCCTGGAGTTAATAAATGGGTATTGTTTTAAGCCACTAAGTTTGTGGTAGCTTTTTACATATTAATAAAAAAAAAACCAAAACAATGTAAATGGTTTGGACCAGCATTCATATTGATTTCTTAGGTTGGCATTCAATAACCATGGATAGTATGTGAACTTCACCTGTTTATGAATGGACCAGACTTGGGTTTAAATTTCTGGTCTGTGACTGTTCCCCCCCGCCCCCCCATTGACCTCTGGCAGGAAGCATGTTTATATGTAGTTGCTTAACCTGGTAGATGAAATGTGACTAATCCCGTTTTTATAAAACAGGCAGCTCTTGGCTCTATGCAGGATCTCAGATACAGGTCCATATTTCAGGCAGGTACAACACCATATTTCCTATTGCTGTTTAAATATTAAAGCCCTATGATCATTACCCGATTCAATACCCTCACAGATTACAATAGTATCAACTCAAACTAACAACAAGATATAAGTTCTTTTGTAGTTTCTGGCATCTGGTTATTTCATCAATCTTTTGAGCTTGGAAATATTTTGATAATTTCTTAAGTTATATTTATGTAAGTTTGTACCTGGAATTGGGGAATTGTAGAAAAGGGGTCTTTTAGCATTGACTCATTCCCCGTAATTCCATATCAGAATTCCTGAATGGATGTTTAAAGAAAATTCGATCATGGACTTTTTAAGCACAGTATTCAAGGCCCCACCCACTCTGGTTTCATTGATTATGTCTGCAGTGTCTCTTTGTAAACTTCCTTATGTCTTGTTCCCTGAACAGACCATGTTTTATGACTGGGTTTACTCTGTCTGGACTGTCTCACTATTTGCTTACAGAACTCATTTTCATCCTTCAAGACTAAATTCAAATATCTTTTTAAAAATAATATTTCCTCAAAATAAACAACAGAAATAATTGTTTTCTTACCTCTGTTCCTACAGAAGTTTGGATGTATCCCAAAACAACATTATATGGACCTGTTTATATGTTTGTGTTTAATTTCTACCCTCCTCCTGTTTACCCCAAACAAACTTAGGGCCATTTCAATAGCAAAATCCATGTGTCATTCACCTTTATAACTCCTGGCACATGAGATGTATTCAAAAAAATGTTAGCTAAATGACAATTTCCTTAATAAAACTCATCTGGTCATAAATGTGTGTGTGTGTGTGTGTGTGTGTGTGTGTGGTGTGCATATGCACATGTATTTTAATGCTACATATTTAGGAAGAAATGTACAGAAACTGTTTTAGTTTGCTAGTGCTGCCATAACAAAGTACCACAGAATTTTATTTTCTTATAATTCTAAAGGCTAGAAGTCTGCTGTCAAGTGTCAGTAGGGTTGGATTTTTTTGAGGCCTTGGTCCTTGGCTTATAGATGGCAGTCTTTTCCCTATGTCTCCATATGGTCTTCCTGTACATGTCTGTGTTCAAATTTCCTCTTCTTATAAGGTCTCTACTCATATTGACTTAGGAACCACCCTAATGATCTCATTTTAACTTAATTGCCTCTTTAAATACCCTATCTTCATATCCAGTCACACTCTGAAGTATTGGGCTTAGGATTTCAATATGTGAATTTTGGGACACACAATTCAGTCCATATCAGAAACATTGGGATCACCCAATGTTATTAAATACTTGTATGATAATGTCCAGAGACTTCTTGTCACAGAAAGTGGATTTTTTTTAAGACTTTATTTATTTATTTATGAGAGACACAGAGAGAGGCAGAGACACGGGCAGAGGGAGAAGCAGGCTCCACGCAGGGAGCCCGATGCGGGACTCCATCCCAAGACTCCAGGATCACACCCTGGGCCGAAGGCAGATGCTCAACTGCTGAGCCACCCAGGATTCCCACAAAAAGTCGATCTTAAGAGGCTCTACCCACTCCAGGAATCTATGATCCAATACTCCTGGGAAAACATAATGGAAACTTTAATATAAGAATATATTCCTTATAACTTTATAAGTGTCTAAAAATAGAATTTTCTTAATCGTTATTTATTCTCAATTAGTTCCTTTTCTTTTTTTTTTAAATTTTTATTTATTTATGATAGTCACGGAGAGAGAAAGAGGCAGAGACATAGGCAGAGGGAGAAGCAGGCTCCATGCACCGGGAGCCCGACGTGGGATTCGATCCCGGGTCTCCAGGATCGCGCCCTGGGCCAAAGGCAGGCGCCAAACCGCTGCGCCACCCAGGGATCCCCTTTTTTTTTTTTTAATTTTTTTTTTAATTTTCCTTTTCTTATTATAAAGTAAATAGCATATATTCCAAGCTGCTCCCTGTATGTCCAATGCTAATAGAAAGTGTTGGCACATATGGAATAGATTTAAACATAGTGTGATTCACCACTTGTTATTTTAATGACAATTCAAATGTTAAATTTTCTTATTAATATTATTATGTGAATCAGATCACTCAATCTAAGACATTTTTATAGAAATGTCTATGAATGTGTATTTTAAACAAAATTAAATTTATTGTAACCTACTTCTTTAAACATTTTTACAATTAATTTTTTAGAAATCTCCTTCATACAATGCTTCTAAGGGTTAGTTTGATGCTTCTTTAGTAGGGGCTGGATCTCGAAAGAATAGAAAGTCATCTTTCTTATAGCCAAAATAATAAATAAATAAATGTCTATCTCAAACTTACAATCTAAACAATTTTATTATAATTATAAGAAAAATCGGGATTGGGTGGTAGAATGAGAATAGAACACAGTTTCACAATCACTTAACTGTGTTCCTTGGGGGAAAATATTTCAGAATTTAGCACTTTTCCAATTTGACAAGGATAACACCGGGCATGTTCTGTACACCATCCCACTGGGATGCAGTGTATCAATATTCATACTAAGTGGATAAAAATATGAAAAGCTTTATATAACTCCGGGTGAACTTTCATTGCTAAATAAATTCAAAATAGGTCAGAGTTTACCACCAATTACATTAAAATAAATTTCAAGATTCTAAGGTCTTGGATTTTAAAATTTTGATTAAGGGGCAGTGGTCAGGCATAAATGTTCCATGGAATTTTTTTTTCAGGGAAAATATATGAGATCTTGAAAACAGTGATAGAAAGTAATATTTAGGCAGCCGGGGTGGCTCAGCATTTAGCGCCTGCCTTCAGCCTGGGGTGTGATCCTGAAGACCTGGGATCGAGTCCCGCGTCGGGCTCCCTGCATGGAGCCTGCTTCTCCCTCTGTGTCTCTGCTTCTCTTTCTATGTCTCTCATGAATAAATAAATAAAAGCTTAAAAAAAAGAGAGAAAGTAATATTCTCCTGTAAATAAGAAAGCAAGCTTGACAACAGAGCTTTCCAGGTAATTATAGATTTATTTGGAGACCTTGACTAGAGACACTGCTTTTTTTCAAATGTAGCACTTGGTTTTTAAACCTGCCCTTTTAAATGGTGAATTCTACCTGGGCAAGAATATATTCTTTCACTATTAACACTAAATAAACATTGCAATGTCAAAAGGTAACCAAACCGTCAGATTATTTGGCCATGTGCTATCACAGATCCTCTGAATTCTGTTTTCCTTGGGGAGAACAGCAGTGTTTGTTAGTAATTGGACACGGTCATTCTAAAGGGAGCCCTATGCCCACAGATGCCACCATAGCTGAGGGGAATCTGATTTGCAGCTTAAGTAAAAGTCATTTAGTTCTTTTGTTGCTCTGCAAAGGCAATTAGACCAGAGCAGCAGCTGCATATAATTCTGGAATAAGGCTGAATAGGGAGTGTGTGTGCGTTATGTGTAGCATTTTAAAGCAGGTGTAAATAAGTAATCTTTTCATTTATTTTAATTCTTTCAAAGAAGCTGACATTAGGAAAATCAGAATAGGAGAGAGCTTTGTAAAAGAACACACTTGTCATCAATCTCTGCTTTTCATTCCTGTCACCTTTAATTCCAGGACGCATTGTCATGGCTTAAGTGATCCTCCACTCAAGCTCTGTGTTTAGAGTATTTGCAATGACAAAGAGCTTAAAGCTACCACACATCTCGATCTTCTACTAACAACATTTGTCACAATTCAAATAAACATTTACCTCTTTGTGCTAAATGGTTTTCTTGACAATATCTGGCCTTTGTTCTGTTTTCTGTTCTCCTGTGGCTATTTTCCTGAATCTAACCCCACAGGCAGAGAGATGAAGACTGGGTGGTCCTGGTTAGGCCAAGAGGAAACACTTTCTATTAAAACAGCTCTAATTTTGCTTGAATCAATTTCTCCTATCACCTGCATTTTCAGCTAAAAAAAAGTTAGTCATCATCCTCATAGGTGACAAATCGATGAAATTACTGATGGCAACAGCAATGGGCTGTGGTAGTAGTTAATTATGCTCCGGCGCATGTCTTTCATTAAGGTGCGGTTTCCTTCACCAGAGCCCTCAATAAAGCATTTCTCAAGAGCCCCTGAGGAGTCTGTGCAGGGAGAAACAGTCTATCAGGCAGCTGCGGGCGGGATGTAGTGCTACAGCCTGTGAGGGGGCATTAATGAGGCTGAGTAATGCAACCTGACAAAGCCTGATGAATGGGACTCTCCGGGGGGATGGCCTGACAAATGCACGCTCCATGACAAGCATAGTTTTCTAAACAATGTGAGGCTTCATTTATCAGTTTATTGGTTATGAAAAAGAACTAGTCCAAAAGGTGGATTGGGATTTAATGAAGAAATTGTCCCCGGTGGTTAGAAGCAATATGAGTTGATGGTATTATCTAATATTGGTATTCATACTTTTCATCCTGTGGCATCAGAGAAATGGTTAGAGAGCATTACTAAAGAATTGCCTAATGGCAAATTGGGATGAAAAAATGGTACCTCTGGACTTGACGTCTTCATGGTTGCCAGAGAGGCCAAAGGTGGGAACTGACAATATTGGCTTCTAAAATATGCTCCCGTATCATAATCTTGACTGTGGATTTTGGAATCTTCAATTTGGAAGTCTTCTGGTTGTTTTGTGATGCCTTCTATCTAATGAATATAAGCTTAGAAAGACAATTTTAAAGGAATACTCTTCACTTGTTTTCTCCTACACTGGAAACTAAAACCTTGGCTATAATAGTTAACATTGGTTTTAGTAGATCGGGTATGTGTTTGGTAACAGAAAGCAGAGGCCTTTAGATTATGACCTGTAGAGATGACAAGATTTTGTTGAGAGAGATTAAGAAATGCTTATACAGAACGAGTGAAGAGTTTGTATAGAGGATTTGGATTTCAGTCTTGTGTTCCTCTGTTATAAACAACTGGCAACAAGCCTTAGTGTACATAATGGAATAGTTCTTGTCAGGACATTGCCTTGTTCTATATCATTTATATTGGGATGTCAGCTTCTTATACTTCTAGACCCTTGTTATTAAGCTTTTTATATGACCGCAGTTTTTCAAACCATAGGTTTCGTTACCTTCAGTTATGTTTTGCGAAATACTGGCCTTGGTTCCATGATATCACAGCTCTCTATTAACCTCTGTGCTCCATCTATGTCTGCTGGTGGCTTTATTCTCTCCACAGCATCAACATCATCATCATCATTATTTTTGCAATAATATAGAAGAGATGTCTGTAAAGTCTCTATTGGCTTGGAAAAATGAGAAGAGATGCACAATATCAGGAGACATGGAAGCCATAAAGTTTTCCATGCAACTATCAAATATATCTTAATATACTTTATTATATATATTTCATGTATTATGACATTTTTTTATCCACCTTGTCCTCCTTTCTCACAGGAAAGAACTGGCACTACTGAATTTTTAAATTCATTATACTAACTTAAAGTCCACCCTATGCTTGGAATAACATGATCTGATGACAGATACACAGCTGTTTCTCTAAAACAATCCCCTAACTCATTCGAAAATCAGTTAAGGCTTTGTTTCCATTTTGCAGTTCCATTTTGCTTATATTTTGGTGCCCTATTTGTATCTAAAGACGTTTTTAAAATATAAAGATGATCATAATCATATCCTTTAAAAATTCATTTCTATAAATTTTTCCATTAACCTCATGAAATTCATCTCATAATAGCTAAAGAGAGGGAGAGAGCTTCAAATCTACAGAGAAGAGGTAAGTGGTAGAAAATAAGCATGAATTTACAAAAAAATAATTCATATCGTTCTAAGTTTAAGTATCCTGATAAATCTACAAATCCACATTAAATTCATTCAGTAACGAATTTAAGCCTCTTGACTTCTAAACAAGTATTTTATTATGCAGGTTACTCTAAATTGTCCTTAACGAAAATGAAATCTTTGAATCTTGAATAAAAGTGTAAAATTAGAATTCAGTGTTCACGTTGTCATTTGAGCTTCTCTCTTCACTTTTTGTCTGATAGTATAGAAGTTTTGGCATCCCTTATGGGCTTGTCTCATTATTGCTTTCTCTTGGCATTAAGCCCAGCTAGTCTCATCTTATTGACTTCTGCAGAGCATCTCAGATAGAAGAAAGTTATTTTGAGAAATTTACAATGAATAAATGAATTTTTTCTTAAGTGACTGTGATCATTTCTAAATCAAAGCCTTCTTTTTATAAGCCATTGATAAAAGAAACACATTAGACCAATTTGAAAGAAGAAAAGTAATGTCAGTATAGAAATTGTGTGTGTGTGTGTGTGTGTGAGAGAGAGAGAGAGAGAGAGAGAGAGAGGCTAGATAAGATAAAGGGAAGATAATCTCTGGATAGAGGATTCTTGAAGTCAAAAGAAGTCATTTATCTTTATTATAATGGTTTTCATAAACTTTAATTGTCTCTTTTTCTTCCTGATGGATTAAATGTTTCCCAGGAGTCCATATGAAGGACAAGAAAAGAATGAAGCCTGTATATTTCAAACTATCCCTGAGAAAACCACCATGTAGTCTTTTTATTAATCTCCCTGAGTTTTATCATATGTTGCTGTGATATCCAAAAAAAAAAAAAAAAAACCTTTAGAGTTGAAGACTTGAAGTACAGAAATAGAATGTGAAAATTGACTTAAATCACCAACTTCATAAGCCACTATGTACAATATCCAGCATTACATACACATCCACACACATACATCCACTGACACTTGTCCTTTTCAAATTTTAAAACTTGTCCCTTGTGCCAAAATGATTTTGATAAGTGCCCATATGTTTGCATAAGTTATAAACATGTGGAAATGGAAAATTTCCTTGAAAATATGGAAAATGGAAAATGTCACACCTGAGCTCTTCTGAAAGAAATCTATTCACTCTTTCTGGCCTTGCATGAAGAAGCAAAACTTAGTAAGTGTAGGGGCACATGTAGATTTGTTATATAACTTTGGAATCATAGTAAAGAGTTATTTCCCACTTTTTTTCCTGAAATTTTTTGTTCATACACATGCTAATAACAAAAATAATCTATATTTAAGATGTAGGGTTTTTGGGGGGACTTGTTAATCCTGAGGAAAAAATGGCAATGGATTAGATAACTGAATATGGATAAGTGTGCACACATGCAGAGAATTTCAATATAATATTTGTTTATTTATTAGCTTCTGGGGCAAGTGATTCCAAAAGGTTTTTGTCTTAATATTCTGGGCATCTCAGGTTAATTATTTCACAGCAGGAGTGATTATAAGGTTGTGAAATCTCACAAACTGTCATAGTAATGTATCTATCATGGATATGGCACAACCACATCATACATTCCTCAGTATTTCAGTATAGAAAACAAAAAGAAATTTTAGTCCCGTGATACATATTTTGCAAGCATGAACTTGTGCAAATAGAGGGCTGGGGGGGGCGGTAAGTAAGGCCAAAACAGTAAGAGATTGAGATTGCTGTGAGATATGAGATTGAGAAAATCCAAAATGATACATAAAATGAAGATAAATTCATATCTAGACCATCTCAGCAATTTTTACTTCAAAACATCATCCTTGGGACACCTGGCTCAGGGGTTGAGCGTCTGCCTTCGGCCCAGGGTGTGATCCTGGACATCCGGGATTGAGTCCCACATCGGACTCCCTGCAGGGAGCCCAACACGGACTCCATCCCAGCCCTCTGCCTGTGTCTCTGCCTCTCTTTCTCTGTGTCTCCCAATAAATAAAATCTTAAAAAAATAAAATATAAAACATCATCCTTGTTTAGGCAGGGAAGAAAGATAGGCTATTTTGGAGGGTTTCCCCTTCTTTCGAGTTCATTTCTTCTAGGCATAGACTCTGCTCCTCTGACAGCAGCACAGGGCTCATTATATACCACAAGTCATCAGGCAGGGGTTAGGAGAGAGCCTGTTCCCTGAAGCAATTTGTTTCAGCAATGCTGCTAGAGCATAGTTCAGAATTATCTTTAATATGAATGAGAAGCTGGAGCCACTCGAATAGGCAGATGGAGTTTTGGTTTCTTCCCCTCAGACCATGAACTTGTCTGCTTCTTTTTTTCAAAGTACATTCATCATCTTGGTTGCTATTTTGTTTAACCTTGCTCTGCCATTCTTTCCAATTACTCAGTTTAGCTTATCCATTCCAGGTTAGCTAATTGGCTTGGCTTAGCCCCCCTTTTCACACATTTCCATCCCATTCCACATGTAATTCATGTCCCATTAGCTCCCACTTCATTTAAACCAACATTGGGCCCAAGGGAGTAAGTAGGGCTGTTGCAAACAGGTGCAACTGGCCAGATGGCTGCTTTGCCAGGAGGGTGGAGCAGACCGAGCAGTTACCTTGCCAAATTCTGACTGTCAGGCTGACACAGCTAAGAGGGCTAGCAGAGGGCTCAACCTGGATTTAATTGCTATCGTTCTTCTGTTATTGGTTCTCCCTTAGACTCCAAATGCATATTCTTTCCAGGTTTAAAGCCAACTTTAAGAAATAAGACGCTTATTAAACATCAGGCCTCCACCACTGCAATGTAGGCTGCCGAGATCTTTCTTGGTTCTGTCTTGAAAGAAGTAAGACCAGGTCTAGATGTTATTTGCATGCTAAGTTGCCCATGTGATCAGCAGTTGCCATGCCATATTCACTATTCCCGAAGGCTGCCTCGCTGTTCTGAACTCAGAAGGCACCTATTCTGAACTTTGGATTACCTCTTGATCAACTTTCTTTTTTTTTTTAAGATTTTATTTATTTATTCATGAGAGACACACAGAGTGAGAGAGAGAGAGAGAATGGCCGAGACACAGGCAGAGGGAGAAACAGACTCCATGCAGGGAGCCCAACACGGACTCCATCCCAGGTCTCCAGGATCAAGCCCTGGGCCGAAGGCGGTGCTAAACCACTGAGCCACCTGGGCTGCCCCAACTTTCTCTTTTATTGGCCAGGGCTGCAAAACAGAAAATCATGGGGGATCTTGCCTGTCACAGATTCACAATATCCAGTGTCAAATAAGCTCTGTCCTAGGTTTTTGTTTGGTTTTGTTTCCTTTATTTTTTCCAGAATATTCCACAGGAACACTTTTAAACACTACCATTACATCCTGCCTATTTCACTTTGGTAAGATGACGGGGCCTCTATTTCTTGTTATCCATTGGCCACATAGTCCTCCATATCTGGCTTCATGCCTCATGACACTAATGATATTTTGTATTTAAAGAACATTATTAGCCTCGCCAATTTCCAATCTCAGTTATTTTTTTTCCCCTTCAATTCCCATTTCCCTGAACTTGAAGCAATGAATACTAAGTCAATGTAAATCACTATGGAGATTTTATTTCTTTGCTTGGGCTTTTGAAATAGCATGTTTTTGTTTTCCATTTAATCTTCTGGTCTCATCTTTTCTGCTTTTTCTTAATGTTTTATTTACATTTGGGTGTTAGTCAAGGCTTTCTTTCACCTCAAAGGTTATTTCTATTTCATCATCCACAGCAAACTGGCTATGCTGCATCCCATAGTAACTTTTTTGGTGATGACTTCCTGTCTGTAGCTCAAGCTCCAAATGCTTATCCCAAGGACAAGTTTTTATTTTAGCTGAGTTTAAGACTGATAGATGTTTAGGACCAGCCCATTGTTTTCTCAGTTCTATGAGCTCTATGGTTATTATTCTTTTTCATTTGTTCCATATTTTTTTGCTAATCGTACACTTTTTTATTTATCAAAATATTCTTAACTTTTTCAATTGTACTGCAAAATATTCTCATCTGAATTTTCATTGACCTATGCTTGAATTATTGCAATAGATTCCACCTAAAAATAATTGGTGCTAAAGATGATAGAGGCTATATACATCACGTAATATTTACTATGTGGTAGATATTCTTCAAATTGATTCAATCCATGCTGTCATTCAATCTTCACAATATCCTCATGAAGTATTAGTATTCCCATTTTCTAGGTGATAACGTTGAAATATAGAGAATCATGCAGCTTGCCTAGTATTATAAAACTAATGCAAGATGGGATTTGAACCCAGGATTTCTAAAAAGGAACAACTATACTATAATGCCTTGACCTTCCTTCTTTGTCTCTTCTCATCAGAATAATGTGTTTTTAGAAAAATAGGGGACATCCAGGCCTAAGAGCTTCAAAAAAAAAAAAAAAAAAAAAAAGAATGCTAACTTAACAAAATGCTATTCATACAAATTCAAATGTACCTATTTCACTGATTACTAGTTTTCTTTGTAGTCCTCTCAACACTTCATGGGAATTTTTATATCAGTTATATCTCTGGGTCTCTAGGCCTACCCTTAGAAGTAACTGGTCATAAGGGAGAAAATAGATCAACCATTAGAGAAAATATAGTGTATGGGGTAAATTTTTCCCTCAACAAGGATCTTTATTTGAAAACATATAGGTTAAAAAAATTTGTTGCCTTTTTTTTTTTTTTTTGAAAGAGAGAGAAAAAGAGACAGTGGGGGAGGGGAAAGAGGAACGGAGTGAGAGGGAGAGAGAGAATCTTAAGCAGGCTCCACACCCAGCATGGAGCCCCTGCATAGGCAGGGCTGGATCCCACAACCCTGAGATCATAACCTGAGCCGAAGTTGAATTGGACACTTAACCAACTGAGTCACCCAGGAGACCCTCCAAAAATGTTATTTTTTAATCTTCACCAGTTATTGTATTGCCCTGCTCCACTACTATAATTTCAATTTTTTTTACTCTGATAATCTTACATCTTCAATTTCATTATGTTATTCTGTTTTAAAAAAAATGTCACCTCCCTTTCTCCTTTTTAGAGGATAAAATTCAATACTGACTTGTCATTCAAAACCATCTGAAAACTATATATAAACTCCAGTACACACTCACCATCTTTACCAGAATATCCTTGTCATTGACCTACTACTGTGTCTTTGTTCAATCTAGTCTCAATGACTGAGATGATCCCAACTCTGTATATCGAAATTCTCCTCATTTCTAAGAGCCAGATCAAGGTTTTTATTTTCCTCATCCCACAGCTGGGGGTTAGCTAGAAATTAGCTTTTTGTTTTTCAATTTTCACTGTACTTTGTACTTTTCTTACTATGTTTATCATATGCTGGTTTGTATTTCTGCTTTGTATTTACATACTTCTCTTATTTTTGGTGGTGGATTATAAACTTAATATAAGGGGTCAACATCATAGATTTTTTTTTAATAAATCAACTTTATTGAGGGATAATGTACATACAATAAAATGCACCCAACTTAAGTGTACAGTTAAATGATTTTTGACAGATCTATACAATCATATAACCACTATTATAATTAAGACATAAATATTTCCATCATCTACTTCCTGGTCAGCACCCAGCCCTGGCCCCTGGCAATCACTGATTTGTTTTCTGTCATTATAGAAATTTTTGCCCTTTCTGAAATTTTATATAAATTGAATCATACAATTGGTACTAGCTTTGTGTTCTTTCACTCATCATAATGTTTTTGAAATTCAACCATTTTTTTACAGATTTGAGTGGTTTGTCCCTTTTTATTGCTTGCTGAGTAATACTCATAATATAAATTCATACTCCATTGTATGAATGTACATACCACATCATCCTATCAACCTACCACCCATCAATGATTTGGATTATTTCCAATTTAGCTATAGTGAGTAAATTTGGTATGAACATTCACCTACAAATCATTCCAATAAAAAATATATAAAAAAATAAGTCTTTATGCTTTCTTTTCTCTCAGTTAAATGCTTAAGAGTGTAATTGTTGAGTTATTTAACTTTATGTTAAATTTAATTTTTTATGTTTTCCTAAGTGGTTATAACATTTTGCATTTCCACCCGCAATATATGTATCATTTATTCTATATCCTTCCCAATAATTGATGTCAAAATCAGTTCTTTTCTTTTCTTTCATTTTAAGTAAAGTGTCATACGATATCTTATTGGCTTCAGATATGTATCATAGTTATTCCATATTTGTATGCATTATAAAATAATAATTCCCGTGATGTCTAGTTACCATCCATCACAAAGTTATTATTATATGATTGACTATATTCTCTATGGTGTATATATTTCATTCCCATAACTTATTTTATTTTATTATTATTATTTTTGGCTTATTTATTTTATAACTGGATGTTTGTGCCTCTTAATCCCCTTCATCTATTTTGTCCCCTGGAAAATCCCTTCCCACTTTGGTAAGGAACAGTTTGTTTCCTGTATCTATGAGTCTGTTTGTTTTGTTTTTTGTTTGTCTTTCAGATTTCACATATAAGTAAAATTATATAGTATTTGTCTTTCTCTGTCTGATTTACTTCACTTAGCATGATAACCTGTAGGTCCACCCACTTTGTTGCAAATGGTGAGAATTCATTCTTTTTTATGGCTAAGTACTATTAATATATATATATATATATATATATATGAATATATACACTATATATATATACTAAGTACTATTCCATATATATATGGAATATATATATATATTTATATTTATATTTATCCACTCATCTATCTATGGACACTTAGGCTGCTTCCATATCTTGGCTAGTATAAATGATGCTGCATTGAACATAATGGTTCATATATCTCTTCAAATTTGTACTTTTGTTTTCTTTGGATAAATACCCAGAAGTAGATTACTGGATCATTTGATAGTTTTATTTTCAATTTGTTGAGGAAACTCCATACTGTTTTCCATAGGGTCTGTACCAATTTACATTCCCACTAATGATGTGCAAGCATTCCCTTTTCTCCACATTCTTGTCAACATGCTTGTTATTTTTGTCATTTTGATAATAGCCAATATGACAGGTATGAGGTGATATCTCATTGTGGGTTTGATTTGCATTTCTCTGATCATTAGTGATGTTGAACTTCTTTCCATATGTTTGTTGGCCATCTCTAAATCTACATTGGAAAAATGTATTCAGATCCTCTGTACATTTTTAAATTGTTTTTTTTTAATATCATGTAAGTTCTTTATACATTTGGATATTAACCCTTATTGGTTTTGTGATTTGCAATTTTTTTCTTCCAGTCAATAGCTTGATTTTGTTGATAGTTTCTTTCATTGTGCAAAAGCTTCTTAGTTTGATGTAATCTCATTTGTTTATTTTGACTTTTATTGCCTTTAACTGAGGAGGCTGGTCCAAAACCATATTGCTAAAATCAATATGGAAGAGCTTACTGCCTATGTTTTCTTATAGGAGTTTAGGAGTTTCATGGTTCTGGGTCTTAACATTCAAGTTTTTAATCCATTTTGAATTTATTTTTATGTACAGTGTAAGAAAATAGTCTGGTTTCCTTCTTTTGTATGTAGCTGTCCCATTTTCCCAACACTATTTATTGAGCAGATTGTCTTTTTCCTGTTGCATATTTTTGCCTCCTTTGACATAGCTTAACTGAGCATACAAGCATAGATTCAACTTTGCACTCTCTATTCTATTGATCTATGCATGTGGGTTTTGTTCTTGTTTTTGTTTTTTCATTTTTTTTTAAAAAATATTTTATTTATGAGAGAGAGAGAAGAAGGAGGAGGAGGAGGAGGGGGAGGAGGAGGAGGAGGAGGAGGAGGAGGAGGAGGAGGAGGAGGAGAGGGAGAGAGACAAGCACACTCCATGCTTGAGCATAGAGCCTGTCTTGGGGCTCAGTATCAGGATCCTGAGATCACTCAAAACCAAGAATCAGACACTTAACCAACTGAGCTACCCTAGCACCCTAATCTATGTATCTGTTTTATGCCAGTACCATACTCTTGATTACTATAGCTTTGGAATATCATTTGAAATCAGGGAGCATACTAGTGCCAGCTTTGTTCTTCTTTCTCAAGATTGCTTTGGCTATTCAGAGTCTTTTGTGGTTCCATACAGATTTTAGGATTCTTTTTTTTAGTTCTATGAAAAATGCCATTGGTATTTTGGTGGAGATTGCACTGAATCTCTGAATCTCTAGATTGCTTTGGGTAGTATGGACATTTTAGCAATATTAATTCTTCTAATACATAAGTGTGAAATGTCTTTTCATTTACTTATGCCACCTTTGACTTCTTTTATCTATGTCTTATAGTTTTCAGAGTGTGCATCTTTCATGTCCTTGGTTAAATTTATCCCTACCTATTTTATTCTTTTTGATGTAACTGTAAATAGTATTGTTTTCTTAACTTTTCTCTCTGATAGCTTGTTACTAGGGTATAGAAACACAATTGATTTTGATATGTTAATTTAGTATCCTGCAATTTTACTGAATTCATATATTAGTTCTAATAGTTTTTTGGTGAAGTCTTTAAGATTTTCTATATATAGTACTATGTCATCTTCTAATAGTGATGGTTTTATTTCTTCTTCTCCAATTGGGATGCCATTTATTTCTTTTTCTTGCCTAATTGCTGTGATTAGGACTTCCAATACAATACTGCATAAAAGCGGCAAGAGTGGGCATCCATCCATATCTTCTTCCTGATCTTAACCAAGTATGATGTTAGCTGTGGGTATCACACATTTCTTTGTATTTTCCCATAGCTAACACTGAACTCCTTATAATGGATGTTCAATAGATACTTCTTGTTAGTATTATACACAATAAATGGTATCATTAATATCTTAGCTTATAATATTCCATGAGGAAAATGCCAAACTTACTATCAGCATGATGGTAATAGCTAGTGATTAAGAAATTCCAATAACAACATTGGTACCTTGCATGGTATCTTAATTTCATCCTTCAAGCAACCAAACGTGGTAAGTATTCTGACTCTTATTTTACAGGTGACGTAACTAAGGTTCAGGAAAGTTAAGTACATGTCCAAAACCCAGACAGAAAGTGTCAGAGCTGTCTATAAAATTCAGGCATGCCTTACTCCAGAGTTGTATTCTGCTAGTCTTCATTTTTATATCCATAACCATTTTTCAGTAAGACTCATTGAAATGTCTCTTAAGCTAATTCTTTCTTCTGTGTTCCCACCACCACTTCTTTTTAAGTCTATACTTTCATCATTCCATATGTTGATTTCTAAAATATGCTCTTAGCCAATGTGCTTCCCTACAGAATTTCTAACACTATATATTGTTTCCTATACACTGTAGCCAGATTCATTTTTCTTAAAATTTTCTGCTTTCAACATATTTTTTTGCCTAGTCAACTAGTACAAAATATGCTTGACTAATTTTTTCAGTAGTCAATTTTGCCATCTCTAAAATGGAAATAATAGCACAATCTATCTGACAAAATTGCAAGTATGAAATGGATACTTAAAAGCATGGCTCTGCTCACTAAGTGCTTATACATTTTAGTTCTTTATCATTTACATCATATTTTAGAACTAGAATGGCCACATCTAACATCATTTATGGAGAAAGAAAATGAGATTCAGATAAGAAATTTGCTGAAAATTAACCAGGGAATTAGAATTAGGTCTCAGAGGAAAATTCTGACCTATTAAATGCAAGACTAATACTACTTCTTTCCTATACAGAAATTACTTCGCTCATCCTACCTACCTCCTTTCTTTCACACTATCTGTCATCATGTATCTCTTGTTTCACACCATGATATGCTCATTTAATTTTTATTGTTTCTGTGTTGAGAGCCTGCTGAAGCATTTTTTTAGTTATCAGTTCTGTTCAACTTTCAGGTCCTGTTCAAATAATACTTGCTTCAAGATATTTACCACAAAATCTTCAGGTCATACCCAACTTTCTCTCAGGTTTACTTTCTACATTATGCATTTATCACATTATTACCCTGTACATTGTGTGTCTATAAATGTTTCATAGTGCATGACACAAATTTTAATCTTACATAAGGAACTGATAACACTCAAAACTGGCTGAAACTAAAAGGATTACTGCTCTCCTGTGTGACTGAGACCTTCTCACTATCATCCTAGCAAGACTTGGTTTGTTTTTCCACATGTCATTCCAGACTGTTTTGGAGTAGGCACATTTGAGTTTCTGGGCTTTTATGTGAATCTGTGAGAGATTTTTAAAAAAATTATAGCTTTTTTTAACTATTCAAAAGTCAGACTTTTAGTTTTGCTAGAGCTCAACTTACTGCCTTTCCTAATTTACTACTTCTCTAGAGATTTGCGTAATGCTGAATCATGAAAATGTTTGTCCTCCAAAATGTATTTTCCAATGTGCCTAAAATGGTTACCAGATTTCGCAGGATATTTTCTTTCTTCTCTCATTCACTGCACCCATGTTTTTTTCTCTCTTCATTTTATGTTTGCCTTAGATAGTAGAAGAGTTATATAGACTACTATAGAGTTTGGGGTAACTTCCAGCTCAAGTTATAAAATGAATGCCCCCCTTTCTGTGAAAAAGTCATCTCTCTGATGCCTTTAAATAATCTATTTCACCATATACCTCAGAGGTTTATTAACTATTTTACATTGACCATGGATCACCCCAGGACTACACTGTCAATAGGAATTGAAAGAATGTGTAATAGGAAGTCATGGTACTTACTACTTATGATGAAATATATTCCATTTTCCATTTATGGATTCATTATTTTCGCCTGTAAATTATTGTAACAACTTTTAAATTTATTTTCATGTTTTTTGTATATTAGTTGTGGAATAATAAATTCTTCAAGTTTTGAATAAAAGCATGAAATATTAGCATTATCTTTGGGTAATGGGATTATGAGTAATTTTATAATGTATGATATTTTAAAAAATAAAAATGAAGTGATTTTATAATCAGAACAAAACTATTTAAATTTGATAGAGACAAGTCTTTCCAATGTTATTTAGTTGAGGTAGTATTTTATCTTATGCATTTTAATGTATCTCAGTGGTTTTCCCTTGTTTCAACATTGTAAAGATATCTTCTTATACAATAATCAATATATTAGTAATTGGTAACATTGCTCATTTTCATCACTTTAAGCACAGCAGCAGAATAAGACTTAGAAATGTTAAATAGATATGTTTTTATTGACACATTGTTTTATGGTCCCAAGACACCCCACTAATTGCTCCAATGCTATCCATTGCCTGATAGGGAAAATAGTTAATGCCCAGGAAAAAAAATCCATCAAATTGCCCCACAGATATTTTTTAAATTAGCCTCAGAGAAATATGTCTTAAAAGCAGGAGTTTCAATTGCAAAAGTAGGTGCTCCACATTAAGTTGATTTTTAGTTTCTTAAATCTTGGCTATTATAGAAGTCAAGAGAATATGGAATGCTTCCTAAGACTTTGATCTATCACAGAAGAAGATAAGTTTGATTTGCCTATGAAAGAAGATTGATCTGAATAGCAAGACTAAGCTGAGACAAGGCCCCAGTGCCCAAATTCCAAGCTAAGACCCAAAGGAGCAAAGGTATTAAAAACTTTAATTGGTTAAGGGGAACCTGAGAACATAGAAAACACCTCAGAACAAAGCTAGAAAGATTACAAGCTTCTTAGGCATATTCCTCTTCCATTAAGATGATTATATAGTAGAATTGCAAGTGCTGAGAGATAGGATGGTGGGTGGGCTTACAGGCAGCATGTTATTATCAGTACCACCCGACTGTGGTCAAGAGAAACACCTAAACTGTTTCTGTAACATTTGAAAGAGCCTCGCAAATGACTGAAAGTGAGCCACCAAGTTCAGTATCCCAATAGTGGATGTAGTGCAAAACGTGTAACAGTGAGAACCAAGGGTCTTATCCTCAGTATAAGCTAGTGTGAACAGAGAATAATTCTGGATCCACATTCCCCTAATGCCAGGGCCATATATAATTACTTCTAGAGAGCTTGACCTAGGAAAATGCTAGGTTAACTGAATAGCTGCCCAATGATACTAAATGTTAAGCCTGATATGACTGAGTTTACCTTGAATATATAAGACTAATGCTGTATCTCTGGAAATATCAGCTCTAGAGAAATAAAACAGCTTTGTTCAATTCATTTGTGACCACAGAGACCGATTATGGTAAATCTCATATAGCTGAAACCCCAGGGGCTCTTACTTGCTCAAACCTCTTCCCAGGCTCCATGAAGAGCTCTAGCAATGCTCATATGTTTTAGGAAAATTGGCAAAATAAGATTTTAACCATAATTGCATAAGACATCTGCCTTTTTCCACTTGGACTTTCCTTTGAGCAACTACAGAGAAATACAGCTCAGTGGAAATTGCACTGAAGATACATTTCGTTTGGGCTTAATGAGATATGGATATGTAGTCCACATCTCCTTCCATGAAGAGTAAAGTTAGCACTAGCTTCCCATGATGCCAAAGCACACGTGTTCATAGACTGTGCTTGGTTAGGAACCATATTGTGAGACGGAGGAGTCCTAAAGTATCCAACACTGGAAATATGTGGGCTATGGAGGAGAAACAAGTTGGGAATACAATCTGGGGAAACATGTCTCAATCATCAGACATGTAAACATTTAGCTAGAAGACTGAGTCCTTCCCGATACTTATTCGATGAAAAAGTTCTCTTTTTTATTATTGGGCATCCATGCAATAATATAGTATCTATTACTATAAATGCACACTAAATAGCATTTTTCTTTTGCAATTTGCATGAAATGCAAATGATCAGAATCCTTCAATCTTCAGGGCAAAAACCTGTAGGTGTACCGCAGATTATGACTGCATTCTTTTATAATAAATTATTCTATATAGCATTACATTTGTCAATGACTTGTGAAAATGAAAGAAACTTCTAAACTATCAATAATTAAAACACATTTATTTTAATCATTCTAGAAAAAAAAATGAGATTTTTTTCTATGCCCTCTACAGAAAATGATATAAAATCATTAATGTATGAAGAGGGTATAAGAAAATGCATAGTGGGGATCCCCGGGTGGCTCAGCGGTTTAGCACCTGCCTTCAGCACAGGGCGTGAGCCTGAAGACCCAGGATCGAGTCCCACGTCGGGCTTGGACGTGCTTCTCCCTCTGCCTGTGTCTCTGCCTCTCTCTCTCTCTGTGTCTCTCATGAATGAATAAATAAAATCTTTAAAAGAAAAAAAAAAAAAGAAAACGTATAGCTTAAGTTTTAGGGACTAATGTATTTATGGAAATGTGTCGGGTAGTTTTTAAATAAAAATATTATGTTATTTTCATGAATTTTATAATGTTTGTGGTATGTATCAGCTTTAAATTTTTTGAATTTTTTCTAGTTCAAAATAAGTCTTAATTTATATATCCAACTTTGCATTTCTAATTTTGTTTTCTTTTTTCCTCAAGTACTTCTGTCCCCAATTACATACACTTCAAACCTTTATACCGGACTGTGACCAGAAATAGTACTATAATTTTTCACGAGTGCAAACTCCATAAGGCCAGGGACGGTTTTTCTTTTGTTCACTTGTAAGTATCAAAATCCTGTCCAGGATCAGGAATACAAGAGACACTCATCAATGCTTATCAAATGAATACAGGTCATTGTTTAAACTATATGTTCTAAACTGAAGAAATCTAATGTTTTATTACTTCTTTTTCAACAGATTTGCTCCACTCAGTTTTCTATATTAAAACTTTCCCACAAATATCATGATGTTTACATGGAAAAATTGAAAAAAAAATTCTTGCAAAGCTCTGGCAATTTAAAAGGGATTTACTCTCTGCAGTAGAAAAATATTCCATTTGGAAAATATGCAAACAGAGGACATCCAGAAAAGTACAAGGTGAGGCACAAAGAAAGAAAAACCCAAGCCAAAGCAGGAAAGGTTATTACAAGCAGCATGGAAGGCTGAGAAGAACAAGAGTTGAAGATGGAGAATGGCTGAACTCAACGTTCCTTTCACTTTAAGAGAAATTCAAAAAGAACATTAAAAAAATTAGCTTTCACATTTATCCAAATAGACAATGTATGTTATAGTCTACAAATAGGTGTTTGAAAACCATCATTCTCATCTTCAATAGTATTTACTGAGTGACAAAAGTACCCTGAGAGATCAACAGTTAAAATGACAGTCAAGCCATTTGATACAGAGGTGAAAAGAAGCAAGAACCACATGTTGCAAAACTGAAATACCAAATGAAGTTGTGACGTGTGAGTAACAGGGTCACAGATGTTCAGATGCCATTTGTTGAGACTGGGCTCCAAAGGCCAGACTCAACAAACCATGGAAATTTTAAATTTGGGAGCATTGATATTATTAAAATATTATGATTTAAGTGGACTTTAAACTTTATAATAGTAGTTCTTATTTGTCCTACTTTTACTTAAGATCATGCTCTTGATTTTTTTTTCCTTTTTTGGGGTGGTTATGGAGATGATATCAGACACAAACTGATACAAATACCAAAACTGATGATTAAAACTTAGAAAACCACCTTTTTTCAATAGCTAGAGTATATTGGTTCATTTCCCTCCCCCACTCAAGATTCCCTGAATTTACCCTGCACTTTGGTGCTAAAAAAAGCATCCATATTGCTTAACTAATGGTTATCTCCCTCTGTGCTTGTAGGACCCTACACAGAAAGAGAATTCTCTCTATTTCTTCTTCTCCACCTTTTTCTCTTTCAAATCCCATATTTTTTTTAAAAAAAGATTTTATTTATTTATTCATGAGAGAGAGAGAGGGGGGCAGAGACACAGGCAGAGGGAGAAGCAGGCTCCATGCAGGGAGCCTGACGTGGGATTTGATCCTGGGTCTCCAGGATCACGCCCTGGGCTGAAGGCGGGCACTTAACCGCTGAGCCACCCAGGAATCCCCAAATCCCATATTTATATGTATAAATGCATTATCTTTTTATGTATCTACCTGTTTAGTAGCTTCTTATGAAAGTCAAGTTTTGTTTAATTCTACAATTTTTCTAAATATAAATCTTTCTAATGATTTATTCTGTTACTTTGGATAGTTTATTTAGCCCATTTATAATTAAAAATTCCTTAAATCTTTGGGTATACAATGATTCAAATCAACTTAAATTATGTAAATAACCTAACAAAGAAGCATTCTAATCATGCGATATTGGGAATCCTAGTTTAGCTCATTTCTATTTTAGTAGAATGTGAATCAACAAAATGGAGATAACATTATCTATTGCTTCAAGGTTTCAAGCATAAATTAGGCAATACCAATGAAAGTAATGTATCTGGAGTTCTTTTAGAATGAGGCTGTTGTAAAATTTGAGACACGATTATCAATAATTAAATTATAAATAAGTATTAACCTTTACTGAGTATCTGCCATATTTTTAAGATACACATGCTAAATTCTTTACAGACATTCTTGTATTTAATCCTCAGAACTCTAAAATATAGGCACTATTATTGATCCTGTTTTACTGATAAATAAATTGAAGCCGAGATAGTTTAAGTAAATTGTCTAAAGATATTACAAGCTAATTTTAGATGCAGTAGTTGAACCCTGATCAATCTAATTGAACTCTGATCGATCTGAGTGTTTCTCAACTTAAGGTGCCCAGATGAATTCAATTATTTCAGTAGCTCTGTTATTATCTGAATGTGTATTAGAGACAAGTAGCACATTTAACTCATGGTTTCACAGATACGATTTTGAGACTGAGACTATGCCAGGCATATAATTTTTAAGTGATCCAACTGAAATATAAATATTAAATAATGGTACAGATGCTACTCAGATGTGGTAAAATGAGGAAAGTGGAGTGTGAGTAACTAAACATCGGGAAATTCTGCAGTGACCGACAGCACATCTCTAGTCACCGTCATTGAAATGGGTTCAAATCAGAACTGGTACTGGGGGAGATCGGTGAGTTTATTTTCAGAACCTTCCCCATTCTAGGAATTCCTTATTAGAGTTGTGACCTTGTGATGCTGTTGGGTTAACAAGGAACCATTCTTTATGTATTTCAAATTCAGTTCCTCTCTCAAACTTCTCTGACCTATGTCCATAACTTAAATGCCACGCTTCCTGGCAAACTATCAAACAGGTTTCCTCTATAAGTTAACTTTTTACTATAGTGGCAGCATTTATTACCTAAACCATAGTAGTTAATAATTATGGTGATTTCAGGCATTGTGTCACAGCTAGGATGTTATTTCCAGGTAGGGAGGCTAGGTCCTTTTGATGCTCCCTAAATCATCCCAGGTAATTGTGATGTCAAACTGGTCGTGAAGGTGACTCTCCTTTCATTACCAGTAGGAGTCATATCATTTTGAAGTATATGTTTGTTTTATCTCATGACAAAGAAATAGGAAATGAAAGTTTCATGACAACTTTATACAATTATTTAATTTTAAGCCTCGTCAACAACTGTGAAGATTTATTGAGCATTGGCTGTATACCACCCATTATTGTAGGCACTGAAGATATCAAGAATGTAGGCATAGTTCTTACTCTTAGATATTTTATTATTGAGTGCTTGTGTGTGGGATGAAATGCGGTAGGAATAGCAACCAGGGCTTAGGGGAAGACAAAGAAATAGACCATTATGTTGCAGTATTATAAGCTTTATGGAGGGACCCCTGGAGTGTCTCTTAGTATAAAGAAGAGCATCATCTCACCCAGGCCAGGGATGCTTAGAGAAGGCTTCCTGGAAGAAGCATGGTCTGAGCTGAGTCGTCAAGGAGAAGTAAGGAGTTGCCAAACAAATAAGGTGAAAAGAGCTTTCATAGCAGAAAGAATAACATGGGCAAAGACATGGGAGACAAAGAAAGCTGTCACTCTTGGGGAAGAGCTAATGGTCAGTGTGGTGAGGATTATCTTAAACTGAGGGTTAAATCCACACCCTTTACTGGATGCTACGTGATGCTATATGCTCCTTTCAAACCACAGCCTCAGAGTGTGGAGATCCCTTGACACTGAAGGTAATGGTCACTAATATAAAAATGATGAAACAAACTATTGCATTTAATGACTCCCTATTTACAACCCCATGTCCTGCAGAAAGATGCTCATTTAAAATGTAATGATTATAATATACAGTAAAATCCACATGAATTTATTTATCTATTCATTTATTCAACCAATATTTACTAAATGCTTATTATATGTTAGAAAATTGTGCTGATGCAGTGATGCAATGATAAGTAAGCTATGCGCTGTGCATCCAACCACATGACGATATCATAACAAAAATGTTCTGCTTGGGTCTGAAACACAAGACAAGCAGCAAAAGTAGTTCGGTATAATTCTGGCCTTATTAGAGAGATGGGCTTTTGGGCTGCTCTTACAGGTCCTCTGTTTAGCATTATCCCTATGGTAAAGGTTGGCATATTATCAATCTGGGTAAGATCATTCCATAAAATCATCTTTATTTTGACTCCATGCTTATTAAACATTTTTCAATTTTTATTTGCTTTTTGACTGGCTGAATAAATTCTATTCCTCAGTTTGCCCATTAGTGAAAGAGATAATTTGTGTTAAAAGGACACACTGGGTGATCCCTGGGTGGCTCAATGGCTTAGTGCCTGCCTTCAGCCCAGGGCGTGATCCTGGGGACCCAGGATTGAGTCCCATGTCGGGCTCCCTGCATGGAGCCTGCTTCTTCCTCTGCTTTTGTCTCTGTCTCTCTTTCTGTGTCTCTCATGAATAAATAAAATTAAAAAAAAAAAAAAGAAAGAAAGGACATGCTGAAGAAAAGGGTCACAGGAAACTTCCTCTGCCTTTTTTTTTTCTTTCCCAGGCATTTGGAAAACTGAACTCCATCTTTGGCAAATCTAACTCTTCCTCTCTTAATTATGTCTTCTGTAGCAAATGATCGGCAGTATGATGCAGTGGATAAAAACAAAACAAAACAACTCTCTGATAGTTATTTTACTATTTTATGTAGGAATAAGATACATTGACAAAACACACCTAAAAAAATAGATCTAGGTCTATCCTAGATCTCTTGGCTGTATTAAACCCATTTTCACGGGCACTGAGGGGGGTACTTGACGGGATGAGCACTGGGTATTATTCTGTAAGTTGGTAAATTGAACACCAATAAAAAATAAATTTATTTAAAAAAATAAACCCACTTTCACATAATAATATGATATTATTTCTAATCCATTGATTAGGCACTTTGTGATTTGGTGCTTATGATTAAACTCTGAGGCCTCATCACTGCAGTACTGATGTAGAACTAAACCGATTCAGGACAACTGAGTATCAAATATTGAGTATGGAGGGAGTCAGCTAAAAGGGTAGTCAGTCTTCATTGCTTATCCAGGGGGCCACTGTCTTTCTTTTAATCTTATATTAATTGCACGAGGCAGTTTATCAGGGGCATTCAAACATGGAAAATAGAATAGCACAAAACTTCCTAGGTAACCAGTCCATCATCAATACATTTATTAGTATGTATTTCTACACCGTGTCTCTTTAAAGAAATGAAAGCAGAACCTCAATACCAGCTATCACTTAAAAGCTTACATTAGCTCCTTAACATCTCTGAATATCTACTTACTGTTCAAATTTCCAACTGCCCCCTATATGTGAGTTTTCTTAATGCTTGCTTAAATAAGGAACAGAATTAGGGCTACACATTGCAATTGGCTGAGACATTGTTTAAATCTTTTTTAATGTATAAGGCCCCATCTCAATTTTGTTTTTCTCATTTGCAATGTAAACATTGGGAAAAAAGAACCTAGATGCTGACTGTATCCCTGGAGTGTCACTTGACATGCTCACCAGCCATCTTGAGTTTCTATTAAATTAGCACTTTGAACTAAAGTTTTCCTCAAAATCAAGTTTTCCTTTCATTTTCATTACTTTTTTTGACAAAGTTACTTCATAGTCGTATGTTCCATTATGGGACAATTAAAGCCTAGTCATCTCCCCTTCTGTAACATTAGCAGCTACAGACCCTTAATGCCTAGATCTAAATCACTTGTAGATAAATTCACTTTTCTTTTTAACTATGTTTGAAAAAAATCATGGGTTCTTCATATCCCCATCAAATGAATCTAGAAAAAAAAACCTGATGCATATAGTATTTCTTCTTCCGCAGATCAATCGATTGATCCATTGATAGAGAATTGTAAAGGACATATTTGATAAATCAAAGCCCTAGAGAAGATGGAAGAATGAGAGGAATTCGAACATTAAGTAGGACAAGCCTCAGTTTAAAAAGATTATTTCTTTCTCAGAGACAGGAAAATGGAAAAGAGAGGGAGAAGCTAGGAGTGAGTTTAGAAATGGAAAAAGGTGGAAGATGAGTATTTGCATGTGGGGACCCTCTAATTTCTCAGTAAATTAGGGAGTAGTATCACTTCCCCTTTATACCATCCCAGTAACAGTTTCCTTAACTTGGTAAATTCCACTGGCAGTCATAATCTGTTGATCACATTTCCCCTGCTGGTGTTCTTAAAGATGTCTGGAAACTTTTCTGCTCACTCCTGACAGTATTAATGAAATGATTCCATTAAAGAACAAATCAGGCTAATATTTAATTGAATTAATTTATTTAGATTGAGTCTGATTACTGAGGTACCATAATAATCACCCTAGAAGCATTTGAATAAACTAATCTGATTAATTAAGGAATTCTTCATTTGCTCTTGCATTCCAGATGGAATGAAAAAACTCAGGTTAACCCATAAATGTGGACTTAGCAGCATTTTTGTCAAATGAAGATACAGAACAAACACAAATGCCACTCATGAGAATTTTCACTGGAAACACGGTCAAGTCATTCACATTTACAAAATTTCGAATAAAATTGCATTATTATAATTTTATATATTTTTATGTTTAAAGGTTTTATTTATTTATTTATTCATGAGAGACACAGAGAGAGAGGCAGAGATATAGGCAGAGGGGGAAGCAGGCTCCCTGTGGGGAACCTCATGTGGGACTCGATCCCAGGCAGACGCTCAACCACTGAGTCACCCAGGCATCCCTATAATTTTATATTTAAAGTAATTATTGCTCTGAGGGCACTTGGGTGGCTCAGTGGTTGAGCATATGCCTTCAGTTCAGGGCATGATCCCGGAGTCCTGGGATCGAGTCCCACATCAGGCTCCCTGCATGGACCCTCCTTCTCCTTTTGCCTATGTCTCTGCCTCTGTGTGTGTGTGTGTGTCTCTTATGAATAAATAAATAAAACCTAAAAAATAAATAAATAAATAAAACCTTTAAAAAAATTAAAAAATTAAGTAATTATTGCTCTGAAGTGAAGCTCTGATTTCTTAATAATTTTGAAATAGCTAATTTTTATCCCATGTATGCATTTGTGAATACTATTATGCATTAAATCACTTTATTTTCCTCAAAAGTTATATATGTTTATAATTATAATAAATAAATGTCAATAAATTGGTACATTGATCTTGGCCCTCCTGGTACCTTCTCCCAGGAAAACTCAATGACAGCAGTGTGGTAGAGACATATATAAGATAAAAATATGTATATAGACTTTGGTTTAACTGTAATCTTTTTTAAAGAGATTTATTTATTTATTTTAGAGAGAGAGAGAGAGAGAGCGCAAGTGGGAGAGGCAGAGAGAGAGGGAGAGTCTCAAGCAGACTCTGAGCTGAGCATGGAGTCCAACCTGGCACTCCATCTCAGGACCCTGAGATCAGGACCCTGAGATAAGGACCTGAGCCCACACCTAGGGTCTGATGCTTAACCAACTGCGCCACCTAGGTGCCCCAGCTGTAACCTTTTTAGGCCAGAATCCTCCATGCCAATCTCCATTACAGTTTATATCTAACCAAAATGAAGATCCAACAACAGAAGGAACACATCAGCTTCACAAGATTGCTTGTAGTGTTTTGCCGCCATAACTTGCAAAATGATGCAGCATATTTTCCTGAACCAAAGAATCTAGGAGTACTGAGTGAGTATCCTATGATGAAAAATATCACTACCTCCTTCAGAAACCAGGGGCTTTCCTAAACTGTATTTTGAAAAGCCATACCTACCCCGCAAGCGTCACTGCTTTCTGATAGCTTAGTAAACACTCAACTTGAAAGACATGGGGATCGGAGCACAAGCATTTTTTTTTAATTTGAAGACCTGGTGAGAGAAATGATGCCTGATAATCTGACTCATATGTAAGGAGTCAGATCTAGAAGCCAGAGGGAAAAAGTAGGTGCACACACCCGAGGAGGTCAAGTAGGTGACTTAGCTAATTAGTCAATTAATAACATATTATCATGAATTATGCCTTTTATTTTAGACTAGTAATCTTGGGGCCATTGCTGGCTTTGGCAGCCATTAGCAACACTCCTGCAAATCTCTGCCTCTATTCTCAGAAAAACTCCTTTTCGTTCTTACAGGAGATGTCTTACAAAAGTCCAAATAAGTAGTCACCTAATCAGAATGGGCATCAGTTTTGCTAGAATGTTGGATTCTGAATCACCTCTCTGCTACGCCCTAAAGTTTTTTGGCAGAGAGAGTGAGAGGGGGGTTTCTTTTCAATTCCCCTCCTGTCTTTGCAGCACCCTCACAAATTCCCACAGGAAAATGAAAATGAGTCAACTGCATAACCTCATGGTCAACAGTGTCTCTTCAAAGAGAAAAGTGAATCTTTATAAAGAACATTAGAAGCAGCCAGCGTATGTGCTCATCTTGTTTGCTACTAACAGATGGTGTCACAGGAATGCGCAACTAAGGCCTACGCCCTTCTTTTATAGATCTAAGAACCTAAAAGCTCAGGAACATCAAAAACTCAGAAGCCAAAATGATATCTTCTGTATTTGTGATATTATATATTCCTTATTTTTAAAAGAAAATACTTCTGCAGTCCTTCGTGATTTATTTTTAAAGATACGTTATTTAAAAGATACATATGGCCTGCTTGAAAGACAGCTATTTGGAATACATCTGCACTTGATTTTGCACACGCACACACACACACACACACACACATGCTACTGAAAGTCTCAGCTTAGCCAAGCCCTGTCATTAACTTTATTTGATCATTTCTGATTTAGTAACTACGAACCACGTGGTACCGAGATGCAATCTTTCTTTATCCACTGGTGCTCTGGGGGAAATGGATTTGTGAAGTTGCTTTAAATTATATTCATCTTTGTTAGTATATTAAAAACGAAAAGGGGGAATAAAAACCACACGGAGCTATATACATTCTCGCTTTCTTGTCCAAATGGTTTGATGCAAGGAGGTTATAAGACTACCTTGGGCTATTTTTAATTTCTTTTGTTTGTAGCTATGTTTTTGGCCTTCGTACGTTTTTATTAAGTGTAATATTATCAGCTTTGCCTGGCTCTTCGAAGCAGCAGCCAGACCATAACAAAGTGAGTGCTGAGAAACACTGTCAACAAGATCAAGATATATACGCAAATATGTGCTGCCATCAGCCTTCCTTCACCACAGGAAATTATTTACTAAAAAGAAGCAGAGTGCCTTGTTCAAAGCCAATCTATGGCCACAAATGCCATCATTATTGTTACTTTCAAAGCTGCTGTCCCCACCTGGCTTTTTCCAACCCCTCTTTTTCCTACAATGCCTTCTCTCCTTCTACCTTTATCT
Organism: Vulpes lagopus; assembly: GCF_018345385.1. Taxonomy (NCBI): domain Eukaryota; kingdom Metazoa; phylum Chordata; class Mammalia; order Carnivora; family Canidae; genus Vulpes; species Vulpes lagopus. Next base: position 92,636,994 of record NC_054824.1, on the reverse strand, counting down.
CGAACCCATAGACCCTGACACCAACTCTCCCTCATGGATGCTTGCTTGCTTTCATTTCTTCTCGTATCTCCTCAATTGCATTCTTCCTCACTTTCACCAGATAGTCATTATTTCTTCATTATCTTCCTCTGCTTTCTTATCCTAATTTTCCAGCCTAGGGAGGTAATTCTTTGTAACTTTTTTTTTGTCGGGGAGAAAAAGAAGGGATATGCGTACAGATAGAAAGGAGGGGGACCCTTTGGAGGCATTTACCTTTCACTACTCTAGAGCTGAGCCAACAATATCTTGCTCTTCTGTTGTGAGGTGAAACATCTGCATTGTCAGCTCAGCCTTCCTGCACGGGAAGCTCCCTGGTGTCTCCATAGTTCTCCCACTTGTTCAACTGTAGGTGCTACCAGGACGGGATTTTGTCCATCAAATGATAATCCCCAATCAATTGACTTTAAGGTAGAGAAAGTATCGGGTGGACCTGACCTAATCAGATGTGCCTTTAGATCTGAGTCTAGCAGTCAGAGATTCAAAGTCAGAGACACATGTTCCCGCTGGCTTGGAAAAAAAAGCAGACACTAGTAAGGAACTGAAGGTAGTCTCCAGGAGTCTTCCTTGGTCAACAGTTAGTAAGAAATTGGGGACACACCTATGACTACAGGGAACGGATTCTCCCAACAACTTTATGAACTTAGAAGAGAGCGCTGAGCCTTAGATGAGAATAAGTACGACTGAGACCTATTTTTATCCTTGATTGCAACCCTATAAAACTTTGAGCAGACAACCCATCTATACCGTGCTCAGACTTCTGACTTATAGAAACCATAAGATAATAAATTGCATTGCTTTAAGCCACTAAGTTTGTGATAATTTATTATACAGCAGTAGAAAAAAGCAAGAATTTATCATGTATCTGCTGTTGCTTGGTAGGGCCTTTGTCTGCTAATTTTTTTTAACCTGCTGAGTTATTTTTAACAAAGAATTTTTTGTGATCCCAGAAGGAAAGGGAAGAGTCTCAAAAGGGATGTTTAATTGCTTACTAGTATTTATATCAATAGGTATAGTTGATATAGGTGTTGAAGTACATTATTAAGTCTCTTAAATAATCCAGAATATAAAAAAAAAAAGAATCCAGGATACAGGAAAATGAAAGCAATTAATTGCCACTATAACATTATAAGTATTCATTAATCTTAACTCTTGGTTACTTAACACTATGCTTATGTTTTGTTTTAAAATTACTATTTCTAAGCTGGAATGCCTTCAAATACTGTAGAAAGGAAAAAAGTTAGACTTATACCAAAACTCTTTCCCTTTCTCTTCTATTTTGATCCTTAAATGATGGAAATATATGTCCACTGTGCTGATGACAAAGGACAGAATAATGGAACCTGGGACTGGAACTTGAAAAAATTTTTTTCAGTATAGAGTTTCTGGTTAAACATTGTCTCTCTATTGTATGATATAGGTGACACCTAGCACACAACTCTCTCTTTTTTCTTCTTAATATAAGCCCTTTTAGTCCAGAGAATCATAATATATCTAGTCCTCAAGGGGAGATTTTGATTCTTTTAAGCCAGTTGGGGAATGCCTTTCCCTAATCTAGAGATCGGTGTGTGAATTAAATTTTTTTCAATCACATTGAAAAGAAGGAATATTTTTTAGTTTTTTTTAAAGATTTTATTTATTTATTCATGAAAGACACAGAGAGAGGCAGAGACACAGGCAGAGAGAGAAGCAGGCTCTATGCAGGGAGCCCAAAGTGGGACTTGATGCCAGGACTCCAGGATCATGTCCTGAGCCGAAGGCAGACGGTTAACCACTGAGCCACCCAGGCATCCCTATTTTCTAGGTTTAAGGGAGAAATCTCCACTTTCCTCTCCTGCTAGCATAAATAAGAATTAATATTGCTCAGGTTATCATTAACAGCCATCTCAAGACCACAAGGCCAGCCAGCCTTAGGGGATAGCTGAGGACAGCAGAGGAGAAAGAAAAAAAGGATCTAGATCCTTGATTATATTAAACTTTTCATTATTATCCACTTGGAGCCCACCCTACCTCTGGACTTGCAGTTCTATTAGATAATAAATTTCTTTGTTGGTTTAGCCACTTTGAGTTGGGGGTTTTCTGTCATCAGCAGCTCTAATATTCTAACAGATAACATGAGGGATCAATGCTCACTGTCAGGATGCTATTTAAACTTCAGCTGAACTTTATTCTCAAATGTAAAGCATCTCAAAGGCCTGTGGAATTTCATCTCTAGTTTCCTGGGCAACTATCACATGTCACTCATGGATGTTCTGAAGCACACAGGTAATATTCCATCTCATCACCTCAATTTTAAATCTGGAGAAAGACAAATGAAATGGGTGCCAATAAATCCTCAAGGCTGCAGAGATAAAAGAAAAGAATGAAAATCCAGGAAGCAAAGACAAGTAAACAATCCACTCTGCTGCTATCTAATCTCCCCTCTTCCACTCTGTTTTCATTTCTCCTTTTTTAATGCTGCCATGAGCAATTCAAAATCAGATACAAATTTTCTTGGAGGTTAAGTCCTTTTTTCTGCATTAGTTTCCAGGACATGCTTGACCCTTACATACAGGAAACACCACCTCCTGCAGAGAAAAGAGTCAACAATTCCAAATTCATCATCTAAGATCTTTGCACTCTTTGTTCCCACATCATAAAGATAAAATTCAGTCTTCGATCTAAACAGCTTTAACATGCTTTAATATAAATCATTTAAATGCTAATATTCTAACTCTCTAAACATCTCTTCAATAGGGCTGAATTATATACTAAATGATGGAAATAAAATTGAAAGATAAACTTTTGTCAAGTTTTATAATGCTGTTTTTCATCATAGGCAATAAGTTGGAGATCATTTCAAGCCGTGGCTGGTAGTTTTGTTCATAGTTGCTTCAGATAGTAACCAAATGAGATTTTTATGTATGTCACTGAAGAAATCTCATGACACAAACTTTCAGAAGATCCAAGGCCTTGGCATACCTAAGAACTATTGAGCTGGAAACCCAGAGAATTAGAGTCATCCTCTTCACCTGAAATGTTCCCTGGCTCCACACTGGCTTCTTGGCCTCCACTTCTTGCCTGCTACCATCTCCTGTCTACATGGTAGCCAAGTGCTCCTGTTAATTATAAAACAGAACATCATCTCTGCTCAAAGCCTGCAACAACTTTTTATCTCAGACCACTATGACCATCATGGCTCCATGGACTCTGATGTTCCTGCTAACCTGCTTGACTTTATATCCTGCCCTATTTTCCTTCTCAGAATCAACCCCCTCCACTCTGGCCTTCCTGATGTTGCAAATGCCAAGCATGCTTCCATTCATTGCCTAGAGGAATGCTTGCATATCCTCTGTCTATTGGCTAGGCTTACCCACATCAATCAAGTTACTACTAGAATGTTCCTTTACCTATTCAGATACCTTGCTATCCACTGCTCACTATACTAATAGCACCTTTTCATCATGCCCTATCCCCTCACCCTATTTTCTTATTTGTTTTTTTTTTCCCACAGTATTTGTCATCACTAGACCTATTAAATAGTTTATCACCTGTCATTCCCAATTAGAATACAAGCCCCATCATATTAGGAACTTCTCTTTATTCATCACTGTTTCGCAGCTCTTCGACCAGTGCCTGGCACTTGGGAGGAGCTAAAGAACTATTAAATAAGTGAATGAACTTTAATTTCTGTAAAAGTTGTAAAGACTATTCACAACATCCAAATAGAATACTGTTTTAATGAAAGCCATTTTATCCTTTAATTCTGCATAATGAGATTATTTCTTGTGCATTTGGTTTTTAAAAGGCATTTATTTTAAAAAGGGAAGTATATATTCATTATAAAGAAATATGTATGTGCACACGTGTGTAAAAATGTAAAAGAAGGAAAACAAAATGTAGCTGCAATTTCACCCTTAGAGAGACAATCACTATTACAAACTATAAAAGAGAAGCTATTTTCATTTCTTGGGGAACAATTTAAATTAATATTTTTACTCCACGAATTGAAATAATTTGAATTGTTGTTAAGAAACAGAGCCAAAGACCCTACAGAATCACCAACTCCGTCTCGTAGGTTAGCTTGATCATTCACAAAGAATACACATTCAGATTTTCTCGACTGGGAGAAGACTGAAATCTCCTTATATTTGAACCATTACCAGTTATGGCACTATTCTAGAAAGTAGACTGTAAAAAAAAATCAATAAAACATCAAGGTGTGAAAACAAAACTAACAAAAATGCAGGATTTCATTCAAATACAGTTATAAGTGGGGCAAAATAGTATTTGCCCTCCCAAATGCCTCTATATTAGAATCAATTAAAATATACCTTTTCTAGGAAGCTCAAGGCCCTACACCTTTGTTCAACATATTGCTATCTACAAACCAATTACAATTTGATGTATTATATATAATATATATAAAATGAAATGAAATTTACATTGTGTCATTTCTGGCACTGTGGCCACAGCTTTCAATTTTTATGTAATTGACCATGTCGTGATCGTTTGGATCGTTTGGATCGTTTAAGTATATATAGCTCACATAGTATATATAGCTCACATTTCCATGATGTCAATACTGTAGTCAGATTTTAACCTTTGACTTCATCTAAGTCAAGAAATTTTCTTACCTAAGTAAGAAAATTAAAACTTTAAAATGAATTAATCTCCATTTATCCATCAAAGTAAGTTCAAATTATGTATTTTCAAGTTATATATGTTATAATGGCTTCAGACATTTGTTTCATTTAAATATTCAAATAATTTTGTAACAGATGTTTTTAAGCACCATGATTTTTTGTTGTTGACATTCCTAAATATATGCATTTGTCTATAATACCCTATTAATAGTACTCCCTATGGAGGACTTCTTAAAATGTTACTGGGAAAAACAACAAAAGGAGACATGACATGTTGACATGCAGCGTCAGTAGCATAGGAAAGACTGCTCCCATACTAGGGATAGTGTGCTCTAACTGAATCGGTCCCAAGTTGAAAAGTTGAAAAGTTGGAATGTTCTTTGACTTTTATCGATTTGGAGAATTTGTTTTCCAAAATTTTTTTCCAAAATTTTTAAAAATAAATTTATTTTTTATTGGTGTTCAATTTACCAACATACAGAATAACACCCAGTGCTCATCCCGTCAAGTGCCCACCTCAGTGCCCGCCACCCAGTCACCCCCACCCCCCACCCACCTCCCCTTCCACCACCCCTAGTTCGTTTCCCAGAGTTAGGAGGAGTCTTTCATGTTCCGTCTCCAAAATTTAATTGCAACCACTATCTTACTAATATTCACTCCTCTTATAGAATAGGAAAACCCAGAAATGCACAGAGCAAGGTTCTGTTTGATATGCTTAAAAGTCAAAAATTTAGCCCCAGGTACTAGAGAAGTATACTATCTAAAACCATTGAGCAAATGAATGAAAACTTTAGGTTAAGGCTTGAGCCTCCTTTATGTACTTTATCATGACATTACAGGAATATGTTGTACTTCCAATTCCTCAAATGGATGCCACATGAGAAACTGTTGTCCAAGAGCATCTAAAGTTTAGTGATGACATTGACTAAGAGTATGCATAAATTTAATACCCTTATATATTAAACATATATATTGGTTGATGCCTACTTCATGTTAAGCAATTCTCTAGGGACAAGGAGACCAATGTCCTGTCACTCAATGAGCTTATATCCAATCCATCTCACAAAATCCAAAGGTTTAACCAATACATACCAGACTTCTTAGAGTAAAGAGGTGTTTTCAGAGGACTAACTCACACAAGAAAACGAACTGTAATGTATTCATACTTGTACCATAAACATTTTTCCTAATCATCACCCAGAAGTGCTTATAAAAATGCAGATTCTTTGGCCAACTTATCACTGAATCAGTCAGAATATAGCCCAGATATGCACTCTATTGTCAAGAACTGGAAATGAGCAGCAAAGGGATTAAAAGAAATTTCCCAAACTCTCTCCTCTCCCCTCTCCATGCCTTTGTCAGCCTGAATCCCAGCCCCTCTGATGCCTCTCCTCCTTCTACTTCACAGAGCTGAAAACGTTGTTCAGCTTGATGTAATCATGATAACTATAATCGTACAAATTGCATATTCCACGCAGCGTGGTGCCGCACAGAGAATTGATGGCCTTGTGCCCGGCAGTCATGTATCAAAGCTGCGGGACCTGTGTAGAATTCAGGAAATGCCAGTGCTCTCCTTCAGTTTATGTTCCCTGTAACCTTGCGGTCTCTCTCAGTTGGTGTACCAGAGAGCAGGCAATCCATCAAAAGAGAAACATCATAAACTACCCCTCGTCCTCCAAAGTACCTTTTTTCCCCCCTCCACCTTCAGATTTCAAAATCAAAGTTGGAAAGAGTTTTGAAGTACTGTGGAATGCTCAGGGCTCTCAGATCCCAGAGTTTAGGTGCTCAGCCTGTCCCAATTGAGTTTTTATCTCTTTGGAGGTATTTCTGCTCTCAAGACACTGGACTGTTCCAGAGAGCAATCATGAATTCCACAGAAATTGCATCGCAGGTAAGGATGCTTTTCTAGCAGATTGTCAAGTAGTCTGGTTCAACTCACAAGACCTGTGCTTGTCTGAATATGCCAGCACTTTGGCACAGTAGCTTTATATATGTGAGTGCGGGAGTGTATGTATTGATCTTTTCTTTGTCCTTTGGAAAGGGGAACGGTAAGGTCCCAAAGAGACATACAGGGAGAAAAAGGGGGCATCTGTCATAGAAATATGAAAATTGAAACAATTTCCGGTGTTCCTAGCAGTTTGCAGCAGGGACAAACCTCATTATTTATGCAGCTATTTATTGGCTTCCCAGTGATCCTCAGAGCAGGACCCATCACTGCCCAGGGACATAGATCTGTAGTTTTTTAAAGCAATAGAGACCCTTATAAGTTTATTTGGATATAAAGCCCAAACATTTTACTGGAAGTGTTTCCATTTTTTATGCATGTTGAATCTTCTAATAGACTGTCTCATGTTCTCTGCTCTCTTTAATTCAATATTCTATCACTTTCATTTTCTACGTCATTCTCAAAGAGAGTAAAATTATTATGCTATGCTTGACATATAACAATCAAAATGGGCATTGAACACTCATATCCTAACATACCTTCAGCTTAGCATTTGTGGACCAAAGATTGGTTTTTTGTTTGTTTTATTGGAAATAATTGACATATATCTTTGTATAAGGTGTACAGCATGATGCTCTGATTTATATATACTGTGAAATGCTTACCATGAGAGATTCAGCTAACATCCATCTTCCCATATAGATACAATAAGAAGAAAAGAAGGTTAAAAGAAGGAAAAGAAATTCTCCTTGTGAGGAGAACTATTATACTCTTAACAACTTTCCTCTATATCAGATAAAGGGGTTAGCTATAGTTATATCGCGACGTACATTATATTCCGAGCACTTGTTTATCTTATACCTAGAAATTTGCAACTTTTGACTACCTTCCTCCAATTCCCTCCACCCCTACCCTCTGCCACCCATAAACAGTTAAATCTGATCTTTTTTCCCCCTGTAAGTTTGGTTAGGGTTTTGCTTTTAGATTCTACATATAAGTGAAATCATATAGTATTTGTCTTTCTCTGTCTAACTTATTTCACTTAGCATAATGCCTTCAAGTTCCATCCATGTCAACTGGAGGGTGTTATGCTGAGTGAAGTAAGTCAATCGGAGAAAGACAAACATTATATGGTCTCATTTATTTGGGGAATATAAAAAATAGTGAAAGGGATTAAAGGGGAAAGGAAAGAAAATGAGTGGGAAATATCAGTGAGGGAGACAGAGCATGAGAGACTCCTAACTCTGGGAAACGAACAAGGGGCAGTGGAAGGGGAGATGGGCAGGGAATGGGGTGACTGGGTGACGGGCACTGAGGGGGGCACTTGATGGGATGAGCACTGGGTGTTATGCTATATGTTGGCAAGTTGAATTCCAATTAAAAAAAAAAGTTCCATCCATGTCGTTGCAAATGATAAGATTTCCTTGCATTTTAGTGGCTGAATAATACTCCATAATACCACAACTTCTTTATCCACTCACCCATTAATGGACACTTAGTTTGTTTCCATATGTTGGCTCTCATAAATAACGGTGCTACTGTGAAGATAGGGGTGCAGATATCTTTTTGAATTAGTGTTTTTGTTTCCTTTGAATATATTCCCAAATGTGGAATTTCCAGAGTTCTGGTTTTGATTTTTTTGAGGATCCTCCATACTGTTTTCTAGAGTGGCTGCACCAATTTACATTCCCACCAATAGTGCACAAGGGTTCCTTTTTCTCCACATTCACACCAACATTTGTTATCTCTTGTCTTTTTGATCATGAGCATTCTAATAGGCATGAGGTGACATCTTACGGTTTCAATTTGCATCTCCCTAGTGACTACTGATGCTGAGCATCCAAACATTGATTTTATTGGTCATTTGTCAAAATGGATGAAGCCCTTATTCCATCGTCATTCTCCTAAGAAAATTAATGATACCATATTATATGAAAGCAATGCAAACCAAGGAAAATTTTAGTTTATTACAGAAACAAATCTATTTATCAACTCTGTTGAGAGGACACTATCTTATAGCTAACACATTTTAATTCTACACTATATATAATTTACATATGAGGTATATTTAATATTTTAAAAATGTATGGGCACGTTTTTCTCCCAATAGAAACTAATCATCCCTGCTTTTAAAAGACACAAGGGGGATCCCTGGGTGGCGCAGCGGTTTGGCGCCTGCCTTTGGCCCAGGGCACGATCCTGGAGACCCAGGATCGAATCCCACATTGGGCTCCTGGTGCATGGAGCCTGCTTCTCCCTCTGCCTGCGTCTCTGCCTCTCTCTCTCTCTCTCTGTGACTATCATAAATAAAAAAAAAAAAAAAAAGAAAAAGAAAAAAAAGAAAAGACACAAGGGACCCTCCCCAAAAACAACTCTTTTATTCCCTATCCAGAGGTACCCCATTACTTTTCTTTTGATAGTTTTATCATGTATGTCTATATTACTAAGTAATATAGTATCTTATTTTATATTTTTTAAATTTATATAAACGAAATCATGAACTCATTTTTCCATTTACTTAATATAATTTGTGACATTCAAACTGTATTTTCACTGCTGAATACTAGTTTATTGTACAAATATCACACTTTTTATTCAATTTTTAGTCAGTGGACATTTGAAGTGCCTCGAGTTTTGTTTTGTTTTGTTGTTATTAAAAATTGGTTAGGGGGCTTGTGGGTGGCTCAATGGTTGAGCGTCTGCCTTTGACTCAGGTCATGATCCGGGGTTCTGGGATGGAGTCCCACCTCGGGCTCCCCATGGGGACTCTGCTTCTCCCTCTGCCTATGTCTCTGCCTCTCTCTCTCTGTGTGTATCTCATGAGTAAATAAACAAAATCTTTTAAAAAATAATTAATAAAATTAAAAAATTATTTGTTCTTTTCATAATTGTTCCATGTAACTAAAACCTAGATTTTAATGAATTGTTATTCCTCAGGGGAATTGACTACACTGTCAATAGCTTGATGACTCTTAGGAAGTAGGCCATGGATGTCTCTTCAGCTTTGATTGGGGGAACTTTCATGGAGTTTTGTGAGGCAGGTCCTTTTCCACCCCCCCCCCCCCCCCCATTTTTGCAGTCAGGACACAGCTTCTCATTCTCAACTATCATCTCTGCTTCACTCAGAATTCCCAACACAATAAAAAACAAAACAAAACAAACAAAAAAAACCTCATTTCATATAAGAAATGAGAGCATGTCCTGGCAATCATAAAGAAAACAGTAAGGAATTCTGTTCTCTCTGTCTACTACTTATTATCTCATATTGAGTTCATTAAGATACGTGTTTTTACTTGAAATATTTGTGAAACTTGTTGACAAATTTCTGCTTAGAAAACTTCTGTCAATGTAAGTTCCTCAGCACCAAGCATCCATTTCTGATTTATTTAGCCTGTGCTCCTCTCTTGGGCGTCTGCTGCATCTCCATGTGGCTCATCTGCCTTTCCTCCCTTGGCTACTGAGCTTTACGGACCATTTCAGGAATTTTATTACTACTGCAAGGATGGAGCATATTGCTTTATCAGTCACCCTCTCAGTCAGACAACACTATTACTTGTCTAGTCCCTGCACTACTGAATCTCACAGATGAGATGGTAATAGGATGCTCTCCATCCTCCTCCCACCACATTTCACCAGGAAGAAATAGAGTCCTCACACCTGAACATTTCATATATAGTTCGATTTACCCTGATCTTAATGGTTCATAAAAGGCTGTGGAACTTGATTACTGGTTACCAATCCCGTCTTCGCTATGGATTCTTAATCAAATTAGTTAACCTAATGCTGCTTCAAATTGCTTATCTGGAAAATAGAATATAAAATAATACTGCATCGATACTGTTAATTTTTTGGCCAAGAACTACTCAATTATGTCATTGTACTGAGAAAGCAGCCAGTGGTGATTAAGTTCACCAAATGCGCATATCTATGTTCCAATAAAACTTTACTTCTGAAAACAGGCAATGGACCAGATTTGGCTCACAAGCCATAATTTGCTGTCTCCCAATATAACTGACCTAGTATAGGAAAAGCTGGGAAGCTTATAAAGAAGTGCAATGGTTAGTATGATTTATTCTCAGATTCATGAGTCTTCTAATTTTTCTTTTTTGAAGTTTTTTGTATGTTAGTGAAATGAGAAGTATTATGAAGCATACACCTCCAAATATCAAGCAATCAACATAAAAATAATGTCTATTATACTATAATATGGTTGTATTGGTGGATGAGATACTGTACAAAGTTTTCATTGCACAGGAAAACCAAAATAGCAAAATATTTTCGGATTTTTGCCTTCCAAAATCTCTATAATAATATAGCTTATTTAGATGATTGATTTAGATATCCTACTCATACATTCAAAGCATGACATTATAAATCACATCTTTTCATTTGAAAGGAGTAAATGATATTCCTATTTTGATGTGATTTATTATTCTGAGGTTGAACACAATGTGACTTTAATCTGTAAAGTGTGAAGGTGTATTAGAATGTGTTATTAAAGTCACAAAAGTTGGCTATAGCTATTATTTGGTTCTTTGAAAAACAGAAACAGTATTTTTTTTTTTAGATGCTTTAAGTTAGTATTGATTTTAAAGCTGTGATAACATAGGCCATCATAAGACGTGCTATACTGATGGATCCATCTAGTAACAAGTTTACCCTTTCATTTTAGTAAGAAGTGGCTTTGGGGCAGAGAACTGGTTTTACAGCTTCGTCCTTCTTCATGACAAGAATTGGGTGTAGATCTAAAGAGAGAAAAATCACTTGGCAGATTGTTGAAACTCTACAAACATGTATTTGGAGAAAATAAAAACTGATCATCTCATTACAACCATTTTTATACATTTTCATGGTAATTACTACTATTTCAGAAAAGTCATGTCTTATTATTTCACTTGTATTTGCATTCAATCTCCAGATATCCCTTATTCAGCAGCTTATTTAGTTTTCCTAATCATATTTATGGCAGATCATGTGTATTCTTTGTTTTCTTGGTATTTGTAAACTGTACCAGATTTTACATATATATCTAGATTTTGATTTATTTTATCGTTTTTTTTTTTTGAGATACGACTGACATTTTAAATTATATTAATTGCAGGTGTATAACACAATGTTTCATAATCATATATACTGCAAAATGATCACCACTATGTCTAGTTAGCATTCACTATGTGATTACAATTTTTTCTTCTGATGAGATCCTTTAAGATCCAATTTCTAAGCAACTTTCAAATATGCAATACAGTAATTAAATATAGTATCTATGCTGTACATTACATCCTAGCACATTTATTTTATAACTAGAAGTGTTCATCTTTTGACCATTTTCACCCATTGTGCCCAATCCCTGCCTCTGGCAATCACCAAACTATTCTCTATATCTATAATTTCAGAGGTTTTTGTTTTTGCTTTGTTCTGATTTTAGATTCCACATATAAGTGATATTATACAGTACTTATCTTTTTCTATCTGATTTATTTCATTCAGCATAACACCCTTGAGGTCTGTTGATGTTGTTGCAAATGGCAAGATTTCTTTTTTTTTATAGCTGAATAATATTCCATCACATATATTCTATATCTAGATATATAAGTATATATTTATAGATGTATAAAAAAGTTATATTTAGATATATAAATCTAGATATATATATATATATATATAAAATCACATTTTCTTTATGCATTCATCCATCAATGGACACTTAGGCTATTATGTTGAAATAATATCAATATCAAATATCAAATCTTGGCTATTGTAAATAATACCGCAATAAACCTGGGAGTGTAGATAATTTTTAAAAGTAGTTTTCCATTTCCTTTGTATAAATGCCCAGAATTGGAACTCTTGAATCATACAATAGTTTTATTTTTATTTTTTTGAGAAACTTCCATATGGTTCTCCACAGTGACTACATCAATTTACATTCCCACCAACAGTGCATAAGACTTCCCTCTTCTCCATATTCTTGCCAAAACTTATTATTTCTTGTCCTTTTTATAATAACAATTCTAATAAGTGTGAGGTAATATCTCATTGTGGTTTTTATTTGCATTTCCCTGATGATTGGTGATGTTAAGCACCTTTTTATTGGCCATCTGTATATCTTCTTTGGGAAAATGTCTATTCAGATCCTCTGACCATTTCGTTTGTTAAAGTGTATTATTTGTTTGTTGTTGTTGTTATTGAGTTGTTTTATTTTTATATTTTTGGTATTAACCTCTTGATAGATATATCATTTGCAAATATTTTCTTCCATTCAGTATGTTGCTTTTTCATTTTGTTGATGGTTTCCTTTGCTTTGTAGAAGCTTTTTGGTTTGATAGAGCTCCACCTGCTTTTTTTTGCTTTTGTTCCCTTTGCTTTTGGTGTCAAATCCAAAAACGTATTGCCAAGATTGATGTCAAGGAGCTTACTGCCTGTTTTCTTCTAGGAATTTTATGGTTTCAGTCTTACACTCCTGTTTAATTCATTTTGAGTCGATTTCTGTGTATGGTATATGCTATTTATTTATGTTTATTTTTAATTTTCTCCATGCCTATTACATAAATGATTTTGAATGACTTACAACTCTGTTGTTTTTTAATTTTTAGTTTTCTATTGAGATATAATTGACAGGCAACATCATGTAAGTCTAAGTGCACAATGTGCTGATTTGATACATTTATAGATTGCAATATGATTATTACCATAATGTTAGCCAACACCTCTATCACATCACATAATTATAATTTCTTTTTCTATTGTTTTTAAAAACAAACTCTTATTAAATATCATGGCACACAAGCCATTGTGCTTATAAAAATTAAATGTAGGAGGAAGACAGAAAAAGAAATAGTTCTTTCAGAAACTTGGCCACAGTTATTATTATATTTGAACACTCAATTTTGTTTTGAACATGGTGGGAATCAAAGCAGAAATGGAACCATGGTGGTTTATGTGTTTCTCACTATAAGATAAAAAGAAATACCAAGTTCTATAGAATAGATATATTTTCTTAGAATTATATACTAAGAGAACTTTGACAGGTATTTTCAGAAGATGAAAAATAAATACCTATGTTTTAACTCTTTCTTACTCGATCTTACTAAAAGCCAAAAAAAGTATAAGCACATAATTCAGTGGACTGTGAGCTCAATCAATAAAGTCTAGATATATTTTCTGCTTATCTGAAATGATTCAAGGATACAACTCGGAAAATAAAACAAGATAAATGAATGGATAATAGTCTTCATAGCTTTTACTTAATATACCCAATTCATAAATTCTTTCCTATATATCAATGATGAGCACCTTGCCAAATGTGGATAAATTTCTTCTTACTGTATGATTATATAGTCTTTCCTGTGTTAAAAATCCAGAATTAGGGACACCTGGGTGGCTCAGCAGTTGAGCATCTGTCTTTGGCTCAGGGAGTGATCCCGGATTCCCGGGATCGAGTCCCCCATGGGGCTCCCTGCAGGAAGCCTGCTTCTCCCTCTGCCTATGTCTCTGCCTCTCTCTGTGTGTCTCTCATGAATAAATAAATAAAATCTTAAAAAAAATCCAGAATTATCTTTTTGTAACACAGTGACTTAAAACTATTAAACTTAAATCCATTAAATGTGTTTACAGTTTGTGTGTGTGTGTGTGTGTGTGTGTGTGTGTAATGCCAGGAGCTCTTGAAAATAAAGCCAGAGTCTAAATTTTGTCAGCTAAAATATCTTCTGTGACATAGGAGAATATTTTCTCAGAAATTTGAAGAAGACTTTTATCATAAGCCAATCCCTCGGATTTATTTTAGGAGTTCCAATCCATGATACTATGCAATGTATCTATTATATACATTTTTTTTTTGGTGTCTGGGATAATACTAGACTAATATAGCATTCTTTGTACCCAAAGAATAAAAATTTCTTAATAAAGTGGACAGCTAAAAAGCATGATTTTTACCGCATTGCTAAAGATCTGAGGTTCTGCTTGTCTTTGCTTATGTTTAAAATAACAAGCCCTGAGGCACTTACCTGGGTGGTTCAGTCAGTCAAGAGTGCCTTCAGCTCAGGTCCTGATCCCAGGATCCTGAAATCAAGCCTTGCATTGGACTCTGCTCAGTGAAGACTCTGCTACTCCCCCTGCTTGTGCTCTCTCTCTCTCTGCCAAATAAATAAATAAACAAATAAAATCTTTAAAAATATAAAATAAAGTAAAATAAAATAAAATAACAATCGCTTTGTCTGGTTAATGGCACACAAAGATCCAGTCATCAATGAATTTTACACATCATGCTGGTTTCAGCTTTACTTCCAAGGAAACAGTCAACTCTCCTCTCTCTCTCTCTCTCTCTCTCTCTCTCTCTTTCTTTAAAGTAGGCTCCATGCCCACTGTGAAGAGCAACTCAAGACTTGAACTTATGACACTGAGATCAAGACCTGAGCTGAGATCAAGCATCGAACACTTAAGTGATTGAACCACCCTGGTGCCCCAGAAATAGTCAACAACTCTTAAACTTAGCAGGTATCATTGTGCAGTTGAGCTTGATAATCTCAGGAAATGTACTTTAAAGGGAGTTGAACTGGACTTTCCTATTTTATCCCTAGTTAGAGAAGTCATTATGTACCATTTCTGCTTGTTACTATTATTCCCATTTCAAAGGAAAGGGCAACGATACTGTCCTCTGCGGGTGCTGTTTTGGCATCTCTTGCCTCCACAATTTATGGTATAATTTTTAGTGCCTTGTGTCATGTAGCTGAGCATTATATAACTACTGTTAATTTCAACTACTCTTATAAAATTATTTTTCAGCTTACCTAGTAGATTCCCTCTATTTTGTATTTTCTTCTTTGTCATCTTTTGGATTGTTTATGACATTAAATGAGGACTGCTCAGGTAAATTAGAGAAAAGGACTTATTCGTTTAGTCTTCATTTATCCTTTCCTCCCTCTCACTAATGTCAGCAGCTGACACTGACTGAACACCTAGTAGGGGTCACCTCTGTGTCTAAGTGCTTTATAAATAACTAACTCTTTTTAGCAGGAGATAAGAGAGTTAAATATCAGTTCTTCAGAGGGTATTTTAAATCTCATATTTGTGTAATAGAGTGTTAGATTATATTCAAATATATTAAAATCCTTTTTAAAAACATTGTTTAGAGAGGCTATTAAATAGCAGATAAACAATGAACAAAACATTACCTTGTAAATTTGTCTTTGATTGAGAAGAGATGAAACTGCTCAAGTTAGTTTGTAATTTGATGATGAAAGTAGACTTTTCTTATCAGAATACAAAAATAACAAGTTTAGACCTTGATTTTATTTAAATGGAAAAAGAGACGCAAGTGACATATTCTGAACTATTTCTAATTTGCATGTGAATGTTCCAAAAGTAAGATGAGGGAAGTGACATCCTTAAACCAGGTGACATTTTCTTTTAGAAAACCTCTTGATTGAAGATCAGAGCTATCTCCAAATAGTATCATTTAAAATAGTTTGCAGCAACAAAGTATTTTCATAATTATTAAGTTTAGTTCCTATATTTCCGTAGTACTTGTTACTTCAAATCATTTCCTAAAATATCATTCATAAATACATCTTAACTATATCTATAATCTCTTATCTATATATAATCTTATAGATCTTATTTATAAGGTAGATTTTATTGTTCCTATTTAAAGGAAAGAAAATTGAGGCTTTACAAAAGCAAGTGACTTATTTGAAGGGAAAGGGTATATGGTGGAACATAGTACTGGTAGTAGGACTTCAGTCCCGAATTAGTACTGGTAGTAGGACTTCAGTCCCGAATACTCTAAGTTCAGATTTCCAGAACACTACAACTGCCTTTCAGTCGATACCTACATTTGCTCAATTCATGAATTTGCAATTCTTTGAAGCAAAAGCAAATCATTAAATAAATATTTACTTTAATGTAGAAACGATGTTAAAATTTAAATTAAGCATTAAGTGGCACTGATTGATTTAAATGAAAACATCATAAGATGTACTTAGATGTTTCTATTTTTAAAAGAAAGTTCTTTCTCCTCCTATGTACTTCATTTTCATGTTGTGAGTTGTTTGTAAAATAATAATGTTAGAGATCAAGGGAGAAAAATGAGTTTCCTCTCTCCTACCAATAACTTGTAGTAATGGAAATATAGAAGATTACCCTCTGATAGTTAAATTAGAAAAATCAATGAACCTAATGAATGAGCTGTCTGGCTTCAAATGGTTTCTGGCTAACGGCCTTATAAACTTCCATAAAATTATCTACGAGATTCAGAAAAAAAAGATGTAAATTTGCGAGACCTAAATATTAAGACTATCATACAATATATTACTGGTATATGAGAAGAATGTCTACTAAATATAAGCTAGGAGGAACTAGATGAAGGGTGGGAAGTGGTTTTCTTTCTGTATATTGCTCCATGAAATGTAATGATATTCTCCAGCTGAAAGAGCACAAGAAAACATGCTTTTCATTAATACATGGCTTCTTGCTCAGAAAGCCAAGGTCTATTCCAGCAGAAAACTGCACAGCCATTACTGCTAAATGGCAGTGATTGTAGTTTCTTACATAATCCTCTACATGGTATGTCAGAATAGTTGGTGTAATCAGGGGAAAATCCTACTAAGAGTATGAAGCTTCCTGGAGGAAGTAGCTGCTAAATATGAATATTTAATTGGGAAATGGGAATAGTCATCTGTCCTCATGTTGCTGAGAAAGGATTTTAACCAGTACTCAAATCCTCATCCCCACGTCTGCTTTGCAAACATAGGTTTGAGACTATTCCCCATTATCAGAGGAAGAATCAATATTGCAAATACCACCAGTGAACAAAATGGGAGCTCTGAAGGAAAATTGCACCATGAAAGACGGGGTTCTCCAAAACAAACAGACCAAAAAATGAGCAACTTACTGATATGAATTATTTCCTGGAATGGCTCATCTACTCCTAACTTTGAAAACTGGGGCAAATGGCTTACTATTCTATGCCTCAGTTTTCTCATCTGTAAAAGGAGGACAATAATTGTTCTACTTCATGGCTTTGCTCTTTGGATTGAAGGGGCTAACACACAGGATTAGAGCCATCATAAACCCTCAATGCATGCTCTCCTGCTCCCCCACTCACACCTGTTTATTCTCATGAGACAACAAAGTAGAAAACCGTTTATGATGTTCCATATGATACTAAAAGATGTAGCCATTCTAGGAAAAGAAGCCAGGATCTGTAAGCAGAAGCAGCTATGCAGCTATGATAGAAAGATAATGGAGGAACACGCTAAAAAAAAAAAAAAAAAAAAAAAAAAAGATTAAGTAAAGCTACATAAGTAAAAATTGAAGGAACTTTCACACTGTCTCAACAGAATTAAAATAATCCAACAAGATAGGAAAGAGAAAAATTAATAATGTGGGAACTGAATCAGATATTAAGCTCATGTCAATTTAATTTTTATGTATTGAATATGTACTAGAGGCCTAGCATTTACCAAACTCTTGGAATAAACTGGAAAACTGGAAAAAAAAAATTGTGGATTAGAGATTGTCCCTGCCTTCAGGGAAACCAATCTCTTTCTCTTCCTTTCTCCCTCTCTCTCTTTCCCACTCTCCTTCTCTCTCTTTCCTCCCCTCCAACTCCCCATCCTTCCTAATCTACCCACCTAAGTAGAGGTAGAGTGATGGGTTCAGGGGTGGGCCAAAGACTCAGGTTAGTTCCATCAGAAGAAATTACACATGCTATAAGGAAAGAATATAGTTCTCACTGATTTTGAACCTGAGAAAATTCGAGGCTGCATTTATAATCACAAGGAGAGAAGCTTTCTGAGTGTGAAGCAAACACAAGATGGAGAAAAACAAACCCAAAGAAACGAAACAAAAACAATCAAGGTATCCTGGATGACATCGTTTGAGTTTCTAGATCAGTCCTGTCTGAACTCCTCCAGACATTTTCAGTTACATGAAACCAGATCATGTCTTTCTGATTAAGCCAGTTTGCATTGTTTTTGTTTGTTTGTTTGTTTGTTTGCCACTGGCAACTGAAAGAGTGATAGTGATGCACCATAGTTAGGCATTTCCAAGACCATTAGATTTGGACAAACATTATTCAAAGAGACAAATAAAACATCTGATGTAAAATATAAACCAACCAGTCTTAAAAATCCAAATGGGGAAAAATGCAAAGAGTTGATAGATTATGAAGATGTGGTAAGATATTGAATTAATAATGTTAGGAGTCTTTAAAGGTAATCCAAAATTGCTATTTGTTCATTATCCACCAATCATTAATTTATTGAAGAGAAATCTTAAAAATTTTCTTCATACTCTGAGAAAGAAGACTTCAGATTAGGGCCAATTTATCAGGATTTATTTATCTCAGAGTGCATGCATCCTGCTGAGTCTAACTGGCTCTTTCTCTAACAAGCTACACTTCTCCACTGTCTAGCAAGCTGGATTTCCCCCAGGGGAAATGCTTTTGAACGTGTACCTATCCCTGCCTCCAGAACCATCCAAACACTGCCAGGCTGTGATATTATGAAGACCATGAGTACAGACCGGCAGAACCAAGCCGTGTACAATTGATTGGTACAAATGGTTTCAAATATACAATGGGGCTTAAAGTTTATTTAAAGAGAAATAATAAGTTGATCACCTTCATAAGCAGAAGCAGTGAGACTCCATGACAAGAATTTGAAGGTATCAGAAATCTCTTTCTTAAACATGGAATTTTTGTATTGATGGTCCATTATTCCGAAACTTTTAAGTCCTCTAATAAGATGCAAATGGGTTGGGGAGATACAGCAGTTCAGTTTAGTATAGAAAGACTGGTAGATACACCAGACACTTTGCTAGGCTCTGGGGATAGGGACCAAGGAGACAGGGAGCCTGAGGGAGAGAGGCTTGTTGTGGCAGACAGGTTGGCCAACATCACCCATTGTTTAGATTACAACGACCAGAGCACAGGACCAAGGTAAGAATGAGACCAACAAGGAAGGACATGGAGCCCAAGAAGGAGGGGACAGATCAAGGGAAAGTGACCCATCGACAGCAGAGTTTTGCTGAGAGCTGGTTTTACGTGGTAAAAAAAGATTCTTCAAAGCATTATGCATTTCTTCCCTGTGATATATTGAGGAAAATTTTCCAACACAGATTTCTCCACCTCTGATTCTGTCTTCATGTAAGGAGAGCCCTCCATGTTGCCTAATTTTCCTTTCATTTATCCTGCAAATATGTATTAGGCATTGCTATATGGAAGTCAAAATATGCTGGGTTTCTAAACAAAGATACAGAGTCAGAAAACAATTTTCATTGGCAAAGAGCAAAATATGGTTGAAAAACTGCCCTTGGGTAAACAGTTTGAAATAAAATTATTCCTCTGGAGAACCTACAAGGTAAACTCAGCTTTCACTCACAACAGCATAACTGTTTATTTTAAACCGAAACTCTTGCTTATTCTATTCAATATTATAGATCTAATCTAGGTTAAACTTCAAAAAGTTTCATTACATTCTCTATCAGTATTAAACAATTTTTAAAGGTAAAAATTGTTTTATCGGGGATAGTTATCAATTCCATTTTGTAGCCTGTACAAGACTTCCTAAATCTTGAGATTTTTATAGATGAAAAGACACTAATGCTTACTGACTGCCTACTAAGGGCCGAGCAGTGTGCTGCTGGGGGGTTTTTATAGAATTTTTCACAATATGCTTTATGTTTTCCCATATTTGAAAATATTACTCCAATGTTAGCACAAATTGAATATGATATAGCCCATGAATTTGTGTTCTCTTTTTTTGTTCAACAGGGAATGAGAAAAGAAAGCATCAAGGGTACACCAGCCTGAGAGTAAATCTACTTACTAGTTAGTAATCTTGGGCACATTTGATAAACCTGCTTTACAAATCTGCGCTGTGGGCTTGATAATCTCTACCTTATACAATTATCGTGAGGATTATTTCAGATATGCAAAGTCCTAACAGAGCAACTGCCACAAAATATTTTTCACAGAAGGTTTTATCTTGGTGGAAGAACAAATACTTCTACTTTTAAAATATTTAATTTTCATAATCTAGAGGCTTGCACAAGTCTTATGCAGAAACCTTTTCAGCTCTCTGGCTCCTGGGAACTATATTTAAATTATTGAAGTCTTCCATTTAGTTATGAACTTGCAATGCCCTTTCTTCCCTTAGAAAGCAGGCACACTCCAGCATTTATTTTGGGTCTCAATATGTTTGAGCTATATATATATATATATATATACACACATATATATGCCATATTTGATTTTGCTGACATGTTTACATTTCAAGATCATAGAAAATGGTTGTTTCAGATGATTTTAGTTTGTGGTATTTTGTTTAAATCCCCGAAGGAGTGGGAGAACCTTTATGAAAACCCAAATTTTTATTTGTCTTTTAACTTTGGCAAGAGAAAGAAAATCAAGTCTGGAAATAATAAAAATTTAGGGCTGATATATTGCCAAAATAAGGAAGGAATGAGTCACAAAAGAAAAAAGAAAGTTTGAACAGGCTACATATTTAATAACATTAAAGAGTTATTACTTTAATGTGTGATTACGGGTATTATGTTTATGTTAAAGGAAATAATCCTTATCTTTAGAGACTAAAAAGAAAACAAAAATGTTGGAAAGCACTGTTTGATTTCATGGAATTATGAATATCTTATCCAGAGTCAGGTGACTATCGTAGAACCAAATAGAGACACTAGGATTCTTAGCAACCCCTTTGGGAGCTGGAGGGAAGCATTCTGGGTAAAATCAGAGATTGAGTCACTCTGAAAACAAAAGTGATGGCAGAAATAGCCTTGAAGTAAAAGGAGACATCTTTTTTTTTTTTTTTAAATACTCAGAAAATGTTCTTCATCTGTTTTTTCTTTTCTCCTGTGAGCAATCTCCCTCTCCCTAGCTACATCATGAGTCCTGATGATGAGTCTTCTCAACCTAACCTCCAACTGGTCTATCTTCTCAACTCACTGCTCCAGATAAAGGCACAAATCTTCTGCTCCTACCACTTTCTGCAAAGCTTCAAGAATCATTTCACTTTCCCCAACTCCTGCTTGCTCTCAGTTCTTCTGGAATGCTTTGCTCTAATAGATCTCAGGGAACACACAGTTATCTTAAATCTCTGTCTCTACCTGTTCTTCTTGTGCTTCCTTGTCAGTTATTGAATGACCACCCACCCAGCTCTATCTTTTCTCATCCAGAAGAGTGTCTCAGATGCACTCCTTTTACTACTGTTATCTTTTTCTTGAGATATTGAGGTGTTCTTAATAAATCATCCTATCTCCAATATTTTCCCCCCAATTAATCTATCCTTTTACTGTTGAAGCAATGAAAATGTGCTTTTACAAGATGTCATTCTCTGAGTCATACTTCGTGTAGTTCCTCTTGATCCATTGGGAAAAAAAATCGAATTTCCTTATGCTAAAGTATTTATACAGGTATTATCTGTTTATCATATACCGCACTTGTTATACTATAATCTCATGAGCACAGCAACCTTGCATATGTATTTCACTGCTGTAATCCCAACACCTAAACAATGTCTGTCATATAGTCATCTCTCATTAAATACATATTAAATAAATAGTAACAATAATAATAATAATAAAAGCTCCGTTTTTCGAGTGTTTAATATGTGTCAGGTACTACACTGAATATATTACATGTAAAATCTCATTCAAAGCTCAGAATAACTATGTAAGGGAGGGACTTTTATTATCCCCATTTTACATATGAGAAGACTGAGGCACAGAGAGGTTAATCAATTTGCCCGTGTCTATAAGGCTACCTTATAGACATTGATGCATTGATGGATTCATCAATCAATTGTTGAATTGCATTGATTCATCTGACGCATCGGCAAACATTTACAACGCATTTACTATTTGCCAAGTACTTTCCGTTATTGTTGTGTTGGTGATAGAGGGGTAAACAAAACACACAAAGTCCTGCTTTCATGGAAGCTGGAGTGTTGGGGTGGACAAGGCAGAGGGAAAATAAGGGCAAAAGATAATGGGCTCTGTGGACCGTGGAAATTCAATATTTTAAGTCCCATTCACAGGTACTTATTTAAAATCGTCATAAAGAAAGAATCCAAGAAAAGTATGATTAGCAGGAAGCAAGTATTACGATCCATCAGAAACAACTGAGATCAATGAAGCCATTCATTTGCAGCTTAACAAATGGATTTCATTCATGTATTCTTTTGTGCAGACTCTGTGAGAGAGGGCCTCAAATCATGGCAGACAAAAACTAAAAGAAAGAATTGGTCTCCTGAGCAGACCACAGCTTCTGTAGGAAGAATACAGCAACAATCAGAGAACTTTAGCTCTTCACAAATGCAATCAGGTAGCAGAGATTTGGTCTTCCTTGCTCAATCATAGGTCTCCAGAAGAGTGACACTGTTGGCTTTAAAAAATAATAATAATAAGTGGACATTTAGGCAGGAAAAAAAAAGCAGACCCTGAGGAAAGAATTTGGGTGCCAAAGGGAGGTGATCCTAGAAAGCATAACGAGGAAGTGGAAAAGTAAGGGAGGGTAGGGAGGCAGGAGGGGCACAAAATGTGTGTCAATGACAGGGTTACCACTAGGAGTAAATGACCTGAGTCTCACTGAGTCTCATATTGAGCACACCTCAGAATTCCAGGACCCAAAGAGCCCAGAGCTGGGTATTTTGTCCATAGGCCACAAACCCTCACTGGTTGAGAGTTGCTGCTGGGTCATTACTGCCTGGAACTTTTGTCCTTCTGTACTCATGGGGTCAGATTAATCACTCAGACACAGAATCACAAGTGCTCAAGGGGAAGCAGTAGGTGTAATGTGAACTTTCCACTAAAGCTGCAGGTGCCGTGCCCAGAATGCTGAGGGGATATGACAGGGTAGCAACTTCAGCTGTTCCAATCCAGGAAAAGGATCAGTCACCTTTATTTCTCATGCAGTCATACTCAGACACCCATAAACTAATGCTAGGGCCAATTCTATACTTTCTTAAATTTATGGAATCTCTGTAAAGGGAAGTACAGTGGGATTAAGGCTTTGGTCTATATCATACCAAGTTCTCGTCACAAATAAAAAATCCAGCAGAATTATTCGTAACATTTCACCTGCTTCTTCATGGTGAATCAACATAGAGATGTTAGGCCAAAGATAAACTTCATAAATTTGGACCGAGTTTTCTCAAAAGAAAGTGCAAAATGACCTATGTCTCTCTTTTCTCTCATTATAGTCTGTAAACTAATATCTCTTCTCAATACACTGCCCTCAATCCCTCTATACAGTTAACTAAAATTCTTTGTTCAGTGAGAGAGAATTCTGTGACTTAGAAAGTTGTCATGAAGTATAGAAGTGAATTTATATATAAAAATATATATACATATTCTGATAATATCTTCCAAAGATAACTCATCATCTTGTAAAACTGAAAAATTATTCTAATTTTCTCCTATTCATAGCATAATAGAAATTCCAATGGCTGTATAGTAAGTCAACAAAGTTGAAAATTTGATTGAAATTTTCATATAAATCAGCAAGAATAAGACACTAAGATTCATTTTCAAGTTATTACTAAAGACTATAAATAATTTTCAGTTTCATAAAGAACAAATGTATACTTTTTTTCTGAAAATTGGAAAATTAGCCCACTGAATATATAATTAATAAGTGATTCAGCTCATTTTCACAAATTACCCATATAATGTGCATTGGGAATAATTAGCATTGTCTGACTAGAACTGTGCATTTTCCTTCCTGCGCACTAGTAATTCAACACACTGTATAATTATAAAGGCATTTTTCTTTTCTTTTGTATTTTTTACCTTATCCTTGCCAGCTTCATTATTTGGGTTTCATTCTTGCTAAAGCAATTATTACAGATATAGACTTATAGCTATAGCGGAGTTCCTATCACTCACTATTTGTTAGCCAAGGTTATTCTTCTATAGGGGTAATTAATGTCGAGTAATGGCTATCGAAAACTTGATGGGGAGTTTCCCTTGTCCCTGGATGGCCCTTTATCCAAGCTGTATTAAGAAAATACTATTGATATAATTCATTCCTATGTAGGAAATCTTGGTGAATTCTGTTTTCTGTTGCAAAACCAGAATTGGGCTAAGAGACCCTCTTCTGATCCCAGTAGGTGGGATGCAGACCAATGACTAAAGTTCAGAGATCCAGATATTTTGAAACTTGCATTAGTCATCTAAAGATGACGTTTGGAAATCATTTCCTGTAGCCTTGACCATGGCAGTGGTGGTGTCCTATAGCAGTGGTGAGTTACTGATGCAGATGGAGTAAGAATATTGGTGGTGCCAAGGATAGTATGTTCACCAGGCTATTTTTGGAAAATGGCCCTGAATGATTTTCCTTCTTCCTAAACTCCCGCAATTCCAGACCTCAATTCTCGAGCCTTCCTACTGCTTCTATGGTGTATTCAATATCCTTCCAATAATTTACTTTCATGCTTAAATTTGTCCTAATCAATTTTTTGCTTATAAACTAGTGCCAACGCATATATTTTATTATAATGTTAATAATAGTGGTGATTTCATAAATGTGTAAAATTTGTCTCAGTTTTCAAAGTACTTTCACATGCATGATCGTATTTTTAGCTTTATTGCAATAAACATGATTGCAATATACTTATATATGTACTATGTTTATTACAATATCATTGATATACAGAAACCTGCACATATTTAATGTATACAGTTTGATGAGTTTGCATCTCCCTGGTGATTAGGTGATTAGTGATGTTAGCACTTTTTCATATACCTGTTGATCATTTGCATGTACTCATAATGCTATCAACACAATAAATACATCCATCACTAAGCATTCCTTTGTTTTTTTGTGTGTGTGTATGTGATAAAAACATTTAACATAAGACTCTCTTTTAAGTTTTTAAGGGCAAATGCCATTGTTACCTATAGGCACTATATAGAACAGATCTCTAGAACACTTTCATCTGACATAACTATAACTTTATATTCATTGAACAACTCCCCATTCTCCCTCCTCCAGTTTCTGGCAACCACTAATCTATTTTCTTCTATAAGTTTGACTATTTAAGATGACCGTATAAGTAGAATCATAACAATATTTGTCCTTCTTTGGCTATTTTATTTCACTTACATAACATCTTTCAGGTCCAGCTATTGTTGTTGTAAGTGGTATATTTTCCTTTTATTTTATGGCTGAATACCATTTCATTGTATGCATATACCACATTTTCTTTATCCATTTGTCAATGTACATATAGCTATTAAGGGGTATCTGTTGGAGGAAAAAGAAAACAGGCTTTGACAGAGGAAGAAGCCAAATTGCAATGCAGTCTCAATGGAGGCTTTTGCTGACTCTGAAAGAAGTACTGAGGATGAGAGGAACCTCAGAGCTGTTGGCAATTCAAGTAAACAGGATCAAGCCTTTATACTCACATATCTCTTTGTCACTAAATGTGGGCTGCTCCAGGAAGTAGGAAGGGGATGATAGTTAGCATCCTAGAAGCTGTGCTAATAAATCATTATTTCTGAATAGCCTTCTAGGTGTTGCATAGTAGTGTCCACCAGATAATGTGTGAGCTGTTGCTGAGTGGAAGAGTCAAGGTCTAGGAATTGACCATTGGATTAAGTTCGGTAGAAATTACTGGTATACTCTTTTTCTTCGTGATGGATGCTCGACCATAACGTGTAAGTTTCAGGACACATGAAAGGTGTAGATATACGTCTTCAAGTAACTGAAGAAATTGCTTCCCAGATTTCCTCTTTGGCTCACTGGATCAAAAACTATTCTCTCATTGCAGCCTAGGGAATGTCACCCATTGAATTCTTTTGTCCTGGCTTATCTGCCACATTTCTGAGTTAGGAGTAGAGTCAGTTTCCCCTAAAACATTTGGATTGTGCAGAGGAAGTACGGAAACTTTTGTGAAAATAGGGGTAGTTGCCAAGAGAAAGGAAAGCATGTCTTCAGCAAGTTTCCACAATGCCCAGAAATGGACACTGCGTTGCTTGGCTTCTGAGGTGCCAAGTGGAATAATTTATTCTACTAATTATGCAACAGATCTTAATCTATCTTTATGCTGATCTTGGACCACGCACTAGGTCTAGTGGTAAATTAGACCTACGATGTGTCTATTGTCCTTGATCTTACATTTCAAGAAGGAAAAGGAAATAAACAAATAAATAGGCTTATTGATTGTGGGGAGTGTGGTGAAGGAAACAAAGAAAGTAATGTAATTGGCATTAAGGGAAGCTATCACTTCAAAAATGATGACCAGAGAAAACCCTATTTAGCGGTTCTTTGGTAGACCAGAGAGAAACCTCACATAGATGGTGACATGTTTGGAAATCCGATATTATTTTTCTATATTTCTTGATAGAGAAGAGGAGAAAAGGAGGGAAGAAGAAAGATTTCTTAAAGAAGGCATATTGTGAATTATCCTTCTATACTGCTGTTCTTATTTTGAAGGAGATTAGAATGTATCCTATTCTACTGTCGTAAAAACTTAGAAATCTGGGCAGCCCCGTGGCACAGCGGTTTAGCGCCGCCTGCAGCCCAGGGTGTGATCCTGGGGACCCAGGATCAAGTCCCACATCAGGCTCCTTGCATGAAGCCTGCTTCTCCCTCTGCCTGTGTCTCAGCCTCTCTCTCTGTGTGTGTCTCTCATGAATAAATAAATAAAATCTTAAAAAAAAACTTAGAAATCTTATACCTGTTCAGAGACAGTCAGAGACAACTGCTAGATATAAAATTACTATATTTAAATGACTGTCAGTCCTCTTGAAACTCCAATCAGTCTGAGTGGTACTCAAAGCCATGCAGCCAGGAAGCAAGATGGTGGGGAGGAGAGGGGAGAGGAGAGGGTTCTGCAGCTGTCTTAAGGTTGCACACCTTCATAAAAATATCATGCAGAGCCCAGCATGAAAGAGGTATTTAGCACATGCTTATTGAAATGCATGCATATTAATACATAATTTTCTATACAAATAGTACCACCAACAAACATATTGACTCTCTACTCCGTGTAATGTTTTCCCCTACGTTTTTGTGATTAAGGAAATTGTATAATTAAAAATGATACCAATTCTTAAAGAATAAATGCATAAGCTCTGGGATGACAGAAGAATATACAAGGAGAAGTATGTAAAATTCTTAAATGAATAAGCAATGCCCATAAAATTGCTCCTTTGGTGTTTAAAAACAACAACAACAACAACAACACACAAACTTATTGGTTTGGGGAAATGAAGATAATATTACCTCGTTTATTGGATATCATTATGCCTTATGAAACCCATTCCAATTTAGTTACATCTGCAAGCCATTGCCATAAACTTTATTTACCCCACTGATGCAGATAAAAATTGTGTTTCAGGAAATGTACTTTGCATAGAGAATAAAAAAGTGTATTCTAGAAGAGAGGACATAAATAACCAGTAGAGGACCGTGGTAGCTAGTTTCCACATATGGTTCCCAAATGAACCAAGACTCTTGGTCTCTGCACCCTTGTGTGATCTCCTTCCATAGTGATTCAGGGCTGGCCCTGCATAATCTAGAGAGTGCAGAGGATGTCATATGAGTGACTTTCAGGATTAGGTCATACCAAGCCCTGCAACTTCTACCTGAGTTTCTTAAGATGTTCCTTCTGGAGCTCAGGGCTGCGAAAGAATTCTAGTCACTGCGACACTTCCAAGCTCTGCAGAGAGGTCACTTAGAGAAAAAGAGATGTCTGACCAGACCCACTGATTCTAGCCATTCTAATCTAAGTGCTGGACGTGGGGAAAGAACCTATCTTGTGCTTCTAACTTCAGTAAACCCCATGGAAGAGAACTGAAAAACTCAGCTCATCCTCAAAACTATGGCCCCAATCAAGTCATACCAGTCATTTCCAGCCATTTCAGCTGCCCTTGTGAGGCCCCCACTTTGTGGTGGGGGTGGGAGGAGCCTTCCCCACTGTGCCCTGACAAAATATCTGACCCATAGGATGTTCACACATAGCAAACGGCTGCTGTTTTAATCTACTATTAGCTTTAAATGGTTTGTTACTCAGGAAAACATACCAAAACCAAAAATTGGTACTTAAAGTAGATTTCCTGTTATAATAGAAATACAAAACATGTGCCTTTGTATTTAGAACCAAATGATGGGTGGCAGTGTGAAGGACCTCAAGTAGACAGTGTGCGGCAGTGGAAGGATAATGAGAAAAGTGTCATTGGAGACTGAAGAACAGATCAACTGTGTTGCATCGTGATGGAAAATTCAGCAAAACTGTTGATAGAGATAAGGCAGATGTAGTAGTTTTAGAAAATGTCCACAAATTCTTGGATATCTCTCCCCTTTAAGAGGTGGAGCTTAATATTTGAGTGTGGGCTAAACATAGTGACTTGCTTCTAATGGGATGCAATGGAGATGTGTGACTTCAGAGATTGGGTCGTAAAAGGAATTGTGGCTTCTTTCTTGCTCTCTTGGATCGCTTACTCAGGAGGAAGATAGCTGCGATGCTAGAAAGACTCCCAGGCTGTCCTGTGATACGGACATCTTCGGCAGCAACCAGAGCTGAATGGTTGCTGCCAATAGCTGTTTGAATGAGCCATCTGGAATGATGATCACCCCCAAATTAGTAGTTTAAAACAGCATATATTTATTCATCCATAGACTCTGCAGTTCAGCAATCTAGAAGCAGCATAGCCGACTGGTTCTGGCTGAAGGTTTCTCAAGAGAATGCTTTAAGCTGTCTTCTGAAATGTAAGTTGTCTCAAGGCTCAACGGGGTGGAGGAGTAAGGGTTGGGATCTATTTCTGAGCTCACTTAGGTGACTGTTGGCAGGCCTCAAAAGATCTCCGAGCTTCCTCACATGGTTGGCTTCAGATCTCATTTCCTTGCCATATGGATGGAGCACTTCATTGGCAACCTAAGTGTCACCATGACATAACAGTTGGCCTTGCTCTTTCCAAGGCATCCTCACAACATGGTAGCAGGCTTCTCTCAGATAGCGAAAGAGAGAGAGAGAGAGAATGGATGAGAGTGGGAGAGCACACCAACATGGAAGTCATAATCTTTTTATAACTGAATGTCTGAAGTGGCATCCCATCACCTCTACTGTAACTTAGTTGCTAGAATCAAGTCACTAGGTTTGCTTTGTGTTTTCTTGATAGAGCATCATCCAAATGTCATGTGGAGTTACAATTGCTATTTAACAAATTATTCCTAACTTAGTATTTTAAAATAACCATTTTATCTGACTTATCTTTGGATCAGGAAACAGAGATGAGCTCAGGTGGATGCTACATCTTAGCTGGGTTGCTTGGGGGCCGGAGCACCTACTTCTAAGATAGGTTCTTCATCCATACGACGAGTGTTTCAGTGTTTCTTGACCTCTTCACAAACTGTGCCATCCTGCAGGGCCTCTCCACACAGCTTGTAGTTCTTACAGCATGGTGGTTTCAGATAACCACATTTCCTACATGGTGTTTGGTATTCATGAGACGGGAATTTCACTCAAATTTTTTATCTCCCAAGGGAGAGAGAATTTACCTGCTTTGTAGGGGAGCTGCTTTTTTGTTTTAGGGGAAGATAAAAAGTGTGTGTGCATGTGTGCACGCACGCATATTTGGTTCTGGCAAATCTCTTTTGATAAGGAGATATTCTTTGTATACATTTTGCCCTCCTGTTTATTTTTATCTCTTGTGTTATATCACCATCTTAATTGTAATCTTATTGAACTAGGTAGAGGCTATGTTGCTGTGGGGGCAGAGGACATATAAGAAATCTCTGCATGTTCCCTAAATTTTGCTGTGAACCTGAAACTGCCCTAAACATATGAAGCCATAATAATAATAATAATAATAATAATAATAATAATAAAACTTTGTTGAGCTATATAACTATGTCTTAACCACACGTGGGGAAAAGGAGAGGTAGATCCTGTTTCCTCTTTAGTATAAAGATAACAGGGGATCCCTGGGTGGCTCAGCGGTAAGCCCCTGCCTTCAGCTCAGGGCGTGATCCTGGAGACCTGGAATTGAGTCCCACATCAGGCTCTCTGTATGGAGCCTGCTTCTCTCTCTGCCTGTGTCTCTGTCACTCTCTGTGTCTCTCATGAACAAATAAATAAAATCTTTAAAAAAAGAGGTAACAGTAGGCAGCTATGATACAGTAAGGGGTGACGTGCTATGGAAAAATGATTTTGTGATTATGCTTCTCTGCCCAAATTCAGAACCATACAAGGCATTAAATCAGAAACACTGGTGGACTGGAGGTAAGGGGCTTTTTGGGATGTGAAAAGCTGGAAACAGAGATGTACTATTCATTCAGGGTCACCTTAGCATTACCGTGATGTGTGTTTGCTTACTTGTTTGTTTTTCTGGGTGAGGACTTGACTTTGCTGATATTCAGTATGGTTCAAGCACCCGAAGAGCTTTGAGTTTGTAAATATTCCCTTAAAAGGTAGCCCATCGGGGCAGCCTAAGGGGTTCAGCAGTTTAGCGCTACCTTCATCCCAGGGCCTGATCCTGGGAACCCGGGATCTAGTCCCACATCAGGCTCCCTGCATGGAGCCTGTTTCTCCCTCTGCCTGTGTCTCTGCCTCTCCCTCTCTCTCTCTCTCATAAATAAATAAAACTTTTTTTTTAAAGTAGCCCATCAATTATGTGTAAGCTCTTTCTACACAGTGACTAAATCGATAAAGGAATTTTGAACAACAAGAAACAGAAACTCTTGGAACCCTCAAAGTGTTCATCAGGCCAAATCCTGTGGCCAGTTCTCAACCTCTTGTCTTATCTAAGTGTCTGTGCTATTGAGTCTGAAAGATTGTTCTGTGTGGCTATTAATATGTCTCATTTTCCTGTTTTCTCTTATCACTCTGTCAACTCCTTCTGAGACTCCCTTGCTAGTTTGTACTTCTCTGATACCTTGCCTCCGGGTTTGGATTTCAGTTCTCTTTGTTTTTCTATCTGTATTCTCTCTTTGGGTAATTTCATTCTGTTTCATGGCTTGAAATATCTAATGTAGAACTCTGAAATCTAGTCCAAATCTATCCAAAATTTTCCCTTGAACCCCAGATTCATATGTCTTGCTCATTGATAATATAAAAGGAACATTTCAAACATAAACGGCCAGACTAGAATCATGTCTCTACATACATCCCTGGCTCTTGCCGAAGTTATTCTTTCCCAAGTATTCTCCATCATCCTGAATGTTTCCATTAGTCTCTCAGCTGCTTAGGCTTATGAATAATCTTCAATTTATTTCTGTTGCAAATATGCCACATCCAGTTAATCTGTCTGTCCCACTACCTGGCTTTGTTTCCTTATACTTTGATTGAATCTAGCAAACACTATAAATTCTTACCACTGCTACTACCATAATTTAACTCTCTGTCATCTATTTTCTTGAGTACAATCTCATTATTGGGCTCCCAGCTTCCACGTCTACTGCCATAGTTCAGTCTCCATATGCCTCCTGGATAAACTTTTTCCTGGAATGAGCACTTACAAAAATCAACAATATCTCACATTATTTGTATCCTTTCAACAGATTCCACATTGAAAGCCAAAAAATTCAGGTTCTTTTGTGTAAAACAAAGCCTTATATGATCTGGCTGCTGCATAACTCTGACATGATCCTTCCCTGTTTTTCTGTGTTTCACTATGTTCTAGCTACTTTGATATTAATTTTGTTTCTTAAACAAACAAGCTTTTTCTTGCCTTAAAGTCCTGCTGTTGCCTTTGCCTAGAATATTGTACCTGCAGATAATCACAGGTTTGATCTCTTTTCATTACTCAGGTCTTATTTCAAATGTAAACTGCTCAACACAGTTCACTAACCAAGCATTGCTAGGAAGGAGCCAAAGGGAAAATTCTGAGGTGCTGGACACAGTCCATATCTTGATCTACATGGTGAACCTGCAAAAATATGCACAAAACGTGTTGGAGAAATGCCTGTAAGATTAGTGATCTTTACACACTTTTTGGCATATATTTATACTTAATCAAAAGGTAAAAGAAAAAAAAAAGAAGAAAGAAATTAAACTCTCGAGAAGTCTTTCATGATCATCGAATTGGACAGTCTGCCCAAGCCCTACTACACCCTTGAGTCTCTCTATCCCATTACTTGGGTTTATTTCCTTTACAGAACTTAACACTTTCAGAAAAACTTAATCTATTTAAATGTTTTTGTGTTTCTAACATGCTTTCACCATATAGAATATAAAATGTTCAGGACATACCTTCTGCTTATCTTTTTCTCTGTTATATTTCTAGGACCTTGAACAGTATCTGGGATGTGTCAGGAGCAAATAAGTGTTTGTTCAAATGGACTAAAACAGGGACTTACCATATTTTCTTCTTTTTGTGTCACTATGAAATATTCAAACAACATATGAAAGGACACAGCCACCTTGGTTAGACTCTAAAGAACTGTAGTCACAACCCATCAATTCCCTCTGTTCCCTAAATAAAGAAAAAAACTGTTACATGATACCTGCTGAGAGATCAGCATAATATCACTTTCTGAGTAATTTCTTCTCCTCTCTCTTAGTCCACTGATTGAAATTCTATTCATTTTCTTCTGATAATTTTTCTTTTGAAGTCCCTCACAAGCCCCTACTGTCTCAGATAGATATTATCTCTCTCTCTTTTCAGTCTCTCTCATGAACATTCTTCCTCCATCCTGTCTGTATTAAAGATATCGGGGTCCTGAATACTTCTGACTTAATAAGAAACTTCTTGAGAGGAGAAAAGGACCATGTTTATCTTTTATGCCTCTCATTCCTCATAGTGCTCTCCACATATTATCTTTAGTAAATATTTTAATCAAATTTCCTCTAAAATATCTCAGGCAGATTGCTGAAAGGTAAGACCATTTATGATCAGGAGATGGTAAATAGATCATTTTGAAGAAGAAGACGTAATTAGGTAAAGAAGTCTCTCAGGCAAAGTCCTCTGTACTTATTTCCTTGATTATTGTCTCAACTCTTCTAGTCAATTCCTCATGTCAAAATTTGCTAAAGCCATAAGACTGATCTTGACTCTACCACTTAAAATATTTCAGTGGATAAACCCTGCCTTAGAATCAAAGAGAAGTTTCTTAAAATGTCACACAAGTGTTGGCTTCTGCAGCCTACATATCATCCCACCACTACCTCACTACGCATATGTAGCCCCAGAATGTGTCATGTTCACTTATGCTTGTAGAATGTTGCATTATGCATTGGGTACTGTTACTTCTCTCTATCCTTTTGGATTATTCACTTTATCCTTCAAGACATAATTCAAGTGTTACCTCCTCAGGAAAATTCTCCCTGATTTCCTTAATTGAGGCAGGTGCTCCTATGTTGTACTGAAACAGTCTTGGGCAAAATCCCATCATAGGCCTGCCTACTGTAATTGTTTGATTTTTTATCTGATTAAACCACAAGATCATGATTCCTTCCTCTGAAAGGGGCTCTGGTTTGTTTGCCTCCATACCCCTGATACCCAGCAGAGTGCTTGAAAATTAATTTGGCATTAAAAACCTTTCTGGCAAATAAGTGGGTGAATAAACAAATGAATGGATGATGGATGGATGGATGGATGGATGGATGGATGGATAAATATATTGATGGGTGAATAATATGCAGTATTAGTTTGGGAGGATGAGAGGATTCTTTTCTCTTTAAGAAAAAAATGAGTATATTATTCTTGGGAACTTACTACTACTGTTTCTTATACTGATTTTGAAAAATAGAAAGTAATATATCCAGATGATGAAAATATACTGTGAGGGAGTGTCAACGTAACATGAATGACCTGAGACTAAATAATTAGTTTAGGGGCTCTGGGAGATGAATGTTTAATACACTCAATTGCTTAGTCATTCTTTTTTCATTGTCATTTATCACTGTCATTCCTATATCTGGTAGATATTATAGATGCAAAGAAAAAGAGGAGACATTGTAGCATACTCAATGTCAAAAGCATATTTTGAGCTCATGTTATGGTCTAAGCAAAGACATTGTCAAATATTGGGTATTTTAGGTCATGGCTGCTCCCCTAAGCTATGAGGTCTTTGCTTTTCTTGGGCAGGATGCCAGTTTGACATAAACCAAAGTGGAAACGTTGTAGTGCTGAAAGATACTTGGGGCATTGCCCCTGAAAGCCCTACCTCCCATGTGCTGGGCTTGCATGACATTACTCCAGGGCATTCCAGAGAATGGAAATATCATAGCTGGCCTCTAGCCTAGATGATGACTTATTCATAATAATATTTCAAGGAGAACTTATTTTGCCAGAGATGCAAAGAAACACATGGCCATTTTCTAAGTGACCTCTTCTCTTGGAGCTTTGATACCTAGCAGATTTTAGGCAAGAATTATATTTATGAAACAGCTTGCATATATATTCTAGGATATCAAAAACCAAAGGTTACAGTACAAAATATAATTAAGGGCTAAATTAATATTGCCAAAAATGTATAAACTCGAATAATAATCTGAGTGAGCATTTGGGGCAAGAATAGCAGGGAGATAGTGGCAAGTGTATACATGTGGTAGAAAATATAGAGAAGAGAAAAAGATATTTCTAGAAAGAGCTATTTGAGAATAATTTAGTCACAGGACATAGGATCACACAGCACTATCAGCCATCAGGAACTGACCTTCAGCAATCATAATAGCATGATTCCACTGATTATCTCTCCCCAAAGACTTGAGGACAGGGTGCCCTGCAATGGTACAGCACAGAACGTGTTATGTCATCAAATGTCTCTATTTTGTGGTGAATGCATTTTGAGTTCAGAATCCAAAATGAAGAGAGTTTTACTGACAAAAATGGTTGAATAATTCCTTTGCTATTTCCTCTCCCATTTCACAAGAAACACTGGATTTACAAATTCAGGTCAGTGAAAAATTTTTGTGGTCACTCCCCAGATTAATTAAAAAACTAACTAAAAAAAAATCCAGTAGATATCTCAGCATGTTACAAGAACAATATAAATCATATAGAACTGAATCTATAGTGGGCAAAAGCCCTTACATATACCAAGAGTTGCCATCAGCTCCTTGGTGGAAAAGATCTGGGGAAACTCATAGTTTTTGTATCTTTATAGTGAGCTGATTATAATCTTTCTTACAAGCATAGATTTAGACATCACTATCAACAATGTCTTTGTCAACTTCACGAAACTCTGTCTTAAAAAATAGCTAAAAATGTATTGATATTATATGTGTCATATATAGTTGTTCTAAAAGGGCCGTTCATATCTGATAATATGAATTAAAGTTCCATTATTTGATGTGGGCAAAATAGGTAACAGTGTTGTGGTAAAGAGGCATAGAGTTAAAATAAAGAATAGGAATAGCTAAATGCCTTTGTGACTTAATTTGTAAAAACCATTTATATGTTGCCTTATTTAATAGAGTTACTTCATACATACTGGCTTAAGAAATAATAATCATTTGAGGGACTGGTTGTCAGTCTGTGACTCAGAAAAAGACAATATTTATTGAGCTGCTACTATGTGTGTCACAAAGCCTCTTGCAAGTAGAGACAAGTGATCTAGTTCTATTTCTCAGGTTTTTATACCAAAAAGAATGAATTATGAATTATTAATTCTCATCTTACAGAGAAAAGAAAGACTGAAGTTCAGGGAGATGATAGTGCTCAGTCATTGTCAAATAAAAATAATAATAACAAAAATACAATACAAAATTGCCCTGGAAAGTAAAAGAATAAGGGTTTTACTTCAAAAAGAAAAGAAAAATGTGTCTCAGTGAGCAAGGAAAGATGGAAGAGAGTAAAGAGAATGTAAGGAAGCCAATAATGACTTTTTAGGAGAAATGCATTAAGAAGGACTAGAAATTGAAATTGAGTCATCCTCGTACTGGGTCCTATTCTAGTTTCTCTTCTCCTGCCTTCTTCCTTTTTTCTTATTAAAAAAATAAATAAAGCATATCCTTTTCTAACCCTACCCGTCATTTTTTCTGAAATGCTGAAATATTTCTGAATTACTACAAGGTTCAATGAAACTGAACATTGCATGACGGCAGAAAATAGATCAATTCATAAGAGGAAAGCAATTGCCCCAGGATCCCTCTCTTGAAAATCTCTTTGATCATTGGATGGATTTTCTTTATGTCCTCAAAGCCATTCTATGAAGGAAAGCTCCCAATAACTTTTAAGAAAAGACAATATTATCCCAAAACTAACTGTGGATTCATTACTGTACTTTTAGTACATAATGTTTGAAGCATCAATTATCTCTTTTGTGGGAAAAAGAGTGAATTTATGACCCATGACAGCAAAGACAATCGTTTTCCTTTCTGAGCCATCTGCACAAATTTATTTCCCTGACTGGATTCTTTAATTGTGCTTCTTAATCAGATCTGTGCAGACCCTTGAATTCTCTCAAGTCCCTGCTCTTTCTCAACCCCGCCCTCCCTTCCCCAACAGGCAATCAATAATCGCTACAGTGTGTGTCTATTCTTTGTGAAAACCTTAATGCCAAAATCTCCATGCAAAACTTCTGAGTATTGTGCTCTGTAGGCGGCCTTTCCTGTTTTACTCTCCCAAAACATCCTCTCAGCGACTTAGGCTAATTAACTATAGCCTAACACAGAAAACTTCAAAATATATTTTGCAGAAAAGAATATTTATAATTGTCCAAAGGAAATTTAGGACTTAATCTTTTCAAACAAACATTATACTCTTAGTGTTCAATTACAAGTCATTTAATAATTAGGCAACTTATAATATTAATGTGATTAATAGTTAAAAACCTGCTCGTCTAGGTTATTTTTTTTTCTAAATTAATTTGATAAGGAAATGAGCTCTAAGATGGTACATTGGGATATAGGATGGAAACAGTAGAACTTCTGTTTCTATCGACTCTTTTATTTAAAAAATAAGTGCAATTGTAAACTCATTCTTATACACAAATTGGCAGTCATTCCTTGGCTTATTTTATTATTTTTTTTTTAATTTTTATTTATTTATGACAGTCACAGAGAGAGAGAGAGAGAGGCAGAGACACAGGCAGAGGGAGAAGCAGGCTCCATGCACCGGGAGCCCGACGTGGGATTCGATCCCGGGTCTCCAGGATTGCGCCCTGGGCCAAAGGCAGGCACCAAACCGCTGCGCCACCCAGGGATCCCTCCTTGGCTTATTTTACTTCTCACAAGGGATATATGCATAATTCCATGGCAAACATGGGAATGACACTAATGTAGTTAATTTTATAAAAACAAGAGCTTTAAGTAGTAAAATTGTCTTAAAACTGCAATGTTATCAAGTGTGATCATGAAAATATTTTGTAGTACATAAATCTTCATAAAGTAACTCGTAACAAAAACTATGGAAGAATTGTCTAATTTAGAGATGACCTCATTTTGTTTTCCTTTAAAAAAAGATGAGGTTTTTTTTAAGTATTTGACCTTTACAATAGCAAGCTGCTACTGCTAAGAATCTATTAAAAATGTACTTAATGTGTCCCTTTAACTTAAAGGGACATACGACTCACAGAAAAATGTTAAACCAAAAATTTCAAAATTAGTGAAAAGCATTTCACTGTTATATTGTACTATTTAGTGAAAACAAAGAGGTCTTTTGTTATTTTATTTAAATACAATTTAAAATTATTTATGAAATAGTATTTACTTCTTTTTCTTTCCTTTTTAAAATGTTTTATCTATATTTCTAATAAACATGAAAATGACCCAAATGTATAGATAATTATTTTTGATTGATAAGACTATATAATCACAAAAAATGTAGAGAAAAAATATGAATGGAATAAGTCTAAGGGAGTGAAGAAACTATAAAACTTATCAACTCTGAATATCCTTTATTTCATATATTAACAATGAGACTTAATTCACCCAACTCCAAAATGCTTTTTTTAAAATTTTGTATTTAAATTCAATTTAGTTAACATATAGTGTATTATCAGTTTCAAAGATAGAATCCAATGATTCATTAATTGCATACAACACCCAGTGCTCATTACTCTAAGTGCCCTCCTTAACACGCATCACTCAATCACCCCAAACTCCTACCCACCACCCCTCCAGCGACCCTGTTTGTTTCCTACAGTTAAGAGTTTGCCTCACTCTCTGTTTTTATCTTATTTTTCCTTCCTTTCCTCTACCTTCATCTGCTTTGTTTCTTAAATTCTACGTGTGAATGAAATCATATGGTACAACGCTTCTTAAGCACAGGTTGGTGTAATACTCAATTGTCTTGACATCGAAACCTCAGTTTCCATTCAGAATGCCACTCCCAAGTCTGTATGGTGTGGCTCTTCTTCCTTTCCAGCCTAATGGCCTAATATCCTAGGCATACTGAGCTGCTTGCAGTACCTAATGTACTCCATGAACTCTCTCTCTACATTTTTGCATCCACCGTTCTAAGTTTTTTCTCTTCAATTTCATGCACGTCTTGAACAATCCTTGTTTTTCCAAATTCATCATTCAAAGATTCAAAGATTCAACTCAGGCATGATCCCTTTTAGAACATAAAAGGATCTACATGATGAAAAAACAAAAAGAAGCTCTAGCAATATTATCTAAACTCTCATTTTATAAACAAAGGCCCAAATAAGTGGTGTGCCCAGAGTGAGCCAGGAATTTTCTGACTGCTTCTCACTAGTTTCCAACTCTGATAAAATTGGTGATCAATAAAAATTAACTATTTTATACCAGTTGCTTATTACAAATGCCTCAGCATTATTTGTACCTAATCATAGAAAACTGATTTCCAATTAAAGTACTAGACATATCTTAATATTATGGCTTACTAGATATTTCTTACAACATCTTTAAAGGGTGATTTATATCTTTCTTATTATTTATACAGAAGCAAATCAAACACATTGAAAGAATATATTTAATAATTCAGGGCAAACCTGAATAAGTACAAGGGATGTTTTATAGGTTAATTAGGGCCTAATTCACTCATCATAAGACAAATACAGGGTTGGTTTTCTTATCTACTGAGCAGATCAGCAGCATTTTTTACTGGATAGGGTTTTGCAATAGGGGATTTCAAAATGGAGTGTTTCTTGGGAAAGATTTTGGAAGATAAAAAACCGATTTTGAGTTCCAGGCAGATAAGTGTGTTTTTCCATTATACCTTCACCTGTTCCCCCTTTAACTCTTAGTCAGTTAGAATTGATCTTCAAAAGGTGGTTATAACTAGTACTTTGATTAAAATAGGACCTTAGTTTTAAGTTTTAGTTAGGTGTTTCATTTTGTTAGGTAAATATAGTTAAATACGTTAAAATTCTCACTTTTAGAATAATAGCTAGATAGCAGACATAAGATTTTAGCCACACAATAGGCTATTCTTCAGTGACTTCATATAACTGAATTCAACTGAACTTTATATATAACTGAATTTAGTCCTTTTTTCTCATTATCTCAAATTTAATCTTGTCTTAATTTTTTAGGTAATCAGGTCAGTTTTTTGGTTAGACACCTATGTAACTATTCAATCAATTGTGGATCTTCCTAAATAGTCTCCTGTCTCTCTCTCTCTCTCTTTTTTCCTTTTCTTTGGAATGATTTAAGTTTGGTAAGTGGGAGTTAGAGTAGCTTATGTCTTGCCCTGACATAATGG
This sequence comes from Vulpes lagopus, assembly GCF_018345385.1. Lineage (NCBI taxonomy): Eukaryota > Metazoa > Chordata > Mammalia > Carnivora > Canidae > Vulpes > Vulpes lagopus. Next base: position 92,596,815 of record NC_054824.1, on the reverse strand, counting down.
CAAAATTCTTTTCTACCATTGTTTTCCACCTGCATGAGCCTTTACCAAGCGTAACTCATTCTGCTTGGTCTCCATCATTGTATTCTGGCCTTTACTACTAATGTCCATGATCCTCCCACGACCACTGGTTTCCACATCTGTGCTTCATTGTACCTCCACATATCTTTGGTTCTGCTCACTTGTTCTCGGGCAATATCATACTCTATAACTGGACCTAGGGAACTTTCATAGAAACTCTGGATAGCCATGAGATGCAAGGGCCCTCCAAATCTGACCCCAGGCCCATTTCTTTCAGTTCTACGCTATCCATTATTAGAATAACCACTCTAAGAGAGTGTGATTTCTCTACACTATAGGCTGAGTAGGGAGGTGCAAGTCCCATCTATATCAGACCCCACTAAACATATTCTCACATCCATCTTTTGCAATCTGCCCTAGAAAGAATGTTAGGTCCCTTCTAAGGGACCAAAGAAACATGTAAAACTGTAACCATATCTCTTCTAAATCTCTTTCTCCATCTGCTAGGTTTTACTCCATTTACTGTAGCAAGAAAACGAGTTCTTATATAATTCACACATTTTATTTCTGATGTGATTTAAGTATAATCTTTCTGTTCTGAGATCACTAGTCTTTTAACATTATGAAGCCCCAATTCCCTTTGTCTATAAAAATCCTAGTATTGCAATGGAGTCTCTCAATTATCCCATCAGCTCAAGTTTAAAAAATATTTTCAGAAATTCAATTGACTTCTTTGTTTTAGTCTGTGTCAGCTCTTCCTAGAGATAATGAATGCCCCTGATTGACTAGGAAAACGGCCTCAGGACCATGAGAAAATTTTAGTCTCTATAAGGAAAAGAAAACACAAACAAAAAAAAAAAGAACACAATACCCTCACTTATTTTCTAAAATATTACTAAATTAAGTGAAATCTTAGATCCATTTACAAATTTAGTATTATCTTGGCAAGTAAAATACATCTCTTCTGGGAAGAGAGAGGGTCTGCCCAAGTATCTTAATTATTATCAGAAATAATAAAATACTTTATTATAAATAATGGTACTGACCTCTATTGCCAAACAGTCTTTAGATCTTGTGTTCACACCAAATGAGAAAGAACATCTATAATGCTACTGTTGTGAGACCCAGCTAAACCTTTTAGAAGTCAGATGAATTAGTGGGTAAGGTTCTCAATATTTCAGGGACATATTCTGATCTACAATTTACCCAAATCTAAGTAATAATATGCTTGACAATATATGCAAGTATTCTATTCTTAAAATTTAAATTCTGTTCTATTCTTAAAATAGAATAACAAATTTTATTACAGCCAAATGCTATAACATGAAACTTTCAAAAGTGTACTTATTTTGAGTGATATAAATACAACTGAATTCTAGTGCAGTAAATGATTCCAATAAGTTTGCCCAATACAATGATTGGATTTAAAATAAAACACAGTACTTTAACAGTGTAAGTTTCATCTTATGCTTCCGTATTACATTCACATTTTAAGATTTGAACGTGGGATCATCATGACCCATGCTCTGGGGATGTGGCTTTTAATTTTAAACACAATGTACAATGTCATTGAACAAATCTTTCACTTGTAGTACACCATCCATTTATCATTCATTACACACATTCTTTTACAAAAGAAAGAAATTGAAAATTGATCTGATATGACTGTATTTTCCCATGGATTGACAATTTTATGGTAGATATCAAGTTTTCCTCACAGACTTTGATATATATCTTAATATTGTGTGGCCATCAGTTATGTTGTCTGTCTTGGTGATAAGCAATCTGAATGGGAAATGAGCCAGTTTTCTTATCATTATTAAGAGATTCCTTAATTAGCCTGCAGCTGTGGTCAATACTGGCATTCACATTTTTTTGAAAGGAACTTTTAAAATTTTATTCCCACAGTTTTACTTTAAATATTTAACAGAATCAAGACGAGTTCTATAACCCATCTACCTTCTTAAAGCAAAAATGTTAAAACAATCATGGGCCATTGTCTTATTGTTTAAATTCGATTCTTTCATTTCTCAATAATGATTGCCTTCCTTACTAAGTAGTTCTATTACATTTACCACTCGTTCTAAAGCTGTGCTTTTGTTCTTGTGAATTGTTTTATTCTCATTATAAGAGAGAAGCACTGCCATTTATAAGAGGCTTCATTATATTATTTTCAGAATGTTGGAAGTGTAAGTGGCATCTTTTGTTCTTTTCCATCTGTGACACATACGCCATCATTCGTTCACGCTTGGAATGCATTTTCTAAAGTATGACTTTAGAGTATATGCTGAGCTTTAAAATAATATCCTAAATAAATAACAACATAAAACTGCCAGTTGTGATTTTAATGAGCTTGATTTTTGGAGAATTTCTTTCTTTCCACTAACCCAAGGAAAAAGCAAATTAAAATATTGTGTCTTTCCAGTGCATGATGACTAAAGGAGACACAGAGTTCACCCTCAAGGAGGTCACATCCATTTTCATGGAAGGACTCACCTGGTACAAAACAAACAATCAAAAGCACTGACTTTTTTTTTAAGTTAAATAAGAGGAGTGACTTAACAGATTTGTTTAAGGAAATTTAGTAGAACTAAGGAGAATCAGAAAAGGCCTTGGAAAAAAGGTGTCCTCTGAGATGGACTAAGAATGTAAGTGTGCCAGAGAACGCTAGCAGCTTGCCTAAGCCAACGTTCTCATCTTTCTGGGCATGCATCTAGACTATAATTCCAACTTTCCTTATATGGTTATATGACTGAGTTCTACATAATTGAATGGGAACAGCAGAAGTGTCATGTTCTCACTTAGCCTATCAGGACATCGATTCCTTAATGTTCTTTCCTCCTCTGCTTAATTGAAATGAAGAAGTTCTCCCTCAGCACAACTTGGAAGATATCTGTGGAGGAGCCTCCAACCTCTTAAATGACTGTGTGAAAGAAGGCCAAGAGCTAGCCAACATCTTGCTTACTGAATGTGTCACATAAGTAAGCAATCAATTTGTGCTTGAATTGTCATACATTTTGGGTTGTATTTGTGACAGCAGCTGGCTTGTCATAATTAAAACAGATTAGTAAGATTCTAGTAAATGGCATTAGACCTGGGAATAGATAGTGTTAATCTCGTAGAGGAAAGAGTATGACTGAAGGAATAAACCCAAACAAAGGTGACTTTTACTTATGGTGGCCCAGCAGTCTAATTAGATTGTTGTATAGGTCATAAATCGGAAAATTAAAAGATTCAAAAAGAGGGATAAAGCCAATTAAGAATACTCATACACCAAATGCATATTTTTCCCATTCAAATTCCCATTCATCTGCTGCCATCATAAATGTGTGTTTCCATTGTACCTTTGTCTCTGGAGTACCTGTAATCAAATATAGATGTCTCATTTATAGTCTTGATTAATTTTCACAGTTTTTCTTCTGTATTACTGTATCCTCTCCTTACTTTTTTTTTTTTAAGATTATATTTATGTGAAACAGAGATAGAGAAAGCAAGAGCAGGGGCAAGGGCGGAAGGAGAGGGAGACTCCCAAATAAGCAGGAAGCCCGATGTGGGGCTCAGTCCCAGCACCCTGAGATCATGACCTGATGCTTGACTGGTGGAGCAAGCCACCCAAGTGCTCGTATCCTCTCCTTCCTTTTCCATTTTTACTTATGATGCTGAGACCAACCAATATGATTTGGAGAAATACTTCCATATAATGACCACATGAATATCCAGAAGGCTCCCAGGGTAGAGCAAGAAGGTGATCAAATGAACAAAGCCGAATTCTTATTTTAATCGTCTTCCTTGATTTCCTTTTCTCATTCTCACTCAGAGGTGAGAGTTAAGCTGGATCTATAAAGCTTTTTTCCCCCTTCTGATGTCTAGTAGAATTTTACTGTCCCAGAAGTATTCTTGGAGGAACATGTGAGTTTCAACAGTATTTGCATGCAATGCTTATAAGTGATGTCAACTGGAAATTGTTACTTTTAGTTTCTCTTCAGCACCTTATAAGTAAAGATGGTAAAAACACTAATTAAAACTAATAGGCCAAGGATTTGAGATAAATATTACGTTAATTCATTTCACTTTTATTACAATGTTATGGGGTGGGTATTATTCTTATCCTCTACTTTATTAATAAGGAAATGGAAGCATTGAGGGAAAGTCAACTTGCTCCAAGTTTCAGAGCTGATAAACAGTAGTCAGGATCTCAACTCAGGCAGATCTAATTAGGGAACCCCAGCTCAGCTCAAAAATACAACTCTGGTAAAAACCAGAGACAGGCACAGCCATCAGTTTTTTCCTGTTGCACACATGGAAGATTGCGTTCCCTAGCCTGCATTTTAGTTAGGCCAGGGTCAAGTGATGCTTCTGGGAAGAAATCAACAAAGTCACAAAATGTCATGCAGCTTCTCTTTACTCCATACTTTTTGACTGGCTGAACAAAGAGGGAGGACCTAGTGCAGGACCCTCAGGAAGCAAGAAAAAGTGGTAGCAGCACCATGCAGGGAACCCATGATTCCTCAACCATGGGGAATCCCTTCTGCCGAACGCTTGATTAGCCTGCGAGGAGAGCAAGAAATAAAATTTATTGTGTTAAGTACTGATAACTCTGGGCTGTTTAACAGCTAGCATTAATTGCTTGAAAAATATTCATTGTTTATATTAAAAGAGACCAATTTAAGATTTGAGTTCTTTAATCTTGAGCATGTTATGTCCACCTTTCTGATGTTTTCCCCTCTTGGGTCATTTTTTCAGTTATTTCCTTGTTCATATCTTTCATTGGTATTTTTTTTCTCCTGAAAAATATCCCCTGGGGGGAAAAGAATCTTTAGGTTCTATGGCATGAGTGCTTCAATCTATTTGTTCATTAGCTACCATTCTGCTTGAATTATGTAAACCTTCCATGCCTCAAACATCTCTTTGTTACCTGACGAACTAGAATCCAGTTCTAAAATCTGATTCTATAAATTGTAGTACATGTGATTACAGTTTGGTCTTAAAACCTTGAAATAATTTCTAGACATTTGCAAACTCTGTAATTATCGGAAGAGTTCTGATCTTAAAATATGTTTCTACCTTTTTTTCTACTTTTCTTTCTTTTAGTTGCTTTTAATGATACATTATATGAAAATAGTGGTGAAACAGTGAAACTAGAACTGCTTGTCAGAAAAACATGAGATAAAACAGACCTCACATGCCCTCTTTCATGAGCGTATATAAGTTCAAGTGATTTTTCTGTTAAGATATTCATCTGGACGGGTGATTAAAAAAAAACACTACAATAAACAACCGCCAAAAACACCCTACTAGAATTCTAGGCCACATGTTCTTAATTTCCATTTGCCTTAACTTTCCCCATAAGAATATGATAACTCATGCAGAACTGAGTTAGAATCCTTAGTGTACATGATAAATATTAAGCTTTCAAAATGCAGTACTGCTGGCATTCTAATTTTAATTATCCAATGTACAAGACAAGTTAATCTTTCAGAGATAATCCTGCCTACTTTGAATAATAGCAAATCGGAAGTTACCAAACACCCAATCTAAAAATCTGAGATGTATCTGTAACACAAATAAAACTACTATGATAAAGGCATGTACAGAAGATTGTGATAGCCGAAAGGAAGACATATTAGAGAATAATCTAGTGGGTTGATAGCAGTTTCTCAGACAGTAAAAGAAGAATATCTGTTCAGGTCTGAGGTATAAAACGGAATGACTTTTAAGAAAATAGACAAAGGACTGTGGTCAAAATTAGTTGTCACGCAAAGAATCAGAAAATGAGGTTACAAATTGATAGAGGGTAAATTGTAGTGCCTGGGAGTAGAAGCGTTAAGTTCCCTGCCCAGATCTCTTTTCCTTGGATGGATGGCCTACTCATTTTCCAGCTCGTGTTAGTGTGGGCCACCAACACCTCGTTGTTGGGTCCTTCTCAGGAGAACCGCCCCTGGTCTACAAGAGTCATTCTGCCCACAAATGCTTGGGAGGTTACACTTTCCCTTCTGGAGGGTGATCCATTGCCAACGGCTGCTATGGAGTAAAAAAAGAAAGCCTGGCCTCCTTTTCTTGTGGGGACAGTTCTGTGGAGACATAACTGATCTAGTGGGCTGTAGTATTCAGGCACTGGTTAGATGACTGGTCATTATAAATGGTACTAAATAAGTGACTTTATATAAGCATTAGACTTATAAAATTATGAGTATTGGTGAAGAAGTCTCTGGAAGACTGTTACTACTGCATCTGATGATAAATATGGAGTTGCCAAAAGTCAGCCAACTGATAGTAAGAAAAGAAACGCAGACATAAAGTGGGAGAGAATAAGAAGGAACTGAAACTCATGCTAGAACCAACGAGCAAAAACTGAAAGCTTTATCTGTCTCCCGCTGCCTCCAACCTCAATGACACAGCTGACCTGTAGATGAAGCTGGAGACCTGTATCAGGGAGCTTCACCTTCATCTGCTCCAGGACTCAGAGATAAGTGAAGGAGACCACATGGGAGCTGGAGTGGCTTTGGACCCAACCACCACTTCTTGCCAAGTGCGAGAGTCAGCAGATGGGGTACAATGGAAGCAATCTGCAACAGCACCCAGTGCCCTTCATTGACCTCCAGAGTAGAACAGCAGTTGCTTCACTTCTGAAAATTCTTACAAATTCCATGCATATTTCTCTTATGGCCAGACTTAAAGCCAAAGCCAAAGAAGGAAGAGGATTCAAGGAAACACAGTTTCAACCTAACTATATTGATAGGGTACAGAAATCATCACAAGTTCCCATAGTATCAGCTGAACACACATTTTTACCTAGACTTTATGGAGCCTACAGCTGAGCACACAGTTAGACCTCGATTCTTCTGCAGATTCTGTTTCCCACTCAGAGGCTTCACCTAAAAGCATGTATCAGCAAACCGCTTGTTGCAAGAATTCTGTTTTGGTTTCTGCTTCTAGATAACACACTCTAAAGCAGTCCCCATCGTGCTAATGGAGAGTGGGAGATGTCGATGGCTATTTTTTTAATTGGAGGATTCAGTAAGGTAAATTATTGAAATCAAGATGCCAAAGGTTTTAAGGTGCACTAAAAAAAAAAATACTGCCAATTTAAATTATGAAGCAATGCTTCCAATCACTCAAAATTATTATTTTACATTTGTTGAAAAAGTTATTTTTAGAATTAAACATTTACCTCTGTCAGTTATCATTTTTATGATACCTTGTAAAAGGATAGAATGAAAATAAAACGGTTAAGGTATTTTCAAAACTTATTCATATGAAGGAAAAATTGAGTCACTTCCCAACTTGGGAATATCTGATTTTACATACGAAATCTTTGTCCATGCTGTCAAGAATGTTGGTAATACATTTCTTAAAGAACTGATACAAAAACAAAAGCCATTAGTGCTCAAGAGCTAGATGTGCAGTCATGTAAAGCTAAACTACTTCTTAAACTTCTCTTTAGGAATGTGGTTCTACATTGTTCTTATTTTTCCTATCACTGACATCTACGCAAGTTATGATACTGGGGCACTTGAGATTTGGGCACAGATACTGATTACCTCCTCCTGACTGCCACCTGGCTGGCAGTGATTGTAAGAAGCTCTCTGATTGCAAACAAGTTAAAATGTGGAAAATTGAGTGATTAGAATTAATAAACTATAGTACCTGAAGAGGAATTGAAAATGGACAGATAGTAATTAGGAAAATGAGTTACACGGCATTTGGGTTAATCTAGACAAAAGATGACGAGGGCCTGTATTAGAATGTTAGCAGTAAATCAGAGGAAGGATTTGAGTTGCATTCAGGATGCAAAATGAGTGTGGATGTTTAAAGTAAAAAATCCTAAATGAAGATATTCTTGGTACATGTATATTAAAGGTTCTGGAGGTTATACCAAATTATACCAAATAAATACAGCTTTACAAATAGGAATGTATATAAAGAATAAAGCTCAGAGTCAGAAAGTTCAAGAACTTTTTGTGATTTTACAGTTCTTAATGAATTTGTAGATTTATACAGATATAGTTGAATCTGTTGCCAATATTAGGGTGTTAGAGCAACTCCCACACAAATTATTTACATTTATTAATTAAATACTGATGTTGAGCCTCAGCTTCTGGACAGACTCCTTATCTACAAATAAGGATTCCTGTCCTAAAACAACATACTTATGAAATATGATAATAATATTTTGTAATACAGTGTGAAATTGTTCTACTCAATTATTATTATGGTTTAGATTTATTCTCTTCCACTTTATGATTAAATAAACAAATTGTACCTTGAAATATGTCCATTATTTATTCTTTTTATGCATTTTAGTTAGTTGAAGAAAACATCTTATTTGCATTAATAATACCTCCAGATATGTGTATATGTCTAAATCAATTATCAAGCAATATTGCATTGGTTATTTTCATATTTTACAATAACTAAATTCAACCTTTAAAACTACAAAGACTTTGATTACCATAATATAGACTTCAAAGCAGATCATTTGACAAAAACATAATTTTATTGACAATATCTATTCCTAACACAACTTTTAAAATTATTTATAATTTGTTTACTTGGAGCTTTGTTTCACCATACATTTTAATGTAAAATACGATTTTTCTTTTTTCTTTTCTTCTCTATTTTTTTTTCTTTCTTTTTTTTTTTTTTTTTGTGTGTGTGTTTGTGTGTGTGTTAGAGAGAGAGGGAAGGTTAGGGAGGGGCAGAGGGAGAGAGAGAATCTTAAGTGGGCTCCATGCCTAGTGTGGATACTGATGTGGACTTATCTCACAATCCTGAGATCATGACCTGACCCAAAATCAAGAGTCAGATGCTTAACCAACTGAGCCACCCGAGAACTCCTATAAAATATGATTCTTTAGAGAAAAATTGCATGATCAAAATTTGAAACACCAAATTATGCAAGTTAATATATTAAGATAAGGAAAAATGTAGGTCTCTTACCATCCCCTCACATCATTTATGATTACCTCCTATAGGTGAGGCAAGTAGATACAATGTTAAACAAAAAACTAAGCTGAATAAAGCCTCACGTCTAGAATTTGTCAGTTCTTGCAGATACCGTTCACTTGGTTTCAAAAATAAGCTGTAAAGCATCTGTTAAGAATCAAATGATTTCCATCTGTCACCACATGCATCTGTCATGCATATATTTATGTAAGTGTTTTTTATTTATCACAATTTCAAGCATATGTAAAAGAAAATAAAATGGTTCATAAACCTATTTACTCATCGTCCAGCTTCAGTATTATCAACCTTTAGTCATTCATGGCTTAATATAATGTTTTCTATTACAATTATTATTAACTACCACCACCACCATTTGAAGACCATTGTTATGTGTTAGTGTATCAGTTAAAGTTCTTAGTTGTCATTAGTAGAAAAAAACCTTACTAATTTAAGTGGGGAAAAGGGTTACTTGATAAAAATAAAATATAGAAGGATCAAAAAATTCTTGGAGATAAAACATTCAGGAGCACTGCCAAAAATCACAGTAAAGCTTCCTTAATCATCACTGAAAATTAAGTGTAGCTTCTATCTTTACCATAATCTTGCCAAGTAAACTTGACATAGGCTTTTATTCTATATGCCTCTAGCTTCAGTGATGTGATTAGCAATATCTAGCACACATGCCTCTGCATACTTGCAAGAAAGATTAGAAAAACTGGCAACTGGTTTCTGTGGTGGGAGGTGTTCTAAGAATCACAATGTGGGACATTTCTTAAATATAGAAAACTAGAGCAGGTGCTGGAAGATGAAAGAGGAGCACTAATCACTCCATTCAGGCATCAGGCACTGGGCTACATATTTTACATGAATTCTTAGTCAAATTTGTCTATAAGTCTCTTTCCTCACTTTAGAGAGAAAGTGATTAAAATTAAATAAGTTTCTCAAGGTTATATAGCCACTCAATAATGAAACTTGGATAGCAATAAAGGTCTATCTGATCCAAAGTCCCTGTTAACCACTGCACTGGTTTTGAATTAAGAGACTATTTACAAAAGCCATCTGCTGTAATCAAATCCATCTTCTTGCAATAAGATCGTGAGAGTTAAGGAGAATGTTCAAGAAACTTGTCCGAAGTTCTAGTACAAGCAACCTTAGACAACCTTTACAGCAGAGCAGACTACCTGATAGGAGTTTGGTAAATAATGTTGCCTACAGTTATTCATGCTGCCTACTGATTTGGGGAAACTGGTATCCCCAAATTCAGAGTCCATCTTAACTATTAAACTTATTCTAAAATTTACTCAGGATACCAAAATTGGAATATCAATAAAATATTTAAGACAAACAACCAAAACTCCAGAGAACAAAATGGAAATGGCACTTAGCCAAAGATTGATGGGAGGCAAGACATCCATCTCTTCCCAAGGAAGAATGCTTGATTTGTTGCTGCATTTGCTTGAAATCAATCTCAGACATTCAGACTGAAAGGAACAATGACTCCATAAAAAATCAATGCAAGTTAATGAAGCTTATACACTTGAAATTATGTCAGAGATTTTCTATATTCCTGTGTTCACATACCTATAGATGTATATTGACAAGTACATATAAGAAGGTAGAAGGCTAGAGGAGTACATTATAACTGGGGGAAAATCATCTGAGAAGAATTGGTTAGTCCTAAGAAATTTTCATTATCAAAATTATATGTACAAAGACTTCTTCCTCCCAGGTTCTTGAAGGACCTATGTTTGGATAAGGTAAAATAAAACTAAGAAAAAAAATTTCAAGTATCTTATAAAATTGTCAGTCATGTTGTTATATACTGTACTTATAATTTTTTTGCACTTATCAAGTTACTCATCACAGAGGGAACATTCATAGAAATGGAATTTTGAAGTATAAGGAAATGCATTAAAGCTTTTGGTTCCATTATGCTTTCTAGAGTCATACAAAACTACAATATGACAGTTGTATATGAAAATAGCTACTCTCCTACATATTATTTCATTAATATTCTCTAATATAATAAATTTAAGATGAGTTTTAAATGAGTATTTCTTTGATTTATATTGAGCTATTATATTTTACATATGTGTTCCGTTTTTCATTTGAATTGCCTGTTCATATCCTTTCCCATTTTCTATTAGAGTGCTTGTGTGTATGTGTGTCTATGTTTATTGTTTAAGAACATTCTGTGTATCAAGAAAAATATAGATTTGGTATATATTGCAACAGTTTTCTATTTGTTTATTTTCCTGTTATACGTTTGTTTTTTTATATATTTAATTTGGTGTAAAGATGTTTTAAACATGTGGCCAATTCTAACATCTTTTCATTAAAGATTCTGGCATTAATCTTAAAATTTAGAAAAGTTTTCCCTGTCTCTTATGTAAATATACACTCACTTATATTTTCTTCATAATATTGTGAGTTTATTTCTCATTGACAATTTAAATTTTTATAAAAAATTCACTTTTATTGCAGTTATATATTTGTATATGTGTATACTGTATATAATTTACATTTTCCCAAATAGTTGGCCATTTGTCAATTTATCATCTAAATGTAATATTTAGTTTCTATTTGACCAATCATACTTTGTTTTCCCCTTTTCTCTCTTCTTGTTTATCTTTTAGATTCATCACACATCATTATTATCAAAATTTTCCATTTTTCCATTTTCCATTTATGCATTTTTTGGGGGTACCCTAAATACTATACAACAAAAATTCTTACTGTCTTACAGTCCAATTACTTTTTTTTTTTTATGATAGTCACAGAAAGAGAGAGAGAGAGAGAGAGAGAGAGAGAGAGAGAGAGAGGCAGAGACACAGGCAGAGGAAGAAGCAGGCTCCATGCACCGGGAGCCTGATGTGGGATTCGATCCCCGGTCTCCAGGATCGCGCCCTGGGCCAAAGGCAGGCGCTAAACCGCTGCGCCACCCAGGGATCCTCCAATTACTTTTTTTTTCAGTCCAATTACTTTTACAAATAATTACTTCTTCAGTAATACCAGTATCTGTTTTTAAAGAATTATGAAACTAGGTGGCTTTGAAGAATTTGCATAACTTTTGGGCATATAGCCTGCTGAATATTTATTTTGTTTTCATTAGTTTTAGTTTTTTTTTTAATGTCAGTAAACTATAGAGCAGATTAAAAGATAGATTTTCTTCCTCCATGAAGAGAACATGTACCTATTAAAATCTGAAAGAGTGAAAAGCTATTTCATCATTAGTTTTAGTTTTTTTTTTAATGTCAGTAAACTATAGAGCAGATTAAAAGATTTTCTTCCTCCATGAAGAGAACATGTACCTATTAAAATCTGAAAGAGTGAAAAGCTATTTCATCCTAAAGTCATTAGATAGGCCAGAAAGGTGGGAGCTCATATAGTAGATGGGTATGTTGTCAGTGTCTTTGCTATGTATGGAGTTAAAACTCCAGGGTAAGAAGGGCACCTATGCTTAAGGAGACAAGAACTCCCTCAATATGAAGTTAATATGAAGTTTGGGAGACTGATTAAGGAAATAGTATTTTGTCAGAGAAGAGAGTTACAAGTGTGATAAAAAGGAATGGCTGTAGCAATCTCTGTGTGGTTGGTTTAGAATTGAAGTTTTTCAGTGTGAATTCATGGAACTAAAAGATGGAATAAAGGAAGGGAGGAAGAGAGGAATTGAGGGAAGGGGAAGAGGAAGAACAAAAAAATGAGAGGAAAGAAGGAAAGGAGAGAGAGAGAGAAGAAAAAGAGAGAGGAAGAGAAAAACAAAAAGGGGCTTATGTTGTACAGTTTAGTACTATCTAGAAGATCTCAAAGTAGGGACCTATTATAAAATAAGATCATCTGACACCTATATCTTAGTTTCTGAATAACATTCTCTACTAATAGAAACTAGAACTTCTCAGATAAACGGTTGATTCCAAGGCAGCCACAGGAAAGTACAAGATAAGCCTGTAAGTAAGGAAGTGCTCAGAGAATGACAGAAATATGTTGATCCAATTACCCATTGCTGCATGACAAGCCACTCCAAACTCAATAGTTTGAGACAATTTATTATTATCTCTCATGGTGGTACAAGCTCAGCTGGGTGTTTATTGTGTAGGATCTTTTCAAGTGACTGCAAACAAATAGCATCTGGTACTGGAATCATCTGAAGGTCTAACTAGACTAGATGTCCAAGATGGTGCACTCAAATAACTGGTAATTGATGCTAGCTATTGTTTAGGAGCTCATCTTGGGATGAATGCCTACACATGTCTTTTCCATGTGGCTTACCAAGTGGTTTCTGCATTTCGAGAGGAAACATTCTAAGAGCAAGCATTTCAAGAGAACAAGGCAAAGCTACAAGACTTGGTATGACTTAGTTTGGAAGTAATGTGGTGTCACTTGTGCTGCATTCTATTCGTCAGCAAGGGCAAACTCAAATTCAACGTGGAAGGGAACTATACAGATACCTCCTGTAAATACCAGGAGACATGGTTCGTAGGCAGGCCATCTAGATATCACAGTCTGCCTTTCAATGACTTATATCCCTCCTATCAGCAAAATACATTAATTCACCTCAATGACTAACTCCCACCCCCCTCCCAAAATCTCACTTGAGGCAGTATCAGGCTCAGGTTTGGTATTCCAGTGCAAATAGTCCTTGGAAGTAGTTCCTCAGGTGCATTTTCTAAAGTGCAGGTCGCCAGCATGACAAACACTAGTTTAGGTAAAATATGAAATACATTTAACTGATTGACTTTATATTATAAGACCAAAATCACATATTATAAATTGAAAGATAAAGTACTATCAAATACCAGAATTAAATTAGAGATGTTTAAGAAAAAATAAATGGTTTCATAGCAAAATAAAAACTGGAAATACAGAATTTAAAAGTAGATCAAAGGTTGGTAAACTTTTCTGTAAAAGGCCTAGAGATGTTTTAGGCTTCGTAGGCTACCTACCATCATTGTCACATATTCTTTTCTTTCTTTTCTTTTTATAATCGTTAAAAATGTGAAAATCATTCTGAGCCTGTGAGCTGCATAAAGAGAGCCCAAGAGTCAGACTTGACCTGCAGACCATTGTTTGCCCATCTCTGTGTTAGATCAATAATTAGTAGGTATAAGAATCATGAAAGAAATATAGCAACTTTGGCTATATGAATTGTGTTTTAAAAATAAATATGCAGTGTTTATGAGCAAATTTCTATCTTAAATATTTCTTAGTTGTATACGGGATCTATATCTCACATATATGGAGGCTGAAAATATATCTGGTTATTATAAAATCCTTAAGTCAAATTACGATTTATAGCAATTATAAAATTAGTTACCACACTTCCTCAGGAAAGTGCTCCTTCAGTTTTTTAAAGAATTGAAAAGGCAAATGTAAGGGTAATACATTTTAATATCAATCCCAACCATAACGTTTTCTGTGATGTATTTCTCCAGTATATAATTTGCTTTCATACTACTCCTGTTTAGTTACTAAATATTTCACTTGAACTGCCGAGGGCTGTTCATCTAGAAGGCAGTCTGCTGAGGAAGCAGATGCAAATTGTGCTTGGTCATCAAGCTCCTGGACTTTCTAATGGACAGACTCGGAAAGTTATTTAGGCAAGGACTGGCATTTTCCTATTTGTTATTGAACCTGGAGTTAACTGACTGCTTCCTGACTTTTAAGAATTAAACTGTTGGAAGGAAAAGCTCCTCAAATTGTCTGCCACAATGGAAATCAGTTCTAAATACAATTACTCATAGGTTTCCGCAGAGTTTGACTTCATGTCAGTGTAAAATTCTTTCCTCTGAGGGAAAGGGACAGATGAATGGCAGTGAGCACAAAAGACCTTACTTGTTATTATCAAATCAAAAATCAATGTGTTTCTCTTGAGGCAGAGTCACATTTTGGTTAAGAGCACAGGCTTTGGAGGCTGAAAACCTGTGTTCAAAACTTGTCTCTGCAGCTTTGCTATGTGGGAGAAATTGGGCAAATTATGTCTTCCGTTTCCTTATCTGTAAAATAGGGAAAACAAAAGTATCTTACATGGGATTCTTGAGAGGATTCCATGAGTTAATACAGAAAATCCTCGCAGAAGAGTACCTGAACTTTCACGTTTTAAAAAGAAAAAAATTGTAGGCCAAAAAGGCAATGGAAAGCTCTCCAGATTGCAGCCATTTCATGAATGGCTTTTATGATTTCTGCCATTCCTATGTTCCACCTTCTTGAATTTTCCTCTTACCAATTATTCCATCATTAATATTTACCTGATATTTTTCTGTATATGCCAGTAAAACATAGTTTAAATGGGAGCTTAACATCACATTTCTAAGGGAAAACCAGTGTTCTTGACATAGATACAAGGTAACAAATGTTAAAAATAATAGTTTTTATTTTCAACTGCTAGATAACGTTGACTTGCCAAATGCACTGAGCTCTCTCCTTGCTGTCTCACTGATTAAAAGAAACATCATCAAGTGTTAGAGTGATGTCAGAAACAAGTTGGAACCAAACTGAGGTCTTCTGCTTGATAAAAATCACAAAAAAGAGGAAATAAGTAAGAAAGAGAGTAACTTTTTAGACTAAGTAATTCATGTTCTTTTAATGTTTTCCTGTGCACAACTTAAAATTATAGCTCCCACACTTTGGAAAACATTACTATGCAGGGAGGTTTAAGGAGACCCTTAGGGGTGCCTGGGTGGCTCAATCAGTTAAGGGTCTGCCTTCAGCTTGGGTCAGATCTCAGCATCCTGGGATTGAGCTCCACATAGGGCTCCTGGCTTGGAGGGGAGCCTGCTTCTTCCTCTCCCTCTGCTTGCCCTTTCCCCCTGCCTGTGCTCTCTCTCTCTCTCTGTATCAAGTAAATAAATAGCATCTTTAAAAAAAAAAAAAAAAAGGAGACCCTTAGACTTTCACTGGAGTCTGACTTGAGAATAGAGTTAAGACAAGTACTGTTTTAACTCCATAATCTAGAAGAGGGAACATTGCATGCAAATCCACCAAATCAGGTACTTTGAATTGTCATTAAAATCACTGGGTTTAGGAGGGGGTAAAATGGCTGGAGAGCTCCTCAGTCATAACGTACAGGACTTTGAATTCCAGGCAAGGTAGGCTACAAGCAATAAACACCATGGAAAGAGGCCAAGGTCATTGGCACAGTTTATGCGGCTCAGTTCAACACAGCATAGGACTCAAGAAGGCAACCCTGGGATGCGGGAACACAACTGCCTTATTAGTCACTGTGGCAATAAAAAGGAACCGACATGTCACTGTCATAAAAGGCAAAATTGAAGAGAAAAAGTAAGGAAGAGAAGGAAATGATGTGTACCGAGTTTCAAGGTCAGAGGACAGGGAGACTGCTGGTGCTAGGGCAGTGAAGGGAAATTCAAAGAGAAAGGGGCTAAAGGACAACATGATTTTGGGTCTTAACAACATTGAATTTGAGATAATGATGTGATAATCAAGTGCATAGGCTCGGTGACAGAAGTTGGTTTTACATACACACATTAACCTGAAGAGATATTAGCCTAGAAAACACGGTAAAAGATAAATAGGATAGAAGAAGCAGCGAAGGGAGCACATAACGTGTTGGGTGGGAATACCGACCAACGCTAATGATAGAGACAGCCTGACCAGCCCAGCGGCCGAAGGAGGGAGACATTAGCATCCAGTACAGTCTCTTGGGACCAAAAAGGGAAAGAAGTTCAAAGGAAGATTGGATTCTCTAGTGCTTAGTGCTACATAGAGAGAGGTCAAGTGGATTAAGAAAACGTGAAACACTGGATTTGACAAATAAGAGGTCATTTATCGTCCTTAGAAGACATAGTGATGAAGGCAGATAAAGGTTAAAATAGGTAATAAATGAGAGAAAAGAAAGGCAGAGAGTATAAACTACTAGACATGACTAACTACTTGTATATTAGATTTTTCCCTGCCAAACTGAAGTTCAAGTGCCTTACAGGCAGATACCAAAAATAATTACACACATTTTCATCAGTTTATATGATACCTTACAAATTGAGAAGTATTCAACATTTTATCATGAACTGATTGATTGATTGATTCATTCATTCATTCAATGCTATTTATTATTTACTGTATGCCTCTCACTCTGTTAGGTGTTTGATAGGACACAGACCTGCCTCCTGCCCCAGGGTCTCCCAGACTTCTAGTGGAGACAGCATAATAATCAATTAATTGACCAAATAATTACAAAGTGTGAGATTCGCCAACAGGATTATATAATCCTTCAGGTGAAAGAACCCAACTCTGTGTCTG
This sequence comes from Vulpes lagopus, assembly GCF_018345385.1. NCBI lineage: Eukaryota > Metazoa > Chordata > Mammalia > Carnivora > Canidae > Vulpes > Vulpes lagopus. The sequence goes on along the minus strand of NC_054824.1, from coordinate 92,579,595 downwards.
GAAAGCTAAGTGAAAGGTTCCTGGATAATATTTATATTAAAGGCATCAGAAAAAGTCAGTAGTAACTGAAGAATCATCAAGAAAAAAAATTGAATTTTTAAAAGGTCACATCTTCTTCAGGGAAACCTTTTCCTCCAAGAATTTGAGAACTGACTCTATATTACACTTCCATCCTTGACTGTCCTTCCCCAAAAACAAAGAGTTTCCAACATCAGGGGCTCCTAGGTGACCCAGTTGGTTTAGCATCGGACTCTTGATTTTGGCTCAGGTCCTGATCTCAGGGTCATGAGATCAAGCCCTGTGTTTGCTTGAGTTTCTCTCTTGCCCCTCACCCTGAGTTCTCTCTGTCTCTAAAATAAATACATAAAAATTCTCCACCATCATCAAAACCAAAGATCCAAGACTTAAATCATATTCATTGACCCCATCACAGCCTATAGTGTCACACAGGCTGTGCTCTTCCTTTTAAAAGTAATGTACTTACTTGTTGAATAGCAAAGACAAGTCTTTGTGAGTTCTTGCAGCAGTTATTTTTTAAAACTGAGACTACAAATGACAGTAGGTCTATGTAGTTTGTGATTCATTCGTACATGGACTAATTTAAAACCAGGGAAGGAGGTTTGTATTGGAAATTGATAAAATTGTATGCAGGGATGAAGCATCAAATACTTTGCTCTTGATGATAGGTTTGAATTCGGTTGCAAAGACACATAAATTCTCAGTGGTACTGCATAGTCACACACAGGAACATTCTCCTTAACCCCTTAAATGCTGAAATGCGGATAAAATGATTAGGAAATCCCTCACCTTCCCCACATTTTCCTTCAGCATCAAAATATTCAGGCCTTGGGTGCCTGGGTGGTCAGTCAGTTAAGTGTCTGCCTTCAGCTTGGGTCATGATCCCAGGGTTCGAGGATCTAGCCCAGCGTCAGGCTCTCTGCTCAGTGGGGACCCTGCTTCTCCCTGTCCCTCTGCCCCTCCCTCCAACTGGTGTGCACACACACTCTCTCTCTCTCAATCTCAAATAAATAAAAAACAAAACAAAAACACTCAGGCCTTGGCTTTTTAGTCTAATTTAAATAAGGAAATTAAAAGAGATTTGAACTTTCATTCAAAAAACTCAATTTGGATTATTACTGTGAAATATGTCTACTCTTCAGAAGGCACAGGCTTCAGATGATTTGATAAAAGCTAAGAATGAATCTTGTTTATTCTATAAAGTATTAGGACATTAAGACTATAAGCATGCCTTTGATCACTTCAAACCCTGCTAACAAGTCTTGGACAACTCATATAGCCAGTAGGATCAAGCCCAAACTATTTTGACCTGGAAGCCACAGCCCCACAGTCAAACTCGAACATGTCATTTCAAGTACACATCCCAGTGCTCCTGTCCTGCCATTTCTTACACCAATTTTGTTCTTTTTAGCTTCTGTGATTAATACAACTTGCCTTCCTATCTGGTCAAATCCCCTTAACCTCCCCATACATTTAACTCAAATTTCTCCACAAAATCTTTTCAGTCTACTCCGATTTAAAATGACCTTTCTCTCTGAACTTCTAAATAGCAATTGCCTGTACCATTTGGCAATGTAAATAACAAAATCATGAAGTCCTTTATATTCATAAAACAGTGGTTAACTTTCATTGAATGGGAATTTCTGATGACCCGTCTTCTTCCCCAGGCCTTAGCTTCTTGCGGTTCTGTTCATCCTCCTTTACCGTCCCTTTTATTGTTCTTATCTACAAAATCCTATTCAATTTGTGGAGTAGGGTTTTTTTTTTTAAAGTTTGCCTTCTAAAAACCATGCCTAAGAACTTTATTTTATCCCCAAACACTTATTAAGATATTATTTTAAGCCACTGTTTAAGCTAAACTCTGGGTATAGCTGCCTAAAATTATATAAACTGTATAATTTTATAATTATATGTAATGATAAATAATAAACTATAATTATACACAAATAAATTAAATAAATATATAGAATAAATTGTATTTAATTATAAATAATAAATTATATAATCCTAAATTCATATATAATAACTAGTTTGATGCACACACACACACACATATATATATACACACATGTATTAAAACTGGTCAAATAATAGCACAAAAGCAAACACCTATAATTCACACACACATACATACACACATATACACAACCAAGCCTAGATTTTGAGCCTCTAACTACAAAGCTTTTATTACAATTATAGTGCTCACTCCCCTCCAATTCATGGCCCTCCATGAGATGAAGAAAAGAAAGATTTCTTGGGGACCTTCATCTCTGCCCAACAATGGACCACTCAAACAAAAATCACAATTCAGTAATGTAGCTTACAAACTTCCTAAACACAGAATGACACTTTTTCCCTAGAACCAGTGCTGAGATGAATCTGTCTCTCCATTCGATTTAATTACTGAGCCTTGTTTAGGGTTTTTCCGGGGCAGGTAGTTTTCTTTTGGAGCAATGGGCTACAGAGCTGACACAGGTAGATTTATATAAGGGGATAAATCTGGACAAAACAGTACACAGCAGTTCAATTAACCTGTTTCAGGGGAGCCTAATGTAATTGCAGAAATGCAATCACTTCAGCTGAGGTTATAAGGTTTGAAGCTAACTTTATTATCTGAGGTTAAATGCATCAGTGCTAGATGTTCCTTCAGCAACTTAACTCAGTACAAAACCAACCAACAAATAGCTGAGTAATAATTGACAACAGAAGACTCTAGTAGCTGTCTAGACTCCCCAAATTAAATGGTAATAATAATATTCAGAAAACTCAAATCAATAAAAAGTCTTTCAACCTTTGGCTTTTGATTCTAATATGTTAAAGAAAAGATTGAGAAACGAGGAGTAGGAGTTAGATAAAAGTCACCGAGTGTCAGATTTAGGGAAGACAAGTTTGACCGGGTATATGTAGGAATCATTATGTGACTGGAGAAATGTTTACTTTTCCCCGTGAGTAGAAAGATCTGTTTCTAAGAAGGAAAACCTGGAAGAGGATAGGACATTTTACTAAATGAATTCTTACTCCCTTGGCATGTGGATTGTACCATTCCAGCCTAGAGGGCTGTCTTAACCTTTCAGTGTTTCAGACAAGTGGCTTTCTGTAAACAGAATCACAACAGAACAGGGAGGACCTTGCAATGCCCTTAACCAGCTGCATCAGACTGGGTACCCCTTGAGACTCCCCATCACCTAGGGATAGAGATCCCATCTCGCCAACTGTATTTTTTCTAAAATACTAAGTTCTCCTCTAATAGTTGACTTCTTTATAATAACAATGCACATTTATGAAGAGTACTCTTCCTACTACTCATCATTGCATTTGTGACCCCTAACAATGCTCTAAGCTAGTAGCCAAATAATCCTAAATAATAAGCTAAATAATCCTCATTTACGGATATGGAAAATTTAATGACTTGCCTAAGGTCACATGGCTGATAAGTGGGATCCGAACTCAATTCTACATTATTCTTGTTCTTTAGCATTGTGTTTTATATAGCTGCAGACAATTCCACTACAATGGCCTAGAAAAGTAGATTTTTTTCTTGTTGTAGTTTCCAAAAACATCCAGGGAATATTTTTTTTTTCCCTCATCTAAAGTCTACCTAATATCAGATCAGAATTTAAAACGTGGGAGGTAAATATTTTAGTCGTATGAAACATATAAGGCACATCATTCATATTTCCTTATGAATGAATGAGATCAACTCACTAGAAGCAAAATAAATGCAAGATACAATTTCACTTCCTTGACTAGCAATTCAAAAGTTTAATAATAAGACTTTGTGAAGGAAATAAGTATCTGTATGCCTTGTTTGTGTTAGTAGAAATCAAATATTTTTGTAGCGAAATTTAACAATAGTCATCAAAATTTAAAATGACATTACCATTGATGCAGGATTTTCAATTTATTTATTTAATTTTTTTTAGGATTTTTTTATTTATTAGAAAGAGAGAGAGAGAGAGTGCAAGCGTAGGGGCAAAGGGAGAGGGGGAGAGAGAAAGAAAAGCAGAACCTGATACAGGGCTCAATCTCAGGACCCAGAAATCACTACCTGAGCCAAAATCAAGAGTTGGTTGCTTAACCAACAGCCCCATGCATTTTCACTTTAATGAAAAAGTTTACTTAAATATGTGTGTATGCACGTATATACATATGTACATAGGTATCTACACACATTGTATATGCACCCACATATATGTATATATACATATACATACATACATGTACATGCGCTCAAATATATTTGCTCTAACATTGTTTTATTAACAATGAGAATAAAAGGAAATGTTTATCATTTGAAGAATGAATAAATGAATCAGGATACATACACACACTGATATATTTCCAAGATAAATAATTGAGGGAGAAAAGCACAATAAAATCAGTGTAAATTTAATAAAATATCTTTTGCTTAAAAAATTAGTTATATGCATATATTTTTTCACAAAAGATATGAAGGAAAATAATTCTTATATTGGAGGAGAGGATTCAGGAGAGTGGGGAAAGATGCTTATTTCTCATACAGTACCATTCTGTACAGTCACGAGTGGTAACTATGTTCATATTTTACTCCCTATCTAGTGTCATTTACTTACAACAATGTTTTTCATAATGGATGCCTAATGTCTAAGTTTGTCGCAGATTCCATAATCCACAATATTTTTCATAATGGATGTCTAATGTCTAAGTTTGTCGCAGATTCCATAATCTGCTATCCAGCAGAGAAAGGATAGTTCACACCATGTTAGACTGTTAGTATTTGCATTTTTCAAAGTTTATGGACTCTGTAATCTGATGAGACTAATAATTTCACTTCTTTGACTGAGAAGCACATCCTGGCATTTAAAAATCTCAAGCATGAAATGGTTAGAAACAGCTGCCAAGCCTGAAAGTAAAATAGATGTCTGAGTCCTTCAAAATACACCTTCAAACAAACTCTGTACGTATGATTGCTTCTAGTCCAATGATACCTGCAATGTTCAGGCCTAGATGTGTTTCAAGGTAATTTCTAGAACTACATCCCCACTTGTGTTTGTGTTTGCTTTGTGTATTGCACGGGAGATGCCATAGAACATCAGCAGAACTAATGGAAAAGAGTGTGTATTAAGGTCAGTGCTTCAAATCCTAATCACTATTTTGCTGCCCAGCAGAAACCAAGTCTCGACAGGAAGTAAAAGCCTTGGAAATACATCTAGATAGTTGATGAAGCAGATTCTTATACATTGCAGAGAGAGTACTTGGACCCTAGGTCTGCCAGAAGTTGCTCCACTTTGTATTTATCTGCCATAGTACACTCCCTAAGAAGAATCCATCATTTTGATATATTACAAAAATGATTTCAGGGATAATCATGAGGGGGAAAATCTGAGAAATGATTTCTTTTGGAGAAAAATGAAGAAATTAAAATCGTCAAATTACTTAGAGGAAAAAGAGAGATGTTTGTGATAATAATGAATATCAGGATGGATGCCAAAGGGTTGTGATTAATACTTGGATAGAAATTAATGCTTTGATAGAAACTTCTAACTTAAATAAAACTAGCTGTCTTCTATCTATTCATTGGGGGTTTTAATTGAAGGTGACGACAGTGAAATACGACAGTGTAGATGGCAGATCTTAGATGACACTCCTTGGAAACAGAGCACAGTCACTGCCATGCTAGTTAAATTTCCTCCAAGTCACATTAGAGTATTTAAGAAAAGAAAAAAAATTAAATGGTTAAAAAAAAAACATTCTAACAAGAGTGATTTCAGTTGATGGTGAGTGATTTTTTTTTTTAATCAATAGCTTCATAAGTGGTCAGAATAGAAACTATCTGGGTCATTGTCGATCTTTAATGATGTCAAATATCTGAAAGATTAGTCAAATGGAACCTCATACCACAGAGTAAGATACCACAAAATAAAAGGCAGTTGTTCGTTCGTTTATACCTCTTCAAACTAGCAAAACAATGCCGAGACCTAATAGTCCAAATAATTCAATCCGAATATCAGGTTTTGGGGATCCCTGGCTGGCTCAGTGGTTCAGCGCCACCTTCAGCCCAGAGTCTGATCCTGGAGACCTGGGATGGAGTCCCACCTCGGGCTCCCTGCATGGAGCCTGCTTCTCCCTCAGCCTGTGTCTCTGCCTCTCTCTTTCTCTGTGTCTCTCATGAATAAATAAATAAAATCTTAAAAAAAAATAAACAAAATGAAATATCAGGTTTCAAGGCACAGATAAAAGCTCACATTCCCTTCCATGCCTTCCCAATGCCTACGGGCAGAGTAACGCTCCTCACCTCTGAAGTACACCAGAAATGTATCTGTGCTTCCCTCCTCCCCAACTCACCCCCCATACATACACATATGTTAATTTTCATATATATGTAAATTTGCCTAGCTCAATCTTTACCGTGTAAGATACTTGTGCTGGGTATCATCTGTCAACCTCTGCACAACTTCCATCCCTTCTGTGCCCTGCAACATGTGCTGCAATTTCCGTGAGCTATGCTTTCCAAAACTCCCTTTATCTTTTGATTGTCATTCGTGTTCCCCAGGCTTCCCCAGGGCAAGACACAGAAGAGTGGGAACAGAAAGACTTAGCATGCTTCTTTCCCCTACTCCCTCCTTACTTGTCCACAGGCCTGGGAATGCTATCATTCTCTAACATCACATCTCTGGTTGGATGGATCCTAGTTCCATGGCTTCAGCTCTTACCCCTCTTGTCCTAGGAGCAGGTAAGATCTTCCCACCGCTGCAACTCCCTGGTCTGCACAAACACTGGCTTGTCCTCTTAACCCTGCCCATATTTAATAAACAGTTCCTGCATCAAGTATTCTCAAACCCTTCTGAGGAGCAATCCATTTCCTACTTCACCCTGGCAGTTTCCTTCCAGAGAGGAGAATTTTAGGTGTTCATTAACTTTATGCTCCCAGTACTTAATACAATGCCCAGAAGAGAGTGGGCACTCAGTAAATGCTTTTGCAATGCATGAATGAATAAATGAAAACTACCAGGGTAGCTACTGTGTAAAACTGTAAGTATAAACAATGCTTACTGTGATGACGTTTACAATCTAAGGGGAAAAGCAATGCACAGGTGCAGAAATTCAGATCACCGTTCAAGGCTAAACCTGGTAAGTAAGGAATCACAAGCCTTCACGTTCAGATTCCAAAACCGGTGTAATTCTTTACTGTTAGTGGGGAAAAGCTACCTAATACTAGGTTAAAAGATATGTGTAAAAAATAAAATAAATAAAATAAACAAACAACCAAAAAATATGTATACACACACACACACACACACACACACACATACATTCAACAATCTCACAAACTCCCCACAAGGTAAACCAAGTAAGATAAAACAACGACAATCCAATACTTCTCTGCCTCAGGGGTGTGCCGGCAGCTTTGATTAGTTAATATTTATAAAGCACTTTGAAGATGAAAAGTGCTAAACATTATCTAACAGCCCTGTAAATGCAAATGTGTCAGGTCTTATGAAATTTAACAGAAATTAGAGAGTGACAAACTACTCACAAATAAAAAATGCTCAACGAAGGCTTTGCATTTAAAGAGGCCAGATGGGGGAGAAAAGACATTTCCCCCAGGGCAGAGAATCAAGCTAATCTAAACCCCAGCCCCACCCCCAGCAACACACACACACTGCTGAAATGTTTAATTTAAAGCCTGAAGATGATGCACTTTGTAACAGCATGTAAATCAATGTTTTATTAAAGCCGATGAATTACTATGCAGAAAAATGCAAATCACAATAAAACACATCATGAGCAGACTCAACCCTGCTCTGTTCTCAGTAGAGTAATTACCAGGCCTTGCTTTGGCAGATGGGGGTAGAGTTTAACTAGGGCTGGGCAGCTCCATCTCCTGCTTGCCTGTGGAAACCACAGATTATCCCAATCATTTCGCTTCAGCCTCAGAAGTACAAATAGTCAAATGTTCCCCCACTGCCATGTGTTAAGTTACATTTTAAAAAATGCTATGCTTTTCCCTCCATTGACTTTAATTACACTTTAGCCTAAGAGGCTTGCCTGGCCAGATGATTTTTTTTATACAAAAAAGAGAGGAGCTTACAACACCACAGCATTTCTCTTTAGCTTGTCCATCAGTTAGAAGGCTTAAATTTAATATCTTTAAGCTTGTCTGTCTGCAGACTGATTTTATTTATTCAGAATACACACACACACACACACACACACACACACTTGTGCCCTCTTGACATCCGATGAAAGAGCTAGAACTATGGCCTTAATTCCAGAATGATTTTTTCAGGGCTTAGGTCAGGACATGAGCTCAGGTTTACTTTTTTTTTTTTTTTTTTTTTTTTTTTTTTTTTTCTGTAGACAGAGAAAGGTGTCTAGGTGATGAATCCTTTTTGAAGAATACTGAAATGGTGATAAATAATATTCACTGAAATTAAATGCAAACATAAAGTGAAAAGGGTAGAAAAGAATGGAGCAAATGCAATGCAAAATGAGTTCTGAAAAATATGTCAAAAAATATATAAGAAAGGAGACTGGGATCCATGGGTGGCTCAGTGGTTGAACATCTGCCTTCGCCCAGGGCGTGATCGGAGGAGTCCTGGGATCGAGTCCCACGTTGGGCTCCTTGTGTGGAGCCTGCTTCTCCCTCTGCCTGTGTCTCTGCCTCTCTCGCTCTCTCTGTTTCTCATGAATAAATAAATAAAATATTTTAAAAAATAAAAGAAGAAAGAAAGAAAGAAAGAAAGAAAGAAGAAAGGAAGAAAGAAAGAAAGAAAGAAAGAAAGAAAGAAAGAAAGAAAGAAGAAAGAAAGAAAGAAGACTAGTAGATTAATTCTGAAAAATTTTTTGAAAGTGCAAGTTTTCATTAAGGGGGAGAGAGGAAGAAGCAGAAGCTATTATTGTCATTATAATCCATAATCTTATTTTATATTTGGGTCTTGTGAAACTCGTATTTCAAAGAAGGCCTTCAAAGGTTTCACTGCTATGCATTTTGTTAAATAAATACGGCAGGATAAATAAAACACAGACAATAATATGTTGTACAAGGTCTAAAGAGTGAGACAGGTCTTTAAGGCTCAGCGCATTTTAATATATTAAGTAATCGGGCATCTGTGTCCAAATAAACTGAGATCGCTGCGATTTCATAGAGCTTATACTTTGAACACTTAGTGGCTAAGTGAATTTCCAGTGGATGTATTTTGTGCTGTTTATGAGTTAAATAGAATACATATGATAATCAACTTTTCCATTTCTCAACCATTGGACTTTGAAGATCAAATGAGACACTGTGTGTGAAAGTGACCTAAAGACTCTAACAAATGTAACAAATGTTAAGTTTTATTAGCCATTTGAAATAATGTAATACCTTGAAAAAAGAACAAAATATTGAGCTAACCTCATGTGAATTTACAAGTCACTGCTAATAATAATAAAAATAATAATTCCCATGATTTCTCATGAGCTAATCAAAGATCTTTTTCCAATCCATCTTTCAGATTAAAATAATTTAGAAAATATTGAAGTGCATTTTACCATAAAAATGGAATTGGGAATGGTGACTACAATGTATTTAAATGCATATGTTTAATTAGCTTTCTGAGGTCAATATTGAAGAAATTATTATTTAAAATGGTTGCTTAATAAAAGTTGTTTTCTAATCTGAAAAATGACTCTCTATGAGTTAACATGTGTGTGTTTCACTCCTTTATAAATTAAGAGCTATGTACTCAGTAAAATCTGTAACAAAGAGTATTTCAGAACCATAATCTTAGTTACTCTTGGGTCAGACTGTACTTTCAGGGGCTGGGGTAAGGCATAAACAAAGCTTCACACTCACTGACATCTGTTTCCAACCCGACTGTCCTTCCTATCAAACTGATGACACCTTTTTTATTTAGTTAGTGTTTAGATCCTGCAGAGACTGCATGTCATAGTCAATGGTGACTGTATTCCTCAAATACAAATTAACACCTGTTTTCCTCAATGAAATATGACCAGGCAATAAGTAGTAGTTATATCTATTCCTGCAACACCAATTTATAACAGTCTTTATTTATGCTTTTGTGCATTAAAAACAATACTAAAAATAGTGTAAAATCAATATTGTTTTAATAAACTAAAAGAAGAGCCCAGATGAAATACCTGATTATGATATTCTTTACATTAGATTACACTGCATATTTTTACAAAAGCAAGAAAGACCTATAACAAATTTTATTACTTTAACTAAAATGCAAGATAAGAGAATGAAGTCATGTTTATAGACTCTACAAATATTTTAAATGCTATTTTTAATTTTTTCTTGTCATTCTTCTAGCATTAATTAATAAACTTATCCCAGTGTTCCAGTGTTTAATATTTAATTGTTGATTGCCAGTGTTTCTTTACCTATACCTTTGTATTGAAGTTAGTTATAACTTTTACTATGATACATAGGCAGAGAGAGAGAGAGAAATAGCATTTCTCCAAAACCTATAGAGAAATGATTGTTCTCTCATATCATCATAATAAAATTATCTCATTTCAGTTGAGAATGAAAAAAATTGATGCTGCAAGTTGTAAAAGTAATGAAAATAGATACAATTGAGTTTCACTATGAAATACTGCCATTAAAAAATCAGAAATTCAAAAAAAATCAGAAATTCCACATGAGAATTTTTTTTTTTACTTTGGCTAAGATCTGGTAACCCCTCCACCTGAAACAATAAAAATATATATATTTAATATTTATGAAACAATGGTTCTCAAGACAGGATATCAAGCAATACAGGACAGTGATCCCTAGCGATGAACAACAAATAAGTTAGCCCTACTATTGTCTCACCTTACTGTATTTAGTTTCCAGGAAGCAACATAAAGAAGGAAATAACGCCTGCTCCCACCAGCCAGACTGGAAAGCTGTACAATTCATTGGCATTGGACACAATACTCAGAAGAAGAGTCTTGACTCAGTAATAAGGGATAATCAGACTTCTACCATGTATAACTTTGGTCTTGCTTAACAGACCTTACAAGCAAGACCAAAAATAATTAAAGTCTTTGCAAGTAACTTAACTAAAATAAAGTCTAGAAAAAGAAGAAGTATACTGATGGAAATGCAAAAATACTTAGCACCCAACAAGATAAAAGTCATAATAATTGGCATCAAGTTAAAAGTTACCAGCCATACCAAGAAGCAAGAAAATGTAACCCACAATCAGGAGAAAAATCAAACAATTTAAATAGCCTAGAATGGATACAGATGCTAGAATTAAATACAAGCACATTGAAAGAGTTATCCATTCTATGGATTTGCACATGTTGAAAAAATTAAGTAGACACAAGATCCAAAAAAAGACCAAAATCAAAACTTTAGAGAATAAAACTGCTGTGACTGAGATGACAAATACAATGAGTAGAATTAATGGAAGATTAGACAATGCAGAAGGAAAAATTAGTGTACGAGAAGACATAGCAACTATCTAAAGTGCAACAGAGAGAAAAAGGAATCAAAAGAAAAGAACAAAGCAACAGTGAGCTGAGGGAACTACAACAGCCTAATACGTGTGTGACTGGAGTCTATGAGGAGGGGAGAGAGAAGAGGATTAGAGAAATTACTTAAAGAATAGGTGTATTTTCCAAATTTGAAGAAAACTGCAAGCTCACAGATCAAAGAACTCAACAGACTTCAAGTAAAAGTTAAACATCAAGAAAATTACACCAAGGCATATCATGTTCAATTTCTCAAAATAAATCATAGAAAAATCTTAAAAGCACTTAGAGAAAAAGAAACATTATTTATAGAGGAAAAAACATAAAGATAACTGTACGTTTCTCACCAGAAACAAAATAAACAAGAAGACAACAGAACATGTTTAAGGCATGGAAAGCAAAACTTGTCAACCTGGATTTCTACATTGCGTGAAAATATTTTTCCAAATTAAAGAAGAACTAAAAGCATTTTCATACATAAAAGAATGGGGAATATTCATCACAAGCAGAGGAGCACAACAAGAAATATTAAAGGAAGAAGTCCCTTGCGGGGGGAAATAATAGATGAAAATCTGCATCTACATAAAGGAATGAAGAGTATATTAAATGAGCAAATATAAAGAATTTTTCCCTTTTTTTTTAAAGGATTTTATTTATTTATTTATGAGAGAGAGAGAGAGAGAGAGTGAGGCAGAGACACTGGCAGAGGGAGAAGCAGGCTCCATGCAGGGAGCCCGACGTGGGACTTGATCCTGGGTCTCCAAGATCACTCCCTGGGCCAAAGGCAGATGCTTAACTGCTGAGCCACCCAGGGATTCCCCTAGAATTTTTCCTTTTTATTTAAACCACTTTAAAAGATAACTGACCGTGAAAAACAAAAATGCAATGTAGTAGAGTTTATAACATATGGAAGAGATGACAGCAATTGAACAGACTCTTGAGAGAGGACACGTGCAAGTGTACTGCTGCACGGTTCTTATTCCAAACATGAAGCAGTAAGGTGCCACTTGAAGAAAAGTGATAAACTGATGATACCTACTATATGCCCTAAAGTAACTGCTAATATAGAGAAAGTCATAGCTATGAGCCTACAAAGGAGAGAAATGAAATTGCAAAAACTTAAATAAGCTTAAATAAAGCAGAAAAAGAATAATGGGACAAACAGAAGATGGGACAGATGGAAAACAAACAGCAGGATGATGGATGTGAACAGAGCCATATCAATAACCACATTAAACACCTGCACCCCCATGTTTATAGCAGCATTGTCCATGATAGCCAAACCCTGGAAAGAGCCCAGATGTCCATTGAGAGATGAATGGATAAAGATGTGGTGTATGTATACAATGGAATACTACTCAGTCATCAAAAAAAAGAAATCTTGCCATTTGCAATGATGTGGATGGAGGATATTATGCTAAGTTAAATAAGTCAATCAGAGAAAGAAAATTATCATATGATTTCACTCAGATGTGGAATTTAAGAAACAAAACAGTGGAGCATAGCAGAAGGGACGGAAAAAGAAAACAAGACAAAATCAGAGAAGGAGACAAACCAAAAGAGACACTTAACCATAGGAAACTATATATATAAATATAACATAAATATAAATATACATTATTTTATTTTATTTTTTTAAGAGAGCCCAGCCGAACCAGGGATGTACTTGGTCTAGTAACCCAGATGCTAGGGGGAAATCTACAATGAATGTTCTATTCAAATTCCCTGCAGTCATTATGGAATGTGTCACAATTTAGAGAGTCCCGTGAGAAGCCAGCGGGCATCAGAGAGCACCTATCATGTGGCAGATGCTTACATACGCATCATCAGAATCTTCGAAACAAGGGAGTTCATGTTAACCTCAAGTTTCAGGTGAAGAAGGTGAAAGTCAAAGAGACAAAAAAATTCTTATCTAAAGTCAAAATGGGCTGAGGGTCACTGGAATGGAGGTGGGGAGGGGATAACATTAAGGAGGACACGTGATGGGCACGTGATGTACTTAGTGCTGGGTGTTATACACAACTGATATATCACTGAACTCTACCTCTGAAACCAATCATACACTATATGTTAATTAATTGACTTTGAATAAAATACATTTAAAAAAACATATACTCATCAACTAAATCAAAATTTTAAAAAATAAGCACATTTAAGATAGATGGTCTAAACACCTCAAGTAAATTTGCCAGCTGCTATGCCCAAGTTCTTTAATGGAGTATTCCATTTAATCCTCAGAGCAAACCTATGAAGAGATTGATGCTCTTATCCCATTTTACAGATGTTCAGTAAAATTATATAATCCTCCTTTCTGTTTTGTTAGAGGTAACCAGCAAACCAAGACCCTAAGAATCCGAATCACCCTCTCTCCTCCAAGAAATAACACTTCACAAATGTTAAAGACCATAATTATCAGTTTCAATGATTTGGTCAGAATTTTTACCACATATAGAATTTTTACCATATCACACTGATAAATGCGCACCCCATGGAAAACCAAAAATCTTACTGCTTTATTTACTTTCGAGAATTGTAAGATTATCAAATTTTAATTAATTTTCATATTTCTAATTCTGAATTTGTCATCTACATAGTCCATTATTTTCTAGAATCAAGCTTCCCACACTGAATGAACTTTCCAAATAATTGTGGTTTCACTGATCAGAATGATCACAGACAATAAATTCAGAACCATCTTCCACCTAACCTAGTAAGAATAATTAGTGCCTATATTATCCTCACCACATCCTGCTCATGCATAAATGCATTTATTTATCTTCTTTAACTTGACAATTGAAGATGAGCTGGCAAATGGAATTGAGTTAAAAATCATGTGGCTTGGGCATAGAATTGAGTTAAAAATCATGCGGCTTGGGCATGGAACATCTTCCGTAAGTGGAGATGGAAGGTATGAGGTCAAAGACATCAGGCAGGATGCAATCAAAAGTCTTGATACTAGAACAGACTCTGCAAAACATCATTTTGTAAAGTAGGAAATTGGCATTACATTGGGACTTGCTATGTGGTAAGTAAGCACTGTGCCAAACATTTTACATCCACTGACTCTTTTAATCCTCACAAGGTAAGATGCTTTTGATATATGAGTTGATGAGATTTCTGTTCTCAGTAATTCTTTCTGCCTTCTGGCCACATTCTCATTGAGTCAGTCAGTTGATGTTCCCTACTCATGGGAAGGATGATGTGTGAGATCACAGAAACAAATAACAAAGGATTACTCTTGTCTTTTGGATTTCAAACACCTAGGTCTCAAAGGAATGTGAGGAACTCATATGACATGAATAGATGAGGTACAACTTTCACATCTAGGTTCCTCCCTTCCATTGAGGATTGGTTTCTGGACTTTTAGAGGTTGGTGGAAAGCAAGGAAGTGGAAGATTCTTACTTTTGTACTTGGATTGACTTAATGAATCAGGTTCACATTTCTCTTGAGCCAGTGTAGAGGTAAAACACCCCGCGTGATTGTCAAAACAGTCCAGTGGCTAACTGTTATGCTTCTAAGACAGAGAAGAAATCTAAGGCCCAGAAGTGTTAATGTGTTCAAGGTCACACTGCAAATTAAATGGCTGATTAGAAATTCAAGTCCAGGTCTGTCTACATACCCCTTTTAAAACTATACCACTTAGCTTTGATCACAGTGACAGAAAACATCAAAATAACTGATCTTTTATGGGAAGAAATTTGTACTCTTGCCAGAGCTTAGATACTCCCAAAGTTTCAAATTCTAAGCTATTCATAGGTAAAAGCACATGCAAAAATATCATATGAAATACTTAAGATGATACGAGGGATTAGCAGGGAGACACTATCCATAATATATCATAAAAAGAATATGAACATTATGCTACTGAACTTGAAATTCCAATCAGCTGGACAATTGTACAGAATGAACTAATTTTGAAAATCAGTCAAGAATTGATTAAGTCAAAGACTAGAAAAATTTTCCCATAAAGGCCTAAACAAATATTTTAGCCTTGCAGGCCATACGGTTTCTGTGTGCAAGCCACAATGGACAATATGTAAAATAAATAAAATCATAAATACATAAATAAATACTTGACTACATGAATATATACATATATACACACATACATAAGTATGACTTTGCCCAATAAACTTTACCTACAAAAATAAGCAGTGGCTAGATCTGGCTTCCAGGCCCCAGTTTGCTGATTTCTCAATTAAACAATAGCTGTTATAAATATAAACTAGTAGTCAAGATATACCAACAAAATAAATGCATTTCCATACCATTTTATAAGTGAGTTTACCAAACCCTGAAAGAGTAAATAACTTAGGAGCAGCTGAGATAAGATGCAAAACTTTTATGTCAGTATAACCTTTACACCAAAACTAGATGAATAATGTGAGACTGGATGATTTTAGGCCAATTTCTCATAGAAATGAATGTCATAAATAATTGGTAGAGCACATCCAGCCATGTATTTCAAAAAGAACATAACACAGCCAAATCCAGTTTCATCCCAAGGCTGCCTAGATTAAAATAGGAAAATCATGTTAATACATTAAAAATGCAGAGAAAGAATCAGATAAAATGCAACATTTGCTCATGCTTTAAACTTTTAGCAAAGCAAGAATAGAAGGCAAATTCTTTAACCTGATAAAGAATATAAACCAAGACCCCACAAAATTCTTACAGTTACTGATCAGACTATATAAGCATCCCCATGAAAGTAAGCGACCACAAAAAACATAATCAGTACCTTTCTACATTTCACTTGAAGGGCTAACTAACACAATGTGGCAAGAAGAGATAAGAGAGATAGAAATTGGAAGGAAAGAAACCAAATTTTCATTATACTTCAAATATATGCCTGCATACAAGGAGAATCTAATAGAATTTAAAGATAAATATTGAAAATAATAAGGAATTCAGCAAAAGCTCCAATACAAAAGTGATTAACAGTCTGTCCTATGAGACAAACTAATTTCAAAATGAAATAATATTTTTTAAAAAAACATCCCATATACAATGATCATTAAAAATATGGGTATTCTGGGAATAACTAAAAAGTTAGCAAAAGAAAAATTATAAAGAACATTGTAAATTTTTACTGAAGACTAAAAATGTCCTAAATAAGTGGGGAGAGTTTCCATGTTTATGGATGGAATAATGCAATATTTTAAAATGTCTTCCCACATACATAGCAGTCAAACTAATCTGAATATACACTTTTGGTAGTATCTGGTGTTCATATAACACATTCTTTAGTGAATTTTTCATTTTTTAAATTGTTTTATTAAAATCCTCCAAAAGCAGTTTCATTTATTTCAGTAAGGTCCTATAGCGGGTAGTTTGTAGGATAGCATGATCCTCCTAACATAAGTTAGACCTCTAACGTTTGATGCATTCATAAAACATACGGACACATATGCCAACCATACCAACATAAGCTTTCCTCATCTTTTTCCAGTTATAAAGCAATAGCTTGTTATTGTAAAATACTTGCAATACTTGTTGTAAAATGCAGAAAGTAACAAAAGTACGGCATTTTGAAAATACAGAAAATTGCAAACAAGAGAGGGGGAAAAATCACTCATAATTTTAACAGCCCTATAAGTAGTATTGCCATTTGGTGTATATATTCCTACTTATTTTTCTAGATTGACTTTGAATAAAGTATGTTTTGCTGACTTCCACACTTTTTAGATAAATATCTGCAGATGCTCTCCCACTGTAACTTAGGTACCTTAGACGTGTTAAAACATGGATCTGTAGATTTCTGCCACTGAGCAAAAGTCCATTGAAGTAACTCGGCCTTCTGTTTGTAAAGTCTGAATTGATGAATCTGTGGGGCAAATGTCAGTAGTTAGACTCACTCTGGGGATAATTGTACAGCAAACGTAGAAAAAGATAAGCATCTTTCTGTATTTTGTTTTAATTTGGTCCTTATTAGCAGCTCTCTGCTGGCAAATGGCTTTATTAGAAAGGTTTGAAATGTGCATCACATGAAAACACTGCTGATTTAAAATTCATTCTTTTTAAATTTTTGCAAGTTACACAAATCATTTCCTGCTGTCATCTTATTTAAGCAGAAAAGGCCTAATCCCATTCCTTTTATCTTGGAGACAAGCGACTAAGTCTCCATGTAATGACACACCCCTGGGAAATGGTTTGGAATAAATAACAGCTCAGGGGAACCCAAAACCTCCAAGTAGAATTCAAAAAACAACACTGTTGTCTTGTGTTAAACGATAAAGTTTGCAATGTTGGGAAAACACCAGAACTATACATACCCTTATGCTGATGGACTTAGGGCTTTCAATCCTTATTTCACTGGATCAATTTCTTGTGCGTTTATGAAGCATCAGAAATGACTTACGTTTATGTATTTGATAAATGGTGATAGAGACCATTGGCAGTTCACCAATATCTATATGTTCCTTACATTTTCCCTGCCTCAAAGCTTCTTGGTGTACTCACGCAGTTAAGTTCTTGCGATGGAACATCACAAGAAGGGACGTGGCGAGGTGTTATTTCCAGCGAAAAGGCTAAGAATGACTATTTCTCCTCCCCCCCACTTCTTCCTTTATGTCTCCACAATTAGAAATAAACACCACGCAGGTCCTGCAGTTCCAGGAGAAAGCAGCCTGAGCTGCCGATGCACATCTTGAAGGAGAAGAGAGCTGTGCTGCAGAGCCTCCTTTCTCTGCATGAAGACATAAAGCTAATTTTTGACAAACCACTGAAATAGGTGGGATTTATTTCTCATTGCAGCCGGCTCTGGTTGCATCATTTCGCCTTGTCTCACTGCTTTGCAGGAGTACAAGTGTGCATGGGGGTGGGGGGGCACAGGGTAGGGTAGTGGGATAGCTGCAGGGGTAGGGCCAGGCCAGTCCTCAGTTCACCGCCTCTCTGCTCCAGAGACACTCCCTGGCACCTACCCACTGAGCATTTCTCCTTTACAGGGAGCATGCTCAGCTTTGTCAACAGTCACAGGACAAAGGGGCCTCCTCCGGGTTCTGGAAGCTGCCTTTCTGCTTCCGCTTGCTCCTGCAGCACAACGGTGTGTGTGCGAACATGTACACATCTAGTGTCACTCTGCCCCAACTGTGCAGTGGGTATAGTCAGTCCCTCAGCAACTGTGCAGCCCAGGCTGGGGCCCAGTGACCACTGCCAGGGACAGTCTCGTTGCTGGCAGCCACAACCCCCCTCTCCCTCTGAGCCCCTGCCCATCAGCCTCAGCTCACCTGTGCTGGAAGAACTATTTTCCACAGCCCTCCCACACTGCCACTTTGCACGCCAGACAGGTGCCATTGCCAGCCATTGGGGTCTTAACAGCTGACTCTTCCCCACCCTTGCCTACCAGCATCTGCCCACCTGCACCCAGAGAGCAGTTGTCTACTTTCCTGGCCACTTTACACCACCTCTGGTCTGGGCAAGCCAGCAACCTTGCCTGCCATCCAGTAAATTATAACCACAGCTTTTCCTATGAGGTCTGAACTCCAGCCATTGGGAGGAGACCTTTCTAAATTGTCCTTCCTTCTGTAATCTCATCCAGCTCCACAGCAGGCTCTAGAGTTCTCTTTACCTCTTTAACATCATTCCCTTACTATAGTTAAATAATTGTTATATTAAACTTGACCTTGTCAAATTATAATGTGGCTTCTTTATATCTCCTAATGGGCCCTAGACTGATATGTGAGGCTAGCTTGACTAATGAACAAATAATGGTAGGGGGATTTCAAATCAGAGGTCTAAACTCTAGATTCAGCATAGGAACAATTTGGGTAACATGCCATGGGATCCTTGACGCTGATATAAGTTATTACACTTAAGCTCAAATGCTTCTCATAAATTTCAAACAGAAAAGAATTGTGTATTGTACAAAAACACATCTGGAAGTCAAAATGAGCCACAATTGAATTTGTGGCAAGGCAAAAGGATGACCATGAAACTGTGAGCTATTTAGAGAAGGTCTCAACATGTGGAACTTCTGTAACAAATGATAAAATATAAAATTCTCTTCATTTTGATTGTTAAATTAACATGTTATTTTTTTTTAATGTTTGCTCCCTAAAGGTATAGTTTTCTTATGGTCTCCTAGAGTATTACTTCAAAAACATTTATTCTCCTCACAACTATGGCTTCTCTTCCCATACTTTTAATGATGTGTTTTGAGGAAATATATATTTCATTCATGAAGTATGTATACTTCAAGTATCTTTTACATCCCAGGAGCTCAATATTAGCAATGGTGCAGTTAACATCATAGTCAGCGTTTCTATCTTCATGAGCTTATGCTTTAGAGGGGAAGACAGAAAAAGAAAACAGTAATTACAATGCAGTGTGTAACTGCTATTAAAGGGAAGTGCAAGGTTCTCTGGGAGTTTAAGGACTGAACCCTTGCACCAAAGAGTTAAGAGAAGCATTAGGGAAGGTATCAGAGAGGTAGCAGCAAGCTGAGATCTGGGGACCAAGTAGGAGTCAGGTGAAAACCAGGCAGTGACAGGGGCAGGCGAGAGGACGAAGAACATTCCAGGCAAACTGCCTAGCATGGGCCAAGTGCAATAGAGTATTGCTCAGAGGGCAATAGGTTGTACAAGAAATCTGAAGACTTAAACTTTCTGTGACCTACCACATTTAAAAAACATAATTTGTTAGGTTTATGAGATCTCATTTTGTAGCCCAATATTAATGAAAACTGTGACATACTCCCACCCAACACGGTGACTTATTGTAGCGATGAGATGTTAGAGTATTAGAAGCGTGAATTATAAAGGACATGTCACAGTTTGAAAGGACCCTTGAGTGGTTCTAAGAAGACCTTTAAATAGGTAGCCATGTGACAGTATTATTGGAAGTCACTGGTCTTAATCAAAAGATCGCCATGTGACAGTATTATTGGAAGTCACTGGTCTTAATCATAATTATAATCAGAATCAGTAACAATTCATGGCCGTAATGGTCTATAATGCACTATTCTAGGACTCTCTATATACATACACATAGGATTCTATTTAATCTTCAGAACTAAGTTAGGTGGTATTTTTATTATCATCATTATTTATTTTCTTGGGGCAACTGAAACTCAAAGAGTTTCATGGGAAGCCTGAAGTCACTCAGCTTGACTCTCTTCACAGTCAAGGAAACGGACGCACAGACATGCTGCACCTTTCCTAGATTCACACTACTAGTGAGGGCAGAGCCAGAGATTCTAATTCCAGCGCATCAACCCCTCATCTTTGAGCTATACTGCCTCCTGCAGGGGTGCCAAGAGAACTGTTGAGAGTTTTATCATGTACAATATATAGAAAAAAACAGTTAATGGAAACATTTGGTGTCTTAAAGCACAGAGTATAAACTACTCTGCTGAGGTTTTGTTTTACATGAAACCATCACAGAAGACTTGATAAAGAAGAAGCGAGCTGCACAGCCAAACCCGGCTTTCTCTCTACAGCTTGAACATTGAGGGTAACCACCCTGCGGCCTGCCTGATTGTTGATATTGAGGCTCTCTCCCCCGTCTTGTCTACAATTTAATTACTCCCATGGGATAGGTAAGGAATATAAGGTTTCTGATTTCAGAAGACATCTGCTAAAATGCACATCACTGTGATGGAAAGAGTTCCAGCAAACACAGTGGTCTTGTCTGTTTGATTTCACCAGTCACGTGAGCTGTTTGAAATATCAGAAAACAGAAAGAAAGTCCCTAAATGAAAGGTCTCTGTGATGGTTGGTTTTATGTGTCAACCTGACTGGGCCATAGGTTGCCCAGATATTTGGTCAAACATGATTCTTGGTGTTCCTGCGAGGGTGATTTTGGATGAGATGTACATTTAAATTGATAGACTGAGTAAAGCAGTTTGCCTTCCCTGATGTGTGTGGGCCCCCTCCACTGAGCCAAAATCCCCAATAAAACAAAATACTGGCTGTCCCCCTAGACAGAATTCTCTGCCTGAAAGCCTGCTAACTGGTACATCGGCTCTCCCGGGATTTTGAACAGCTTCTAGCTTTCAGATCAAACCTGGACGTTGGTTCTGCAGATTTTGGACTTGCCAGTCACCTTAATTCCATGAGCCAATTCCTTATAATAAATCATTCTTTCTCTCTTCTCTCTCTCTCTCTTTCTTTTTTTTTCTTTCTTACTCTTTCTTTCCCCCCTCCTTCCCTTCCTTTCTGAAAAAAAAAACTAAACTGGATGTAGTTGAGAAGAGTTCACCTAAAGGGTCACCAGGAAGGACTAGAAGCAGCAAGTGCCCAGCAAGAGGAGATGCAAATCAAACACTAGCTTTATGCATTCTTTCTGGAGTTTGTTCATGAAAGGTTAAAACAGCAAACCCTCTTTCTTACTAAAAAGTAGGACAAAAAACCTGTTAGAATAGGAAATGCAACCAGTGTATAAGGATTCTCTGGACCTTGGCACTGTCTTAAATATACATATCAAGTCTAGAGTTGTGAGCATTATTCAATTTTCAACATTAGATTGGATTTCTCTACACCAGAAAATATACCAGGAATATATTCAATAGCTTTGCAAACCCTCTTCTCCAATGAATCCACCCTTATGAATCTCTGAGAAACATTAATCTCCTATTGGAGACAGACTTTCTTGTTCATTTAGGAAATGCCAACGTGTCTGGTATCAAAAATAAGCTATTTACAGGGAAACTAGGTTCAGAGATACAGCTAAATCAACAATAAAGAAGGATACTTTCTTTTGCTAAATTTTAATTTCACTCTCAGGCAATCACTAGGTTGGCTGTGCTGTCATTTAGAAATTTTCCAATTCCAAATAAGAGATTAAAATGTTTTAATTTAATGTTTATCAAAATGTAAAATGAATATTAGTTAACCTCTTATGTCTTCGCTATGATGCATTTGTCTAATTAGGAAAACTGTAAGCTTTACAGGAATTGTGTTTGTAAAAATATTTGGGTTTTCTATATTCTACTAAATTGAAAAGAGATTTTCTTTGTTTGGAAATTTTACCCATATGCATGCAGAGGACTGCATTTCTGCTGAGTCAGGTTAGATCAATTTTGACTTTGCTCAATCTTCCTTCTTAATAATACATAGGGGAAGTATAGATTAGATGCAGTCATGTTTAATTTCTAATTTTTCTTTTATTCTAGATTTTTATTCTCATATCTTCAAAATGCTGAGTCATTATTCTTCCTACCATTGAGGCCAGTGAGTTTTCTTATTGTTCCACATGAATAGTTTTTATTTTCCTGATGTTAATATTCAAGGTTCACTGATTTTAACAAAAAATATATATAATCACTCTGATATATTGATTACGAAAATGATCTCAAAGCTTCCCTGTCCCTCTATCTGTATCCTCTGCAGTGCAACTTTATAGTACGTCCCGTTAATAGGTATAGTTTGTTTTTGTTTTTTTTTTTTCTACTCTTGAGTCTGGATTGGAGCTTTGATTTGCTTTGGACAGTAGCATGTCATGATGCCAGTTCTGAGCCAAAGCCTCATGATACATTTTTATTCATTTCAACAAACCCAGGCCTGCCTGGGTAGTAGAGAGACAAAGTAGACTAAAGATGAGCTGTCCCACCTGAAGCCATTATAGACCAGCCAGTATGTGGTCAACTGCAGTGACAGGTGGGAGCCCAGCCGAGACCAGAAGAACCATGAGGCTGAGGCGAGCTCAAACTACTAGTGCAGAGAATATGAGCTAAGTGATCTTTTCTCTTAAGCCACTAAATTTGTGGTTGGTTTGTTATGCAGCAAAAGCTAGCTGATATATGTATCCTATACTTACATCATTTATCTGTTAGAATTCAGATGCTTCCTCACAATTATATTTATTCTCACTAGAACCCAAATTCTGATTTGATTGGCTAAGAGATATTAGGACACCAAAATACCTTAATATTTTGGATCGAATGTAGGCAAGTCTATACATAAATATATCTATGGTGGTATCATAAATATCTATGCTGTTGGCTTGCTTTTACATGGAAACACATAGATCAAATAGCCTAAGAGGATGGTCTTAACAGTGTTAATAAAATGTAGCTCCTTTTAGAGACTATGCTAAATACTTTATAAACCTTGTCTCAATTTTATCTTCTAGGAACCCATAAAATAAAGTTAATATCATCACTGTTTTTGTAGATAAGAGAATTGAATCTTAAGAATTTGAGTAATTTTTCCCAAAGTCTACCCAAGAAGTGGAAATGAAATTAAATAAGTAATCTCTGACTCTAGAGCCTGAGTGCTTAGCCATAATATATGCTGCCTACATTGTTACAGAAATGTAAAAAAGGGGTGGCCTAAGATTCCAAAATGTTTCCCATCTGTCCAAATTCAACTGGAAACATTGAATGTGAAAATGCAGGTAAACTTAATGTCTCTATATTTCAACCTAAAGAAATTTACTAAGATTTCAATCAACTCACCAGGCTAACAACCCACCAGTTTAACCTATTGTAGTTCTATTATTGTAATATAAATACATTCAAACAATGACAAAACACTGGTGGACGTAATGATATTACTCTTCATATGAATAACTTGATCCTACCAAACTAATTGGCTTGCAATGGT
Source organism: Vulpes lagopus (assembly GCF_018345385.1). Taxonomy (NCBI): domain Eukaryota; kingdom Metazoa; phylum Chordata; class Mammalia; order Carnivora; family Canidae; genus Vulpes; species Vulpes lagopus. Next base: position 92,555,580 of record NC_054824.1, on the reverse strand, counting down.
TTTGTGTGAAAGTGCAAGGTGCAAAACTAAGAGCAAAGACAAGTAGAAGCCAAACTGAATGCAGGTTTCACAGAGTGATACACCATCATTTCTATTCTGCAGTCCTGGACCTACATTTTTAACATCTGAAATATTCTGAAAACAGAAAAAAAAATTGGTAAGTTGGGTATATACTCACTAGGTAGGAAAATCCAGACAGAACTGATGTGAAACTATTGACAGTCTTTGTTTATACCACTCAGTATGATTATTCATACATTTTATTGAAGAAATATTTTTGATTATATGGTTCTGCCTCAAGCTCTGCTGGAAGTAGTAGATAATACAAAATGTATGCACTATACAAACTTTCAAGTTAAAAAAAAAAAGTCTTAACTTGAGAACAGTCTGATTACAGGAACTTTAGATACGTGATTGAAAACCTAAAGTATGATTTGAGCCTGAAATTCAGCCAATATATCCTTGTTCCTCGTGCTTATAATAGATTTAATCAGTCACTGTCATTTTAGTCTCAATGAGTAATCAAATACTTTTTTGAAAGCATATTTTGATAAGAAAAGAGGAAAGAAAAATCTCAAGCTTTTTTCTTCCACCATACCTGTTTTTTTTTAAAACACAAATACATCAACAAAGAAAAAATGAAATATGGCCTCAGAATAGAATACTAATGTTTTGAATCCTGGTAACCTGAAAGCGTTCAGATAGCAGAACTTGGGAGGTGGCTCGTAGATGTGGAGAGAAGGGCAGGGATAGAAATATCCTCCTTTCTCATGGGGGGACCTCATGAGACATTGTCAGTGGGAGAGAGGATTGAAAATTTTGTATATTATTCAAAGTTCAAATGTGAACAGTGGAAGAAGTAAATGATAATACCATGATCAACTGGGTGAGTTAGGTGATAAGGGGAAATGAAGAGTGGTACAAGTAACTAAAGCCCTATCTTTCAAAGTGGAAAATGAACAGGTATGACTAAAGATGTTAAATGAAGAAATATTTATCATTCAGAGTTAAAAAGCTAACTGTGAAAAGAAAGAAAAGTAGAAACAATTCCTGCTGTTTGCTTCTGGGGAATAGGACAGGGACAGAAGGGGGAGGTCAGAGACTGATTTAAATGACTTTGGTAGCCATTTTAAAAATCAGAAATCAATAAAGCAAAAACGTGATAGTGTTAGTTGATTAAAACAGTCACTGGCTAGAAAGTGAGTGGGTGGTGGTCACCTGAAATAGGGTGGTTTGACTGTCATCTAACTTCTGAGAGGGGGCAACCAAGAGGAAATCTGGAGTAATGTGCTCCAGACAGTGAGCTTCCCCCCCAGCAGAGCTTCTCAGTGATGTCAGCTTGGCATGTTGGAGGGAGAGACAGGAGGTCTCAGCGAGCCAAGAGAAGCACTACACTTGAGAACAGGCTCCAGATGGTACAGACTCTTCTAGGTCATGGCATGAAGTTTGAATCATATTTCAGTTAACATGGAAAGACATCGAAGGGTTTTAAGAAGCAGAGAGATCCACTCTGCTTTTAATTTAAAGAGACAGCACTGGCTGCTCTCAGAGGGTTGGCTGCAGGGTAAGAACAGAGGCAGAGGGACTGCGGGGGTGCTCCTGCCACCCATCAGAAAGAGAAAGCCGAGATTTGATAAACAGTGTTTAAAGCCCAAGGTATGTATTGTTGGAAGGAAATATAACCAAGTCTTAATCATGGATTAGGTGTGGAGGGTGAGCGAGGGAAAGGGGGAAAACACTGGAGATTCCAAGAAATGGGGTGAATGGTGGTGATTTTTAACTGTCCTGGGAAAGACTGGGGAACAGAAACCCAGAGTCTGTTTTGCCCATGTTCAATCTGAAGTGTACGTCAGAAACTCAAATGGAGAGGCTACACAGGAAATTTTTGATCCAGAAATCCTGAGCTAGGGAAGGGGTTAATCCACTGATAGATACTTGGTAATCATCAGCACAAAGGTGCTATGTAGAGCGAGGTAGGGCTCACCTTGGGAAAGAGAGTATATATAAAAATCGCTAGTGTTTATTATATGTTTACTGTTTGCCTAACACTCCCCTAAACACATTTCACATGCTATGTTGGGAAGTCCCCCAAGGCCGCCCTGGGTTCAATGATACGCTGCAAGGACTCAGCAGGGTCATAATCACAGCTATGATTTATTATATCCAGAGGATAGAAAGCAAAATCAGCAAAAGGAAAAAGCATATGGGGTGAAGTCCGAGGGAAACCAGGCACAGAGTCCTCATCCACTGGAGTCATACAGAACGTGCTTCATTCCCCAGCCGTGAGCTGTGGTTACACATGCGAAATATTGCCAACCAGGGAAGGTCAGCAGAGACTCCGTGCTCAGGGTTTTTACTGAGGGCTAATCACATAGGCAGCCACTGCCTGGCATGTGCCAAAGTTCCAGACTCCCAGAAGGAAGGCAGGTATTCAGCATAAACCATATGCTTCATAAACAGCTTAGGTACAGTGAGCCACTATTACCTTAGGTGGGTGGGAGCCCTCCCCAAATCCAAGTCCTTAGATGCCAGCTCAGGCCCAGCCTTGTCAGCAGGCCTTCCTAAAGATTAGCAGCAGTCAGACCTGCTCTGTTGCGTCCTTTCTGCACACATATCCTAAATTGTTTAAGACTCCAACAACCCTCTGATATAGGTTCTATTCCTCTCTGATTTTACAGGTGACAGAACAGGAGAAAGCTCACCCAGCTATTAAGAAGTTGGGAATTGAAACTCAGAAGTTTGACTGGTGTGGGAGCTCTTGCAAACTTCACTAAGGAACCTCTCGTCGCAGGGCACAGAAAGTGGCAGGGGACCAGGGTCAAAGGTTTGAGCCTTGGCCACTCCAATATTTAGAAGTCCAACAGAAGACCAGGGAAGACCCACCAGTGACATGGGCAGAAAACCAGGAGACCAGGCCACCCGTCCCAGGAGAGAAAGAAAGGCTCAGAAAATGGGTTATTTGCAATTGTCACACTGGAGGGGCAGGATTATTGCTGACAAGGTTAAGTACATGATCTAACTTTAATTTTCCAACGAGGCTCCTACCCACATGCCAAATTTAGGTTGCATGCTTTCGCCCCACATTACCTTTGTTACTGAAGCTGATATTCCTCTGTGCACGCTTCGCCTCTTATGTGAAATGCTAATCCCCTGCTTTCTCAATAGCAAATTCTAGTCATCCTTCAAGAGCTTCACCTAATAGTACCTTCTTTATAGACTCTTGCTACATCTCCCAAACACAACTATCTACCTTCTCCTTGGAGCTTTTCTCTTCATATTTCTATTGCAACCCTCTTCGTATTAGTTTCCTTTTATTTGCTTACTTTTCGGCACCCTCCTGAAGGCTGTCAGCTGCTGAAGAGCAGGATCCACACCGTATTTGTCCCTACACTCTCAGCATCAGTGCAGTGGTTAGAACATTGCAGATGCTCAACAAATGCTAGAGGAATGGAGGAAGGAAGAAAGGAAGGGAAGAAGAAAGGATGGGCAAAGCAGAAAAGTGTTTGGGGGCAAACAGATAAACATGTCCTGTAACCCAAGGCACCCAAAGCTTTCTCAGATTGGAAATATTTATATTCTAGTAACGTGTAGATTGAATTTGCATTGGCTGACTGGTGTTGCACAAACCAATCGACCAATTATACTTTCCATGTATACACGACTACCTAAAAGCTATAGATGGAAATCTCCTGCTTTGGTTTTGTCTTCTTGGACTAGCTAAGATGCAAAATTTCATGAGAAGAGAGCCAGAGGGACACTTCAAGAGAATAGTACTTTATTCCCAAGTGTGCATGAGTTTGTCAGGTCTTTCACGAGGGACATTTTTCTGACGGGGGAGGAGGAAGGGGAAAACTTATGGGAATACTGGGACTCTAAGAGTAGGTAGCCAAAAAAGGAGGAAAAAATTATCCAAAACTAAGAGGCCAAGAGATCAGGGAAATCAAGTTGTTCACTTCATACAAAATCCCATCTTCTGAAATAAAACCAGAAAAATCTCCATGTGGAGAATACCAAGGTGACAGGGATCCTATTTCCAAAGGGATTTAGAGACTGGTAGCAAAATGCCTATGACATCTAATAGCTAATCACACTGGACAGGGAATATCCGTTGGAGGCTGACTGTAAACATGGCAGAGCTGTTGGGGCTGGCGACAGGCCAGGGAGGGGAGGCACCCTTCTGTTCCACCCCTTTGCTGTGGTTGGTGTTGAAGAATCTCCCTCAGACTGGGATAAATGAGACGACAGGGAAAGTTGGCAGGGCCACCTGACCACAGCTGCACACTTCTCCTGTCTCACAGATGTTTCCTGCCTTCCCCACCAAGCACAGCCTCCTCTGAGGCCTCTGGGATTTCTAGTAAACGTATCTGCAGTAGCCAGATCCTGTTTCAGGGTCGGTTTCGGGCTAACCATCATTAAAAGGAGAGTCATGAAGAATTTATTAGAGGAAACACTGAACACAGTGAACTGATTCTGTCTTTATTTCTGTTTTTCAAACCACTCCATTTTTATTATGGATGCACTGATTTTCACATAACTAACTTTTTATCAAAGAGAAAAATGAAAAAGAACAAAGTTTGTGTCCTCTACAATTTTCTCTTAAACGAGCAGAGATTTCATAGGTGTCAAAAAACAAATGCATTCACAGAAATTAATAGCATCTGAAGTGCAAGTACTGGGGGGCTTAGTGTGTGTGTGTGTGTGTGTGTATTTGATGTGAAAGTCGGAGTGAAGTCTAAAGCACCTATAGTGTGGGCTCTGATCCCGTGCCCTCTAACCCCTCAATAAGAAATTGTTGGTGAGCCTTTGCCAGTTTGCTAAGGAACCAAGCCGTCTTTGTCACATGGGAGTCCTCTTCTGTGAGCAGCACTTCCTACTGGCCTACATATTCTAGTGGGCTCTCAATGCTTTTTTCCTGCCGCAGGGCCCTAATAATTCTAAAGTGATATTTTTGCCATGATTATTAAATCCTTTTTAAGTCTGAGAATGGTGGAAAAGAGTCTTTCCTTGTTTTCAGTCAAACTGAAACTTAACACTTGCACAGCCGTTCCTTTCCTTTGAAGGAACAGTTTAGAACACTTCTGGTTAAATATTTTGTGTCCAACATCACATTGGCTACACATGCATGTGGCAAAAACCCTGAATCAGACATTACAAGCTACTAGCTGATGGATCGAGTCTCCCCTAAGACTTGTGCTTGTTCTATCCAGTGTTGACCTGTCAGGTATTTTAAATTTCAGGGGAGCTTGGGTGGCTCAGTAGGTTAAGCATCTGAGCCTTGATTTTGACTCAGGTTGTGATCTCAGGGTCATGAGATCGAGCCCTTCATGGGGGCTCCGAGCTCAGCATAGAGCCTGCATGAGATTGTCCTTCTCCTTCTCTCTCTGCCTCTCTCTCAAAACAAAAACAAATCACCAAATATTAAATTTCACCTATTAGCTGGCCTTGTAAAATAGGGATCTTGTAGATGAAATTTAATGTTTAAAGTTTCTCTTGAAACTTTAGAGGGTCATGAAGCCTCTCGCTGCTCAAATTTTCAGTCCTCTGTGCTGCCATTTTCAAAGTGAACCTAGCATTTGTTCCTTTTCTTATCAGACATCTGTATTCTCTCAGTTATTTGGACTGTTTGAGCATCGAAGAATCTAAATATGTCTGTTCAGGTCCTAAAAACTTCAGTGAAGCTAAAATACTTCTATATTTTCCTTAAGAAGAGACAACCACGACTCAACATTTAATATTAGTAATACGTTCATTGTAGTCTTTATGAACAAGCAGTTAAGAAAAAGAAAGAAGAAACAGATTGGCCTCTGAAGACTACCCCTACAAGGAAAATATTCTCAAACTGAGCATGGGGAGAGTTTTTCTGGAATAACAAAATCAAGGTTATACTGAATAAAGGCATAACTTCACCCCTAGGAGTTAAAAGAGTAACATGTTTTCTCTCAATAGATTTAAAGCTGGGTCTGTTGAAGGAGACAGAGCTTAATTTGAATCCTGACTTTCCCTTTACCCTCTGTGGAACATTGGCAAGTCAATCAAGCTCTGTGAATATCAGATCTCTTATCTGTGGGGCAATAATACTTGTATGCACCCCATGAGGGGCAATAAGGAAGAAATGTGATATACGGAAAGTGCTTCGTCTTGTGTCAGAACCAGTCGCTCCATGTATTTTCACCTTCACTATATCATCATTTCCTAAACCTCACACTCTTTAGAAGGTATCAAAGCCAACGCAAGGCAAAGATGAAAGCCAAGAAAGTCAATGTTATTCATTTAACATTTTTCATTTAAAGACAAAGGGTAACATGAATATGAAAATATAAGTACTTACAGACATGTATACAAAATATGTACCAAATATATGCAGAGGTTAGAGTTGCCTATGGTTCTCAGATTTCTGGATTCCAGGAAGCAGAAAATAAAAAATAAAAAAGAGATCAAACATAGAACTCTTTTTTCCTGCTTAAGAACATTAAAACAGAGCAAAACAAAAAAGTTGCCATTTACTATCACCAACGATTTTTGTAAGAAGGAACATTTAGTGACCCCGTAAAAGGGCAAGGACACAATTTCAGAATGGACAGCTCTTTAAATTGAGCCAATTTAACCTAATGATAAACTCACCAGATTACTCTTATTACTCTTATTTTCCCATAGGCTATAAAAATGTTGCCAAACCTAAGACCAGAGAGTGGATCGGTGTTTGAGAGTCATTTGTGTAGACTACACTTCGAGGTCTTGTTTCGGCACTTCAGTCTTCTTGTCTCATATTTAATCTTTGTTTAGAAAAATAGACCTAAAAAAAAAGAAAAAAAAAAAGAAAAATAGACATGACCTAATTAGATGATCTGGTCCTCAAACTATCATATAACCCGCTACTGGGATTAACTGAGTGGTTGTACATTTCTGTGTTTGATGGGTTAAATTGAGGAAGGAGAGACACAAGTGCTTCTTCCAGCCTCCTCTCCTCCATTAACAATTTTGTGGAGGGAGTGAGGGCGAGAACAGGAGCTGCTTACCAATATGTCTTTTTGCAGCCTTCCTTAGGAAGACTCCTGATTCTGTTGAGGTCGGCAGTGTGTACAAAACTCCTTCATTTATCAACTTCCCTTGCAGAAAGTGGTGGTCAGGTGTCACCATTCTGGCCAATAAGCTGCTACAGAAATCATTGGTGAGGCTGGAGGAAAATATGCTCTAAAAGAGGAGCAAGCAGAGCTGCCTTTTCTTCCCCCATGCCTGGCTCTTTCATTTTGCCTGGAATAAAATCATGATGTGCAGAATATATTTTAAGATGCTGAGTCAAAGCCCCTCCCCCCCCCAAATCACAAGCCATGCTGGAGATGCTGAACCAATACTATTAATTGCCTACCCCAGGATTTCTTGCAATGTGAGGAAAATATAGCCTTTTATGTTGATTCCACTGCAGTCAGATCTCCCACTAGCAACCAACTTGATCCTGTTTCGTACAAATACAACAAATGGAAAAAGGAAGAAATACCCTTTCCTCAGTAGCAGAATAGAAAAAAAGATGATAATAGGAAGAACATACTACTTTCCATAGTGAAGACTGCTAAATAATTACATTTATGTCATAATATGTCAATGTGTTTTGTTAGGAATTTAAAAGTAGAACCCAGATAACCTCATTATTTGTCATTACATATATGATAGTAGATCAAAAAATTAGCGTGCGTAACATGCATTATAAGGTGTATTGGCTCCCCCAACCAGAAAATATGTTGAAGCCCTAACTCCCAGTACTTTAGAATGTGACCTTACATGCAATCATGGTCATTGCAGAGATGATTAGTTAAATTAAAATAAAGTCATTCTGGATCGGAATGGGCCATAATCCCAAAGACAAGTGTCCTTATATGAAGTGGCAAGAGAGACACACGAAGAGGAGAGCATCATGTGACAACAGAGGCAGAGGTTGGAGTGATGCAGTTGCAAAAGTCACAGGTCACCAGCCACCATCAGAAGCCAGGCGATGTGGAGGGAGGACCATCCACAGTCAGAGGGAGCATGGCCCTGTGACATCTTGATTTTGGACTTCCAGATTCCAAAATCATAAGAGAATAAATTTCTGTTGTTTTACATCACCCAGTTTGTGGTACTTTGTTATAGCAACCCCAGGAAGCAAATACTACACAAACCAAAATATTTTTATTCAAGGATGCTAATGCACTTCACGAGTCATAATCAAGATAATTGTAAATCAAGATAATTGTAAATGTGATTTGAAAAACTTGTTCTAATTATAGATTTTTCTCTTTTTTTTTGTATCAGATAATATAGAAGCACTTAAAGAAGAAAATAAAAATTGCCTACGATCCCATAAGGAATGACTAATTTTTGCAGCATTTGCTTTCAACATGTTGTGTATGGAATTTGTGCAGACTATTTGTAGGAATGTGTAGAAGCATGCCTGTGTTTTTATGATGTGTGTGTGAGAGAAACAGAAAGACATTGTGTAAATAAACAAATTTTCTATTCCTCCTTCCCTGACCCTTCCCTTCCTCTTCTGTTTCTTTATTCTGCACATATTTAGAGAGCACTCTGAATGTCCAGGCACTCTCTTGAGTGCAAGGGATATAGTAGTGAATAATTTCAGGGAAAATTCCTCCTTTTATCTGTTTTACAATTTGGTTCACTATACAGAATAATTAGTCTGGCATTTTCAAAACAGTGTGTTCAAAGCAGCACATAATGTCATGGCATCATGGTGTTCATCTGCTGGTACCAGATGCACATTGGAAGGTTTGAGGAAGGCTTCCTGGAGGAAGCCAGGTCTCAGCTGGGGTCAGATGGGTGGAAAGCAGCAAGTAACCAAAAGGAGAGCAGAGATGCTCCAAAAAGAGAGAGAAGCTGCTGTAAAGGCCTGAGAAAAGAGAACAGGATGTGTTTGAAGAACATAAAGAAGTTGGGTATTTTCAGAGTATTAGGAGGAGGTGACCATTGGCAAGAGATGAGGTATGCGAGAGCCAGGCCATGAAGGATCTTCTAAAAGCTGCTTAAAAGTTGGACTCTCTCTCAAAAAAAAAAAAAAAAAAAAAAAGTTGGACTCTCTTAATACAGATTTTATGTAGATCTTATGTGAGGATTTTGAGATGTAGATGAGATTAAAAGTGAGGACTTTACGTAGATGAAGTGAAAACATCAAATTTGCAGGAAGATCTGATTTGGTAACAGTGTGGAAGATTTTTTCTAAAGGGTCAGAGCTACTGAAGTGGTCTGTGGATAATGATGGTAGGCCAAAACAGAGTTTAACATTAAAGATTGGGACATTGCCAAGAGATAAAAAGAGGAACTAATAGTTATTGGCACAGGCAAACTTAATCAACATATAAACAGCAAGTGAGGAAGAAGGAAGTTGATGATCAAGGTTAATCCTGGAGTTCTGGGTTGGCCTGATGGGTGCATAGTGGTGCTGGTTGTGAGTCATCAGAGGAGATTCCAGAAGAAGAGAGTGTGGGATGAAGGACATGAAGGAAATTATGAATATTTGACATTTTGTGGCACAACTGTGCAGATAGACAAATGGAGAGTTTGGCTAATGTTTAGTAAAGAATTTTGAGCCAGAGACTCGCATTTTGGAGTTGTCAGTGCATTTTTTGATGGTTTTGAGGCTTTGGGAATAGTCACAAGTGCCAACAGAGAATGTGAACATGGAAAAGAAAGTGGTGGACTGAATTCTGAGCAATGTCAGGATTTAAGAAGTAAGCAGGATAAGTGTAACTAACTTATAGCTAAGACAACAAAGCAAAAGCCAGAGTGGAGAGAGAAGAGGGAGCGTGCAATGCCATGGAATGCAAGTGAAGATAGCCATTACTCGGTTGCAATGATTAAAACAATTTAGTTCTGGCCAAAGAATTGGTAGAGATCATTGGAAATCACAGTAAGCCTAGACAAAAATACCTAAATATACGTGGGACTGTAGTCATGATAAGAGTAACTTTTGAAATTGGTGGTAGAAAAGAAGGATTATTTAGTAAATGGTTTGGGGTCAAGGACTAGTTGTATGGGAAGCTATTTCTAGGAAATGATCTTTTTTTCTTTCCTTACACTAGCAAAATTCCTAAGTGCACCAGACATGTAAATCATTACAAAATAAACTCATAAAAGTAACATAAACTGTTAAAAGTGATGCAATGATACAGTGTTGGGATGGGGAAAGTCATTCTAAGCATGACATGAAAGCCAGAAACCAGAAAGGAAAAGACTGATACACATAGGTACATACAAACTTAAAACTTTCTACAGAAAAAAATACCCTAAAATGTAGATCAACAAAACGTGGGGAACGCTTGCAGTCCATATGGAAAAGGACAACTGTTTCTCCTGTAGACAAGGCTCTTAGACCAAAAAAGGAATAGGTAAACGTCTCAGTATAAAAACATGTGGAAATGTGATTAGGCTACCCACAAAGGATACAATATAAAAGGATAATGAATATTCAAAAGGTATTAAGACTCCCTGGTAATAAGGGAAATATGAATAAATGCAACAATAAAATAGCATTTATTGCCTGTCAAGCTGAAAAAGATTCAAGTAGATGGTCAAAAGCTAGTGCTGGGGTGTGGATGGGTACAAATGTCCTGCCTTTTCTCAATGGGGTCGTATGGCAAACGGGCTTTGGGGCCAAGCTGCCTGAGTTTGAATGCCAGCTCTATTACTCATTACCTATGTGACACCAGACAACTCACTTAGCACCTTAATATCTCAGTTTCTTCATCCGTTAGGGAGGTGATAATAATAATATCTACCTTGTAGGTGTGAGAGGGAAACATGCATTAATTAATATGTGTCAAGGCTTGGCTAAAAGTAAGAGCTAATATTAGTGCTTGGCATTATCATTACTTTCATTTTTTTTTTCCTTCTAAGCTTGAATTCTCTTGCCATCATTTTAACATGTGTCTCACATTTGGGAACATCTCCAATGTTTCTGCTCCATTGTCCTTCCATCCTACATTCTTGGATTTTTGATAAATTTAACTGTTGATATTTCAGAAAAATTTTATACCAAAAAAAATTATACACAAATTTTAAAGGACCCAGAGACTCAATTTAATTTTCTTAATTTCTTTACAGATTTATTTAGTTATTTTAGAGGGGGAGGTGAGCAGAGGGAGAGAGTCTTAAGCAGACTCCATGCTCAGTGTGGAGCCACACATGGGGCTCCATCTCACCACCCTGAGTTCTCAACCTGAGCCAAAAGCAAAGGCATCCCAGAAACTAAATTTTAATATTCAGTGTATGTAATTCAAACACCATACCTGAGTTTAATAGTTTTTTTTTTTACTTTGAATTCCATAATAAGATAAATATAGCATTTTCTAGCATGCTACATTTTTTAAACACAATTTTGTTCATTTGAGTTTTTCCTCCGTAGGAATCATTTTGCAGGAGTAACTTAGAAACTTAGAATGATTGCACCCTGCTTCTGAAAGAGTTTCTCAAACATTCCCACCATGGTTCTCATGTATAACAGGAATCTGGCATCACTGATAATATTTATTTGTTTTTAAAAATCTCTTACCAAAGGAATTAATTTAATTTGTGAAACCATTTTAAACTAATATTTATTTAGTGATTTCCATTTCATTGAGCCCTTAAAATATCACACTGTTGGAGTCTCACAACAATCTCATAAATAATCAGAAGAGAATTGCTTAGTATTTCCATTTTACAAATGAGATTGGTAAAGTGAAGAGAGATGATGTAGATTGCCTAAGATCATATGGCAAAAGAGTCTAACCTGGTGCTGGAGTCTAAATTCCATTATTTTTATTTTATTTTATTCTATTGCTAGTTGTTAACACATTATTTTGTTCCCACGGTTGTGATTACCTTTGTCTTTAGAGGGGATAGCACGAGGGGAAGAGGGAGATGAGACGGAGCAAGATAGAAAAGAACTAGAGCAAGTATGATACTATTCCTTTTCTACATTATTCAACTACTGATCACAAGATTATATCTTAGACACTCTCTGATGGCACTGGGGTGTCATTGCTTTCTGTTCATAAAATGCAAATAACATAGACTCTTCAATTTAAAAACATTTTTCATATTTATTAAGACCATGTTTGGTTTTTAGCAGATATTACTAACCTAAAAATAAGGGCATTTGGGGGCACCTGAGTGGCTCAGCATTTGAGCATCTGCCTTTGGCTCAGGGCGTGATCCTGGAGTCCGGGGATTGAGTCCCACATCAGGTTCCCTGCATGGGATCTTGCTTCTCCCTCTGCCTGTGTCTCTGGCTCTCTCATGAGTAAATAAATAAAAACTTAAAAAAACAAACAAACAAAACAAATCACAAAAACAAAAGTAAGGGCATTTTGAAGAAATAGTTCACAGTGCTTGGTGGTAAACTTTAAGGATGTGGTTTCCTAGCTTAGATACCCATCGTCCTCATACACCATGATTCGTAACACACATTAAGAGTAGTTAATGATTCTTCCTCAGACATGGTCATTTTGGCCTCTTTAAGTGTAGAAATCACAAAGGAAAATCATTGCACTTTATGAACTTATTTGATCTTCACATTTCTTTAAGTAAGAAGTGCCAGGCATGGTGCAGGCAGTATTGACAAAAAGGAGAAAGACCATTGCAGTGTATTGTTATCAGACAGGTGGGCCAAGGAAAATGGTGACTATGTGCATAACACAGGAACACAGGAGTAAAGCAAAAGCTCCAAGTCATCTACGCCAATTCCTGCAACACTTAGCAGAATACAAAATTCAAGAATTATTGAGTATGAAACTCATGCTAAAATCAAGCTGGAACTTTTTCATACTTTCCTTGTATTTAATTTCATAATTTTCACCCTATATTTTAAAGTTCATTTTTTTTTCTTCCAACATGCACTTGCATATTAAACTGCTAAGTAGATAACTGGTTAAATCCAAATGTAGCTTTTTTTTCAATATAAGTAATTTGGGGGCAAATCTAAATCAATGCAACAATAGGTTAAAAAAAGCCACAGCAGACAACTATATCTACCACAATAGAAGGTCATTCTCTACCTTTCAAAGAATGTATGTTGTAATCACTTAGTGATAAGAAAAACAGATAAGTTTCCTGTGACTGCCAAGCCTAGAAGCTGTCAATGGGATCTACAAAAATACTCTGTTGGTGGCTTTTTGACTAGAGAAATGTTTTCAACACCCCCGATGATCACTTGGACTAAGTTCCACCTACTAAGTGATTTGTGGTTTAAATTCCAGAAGCATGGGAGCCCGATATAAGCCTTAAACATTTCTCATGCCCCTTTTTTTAAACCTTACTGTGGTCATCTAGCTATTCTTGAAAATATCCTTTCTTGCATCCTGAGATAACCTTTTTAGCTTCGCTTGAAATAAAAGTTGAGGAGACCCTGGCTGTCTCAGTCAGTAGGCATGTGATTCACGATCTTGGGGTTGTAAGTTCAAACCCCATGTTGGGAATAGAGATTACTGAAAATAATGATAATAAAAAAACCCTTAAAATAAAAGAAATAAAGAAATAAAAATTGGACTGTAATTAAGTAGAGCTATTCACTAACCTTCACAGCTCACTGAAGGATGTCGGTAAGAGAGGTATCACTAAATTTAAGTAGAGGAAAGGCATGTGTGTGTGTGTCTTTGTTTTGAAGCTACTTTTTCACTGATGCAGAACAACTACAACATGTGAGGAAGAAGGAAAGAAAGAAAGAGAGAAAAAAATAAAGAGGGAGGAAGGAAGTAAAAGGAGGGAGTGAAAGGAGGGAGGAAGGACGGATGGAGTGAGGGTGAAAGGGAGGGAAGGAAAGAACAAAAAGGGAAAAAAAAGGAAAGGAAAGGAAATCAGGAAGACACTCAGACAATGAAATAGTGTGGCTAATGAGGCATAAAAATCTGACCTGTCTAACCACTGACAACTATTCTTTCTCCTATGATGTTTGCTGTGCAAAATTTCAGGGCAGTGACTGATTTAGAGAGGTAGCTGCTTCCTCCTCAGCAGCCTGTTTCATCTTCCTGAAAATTAACCACTTGTTTTCCAAACTATTTTATCACTATTTCCCCCCACCGAATGCCACAAGCCTATATCCACATAACACTTGAAAGTCCTTTTCCTTGGGGCACCTGGGTGGCCCAGTGGTTGAGCATCTGCCTTTGGCTCAGGCCATGATCCTGGGGTCCTGGGATTGAGTCTCACATTGGGCTCCCTATGGGGATCTGCTTCTCCCTCTGCCTAGGTCTCTGCCTCTCTCTCTGTGTCTCAAATAAATAAATAAATAAATAATAAAAAATAGATTGTCAAACTATATTTCTATATGTATATATATTAAGATTATCAATTTCATGCAAAACAAATTGTATCTCATTTCTGAAAGAACATACACAGAAGTGGCTAACAAACATCAGCTCCTCAATGGAGTGGGAACATAGTAAAGAATTTTCATTTTGGTCATATGGTTGATTTTATACTACACTTCACTTTTCATATCATGTATAAATAATGTTCTTTAAACAAGCATAGATTACTTCAGGAATTTTTTCTTAAAAAAGAAAAACAACAGAGAAATTCAAAAATACAGAACTAGATAACAAAAAATGAAATTAATCATCACAGGGAAAGATGCATAAAATTTGCCCTGGTTCATCTGATAAGTACTCCTAACCCCTAGGCTTGCTACAGGCAAAATTTCCAAATAGAAATAGTATTTCAATAAGAAGAACAAGGAATATTTAAAATAAACATATTTTTATCAGTTGTGATAACACATAAAGTAGCTAATGGGGATTGTTTCTCTCAGTCTTACAAAGCAAACCTGTCCGTGCAAGGAAACAAGACCACCAGAAATGAAGAGAATGGGAGCAAGAAGTCCAGGTCCTTTAGAAGGCTATGGAATCATGAGCCACTCTATAGAGATCTGGGGCCTCTGTTTAGAACACACTTTCTCCTTTCACTGCCCAAACTGCACTAGCACCAAGCTTTGGTGCCGAGGTCTTCGTAGGGGGCCCATGGTCCAAGGCATCACTGAACAGAGAGAACTCTGGAACTTTATGAACTTGGATGAGCAAAAAGTTGCTTCTCTATCTTCATCAAAATCTAACCGAAATTTCACATTCCTTCAATTATGAATATTGCCAACAACCGTTGTCACGTCAGCAGTACCTGTAACTTTCCCATCAAAGAAATCACAGATGTTTTTATATCCTCTTACAGTTGCCACCTACGTCTCAAAATATTATTTATGCACGTTACCACTTCAAAATAATAGTGGTTGTTATGTCTGTTGCCGGATCTTCTTATTTAATGCTTTAATAAAGCAGCACAACGGGGTTTTTAAAAATATTTTGACAACTGTGTTCTATTATTCTTGACTCCCTCAAGTTCCCATACATTTTGTTATATAGATCGAAATATTTTCGCCTATGGAGGGGCCTGCAGATTTGTCAAGTCGCCAGATGGCCAAAGAAGTCCATGGCACGAAATCCGTCTTGCTGCCCTACCCCTAAGTGGCCAGTTCCCTTTAGATGCCTCTCCCCCTGTTCCCTCGTTGCCCGGGTAGACCCCAGCCAAGGCCTGATGACCAAATCGTCATCACCAGTTTCTTGTCTCTCCCCCTACCATCCAGCACAGTGAGTGACCTAGGACACATGTGCGTGAAAAGTGCTCATGGTTTGTTCGAATGAATGAATGGCCTACTGTCGGAACTCCCTGGTCGTCCCCAGGGCACTGACACAGGATCACAGGGGACAAATCTCAGTTACCCTATCTGAGCCTGGACCTCTGAGAGGCATACTCCTCACCTGCAGATTCCTTCCACTGCTCTGATAAGACTTCCTGACGCAAAGGCTAGCACGTCATCAAAGCTGAGTTACGAATGACAAACTCCACATGACTGCATCCTTTGGCCACACACACAGATTATTAACTGCTTTTCATGAACTATCACAAATGTTTTCGTTTCGACAAGTACAGCAGAAGATTAAGTTCTGAGACCCTCCTATGCCTGGAACTCATGTTTCAGCTCCCTCTCTTCCTGAACTCTGAACCTGAACTCTGCACTAACCCTGCCTGCCACTGAGGAAGCACGTTGTTCTCAAATGCAGCAGGCTCCATGCGGAGAGCCTGATGTGGGACTCGATCCCAGGTCCCCAGAATCATACCCTGGGCCGAAGGCAGGTGCCCAACTGCTGAGCCACCCAGGCGTCCCAGATCCATCAGTTGTAGATTAACATGTGGATTAACACTGGCCTGAGTGAGGAGCCAGGCGCCGGAGAGAAGCCCTGGCTATGAAATGCGCAGGGCCGGAGCTTTCATTATGGAGCCATAAAATCCAACCTACAGACCTTTTGCCCTTTGCCGTTGGAAAAACCCAATAAAGCACAGAGCTTATTACTAATATTACTGCGACACTAAGAAATATTCTAAGAACACATGTTGACAAGTTATGAGAAATGATACCAAAAGATAAAATAGAAGAGGACAGTGAGTTACCTCCAATGATTTATATTTGAGATTCTCAGTGTTTTTCCTAATTCAGCATAGGGAACAGATTGGTCATTCATGTGATTTATTGCATGGGCATATTCAGAGTTTCAGATTCCCTCCAATGTTTGTAAAGGACTAGAGTATGGTGTGGACTAAGGGGAAGTGTAGCCAGAAATGGACATTGTATCTTGGTTGCGTGTTGCTTTTGTTTTGTTTTCATCGTCACATTAATTAACCACTTAACCAGTAGTGATCGCCTGGTCTAGACAGTGGTGTGGACAAGACAGGCTGCTTCTGCACAATTTCTGGCCTGCCAGCTGAAGTTCTAGCATTTTCTTTCCTATTGAAAAGCAAAGGCTTATGAGGATGTAAATAATGAGAGTGACATTACTGTAGGAATAAACTTTAGATCCACTTTCATTTATAAAACTGTAGACTTTGCAAACTTTAGTTCTTTTACCAAAACACCACACTCTCCTTGGTTTTCCTTTGTCTGGCTGCTTACTCAGTTTCCTTTACGGATCTTTCTCATCTCCCCTGTGTCTTACTGCTGGTGTGTCTCAGGACACAGTCGTTGGGCAGCTGCTCTTATCTACCCCTACTGCAACCCTCACACTTCTCTCATTCTCCCTCGGTCCCACAGCTTTAAATACTGTCGATACGCCAATGACTCTCAAACCTCAATCCTGCCCAGACCTCTTCCTTGAACTGCAGATTTAAATATTCGGTTCCTGACCACCATCTCCACCTGGTGTCTCACAGCCATCTCAAACTTAATGTGTCTGAAACCGGGCTTCTGGTCTTCTGTGTCCTACCCCACACATCCCACCTGCCAAACAGGCTTCTCTGGTCCCCTCGTTGCTCAGGTCCAAATTGCTGGAATCATTTTCACTCCTTTCTCAGATCCCATTCTCTCTCACATCCTACCTTTGACTGTAAAACCTGTCATCCATGCCACCAAAATACATCCAGAATCTAGCCCCATTCAGTGCCACTACTACCTTTGTCCAAGCCATCATCATTCTTTTCCAGGATTATTGCAATTGCCTCCCAATCATTCTCTCTACTTTTGCCCTTGTTCCCTTCCCATATATGGTCAACAGAGTGGCAGAGTGATCCCTTTATTTTTTTTTTAATTTTTTATTTTATTTTATTTATGATAGTCAGTCACACAGAGAGAGAGAGAGGCAGAGACACAGGCAGAGGAAGAAGCAGGCTCCATGCACCGGGAGCCCGATGTGGGATTCGATCCCGGGTCTCCAGGATCGCGCCCTGGGCCAAAGGCAGGCGCCAAACCGCTGCGCCATCCAGGGATCCCCAGAGTGATCCCTTTAAAATGAAAGACAGATAGTGATACTCCTTTGTTCAAATATCTCCATGGGCTTCCCATGTGTTCAGAGCAAAAAACAAAGCCTCCCAGCAGCTTGCTCTGGCCCTCGGTCAGCACTCTCACCAGGGACCCTGTTGGATCCAGTCAAACAGTCCTGTCCCTCTTCCTCTAACACCCGAGTCTCTTTTTCCTCAGAGGTTTGCACTCTCCCTGAGATGCTTTTCTTTCAGATACTTACGTAACCAAGTCCCTGTCACTTCCTTGGGGTCTTTGACTCAACTGTCACCTTCTTGGTTGGAGCCTTCGCTAACACCCTATAGAAAAATGCAACTTCCCATAAACTCTCGCTCCTCTTGTTTTCCTTCACTTTTCCCCTAATACGTACTACCACCCACTGAATTGTGCATAGCATTTGTCTTATTGAAACTGTCTGTCCCTTCACAATAAAAAATGGGCTCCAAAAAAAAAAAAAATGGGCTCCAGGGGGGACATCTTATCTTTCTGTGTTGATCACTGTTACCCCAAGTACTTAAAAAGTACCTAGTACAGATAAGAGCTTAAGACTTATCAAATGAAAAAAAAATAGAACTAATGAGTTGGGTCCTATCTCGTAAGTGTTGATAGAAATCACGGTTCTAGAGTGATGGTCTAGACATGAGTAAAGTAGATTAATATTACAAGGACTGGACTCGGTTCAAAGTGGTACAGTGTATCTCAGTATATTCTTCATGCCAAGACATAGCTAATGAAACAAGCAGTAACTAAAGGTTGAATTTGTCTGTTTGTTTTTGTATTTATCTAGTCAGAAGAAGACATAAAATTATATCTCTAAAAAATACCTTATGCCTCTTTGTAGTAAGTCCTCTGCCTTCAGTGTTGGTTCCTAGAGAGCACCGATCTGATTTCCATTTTGCCTTCTCTGCAATGTTGCATAAATGGAATCATGCAGTGTGTACCCTTCTGTGTGTGCCTCCATTCACTTAGCCATATTCGTATTGTTGTGTAGAAGTTCTACACTTGTTTGGTTTGGCTTTTGTTTGCATATGAATGTCCCACACCATGTTTAAAAGGGTCTCTGACTCTGCGTAATTACCTTGGTACTGTTGCAAGACATCAGCTGACCACATATGTGTGGTCTGTTTATCGGCTCTCTGTTCTGTTAGAGTAATCTGTGTCTCTCCTGACGTCATTACCACACTTTCTTGATTACGATCACTTTGTATTAAGTCTTATAATCAGGTGGTGTGAGCATGCCAACTTTGTTTTACTTTGCATTGTTTGGACTATTTTAAGTCCTTTGCAATTCCACGTAAATTTTAGACTCAGCTTTTCCATTTCTGCGACACACACACACACACACACACACACAGAGACACACACACACACACACTGCTGAGAATTTGATCTGGATTGTGCTAAATCCACAAATCAATTTGGTAAAAAGTAGCTATCTTAGCAATACGGAGTCTTTCAACCCATGTTAATAGTAAATAGTAAATATTGTATAATAAATACTATTTCTTTAACTCCTCAATTTCTATTAGCAATATCTTGTAGTTTTTAGTTCTGTGTATATTTTGTAACATTGGTTACCAAGCACTTCATGTTTATTGATAATATGACAAATGCTATCTTAAAATTTATTTTCTACTTGTTTGTTGTCAGTATATAAATATAAAGTGGGCTTTTGCATATTTGCTTTGTATTTCGCTACCTTTTAAAACCCATTTATTAGTTTTGGTGGCTTTTTGGCAATCAGACCCTCCTCAAATAAAGCCAGATTTTCTTTCAAATACATGTACTTAATTTTAATTTTTTAAAGAGCAATGGTGAAAGAGGACATACATCCTTTTCTTGTTCCAAATCTTAAGGCAATGGGAACTCAGTCCTTCGTGATTAAGAATGATGTCAGCTATAGATTGGTCTTTATCACATTGAGGAAATTTCATTCCATTCTTAGTTTTCTGGGACTGTTTATCATGAATGGATGTAGAATTTTTCCAAACGCTTTTGTGTTGCGAAGCTCTGATAGTAAGTGCATACTCATTTAGGTTTGCTTTGTCATCTAGATAAATTGACCACTTTGTAAGTACGTGATACCAATTTTTATCCCTATGAAGTTCCTATTCCTAAGTCTGCTTTGCCTGATATCAAAATATGGTGTGTGCTTGCTCTTGTTCTCTTTCTTCTCTCACATCTTTATCTCCTTTACAAAATTAGTATTGCATGGTAGAAGAAAGAAGCTATGTCTTCTTTAAAACCTTGCTTAGGGCTAACTGTGCCTCTATAAATTACAGCTTTCACTTTAAGCCTTAATAATATACTCATTGGATAAGTTTTATATGCTACAATTTTTTGTTTAAAAATGATGAGTTACCCTCTTGGTAACTAGAGGTTTAGTTATACCTTAATAATAACAGGGCTTATCACATAACAGCAAGTTGCTTACATCATAATAAGCAAATAATTTGTTCAATTAATGAACATTTTCAAAAGATGTTTTTTTTTTTGTTGGAGAAAGTATGAAGATAGACAAAATAAGAACACAGTGGTGTATATAAAAATAATTTATAAAACTTGTTATTCAGTTCCTTATAAATAGGAAAGTTGAAAGGGTTAAGGCGATCTCTAAATACACAAGAAAGAGAAACCTATTTTCAGCAGAGCTGAGGTTCTTTGCAAAAGTATATTTGGGATGTAGGTTCTATAAGTCTCAGAGCACCTAGTAATCCATGTGAGTCATCTTGGAATTGATGGGCAAACAATTTGACCTAAAGGACATAATGTATGGCCGATATACTTTACCATCCACGACACCTACCAGAGCTCTTTGTATGTGGTGAGTATTCATTGACTCTTTGTCGAAGTTGGGAATGAAAGAATGAGGAAGAGGAGTGTGCTGTGATGGTAGAGTGGGCCCTATACAATTAAAATTATTCAATATAAAAATTGCATGAATTCCATGTCATAGGCTAAAAATTCCTGTAAGCAACAAAGATAGATTACCATGATAATTCAAACCAATCTGAAAAATAAAAGTTAATAATAGGTTTATTTCACGTAGACTGTCCATTGGTACGTCAGCATGTCGTGTTTTGTGTTTTTTTTTTTTAAGTATCTTCTTTGCAACAGAAATTGATTAAAATGCTAGTGGTTCGATGAAGAAGTTAGATTAAAAGTATTTAGCCAATGGTAGGCAATATCTTGGAGGATGCAACAAGAGACTGTATGAGGACATTTCTGGGAAATATCTACCTGTAGTGGGAAGACCCATATCAGGGTGCCAAATGGCACTGAATACTTGGCAATTTCCCCTGACAAAGGTGGAGGCTGCTCTATCTAGGCAGAGGGCTACTTCTGGTGATTGTGGGATCTTTGTCGAGCTCACTGGCTGGTGCATATAAGAATCGTTCACCAAAAGGCTGAGCAATGGTTATTTACCAACCAAAATGAAAGTATTTCAATATTTTGAACAACAAGTATAATTGTGTAATTGTGAATGCTGGTCCTGATTACCTATTTATGTAGTGATATGCACAAAATCTAGTTGCTAGGTTGTGAAGAACGAGGCTGGCTTCATGAGTGTGTGACTTGTGCAATCTCATAAGCCCTGCACCTAGGACTCTACCCTTGGTTTACTCGCCAGTAGTTACCGTATTACAATTACTAATAATTTTTTAACAAAGAGCCCCACATTTTTATGTTACACTGAGCCCTACAAATTATGCAGCCAGCTCTGTCTGAGGATACTCAAGCAGTTTTATGGAGAGGGTCATGGGATAATGGGCCATGTTTTCCTATCAACAACCAGTGAGGAAGTGAAGATTCCTTCTGGCAGTGATATGCATGGCTTATCTTGGAGCTGGATCCTCCAGCCCCAGTCAAGCCTTCAGATGACCACAGTCCTGCTGACGTCTTGACTGCAACCTCATGAGATACCTTGAGCAAGAACCATCCATGTAAGCCACTTCCAGATTCTGTACCCACAAAGAATGTGAGATAATATAAGTTTTTTTTAAAAGCCACTAGGTTTTAGAGTAATGTTGATAAAGCAATAGAAAACAAAATAGAGGGATTTGAGAGACTGAACCTGAAAGCAGCAATCCCTTTAACCCACATTCCATTAACCAAATCCAAAGACACAGATTCAACTTTCTGTAAACAAAGGTGAGAAATCAAGGTATTTTTGTGGCCTGAAGAAGAGATTGATGAATATAGAAACATCCTTAGATGCGGCCTGCTAGAAATTGTCACTCCCATGTGGTAAAACCTTATTAGTCTTGATAGTCTATATGACTTAAATAGAAGGCTGACAAGAGTGTGGTCTGAGAAGAGGAAGCCAGTACACAATACAATACCAGAGTCCAAGATCTTAAAGATGACCCAGGGCTGAATACAAATACTGTGTAGTTTAGTTAGTCCATCATTGCTAGAGATGAAAAAGATTCCATTTAAAAATAATTCTTAAATTTTTTTTTTAAAAAACATTATTTTCATCAGAGCTCTGGCATACTTTTGGAAGTCCCATTAATATAATCATGGGCGTGTAGTTTGAACAATTTTGGTTCCTGTCTTCAGTATTTCATGTTAGTCCTTGATCTTGGGCAGGTTACTTAATCATCCAGATCCTTCATCTCTAAGATGGGGAAAAACATGGGCCTATCTCAAGAGATTATTGGGATGGTTATGCGAAGTTATAGCTAGAGCACTTGTCACAATGACAATAAGCATTTAATAAGCACTGAGAAAATGCTAAGTATGATTTCATTAAAACCAGGAAGACAATACCAGAAAGTACTGGTGTAGATAGTAGGTAGTGATATTGATGGGAAGGAGTCAGAGGAGTTAAGATTTTCCTGATAAACATTAAAATCATTTTATTAGATGCTCAAAGTCATATATCCTTCATTGAAACATATTTCTTCAGGAGCTACTATAAACTAGACCTACGCGGTGGCAGGTGCAGGGGTTGTGCAGATCCATCTGCTGGGGTGCTTAGAGACAACCCTAGAGAAGATAAGACAAAGAACATGTGGCTACCAAAGTGAGTAGTGGTCCTGGAACAAGAAAGGTGACGAAGGATTGATGAGATGAAGCTAATAGGCTCCTACGATGAAGGGGGTTAAGAGGAGGCATCTCTGAAGAAGTAATGTCTCAGCCATAGATTGAAGGTGACTTGTTCTCTCCCTAAGAATGTGCCAGCCAGGGACTGTGGTCAGGTTGGATGTCTTTTAGGCAAAGGGAACAGCTGAGAAAATGAACTGAAGATAGGCTTCCAAAGGACAAAGAAACAAAGGAATATAGAATATCAGCAAAGAAAGCCCCTGAATTGATGGTTTATGGAACTCAAATGAACTTCGGATGAAAGTCAAAACAGGAGGTAGAGGGAGAAAAAGTTGAAAATTTCAAGGGGAGGTAAAAGGAAATATGGAGTGCAGGTATTTGCTAGAGTGACTAGAAAGATAGGAGGTCAGGCTCAGAAAGTAGGACGTGCAAGTCAACTATTTCAACGTGATGCCCCCTCCAAGGCACAACGGAGTGGATGATCAAAACAGAAGAGTGAAAGAAGTCATTGGATAGAAGACATTGAAGAAACCGACGCCAAGTGGAAATTTCAGTCACACCCCCCCCACCCTTGTGGCAAGACTTGGAATAGAGAGGTGCCCCGGGAGTCGGGTGCCAGAATGATAATGGATCATCTTGGAAAACACAGGGTAGAGAGTGATGCTGCCGATAGTGTACATTTGAAGAGAGCAGAGTCTGTGTTTGTTTTGTTTTGTCTTTTTTACATGAGAGTAATCATCTTAAAATAGCTTTTGGGGGTAACGGGTATAAACCACCTCCTGACCCTGAGGTAGATAGGATATGGAAGCTTGGGCAGCCTTCACCAAAGAAATCAGATCCTAAATGTATCCTCTACATCTTTGATAGAAAAACAGAGAATCATTTAAATCATTTAAAGTCAAAATGTCCCCAATTCCTAACTTAGTTACCAACACACACACACACACACACACAGAAATCATCTCAATAAAGAACTTTACCTTTAAATAAAATAGTGACAAGTCCTCAGAGAGAGGGCAAAGTACTCTGGATTATAAATTGCAGAAGCTTAAAAACGTGTGCGCGTATATACGTATGTGACAGTTAAACACACACAGTTAGATAGAGTTATTGTTATTTGAACAAGGAGGGATTTTAAGCAAGAAGTCTGCTGTTCAGATGTCTCCATTCTACTTTTTATTGCAACAAACTAAACTGGTCGTTTTGAAAACAAACACATACATGGCTTGAAATTTAACCATATTCGTCCAGAAAATAAATTAAAAATTGGGTCTGGTCACAAACGTATACATGTGTGTGTGTGCGTGCGTGTCTTTGAGAATTAAAATGTACAACAATGTGGAGAATTCATAAAAGTCATGAGAATGTGCATTTTATGGAATAAATGTAGAAACCCCTTGTAAAAAAAATATAAAACATCGCAAGTCAAAACACATAACCGCTGCCTCACCACCTCCCTGCCTACGTTGACCTTTGTACCCTCGATAACATTCACTCCAAAGTCTAATGATTCGAGCGTGCACATTTCAAAACCCCAACCTACCAAAAGAACTCTTCTCCAAACAGAGCAATTCTATATTTCAATATTTTATGAATATTCTATATTTCTATATTTTAATTCCCTGCTTACCCTAATGATACTGAGTTCTTTAGGAGGCTACTCCTTAGGGGGTTCATTGCTGGCAACAAGAAGAAAGGTAAATTCTCCCACTAATCACAGCACCTTGAGCAGGTTCGGCCCCCTCCCCTGCGGCCGAGGGGAGCCTCTGGGTGTTTGGACTGCCCTTCAAGGTCACGGTGGGTGCCCAGCTGGAGGTCAGCAGCCCGGGCTCGCCTGGATGGGAAGCTGGAAACCAGTTAGCCCAAGGAAGAAGTCTTTAGGTCAAAAGACGTTTATTGGGATCAGGAGAAACTGATTACTCAGAGACTAAGGAGGTGACAGTGGGGAGGGGAGGAGACAATCTCAGATCTGGAGCTGAGCTGCCTGTCACTACCCTGGACAGACAGACAGACAGACAGACAGACAGACAGAGAGGGTCCAGTCGGCCTCACCGGCAGGCACCAAAGCCCCCAGTCAGGGATGCAGGGGCGGGTGGGCATCAGGCTGGAGAGGCCTCAGGTCTTCGGGGCCCGGGAAGGAGGGGGGCGGGCTCCCAGGCTGGGCTCTTTCCAGAAGGTTCCAGAAGCATCTGAGGACCTGCGGGGCCTTCCCCTCCTCTTCTCTCCTGGCCTCTGGTCGCAACTGACACCTTTGGGGGAGAGGAGATTCTGAAGGCAAAATCGGCTCCCCTCCCCCCCAGTTCTTGACAAGCTCCAGGGAAAGATAAAATGAATTTTTAAAGATTTATGATGTGGGCAGCCGGGGTGGCGCAGCGGTTTAGCGCCGCCTTCGGCCGGGGCGGGACCCTGGGGACCCGGGTTCGAGTCCCGCGTCGGGCTCCCTGCGTGGGGCCTGCTTCTCCCTCTGCCTAGGTCTCTGCCTCTCTCTCTCTGTCTCTCATGAATAAATAAAATATTTAAAAAATATAAAATAAAAAAAATAAAAATCTAGGATGAACAAGAACCACGGCCCAAGCGGCCCCCGCGTGGCGCGGCTTCCATCCCCCGGCAGGGCGCTGTCCCTGCTTTTCAGGGGGAGCTGCCCCCCTTCCAGGCCTCACATCAAATACTGGTATCTCTTTAAAAAATATTTTTTCCCAGTTGTTTTCCCGGCTGCTGTTTATTTTTCCGTGTGCCTCAAAGCGTCGGGAGCATGGATCATGCAGATAACTAGGCTCTCTGCTGTTCTATTTTAAACTCCGTTTGTGAAGGTGTCCTGTGCTCTCGCTGCCTTCGTTTTATTTTAATGCCTGTGTGTGTGTGTGTGTGTGTGTGTGTGTGTGTGTGGACTCGCCTCATTATGTGCCAACGAGCACCGTCCGCTTCATCAGCGCCCGCCGCCCAGGAGGTCCTTCTGACACAGTTGCACACGCAGTTGCCCATGCACAGTTGCACACGCGGTTGCACACGCAGCTGCATGCACAGTTGCACACGCGCAGGTGCACGCGCACAGTTGCACATGCACAGTTGCAGGCGCAGCTGCACGCAGTTGCACACGCAGCTGCACACCTGCTCACCAGGTCACAGCGAAGGTGAGTCACAGGAAGACCGCGTGCTCGAGCGCCGGCGGGTCGGCACCAGCCATCCCCTGTTTCTAGAGACTTCGCGCCCCGGTGGCAGGTGCAGAGGGCTGGGCCCCCCGGGGGGCGCACGGGGCCCCGGGTTAGCCACCTTCCCCTTCTCTCCTGGCGGATCCCGAGGAGCAGCTTTTCAACCCCCCTCTTTCTCGAAACACAGACTTTTCAACAGTTATTTTCCACTCCATTCCTGCCCACTGAAAGTTGAAAAGTTGCTGGCAACACGCTGAATTCTTAAAAAGCCCCGGCGGCGGCGCGGACAGTTGGGAAAAGCACCAGCGCCCTCTCGCGGCCGGCTCAGGAGCGACACCGGCGGGCCCGCGGCCTCCGCGCAGGCTGCGTCGGCGCTGCGCGGCCCAGGGCCCAGGGGCGGTTTCCCTTACATTTGGGGACCGAAGAGTCTGGGCTTTTCCCACAAATTCTCTGGGAACAGAAATGCTGCATTTTTCGTTTCAGGTCAGGCGATATCTATTTCACAGTTATCTCTAAAAGCACAATGAAATGTAATTATGTCATTCTTGAAGGGACCAAGAATAGAATTTGTGATTATTATTATTTTTTTTTTTTTTAAGAAGAAACGATTTCAGCAAGGTTTTTCTATATCTAAGGAAGGGCAATGCCAGGACATTGATACAGACCCCCGACTCAATGTCTGGAATCTAGTGTATGTGTGTATGTTGGGCACAGCTTAGATTTGTCTCTGAGTGAATGTGACTGTGACCTGTTTTTACTAACAGGATAATGGATTCAATATCTAAAAACCTACAGAAGAAATGAGGAGTTATCCTTCTTGTCCTGGAGGGCAAATAAATGAGACATTTTCAAGAGATGCCGTGCGCAGAAGCCATCTGTTTGAAAGTGCTCGGATCATAGAAGCTGGTGATTCTTGGTCCCAAGGGAGGTGGCTAAAGGATGGAAGGTCTTTAAGGGTGATGCATCTGCCAGAGGTCCCTAAGGACTGGGAGCATGAGCATCCCTCCTCCCTCCTAGGCGTCCCAGGCCTGTCTCGCAGGCCCACCCCGGTTCTGGGCCTGGGCGGGTGGGGTGCTGTACAGAGTGTGTGAGGCTAACCCACACCCAGAGCACCCTACAGAGAGCTTTGGGGTGTTAGGGTAGCTCGCACAGCAATAGGAATGACTCAGTGTCAGCGGGAGGATGACTCATAAATTCAGATGGAATCACTGAGATTGGTTTAGTTTGGCCCGAGAGAGAATGATACTGGTGAGCAAATACGTGACTCGGCGGAGAGGTTGTACTAAATGGGCTAGATAAAGGATGAAAGGGAAACTGAACTGGTAAGGGTAGGATGACTTCCTGGAAATATCCCTCAACCTGAATTTTAGGCAACTCTGAAAGCCTGTCGGAGGGGAAAAAAAAAGGAAGTTTAAATTCCAGGATCTAAATTCTAAGTGAGAGAGAAGCAAGAATGACCCTATTCAAAGGGGGTTTGGAGAGTCTGGAGTACTTGACATTGGACAGGATTGTCTGGAATGGGCTGACCTTTCCCAAACAGCTAAATTAAGTGAGGAATCCACATTCCTTTTGTTATTGTTGTTTGTTTTACCATAAATCATTCCATCTGTACTGAAATTCTTCCCTCCAATTTTTTTCTTTTTTCTTTTCCATCACCTCTTTGTCCATACACGTTTACCTCTGCCTGGAATACCCTGTCCTTGTCCATATGATTCATTCACTGTATTGATCTTTTTCTGTAGAATCGTTCCTTCCTGCCCTGGGCCAGTGGTCACCTAGACCAGCGTTTTCAATGTCCTCAGCGAGCAGTACAGGTAGCTGACAAGTTACAACGGTGGCCTGTCGCAGTGGACCGATGTTTTTGTCCCCTCCACATTCAGAGGTCAGAAACTTAATCCCAGTGGGATGGGATTTGGAGGTGGAGCCTTGGAAGGTAATCAGGTCTTGAGGAGGGAGCCTCGGTGAATGGGATTAGTGCCCTTATAAGAAGAAGCCCAAGAGCAGCGAGCTCTTTTCCTGCCATGTGAAGACACAGCAGGATGACCTCAGTAAACCAGAAGGAATGTTTTTCACCCAGAACTCAACTGTGCTGCCTCCCTGGTCAGACTTCCCAGCCTCCAGAACTGTGAGAAATAAACATTTGTTTTTTTAAACCACCCAATCTATGTTAATCTGATATGGTGGCCCAAGCTGACTAAGATGTGGAACAACACTGCTTGGGTTCAGACAGTTCTATAAAGTCCAGGAGATCACCCTCTTCCGCTTCCTTTTGTGAAATGGGGAAAGTTATTAGACCAGGTGTGAGGAGTGAATGAGTTAACAAATAGCCACTTAGAAGAAAGTCTGGCATTTAAAAATCACTGTTAAAATGTAAATGATTTTTTAAAAGATCCTATTTATTTATTTGAGAGAGAGAGAGAGAGCCTGGGCAGGGGATGGAGAAGCAGGGCTGGATCCCAGGGCCCCGGGATCATGACCTGAGCCGAAGGCAGGTGCTTAACTGACGGAGCCACCCAGGCGCCCCTGTAAATGATTTTTTAAACTACTTTTACCACAATAGTAAGAACACACTTTGCATTGTGACCAAGTATGTGTGTGTGTGCGTGTGTGTATACATACATGTATCATTAAACCAGAGCTTTATTAGATAATAATCGCTTGAAGATGTGCAATGCCTTCTATTTTATTCTCCTAGTGCTACTGAAAAATAATTGTGATCACGGGCCATTAAATAATTTGTTATGTCTCATCATTGTTTCTCGACTCACAGTTTGAAAAATAGTTCTTAGGATACAAAGCTTTTAGGCTGTAAGACTTTCCGGGACATAAGAGGGAAATAGAGCGTGCGGATATCATACCTGGAATTTCTGACAATTCCCACAGCTCCGGGAATTGTTTTTAACATTCCAAGTCCACCATGTAGCACTACCTCTTCTTGTGGGCACGGAATTTTTTTTTCCCCTGCTATAGATGATACCAACAACAACAACAACTACACAGCGGCAACACTAAAACTGTCACCTGGCTGGAGTTTCCCTGCCCTAAGAAAATCAAATGACATGAGTTTCTAGTTCTCTGTAAAAGATGGTGTGAGAAGAAGTAAGCATGTAGCTTCTGTTTCAGCTGACCTGACAACTCCCGGTGGATCCCAAGAGGGCCACTGAAGGATTCATTCCAATCAGTAACCAAACTGTGTCTCTCCTTTCCCATTGATTTTTAGTTTTCTTTCCAAACTCATAAACAAAGATATTCTAAAACAGCGGAGGTGTCCCTGCAACCAGACAGGGAAGAGTAAGTGTAATCATAACAATAACAAAGGACAAAAATTAGTCATGGTGAATGTGACCAGCTGGTGCCCTGCAGACGCTTGGGGGACAGATGTTGGGTTTCCTGGAGGTCAGCGGGGGTTCTGGTCCTCTGAAAAGGCCAAGATGCAGCCTGCAGAACCTGGAAATGTTTTCTGCCTTCACAGACTCAGCCAGGTCCCCACAGCTCCAGACAAGAAGGGACCAAGCTGAGGAAGATGTGTTGTGTATGAAGAGGAGTTAGCCGCAACCACACGCTCTTCCACAGCTTTCTGGAAGTTCACCCCCCCTCCCCCATGCTGCAAACACAAAAGATTTAATTCTATAGATGCCACTCTGTGCCGACTGCACATGCCTCAATGACTATCATTTTCCAATCAGCGTGGAGCACCTCTCTGCCCTTTCCTGGAAAGTGGTACGTATCTCCTTTGTCGGGTAACGAAGACTCCTAGGTATGTGATTTTGAGATGTGAATCCAGATGCCCCTAAAGGTCTGGCTGGCACACTGATTACTAGGGTCTTTTTCAAAGGGACTCTTGCCAGTGGCGCTCACTACTATATTCTGCTTTAAAATTGCACACAAAGGGGCCTTGGTCTCCTGACAAGGTCATCTCACCATGACCCCAATAAGCAGCTAAACCGTAAGGCTGGATGTGTAGAACTTGTTCAAAATCCAAATCTAGGCTCGCAGTCAGGTCTAAATAATGAGTTTATGAGTTCGCTCATGTCCGACAGGTGCTGGTGAATTAACAGTGTACTGTGGCAGGCTGGAGAGTACGTTTTCTGGTCAGAGCAGATTGTGCCAATAACAAATAAAAGTTGCCAAATCTCAGTGGCTTCATACACCAAAAATTTATTTCTTGCTCCCACATGTTCATCATGAGTTGGCGGGGGTTTCTGCTCATCATAGCTGTTGGGAGATCTGAACTAACAGGGATCGATCTCAACATACATTTCCAGGATTACCACAGCCAGGGGAAGAGAGCACGTCAAATTGTTTAATGAGCATACACGTAGGCGCAGCATACATCACTTCTGCTCACGTGCATTGGCCAAAGCAAGTCCCAGTGCCACACCTCACTTCTGGGAGATGAGAAAGCACAAAACTAACAGTATTTAGAAGGAAAATGGGAAAATATTTGGAAAACAACCCTGATGACTACCATCTTCCTCCTCATTCGTATTTATTTAATGACCAAGACCAGTTCACTGACAACTCACTTCGATGCCTACTCTCCATTTACTTGTCAGCTTAGTCCATCATCTCATTGTTCTTCAGCTGGATTATAGGAAGGCCTTGAAACTTTGCCCAACGATCCACATTTTATATTGCAGTCGTGTCGGATTATTTTACAGACCAGCATATTTTATCCCACACTCTGATGCTTCTTGTCACGTTTTCTCCCTGTTATCTTCCCCTCATTCTTCCATCTCAAATTCTACATCCCTGATAAAGGCTTCTCAGAAAGCCTCACGTTTGGTCCAGTCCACATTATATTTAGTAACACCGTGTTGCTTTTCTCTATTTGTGTTTTTATTATAAGAACTTATGTTTGCATTACTTTGATTATTAATATGCAATAATTTTATATTTATGAGGATGTAGGCTCCCTGAAGGTAACAGTTCTTCTTCCAGAAGAGCCATAGCAATGCCAGTCTACATTTCCATGTCTCTACTTTTATCTTTTTTGTCTTTGTGTCCCTGGTTTCTGGAATGCTGCCACAACTCAGGAGAAGTCAAATTAACCTATTAATTGGTACCAAGAAATATAACTGGCAGACATTCCTGATATTTAGTTCATACTGAGAAGGAAATACTCTTTTAAAACATTCCAAATTAACAATTGTTACTAAATACAGACTCAGAGAAAAAGAGACCTGAAGAATGTTCTGGAACATCACCATTAAGCCATAATGGTTGTTCATTATTATTATTATTATTATTATTATTTTGCCTGAGCTCACCAGATTGTATGGATTAATCCATGACTTTTTGGACAGTGTTAGATGGAGCCGGGGAGTTTTGCTCATTTGTACAGCTTTTCTGGAATGTGAGACTCTTGATACATGTCATCATTACCTTCCTATCACTCAGTAACCTGATACATTTCCCAAGGTTGCAGCTCTTATTTATATTCTATTTAGTGAGGCCACTTGCTTCCTGATGGTTTCCAGCACAGCATCTTAGTCTCGCCCCCACCTCTGGAGCAGTCACTGTAGGAATGTATTGTGAGGGATCAGAACCAGAAATCTTGCTCTCAGTAGTTATGAATGGACTCTTTTGGCGCAGGAAGGACTGATACCTTGGTAGCTAGATCAAAGAGTTCCCAAGGGTATGTCCATTTGCCTTTGGTATTCTATGCTTTTAACTGTTTACTATTTGCTTTGGCAGCATCAGGCCATTAACTCAGCCTGTGTTTTGCATAGCATGCACTTGTCTGGGAGTCCTGCACATTTGTAATAAGGAATTTCGATATTATTAAAGCCATAGAGAAAAACACAATGGTTCATTCATATGTCAACCTAATTATAGTTACTTTGATTATTCCAAATCCCAAGAATTATTCACTCAGCTCAACTAAATTAGGAATTTCCACTGTATAAGAACATCATTTTCCCAATCTATACACTCTCAAGTTTCAATTTACAGTCTTATTTATGATTGAAAATAACTGTTAATGACATAATAATAATTAGGAGAAGAAGGAGGAGCAGCAGGGGAGGAGGAGAAAATGATGTTTTTGTCTGGTTATTTTTTTTAACCTCAAAACAGATTCTCCCCAAATACCAACTGAAATCTCACTAGAAGTGACTTGTTTTCATGCTGCCATTGAGATCAGTTGATCTCACGATAGCTCTGTGTGGGTGTCTTTGAAATAAGATCTTAAACAATAAGCTCAACTCCACTCTAGAGGAACATGAAAATATCCTGAAGACTTTTAATGGGAGGAAAGTTCCAGTCTCTCACTTCCCCCTTCACTAAACCAGATCCTTTCCATACAACTGTTGCTCAGTGATGAGCTCAGCAATCTAGTATATAGTTCCTCCCTTCTTCAGAATAGAGGATACTCCCACAAAATTGGAAACATTTGAAGTTTCCCTAATCTGCTGGCCATTCTAGATGTTATCAAACATCATTTTGTAGGAATCCTGCAGGTTCCCTTATACCAACGAGATTGTAGGATTTTAACATACTAGAACAGAACATAATAGCTGTCTATTTTTTTTCTATTTTTTTTTCAATTTTTTTTTTTCCATCTTCTTCCTCTCTTATAGAGCCTAAATTTTTTCAGGTCTCCTTTTCCTCCATGTGCCTCAAGGGAAACTGACCTCTTGCCTGCATTGGCAGGTGTCTCAGGACTAGATTAAAACTCATGATTTCATTAGGCCTGTCTAGGACTAGTTTGCAGGAGAGGGAAGCATGTGGTCTTGAAGCCAGGGTTTCACGGGACTTTTGGGAAAGGCTTCCTTGCTCTTAAGAAAACAACACAGAAATAAATTGGACATTGCCATTTCCTGATACCTCTGGACATTGCCCCTGGACATTGCCATTTCCTGATACCATCCAAAAACTGCTGCAGCAACTTGCACACAGAAAGGGAGGCCCGAGGGCTGCCCAGCAGAGACATGGAAGGAATCAGTGGATCAGGTCCTTGAGGACATTACTGAATTGTTGATCATATTGCACCTGGGGCCTCCTTTCTTCTTCTTCTGACATTCAGCTATGTGGGAAAAAAAATAGTCCCTCACTCATTAAGGTAATTTGAATCAGATTCAGGGACAATTTATTCCTGTCTCAGTGACTCTGCTCTTACTTCTGGCTGTTGTTCATCACACATGGAACCAGTGACAAAAACTATTTTGATTTCCCATTGGTTCTATTTAGAGTTGCCAGATAAAATACAGGAAACCAAGTTAAATTTGAATTTCAGAGGAAAAACGAGTAATTATTTTAAGATAATTATGTCCCATGCAATGTTAGGGACATACTGATATAAAAAAATAATTCATCATCTATCTGAAATTCAAATGTAACTGGCTACCCTATACTTTCATTTGGTAAATCTAGCAACCCTGATTCCATTAGAACAATATTAGGAGGAAGAATTTTAAAAGTTATTTCTCAATAAGCAGGGAGAGGTAGCGTAAAATAGAGAATGTGTGATTTTTAAGCATGAGAACACCCAACTCATATTTGCATTCATAAATTTAGATAACACAAATAGCCATTAATGCATATGTATAGGAAATCAAATACATTATTATCAGATATATTATCATGGAAATAAGCTAAAGGAAGGGAAATTTCTTCCAACACCAAATCTTGAATTAATTCCAATGCTTAAAAGCATACTTATAGAAGGCATTACTTTTAAACAAACTCCTACTTTATATTTTCAACCTAGGCTCATGTTTGTTGAGATAGATCCTGGGATTCAAGATCTCTAAATTTGGCACTTCATCTCTATGTTCATTGGAAGGGATTTGTAAATTCTTAACAAAGAGAGATTGGGGGAGGAGTTAGCTAGTTTCCTCTATGGTAAAATACACTGGAATATGATCATGAGGTTCTGGATTTAAGGACCAGGAAATAAGAATAAGAAACTAAGAAAATGGGATGTATTCTCTTATCCTTGTAAAAGTTTTGCAAGATTTTAAGCAATGTCCTTAAGCTCTAATTCTTAATGTCTGAAATGGAGAAATGACTTATCCTACAGGACTTTTTGTAAGTTTTAAAAGCACTTTGCAAGTGGCAGGTCCCAGTAAAATTATAAAATACCATTATGAATATTACACTTAAAATAGCTTCCATAAAAATTATCAACTAGAGAAGTCTAATCTGGAAATATTCTCATCACTGCAATCCACAAGTATTATATTTCAACTTCTGTTATATGTCTCATTAAGAACCCATTTTACACCATGACTTCCCTCTAAAAGTACCCATCTCTTTCGTGCAGAATCTCATTATCAAACTGTCCTGCGATGAAGATGTTCTGAATGGCAGGCAACAGCGGGTATTACCTCTGTGGTTGTCTTCCCAAAGAGCAAATATAGATCTGTTACCTCTATATTAACAACATGATTTGAAAACTTCTCAAGTTTGGCAAGTGAGGATTATTCCATTTATGTCACTCGTCAAACTTTGGTCTTCTAATTTGATTATTTTGACTCAGCATTTCTCTGTAGAACTATAAATAGATTGAGTTCTTTATTTAAAGCAATTCTCCTGCCATGGGGAAAATAAATGGACTGGGTTATTAAGTTCATTGTAAGCCTTTGATTATTTTAGAATTGAAAATACATATCACCTACAGGCCCATATGGAAGCTAAAATGTTCTTGAGACTTTCTCAGAGAAGTTTGATAGAAGATGTTTGTAAATTGTTAATCAGGATAAACACATTCCAATCAAACACATAGAGATTTTAATTGTTCTTTAAAACTTAGACTTTCAAGATGTTTCAGAGTAAATGTCTTCTAATTATACAATTGTTCGTGTTGCAATACTTCAGTTTCCAATCAAGACTGTTATGGTGTGAAGATACAGGAGAGAATGAAATACCTTGATGAACATAAAGAAGTCTATGGTGCTACAACTCTGCTAGCATTGTTTCTAGGACTTTTGCCTCTTTTTCCACAAAGGAAAAAAGTTGATCGATTTTAAAAGTATTTACATCGAAACTTGATTGTTCTAATAGTATGATGGTATGTGTCTTTTGGTGAGAAAAGCTAATGCGAAATTGTGCTTTAAAGTACAGTTTTGAACACAGGAAAACTCAGTAACTATTTTATTCTTATTAAATTCCCTGAATATAATCTCTAAATATATTTTGAACTTCAGCTATATGCCAGAAATAATATTAACAGTTAGACTTAGGAAAAAAACCAACATTGGATGTTGTCTCCTCCTTTCAGGGCCTTCATTTAAGGGATGAAAAGAAATCCTCTGTAATTTAGGGATCTTGTCACAGTATTGTTTATTGTTTAAATTTTATTTTGTTTAAGGGAAAGATCTGCAACCAACTCAATTCTGATTTTATGGCTATATTTATAGGTATATGAATTGTTTTGAATTTTATATAATTTTCTGTACCACAGTGAGACACTGGCATCTAAACCAACTCTAAATATTACATACATTTGATATGATTACACCAAGGATTAGAAATAATTTAAATGCTTAGCACAGTGTGTGTCACATGAAAGGTGCCCAATAAATGGCTGAGTTAGTGGATTTGTTTCACAAACATGTTTTTAAAAAAGAGTTAGTTGTAGCTGAAGAAAGGGAAGCTCAAAGGCGATGTTTTCTGATATTAATACAATCAAAAAAATTAAAAATCTCTTCATTCATGTTAAAACAAGTTGTGAGAGTGAAAATAAAGAATTAAGAGATGTGTGTGCCAGTGTCAGCTAAGACATATTTAGGCAAAAGCATAGATATAAGTTAAAAAGCCTTTGTATATTTGGAGATTATTTTTAAAAAGAGAGTAAGAGAAAAGGGCCACAGGAAACAAAATTTTTTTAGGTTTTGTGAGTACAGAATTCTAAACAGATTACTAAAAAATGTCCTTCCTGTAGAAAATATATATATATAAAATCTCCTTCAATGTGCTGACAGGAGGGGGAGAGAGAGAGACCCATGTAGCTGTTTAGGACGAGGTACAGAATAAGCAATTCAATCACTGACCACGGTGATGACATTCCAAGAACACAATCAAGGAATCCTATTATATCCTTTCTTACTCATGTTATTTCTCTCTATTAACCAACCACTATACAGAAAGTGATGACAGAGAAGGAAAAGAAAAAATAGGGCAGCCCACAGATCCTTTTCCGTTTAGTCCTTCCTTAGTCAGCAAGGGTGTGCATATCAAGAAGTAAAATACAAACAGTTGAGTTAGGTTTGTGCAGCATTTCCATTGTTCTTGTAAAAACACAATACACATGCACGTGTGAGCTACTAAATATGAGTCACATGATTTTGGTGGTTCTAGAGATGAGCTAAATGCTCTTATTTTTTTTTTTTTGCATTTAAGACTAGCATTATACAATATAAATATACACAGTAAAAGTTATGCCAAAATTAAAAAGACTATTCTCAATTCTGATCATTAAATAGCGAATGTAACACTGACACTTCAAGAGAGAAACTGCAAGACGAAAGAAAAAGCTTTACATTCTAATACCATTTCCAGTGATTTATCCTTGCTTTTTAAAAAAACATATTTTCATTTTGCACCAGGCCTGGAGGTTTGCATAATCAAACCTTCTGCAGTAGAAATGATATCTGTTGCATTATATTAGAATCTCATTCTTGCCTTTCTATCACAGACCGTGTCTTCTTTACATTTTTCTATATAACCTGCATGGCTCTCACGGCTCTGATGGCAGGATTGATCTTATTCTCTTAGTTTAGCTTTAAACATGGCACAAATGCATACCTGTGGTATAAGCAGAGAATTTATGAACACTCGGAGTATGTTCATTTTTGGAGCTCAGAGTTGGTGGAGTCACACTTAAAACCTGGATGAAATCTAAGTGACAAAACCCAGAGCCATGGAAGGCTAACCTGTTTCTTGCAGGAGAAACCACCGAAAGACCACAGAAGAATCATAGCTCTCTTAGAGCTGCCAGGAAATAGAATACATCGTATCTCAAGGCTGTGGGCTCACTGTCACTAATAATATTAGGAACAGGCTTAATTACACTTAGTAATAGTGAGGTCGTTAGTAACATAGCTTATAGGTTAAAGACAAGGGTAATTGTGGACAAGGAACTTGAGATTTATTTCTATTTCAGCACTACCTGATTATGAGACTTCAGGAAATTACTCAACTTCTCCAAGAACAGGTTTTTTCATCTGTAAAATGGGAATCATAGTAATAGCACATGCGGTCTTTGTCAAGGTTGAATGAGACCACGTACGAGGCAGCTATCTCCAAGCCTTGCAGGGAGGGTACACGCTCGATGGAGGCCACAGTCACTACCGGGGGCCCACGCGTGTGACAAAGGTAGAGAGGAGAAGGGATTTCCACTTTGATTAGGAGATTAGGCTAAATGATGTTAGAACATTTTACAATTTTGAATTTACATAGGAAATGACTCAGTTTCGAAAACTGCAAATTTGGTAGGAAGCCAGAGGCAGATGTGAACTATAGATATAAAGATAGTAACTGGAATTTAAACTGAAATCCCAAGCACAGGTGGAAAATAAAGGTAGACTATAAACACCAGACAGCATTTCAGCTTGTGGGAGATGACTCTGTGACACGGGCACTGTGAGGGTAGACCCGAGGTTGCACACTGCTCTCGACCATGGTAGCCGCTTGAGGCGTCTGGTTATTTAAATGTCAAGTTAATTTTTTAAAAAATAAGTAACATTTAAAATCTAGTATTTATTAGCCACATTTCAAATTCTCAACAGCCAAAGGCACCTCGTGGTTACTGTCCTGGACAGAGAAGATACAGAGTATTTGCACTGTGCAGAAAGTTCTATTGGACCCTACTGTCTCCGGAGAAAGGTGAGGTGCTACCTATATTTAAGTCTGTGGTTTCAGCCACAGGGGGAGTCTTTGCTTTCTTTTCTTATTACAGCTATTCATTTATTTCCCCCTCCCGTATTTTTACTCTCTCAATGAATATTTAGAAGAAAACCAAGAAAAGCTCCATGGTAGGAAGAATTCTAAGAAAGTCTCCAAAACTTTCACCACTAGTGTGTGCATCCTGTGTCATCCCCTCCTCCTGAGTGTGGGTGGGCCTGACTTAATCAGATGAGTCCTTTTAAAAGAGGGATGACACCTAAAAGAAAGAAGTCAGAAAGATTCAAAGTAACAGAGAGACATTCTCCTGCTGCCTTTGAAGGAGCAAATAGCAAAGTTGTAGAGAAAAACCACAGGGAAGGGCACGTCCAGGTAAATTTTAAGAACTGAGAGTAGCCCTGGACAACAGCCAGCAAGAAAACAGTGATCTACAATCAAAAGGGACTGAATTCTTCTAACCACCTGTATGGCCTTGGAAGAGGACTCTGATCCTCAGATAAGAACCCAGCCATGGCCAACACCTTGATAGTAGCTTGATAGGACCCTAAGCAGATAACCCAGTTGAGCCATGCCTGGACTCGTGACCTGTAGACACGTGACATAATCACCAGGTGTTGTTTTCAGCTACCAAGTGCATAATACAATTGTTACACGATGATAGAGAGTTAATACAAGCCCCTACTAAACACAAACGCTCCCACACACCCAAACACACGAACACGTACAGAGGCAAACTTGTCCACATTCACACACACTCACTTTTCTCCAAGAACAAAAATTTGAATTTTAAATTGCAGTGTGGTGGGTTTTGTGGGGTTTTTGTTTTTTGTTTTACTGGGATGAAAGTTTAAAAGAGGGTAATGTTCAAAATCTTGCTGCTGGCTTTGACCAAGGAATAGAAAGGAGGTGAAGCAATTAGCTGGGATTCCAGCACTTTTACATTTTCTTCAGATAGAATCAAATGTACTCGACTCTCAACAACTCTGAGAAAGGAGAGAATAAATTTTCACTGTAACAGAAAGAAGCCTCCAAAAGTATTTGATGACCACTTCAAGGTATCAAATTATCACATATCGTGGTTGAAATTGTCCTCTTAGGTTAAATCACTGTACCCCAAGGCTCCTATTAAAATGTAATGTGTTCTATGATGGGTGAGGGAAGAGTGAAGAGTTCTCATTAAGACCGACTGCTACAAGTCGGATAATCACTTTCTAATAGAAAACAAACCCAAAGCAAATGGACTGAAGGTTAGGTAAGCTTGGATAGGGAAGAGGGGGGAAGGAAAGGTCAAGAACTCTTCCCCAGCAGGCGGATGGCCCCTGGTGGGTGAGAAGCTCTGGCTGAGAGAGGATGGTGGGGACCTATGCTGGGAGCCCCACTGCAAGGATGGGAATTCAGGAGGGGCAGGCGAGGAGAACTAGGACAAATTCCACCTCCTCCATAATTTTGCTCACTGCCCCTGATGTGTAAACACCACCTTTCAGCCACACATGAATTATCTCCCCTGAGGAAGGAAATGTCTGAAGAAGACTTGCTGCCCTGAGTGGCTCTTGACAGGAACCTGAGGAATGCTGAGGAGAGAAGACATTTGTAAGAGATCAAGGGAATTCAATTAGCCTTGGCACTCATGACCTTTGTCACAGGTCTTTATCAGAGGAGGGAAGGAAGAGCAGGATTCAGGATCTAGACATGAAATAAGGCTGCCAAACACACAGGTTTCTAATGATTTCCTGCCTTCTCCTCTTTGTTAAAAAAAAAAAAAAAGAAAGAAAGAAAAAACTTTGGAGGGCAATAATTTCTCCACAATAATATTATTGCCATGTACGAATTACACCAGATATGACAGGTCAGTTATGAAAAATGACCAGACCAGTTAATTGAAATGAGTTTTTGAAAATTCCAGAATGTGTACACGAGGTAATGCTGTGTTCAAATGGAGCATCAGAAGTGGATTGTCTGATTTTCTTCACGTAAGTTAGCCTTGCATATGCAGTGCATGTGCATCTTGAAGTTAGGGACCCTGTCTTATTTTTCTCTTCACAACATTTCAAAATCAGTGTCGTGCTGGCCAGGGGATAGATGGTTAGTGAATACCTGGTGACAACTTAACCATAACCACTGATCAAGATAAATGACTTGCAGCTACGTGTGGTATAACAATATCCTTAAATATACATACTACGTTCATACTAGGCCACACACGCGCCTGTCAAACACAGGACTACCCCATGGGGAAACGTGGTAAACATTTTGTGATCCTCCCTATTTGTGGAGAAAAAAAAGAAAAAAAGAAACAAGAGGTAGCATTTTTCTTCCTCCCCAAGCCTCATCTTGATCCTACTTCGAACAATACCACGTTCATTTATTCTAGGTCTAACTTAGCAGAAGGGCATTTCCACAGGCACATGTTAGACTGGAATATTATTTGCTTTGTAAACCAGGGGCTCTTGTATTATTTGCTTTGTAAATCACAATGTTGAACACTGTGTACCCATGGCTTGTTGGTGTCTATGTCACATGCTTCAATCAAAAGTGGCCGCAGCATCCACCTTAAAGGACCTATATCATCATGCATCAGCATACAACAGTAAGCTTTGCTATGACAACTTACAATTTTCAGATTAAATATAAGACTAGTAGGAACATGCCCACCAAGATGAAGAAGCAGGATAAAGATGTGTTGGCAAAAATAAGGTAGGGGAAAGAATTCCGGGCAGCAAAGCCATCCATAAATCATGAGAGACTGCAGAATAGCATTTCAAATGGGCTATCTTGCTTTCCCCAGAATACACTTTCCTGAGGGCCTTTACATGGGATAGGTTTAAGGTTTTCTGCCACAGTTGAACCCAATTTGGGAATTAGATTTCTATGAAGCTATTTGGTTCAACCATTGAGCATGACTTAAGACTTAAATATGGTTATTTCTTCTAAGCATCCATAAATAAGTGATTAAAGGTGTCCTTCCAGGATTCCAGGAAACCTTTAGAGTTCTCTAGAACTATCAATATAGGAAAAAAATTATCAAAGCAGGATCTTTGGGGAACTATTAGTTTTCATCACCTATAGTACAGAGTCCAAAAAACATAGCATAATTTTGCCCTGCTCTTCTATTCAGCCTCATTTGTTTTAAAGGTTTTATTTATTTATTCACGAGAGACACAGAGAGAGAGGCCAAGACACAGGCAGAGGGAGAAGCAGGCTGCATGCAGGAAGCCCAACATGGGACTTGATCCCAGGATTGCTGGATCACACCCTGAGCCAAAGGCAGATGCTCAACCGCTGAGCCACCCAGGCATCTCTCTCTCTCTCTCTTTTTTTTTTTTTACTGTATAAATTTGCTTTTGCTGTATTTATATCCTCTATGTTGCTCAGTCTGGTGACCAGGGCTGGGGTTAGCTGGGTAGTTCTACTGGTCTCTGCTGGGTTCACTCATGGAGCTGTGTGAGCTGCCACATTGGCTTGCACCAGGCTGTTTCAGGATGGCCTTAGCTAGAATGGTTGCCTTTGCCTAGCATAGTCTCTAATCCTCTAGCGGTTCAACTCACGCCTGTTCACACAGTGGCTTGGACAAGCTTTCAGGAGGATGGGGAGAAGCGTCAAGGCCTCTCAAGTCTGTACTTAGCACTGGCATATTTCTTCTGCTGCATTCAATTGGCCAAAGTAAGTCACAAAGCCACTCCTGATTCACAGGATAAGGAAACAGACTCAATTTCTCTATGGAAAGGGCTAAAGTGTTGTACTGCTGATATCATGAGTCCAGAGGGGCAACAATTACAGAAATGTTTATATAATCTACTGTATACTTGAGACTCTAGATTACATACTTGGCCATATTTGGAGTGACCCATGTGCCCCCTCAGACCTCTGTGCCTTTACATATGCAGGGCTGCTCTCCGCATCTTCACTCCTTTTGTCTAATGACTTTCACTTATAAGATTAGGTCCATTTTCATTATCAAGAGTAGGCCAAGGGATGCCTGAGTGGCTTAGTGGTTGAGCTCTACCTTTGGTTCAGGTCATGACCCTGGGGACCTGGGATCGAGTCCTGCATTGGGTTCCCTGAGGGGAGCTTGCTTCTCCCTCTGCCTGTGTCTCTACCTTCCTCTCTGTATCTCTCATGAATAAATAAATAAAATCTTTAAAAAAAAAAAAACAAAAAAAAGTTCAGGTCAACATTCCTTCTATAAGGAATCCCTGAACTCTAGATGAGGTAGGTTGCTCTTTTCTGTGCTCTCATAATCCTTGGCCTATGCAAACTTACCAAAATTTATCATTACTTTTTCAGCATTCAGTTGCCTCTCACACTTGAGGAGAATGACAACATTTTCATCTATTTGCTACTATCATACAAGGAAGTTCCTGTACATAGAAAATATTCAACAAATATTTATTAACCAATATTTCCAACAATTGGAAATTCATACATAATCACCAACAGTGACGAAGATATATATTTTCTAGGTAGGAACTTGGCATTCTCTCTCTCAGCCAAGCCTAAGAAATGCAGGCATTCATAAAATTGGTCTAAATAGTCATAGCTTTGAAAAAAAATTCAAAGCAACTGAAGTGTTCTATTCAATAACTTCTTCCAAATATAAAATTGGATCCCTAATGTTATCAACTCATTCAGACACCATAACTTATCCAGTGTGTTAAAAAGGTAATGGGCCTGGCAATCAGTACTGAAGGACTCCATTTGTCACCTCTTCATGAGGACTTGCCACAATTTACTGCTATCCTATATTATTTTAGGCTACAATCAGTCTTTTAGCTAGGTTCACACTTAGACCGAAGTCTAGCATTTTGCTTATTAACTTTCTCTATGATAGATTGTCAAAAGTCCCCTCTGAACTCTCGTTAAATTACACCTACTTCTGTACCCTAATATAATCACTTGGCCACTGCCACAGCAAGCTACAAATTGTCTGGTGAGACCCAATTTTCCTTTTAGTGACCTTAGATACAATTCCCTGTGTTGTTCTCCAAATGAGCCAAATTGTCTGTTTCCTAAAAAAGGGACTTCAAAATTTTAGTGTTTTAATTCAAGTGCATATCCTCTTACCTTTTGTATATAGCACATACAGGTAATACTTGGGCGTGATTACTGTCCCTCCTTGCCAACCTGCTACCCATTTACTAATGAGTTAATTGCTCTAATTAGAGGCAAACAAAAAGTTTAAAGATTTTCCTCTAATCTCGAAACAAGCGAAATATATCACACCATTACATCTGATATAATGGAATCTAGACCAATTTTTACTATGATTTGCTCAGCTCTCTCACTTGGAATTTTTCATAAATGTATACCCATTTGAATGCACATGGAAGATCTCACATCCCACGTGCATAGTTTTTCATTGCTTCTGTTTTTGCTAAATGAAATATCCCTGTCTTGAGAGTGTTTCAGGGTCAGAGTTTTATGCTAGGCTGATTTTAAGATTTACTATGACTTTTTGATGTACTCTCATATTGTCCCTTTATTTACTTTGAGTTAAAATGATTTATTAATATACTATCTGTGGGAACTTAATACCTACAAAACATACAGATAAAACCTATCCGGGGCAGCCCCGGTGGCTCAACAGTTTAGCGCTGCCTTCAACCAGGGGTGGGATCCTAGAGTCCTGGGATCGAGTCCCATGTCAGGCTCCCTGCCTGCTTCTCCCTCTGCCTGTGTCTCTGCCTCTCTCTATATATATATGTGTCTCATGAATAAATAGATAAAATCTTTAAAAAATAAATAAAAAGATAAAAAACTATCCGGTCACACTGTCTACTTCACAGGCTTGTCCTGAGAGTTTAACAACACAAGTAACCCACTAGACTAGCACCTGAGGCATCATAACAACTCAATAAACATTATTATTAAAATCAGATCCTGCTCTATATGTAGTTTATAATTTCTCATACTATCTTCTCAGCATTCTCCCTCTTACTTAATTTGAAATGACATGACCATCTTCATAAAAACCTTATAAAAGACCATTCTTTTTACAATAATTTTTCATGACCTTGTACCACAGACATATTTTTCTTTGGATAAAATATTCCTCATTTCTGGGATGCCTGGGTGGCTCAGATGTTGAGCATCTGCCTTTGGCTCAGGGAATCCTGGGATTGAGTCCCACATAGGGCTTCCTGCATGGAACCTACTTCTCCTTCTGTCTCTCTCTCTGTGTCTCTCATGAATAAATAAATAAAGTCTTTAAAAATATATTCCTCATTTCTAAACCTTTTATGTACTGTATTCTAATACCCTCGCATTCCTTTTTCAAGGCTAGCATGGGTGGCATTTTAGCTAAACTGGATGTTCTATAGATGGTATCAAATGCCCCCTGCACTCACACAGTCAGAACTTCCCACATATTTACAATGAAAATGGGCCAGATTTTCCAGTGTCTTTTGCTTTTCAGCCTTACATTTATCCTACTCTTGTATCTCGATACCTGCCCTTGTTTCCTGCAGGTGGCTTTGGGTTGAAGCTTCCTCGAAGCATGAGCTTCGTCATGCACTAAAATGATGTTTTAATGATGCTTTTAAAAGCTTTGGAGTTACATTAGATTCAAAACCTGGCATGGTTATTTCTAGCTGTATGATCCTGGGCAAGTTATACAACTTTTCAAAGTCTCCCTTTCCTCATTGGTAGAATGGACGGCTAGTCATCTTGGAAGGGGTGATGGCAAGGCTATAGTGGGGAAAGCATAATCCAGACTGAGTTTGGTTGAAAATCAAATGGAATATTAAGAAGTGGATGGAAAAAGCGCAAGCTACTATTTCCATAAGTCAACTGAAGTCTCAAAGCTGATACGATACAGGGAAATGTGCAGCCAAATAAATATATTTTGTTATGGTAGTAGTAGTTACATTTTCTCTCAGATGGCAGGGACTATGAGTATATGTATAACTTGAATGTAGATAGAT
Organism: Vulpes lagopus; assembly: GCF_018345385.1. Lineage (NCBI taxonomy): Eukaryota > Metazoa > Chordata > Mammalia > Carnivora > Canidae > Vulpes > Vulpes lagopus. Next base: position 92,510,812 of record NC_054824.1, on the reverse strand, counting down.
AGGTAGATAGATAGATAGATGAAATATCTATCTATCTATAAAACCAATGTATGTATAATCAGAAGGGGGAAGATCAGTAGAAAATATAAATTGGAAAATACAAAAGAAAAAGGCAAAACCCGGAGGAAGGAGCAAATGGGATGGGGAGCATGAGTGTAGGGATTCATTCAGAAAGGAGAAGCAAGTCTGCTTGTGTGAGCATGTATTAGTCTGTTGGTGCTGCCATAACAAACAGCACAGACTGTGAGGCCCACACCACAGGCATTTATTTTCTCACAATTCTGGAAACTGCAAGTCTGAAATCAAGGTGTCAGTAGGGCTGGTTTCTTCTGAAGCCTCTCTCCTTGGCTTGTAGAGGTCAGGCTTCCCTGTCTTCACATCATTTCCCCTCCATGCATGTCTGTGTCCCAGTTTCTTTTCTTGTAAGGATATCAGTCATAGTGGATTATGACTTCATTTTACCCTATTTACCTTTTAAAGACCCTCTCTCCAAATAAGGTCATATACTGAGATAGTTGGGATTAGGACTTCAACATGGAATTTTTTGCCCCTCCTCCCCAGGGAGTGCAGGACACAATTTAGTCCATAACTTAGTAATAATGACTAAAAAGATGGTAGTAATACACTTGGTAGTAGAGAATTAAAAAAAGAAAAACAAATAAAAGAGGAATTAAGAAGAAAAGTTTATAGTGGAGAAGTAGGAAGGTGAGACATTTCTTCTAACTAGTCTCTTTTCTTATTATAAAATCCAGAGGCCATCTGTGGAAGATGAGGAGAAAAGGTGGAGAATTTGGGGACTGGGGAAGGGTGGAAGGTTTTAGATTGTTCCTGAAAGGACTGGAGAAATAGTTGGGGATGACTATTGCCTGGCAGGGCTAAAGGCCAAACAACTTGGGGGATGCACATTTGGTTGATGAATAGAAACTACGTAGACTTAAGAGATAGTCTCATTCTGGGAATAATTCAGTCATATGGATGAGTTTATATGGCTTGCCAAATGGACTAATCAGTATCCATAAAAATTTAATTTTAATTAGATAAGGAATACATGAGTACATACTCAAAGAAAACTTATAACCTTACAAGCTATAGAGAGCAAAAACTAAAATTACTTTTTCACTCTTACCCCAAATCCATTTCTCTTCCTAGAAGTAATCAGATTTAACAATTTTATGTACATATGCATAGACTTTTGTGCATTTACATAAACACAAATACGAAATGTATTTGTATATGTATATCTAAATACATATATGCATAATTTGTGCAGGGTTGTTTTGTTTCTGTTTCTGGGTTTTTTTTGTGCATGTTTTGTTTTGTTTTTACATAAACAGGATCAGGCTTCACGAATTGTTTTACAACTTGCTTTGTTTGGGGTTGTGGTTGTTTTATTTTTTATTTTTTTCCTGACAATGGTTTGGGGATTTTTCTAGGGGCAAGCAGATGTATCTGATTCCTAGGTAGCATGTGCTATAGTTCAGTTAATTGTCTCTTTTGATGGATGTTCAGGCTTCCTGTGTTTCACTGCTATTTCGATGTTGAAATGAATATCCTTGTACATGCTTCTGCACACCTATGGCAGATACCTAGGAATCGAAGGAAATAGCAGTTTGATTGACACCGCCCAAGAGCTTTCCAATAAAGCTGTGCTAATTTATACTCTCATCCACAATTTGTGAATATCCACAATGTATGAAAGCATTTCTTTGCCTACCTCCTCACTAACACCTGCTATTAGCCATCTTTCAAACATCTATTATTAGTATAATGACTTACAAATCTTCATTTGAATTTGTGTTTCATTGATTTGAAATGAAGCTGTGAATTTTTTTCACTCATTTATAGATTACATTTGTTTCTTCTCTGAAATTTTTGTTTCTATGTTTTGTCCCCTCTTTTATTGTATTTTTAATTGACTTCGAGGTAACCTTTATAAATTCAGAATATTTTCCTTTGTTTTATTTTATATAATCTCAAATACTTTCTTATGCCTTTTTGGATTCTTTTTGAGTTCTAGTCTTGGTATCTTAATCATATGCATACAAAAGTATGTTTCTACTTTTCTTCTGATATGTTTATAGATTTTTTTTAAACATCTAGCTCTTTCATTCATTTGACATTTATTTTTGTCAATGAGAAAGGCATTATGGTTTTCCTCACATCATAATCTATCCTTTCACCACTTATTAGAAATATTATTTTAATCAGAGCACATGCTAAATAAGTCTATCTTAATAACACATCCAAAGTCCAACCACTTCATACCATCTTCACTATTCTCTCCAAAGTAGCTTATAATTATCTGAACAACTATAGTAGCCTATAGTATCCTTTTGTCTATTTTGTTTGGAGCACATAGAAAGACCTCTTTAAAGTGTATTCAGATATGTGATTTCCATGCTTAAAATAAACTACTGATTTTGATCACACTTGGAATAAAATCCAAGCTTCTCATTTATAAACTGTTTATAAGGCTTTGGTGATCTGGCTTTCACTGATCCTATCATGGCCTGTCCTAAACAGAGACAGCTTAAGCCTTACAGCCATTCTACAACGTTCTTTCTGGAATACCCATTCCATGGGTTTTTTTTTTCCTTCAAATAACTAAAATTTCTGCTTAAATGTCACCTCTTCAGGGAGGTCTTTCTAATCATTCTACCTAAAATTGCCCCATCCTTCCCCAAACCTATAATTTGGCATAGCAATTAACTACAGAAATGATACAATCTGTTTGTTTTCAACAAAACAAAACAAAAACCCCACTATGTTAATATATACTATTTTAGGCCTTAATACTCTTGTTAATACTAGTTTCATAATGGGATATATGTTTCTTATTTATTGCTATATCACATGGTACCTAGAATATATTAAAACTGCTATACTTCTTATAGTAAGATAATCAGCAAATCTATTGAGCAAAAAAAGATGCTGAAATTCACAAAGTTATCAGATTGTGGAGTGGAATCAATATTTCTTACCTACATAAGTTTAATTGGAAAAAAATCTATAATTTTATCCTAATGAAGTATTTTCCTTTTCTCATTCTTTCAAATTTTGGAAGCAACTGTAAAATTTCTATTGTTCCATTAAGATTCTGACTATATGAGGAGGATATGGGCAATTTAGGTGTCTTTCATACATACCTACTCATTAGCAGAAAAACATATATTTATATGTATATGAAAAAAAAAAAACCACATTTCAAAGGTGAAGCTTAGCCCTAAAGGAATACATTTCTAAATCAAGCATATGTAAACACCCACACACATTCACACATATACCTGTACTGATTATAAAGAACATTGAAGCCAAGCTTTCTTTGTATTGAAATCAACACTTAACCCTCAGTATAGGCATTCATATGAATTATAACTTTCTGAGATAATGGTTGGAGCAAATAGAAAGGAAGGAAGGAAGGGAAGAAGGGAGGAAGGGTGAAAGGAAAGAAGGGCAAATCTTGGTTATAGGTCCATGAAAAAGTGTTATATTACCTGCACACTTTCCTATATGCTTAAAATATTTTATTAGAAATTTCAAAAAATTAGGACAATTTTAGGACTATTAATAGAGTATGCATAACATTTATGTTCCAGCTTCCCACAGGATGAAAGACTTGGTTTATGTGTTAAAAATGGATCTGTTTTGAAAGGCCAATACCTGTAAGATTCAAGCTAGACAGGTATGCCTTCAATTGGTATGGCCATGATAACTTAAAGAAAAAAAAATAAAGCTTTTAAGAATTATTAAGAATAAGAATGATTACAACTCTGCTCATTCTGTCCCATGACAGCTAACTTCCTGTAGCCCCTCCAAACACTGATAGTCTGGAGGTCTCTTGTTCCCTTACATATGATCCATATTAAATTAGCAGACCAATAACATACCAGCTTCTGGAAACATCCAATAAGAACATGAGATTTTTGAATCAGGAAGATCAGCTTCCCCTGGCTAACTATGTGGCATTATAGGCATTTTATTTAGTCTTTCTGTGCCTCAATTCTTTCCTTAGTAAATTGGGGTAACTTGCAAAAATATAGTCTTTGCAATCCAGTAAATTTTTTCCATGACCCACTATGGATTAGGGCTCACACTTTGAAAAGTGCTCCTCTATTCTTGTTTGATCATTTAGCACTTTTAAATTTTTTCTGTGATAAAATTTTTTGATAAACATGAACACTCCTAATTAAACACAGAAGTATAAATGAACATGATTATATGTAACTGTGGGTCTCTGGTTTCCTTACTATACAGATCTATAAATAGATGTATATTAATATGGTTAAGTTTCTTAATAAATATTGCCACAATTCTCATCAAAAAGCAATATAGCCCATTTACTTAATAAATTAGTTTTTTTGTTTATGTGTTTGAGTCTCTCCTAACAAATATGGGTAATGATTCCTGAGTCTGATTTCTGGATCACCAACAAGATTAAGTTTTTGCACCAGAAAGATTAAGTTGCATCTGAGTTTCTGTGAATCACCAACCTACAAACCTCCTTATATGTCTTCCTGACAGCTAGCCAGTCTCCTCACATTTCTGGGAACTTAAACTGTCACCAGACACCATCAGCCTGGATTGAAAAAGAACATACATAAATGTTTCTACCAACTACGCAAAAAAGTTGTTGCAAGGCCTTAAGATTGTCCCAATATGATTATTCTGATCATGACTCAGTTTCCCATTTTAGAATACAAAACATAACAAATTTCAGCAGCAGTCAGTGGCCTTAAGCACAGCATCTGGGTTAGACTTCTCTTTTTACAATAAGAGAGATGACCATAAATAGCTACTATATGATTGGATCTGTAGTATGACTAAACTTGTGAAAAATTAAGGTATTTGTGTGTGTGAGAGAGAAAGAGAGAAACAAAGAGGCAGAGAGTTTTGCTACATTTCATATCTACATAGATATGGTTAAGATTCATGAGAAGTCATCCACAAGCTATTCCAAGTTGCATGGGGAGAGATAAGCTGAAAAATATCAATAAAAGACTTAGGCTTTTCATTAGTCATTTTGTTTTGTTCTGTTTTTGTTGTTGTTGTTGTTGTTCCTGATCAGTTTTGACACAGGTTTTAAGGCAAATGCAGGAAAGGGAACTCAACCTTCCTGAAAACTCCTGTATCCAGCCCCAACTATACAATTCCTCAATTTTATTCTAACAGCAAGTTAAAATAACCTGGGAAATTGGCATTACCGCATTCTTTTTACAGATGAGGAAGCTGGGACACAAAAGGGTAAATTTCTTTTCCTGGGATCACACAGCTTAACAGTGATGATATGACATTCAAATCCAATTTGCTGAGCTGGAAAGTACCCATTCTCTTCATTAAACAAGTGTGCAAACTGATATAAGAGAATCCAAAATGCAGTATATAATATAGAAAATTGTTCTCCTATAACGGGTTCCCATGACAAGATCAAGGATTAGGTTGAAATAAATTTTATTTCTGAATTCTATTTGAATGTTTCTATTTTGAGTCCTGAGTAGAAAACATTATATATTCCATTCTCTAATTTCCAGTCTAGATAATTTAGGGTTACATTAAATGCTCTATTAAATAAGAAATCGTTTCATATATAAAATTTATTTTCTGTACAACTCGATTGTAATTGGTGACAATAATCTATATTTAATTCTTGTATTTTTCTTTAGTGTCTAGTCAATTATTATGCTGCCATTGATTCATATTTTTATAATGATTTCTCCAATCTAGCATTTGACATTATAGGGGGTTGAATAGTGGTCCTCAAAAAGATATGTCCAAGCCCTAATCCTGGTAACTGAAAATGACTTTATTTGGAAATAGTGTCTTTGCAGCTTTAATTAAGCTAAACATCTTGAAGTGAGATTATCCTAGATTTACAGTCAGCCCTAAATATAATGACTGATGTCCTTGTTAAAGAAAGAAGAAGACTGGTTACAGAAAGAAGATGATATGAAGGTGGAGACAAATAGTAGAGTGAGCATCTATAAGCCAAGAAATTCTAAGGAATGCTAGCCCTTCCCAGCAGCCAAGGAGAGAGACTTGGAAGAGACTGGAAGAGAAACCAAACCTAGTGATGTCTTGATTTTCAGGCTTCTGGGCTCTTAAGCTGTGAGAAAATAAATTTCTGGTGTAAGCCACTGAGTTTGTGGTTATATGTCATGGCAGCCTTAGGGAATGAATACAGACAGGTTAGCATTTCCTTTTAAGATAGAAAAATATATTTATCTGAGCTATCTGCCCTAATTTATTTCAAAGATGGATCTAAAATTACTTCTCTCTATTCAAATTGATATTTCAAATTAGAAGTTTCATAAGTGACTCTTCTGTCAAAAAAAGTAAATTTCAGACAAACATAATAAATCTTATTACATAATTATAGGATCTTATGGTTCTGAAACCAGAAACTTTCAACAAGATCAGTGAAAATGCAAGACAATCGTGAATATATTTATAATAAATTTAGGATCTCTAAGTAAATTTCAGAGAAAATTCCAAACATTTGCAATGGTAATATTAGGATATTTACAATGTTTGAAATTCTTTGCATTTATTATCTCATTCAGTCTTTACAAGGACCTTGTAAGATAGCACTCCTATTATCTCTGACATTTTGATGAATAAACTGAAGGAGACCGGTTAAGAAAAATTAATGGAAAGCTATACAACTGAGACATGATGAATCAAAAACTTCAAACCTAGGTAATCTGTTCTTAACCTCAGTTATTTTATTCATTTTATGACATCTGGAATACCCAATTTTCAAAAAGTGTGAACTGCAAACACCAGTTACTCAGAAAAATTTTTGAAAGGAATAATTCAAAGAGGGAACTTACTAAATAAAGTAATGCCCCAAACATAAAATGCCCTATGCATTTTACAGGTATTTGAACCGAAGTAGGGACAAACTAGAAGTAGGCTCAAACAAGGTTTATGACTTAAAACATTATTTTTGAAATGTTTTATTTGGCATTTTGAATTCTATTCCTATTGTGTAAAAGGCTGAGAGTCTGTGTCAATGCTGTCTAAAAATAGAATCATGAAGTCTTTATAGCAAACCCCTCCATTGGTAGTGATTGGCATTTAGCCTGCCTCTAATTGTATCTTTTATGTATGATTACTAAAGATGATGGAGGAAGCAGTTATCAGAACAAACTTTCATCTGAAACTGGCTAGGAATGCAGAAACTATCATTGGTCACTGAGGTTAATCAGAATGTTCCCTATTATATATTAGGCAGTGTTTTACAAAATCGTATGGGGAGGAGAAGGACAATGGCAATCAGACTCTAAATTATTGTGTGATGGTGTTAAATTTGAGAACATATGAATTGTCTGGCCTAATCTGCCACCTTCTTGAACCTTTTGTCTCTTTAAAAATGATAAACCCATGAAAAGTTTGAACTCGTGGAATAGTAGTGGAATGCTGGGTACTCTGAATACCTTTACAGAGTGTTACATGTGGAATTTAGCAACTTTTCTCTTTTTTTAGTATAGCTGCCACATGATGCTACATTAGTTTCAGGTATACAACACAGTGATTCAACAACTCTACACCTGTGCTAGGCTCCCCACTAGTGTGGCTACCGTCTGTGACCAGGCAATGCTATTACAGTGCTGTTGATTCTGGTCCCTATCCTGTGCCTTTCATTCCCATGACTTACTCATTCCATAACTGGAAGCCTGTATCTCCCACTCCTTTTCACCCATCACCCCCAGCAACCATCAGTTTGTTCTTTGTATTTATGGGTCTGTTTCTGCTTTTGTTTGTTAATTCATTTGTGTTTGTTTTTTAAAATCCACAGGTAAGGGGATCCCTGGGTGGCTCAATGGTTTAGCGCCTGCCTTAGGCCCAGGGCGTGATCCTGGAGTCCCGGGATCAAGTCCCACGTCGGGCTCCTGGCATGGAGCCTGCTTCTCCCTCTGCCTGTGTCTCTGCCTCTCTCTCTCTCTCTCTCTCTCTCTCTCTCTATGTCTATCATGAATAAATAAATAAAATCTTAAAAATAAAATAAAATAAAATCCACAGGTAAGAGAAATCATATGGTATTTGTCTTTGTCTGACTTATTTCATTTAGCACAATACCTTCTGGATCCATCCATGTTGTTGTAACTGATCTTTTAATCTCCTTTCTCTGTAATTTCCCATATTTCCATAAAGCGAAATTTTCTAAAATTCAGATCTAATAAAGACATTGACCTCTTTTAAATCGTTCAGGTTTTCCTATTTACTTACGAGATCACTTTGAAATTCTTTAGAGGAGTAGTTGTATAGGGTATGAGATCAAAGATAGTGAGTTGGAGTCACCACTCTGCACTTAGCAACAGAGTAGTCTTGTGCAAATTACTCAATCTCTCTAAACCTCAATATCATCATCTGAAAAATGGGGGATTCTAGTAGTACCTACTGCAGAGGGTTGTAGTTCTAATCAATAGAGAAAACATATGCTAACTGCTTATCCTGAGCACTTGGATAATTAGTTTTCAGTTAATAGTTTTTCATCGTTGTGATTATTATTATTACACAATAATAATATTATTATTACAATAATAATATTAAAATATTATTATTTTCATCGTTGTGATTATTACACGTCATTCTCAATCTGGCCTCATCACACCTTTGCAATCTTCTGCTCATATTCATCTGCCTTTTCCAAAATAAACCATCTAGTTTTGTACTTCTTCAGTTGTAGGTTAGCTTTGTCTAAAATTTCCTTCCTCATAACTTTCAGATCATTCCTGATGTGGTAAACCTCTGATGCATTTTTCAAGATCTAATCCAACCATTATTTCCTCTGGGAAAATCTGACCAAATAGAATTCCTGGCTCCCTGAATTGTGCTAGCGTAGCACTTGGAACTAGTTCTCTCTGAGCACTTCTCTTGCTGATCACAGACATTTGAGGGAGTTTGTTCTTCCTAATGTTAGAGAGCCTATCCTCCCGGCTAGACTAACACTAGGGCTTGGTCATATTTATCCTTTCCAATACCTGGAACATTTGCTAGCACATTGCATAGTAAATAAACATCTAGTCAATGCGAGTAACCAGTTTGAGCTATTCCAGAGTCCATTTGACCCTAGTTTTGGCTCCAATAATGGAGAAATGGTTTGTATCAGACTAATCCTCCCACTAAGAACAACTATAAACCCTGAACCAAACATTTGAAAACACCAACCATTGCAAGGCACTAGGGAATGCCTAAAGGCAAACCAGAAGTAGAAGTGATACAATATAGAAAGAAGAGAATTAGATAGAATGCAGATCTCTGTTTATATGTTTGTTCTTCCCTGCTGGGGCATTTCCCTGTGTGGCTGGGGAGGTCTGAACTCAAACACAGAGCCAAAGTCTTATTGGTTCAAAATCTCAGAGGATAGCCTTCAGGGCTGCTAGTACAGCTGGAAATTGAAGAGAAAAGTGCCAGAAGGGAGATAGGCATAGAGGGGAAGTTCTTGAAATTTTAAACATTGACTCAACCTTTAAATTGCATACACCCCAAAGGCCCAGCAACAGTCAACATTTGTAAAACTGAAAAAATTTAGCAGCTATTTTAGCTGAAATCCACAACAAAGGTTTAAATCTTGTTATGTTAGAAGAGCTTTATAAGAGGTTTGAGCATTCCATTAAAGCCTCAGGACAGTTAAGCCTTAAAGGAAAATTTATCAGCCCAGGACTAAAAATATTCTTCAGACTAATAGCAAAATCAAAACAAGCCATCTTTCTATGTGAAACCGTCCACATGAAACTAATCTTTACTCATATAAAACCAGTCTTTCATATGTGCATGATGATCTACTTTTATTTATTTTTATTTTTTATTTTTATTTTTTTTTTTAATTTTTATTTACTTATGATAGTCACAGAGAGAGAGAGAGGCAGAGACACAGGCAGAGGGAGAAATAGGCTCCGTGCCGGGAGCCCGACGTGGGATTCGATCTCGGGTCTCCAGGACCGCGCCCTGGGCCAAAGGCAGGCGCAAAACCGCTGCGCCACCCAGGGATCCCCGATGATCTACTTTTAACTTAATTGCCTGCTAGAAACACTCTTCCAAGAAAGATAATAGGACATGCAGTATCTACAACATATTATCCACAGTGCTCAATATACTTACATATTACTAAACATACCAGGAAATAGGAAAATGTGACACATAATCAAGAGAAAAATAAATCAATGAAAATAGACCAACAAATGAAAGCAAGCTATTATGGATTCACATATGACTGCATTTCTATTTTATTCATTTTAAGGAATATTACTAGAAATAGAGAGGGACACTTTCTAATAACAAAATGGTCAATCCCATAAGGATGATATAACAATTTGAAATTGATATGTACCTAATCAAAGAGCTTTGAAAACCATATACCAAAATCTGGTAAAACTAATGGGAGAAATAAGCACATCTATAATCTAATGATATTATAACTCTGTTTCTTATTAATTGATAAAATTACTATTCAAAAATATCAGTAAAAATACAGAAAATTTAAGTAATATCATCAGCTATCTTAGCCTAATGACATTTAGAGCATATCACACTCAACATCTGTGGAATACATATTCTTTTCATGTGTATATGAAACATTTATCCAGATAGACCATATGCTAAACTATATGTCCTATCCTAATACAGCTCAAAAGAATAAACTTTCTAGAGCATGTTATATATTGGTAAGGAAATTCAATCTGAAGTCAACAACCATAAGTTATCTGGAAAAGCTCCAAATATTTAGAAATTAAACAACATACTCTGAATAACCATTGGTTAAAGAAGATATCCCAAGATAAATTGGAAAGTATTTTGAATAAAATAAAATTAAAATAGAACATATTAAAGATGTAGAATATAATTAAATCAGTACAGAGGTAGAAAATTATAGTTTTAAATGCTAATATTAGAAAGGAAGAAAAGTTGAAACCAAAATCCATTTTTATAATCACTATCTTATAAACATCTTCAACAAACTTTTCTTCTGCTTCAATAGTACTCTTCAGAATAAATCCTATCTCTAACTGAAACCAGAATCCTGTTTCCCTCCCTTCTTCCTAGAGAAATCTCAGTTTTAAGCATAACACAGATAGTGGCCATACTCAAATAATCCTGGAGAAGGGAAGCCACATAGAAATTAATGAAGAGAGGATCCCTGGGTGGCTTAGCGGTTTAATGCCTGCCTTTGGCCCAGGATGTGGTCCTGGAGTCCCGGGATCGAGTCCCACATCAGGCTCCCTGCATGGGGCCTGCTTCTCCCTCTGCCTGTGTCCCTCATGAATAAATAAATAAAATCTTTTAAAAAAAGAAATTAATGGAAGGGTCATAAGAACACTTATCTATACCCGCCTTCCTCCATACCACCCATATGTGATCTTATATATGTGCACCTACATACACATATAAATATGTCTTACATGGTAACAAAGAATAAAACCATCTTTGCCACTGTAGTTAATAATCAAAATCCTTATCATCTTATCGTGGTTGATATTTCTTGTCCTACATTAGAATATTTTTGTATCACTTGAAATTTGAAAGCTCTACCTTCTTCTACTTATGTGATTTGTACAAAGAAATAAATTTTAGTATGTGGATCTCCTTTTAGTTAGGCATTCTGTTATTACTTCCTTATAAAGAGTGTACCAGATAGTAAAAATGTACATATATTCAGTCCTGGTTTTTAGGCATATCTTACGTAGGCTTTTCTGTACTCACAAATGCAGACTGAATTCACTAAACTCATAACAGTATAGCAAAGAAGTTTATACTTCAATTGCCAATTAGCCAGAAATCTCAGAGACAGTGGGTGAAAATACTCACTTATTTGACATTTCCTTGTACAAATAGAACTGATATTTTTAGCATCTTTATACTGTAAAAAAAAAAAAAATGGATTGGTTATCTGAAAAAAAAAAAAAAAGGTATACCCTTAGAACAAAAAGAAGACTTCTAACTCATTTATGTCCAAGGCGTCATGACATGTTTTCTAAATTATGTAAAAAGTCTTCAGTGTTTAAGGAGAAAAATATCCTTACAAATTTAGAGTTTCATAAACATATTTTTTCCTTTGTCATTTGATAATTGTGGCATAAGATAATCTATAAAATTATGTTTCAGAATGATTTATCATCATAGAGTGATTAAAATTTAATTTGTTAACCTACCAGATTTGTTTGTTTCATTAGGCTATATGTTTCTTAATCTGTTAGCTTCTTGTTGGGGATAGTATTTAAATGTATCCAGGATTGCATATTGTTTATTTTCTTATATGTGTGTCTTTGGGCTTGGGGTCAGATGGTCACCACTCTTCTTTTGTAATGAATTAACTAAATTTTCTTTGTTATTTCATTCTGATTTCCATTCTCTAAGTACTATCATCTATTTTTCCAGGGCCTTAGTTCTTGTCATCCAACTTCAATTTCATCAATATCTGCAAGCTATTGGCCCAACTCTTTCTGCTATCTTGACCCTTCAAAATGCCCTCACTTCCTTACTCAGTACAGCTCAGTGATCCATCATGATAATCATACTTTTTAGATTTACCTATTTCTCTCTCTCTCTCTCTCTGTCTCTCTCTCTCTCTCTCTCTCTCACACACACACACACACACACACACCCTCCAGTTTCTTCTATTTCCTTTGATTATATCCAAAAAAGCACAACTCAGGTAAAACCCAAAGTTTAATAGTCCCATGTCTGGACCCCAATACATGAATACAGATAGAAAAAACTCACTTTAAATTCTCAAAATTCTTAAATTCTTTAAATTATTGAGCCCAGATTTCAAGTGGACACTTACTGCTACATAGCTATTATTCTACATTTCACCAGTAAATTTGTTTTCCCACCCACCAAGATAACAATTTGAAATTAAATCTCTGAGCAGCCCTGGTGGCTCAGAGGTTTAGTGCTGTCTTCAGTCCAGAGTGTGATCCTGGAGATCTGGGATAGAGTCCCACATCAGGCTCCCTGCATGGAGCCTGCTCCTCCCTCTATCTGTGTCTCTGCCTCTCTCTCTCTCTCTCTCTCTCTTCTCATGAATAAATAAATAAAATATTTATAAAAAATAAGATTAAATCTCCAAACTTTTTTTCCTGTCTTTTTCAGCCTAGGATCTCAATTTTTATTCATTGAGGAAAAACAATTATATAAATAATACCTCATTTTTCCACCACCAAATATACAAATCTATTCTGTATTCATATGCTTTTTCACCCTATATTTTAATTGAGTTATCCCTGATCCTCTTATATAATATATATATTAGCTTTTACATATAATACATAAATTAACTTTTCTACATTGTACATTAGGTTCTATAGCCTCTTATTTGCTTAAGGATTTCATCTTGTCTCTCTTCTACATCATCAATGGGCTTTTTCTTAAACTTATATCCTCCTTCAGCTATTATTCCAACAGGTTTATCTTTGTATCAAAGCCCTCTTTGAAAATATTTTCTATACACTAAGTAGTAAATCCATCTATCTCTACCATTTACTTCTCAAACTACCCTGATGTGGTTTTCTTCCTCCTTCACTGAAATTAGCTTAATTATTACTAAATACTTCCTTACTGTCTCATCCAATGGAAACATATCTGTTTTCATTCAAATTTCTATCACAGGCAACACAGTTGATGAAAGTTCCCCTCTGTAGTCTTTGAGACTTTATATCCTTCTAACTTTTCTTTGTGACCCTTTGGCTTTTTACTGCATAAAATACTCTCACACAAAATATTGTAGTGTCCAGGGATTGGTTGAGAAGCCCATTCTCTTGTTTATTTTCTTCCCACATAATTATATTTCCTTGGATTTAAATAGCTTTATATACTGACTCCAAAATTTGTATCTCTGTTTTGTTCCCCTCAGCACCACATTCATATTCATTCATCTACTTGACCTTTCCACTGTGATTTATAATAGGCATTGTTGGCTTTTGCTTATCTTCAAGACTCATTGTAAATGTTAACTTCTTATGAAAGCCATTCTGTATAAAATTCTTTCTATTTCATTGCACTACTTTATTTACTAAAAGGTACTTATCCCAGTTTGAAATAAGCTTATTTATTTATCATTTCCTTTATTTGCTTATGGTCCTATTCCCTTAATAAAATATAGTCTCTTTAATGGGAAGGTTTTTGTTGATCATGTTTGCCTCTGTATCTTCAGCACCTAGAAGAGTACTTAACACAGAGGAAGAACTCAGAATACTTGTTAAAGGACACTTAGAAAACACATTCATGAGTTGAATTCTAATATTCACCAATACTGGTATTTATCAATTTGTCAATTTTACTGAGAAGTCTATTGATTCATTAAACTGGAATGGTTATAATGGACTTAAAATTAAGGTTACAATTCATCTGTAAACATAATGCTGCAGCATTTATTAGTATATGCCATTGGCTTCAAACTCCTGTCTTTCCACATCTGATGTGGCATGGGTTACTTTTAGGCATAAGTATAAATGGTTTTCACACTGTTTCTTGATACTCATTTATTTAGGCTACATTGTTTTGATTAGGTAATTATATTTTTGTAGGTCTTTAGACTCTTTTTACAGTGAAAGTAATTCTTCATTTATATGTTTCAAACTAAGAGTTTGGATGGTATTGGATTGGATATCCACTGGTCAAGGTGGTTGAAGTAACAATAAGCTTCTCCAAAGACTTTTAAAGAGACCATATATGAAGACCAAAACATTAATCAGAATTTTACAGCAAATTCATTTCTATTTGAAGACATATGATGACAGAGATTATGAACTAAACAAATGTTACCAAACATATTCCCACAAAAAAAAATAAGACTTGCAGTATATAGATATGTACTTTTTTGTTTAAAGTACCTGGGTTTATGTTACAAATTTAAGACAATTTAATGTCATCAAAGATCCTAAAATATAGTTTTCTGTTAAAATGTTAGCTACTTTGTTGCTTTACTTAGCTTCATAAACTATGTGTTCCAGTTAAAATTGATAATTTTGCTATTATTGAAGGTTCTGAACAAAATTAAGCACAATCTAAGCAAACGTGCTACATAAGAAATAATAACTAATCATCTGTATGGGCCAGAGTGCAGAGTTTGAGGAGGTTTTTTTTTTTTTTTTTTTTTTTTTTTTTTTTTTGGTTTAGCTTTTCAGTTTTTGTTTTTTCATTCACCAGCATCCTATTTGGCATCTTACAAACAAACTGTCTAGTTAATAACTACAACCTAAAATTTGTGTGGTTTTTACTTCCCAAAGAAGATGAAGGAATGTCTGAAAATAAGAGATTCAGAAACTATCAGTTATTTGCTATTTATTTCAAGTTCTATATTTTTCATTTCTATATATTCTGATTGCATGAAAGGGTCTTTAACATTCTACAAAATTAACTTCAGATTTTCAAATTTGTATTAGCCCCTGGAAATCTGTAAGACTATAAACTTTGTAGGCAATTGACCTTGAAACATTAAAAAATCACTAAACACTTTTACTGAGAGACTTGAGACTTGAAAGAAGAAAGTTTGGAACATAAATGGAATAGAATGTTTTTGTTTGTATCTATACATGAACAAAAAAGTCATTGTTTCATTGATGTCTCCATTCACATGGATCAAAATGAGCATAAAATGTAATATCTTATGCCAAATTCCATTCTATGATTTTCATTACTCATTTGGATCATGGGGCATTAAGTGTGGTGTCTGTAGATAATAGAATGGTTTCTCATTGGATATATCAAGGAAAATACCGAGGAAATACAGATTTACCACACATCTAACCTTGTAATCTGACCTCTGCTCATCTTTCTAGTATTATTTTGGCCTTTCCCTGCCTTTCTACTCAATTCCATACCTTTACTGAAATAATTTTAGTACCTGAGCAATGTTCTCTATACATTCTCTGCCATTTTACAAATTATTACCTTACCTGACCCACCTCACTCTCAACACATCCCAACATTCCCCATATCACACCCTTTCCTGGCTTAGTTATCACTGCTTTTCAACTCAGGTGTTTCCTTCTTTGTCCCATTCTCTGCCCAGTCTAGGTCAGGTGTCCCTAAAGATAACATCTGGACACATCTCTTTCATGGCACTAAGCACATAGTATTTTAATCCTATAGTTCTTGTTTCTCTGGGTCAGAAGGCAGACAATGTGTCTCAGACATTTTTAGTCAGAGCTCCAAACCATTATGTAACTGTGTAATGCATGATGACAAGTATGCAACAAGTGGTTACTTAATGAATGAACTCAAATGCATTGGTGATAGAACAAGTGGTGTGTGGTGTCTACACAAAGGACAGGAATAGTCAACCCACTCAAGAGGAAATGAAATTAATTAAACATACCTTGTACCTTGTTTACCATACAAACTGAGGAAGTAAAAATTAAAACAAATTTGTGTTCAGTCACCTATTCAGAGATAAACTATATTAATGACAGTATTCAATGATAGTAATTATGAGATAAAATGGGATGGTCATAGATTAGTAGGAATGTAAGAGAGAATTTTATTTCTTTTAAACAAAAATTATAGTAATGAATGCTGAGAACCATGGAAGTGTTAAAGGCCATTTGACCCACTTTGGGAATTTATCATCAACAAAGGAACCAAAGGAAGGAAAACTTTTATCTCCAACTCATATCCATAAATTCCAGACATATCTACCCAGCTGTCAATTAAACAGCTCTACTAGGGCATCTGGCAGGCACTCAAACTCAACATGTTTGAAATTAAACCCATTCCTGCCTGGAAACTTGACTCCCGGTTATGAGCTAGAGAATGTTATTTTTTAGTTAACAGAACTACCATTCACTCACTTGTTGATATGAGAAATCTGGGAAATAACTTTTAATCCATCCTTTCTACTACTCTTGGCTCATCCAATTAAACATAAAGCCTTATATACTTTATCAAGTCCAATTCTTCTTTCCATCACTTCTCCTACTACCTTACCCTATGGGTCCAGAATCCCTAATTTGGTTGTTTCTCTTGCATCCACTCTTAGCCAATCAGTTTCACACAGTACAGACCAATTCTTCTAAAATACAAGTTGTGTAATGTCAGTGTCCTACATAAATATTTCCAGTGTTTTCTTATTGTTCTTGTTCATTGTTCCTTAATTTGGCTTAAGAGGCCAACTCTTGTACACTATGGGGTTCTCCTTTATGCTCGAGAACTCAAGTTCTCTAGTTCTGGGGAATTTAAGTTGGTTTACCTCCTCTGCTTGGAAGGGTCTTCCCATTCCATTTATCTTTCACCTGGCTGCTTCGTACTCATCCATTAGGTTTAGGCTTAATTGTTATCTCCTCTCATAAAACACACTATTCCTTATCATCCTGTATTTTTCTTCTGACAACATTTGTGACAATAAATAAATTTGTTAGTTAATAACAAACTAAGTTCCTGTCCTACTAGAGTCTAGGAAGGCTGACATTATTTAGATCTTGCTGCCACCATATCCTTAATGCCTAGTACACTAAGACATAGGAAATATTTATATAATAAATTATACAGCTATCACAAACAAGATGATAGAGCTACATTGTTGACTTGGAGGGATATTCCAACATACATTGTCAAGTTAAGAAAACAAGTTTATATGAAAACAAAATCAACAACAGAAAAAAAAATGGATAAGTATACACACTTATATGCATAAAAATGTATAGAAAAATACAAAAACTGTTAGCATTAGTTAATATAAAGGATAAGATTTAGGAGTGATAGGGAAAGAATATTACATTTTCTTTTATAAATTTCTATCATTTGACTTAATACAATAACCTACTGGGGGAGGGAAATATGTATTCAAATAAGATAAAAGGTACCAAGAAAATGAAAATGGTGATTATTCTATTCTTTTATAAGTATCTTGAAATGTTATTCATTTTTACAATATCTATTTTAAAGGTTGGAAGCATAAAAGAATGATGTCTCACCTCTCTGCTTGTTAGTCAAAACTGAATCTCTACATTTCTTTGATCATTTGTTTATAAAAATTTCATTTCCATATTGGTCCACACATCTTCTTATCTAGCCCAAATCTCCATTTTCTAAATCCTTCTTATGACTCCCTAAAACTTTGGCTCGACTTCTTGGTTCTTGAGTACTTCCTCCCCTGAAGTTTCTCTTCATTACAGGAATTTATTCTCTCACATGCCTCATATTTCACACCATACAGGCTGAGGCCCATTGTTTTCTCCACCACTGCTTCTGCAGTTTACTTCTTGTTGTTGTAAAAGAAGCAACAAAAAGGGAAAGAAGAAAAAGAGCAAGAAGGAAAAAGAAGAGAGGAAGGAAGAAAGGAAGGAAGGAAGGAAGGATGGAAGGAAGGAAGGAAAGAGAAAAGAAAAGAAAAGAAAGAAAAGAAAAGAAAGAAAGAAAGAGAGAGAGAGAGAAAGAAAGAAAGAAAGAAAGAAAGAAAGAAAGAGAAAGAAAGAAGAAAAGAAAAGAAAAAAAGGAAAGGAAAGGAAAGGAAAAGAAGAAAAGAAAAGAAAAGAAAAGAAGAAAAGAAAAGAAAGAAAGAAAGAAAGAAAAGGAAAGAAAGAAGAAAGAAAGAAAGAAAGAAAGAAGAAAAGAAAAGAAAGAAAAAAAGAAAAGAAAAGAAAAGAAAGAAGAAAGAAAGAAAGAAAGAAGAAAAGAAAAGAAAGAAAAAAAGAAAAGAAAAGAAAAGAAAAAAAAGGAAAGGAAAGGAAAGGAAAGGAAAGGAAAGGAAAGGAAAGGAAAGGAAAAGAAGAAAAGAAAAGAAAAAAAGAAAAAAGAAAAGAAAAGAAAAGAAAAGAAAAAAGAAAAGAAAAAAGGAAAGGAAAGGAAAAGAAGAAAAGAAAAGAAAAAAAGAAAAGAAAAGAAAAGAAAAAAAGAAAAGAAAAGAAAAGAAAAGGCCAGTGACTAGCCCTAACCACACTTTGACTCCAAACATGATATTCAGTTACCTACCCCTATAACACTTGTCTGATGCTTTGACATAAACCAAACTACAATTTTGGTCTTCTCACCTCAACTTCTTTTTACTCCAGTCTCCTTCTAGCAGTAAATGGCACTTGCATCTTCCTAATGGTTTATATAAAAAATGTGGGGATCATCATTTATCACTCCCTCTCTCATCCTTCATATCTAATTAGATACCACCTCCAAAATATATCATACATCCAATCTATTATAGTAGTTTCTTTGATTAAACTCTGCATTCATTTTCTGGTACAGAATTATACATACACTGTCTTCGCAACATGATTTTGTATCTCCCACTAGAGTAGCTAGACTGTATTTCCCTACTCAGTGTTTTGCTTGGTCATGTGATTTGCTTTAGCTAAAGGAATGCAGGCATTTATTATGTATGTCCCTTCTGACAGGGTATTACATAATGTATGTAATGTATTTACATAATTTGTTTTAGACTTTTGCACTTCTGCCCATCTGCCTTGAAAAGAACATTCCTTCCTAGGAAAAAAGTGTAGATATATGGAACAGATCTGTTTCCAATGCTCAAGGTAAGCTACTGAGTCCTCAGTCTACCTGCAGACCCATGAGTATTAAAAATAAATGCTCGTGATTTTTGAGGTTGTCATTGCACAACATTATGGCAGGAAAACACTCATAATACTCTCTCCTAGTCCAATATTATGTCTCTCACGTGTACGAATGTTGCAGTAGTCACTTACCTCATATTTAAACAGTTCTCTGCATGATTCCCCACAGGGCCGCCAGAGTGGGTATTTTATAAAGACAAATTTAATTATTGCCCAACCCTTCTTAGAACCACTTAGTTTTGTTGTTTGTTTTTTTTTTTAATTGCACTAGAATATAACATAACTATAAGATTCTGATAATCTACTAACAGAAATATACTTCAGATTGCATGTGGAAGTGCTAGTTATTTTTAGAAAAAAAAAACTTTTCACTCACTAAATTGTAACTATAGGAAAAATGTTCATGTTTGTTCGGTTCCTTAACTATGTGGAACTTTTTCCACATTAGATTTCTTTTTTTTTTTTTTCCACATTAGATTTCTAGTAAAATCTGAAGCTCTACCTCTATCTTTGTCTCCTGTCTTGCATAGTCTGGCTTATGCTTAATTATTTACCAGAATTTAGCTCCAATTCTATCTCAAATATTAATTTTATCCTACCAGTTTGTTTTTTCTTAGTATCATTTGCCAATATTTGCAATTACATATGCATGTTTATTTATATAGTTTCTGCTTTATTTTTCTTCTAAAACGTTGGAAGCTTTACCGGGGTAGAACTTTTCTTTTGTTTATCCATGTACCCAGCAAATTAATTTGTATCTGAGTTCTTGTGAATGTATTGTTCTTGTCACATTCTTGATAGTATTTTGTTCTGGATGAGTTTCTGTAATTGTATCTGATACTGATTAAGGGTGGTATTAACTTAAATAATACTAGAAAGATGAACTTGAATGATTTTTTTTTTTATTTCTCTGGTAGTTAGACCAAGGAATGGGAATAGCTGACTAAATATCTAAGGAGAGAAAAATATCAAGTGGTTTTAATATATATCTTGAAAATATAAAGGTAATAGTGATCACTTAATATATCAAGAAAAAGAGCAAATCTTGAGTGTAAGAATCTGCATTATATGATTCTGTAATTGCTTATCCTTGAAGTGATACACCCTAGTCACATGCACTCTAGGGAAGTTAGTAGTGGAAATGCCTTCATATTTGTTTATTTGAAAGTTTATCTGGGAGTCCTTCATGATTGAAGAAAATCAGCAGAGGAAATATTCAGACTTAATTATTAGGCGCCTGATAGTTCTTATGGTAAGCATTATCAATCTACTCATTTGCATGTTTTTGGTTCAAATCTAGCCCCTCTCATCTAAAAACTGTTACTCTTACTGTTATCTGCTCACAGCATACATGGATCCTACTCAATTTACTTCTTGACTACAGGTAACTACTGCAATCTCTCTCAAGAGAACAATATACTGCAGAATTTATGACCATTAAGATGTTACTAAAGGTCTGTAACTTTCACATAGACCCCAAAATATAGTGGAAAACATTGAATTAGGAGCTAGAAAAGAAATTGATTCTTTTCTCTCCACTTTCCTCTGCCACCTTCACATTACAAATAAGGTCTCTACTTTTCTAAGACTTGGATTTCTTTTAAAAAGAAAGAAGAGGGAAGGAAAAGATAGGAGAGGAGAGGAAGAAAAGTAAGTGAAAAGAAAAGAAAAAAGGAAGGAAGGAGGAAAGGAAATCTCTTTGCTTATTCTTTTTTATTTATTCTAAAAGTCAAATAAATGAGATAGCACATGTGAAAGTACTTTGCAAAATTTTAAAATTAGAGTTATAATAGAGTGCCTTATTATACACTTAATTACTCATTACTCTATCTCTCTGGGCCAGGTTGCTGCCCAGACATATTAACAGAATTGAAACAATTAAAAATGAATGTATTTTGGAAATCAATATTTTCTGAATTTGCATGACTTAATATGGTGGACTGAAATTTGGGTCATTTTAATAAGAGGTTTCTGTGTCAATTACTATTCTTTTACGTGCATTTTTAAAATTAAAACTTTCACATGTTTTGAAAAAAACATATATATAAAGGTACATTTTTAAAAAGCCTTGTTCCTGCCTCAGGGAGCATCTATCTTGTTTCCCTTCTCCATCTTCCACTGCACGTAGCCTCTTTTATTAGGCTCTGTTATAAATTCCCAGCCTATCTTTATGTAAACACAAATATATATATTCCTATGTGTCCCACAAGTTAACAATATATACTAAACTTACCTTATTTTTTAAAAAATGGTTTAATGAGAACTTATTTTTCGAACAGTTTTAGATTTCTGAAAAAAATGTGAAAATAATGGAGTTCCCATACATTCCTATTATTAATATCATATATTAATAAATTTGTTACAGCTAATGAGCCAATAATGATATATTTTGATTAACTAAAGTCCATATATTTTTAAGACTGCCTTAGTTTTTACCTAATATCCTTGTCAGTGTCAGGATCCCATCGAGGATATCACATTATATTTAGTTATCATGTCTTCTTGGGCTCCTCTTGGCTGTGACACTTTCTCTTACTTTCCTTGTTTTTGATGATCTTGGCAGTTCCTAGGAATATTAGTGGGTATTTTGAAGGATTTCCCTCATTTTGAGTTTGTATAAAATGTTTCTAATGATTAGACTGGAGTGTGGGTCTTGGGGAAGAAAACCACAGAGGTAAGCTGCTTTTTTTAATCACATCATACCAAGGATACATGCTATCAACATGACATCACTGATGATGGTAAGCTTTCCACATGGCTGTGTCAGTGCCTGTTTTGGTTTCTACACTGTGAAATTACTCTTTTTTCATCCCCCTTCCATATCATGTGCAACTTTTGCTACGTGAAATACACTTGCAACAGTGTTTCTACCTACATGTTCTTATGTATTATATCCTGGATCTAATGAGATTATTGTCTCTTGTACTTTTGCATTACAGTACTTTTGGTCTATATTCTACATTGTCTGAGAGCAAGAGTACTACCTGTGATTTTCCATAGTTTGCATTTCCCTGACTTAACTAATCCGTATTTTATATTTAACTATTCTGAATCTATTTGTTTTAGAAATATCACTTTCTACAGCAAAGCATTGTAACTCACACTAAAGATGTTTTGCTTTTAATAGTTAAGCCCATTTATATTTATTTTAAAAAAAGAGATATGGCCATATTTCAGGTAACACTGTACACTATATAACTGGTAGCATGTAAAACAACATATAATGCACAACATATGAACATTATATAATTTATTTACATGTGAATACATATATAAACATGTATAAATTACACATGTATATATACACGCACATGTGTGGTTTGTATAATATGTTTTCTTTGCCTCTTTTATAGTTCTGAAATTTTTGTAGTCTTGTATTTTTGTTTTAGTAGTCAACTTTACACTTGTACTGTAATACAATACATTTAATACAAGGCCACCCTCTTTTAGATTGTATCTGTTATCTCTTACATATTGTTAACAATTATTTTTCTTACTGAATGATTACTTTTTTCTCTTAAGTGTTCTAAAATTTTACTTGAATAGTAATTGCTTGAATAGTAATTTAAATGATATTCTTTGACCCACATCCTCACTGAGCTTATTCCACTTCCAGTATTGCTCCCCTTTCTCCCAATTTTTATTATTCTTTATATCATTTCTATGCCTGGGGGCATTTAAAATTTACATTCCATTTTTTTAATCCTTATCATCACTTTTTTTGCTTGCATTTATAATTAAATATATCCAATGCTTATTGCCAATTCTTTTGCTAAAATATCCTTAATTTGCGGGAGCACTAGTATTTTTTCAAGAAGGGCTTGGGAACACAATATTCCCAGTGTTCTTTGAATAAAAATTCTGTATTTGTAGACTTTATATTTGAAGAGCAACTTGCTTGGATAGAAATTCCCTGGCTAACATGTTCTGAGAATCCTGTAGTGTATACTATTTATATTAAAAGAGAACACAGTCAA
Source organism: Vulpes lagopus (assembly GCF_018345385.1). Classification (NCBI taxonomy): domain Eukaryota; kingdom Metazoa; phylum Chordata; class Mammalia; order Carnivora; family Canidae; genus Vulpes; species Vulpes lagopus. The sequence continues at coordinate 92,487,333 of NC_054824.1, read as the reverse complement.
CTACTTACTAAAAATAAAATTCACAAACATTTTTTTTAGTTCCTGTTATGTGTCAAGTGCTTAGTTAGGTGTCAAGGTTATTTAAAACAAAAAGAGCAAAAAATCTAAAATGTAACTGCCTCTGTAGACCATATAGTTTAAGAAAGGAGTAAATATATCAATAAATAATTACAATGAAATCTAAGAAAATCTAATAATAGCCAAAACCATGAACTGTTGAGTTAGTACATTTGAAGTATCTAAAGCACAGATAAAGGCACAAATATTAGTAAAATAAATAATATGTATTCTATTTAACAGTGAAAGTAAGTGGATTGTAAACATCAAATTAATTCCAATGTGCAATATTCTCATTATAAATAGTTATATAATATACATGTATTCATTAAGTTAAAAGTGTTATTTAAAAAATGTAGGCATTAACAGCTTTATTTCCCCCACACTTCTCACTTAGTGCCCTTTCAAACTAGCTCTGGAGAACGTGTCCTTCCTTTCCTCTCCATGAGCTCTCTGATGGGCCCCATGATTGTTCCATTTAGTTTCATTTATTTAAATATCTTTGAACATCTATCATTTGCCAGGTGTATGTGATACAGCAAGAAAGAAAACATGAAGCATAAACAAATTTTTAAAGCTTTATAATATGGTGGTAACAAGTGATGTAGAGAAATGGGAATAACGATTGACTTGAATGTGGAGTTGATTTTATGTGGGCTGAGAAGGTACCTCTGAAAAACACTTGAGGGAATGCATAAGCCAGGAAAATACATGTGTTGGCAAAAAGCATTCCAGAGAGAACTGCAAATACAATTCCCTATGGGAGGAGCATATTCTGTGTGCTCTTGGACGGGCAGGAAGTCGGGGATCCTGTAACTGATGGAGTAGAGGAAAGTGACACTGAAGAGGCATCAGAGCCAGATGATGTAGGGTCTTGTATGTCATGTTAAAAAGCTTGGACTTTTCTATGAAAGAAAAGGGACACAGTTGGTCAGTTCTGAGTAGAGGAACGAAGCGATCTGACTTTTATTTTAACAGGATCACTCTCAGCTTCTGGGTTGAAAAATGGACAGTAGCAGATAAGAATTGAAACAAGGAGACTACCATTAAGAGGCTCTTCAATAGTACAGGTGACAAATGATGGCAACTTAGCTGAGTGTGTCAATGACGGGTGTATTGGGCAGTAATCAGATTCCCGATATAATTTGCATGTAGGGCCAAAGTGATTTCCTAATGAATTGGATGTAGGATGTCAGAAGAGTAAATCTAGAATGACTTCAGAGTTTCCTGACCTGAGCACCGGGAGGATTGCAGTCACTGTATAGGAAGATGGAAGAAGATCAAGACAGAAACAGGTCTGGTGGGCAGACTGAGGTCAACAGTTAAGTTTTGGCTGTGAGAAGCCAACGCACATCTAAGTAAATAAACTGAATATACAATAAAGTATGTGTGGGATTCAGACGAGTGGTCTAGGATAGTATAGGAGGCAACTGCAGCTATAAATTATATCAAAGCCTTGGGACTAGATAAACTCTCCTAAGATGTGAGTATAGTTGGGAAGGTGAGTGCAAGGATCAAACCCCAGAGCACTTCAGAATTGAGAGGTAATTTGGAAAAGCCACAGACACTAAGAAGAAATAGCTACTGTTGTAGGAAGAAAACCTTAAGAGATAATATTCCAGAAAGCAAATGAAAGTGTATAAAGGAGAAAGGCGGTGTGTCGTATGCCGGCTTTGGATCAAATCAGATGAGGACTGAGATGAGACCACTGGATTTATCGATGTCTGGCAGTTATCTCTGACCTCGATGTGAGCAGTTTGTGTAGAATAATGTGGGTGTAAGTCCGGCTGATGTGAGATTCAAAAAAGAATGTGTTGGCAGATACTGACAGCCTTTCTGAGTTTTTCTACAAAAGGAAGTAGAGAACAAGTTCTCCAATTGTAACTGTAAAAAGATGACATTTCTGTCATTAGATTTTCATTCTCTGTATGATGAACTCCTATTTCTGACCCTCATTAGCCTTCAAAAGGCTTTGGTGGCACAAGGGGTATGGTTGACTTTTCTGCTAGCCCTCCTGTCTCCGCTACTCCATTCCATTAGATGAGCTGCTGCTAGCTTCGCAGGGGTGAAAAAAGCAGCAGGAAAAAGGAAGGGGTCATAAGGGGAAGAAGAGTTGATACTTGACCAGCAATAATGGAATCTGACTTCGGTCTTCCTAGAGCATGGCAGGTATTTATATCCGAATTTCAGGCTTGAAAAATGTTCCAACTTAGTCCCCATTCCTCCTTCCCCGACTCCCACTCCAGGATAAAGTTTGGTTTCCTAAATTCAGATAATGTCGCCTTCAGTTTGTATTTTGTAAATATTCTCTCACCACCCTGGTTTTGAGCCATACTCCAAACTCTTTTGAGCCAACTTTCCACCAAGTGACCTTCTTTGGATTAAGCTCCTTTAGGACCACAGGATGAGCATGATTTATGCAGCCTTTGCCTTTGAGTACCTTAGGGAAAGCAGATTTTTCTTAATGCCAGCCTTCTCCTTGAGCAATCATCAGAACAGCTAGGCAGCCAGGCAGTCTTAACCTTCCAGACTTTTACAGGCTTGCGTATGATGCCAAGGTTACCTCCTGCCAACCAAGCTGTTTTCTTTGCTATATAATTTTCTAAAGGTAATTGTAAAGTTCTACTTTGGAGGAAATACTGGCAACTTACTTAATGCATATGATATCAAGTACTATTCTAGAAACTTTACTACTATTTAAAAATGTGTTGCTCACAGCATCTCTTTCAGTTAGGAATCCATTTTATGCACAGGGAAACAAATCATCAAGGACTTTCCCTGGATCCCTGGCAGATGAGCAGGACGTCTGCATGCATGATGCCTGGCTGATACCACTAAAAATGATGACATCAGATATTTTAAAGATGCAGCTCTATATGGAAGGGAGAACTCAAAAGAGCAATTGATGGTGTACCTGCCCCCACCACGTATGCTACAATGTTGGACGTTGGGAGCCCACAGCCTAATGCAGTGCTGCAGGGTCACCCTGATTCCAAGTGTTCTTACTGCTTCTGGGTATGGACCACCCACCATCTAACATGGTGCTGCTCAGGCCCGGTTGTCTTCATGAAGGAATTCTCTCCAGAAAGGCAAGGAAGGATGTTCATACCTTGATTTCTTATCTTAGCCTCCTGGGATTTGGCTGGCCAGGACTGTCTGTCTCAAATACTATGCTATAAATTGTTTTAATAAAGGACTCCAAGGGCTGGAAAAAAATATATAAAAGTGGATATATATCCACTTTCTAAAAATATTTATTTATTTATTTATTTATTTATTTATTTATTTATTTATTTAGTATGGGGGCATGTGGCACAGAAAGAGGGAGAAGGAGAATCTTAAGCAGGCTCTGTGCTTTACACAGAGCCTGACTTGAGGCTTAATTTCATGGCCCTGAGATCATGACCTCAGCTAAGATCAAGAGCCAGTTGATTAACCAACTGAGCTACCCAGGCATGCATCTATCTATCATCTATCTATCTATCTATCTATCTATCTATCTATCTATCTATCATCTATTTTTAAAGTCAGAAGAAATCCTCAATCTTTCTAGCTCAATGTCAGTGTCAGAATCACCTGAAAAGCTCCTTTAAAATGCAGAAAGGCATTATCCATTCCTGGGAGTTAGAGCCTTGAGGTCCAGGGTGGAGTCAAGCTGCTACCTAGTTGATTCTAATTTTGATGCTTACTGAAGTTGCCTAGTAACTAGAATAATTGTTCTCAAAACTTCAGTTATCTCTGTACCATCTACATGAATATCATTTGGAGGTTGAATATTATTACTTGATAATTAAATATAATCTTTTCATTGATATTTTGCATATACTTTTTCATTATATATGTATTTTGACAAACTAATAGATACATAGATAAGATAGATAGACCTTTATATATAGACCCTTATGTAGCCACCTTACATTTGATGGAACATTTCATTAGTCATTTCATGGTTTTGTGTGCATGCATTCACAGTTTGGGATTGCAAACTAAAACACCATTAAAATTCAGCATATGCTTCTCCCATAAAGTATTGCAGTATAAATGATTTACATTTAACTATTTAAAAAATAATGTTTCAGAGTATAAATATTTCCAATGAGATGTTATAAAAGAGCATGCTGTTAACTACAAGAATACTGCATAGTAAAGAAATTTTAATATCACTGTACATAGTAAATAAGAAATGGCTTTTCTTATATAAAATCATGAGACATGGAGAACATGAAAACTAAGGAATCAACCTGGTATTTGAAATGTACAGTGAGCTTTGAATAATGAAAGCTGATTTGGACATTTGGAGATCTGATCAGGATACTAAAGAGAGAGGGAAGCGGGAAAGAACACACCCTAGTGGAAGACAAGTGTAAGGTGAAACCTAAGCATAGCTCCTGAACTTCTGTAGAAACACCCATCAGCTAAAACTCAGTTACATAATCTAATTACATTTCTGGTGAAACTCTCCTTTCCAGTGTTGATTGATTATCAACAACTTCATTTGTAACTACTTGGAACCCAGTAGGTAAAGACCCACTACAGTGGGACAAACTATAAAATGCGTGTGGTTGATCCATTTAGCCATCATCCTTCATGATTATCAAGAAAATGTGCTCAAGTTCATTTATGACTAATCGGCAAAATTGTCATTACAAAACAAAAGCTATCTTTCCATACTGAAAATTTTCCTTAACTGATTTTTAACTGGAACCAATTGCTTCTCTGTCCTAAAATCTTTTTTTTTTTCTTTTTCATTTTGGTCAAAGTGAAAGCTTGCTTGCCTGCTTCCTTTTCCCGCTGTGCTTAAGAACAGAAGCACAAAAAAAATGATCAATATGGCAATCAAGACAATTCAATAAAACAGTTTTTCATGTTTGCCACCAGTGAATGCCACAGAGACCACTGCGATAGGACAATAGAGGAGGAGACTCTAAGGCAATATTTGAGTTAATTTGCAAGTTTTAACATTTCTTTAGAAAAATTTGGTCCTTTGGTTCAGATACACAGTTCATAGTGCCATCAACTGAAGCTGTGCACAGATATACAGGGAGAAAATGTCTCCTTTCAGGTTAACTTGGTTTTAAACTCACAATGTGAATTCTCTATTTGAAATGTAGCTAGTTTCATCTAGTCTAAATTGGGGATATGTATCATTGTCTCTTTTTGCCTTAGGCCAGTACTGGAAATGAGATGTTTCATTTCAGTGCATTTTTTCCAGTTGAAATTGTGTAAATAAATAGATTGGTAAAGATTTAATGAAATCATCAATAGCCCAGAGGCATCTATTAGCCCCGTGCAAAGCATGTGGCATAATCAACTGTCTAAGAGATTGAAAGTCCTAGGTACTGGGATTTAAGGTTATCATGAGCTCAGAGTAGTGGGGATCTAGAAAGGGGTTGGCACAGTATCTTCATATGCATGAGTTAGCCAAATGAAGGAATTAAGTGATCCAGGGCATTTTAACCAATACAAAGAAACTCTATGGATAATTCAACTATTAAAATTCATATTTTAATAGTAAAGAAAAACTAGAATTCAAGAGAACTTACTTTTCCTTCTGGTTTTCTTAACTACTGCTTGCCTTTAGATAAGCCAAATGATTCCTCTATGCCTTAGTCTCCTGGCAGGAAAAAAACATGGTTCAAAAGGACTCTTTTACTCAGAACATTAAGGATTGCAGAAACAAGAAGAAAGTAACAAAAAATGGATGTGAGCATCAACTGGAATAGTGCTGCATTTTTCTACTGCATTTTACATTTGCATTTGAAGGAGTCCTGTGGCTATAAAATGTTTGAAAAACCAGTAGTCTGAAAGAGGATTTCTAAAGTGACCTCCAGCTCCTATGGTAACACAGGTTATTTTAGATAAGCTACATACGTAATTCTCAATTCTATCATTAGTAACCTCCATAAACATAGCTTCTGTGACACAAGGATTTTCTCTGGCACTGATTTGCAATGGAGAAGGACATCACTAACAGGGAATAAAGGGAGGGAATAGAGCAGAGATATACCACAAGGTATATTACTTTGTTAGAGGAGAAAATCAATGTGAACATTTGTATGCATTCAGAAACAAATAGAAAAAAATGCTATTTGAGAGCATTTGATAACTATTTGGTAACTTTTACATTTAATGGGAAGAGAAAAGAAAATGTTCATATGAAAGTGAGAAAAGTATTACTTTTATAGAGCTAATTAATGACATTATTTTTAGAGCAATCTGTAGATTTACATAAACCATGTCTGTTTACAATGGTCTTAAGAAATCCTGGACTACATATTTTGATCAGATACAAAGTCACTTTATTGAATAGTATTTGAAAGGGGTGAACTTTTGTCAGAAATAATTCATTGCGGTACAAAGATTTCATTGCAATAAAACTGTATGTATACTCAAAGAGAATGTACAATTCAGGAATTTATTTTTCTAAATGAATAAAGGGAATTATGGGGCACGTGGCTGGTTCAGTCAGTTAAGTGTCTGCTTTCAGCTCAAGTCATGATACTAGGGACCACTTGGAGCCCCCACCCAGTGGGGAGTCTGCTTGTTTCTCCCTTTCTGCCCCTCCCTCAACATGCATGCCCTCTCTCTTTCCCAAATAAATAAAATCTTTAAAAACTATTTTAAAATAAAGGAAATTAAAATGGCATTCTATCGAAAAAAAATCTCATGACATATTGACCAGGTAAGGAAAACTGGAATAATATTGTACTTCATTTACTCAATTTCTGATGGGAAATATTTTTTAAAACAACCTAATCCTAAATCTTGATTGGAATCTTGAAATAGTATTCTCCCCAAATATTCAGTTTGTATTATGAAAGAAATGAGACACTTTGGGAAAACAAAAAATCATGCCTAAAATTCCCATTTATTCTCACATATTCTTAGTATCTAAAATGATGTAGAAGAGTCCTCCCTGCTAGATTACTTTGGTTGCTCTTCCCAGTGATGGCAAAAAGTCATATTGTTTAATAAGGGCAAACACGTAAGGAGAAATGATTTTGTTTTGCTGAAAATAATTAAAGATGGCAAAACTATTAATTTGTTTGACCAAGTCAATCAAATATTAGAATATATTAGAAGTCTAACTGGAAGGAAAATTGTGCTTCTGGGTGCATGTACCCAGAAAGATTCCACATCATTTTGTGAGGAAAAGCTAATTTCCATTTTATCAATTCCCCAAGATAAATATGGGTGGGCAAAAGAGGAGCTTTTTAGAAAAATCCCTACTCAGAACAAATTACAGGACTCTGGGAATCTTTAACAGCTAATTGAGGAAACATGATAAGCCAAATGAAACTCTTGATTATTTAAGGTTACTAAAGGTTAGACATAGGAGCCAGAAGATTGTGACATCCTTTGTTGTTGTTGTTGCCCATTTAAAATGTTACGTCTCACCTTAGCTGAGAAATCAGAAAGTCACCTGATTAAATAAAAGATTTCAAGTACTGTGACAATTCAATTAATTATTATCATACACTTTCAGAATATGTCAAAAGTTAAATTTGAACGACAAGAGAACAATAGAAAATAAAAACCAAAACCAAGATCGCATCAATTGCACTGGTGTGAATCCACCTATGGGGTTACCATTCTCTCTTTTGGATATATTTCAAGTATTTTATATTTTGAGATGATTGGAGGTTTATTTCAAAAGAGAATTAGATTCTTGATTAAAAAGTTAATAAACTAGTCTCACTTATGACTCTATAATAGTTTTCTGCTTAACCACTAACTTTGTTTTCTTTTCCTCCCACTTACCTCATCCCACATAGAATCCACAAATTCCAAGTTAGAATCACAGCTCACTGATGTGCTCCCAAAGTGACAGAAAAGGATTTTCCTTCCCTTAGTTGAGTCAGTCTCTAAGGCAGATGGCTAATTCATTGCACCTGTAACCAATTAGCCATTCAAAACAACTGATTCTTCACAGTAAATTGTTGCCTTGCCAATCTGAGAAGCAGGTGCATATTCAATGGCTAAATAATCCAAATACAAAATTCTTTTAGATTAATGTGCAGAAAAATATGACCAGTTATAATAATTCCATTCTAAATTAAGAATTTAATTATTTCAGGTTTTGAATCACAGCTTTGAGAATTTTCTTTTTTTCATTCTGATATTTGGCTACCAAATTAAGCAGATGTTTTTTCAATGAAAATTAACTTTCTTTTTCAAAGAAGATTTTGAAGTTTATTTTTCTTCTTTCTTAAAACAATGAATTTTGATTACAATATACGTATCGAAACATATTACGTTATATAATAATCCATTTAAATCACCTGCTTCAAAACGGTTACCTTTATATGGAAGATGTAACTTCCAGCCCAGGCACCATAACTAACTCTATGGAACCAAGTACAATGTAGCCAGTCTTGTGTGTTATACAATAAGAATCTCTGTGGATTATTCTCTCGCTACTGTGCCAACATTACAGACATTCATAGACTTGAACCATTTTATTCTCGGAAATTATTCAACAAAAAATTTCACCTTTCTCAGATATATTGTTTGAATATGGAGAAGGGTTACAGTGATAACTTTCTAGGTGGCAGATGCCTAAAGGAACAACTAAACATCCCAACTTCTGGCTTCTTTTTCCCATCAGAATGATGGTTATGATAAGGAATCACTCCCAAGAGGAGTATCAGACCCTATTTAGTTGGCATCAAGATCTTACATCTTCCCATCCCAGGAATCAACCTTTAGGGTATATATAGGGGGAAACCATGAACACATTTCTAAAATTAATAAGAGATCTCCAAACACCTCAACTGAAGGTTTTGTACAAGGAAGAGATTCTATGTGAGAGGAACTAGAACTCTGACTGTATCACTGTACCAGATGTAGCCTCACATCTGGGCTGGACACATAGAGACACTTTCAACTCATAGTTCCCTTTTCACATCCCATGGGTTACCAATCATCTGGATAGTATTTTCCATATGTTTCCCATGATTTTCACTTCTTTGGTCACTATTTTGATGCCCTTGTCTGCCAACTGATTTATTCAAAGTAATCACACATTTTTTTTCATTTACTTATCCAATAAATATGAATTAAGTATCTACAATGGGCAAGGCACAAAAAAGGAAAATGGTAAAGGAAGGATAAGGCAGATAAGGTGTCTATTTTAATGGAGTTGATAGTCTAAGGCAGATACTGACATATAAATCAATATTTACAGTTTAGTCCTAATCCAGACTTGAGGATCATGAAGGCTTCCTGGAATAAGTGAATGCCAAAGCCAAAACCTAGTGGTTAAGTCCCTTCTCTAATTAAGCAAAGGAAGAAGGAATAATTTCCCAGACAAGGGGAATATTGTTTCTTGTCTCTTGACACTCAGTGTCACCCTTCACAATGCTGGTTTACAGATTTATGTCTTTAACAGTACGCCAGCCCATGGCCATCCTCTGTTTATAGATTCCCTGTTGTCTCCTGAAGAAATTACACACCTGAGATTAAGTTTCCAGTCTCATCTTCTCCAACAAAGAGCGCCATAGTACAATTTCACTGTAGTATTAGTCCTTTGCTGAAAAATAGGAACAGTTAATCTATTTTCTTTTGTTGTTTGCACTATCTCCTTATACTGGAAGGCCTCACACCATAATGCCTCGTCCATCACTTGAAATTCTGCTTACCTTTAAATAATGTCTTCTCTCAAGATTTCCATAGCACCTTCATAATTAGTAGCTTATTTTTCTGAAATTCCACTGTCCATTCTTTGCCCCTCAATCATATAGTGCCTATTTTATTCTGTTTCCTATGACAGTTCTCTGTTTAAAGCTGAAGCTTAGGCTATTGTAGCTTTTGTGGAAGGCCCAGCCTACTCTTTTAGAATCACTACTTCCCATTCAAGTCTAGAAAACTTTTTCCCTGTTAGCTGCTTTGCTGCTCTGTGAAAATAGAATTGCCCACAATTTCCTGTCTCCCTGGAAGTAGCAGAGGTAACTAGATTCCAGACATTTGCGATGGGATTTCTCACTATCAGAGTTTCCCTTGGCATCTAGATTTGACCTTGTTTATGCTTTATTTCTCCTCTCCTGCCAAGTACCCTAAGCTTCCTGGCATCACTTTTCGTTTCCACTCTCTAGCATTGTGGATAGAATCCCATTTAGAATTATGGCTCTTTCTGCCACAGGAGAAAGCAAACTGTCTTCCAAATATGGCAGAGCTTTTCCAAAGAGATGGACTTGCATTTAGGAAACTATGGATTTTTAAAAATCTCCTGAAGAGAGATCTGCTTTTTTTTTAAATGCAGAACTCCTTAGACAAGAAAATCATACCAGGCTAAAGCAAATTCGTTTTTTTTTTCTAACATTCTTCCACTCTCCAGTCTTGTCCCTTAGATAGTCCCTGACATTAGAGTTGTAACAGGGAACCCTTGAAGATTTGGGTGGACACCCTTCATTTCAGACTTGGGTAAGGATTTTGATATTTGAAGAGAACGAACTCCTGGTCATAGTATTCCCTTACAGTTGCCCCAAAGAATGCTTGTGGCATTTACAATGTAAACTCTTGGGAATCCTATGACTCTTGATGCCCTGGAGTCACTGCAGTAGGCTCTGGTTGCACACATCTCCCTCTGCAACTAGATTATACCTAACTCTATTTTGCAAGTCTCTCAACCCTGTGGAAATCTTGCCTAGGATGGTGCTTTGTTCACAGTAGGTACCTAATAAATGCATGTTGAATTGAATTTTCCCAGGAACAAACACATGGCATAGATGACTAAAAGGTGAAAATCCTCCATAACATATTGCATTGCCATTTAAGGGGGGGAGAATCTTGTTAATGTTCATGGTGACAAGTTTATGTCCTGAAACATGAGATCTGATTAGCTTTTTTATTTTAGCTCTCATAACTACTAGTTTTATTGCTGGTCATAAAATTATCCAGCTCATTTTGGAATTCAGCTGCAAAATAGAACACTTTGACCTCCTGTGATTATACCAGTTTCTGTGAACATATGACTTCATGGCAGGGGTTTTACTTAAACTAGGGTTTGGAAACCTTAGGAGGTTTTGTTGACGAAGTCTCATAACGTCTCAGGGATGAAAACACTTTGGGTGCATTTGACAGCAATACCAGCAAAAAGTAGAAGTTTTTTGTCAAGATATTATCTTGTTAGCTGGGATCTTGTAGTCCTAATGGTAAGATAATGTGTTCCGTTTTTGTATGTCTGTTCCCCAGTCTTGGGCTATACCCCTAAGCTATAGTCCACAGATACCCATCATTTGCTAGGAACACAAGAACACCAACTTGAAAATCCATCAATAATTCATATCATATATATGTTTTCAACACCTGATAAAGTGTTCTGAGCTTATTTTGTAGATAAGAAACTAGCAGTGACACTACTTATTTAAAAAAATAAGTAGACATACAAGAAATTTTAAGGATTGTCGTAAGGTCTAACACTGCTGAGACACTTTTATTGTCTAATTGGCTGCCTATCAGATCTATGACTAGTTTTTTTTAAATTATGGAAGTATAACTAACATACAATGTAACATTAGTTTCAGGCATACACAATAATTATTCAACAATTCCACACATTTCTTAGTGCTCATCAAAATAAGTGTGCTCTTATCCATTCCCCTAAAATACGGCCATTTTGAGAGAAAATCAAGCACTGGGAAGTATCTATACCCTGGGTTGAGGTCAGCTGGCTTGATCAGGAGAAATAAAGAACTGGTGTCTCTAGATTTATCTTCAGTTAATTCATTTTAGTAGGCACCAGGACTCTAGGCTTCAGTGAGTCTGGAGTTTAAGACAGATTGTGTCAAGATACCTCATGAAGTGCGGAGAGGAATGGCTTCCCATCCATGACTCCTGGCGCTATGATCAGGAAGGTGGTGGCAATTTATCTCAACAAGTAGTGAGAGCAAGCTGCCACTATCCCATACTAAGAATTGCACAAAGTTTCCTGAAAAATCAGGAGACCTTATTTTAAACAAGGATATATTCACAGGGACTGGAAAAAATGGGATTGGGAGGGTAAGGACAGCCACAGTGCCAAAGGAATCAGGCCAGGTTCCACATTATCAAAGCTTTTTCACTGACGAGGGAAGGGGGTAAAGAAAAAGTGACTCTCAGATACATTTCTCTCTTCATACGAATAGGAACAATGAAGGATGTGCCACTGTCCTTTCTTAGAATCTGCTCAGACCTGCCCCAGATTTGCCAGCCAAGCTTACTACAGGCTCCAATGAATAAAGGAAAGATATTCTTGACAGAAAGATGTAATACATGGCAGGACTACTGGGCTCAATCGCAGAGGCTACTTTTGCGAAAGCTTCTCTTTTAAGAATCTCCAAGACTTTTTCCTAACTAGGTCTTTCCAAACTCACTATAGCAAAGGAGAACAAGAAACTTCTGAAAAGAATACTTGGAGATGGTATGAAGGATGGTCAGAGTAAACAGCAACAATCTTGATCATTCCCACTTCTGCATCCCCTCCCTGTGCCACACTGGTATGATTTTGTTTATCTGTTCCCTCAGATACCTACACCTTCAGCATCATTTCCCCTCAGAATACCAACTGGCCCAGCTGTGTAAAAAATGAGATGGACATTAAACATTTTTTCCACCGTTAAAGGTAATTACTTTCATCGCATTTTGTTTTTGTATGTCTTAATTTAGACATCCTTCATTCTTGCACTGTGTTCTTGGGAACACGAACAATCTCAGGGATAAACACCAACTCAGGATTACAGAGCAGACACGTGCACACACACACACACACACACACACACACATCTGTTGCTCTATTACTATAAATAGCTCTTTGTCATGCATACCGGTCTTCTACTACATTCTGCCAATTAGGCAGTCTTCTCTGCCACATTTAGAAGTAGAAGGATTTAATGTCTTTTTTTTTCTATGAGATTACCCTTCTGACTGATATGATCCAGAACTCAAATAGAATGCAGATATTGTCAGGGGGTCCACGGTCATAGAAGGGTCTGGGAGGTTTAAGAAGGTTGGGGCTTATGCCCAAGACTATTGTGAGTTCCTGGACCTTTAGGCATTGGTCTAGAGGGCATATTCTTCAGTGGATTGGTCTATGCCAGTTACACATGAAATCATGTGGTGGACATTTTTCAGATTAGCTCACATTTTAAAAGAAAATGTCAAAAAAAGAAAAGAAAAGAAAAGAAAATGTCCATCCTCTTCTTAAAGATATAACATGAAAGTAAATCTCCAGGAAGTAACTCTTGAGAATTATGCACATCCTGTTTACTTTTTTTGCTGAATCTATTAGCTAAAATTGAGTGGGCTAAGAGCCCAATTTCTTGCCTTATTCTAGTTGCAGTAAAGTGGTAGCTAAGGGGGCAAAAAAATGTTTTCCTGACATTGGTGAAATCTTTGCACACTGACCAAACTGCCATTCCAATAAAATGATCCAATGTGCAATGTTGCATGCTGGTCATGTATCAGATTCTGAATTCACTGTATCCTAAATTCTTCCACCTTATACTGTTCTATCTTTCTAAATTTCCAAGAATTTTATGAATTTTTATCGCTAGTAGGCTTTGGATAGTCTAGGGTGTTTCTAAATATATCACACCAGATATTTTTCAGATTCCCTGAGGGATTTAATCGTTTCAGACTTTTTAGATATAGAACAAAAAGAGATAGGAAGCCTGAACAGATAGGCTGTACAACACACAAAAGATTTTTGAACTATGAGCCAGGTCACCTCTCCTTTCAAATGTAGGGAAGGGCTGTAATCCTATCCTCCTCCTCTTTTACTTGCCTTTCCCAATTTGCAGCATGTGGGAGGCCTCCTTGTTTGTTTGTTTGTTTGTTTTGTTTTGTTTTGTTTTTAAGTCCTTCAGGATTTCCCCTGCTAGTTGAAAAAAATCTACGTCAAATGGGCATTGTCTAATAGAAGAACTCCAGATTGTCTATAACAGATAAAAGCCTATATTTACTAATATAAAAGAGTGCCTTATGGAGAGCCATAATTTATGTGGAAGGGGAAGAACATAGGGTAAACCAGCCTACATGTTTTCAATAAAATTTATTTATTTTTCCTAATTATCTCCCTTTAAATTTGTAAACTAGAAAACTGAGCTCCTTTTATAACAATTGGGTATTTCCTTTAAGCTTCCTTTTTTTTCTCCCCACAGGAAACACTAAGAATAATAGTCGAGAGAGAGAGAGAGAGAGAGAGAGAGAGAGAAATTTGAAATAATTTCTACACACCTATATTTAATCAGGATATGCTAGGTGAGAAAACAAAATATAATCTTATGGCTTAATACAACAAAGACTAATTTCTTCTTCACAGGAAAATCTCCAAAATAACAAGTCTACTTGAAGTAAATGGGTCCACCAGCCTATAGCTGCTCCATCTGGAATACTTAGCTTCCTTGATCACCAAACAAGGAAGGAAGTGTTAGAGGTTTCACCCTTGCAATTCAATGCTATGGGCTGTTAGTGACATAGACCCCTTCTGCTAACGACCCTTAGCAGAAATCCGCCATGTGAACCGGATTACATGCAAGGACAGCTAGGTTTGCTCTTCCTGTTTGCCCAGAAAGAAGTGTAAAAGATGTATAGGTGAGCAGTCCCCGTCCACATGACCCACCTCTCTTATCCTCAAACCCCCTTTTCCCTGATCATACTCAAACTTAGCTTTGAAGGAGATCAGGGCAGAAGATATGGAGATACTGTCAAGAAGAGATGTTTGGGGTGATCTCAAGCAATTTTTACTAGCTTGGAAGTGGTATGGAGTTAACATCATCAAAAGTACTAAAACCTTATCTCTGCTGCCTTTCCATTTCATTTCCCTGTGCACCTGTGCCTCATGCTCTTAACCTATAAGGCAAACTATTAAATATGTTTTACAGAACCCCAAGATTAATGGCATTTTCACATGAGATATATTGTTTAATATTTGCATTTTAATATGTAATATGTAATCCTCAACTGTTTCTTGAATAATTACTCTTCTATAATTGCTACTACTTTTATTACTACTACTAAAACTACTATTATTATTAGTTAATACTTATTGATAACCTACTGAGCTAAGTAATTTACATATGTGTAATTTTCAAAACAGGTCTATGATACAAGTATAATTATCTCTATTTTATGGTAAAGAAATTGAACAAAGAAATTATATAACTTGTTAAATAATGAATGCTGATCTATCTGGCTGCAAAGTCCATGCTATTAACCACTATAGGGAATAGAGAAATTAAGGGAGAATTTATCTTCTTGCCATCATGTGTAATGAGCTATCTTAATACCCAAGATCCTAGGGTAGCTGTGTGAATTAATGAAAATGTTTTGCACAAACTTAACATGTTGTGAGGATTCAAATGTTTAATACCACCAACATCTAACATTATCTTCTTAAGTGTGATGGAGATGGATCTTTAATATCTATTTGAATTTGGAGCTATTTTCTGAATCTCAAAGATATCTATAAATACTTTATTATCATCATATATTGCCATAAACAATGAGGCATTTCACTAATTCAGGTATAACAGCTCCAATAATTCATAGAAGTTCAAGGAGACTAAGCCCCATTTCTTTGTGCCAAATCCATTGATAGTTTGCATTCTTAATTAAACATGTATGCAGGGGTGCCTGGGTGGCTCAGTCTATTAAGCATCTGACTCTTGAGTTTGGCTCAGGTCATGATCTCAGGGTTGTGAGGTAGAGCCCCATGTCAGGCTTCATATTGGGCTCTGTGCAGAGTGTGGAGCCTGCTTAAGATTCTCTCTCTTCTTCTGTCCCTTTTCCTCTCCTCTTTCTCTCTTCCACTCTAAAAAGAAAAACAAAAGACAAAACAAAACAAAAACATGTTTGCATGTGTATATATCAAAGTGTATATATATATATATATATATATATATATATATATATACTTTTTTTTCTTATTTTGAAAACATCTTTTGAATCACATTTTACTCATAAATATATGAAATATCACATGTAACTTCCAGGACACACCCATGGTCTGGATATTAGGAAATATATGTAGCTTGCTCACTATTAATCTCTAGAATCGAGCAAACCAATTTGTTGTTATTATTTAATATTATGCTAGATTTTTAGCAAATTTGTTATAAAACCCAAAGGCATTACAGTCATTTACTATTAAGCTAGACTTGATGGAATACATAACCTCTTTTACCTTTCCACTGATCTTTCCCTGAACAATCTCCTAATTATGCTTACTTTCCTACATTATTTGCTTTAAAGAAACATGTATAACAATCTATAAATGATTATGAAATGTATCTCTAAAGAAAAAACATCGAAATGAAGAAGAATATAGATATTTATACCCAATTTTTTTCAAGGAGGTTTGAAATGATTTCTGAAACTTATATACTTCACTACCATAGAAACAGATAACAAGAATGAGCAAAGGGGAAAAATAACGGAAATGGGAGATTACATTGGGGCAAAGGTTACCCAAAAATGCATATTTAATTTCTTTAAACATAGGTCATTAATTTGACTCTGAGTTTCCTAACAGCCAAAATAATGTGAAAAATACTATCATTCTTAAATTAGTGAGTCTATAAAGAAATGAAATATAGTTGGTCAACAAAAGCACAGTTAAAACTTGCATGAAAGCGCTGATTTCTTAGAGGACATGTATTTATTTAAACCATGCTATCAATTGACAAAATATTTTTATTCTTATTTTTGTAGGAAGGATTGCTCTTTTGGTAATAGAAAACTCTTTAGCATCTCATTACTTCAGAATCATATTAATTTTATAATCAAAGCCATACTGAAAGATCATTACATACACCAGACTTGTCTTTAAATGACATTCAGTGGTTTCCAACACCCAAATCCAACTTCAGATTCTGCAAATATGCCATGATAAAGAATATCCAAAAAGTGAGTGACAGACTTTGAAGGCAGTTTACAAAGAAGGGTTCAGAAATATTTTGAGCGATGTTGATTACATAGGAAGAGTCATATAAGCTCTTAAAGCGAATATTTGAGGGAGATAAATGGTTGTTAAGATAGTTTTCATTTTTTATGTGCCCAAATAATTATATTAGGTTGTGATTATACAATATATGGTAGTCCAGATAAGCAAGATATTTGCACAGCCTCCTATTTAGCTTGGGGATGTAAATAATTAGTCCTTGCCCTCAATAAATATATTCATAGGTTTTTATATGCTTCTTGTATACATGTCTTTTTTCCTCCCTTTAACTAGAGACAGTTCCTTTAGCCAAGGAAGAATAATTGCTTTTTTCACTTTATCCTTGGCCACTAGCAAAGCTCCTGTTAGGTGCCAGCAAATACTTGCTAGATAAATGAACTATTCTCTGATTCCCTGAAACACTAGCAAACTGCCCAGCTTTCTTGTCATATGCCGTGTACAGGTGTGGCCTTGGAACACATTCCCACCTATCTTTTATTGAAAACCCAGAAGTTAATAATAAGGAGATGTGAAATATATTAAATGTCTTTATAATCTCTTTCTTCTACGCCTTGGGTAAATGCTAATCTGAGGTTCTGCAATCTGCGTGACTGGTATAGATGACAGCATGCGTAATTTGCTGATATTATTTTCTCAGGCTATTAAGCTCTGCCCAACCTTTTAAGAATATTGAATTGGAAGATCATGTTCCCACCATTTCAGGAAATTGGTAGCGTCACAGCCCAACAACTTGAGAAAATAACATTATTATAGAGGGGAGGTTAAAAAGAAGAAAAGGCAACAAAAAAACTGTCCTAAGATCCTCAGACTGGAAATATGTGTCCAGTGGACTCAAAATTCCATCAATGTGAAAAAAGCAGCAAAAAGGATACCACTGTGATTTATTTAACTGATAAGCTCTCCTTTAAAGGTGTCTGGTATGCAAAATGCTAACAGTAAATGTTAACCCTTTATTTTCTCACAAATGAACAATTTCCCCTGACTCGTGTGGGGCGGTGTAGGGAGGGGGTGGGATCTGCTTTGTTCATAATAGAAAACTGCTTTGGGGAGATTTAGGAAATGTAAGTGCAATGGCGGAGGAGGAGGTCTCTTTAATGAAGACAATCTAATCAAGACCACAAAGGAATGTATTACACAAACGGTTTTTGAATACAGAGAAGTGGAAAATACAGGAAGAGTGGTCCTTAGTCTCTGTGACCTTTCAAAGTGGGAAATTGTGAGTTATAACTTCCCATTCTGATGGCTCTTCCTAATTAAGGGTGTGACTACAAGGGAGAAGGTAAAGCAAGCTTCCAAATAATACCAGTTTCCTAGCAACCATAGCTCCAGTGGTTTAATGAGATTTTAAATGCAAACAATAAACCTCAAGTATTGAGCTTGAAAGGGGTGTTAAATACCTTGGGGCAAACAGAGCAGTTCTTCAAAGGAAACACTCTTCTGAGGTGGTGGGCAGTGCTACCAGTCTGTTTCAAAGCCCTCCATGTACTCAGGGACCTACAATGCTGCACATCTGCACTGAATTACATGGTGCTTAGAGTACACCTGATGCACCGTGGACCCCACTTGTTTCCTGCCAGGAAACAGACTTTAAGAATTGGGTGGCTAACCCGATGTGTGCCTATAAGGATTCTTTACTGCTTTGTATTTTGCAGCCTAATTTATTAGATTGTGAGTATGCTCTTCAAAAGTTTGTTTTTCCTCCATTTTCAGTTTCATTTAGCATTATCTTTTCCATTTTCTAAAACACAGCCTCAAGAGAGATCTAAGCGAACTCTATAGGATACCATTAGCACAGCCCTCAAAAGCAGCGTGTTTTCAAAGTAGGTCTCATTCATATAAACTGATCCATATGAGCAAATAATAAAAATGAGTGAATATGAGCTCTTTCAGAGCTTCTCAGTTTAAGGGCGTAATATTCTCCAATACCTTGTGGGCATAAAATGGAAGTTCTTGAAGCATGATAAAAAAAAGCAATTGATTTATGTACAGTTAAGTCTCTTGCAGAAGAGGCCCCTGCCTCTCCTCAAGGGAAAACTGATTGACAATCAAAGCCATGGAAAAGGTCCCAGAGTCTTCAGTCTGAATCTAGTCATGGTGGATCATGGGTGGATAGCTATTTAACACAGAAGAACGCTTCCCAGGAAAAGAAGTACATTATTTGTTGAGAGATGGGGAGGAGATATGGAAACCCTATTTTAGGGACTTTTGTTTAATTAAATATTTTATTTCAAGATAATTATAAATTGACTTTGCTGTTGTGAAAAAAAGCAGTATGGAGAGGTCCTACGTGTGCCTTATCCAGTTTCCCGATATGGAAGTACTTTGAAGCCTTGATGCAGTTTATACAAGAACATCAATGGACGCGGGATCCCTGGGTGGCGCAGCGGTTTGGCGCCTGCCTTTGGCCCAGGGCGCGATCCTGGAGACCCGGGACCGAATCCCACGTCGGCCTCCCGGTGCATGGAGCCTGCTTCTCCCTCTGCCTGTGTCTCTGCCTCTCTCTCTCTCTCTCTGTGTGACTATCATAAGTAAATAAAAAATTAAAAAAAAAAAACATCAATGGAGCTGTAATCAAGCCAGCCAGCCTCCAGAAGAGCTCTTCATTTTGACAGTTCTACATATGAACAAAGATGGTGCTCATTAAATCATCACTAGCACTGCAGGTGCAGCACTGTTAATTGGTAGTCCACCAGGGAGCACTACATTAGAAGCAGACCAGCAGATTCAAGAGAGGAGGCCCCTGGCAGTCAGGAGGGAACTCTTGTCATTTCTTTGTCAGATTTGAATCAAATTATTTTGGGGGCTCGGTTGACATTTATATCTCCCTGCTGCAGGTGAGATTTCCTATAAATAAAATTTTGAGATTGGAGATTACTAGGCAGGAAATTTATTAGGGAGAACTCTTGGGATCAACACTTGGGGAAAGGAAGGGATACAAGGGAAAGGAAGGGTAAGAAGCAGTATTGGATAAGGAAGATTAGGATGCATATGATTTCCCAACGGGCCTTTCAGAGTGTTTTGCACTGTGGTGAGGGTGCCAAACCTTGACCAATTATTGAATGCATGCTGTGCATTAGAAGGGGATGTGATTTGGGGGTAGGAAGCCCAAGGCAATTTATAAAGGCCAAGACCTGAGATATGTTGGCTGGTAGTAGTTCTGAAAAGCTGTAGGAATAAATACCTCAGTTCTATAGGAAGATTCAGGCCCTACAGAACAGTATCCACTATAGTATATTCCTTGTACTGGTCATATTTACTCCTTCATAAATAATTGGCTAGGACTAGCTAGATTGGCAGTTACGATGGGTCTCTTTTACTGGTTCAGTCTTATAAGAAAAAAAGGTTGGTGGCATGAATAAAGCCCATGGTACTACAACTGATCGTAGGGCTAATTAATGCTTACCATCTCCCTCCTCTATCATATACTCTAGATTCCCCTCATCGTCAGCTAGCATTCCTGCTAGACGTCCAGTCTTGGATCTGTGGGCACCATGCCCTTCCCAGGGCTGTGACTGTTGCACTTGTCCATTTATTGTTAAGGTAAGGGAAACTGAGATGAATGCAGGTAGATCACCTGGAAGCCAAACATCGACTTCCTTGTTCTCACTGAGTAACAGAAACCTTATCTCCTCCTGAGTATCCAAGTCAATTCATTGCCATGATGCTGACTCCTCTTCCTGTGTGCTTGTCCTTTAGACCAGGTGAGAGCCCAGGTGACACCTGTAACAGGACTCTTTGTGTGTCCCCTCATAAAAGTACTCCTTCTTTGGGTATTAGGGCTTTTAAATCTATAAAGCACAGAGTTGTGCAGACAGAACCACAATTCCCAGGATGGTCACAAGGAGTGATCATAAATGGGGCCACTCTTCCTTTCATCCCTTGATTCTTGAACTCATCCTTCAAGGAATTCTCTTCAAGCTGGTCTCAGTTTGTCTTCACAAACTTCTTTGCTCTATCAGACTGACAGCATCTGGATGGTATACTGTGTAATGTGGGCAATGGGTCTCATGGGGCGGTGGGGTCTACTCCTGTACCTCTTTTATTATAAAATGGCTGTCTCAATCTGACATGATATTAAGAACCTGATTTGGTGGATCACTCTGTAGGCCTTTGGACAGTGGTGCCATTTGACATCCTGCAGTCTGGAAAGGCAAATTCATATTCAGAAAATATTCCTATTCTTGTTAAAATGAGTCACTTCCACTGTTGAGTAAAAAAGGGTCCAGTATAGTTAACCTGCCACCAAGTGTCTTTGTTTTCTTGAGGGATGGTGCTATATTAAGGACTCATTGTTTGTCTCCATTGCTGACAGATTGAAGGTTCTGTAGTGGCAGTAGCAAGATCAGACTTGGGGAGGATGAGCCCAAGCTCTTGGGTCCATGCATAGCTTCCATCCCTGCCACCATGGTTACGACATCCAAGCACCCACTGTGTAAGCGTTGGAGTGGCCAAGGACAGAGGCTGGCCAATAGCAACTGGCTAAGTCATTTTGTCTACTTAGCTGTCTAGTCCCTCTTCCATGATGGGTGTTGTCTGGTGGTATTAGTACGTAATGAAAAAAATTTCACAATCTGTGCCCACTCCTCTAGGTTCAACAATGGACCTTTGCGCTAGAACTCCCTGTCCTCAGTCTTCCATTCTTTCTCCTTCCAGGCCCCTGACCGTCTAGTCCAGCTGTCCACTAGTGCTCATGAATTTCTACATATCCTAATTTTGGGCCACTCCTCTTTCCTCATAAAGTGAATGTACAGGTATACCAACTGCAGTTTGCTAATCAGGGTGATTTTCCCTCACAGCTATCTCTTGAAGCCTCTCACCTCCCCCAGTCCTCTGAGAGGGATTGCTATGATCAATTTTTTGCTCAACCAACACATTAAGCCAACATATTTATGAACCAAGCTCTGCTTTTCTCCTGCTCCAAATCCCCATGTGTCCATACATGTAAGGAGATGGAGAGGTGAATGACATGTTGGGGAGTGGAGATGGAGTGGATAATGGTGATGGTGTAGTAAAAGATATAGTGGTAGTAGAGTCAGAGAAGGTCTCAGACATCTGCTTAAAATACAAGCTTAACTTGTGTCTTTGGGCATTGCTTATACCAAATCTCAGATGTGCTACTTTAATATTGTAATGAATTCCTGATGGATCTTCTCATCTTAATTATAGATCTACTCATGAGGGAAGCTCTGACTACATGGTCATTTGATAACCACACGGTGAGGCATTCTATCTCTACCAGTGTTCAGTGATTTAAAACAGGAAATCATCTCCAAAAGGCATATAATTCTCTGCAGATTATTGCTCAGAATAAACTGTATTGTGTTTCTCCTATGGGGACTCACCAAATACTCTACCTGACTTTTTTTTTTTCCCCATCTGACATTTTCTTTTTCCCTAAAGACAACTCCAACCACAGTGTAAGGCCTGAGAAGCAGAGCTGTTTGTCCTATAGACTAGACTAACTACTGAAACCTTTTTTGATACCCACTCAAAGCTAGTAGCTTTTCATGTCATACTTTACTTGGGGAGAATAGTTCTTCTAGTTGTTTCAATATGCTGCATCTAGAACTTGAAGAGGCCTACCAACTGTTGTGTTTTCTTCTTCATGGGGAGAGATATCAGAGGCAATCATTTATCCTTTACTATATATATATATATATATATATATATATATATATATATATATATATTCCTGACCATTGAACCCCTAAATACTGATATGCCAAACACCTGAATGTCCTCATCCTCCAGAATAGAAACATATCTAACATACTTGTTACTCTTGCTTTTCCAATCTGATTAGCAAGATGTCACCAACATAAGGTACTAGTGAAATGTTTATTATGATGTTCAGATGATTCAGATCTCTTCAGATTTTATTACAACAGAGGGTAAGGACTTTAAGATAGCTCTGGGGCAAGACATTAATATATATTCTTGTCAGTACAAAGGAAAAAGTTTTTCTGATACTCTTTTTGAGAGGAAGGAAAAAAATGCATTTGCCAGACCAATGGACAAGTTAGCCTATTTTAGCAAAGGTACAACATCTAATACATCTGCAATTGAGCCTATTCTTTGGCTCCATTTGTGATTATCTATTCTATCCTTCAGGATCTAGCTGGCTTTCCTAGTAGCTAGGCTGGTGAATTAAATGGAACTGAGATGGGGCTATTACCTTTGCTCCATTAGGTGTTTAATCTTACACCAATGTCCGCCATTCCCCTCAGGTTGCAAAAGTGAATTTCATTTAGCACTTTGTTTAGAGGAGGAGACAATTTCAAAAATTCCATTTTCCCTTCCGTACTGTAAGGCCTCTTACCCTGCAGGCCAAGAAACCACTGTGGATATCGTGCCCACTACCAAAAATATCCCTCTAAATTATATATTCAGAGACTGAGAAAATGGCAATCAGTTACTTCTATGGACAAGTGAACACAATGAGAGTCAGATCTGCACTAGAGACTCCATTTATTACTTTGCTCCCATATCCTTCCACTCTAATAGGGGGTAGGGAGGGGAGTTTGGTAATGAAAGTACTTTGGTATCAATGTCAACTTAGACCTTGTGAGCCACAGTCTAAATGTCTGAGTATACCCCTTATTGAGTAGATGGTTATCCCTGAAATAGATTCTATACAAAAACCTACAGGCAGGAAGTTTGCTGGGGAGTACTTTAAAAATCAATGCCTGTAGAAGAGTAAAGGATACAGGATTGAATAGAAGAACAGCTTGGACTGTGATGCTGTCTCAAAAAAAGATCTCAGCTGGTCTCGCAGGGAGCTCTGAAACTCTGCTAATTGTTGAGAGTCATAAGCTGCAACAAAAGAGCCAAGACTTTATATCTCTGTGATTACTCACTGGATACAGGCTATACAGGGAAGAGGATGTGATATTGGGTGAGGTTACTCTTTTAGCTGGGGCAATTTGAATAGAACCGATAACTGAGGGCTTTCAGCTTACATCTCTTCCAGCAGCTGGGGGGAAAGAACTTTATCCTAAGGAGGGATCACAGTGTCTACTTTACCCCCTTGCACTTGATGCCTTATACCATAAAAGAACACTAGTGAACTGAAAAGAAGTTCAGTGTCTCTCCACAGACGTTCAATTTAATTAGCATCATATTCTCCAGTATTCAACTGCACACCAAACACTAGCCATACTTAAAACACTAAGTATATCAATAAAACATAGATGCATGTGTTATTTTCAAATTCATTTAGAATAACATATCACTAAACTATATAACACAAATTTTAAAAATTTTAAAGTAAATACTCTCCATTCTTAAAAAATTCCAAAGGAGAGCCAAAGAAACCAATACGAGGGATATTTTCTCTTTCCTAATTTTCATGAGAAGTAACTAAAATATTTCTTGGAAAAAAAACCTGGGCGCAGATTCTAGTTGTACTCCCTTTATGTAGCCTAGGGCATGTAGTTAGGGTGTCTTCTAATTATATGATGTAAGGCATGCTCTATGTCAGTTTCTTATATGGCATGTATGGTGTGTGTGTGTGTGGGGGGGTGTGGATGTGTGCCTTATGACTACCTCAAGGCTTACTGTGAAAATGGAAATTTTTTAACATGCAAAGGTGTTTTTGTAAGCTACAAACTAGTATGTGAACATAATAAAATTTATTATATTTGATTTATTATTATACTGACTTCAAATGGCACATGAAGTTTTATCCTTCAAATGGCACATGAAGTTTTATCCTTCACTATATCTGTATGAAAAGATCGTTAGGTAAACATACATGCTTCCATTCAATAGCTCCCCCTGGCTCAGACACTAGACCTGACTCAGTACTCAGTAAATAATGAATGAACTAGATTCCCATTTATCATAATAAATATCAGTGATCAATCTACAGATACTAAAACTTACTATCTATATAAGACCTACATGAGAATATCCTAATCATATTGACTCCCAAAGAGATTTGGTATAGAGATATAATATCTTAGGGCTGGAAGGGGTCTCGACAATCATCCAATTTAGACACTGCTTTTACAGGTGAGGAAATAAAGGCACAGATATGAAGAGAGACATGCTTGAAATCATATCCAGCTAGTTATATTAGAGTCCAAGCCTCTCAATAAGCAGATAAGCCTTCTATCTTCTGCACCCTTCTTTATGTCATTATTCTATTATTCTGGTCTCTACAGAAGTAAACCTTTTCTGGAAGAAAAAAAAAGGCAAAATGTTTTCTACCATAATATAACATCTTAAAGTGGTTTTTCAAGTGAAGCTTGTTAATCTAAGAATCTAGAATTACAATAGAATTAGAATCTAGAATCAAATATCTACAATATTTGATTTTTAAATACTTAAGAAATTTCTAAAAATTATTTTCCTACTGATTATTTAGATAGAATGTTAGGAAACATTGGGGAAGATATCAAGAACAGATGAAAATAGTAATATATAGGCATGTCTTCCTAAGGCAGTGATAAAGTAGGAAAGTGAGAAACCAGAAAACCTGAAAGGCATAAATATGGGAGTGTCAAATAGGACAAACATTTGTAATGAAAGTATTTCCTGTGGCTTTTGAATGCCAACAAAAATGGCAAAGTATTAACAATGAGGGAAAAGATGGTTTTGCGGAAGTTCTTTTGTCAAAGAAAATAAAGTTAGCAAGGATCTTAAAACAATAAGGTAGGAAAACTTTTAGAGATGGTTCCTCCCCCCAAATTTTTTGCCAGTATTTCAAATGGTAAAAAATATTATTTTTCTTTAGACAGAAAAAAATGGAATACATTAGAATTCTGCACATATTTACATCACAGATCTGTCCAAAAACATAAAATATATTTTGGCTTATGTTCCAGAATTTTAGGGATCATTATCTTAATGTGCTTAAGTATAAGTCTTAAAAAGAAATTGGTTATTTCCTGTACTCACATTAGAGGTTATACTTTGATTTCTTTCTTTTTTGATTCATAGAGTAATAGAAATGCTATTTTCTGTATAATATGGACACTGTTGGACATTTATAAGTAGTATATTCAGCATTAATATGATATTTATGAAAGTGGAATAGATTCATATGGATAGTCTTATTAAAATGGAGAAATTTTGCTTCTACATGCTAAGTATGAGGAGAGCAGATCAATGTTTTGGTCAGAGTGCCTTTTAATTTATATTCAAAGAGATTTGGTGTTCTTACTTTTTAATAAGTTGCCTTTGTAACATAGAGACCTTTACTCAGAGAAAGTGGGAAAAGATAGTTTGTAATCTTGATGTTCTATTCAGGCATTAAAAGAGGATATTTGGAAATTTCCACTTGTGCCAACCTACTTTAAAAACCCACCATCCGGGATCCCTGGGTGGCGCAGCGGTTTGGCGCCTGCCTTTGGCTCAGGGCGCGATCCTGGAGACCCGGGATCGAATCCCATGTCGGGCTCCCGGTGCATGGAGCCTGCTTCTCCCTCTGCCTGTGTCTCTACCTCTCTCTCTCTCTCTCTCTGTATGACTACATAAATAAAAAATAAAAAATTAAAAAAAAAACACCATCCTTTATACCCCTACACCTAATTATTAAGTGTCAATCGAAACTGACAGTAGGACAACAAAACCACACAATTACATGGAAGGACATGCTTTCAAATGTCATTCTAAATTTACAAAATTGCATAGTTTTACAGTACTCTTATGAAAATGTCAAAAAGTGCTAACTATTTTCTTTTCCCTAAATGGTGAATACAACAAATTCATAACCTTAAAGCATTTGCTTTTTATTCTTACAAACAATGATAAAAATACTGGAGTCTAATTGTTGCCTTTTTATTTCATGAGTTAAGGATTTTTATTTCATATCTATTAGAATTCTCTTACCCCTTGAAAAAAAATAAAAAGTATTGATTCAGTGATCTTAATGTTGCTTAATTATAAAAATCATTTGTGTTTGTGATAAAATATTTAAATAATATAAAGAAATAATGTAGGAGAAATTTAAATAATACAGGAGAATAAAAGAGAAAGATTAAAAGCTACTCCATTCCTAAGCTGAAACAGCCAAATTTGGGTACTCAAAGGTCATGTGGATAGTCTGATTAAATGGAGAAATTAATTATTAATTTTTGGCTAATACTTTCAGGTATACTGATATATAGATATTTATGGATATGTTTATATATAATCATTATATATTATGACATATTTAATATAATCATATATAATAAATGAAAAACATATCATTAGGGATCCCTGGGTGGCACAGCGGTTTCGCGCCTGCCTTTGGCCCAAGGCGCGATCCTGGAGACCCGGGATTGAATCCCACGTCGGGCTCCCGATGCATGGAGCCTGCTTCTCCCTCTGCCTGTGTCTCTGCCTCTCTCTCTCTCTCTCTCTGACTATCATAAACAAATAAAAAAAAATTAAAAAAAAAAAAGAAAAACATATCATTATAAATACTTGTATAATTGCATGTCTATGAATGCAACTGTAAGATAAATTCTTAGGAAATAAAATTAATTCATCAGAAAATTTCTATGTCTAAGCATTTTAAATTTAAATTAAATTAGTTAATATTAAATTATATCAGCTAAATTTAATAAATTTCAATATAGTCCAGATGTAATCCATTTTAAGAGTTTAAAATTAATCAAAAGTGACCACAAGATAAATGATTATTTGTAAAAACAAATAAAAATAAAACTTAAATAGAGCAAATGATTGGGAAAAATAGTTGATGGCCAACATTAGAATAGAATTTTCAGAAGCATGACCTGAGGACAACAGCAATCACTAGTGTTTAAGATCTAAAATGAAAATAAAACTAGAATTTGAGTTATATTAGGTTAACAAATTATAGGAATACCTGGTTTTATGGTACTTCATTGCACTTCACAGACATTCTGTTTTTTGAAGGTTTGTGGCAATACTGCATCAAGCAAATCTATCTGTTCCATTTTTCCAACTGCATTTTCTCAGTTCATGTGAGGCATTTTGGTAATTCTTACAGTATTTTAAACTTTTGCACTATTATTATTTTTTTATGGTGATCTATGATCAGTGCTTATGAGTCACTGAAAGCTCAAATGATGGCTAGCATTTTTTAAGCAAGAGTATTTTTAAACTATGTACATTGTCTTAGAATCAATACTATTGGACACCTAATAGACCATGGTAAAGTGTAAACATAACTTTTATAAGCACTGGGAAACCAAAAAATTCATTTTACTTGTCTTATTGCAATATTTGCTTTATTTTAGTGGTCTGGAACCAAACCTGAATTAACTCCAAATATGCCTGAATTAGGAAAACATTAATAACAGATGTGGTTATTTTTTTCAATTTACAGCATCATAAAAGCAACCACAATTATTTAATGCCAAATGAGATTACATATATCACCGATGCAGACATGAGCAATTAGCCAAACACTTGGATGATTTCATGTGTACAACCATTAAAATCATACACTTTCCTGAAAATGTTAAATAACCATGGAACAAAGTGGTATGTATCTCCTAATTCTTAACCCTTTTTACTGCTAACTGTTCAATGACATATTGTATTTTTTTTCTTTGCTCTTTTACTGGGAAGGAGGAAGACCTAGATGTTTGAAAATGTATCCTCACTATAATTATTTTACTATTTAGATAGAAAAATTAAAAATAAGTCTTTTCATATAGACAAAGAAACATCATCCTCACAACTGACTTTTCAAAGTTAAGCTGCTAATTATAGCTAAAGGCAAGACAAACAGGTTTTCTGAAACCAGCATTTTTTCTATTACACTGAATATTATAGTGTGAGTCAACAAGAAAGAAGTATTCACACTAGTTAAGCCCACTTTACAACTTTAGGTTGTATTCTATTATAATAAAGTACAAAAAAATAAAATAAAGTACACCTTATTTTATTTTTTTTTAAAAAGTTTTGTAATTAGAGGAATTTACTATCTAGAGTAAACAGTACTAGGCTAGTCACTGTGTAGTAGCCCCAGTTTCTATAACCACAGTAAACCAGTTTTTTAGGCACATGGTGCCAGAAGGAGATTATTAGATCTCCAATTTCTAGTGAGCAATTTGATAAATGGGGAACATACAAATTGGGAAACTTTGGGCCTTAGGTAGATAGATGCAAGAAGAGCAAGTGCGTTCAACTCTTCTGAAAATGAAAACTACATATAATGCATAATCTTCTGTATTTTTTCAACATTTTAACCTTAAAAAATGTATTTTAAAATATATTTTTTAAGCTCTTCTTATCAACCTTCTTTTCAGAATATGAGTTTTATTTCAAAATGTCCTTCCATTAATCAAGTTTTAAATTTAGTGTATATTGTTTTATATGTATTAAATTACACAGGCACATAATAGAGGAAGAAACATTTAGAGTTCTCTGTTTCTCTGTCTCTCTCTGTGTCTCTCTCTCACATCTACACACATTCAGCAAGCTTCTAACTTAATGACTGTATCCTAGAGATCACAATAATCTTAGATTACCAGTATCCTCCTGGTGCCAAATAAAGCTATAGCAATAACACCTAAAACATTATTCATAAAAAAAAGATTACCATCTCTTTAATAAAACATCTTTTCCAGGACTTCCATCATCAATGCCTGAATGATTTAGTGCTCTTGCTTTTTATTATGACACATATCTGCATTGCTTTCAGAAGAATTCACTCATCACTTCACCAAGATTAAATTTAATGTACATACTATGTAGATCATTGTATTAAGAATAATACATTGATCAAAATATGGGTTTGATTCTGTGGCTCATATTGTGCCAAGTTCTATATTTTACATAGAGAAATATAGTCCTGTGTTTCTAAGAGCTTCCAAACTCTCGGGGATTAGTGATCAACAACAAAATAATCAAATAGCAACAACATATGATGTATGACAAATGAACAGAAAGGCAGTAAAGTACTGTAGATTTTTAAGGAAGAAGGACTGTCATTACTTCATAAAAGAAATTTACCTAGAACTGTCCCTGGAAGATAAATGAGATTTAGACTTGCAAAGGAAAAAGAAAGCTCTAATTTCGATGTAGATAATTGAGGTAGACTTATGAAAGGGACACTGTAGGGGATTGGTTTAAGGAGAGGGAACATATCCATCTTGACAGGACAGATTTTAAGGAAGTTTATAAGATACATTCACTGAAAACCAGTTGGAGTCTAGGTCATTCTAGACCACAGGAACATGCTAGTCCAAAGGGACTTATAATACAAGTCCAGGGAAAAAAGTATTTTATCATATAGAAAGAGAGATTCCTGGAAGCGTTTTATCTGAGGTGGTAATGCTTTATAAAAATTTTAGGTATATGAAGTAACATGAATTGTTAAATGGATGGTCATAATAGTACTTAAAAATCTACTCAGCACTTACTGTGGAAGAGGCCCTGTGCTAGGTGACCAACATGGATTATTTCATCTTAAGTATGCTTAAAGACTTATGTTATAATAATACCTTTTTACAAGGGAGAAGATAAGCTAAGAAAGGTTCAAAAATGTCCCAAATATTCCCAAACTAGCCCACAGATGAGCCAGAATTTAAATGAAGGCAGTAAGTCTGTAAGCCAGGGTTTGGAGGCAACTAATTACAACAGTCTTTTTCAATAAGTTGCTCTCTGTGTAGCAACAGTAAAAATAAAAAGGAATGTAAGGGTGTTTTAAAAACAATGTGAAGGTAGTCAGAATAGATCAAACACTGCTGTGAAAACACAATAAATTTAAGGAATAATTTTTTTTAATAAGGACGTGTTAGTATTATATGATTTTCTTTGCAGAAATTTGCTTCCTCCTTTTCCTGAATTATGTGGTCATGCTAATGATAGCCAGTTATCTTAGATTGGCTTGACAAAAAATTCAAGATGAAAACAATCTGCAGATGTTTCAGAATAGACTCATTTTGTTAGATTGCTCTGTGGGATGGTTTGGTTTTGTCTGAATAGTTTTCCCTCAATATATGTAGAAATGATACAACTCAGATTTGTAGATAGATTCTTTAAGAAAAAAACTAGTGTAATCCTTACCTATGTTTCCTAAAGGCGTTCTTCTACCTAATTATTTTTCTTTTGGAGTAGACATATGGGTAGCATTGAAAATCTGCTCACAGAAATTTCTTGCTAAGTTTCATCTAAGACATAAAACAGGTTCTTGCAGAAAAAAAAAAAACAATGGGCCCATTGACTGCATCAACTGATTTTTGTCAGTTTTCACCTATCTTCTTTAGAGACATACTTATTAAATAGCTTCATACAAATCATATCTAATGAAATATAAATATCTAAACTTGAAGTAAGTGTTTGAAAGAGCATTAAATCTGGCATAAAATGTTTCTGTTCTGAGGTTCCTATGAAGGCATATAGAGGGTGTTTGATGAATATTTATTATTGAATGAAAGTTGAATACAACTAATTTGTTTTTTTGTTTTTTTTTTTCTCGTAGAATTTTTTTTAATTAATTTTTATTGGTGTTCAATTTACCAACATACAGAAAAACACCCAGTGCTCATCCCGTCAAGTGTCCACCTCAGTGCCCGTCACCCATTCCCCTCCAACACCCGCCCTCCTCCCCCCTTCCACCACCCCTAGTTCGTTTCCCTGAGTTAGGAGTCTTTATGTGGGAGAGAGGGAGAATACAACTAATTTGAATGCAGGTTCCAGTTCTTTTCCATATCTGCTTTAAAATGCCATTTACCAAGATTTATTCTGGATGATCAGATAAACATAATTTTGTGAAAATATGCATCATGACCATGACACTTCTCTCCTCCAAGTTCCGAAATGGCTCCGCATTTTACTCTGAATAAGATCAAAGTCCTCACAATGATCTTGTGTTATCTGGAAGCTGCTTCCTCTCTGACCTCAGCTCTCTTGCTCTCCCTCTCACTCACTCTGTGTAAGTGCCTTTGGCCTCTTGGCTACTCTTCAAACAAACTGGGTACCTTCCTACGTTAGAGCTAATACTGGTTGGTTCTTCTGTCTAGAACCTCCTTCACAGTTTCAACATAATTGATTTCCTTTTCCTCAAACATTTGCTAGAAGACATTAATAAGGCCAACTCTGACCTATTTAAATATGATCCCCCACTGATCCATCATTCTTTTTTTTTAAGATTTTATTATTTATTCATGAGAGACACAGAGAGAGAGAGGAGAGAGAGAGAGAGAGAGAGAGAGAGAGAGGCAGAGACTCAGGCAGAGGGAGAAGCAGGCTCCATGCAGGGAGCCCGACATGGGACTCGATCCTGGGTCTCCAAGATCACACCCTGGGATGAAGGCAGCACTAAACCGCTGAGCCACCCGGGCTGCCCTGATCCACCATTCTTGATCTTCTTTCTCTTGTTCCACATCTATACTTTGCTGGTCATCATTTTCTAACACAGCAGAAAACCTACATGTAATGTATTTTTAAAACTTTATGACTCATTCTGCTAAAGTGTTAGCTCCTGGAGAGGAGGAATGTTTGTTTTGTTCACTGTCGAATCCCAAGAAACTAGTTCAGCATCTAAATACTAGTATTGAATTAATATTTGTTGAATGAAAGGGTGAATGAAAGTATCTTCCCATTCTCCAACTAAAATTAGTCTCTAAATAGCCATCTTATGTTTCAAAGCTGCAGTGTAAAAAGTCAATAACTTCTCTAGTTGGCCAGTCTTTCACTAGGGAAACATAATGAATATAATTCTGGCAAGGCATATTTTTGCTAAGCATTTAAAGCAATTACTAGTTTAATACTGTGTTTAATTGTTGAAATCTGATGAGTGTGACTTTATAGAATATCAATTAAATAGAGTGAAGTAGACACTCTTTAAGTCATATACAATCCTATTATCTTTAATAAGAGTAGATGATAAAGAGCATATCTCTGAGACAGGAAAAATCAACACCATGATCTTAACTTATGTGTCCTTTGAAACTCTGTCTGTCTCATCTTCAAATAAAACCTCCCAATACCTTGACACTTATAAATTCTGAGTAAATATTTGTTGATACAAAATGCATTTCAAAATGCATTTCAAATGTCTTTTTCTCTAGTATCTATGTAAGTGTCAAGGATTCTGGATTCTTGGACTCTTGCTGCTGAGACTTAAGAAGATCTCTGGTTGTTCCATATTTCCATCTAACCAATGAAGAATCTTGACTAAATGACTTCAGAGCTCCCATTCTATCAATTTTCTCTTATTTAACATTTCTGCTTGATTAGAGAATTCCTTAGATAAAAGAACAGTAGGAGGAAAATTAATGAATTTTTTCCTCAAATTGTCATGCTTCAATTATGGTTCTCCTTAATCTGTGGCTTAACAAGATAGTATTTTCACTTCAGCTGAAACTACAAGCACCATGTTGAAAGAATATCATCTCCTTGTTTTAATATTATACCCTGAAAGGAAACAGTTTTATACAGTGAGCAGATATTAATGCTTGGCTGGATTTCATCAATGACAAGAAAATAATAAATTCTACATTTTCTGGATTTGCAGCCAGTGCACAATATTGTAGGTTACAATGTAGTATTGTATCTGAAGAAAACAGTGTGAACCAAAGATGGAGTGACAGGCCTTAAATTGGATCTAGCATTTCAGAATTTAATGGAAAAATTCTAGAATGAGAAAAAGTTAAAGAAAAAAATAATCAAAAACATCTTTCTTTAACAATTATTTTGCTATGATTTTAAACTCACATATTTGACTCAAAACTTTTCCCTCAATTTCATTTAGCTAGCCAATGTTGTCATGGAGCAATTAAAACTTCAGGTTCTTTTAGCACTGAGTTCTCTCAAAATAGTTCAAACAAAAGTAGGATTTGTAAAAGGTTACGCAGTAGTCTGAATGTTTTTGTCTTCCCAAAATTCGTATATTGAAACGTAACCCCTGGGGTGACAGCAAAAGGTAGTAGGGTCATTATAGTGTGACTAGGTCAGAGGGTAGAACACTTATGAGTGGGACTAGTGCCCTTATAAAAGAAGCCTGACAGACCTCCATAGTTCCCTCTGCCATGTGAAGATACAATGAGAAATCTGCAGCCCAGAAGAGGACCCTCACAAGACCATGCTGACACCCTGATGCTGAGCTGGCAGCCTCCAGAACTGTGAGAAATAAATTTCTGTTGCTAAACAACTACCCAGTCTGTGATATTTTGTTATAGCAGCCTGGAAAGACTAAGATCCCCACTACCATCACCATTTCATGAATACCTAGCAATATTCACAAAGACTCGGGAGATTTCTTTCTTAGAATATGATCATTCTTGGCTGCCCATCTGGTCTAGGAAGCAGATTATAGGGGATAGCAGTTGCATTAAGTCTTCTTCCACCCATTCCTATATTGGCATCCAAAAAGATCTCCTCATCATGAGGACAAAATAAGTGGGATTTCTGCTTCCTAAAGAATGATGAATAAGTTAATTAATTTAATATTTACTTCTTCTTTCTAGGACCAGGGCGAGGCTATAAATCAATGCTATTTGGTAGAACTTTCTGCAATGATGAAACTATTCTAAATCTTCCCTATCCATTACACTAGTCACTAACCACATGTGGCTTTTGAGGAGTTGGCATGTGATCAGTGTGACTAAGAAACTGAATTTTTATTTTGTTTAATTTTAATTTATTTAAATATAATTTTACTTAGCTCCATATGGCTGGTGGTTACCATATTGGACAGTGCAATTCTAGAGATATGTCTCTGAGCAGGACCAACAGGAGCTCTGCTAGTAAAAGCGTATAGTATAATGGACAATAAAATAGCAAAGGAGAATAAGTAGAGCAAATACTTGATGGAGCTTCTTTCTCAACTGTTTTTACTTGAAATGAAAGGGAAATCATTGGCAATAGGAAGTATCCAAATCTTGGTGATAGGACAGGGAACAATGCCTTTATTTAAGTACTTCTAACAAAATATTACTGTGATACATATGTATGTGATTCTAAGAAATATTGAAATGTATCCAAAAATCCTCCCCATGAAAAATCTTCTCCTAATCACCTTGAAAAAATAGTCTATCAGATTTGGCCATCTTCTAATTTAAGCAATATGATTGGCATCACCAGGGATAGGCAACAAGTCAACTTTAGGTCAACTGAAGAAAACATTTCTAATTAATGACTGAAAATGAGATAAGGGGCATCTGGGTGGTTCAGTGGTTGAGCATCTGGTTTGGCTCAGGTCATGATCCCAGGGTCCTGGGATCGAGTTCTGCATCAGGATCCCCACAGCGAACCTGCTTCTCCCTCTGCCTATGTCTCTCTCTCTCTCTCTCTCTCTCTCTCTCTCTCTCTCTCTCTGTGTCTCTTATGAATAAATAAATATTTTTTAATGACATGATAATTTTCTTACCACTACAATTGGTCAAGCAGAGACTGAATGATAAATTTGAATAATAGTTTAGGAAGACTCATGTATCATGAGAGACCTTGGATTAGATTGAACAATTTTTTTTTCTTACTCTTCGTGCTTAGTTGCCTCATATAAATGGTCATAGTGACACTGTCCAAAGAGAGTGGACTAGGTATTTCAGTCTTAAAAGCCATTATGACTAATCTCTTCTGGTCAATGAATTAATATCAATTAAAGTTAAATTATTTAAAATTTTCCACTAATTTTAATGATAGTAATGTAATATAGTTGTTAAAGATTAAATGAGGTACTAAAACTTCGTCAGAAAATGGAAATTAAAACTAAAAACTAAGGCTAAGTAGAAAACACTTAGCCATTCAATGTAATTGTTTTTTCTGTCCTTTAAAAACATGAACTCACAAAATAAATTTATTTGCAAAGATAATAAAAGTGCTCAGTATGTAAATTTGATTTATCAATTCCTTCCACACTTTCCCTCTTTGTAGTCTCTAGACATACATCTTTATGGCTGCTTGTATTGCTGCTGTTATTCAGGAAAAGTCTTATTTGAAATAGAGAAGGAGGGAGGGAAGGAGACAGACTACAAAAACTATTAAGAAAAAAAGGAAGGGAAGGAGGAAGGAAGGAATTTGCTGATGTTGAAATTATGATGTGGTTGAGAGAAGACAAATGTCAAATCTGCTTTTAAGGATTATGAGAGGAAATTATTAAACCAAAATGACTAATTCTATTTCTATGTATTGTTCCATACGAAAACTCCCTTAAAAATGGAAAGCTTTTGACAAACCAAAAGCCAGATTTTGTGAGTAAATCAAAATACTGTGTTTTTGTTAGTGACCTTATTTTACCTGTCATTTTTCCTCTTAGTTATTTGCAGGGTACTGCATTTCAAAGTAGAAGATCCACTTTGTCAGATGGGAAAGGTAACTGAGCTTATCCAAGCAATGTGCTTCATTCCTGAGCTGACTGATGGAGAAGATGGTATGATATTGCTAGTTCTTCAGAGAATGAAGAGAGAGAGTGAGACAGAAAACGAGAAAGAGATTTGATGATCTAATTAGAAAAACCAAGGATCAGACTGAGAAGGAAAATCAAAACCTGGGTGGTAATAAATAAGGAATTATCTACATAGAATGATCTAATAGGATACATAGTTCAAATGCATTAGGGCAAAACATTAGCAGAAGACAGTAAATTTTATTTATTTGAATGGTACGGGAAATCAGCAGCACACAGGGACATGGTGAAAATGGGTCAGGAGCTGAAGAACACTGTCTTAACACTTGGAAAAATATACTTTTTTTCCCTTAAATCACACATAAATGTTTTCTTACCTTTGAGTAAGTTTCCTCTAGAAAGGATCAGAAATAATTGGCTTGATCTGAATTTGGTCGATATTACTTTCTTCTTCCATGAGAGAAAAAAAGAAGTTTTTGGTGTTCTTCAAGGAATTTAAAGAAAATATTTGGTCTATTTAAAATCTTTTAGGGTAGCTTGCAAGTTAACTGAAATAATGCTGATATATTTGAAGAGATCTTTCCTTTGATACTGCTACTATTCCATGAAGTAAAGAGTAAATACCATTTTCCACATTTCATTTTAAAGAGAACTAAGGCAACACTAAAATAAATAACTAATGTAATGACAAATGTTCATGATTATCTTTCAAGTCAGTGACAAAAATGTCACTTAAGCGGTGTCTGGGTAGCTCAGTTAGTTAAGCATCTGCTTTGGGCTCAGGTCATGATCTGGGGTCCTGGGATCAAGCTCTGCATTAGGCTCCCTGTTCAGTGCAGAGCCTGTTTCCCTCTTCCTCTGCCCGTCCCTCTGCTCATGCTCTCTCTTTCTCTCTAAAATAAATAAATAAATAAAATCTTTTCTTAAATGACCCCTTTTAAAAAGGGGAAAAATAAATAGAAAGTTGTTGGGGTTTTTTTTTTAAACCTTTCCATCTATACTCTCAAAGCTACTTGGTAACATGCTCTACGAAATGGGTGTATACTTTTTGCCAAAGATTCAGATATCATTTGATACAAATATTCAATCATATTTATGAAATGCAGAAGTAGAGAGATTGGTTTCTGTTTTCTTTACATCTTTGGTTGTTTGGTTTTGTTTGTGGATTTTTTGCACTTAGGATAGTTTGATGTGTGTGTGTTTGCTGTCTTTCTTTGGTTAATAAAATGAAATCCAATATTAGATTTGTATGATTCACAGTCCTGCTAAGTAAAAAGCACATTTTCATCCGGATATAGGAAGCTTAATAGAACATGACCCCTAATAAAATAATAAAATAAGATGATGGGGCTTTAATAATTATATGTTCACTTTTAGAGTGGCAGCCAAGACTGTTTTCATGGTGAGGCATTACTAATGCCACTATTCATCTTTCTGTCCTAATTCTCTGTAAATTCATATTTGGAAAGCCTCAATCATCTAATGAAATCATTTGGAAATTATTTATTAAAATGCATAGTTTTCCACAAAACACTCTGGTTTTCCCTTTCATACTGTCAATAGAAATCTGTTCTCCACCAGGGTTTAATGTACATCAGTGAATAGCTCCAGAGACAATTCTTTGCCCTTTGGACAATTTTTCATAGTAGAGGGCAGGGCTGTTTGAATTTAAATGACACTGCACTTGAGGCCAACAGTAATAAGCAAGCTCTACTAGACTTCCATTACTTTTTTTTATTATTATCTGAATATAATCATAAGCATTTGATGCTAGCTTCCACAGCCTTCATGTGAATTATAAATATCACATTTAAGTTTCTCTTTAGAAGAGAAACAAGATTTCTGCTGTGGATGAAGAAGTGAATACAGTGAAATAACATGATCTGTTTACCAAATGTGCTTGCCATCAGAAGAAAGCAAATGCCTAGAAAATGGGGATTGGCTTGACAACTCATTATTAAAAAATAAAATAAAATCCTTGTCTACACCATGGGATGCATTTCTGAATACAGAATTAACCTATTAGCCCACTGTCAAAATAAAGCTTCCAACTGAATGCCCAATTACCTACTCAAAAGACCCCCACAAATCATTTGGGCAAAGGCCTTTATGAAAGACCCGCCTGAAGGTCAGCAGTGGATGTCTATGATGCAAGAAGGGTGAAAAACATACAGAGTTCAAAACACCATCCTTTTTATTTCTCAACTCCAAACAAAAGAACCTTTTTAATCTACAATTAACCTCATATATATTTCAACACAGGCATATCTCGGAGATGTTGTGGGTTTGGTTCTAGACTACCATGGTTAAGAAATATCACAAGAGAGTCATGTGAATTTTTTGGTTTCCCAGTGCATATAAAAGTTATGTTTATACTATACTGTAGCCAATTAAGTATGCAACAGCATTATTTCTAAAAAAAAAATGCAGATACCTTAATTAAAAAATACTTTGTTGCTAAAAATGCTAACCATCATCTAAGCTTTTAGCGAGTTGTAATCACTAATCACAGATCATCATAACATATATAATAATAATGAAAAAGTTTGAAATAATATGAAACCTACAAAAATATGATATAGAGACACAGGGTGAGCAAATGCTGTTGGAAAACCAGTACAGACTCACTCAACACAAGGTTGCCAAAAACCTTCAATTTGTACAAAATGCAATATCTGCAAAACACAATGAAATAAAACACAATAAAATAAAGTATGCCTATAGATTTTAATTACAACGGTGGAATTGGATAAAGACGATGTTTACCACCAACAGAATTTACTCTCTCTCTCTCTCTCTCTAAGCCCTAAGAAATCCTACCAGCAAAGCAAAATAAGTCAAGGGTAAATAAATAACCCACTCTAAAGTAGATTGCTCCAGATTTAGGTGATTGTCCAAGCCCTGATATCACTGCTTGCTTTATGCATATGGCCCATTATTCTCTATTCTAGGTGAATTTTTGGTGATGCAACTCTTTCAGTAATGAAAGCTCTGACTTTCCCCCCCGCTTACCTGATTTTATGTATGCATATATGCATAAGCATGACATTGAAAAAATGTATTTAAGTAAAGGTTATCAGCCTTTAAGAATTATAATGAAGCTACCAGGTAAAGAAAAGGTCATAACTTGCATGTTACATAAAAATAATGCAAAATTTCTCTTTCTTGAGGCACTATCTTAAATCACTTCTGTTCTGAGAAGACTTTAATTCAGTGTAGCGAAAATACTCTTCAGTTCCCCTAAAGCTTCCATTTTACCTGAATTGAACTTCAACCTGCCTGCTTTCATTTTATTTCACAGTCACTCAAACACTAAGGGAAATGTGAGAATCAATTTCAAAAGAAGTATACACCTCAGTGACATTAATAATGATGTACAGGAGTTCCATTTCATCTTAAATTGACCAAGACAGCATTCAGGCCAGAAGATCATGAGATCATGAGCAAATGGATAGTTTCCCACATATACATGACTGAATGATCAATACTTGTGTAAGAAAAATTGGTACTACCTTTGCAAAATTTGATGAAGTCTATTATATAGTTAAAATACCAAAGCCCAAGAATCAAATTTTCTCTGTTCAGATCTTGAGTTTGCCATTTGCTTATTCGGTGAAACTAGGAATCTAAGTCTCAACTCTTTACCACAAAATGAGAAAAACAATAGTGCTTATTTCAAATGGTAATTGATGGTTGTGAAATAATTTCAGTTGACTAGTTGTGATAGAAACCATAAGGCCCTCATGTTCTTAGCATACTGCCTGACAAAACAGTGGGCATGTGTGAAGTGTTAATTCTTATAAAACAGTTATATTGTGAACTAGACAAATTTCAGATATTTTAACCAATGTCTTTGTTTTGTTCTTCCAGGTATCACCTCTATTGTGTTCAACTTTCTAAGTTCCTTTTTTAAAACTAATTGATGTTAAGTGTAATCAAGTTTCAGTGAAATACATAGGTGTGAGTTAGGATATTTTATGTTCTAACCTAACCTAGAAATTGCCAAATGGTTTTCTACAAATGGACAGATTGTAAATATTTTAGGCTTTGAGAGTCACATGGTCTTTGTTGCAATCAGTTCTCCTCTGTAGGGCAGAAGTAGCCTTAGATAATACAGATGAATAGGTATGGCTATGTTCACCTAAAAGTTAGTTTATATAAACTGATATTTGAATTTCATATGATTTTCATGTGTCACAAAACATTACTTATCTTTTGATTTTCTTTTATACCATTTAAAAAGTGAAAAAAAAAAAAAAAGAATTGCACTGAGCTGTGCCACCTTAAGTGGGATCTTTGTCCAGTCACATAGATCAATGGAAAAGAATTGAAAACCCAGAAATGGATGCATAACTCTATGGTCAACTAATCTTTGACAAAGCAGGAAGCAATATCCAATGGGAAAATGTCTCTTCAACAATGGTGTTTGGGGGATCACTGGGTGGCTAAATGCTTTAGCCCCTGCCTTCGGCTCAGGGCGTGATCCTGGGGTCCTGGGATCAAATCCCACATTGGGCTTCCTGCATGGAGCCTGCTTCTTCCTCTGCCTGTGTCTCTACCCACCCCCCCCCCCCTCTCTCTCTCTCTCTCTCTGTGTGTGTGTGTGTGTGTGTGTGTGTGTGACTCTCATGAATAAATGAATAAAATCTTTAAAAAATGGTGTTGGGAAAACTTGACAGCAACATACAGAAGAATGAAACTGGACACTTTCTTACACCATACACAAAAATAAATTCAAAATATATAAAAGACTTAATGTAAGGAAATCACCAAAATCCTAGAGAACATAGCAGCAACCTCTTTGAGATAGTAACTTCTTACTAGACATGTCACCAGAGGCAAAGGAAAAGCAAAAAAGGAACTATTAGTACTTCATATCTTCTGCACAACAAAGGAAATAATCAACAAAACTAAAAGGCAACCTTTAGAATGGGAGAAGATATTTGCTAATGACATATCTGATAAAGGGTTAGTATCCAAAATCTATAAATAACTTATCAAAATTCAACATCCAAAAACTAAATAATACAGTTAAGAAATGGGCAGAAGACATGAACAGACTTTTTTTAAAGAAGACATACAGATGGCTAAGAGACACATGAAAAGATGCTAATATCACTTATGAGTGATAGTAGGGAAATACAGATCAAAACAATAATGATATATCACCTCACACTTGTTGGAATGGCTAAAATTAACAGCATAGGAAACAATAGATGTTGGTGAGGATGTGAAGAAAGGGGAATCCTCTTACACTATTGGTGAGAATGAAAACTGGTACAGCTACTCTAGAAAATGGTGTAGAGGTTCCTCAAAAAGTTAAAAATAGAATTACCCTACAATCTAGCAATTGCAATAGTAGGTATTTACCCAAAGAATACAAAAATACTGATTCAAAGGGACACATGTACTCTGACCTTTATAGCAGCATTATCTACAATACCAAATTATGGAAAGAGCCCAAACATCCATTGACTGATGAATGGATAAAGAAGTAACATATATATGTATGATGGTATATTACTCAGCCATCAAAAAGAATGAAATCTTGCCATTTGCAACAACATGGATGGTGCTAGAGTGTATTATGCTAAGAAAAATAAGTCAGTCAAAGAAAGACAAATACCCTATGATTTACTCACATGCAGAATTTAAGAAACAAAACAGATGTAGAGGAAGAAGAAGGGAGAGAGGGAGACAAATCATAAGAGACTCTTAACTATAGAGAACAAACTGGGTTGCTCTAGGGGAGGTGGGCAAGGGATGAGCTATATGGATGATGATTATTAAGGAGGGCACTTGTAATGAGCAGTGGGTGAATGATGTATCACGAAATTCTACACTTGAAACCAGTGTTACACTATATGTTAACTAACTAGAATTTAAATAAAAATCTAAAACAACAAAAAACAAATATAGTCTTAGTTTTTAGTTTTCTTGGCCATATACAATACATAAATTGAAGATGAACAGTGTTGCCTCAAGCTATAGTTTATCTAACTCTGTTCTAATCTACTATTTCTACTAAGACTGTTTAAATGCTATATCTTGTATTTAAAGAGAAATTATACATAAATTTTTCAAAATTCTTGACAATTTCATAGTCAAACTAATGAAAATTTATTAGTAGTCTAATATTTAATATTAACAGTCCTAAGAGTGAACAATGTTAGGAATTCTGAACACAATTTGGTACAATCCTTAACTTTATTTCTTTTTTTGTTTGTTTTGTTTAACTTTATTTCTGCTTAAATATAGAAATAAAGTAAAGGGCACTTTCAGACATTGCTACTGAAGTTGTTCACTCTTAGAAAGAGAATGTAAACCAGCTTACCTGATCCATTTAATAAGATATCAACTCTGGAGTTGTCCAGTGACAAGACCATTGGAAGACATAAAGGAGGCTAGATAGTTGGAAAGAAAAAAAGTTCTTACCAGAGGTGACCTCTAATCTTGAGATAGGAAAAAGGATTGGATGTGGATTGGATAATCAAATTGGATATTTCAACTATGGTATCAACATTGCCTGGGCAATAACTTGTATGGCTTTATTTGAGAATTTGGATTGTTCCAGGTAGAAAAATAAAAAAGGGACAGATCATCCAATGAATAAAAGGACTCTATCACTGTACATCTCTGCTCTATGAAAAGTCTTTTGAAGATTCTATTAGAATATTAAATATCATCTGAACTTATGTAGTTTTGGGGCTCCTTAACATGGAGAATGAAAAAAGAAGATGAAGCTATAAGAGGGGAAGAAAATGGAAGACAGGTCAATGTAAATGGGGTTTATAAGTTTATATTTGGAATTTCCAGAACTTGATTATCATTAAGACCATTCAAGAATTTAGTCTCTGTTGCATTAACTTGGAAGAGGTTCAAGTTTAGAATACAGATGAATTGCTTAGAACATTCATAGTTCACTAAAATACACATGGGCAAACTACAACCCAGGAGCTAACTCATCTCACCTCTTGTTTTTGTAAGTGAAGTTTACTGGAAGACAGCCATGCTTATCCATTTATGTATTAGCTATGATTATTTTTGTGTTTCAATGGCAGAGTTGATTAGTTGTAACAGAGACCCTATGGCCTGCAAAGCTAAACTATTTACTGTCTGGTTCTTTACAAAAAATATTTGTAGACTCCTACCGTAAAATCTTACTGTTCCAGGTGTGTTCTGAAGACCTATAGCATCAGTATCACAAGAAAAAATGGTTAGAAATGCAAAATCGCATGTCCCACTTCAAATCTACTGGATCAGAATCTACATTTTATCAAGATCCCCAAATGACAATGACATCAATGACTGAAAAGCACTGCCCTAAAATAATTTATTTTTGTTGACACGTACATGAAACATGGAGGTTTAGGAGGACATGATATTTACCATTTGTGAAGATTATCATTTCTGGCATCCATTTATGAAGACTATATTCTCATTGCTCTCACAACTGGTTTAAACCTTGGTATTCATAAAAGTTACATTTCATAATCCACATCCAAACTTCTGATGTGAAGATTATTATATTAAGAGGTCAAAACAAAGGCTGAAATATTTATAGCAACAGAATATTCTGATAACTCATAAATCACAATCTCTATGAGTCTTGAAAGAAGGTCTCCTTTCAGTTACCAATAGGCAACGAATGTACTACAACCAGCATGTGGATTCACATTCAGAAACTAATTTAAATGCTGTTCAGCTACAATAATATTTTTTAAAACTGTTTACAGTTTTGTAGTTTAATCAATCTGAAGAGTTTTATTTTTATACTTCAGTCTCTTAATCAGACGTAAAGACAGAGCTTGCATCTCATCAGCACAAGTACACGTTAAAAAGGAAAACACAGAAATGCACTTTTCTTGGCTGATGGACATGTAGCTCTATTTAATAGATACTTTATATTTAGTATTTTATTATTGAGCTTAGTTCAGTATAAATGCACATTTTCAATGTCATGAATACATGGCATGAATGATGTGACAAGCAATTTGCATTTATATAGCACCTTTCAAAGGTTTAGGAACGCAAAGCAAAGCATAAATGCTTGTGTAACTTTGCAATTAAGAATTCACTTCTAATTACTCCTCCTTAAATGTGCAGTCTCTTTTTAATCACAACATTTTTACACCTGTGGTTAAGTGCTCTGACAGAGCTTTAGCCTTATCTCCAAAGCATGCAAATTGCATGACTGGGTTTTGTAATAAAAGCTACATTTGCCAGAGGGAAAATGATCACAGACATGTAATGCCAATAACAATATTAAAAACATAACTAAATTTCAAAGCATCATTCTCTTAGGTTATATACTCATTCAAATCAACACATACACGCACGCACACAAACACACACAAATGCATGTTCAGCTCTGGAGCACGCACAAGTTTTTGGCCCAGATATACTTCTGCTATCACCAGGAAGTTAAGAGATGAGATCTGAAAACCAGCTTGTAAACGTACGC
The DNA here is from genome assembly GCF_018345385.1 of Vulpes lagopus. Taxonomy (NCBI): domain Eukaryota; kingdom Metazoa; phylum Chordata; class Mammalia; order Carnivora; family Canidae; genus Vulpes; species Vulpes lagopus. Next base: position 92,442,597 of record NC_054824.1, on the reverse strand, counting down.
TTGCCTGTAGTAAATCTTTAGCTACCAGAGCTACAATTACTAGCATGTGTGAGATTCCTCGTTTTCTTGTATAACCAAGGGACTAGTAAATAATATGATGTTTTTAAAAAATGATATCCTGCTACTAGGGGAAAGCACAATTCGGCTGCAACATATGGTTCTGGAGGGCTACAGCCTCGTAAATGGGGCTGAGGAAAGAAAAGCAATTCTGGGAAGGTGGTTGTAGCTAAAGAGAAGGCCCTGGTGACAACCATCTACATAACTGACTGCAGTAAAGCATGAAGCTCCATTTTCCAAAGCTGATTAGAAAGAAGATTTATTAAGAACCTATGATGATCTGGGGACCAGTGTAACACAAATAGACAAGGCATGGTTCCTGCACCTTGAAAGGCTGCCAAGAGGCAGCAGAGCTGGGTGGACCCAGAAGCAAATACATTCCAAAACCCACAGTCAGTCATGAAAACCTAGAAGAAATCAGAAGTTCTTGAATTTTTCAATAAAATAGCATCAATTGTCTGAAAAATAATTTTTTAAAAAAAATTTTTAACGATTTATTTATTTATTCAGAGAGAGCGAGAGAGAGGCAGAGACACAAGCAGAGGGAGAAGCAGGCTCCATGCAGGAAGCCCAACGTGGGACCCGATCCCAGATCTCCAGGATCACACCCCGGGCTGCAGGCGGCACTAAACCGCTGCGCCACCTGGGCTGCCCTCTGAAAAATAATTTTAAAACAGGCTGTCCAGCTTAAAAATAAATACTGAGTCCTTCCTAGATGCCAGATATTGTGCTCAACTGATGATGAAAGTGGTAACAATCACAGCAATAATAACAACAGCAATAATAATAAAGATGATCATAAAGGAGTGTTGGAGAAACCACATAACACTTCCTGAATTGAGGAAAATCTCAGGATAGAGGGCAGGGGAGAAATAACTAAACACTATAATGTATACTTTCATAATCTTGTGTGCAGTGCTCTGAGAACAAAGAACAGGGAATATTTACTTCTCCTAGTCTTTGGGAAAGACTCCAGAAAGACAAGGACAGTTCAGGAGGACTGTGAAATGCCAGTAGGAGTCTGCCAACACAAGGTTGGTGGGAGAAAGAGGATTATCAGGGAGGAGGAACATTTAAATTCGAATATTCACACAAATCCTTTGCGTGACCCTTGACTTCATACCTAAGCATGACTATAACAGCATGTTAATTAGGAGTACAGTCTCAAAAGTCAAATTGTCTCTATTCATGTCTAACTGTGTGACTTTGGACAGGTTACTTAGCCCGCCTGTCTCAGTTTCCCCATCTGCAAGGTGGGGAAAAGATCCTCATCTGAGGATCATTGTAAGAACTGAATAGTACTTAATATTAAGTATTTAGAATATTGACATATGACTAACGTTTAGTAAATATCAGCTGTTGGTTTGGTTTGACTTCTGTGTCTTTTTTTAGGTAAAGCTAGAGCCATTACCAGTATATGGTGAACAAAACAGCAAAATAATCATCCTCTGCCCCTGCCCCAGTCCCAGTATGTTAGGAAGCCTGACTGTTGCTGGTTTCTGGAGGGCAAGATGATGGTGCTACTGTGTGAAAAATAAAGCATCATACCCTTTAAGTCTGCTTCTTTCCCACTCACATTCCCCATTAGACTTCTCTCGTCTTTACAATTATCCAATGAGGAAAGTAGTGTTATTATCTCCACTTTACAAATGAGGGCTGAGGCTTAGAGAGAAAATAATTCAGCAAGTTCAAGAGCCGCTTACTTGTGAAGCCATGATTAAAATTTAGGGTGTTTTAACTGGGGAAACCAATTACTAACCACTTTACTGAAATGTCCTAAGATAGAGTTTCATCCAAACTAATCACCCCTCAAGGACTGAAGCATCAAAGGAGCCCAGATTCCATTTCCAGGAGGGGTGAAAGGGGGGTGTCTAGGAATTCTGAAAGCCTCCCCTAACTAAAATCCTAAAATGCTGGATTGAAAAACATATTGGTGAACTTGTCACCAAAGGAAGGAATCTGCAGAGAGCAAAAAGTATGTGAAAGCAGGGATACTCAGAGATAAATGATCCGTGAAAAGAGTTTTCAACAAGAAAATTTCTATTGACTCTTGGGGACTTTGAGCTACTATTTCGATGGTTACATAGTGCAGGTGACAGAGGTAAAAACTAAAGTTCACTAAACATGAGTAGCCTAAGAAATGATTTCTACATATAACTAAGACCCTTAAAAGGATCAGGAAAGGGGATCCCTGGGTAATCCCTGGGTGGCTCAGCGGTTTAGTGCCCGCCTTTGGCCCAGGGTGTGATCCTGGAGACCAGGGATCGAGTCCCGCATTGGGCTCCCTGCATGGAGCCTGCTTCTCCCTCTGCCTGTGTCTCTGCCTCTCTCTCTCTCTCTCTCTCTCCCTGTGTGTGTGTGTCTCTCATGAATAAATAAATAAAATCTTAAAAAAAAAGAAGGGAATCAGGAAAGAAATAAGAGGAGCCGATCTGCTATGGCTATGACATCACTCTAATCCACAGCACCTCATTCTCACTGCAATGATCTCTTTCCATCTTATTTTTGTTAATTGCAGACATACCTCAGAGATACGATGGGTCATGTTCCAGACCATGGCAACAAAGTGAATATCAAAGAAAGGCAGTCAAACAAAAGTTTTGGTTTCCTAGTGCATGAAAGAGTTGTGTTTACATTCCACTGTAGTCTGTTCAGTGTTCAACAACATTATTTCTTGAAAAATAATGTAGATACCCTAATTAAAAATTACTTTATACCTGAAAAATGGCCTTTTTATTACCATCATCTGGCCTTTCAGTAAATCATAATCTTTTTGTTTGCAGAGGGTCTTTGCCTCGATGTTGATGGCTGTTGACTGATCAAGGTGGCACTTGTTGAAGGCTGAAGTGGTTGTGGCGATTTCTGAAAATAAAACAACAATATAGTTTGCCGCATCAATTGACTCTTCCTTTCACAATTTCTCTGTACCATGTGATGCTGTTTGATAGTATTTTACCCACAGTAGAACTTCTTTCAAAATTGGAGGCAATCCTCTCAAACCCTGCTGCTGCTTTATCAACCAAGTTTATGAACTATTCCAAATCCTTTGTCATTTCAATTATCTTCACAGCATCTTCACCAGGAGTACATTCCCATCTCAAGAAACCACTTTCTTTTCTCATCCATAGGAAGCATCTCTTCAACCATGAATTTTTATCATGATGTTGAGGCAGTTCAGTCATGTCTTTTTTTTTTTTTAAGATTTATTTATTTACTGAGAGAAAGAGAGGAGGATGGGGAGAGGAAGAGGGAGAGAGAATCTCCAGCAGACTCCCCACTGAGCAAGGAGGCCAACATGGGGCTCGCATGATCCCAAGATCATGACCTGAGCTGAAATCAAGAGTCAAAATGCTTAACTGACTGAGTCACCCAGGCACTCTAGTTCAGTCACATTTTTTAGGCTCCACTTCTAATTTTAGTTCTCTTGCTGTTTTCACCACATCTCCAGTTATTTCCTCCACTGAAATCTTGAGTCCCTGAAAATTATCCATGAGGGATCAAATTCTTCCAAACTCCTATTCATGTTATTTTGACATTATCTCATGAATCATGAATGTTCTTAATGGTATCTGAAATAGTGAACCTTTTGCAGAAGGCTTTCATTGACTTTGCCCAGATCCATCAGAGGAATCACAATCTATGGCAGCTAAAGCTTTAGGAAACGTGTTTCTTAAATAGTAAGAATTGAAAGGTGAAAATACTTGATCCATGGGCTTCAGGATGGATGTTGTGTTGGCAGGCACGAAAGCAACATTAATCTCATTGTCCATCTCCATCAAAGCACTTGCATGACCAGATGCATCAACAATGAGCAGTTACATTTTAAAAATAATCTTTTTTTTTTTTTTCTGAGCAGTAGGTTCCAACAGTGGGCTGAAAGTATTCAGTAAACCATGTTTTAAACAGCTGTGCTTCATCCAGGCTTTGTTGTTCCATTTCTAGAGCACAGAAAAAGTAGATTTAGCATAATTCTTAAGGGCTGTGGATTTTCAGAATGGTAAATGAGCACTGGCTTCAACCTCAGTCACCAGCTGCCTTAGCCCCTAACAAGAGAATCAGCCTGTCCTTTGAAGCCAGGCACTGACTTCTCCTCCCTCACTATGAAAGTCCTACATGTCATCTTCTTCTAACAGAGGCCATTTTATCTCCATTGAGGGTAGTCACCTTCATTAATTATCTTCTGGAGAACTTGCTGCAGCTTCTATATCAATTAGCACTTGCTGCTTCACATGGTACCTTTATGTTACAGAGATGGCTTCTTTCCTTAAACCTCCTGACCAACCTCTGCTGGCTTCATACGGTTTCCTGCAGCTTCCCTGCCTCTCTCAGCCTTCCTAGAATTGAAGAGAGTTAGGGCCCTGCTCTGGATTAACATCAAATCACGGATCAGTCATCATAAAAAGTATAATAATAATGAAAATGTTTGAAAATCATGAACATTACCAAAATGTGACCCAGACATGCAGAGAGCCGATGCTATTGGGGAAAAATGCACTGATAGACTCGCTTGATCACAGGGTTATCACAAAACTTCAATTTGTAAAAAAAAAAAAAAAAAAATGCAGTATCTTCAAATTGCAATAAAGCAAAGAGCAATAAAACAAGGTATGCCTCATATGTCAATTAAATCTCAATAAAGCTGGAAAAAATCCCCACAAAACATAAGTTAAAAACGTAATACAATATGCTGGATGGCAATTATCAGATGTGTCCCAGACACCAATTGAGAAGCTGCCAAGATAGGGTCAATAGTGAAGATATGATCTTTCCCTTTGTCCCTGAGTTGTAGAATGCAGATCTCTTGGCAATCAAAGTCACACAGCAAAAGAAATCTATTCAATTAATTACAAAGGGATACTAAGGTATATCAGAGCCCGAAGCCCAGAGATGCACATACAAACCTAGAGGCATTGAAATATCACATCTATTTCAGATGGTCACCGGAAAGAAATAATACATATACTAATGAATAAACAGCTGGTAGATTTTGAGAGTAAACTATCGCTCTGTGACTATAAAGTAATTCTGAAATAGACACTGTCTTCCAGTACTTTCATAGGACAAAAGAAAAAAAATTGTGTCTAAAACTCTACATCCATAGAAAACCTTCCCTTCAACTATGATTTCTATCTTTCTCTCATACATTTATAAAATATATGTTACCACTGTCCAGAAATGAATGAGTTATAAAGGTTTTTGCTCCAAAGATATAATTGAGCTTCATATAAGACTTGACTCATTCATTTAAAATTTTTTTTTTCATTCAAACTTAAAACTACTGAAATTATTGATGGTGGCTCTCTCAGAAGGAAGATGTCAGAAAGAAACCAGAAAAAAAAAAAAAAAAGAAACCTAGTGTCTCTCTGAGACTCCTACCTGATGGGTAATTGAGTTGCAAACCCTTTAGCTATGCTGTTATCATTCCAGCGAATTCAGTCTGCATCTGTGAGTGGAGAAGAGCCTTTGTCAGATATAGTTTCAAAGACCTCAGACCAAATATATGTAATTATTTTCTATCCCCTGAACATTTTTTCTTAGAAGGAAGTAATAACCAAATGCCTAAGAAAAAGACCCAGGTAAAAAGAAATCCATTTCATGTTCCAATTATCCAGGTTGAAGAAGAAAGTGTAACTTTTAAATTACATGTGATAGAGCAATACTTCTGTTATAAGAAGAGAAACATCAAGTACAAGGAGGACTTTCATTAACTGCAATAACAAAGGTGGTTTTATTCCCTATTACCTTGAAAAGCATATATATGTTCACATATAAATGAATATATATGAATTTGTGTCGAGCATATATGAAGACATATGTATGTATATATAAACATGCATGTAAGAGAGATTTTGGGTAGTACGAGGGGCTGCAAACAAGGGCTCCTAAAAACTCTTAATAAGTTTCTATGTTGATTCAAACCTGCTAGTTTCTGATATTTGTAAAGCATTCCATGACTTGAATTCTTTTTCCATGTGTTGGGTGTCAGTTGTGAGTCACTCTGTTTACAAGGTGGCTTTAAGCAAGTGTCTCACTTACAAGCACACTCTACTCATATGCAAGCGTTCAGCATTCCTCTCCTCGGTCGTATAAAAAAAAAAAAAGTACTTATCCGAAGATGAATTTCCATTCAGCTTGAAATGCTTTGCTGTTTCTCACTTCCCTCGTTAGTGCCAAGTGATTGGCAAGTTACCCTCCAGACAGGGCACCGTCTTCTATGTGTCGATTTAGGACTAAGTGCCCAATAAAGCATAGCCAAAAGGAAATATATAAATCTGTTTTGAAATTCAATAAATTTATAAGCCATGCTACTCACCAAGGCCTGTGGGAGCATATACATCATAAAACACCACTGTAAAGCTATAAATATTTCAAGCAGTTAGTAACGGCTGAAAGCACATCCCTGAAAGCCTGGTTAAAGATGGGCAATGCACGATGCCCTAGTCAGAACTGGTGCAAGGTCCTTCCAGCAGTCTGTTTTTCTAGGCAAATGAAAAGGCACAGCCCCAGCTGGCACCTAAGGCTCCTTTATTTCAGGTCGCAGAGGTGCTGAAATTGTCTCAAGTTCAAGCCCGGTTCTGTTGATTGCCTCTCATCATCTTTCCTTCTGCCCACCCACTCCGTGGGTTCTGTTTCACACCAGCTCAGATACAAGCAAGAAATGAGCTGTGCGGGCGATGGGGTAGGAGAGCTGAGGTTGGCATATGGAGCAACTGGCCCGGCGTTGCCTTGGGTGACTGTGTCTGGGCCTTGGGTTTCCATCTGCAGAAACCCCACTCAACCCCCTTTTTATTCTTGGATACCATTGTGTTTTATTTCACTAATATATCCTCTCTGTTTTTTTTTTTTTTTAAGATTTTGTTTATTCATGAGAGACACAGAGAGAGAGAGGGAGGCAGAGACAGAGGCAGAGGGAGAAGCAGGCTCCATGCAGGGAGCCCGAGGTGGGACTTGATCCGGGGACTCCAGGATCACGCCCTGGGCTGAAGGCAGGTGCTAAACCACTGAACCACCCAGGGATCCCATCCTCTCTGTATTTTTTGTCCTGCTGCCATATTTGGATATAGATATAGACTGTATCCTAATATGGGCATTTTTGGTTTTAGCTGCTTTCTATGAGTATACAGTATTTAACATATCAAATATTTTATCATGACTGAAAAGATCAAAGCTCAGGTCATGGTAGTTTTGTAAATTTTGTCCATTCTCCCATCACTGATTTGGAAGTTATATATTTTCCTTTAGCACATTATTCTAGGGTCATTTAGCCTATCAATGCCTTTTGGGGGCTTTTCTAAATATTTTCGTACACATTTAACAAAATCTAAAGTAAAGTAAATTCCCATCTTTATTTTCTCCCTGAGTAAAACAAACCTCTGAGAGCATTTTAACTTCATTTAATCCCTCCCAATGTACACATAATTTTGGTCAAATATTTCTTTGCCCCACAAATTATGTATTATTGTTTTGTATCATTATTGCTTGTTAAGATTTAACCAAATAAATATTGTGATATTTATTCATTACTATTCATTCTTGAATCTTACACCTTCCTTCTGAGATCTTTTACCAAAAGCACCTCCTTTAGAAATGACTCTAGTGAAAGTTTTCTGGTGGAAAACTCTAATTTTGTCTAAATATGTTATAAAAATTATATATTTTCCCTTCTTTCAGCTCTTTAACAGTATTATTTCTCATTTTTGTTGCTAAATAGCTTCTAAATAGGCTTTGTTTCTGGTCACCTGCCTTTCACAATATTGTCTGCTGATGGTCCTCTCTTTGTCTTCATAGGACACAAAATCTTGAATCTGATTATTGGTGGTTTTCACCAGTTTTGTGTTATCTTAGCCACTATTTTTTCCAAAATGGCTTTTCTCTCTTTCAATCTCTGTTGGATCTTCCCAACTTTTCCTCTCTTTCTTTATCTCACTTTTGCATTTCATCTTTGTCTTTCTGTGTTACTTTCATCTTTAGATATTTCTTCCAACTTACTGGTGTCACATTCGCCTCCATTTTACTATGCCATGGGACATATTTTTGTGGATACATAAGTATTTTTACTTGGAAAATACCAGGGGTGGAATTGTGGAGTCAGAGGTAAGGTAAATAGCTGTGTGAGAAACTGCCTAATTCCCTGCCCAAGTATTTGTACCATTTTATATTCCCATAAGTAATCTCTGAGAGTTCAGTAGCTTCTCCACCATATAACACTTAATATTGTCAGTACATTTTATGTTAGTCATTCTAGTAATTTAATATTGTACTTTCATTATGATTTTAATATATGGTTCTCTGATACCCAATAACATTAACTTGTCTTGTGCATATTTACATTGTTTTTATCTTTTTTGATAAGTGCCTGTTGAAATCATTTGCTTATTATTATTGCATTATTTGTCTTTTCATCATTGTATTATGATGTTCTTTATATGTCCTGATATTACTTTACTGTTAGATATATATAGTACATATTTTCACCCAATGCTGACACATCTTTTCATTTCCTTAACATTGTCTTTTGAAAAGCAGGGTATTTATTATTTTTATTAAGACCAATTTATCATTCAAAAAAAATAATGCACTTTGTACCCTTAGCAATCTGTCAATTTTATTCTTTTGTAATTCTGTTATGGCTAGTTTAGTTCTTTGAATTTCCTGTTTTCTAAAAAACAAAACAACTTTATTATTTTATGCCCCTCAAAAAAGCCTGCTTTAATTTTGACATACGTAAGTATTAAATCTACGAATCAATTAATTAATGATTAACACAATAATAACATTGACTCTTTTAACCTATGAACATAGCATATCTCTTCATTTATTTAAGTATTCTCAGTAATGTGCTGATAAATGTTTAAAATCAGCTGTTTAGGATACATAGCTCTCATGTGCAGCATTTGCTGATTTCTATGGTATAAATACTCCTAGCATGACTCATCTTTAGTTACCAATGTGATGTGATTGAACAGGAAGTTGGGAAAGTGGGCTCCAATGTACGATCAAGGCTTCATTACTCTGGTGTGGTGATCTTGCAAATTGTTAAATTTATTTTCCTAAAAGTTTTATGTCTTTTGAGGCTATCATAAATGGGATATATAATTTCACTTTCCAAATGTTTGCTTCCAGAATAACTGGAATACTATTTATGCTTACATTGCTCTGTGTTCTGTTACTTTGCTTTATTCACTTATTAATTCTAGTAGGTTTTTCTGTAAACTCCTAAGGTTTCTTTAGGTATAAAATGATGTCATTATATGTGAATAGAGATATTTTTATGACTTTTATGCTATTTTCAGCTCTAGGATTTTGATTTTTCTTGCTACCATTAATACACAAAATTTGTCATTTTTATCTATCCAAAGAGTAAAGCCAATAAAAGCTATCCATTATTTAAATTAAATTTTTATCCTTTTTTTGAATATAATACAGGTAGTATAAATTCTGATCCCAAAACACCTGAGTTAAAATTTACCATTAGGAATTCCCAAAGAAGACATTATTTTTAAAAATATTTTAGTGATTTTTAGTATATTCATTATGTTGTGCACTCATCATTGTTATCTAATTTTAGAACATTTCCATTACTCCAAAAAGAGAAGCTCTCCCTACTTACAGTTAGTCTCAATTTCCCCCTCCCTATATCCCAAAATATTTGCCTATTCTGGATATTTCATATAAATGGAATTATATAATATGTGGCCTTTTGTGTCTGGCTAGTTTAATTTAGCATACTGTTTTCAAGGTTCATCTAAGTTGTAATGTATAACAGTATTTTCATTCCTTTTTATGACTGAATAATGTTCTGTTGTATAGATATACCACATATTGCTTATCCATTCATCAGCTGATGAGCCTTTGGGTTGTTTCCACTTTGGGGGTGCGGATTATGAATAATGTTCTTATAAGCATACATGTGCAAGTTTTTGTAGACATGTTTTTAATTCTCTCAGATATACAACTAGCAGTGCAATTTCTGGGTCAGGCGATAATTTTATACTCAGCTTTTTGAGGAACTACCAAACTATTTTCCACAATGTCTACACCATTTTACATTTCCACCTGCAACATAAGAGAGTTGATTTTTTTTTTTAATGATTGCTAACATTTGTTATTTTCTGTTTTGTGTTTTTACTTAGTAGCCATCTGAGTGGGTATAAAGCTGTATCTTGTGATTTTGGTTGATTGTTTTCCCTAGTAACTAAGGATATTGAGTTTGTTTTCACGTGCTTGTTGGTCATTTGTACATTTTCTTTAGAGATATGTCTATTCAAGTCTTTTGCACAATTTTTAGTTGAGCACTCTGTCTTTTAATGCTTGAGTTGTAAGAGTTCTTTATTTTGGATATTGGATCTTCATAAACAAATACTTTCTCCTATTCAGCATCTTTTTACTTCCTTAACAGTGTCCTTTGACATACTTAATTGTGATAAAGATAAATTTATATTTTTCTTTATTGTTTAAACTTTTGGTGTTATAAATTTTTTAAAAAGTGGAATAATCCAAGGTCATATGGCCTAATCCAAGGTCATTTAGATTTTCATTTGTATTTCATCTTCTAATAATTTTGTAGTTTTATTTAGTTATTTTATTTTTTTTAATTTTGTAGTTTTAACTTTTACATGTAGGTCTTGGAACCATTTGAGTTAATTTTTATACATGGTATGAGGAGGTTTCCAAATTCGATGTTTAACATGTGGCTCTCCACTCATTTCACCACCATTTGTTGAAAAGACTACTCACTGCCCATTGAATTATCTTAGCACTTTTGCTGAAAATAATTAAAAATAAATGTATGAATTTCTTTCTGACTCTCAATTCTTTTTTCTAGCATGGGGTTTTATTAGTTTCAGGTGTAAAATATGGTGATTCAACAATTTCATACATCATCTACTGTTCATCATGACAAGTACACTGCTTAATTCCCATCATCTATTTAATCTATCCTCCCATCCATCATCCTTCTGGTAACCACCAATTTGTTCTCTACAATTAAGACTCTGTTTCTTGATTTGTCTCTCTCTTTTTTTCCCCCTTTACTCATTTGATTTGTTTCTTAAATTCCACATGTGAGTTAAATCATATGGTATTTGTCTTTGTATGGTGTATGGTGTAAGACCATGGTGTATGGTGTATGAAAGTGTATGGTGTAAGAAAGTGATTCAGTTTCATTCTTTTGCATATAGCTGACCAATTTTCCTAAAACCATTAGTTGAAGAGACTTTTTCCCTTTGGGTACTCCTTCCCACTTTGTTGAAGATTAATTGACCACATAATTGTGGATTTATTTCTGGATTTTCTATTTCACTTTATTGATATCCGTGTCTGTTCTTGCCATACCATTTTGATTACTACAGCTTTGTAATATAACTTGAAATCCAGAATTGTAATGCTTCCAGCTATGCTTTTCTTTTTCAAGGTTTCTCTATTTGGGTCTTTTGTGGTCCCATACAAATTTAGGTTTGTTCTAGTTCTGTGAAAAATGTTGTTGGTATTTTGATATGGATTGCATTAAATGTGTAGACTGCTTTGCGTAGTATAGACATTTTCACAATATTTGTTCTTTCAATCCATGAGCATGGGATTTCTTTATGTCATCTTCAGTTTCTTTCATCAGCGTTTTATAGTTTTCAGAGTACATGTCTTTCACCATTGGTTAGATTTATTCCTAGATATCTTATTTTTGGTGCAATTCTAAAGGGGACTGTTTTCTTAATTTCTCTTTCTGCCGCTTCATTATTAGTGTATAGAATTCTGCACACTGATTTTGTATCCTGCAACTTTACTGAATTCACTTAGTTCTAGCCGTTTTTTGGCAGATTCTATCAGGTTTTCTATAGATAGTATCATGCCAAAGAGTGAAAGTTTTACTTCTTCTTTACTAATTTGGATGCTCTTTGTTTTTGTTATCTGATTGCTGTCGCTAGGACTTCCAGTACTATGTTGAGTAAAAGTGATGAGACCAGACGTCTTTTTGTTCCTGACCTTAGGGGAAAGGCTCTCAGGTTTTCCCCCAGTAGGATGGTATAAACTAGAGATTTTTCATATATGGCCTTTATTATGTTGAGGTATGTTCCCTCTAAACCTACCTTATTAAGGGTTTTTCTCATGAATGGATGAGGGTTTTTTTCTGTGTCTGTTGAAATTACTTTCTCTGCATCTATTGAAATGACCACATGGTTCTTATCCTTTCTCTTAATGATTTAATGTATCACATTGATTTGCAAATGTTGAACAAACCTTACAACCCAGGAATAAATCCCACCTGATCAGGGTGAATGATTTGTTTAACATATTGTTGGATTTGGTTTGCTTGACTTTTATTGAGGATTTTTTACATCTATGTTCATCAGAGATATTGGCCTGTAGTTCTTTTTGTCTCTGCTGTCTTTATCTGGTTCTGGTATCAGAGTACTGTTGGCCCCATAGAATGAATTTGGAAGTTTTCCTTCTTTTTCTATTTTTTGGGTAGTTTGAGAATAGGTATTAATTCTACTTTAAATGTTTGGTACAATTTGCCTGTTGAAGCCTTCTGATCCTGGGTTTTTGTTTGTTGGCAATTTTTTGATTACCAATTCAATTTCTTTGCTGGTTATAGGTCTTTTCAAATTTTCTATTTCTTCCTGTTTCAGTTTTGGTAGTTTATGTTTCTAGGAATTCATCCATTTTTTGTAGGTTGGTATAGAATTTTTCATAATATTCTTTTATAATTGTTTGCATTTTCTATGGTCATTATTTTTCCTCTATCAGGCATCTTTATTTATTTGAGTCCTTTCATTTTTTTTTCTTGATACTTTGGCTCAAGGTCTATCAATTTTAATGATTTTTTTCCAAAGAACTAGCTCCTGGCTTCATTAATCTGTCCTATTGGCTTTTTTAGTTTCTGTACCATTTATTTCTACTCTAATCTTTATTATTTCCTTCCTTCTTCTGGTTTTAGTTTTCGCTTGTTGTTTTTTGTAGCTCATATGGGTGAACGGTTAGGTTGTTTATTTGAGATTTTTCTTGCTTCTTGAGGTAGGCCTCTATCACTACAAATTTCCTTCTTAGAACAGCTTTTGCCTCATCCTAAAGCTTTTGGCCATTGTGTTTTTATTTTCATTTGTTTCTCTGTACTTTTTAACTTATTTTCTTTTGTTTCCTGGTTTACACATTCATTGTTTAGAAACATGTTATTTAACCTGGACATATTTGTAGACTTTCCAGATTTTTTCTTGTGGTTAGCTTCTAGTTTCATAGTGTTGTGGTTAGAAAAGATGCATGGTATGACTTCAATCTTCTTGAATTTGCTGATGCTTATTTTGGGGCCTAATATGTAATCTATTCTAGAGAATGTTCTGTGTGCACTTGAAAAAAATATGTATTCTGCTGGATTTTTTTAAAGATTTATTTATTTATAAGTGAGAGACACATAGAATGAGGCAGAGACATAGGCAGAGGGAGAAGCAGGCTCCCTGCAGGAAGCCCAATGTGGGACTCAATACCAGATCCCGGGATCACACCCTGACCCAAAGGCAGACGCTCAACCACTGAGCCACCCCGTTAGTCCCTATTCTCCTATTTTAAGATGGGATATTCTGAATTTATCTGTTAAATCCATCTGTCACAGTGTGTCATTCAAAATCAATATTTCCTTGTTGATTTTCTGTTTAGATGATTTGTCCATTGATATAAGAGGGGTGTTAAAGTCTCCTACTCTTATATTATTATTATCAATTCATCCCTTTATGTTTGTCATTAACTGTTTTATGTATTTAGGTGCTTTTATATTGGGTGCATAAATATTTACAATTGTTATGTCTTCTTGTTGGAGTGTCTCTTTTATTATTATATAGTGTCTTTATCTCTAATTACAGTCTTTGTTTCAAAGTCTATTTTGTTCAATATAAGTATTGCTATTCTGACTTTCTTTTGCTATCTATTTGTGTGAGAGATGTTTCTCCATTCCCTTACTTTCAATCTGCAGGTATCTTTCAGTCTGAAATGAAAAATCCCCTGCTAGCTTTATGGGATTTCCCTTATATGTTACTGTCTTCTTTTATCTTACTGATTTAAAAAAAGTTGTCACTATACTTTGCCAATTTAATTACAATATGTCTTGGATTTGTTTTTGTGGATTTTGTTGGGGGTCCTATGTGTCTCCTGGATAGTTGATCCTTTCCCCAGATTAGGGAAGTTTTCAGCTGTTATTTCTTCAAATAAATTTTCTGCCCACTTTTCTCTCTCTTCTTCTGGGACTCCTGTATATAAATGTTATTATGTTTGATGACAATCAGCAGGGCTCACCACCGACTCAGTGATGGAGTCACTGAGTTCCCTAAGTCTATTCTTATTTTGCATCATTCTTTTTTCTCTTTTGTTCAACTTGATTACTTTCCATTACTTTGTCTTTTGGGTCATTAATTCATTCTTACTGTTCATTCCATCATGTGTGTTTTTCATTTTATTTATTGAGCCCCTTATCTCTGCTATGTTATTCCTCACCACCATGTTAAAGGTCTCACTCATGTTTTTCACTTTTTTCTCTAGTCCAGTGAGTATCCTTATGATCATTGCTTTAAATACTCCATCAGGCATGTTACCTATACCTCTTTCCCTTTGATCTCTGGCCACATTCTTGCCTCATTCTTTCATTTAGGATAAATTTCTCTGTCTCCTCATTTTGTCTAAGTTTCTGTGTTAAGAAAGTCTATGTCTTGAGGGTAATGGCCTTATGAAGAGGTCCTATAGTGCCCTGCTATGTCATGTCTCCTATTCCCCTGAGCCTGGTGCTTCCAGAAATGTCTCCTATGTGTGCTGCATGTGCTCTGCTGTTTTGTCCTGGCCACTTTATCCTTAAGTGCAATCATCTGTTGAGGCTCTCTTTGCCTATTTGAGCAGTATTTGGTCTCTGACCTGAATGTATCATGTTTTAACTGGGTGTGCTTGTAAAATGAGACCTGTCACCACTGACAGAATGAAGTCTTTGCAAAACTCCTGAGTCAAGAGACATGATGTGACCAAGGTATTTGGGCCTGTTTTCTAGGGGTGGGTACCTCCTGTGCAGGGACTGAGGCAAGCAAGACAGTGAAGGGCAGATCCACTAGAGTGCAGGGGTCAGGGCTTGCTAAAAGCAAGTTAGGCAGCCAGCGTTGGCACTGCTCTGGTTCCTATAGGTGGCTCTGTGTTAGGCTGAGGGTTAGAGGGAAATGGTGCCAGTTGGTTCCTCTGTTCCTGGAGGGATCTCTCTTTATATGCGGTCTCTCTGGGATGCACTCCAAGATGAGCAAATATCCACCCTACTGTGTGCTCCAGGCACTCTTCAGATCTGCTTCCACACTGTATGTGTATGTGTTGTCTCCCTGCCCTCTCTCCAAGAGCACAGCGCCCTCCCAGCTCTACCCCAGCCAAGCCCAGTGACCTTTAAAACTCCAGGCGGTAAGCCCTGTTGGTTGCCAGAAGTCACAAAATTCAGCCCCTCTCACTTTCCAAGCCAATTGCTATGGAGTTTCATTTTCCCCCATATGCTTCCCTGTGTGTTAGCCCTTCTCTGTGACCGTGGCTCCTTCCTCGCCACAGCAGCCTTGATCATTTTCTCTCCCAAACCACATCTCCAAACTTCCTGCTTTCTTTGATATGGCCTCTTCTCTACCTCTAGTTGTGGAATTTGTTCTTCCAATCTTCAAGTAAATTTCTGGGGTATTTAGGATGTTTTGATAGTTATCTAGTTGTACTCATGGGATGAGGTGAGCTGGGTCCTCCTACTCCACCTCCATCTTACAACTTTTGGACTCTCAATTCTAATCACTTGCTCTATATATCAATCCTTGAGCCAGCAACACCCTGTTTTATTGCTAAAGCATTGTAGTAAGTCATGCAATCAAGAATATGAGTCCTCCAAATGTTCCTTTTCAAGACTGTTTTGGCTATTGTGTGTTGGAAAAGACATATACTTTAAACAAATTCTTTCTGTTTGGGCACCTGCGTGGCCCAGTCAGTTGAGCATCTGACTCTGGGTTTTGGTTCAGGACATGATCTCAGGGTTGTCAGTTTGAGCCGTGTTGGGCTCTATGCCCAGCAGGCAAGTCTGCTTGAGGTTCTCTCTCTCTCTCTCTCTCTCTCTCTTCTTCTGCTACACCCCCTGCTCATGTTTTCTCTTATTTCTCTTTCTCTCTAAAATAAATAAATAAATCTTAAAACAACAACAACCTTTCTGTTCTCTTGAAACTGAGACCAAGACTGGAATATATTTCCATTAGCTTTGTTTGAGTAGTGTTTTGTCCTAGCTAACTCAACCAAAAGTGCTCTTCTGTGGGTTATCTCTGACCCCAATTGGGCCCAAGACATTTTGCCTCTTCCCTGGCATATAGCCTTTTTAACACCCATGCCATACATTTATGAGAAATCAATAGCATACATCCTACTTAATGATGAAAGACAAAATGGTTCCACTATCCAGTTTCCCAAGGCAGCTGTAATATATATCTATAAACTTGGTGGCTTGAAACCACAGAGATATATTCTCTCATAGTTCTAAAAGTCAGAAGCCTGTAATCAACATGTGAACAAGGTCATGCTCCGTCTGAAGGTTCTAAGAAGAAGCCTTTCCTGCCTCTTTCAGCTTCTCATAACTCTGGACATTCCTTGGGTTGTAACAGCTTAACCCCAGTCTCTGATATGCCTGCTCCATTGTGTGTATCTCTGTGAGTCTTTTTCTGTTTCCTATAAGGACAACTATTATTGGATTTAAGGCCCACCTTAACCTGGTACATCTCATTTCAATCCTGACTTCATTTTATATATATATATATATATATATATATATATATATATACACACACACACACACACACACAGAGAACTCACTTCCAAAAAAAAGTTATAATCCGAGGTCCCAGGTAGATATGAATTTTAGAGGGACACTATTTAACCCAATATACACCCTAAAATCAAGAGCAAGGCAAAATAGATGTACAACAGTATACTGCAATTACACAAGGATAAGAGCCAAACAAATTGAAAAGGAAAAAATAATACATTTAGTCACATACCTGATTGTATATGTGAAACATCATAAAGAATTTATAAAAACCTCATAGTATTAATATGTGAGCTTAAGAAAGTCACACAAGTCCATGTTTTTAAAAACATATTTCTTTATTATAGCAACAAAAAACTGGATATTGAACTTAACATTCATAATACTATAAAAAGGGTGAAATACTCAGAATTAATTTATCAAAATATGTACAAGGCTTGTAAACTGAAAACTACATTTCTTGTATTTAGAACAAATATTAGTTTATGCAAATTATTCAGTTAGAGATTAATAAATTTTGCCAATACCATTCTCAACACATTTATTAAATATTTTGATTTGTTTTCTTTAATCTTATTTTGTTTTCTTCCTCAATCTCTTGATTTTCAGCAGCTATTAATGCATTAGAGAAACAAGTGCTATTTATTATTTTTCACTAAAATAATATCTTGCCTTATTTTTAGCTGTTTTAATGTGAATGAGGTAAAGTAAGTATATTAAACAGAATACTGTATTTAAAAAAATTATCATTTTAATTAAAAACATGTCACATTTGAAAATTTTTTTCCAGCTTATCAAAGTACAACTAAAAAAATTGTAAGATATTTAAAGTGCCCAATGTAATGATTTGATATACATTGTAGAATTCCCTCCATCGAGTTAATTAACACATACATCACCTCAGATATACACCTGTGTTTTGGAGTGAGAACATTTAAATTATACTCACTTAGAAAATTTCAATGATACAATACAGCGCTATCCACTACTGTCACCATGTTAATACATCAGATCCTCAGATCCTACTAATCTTACAGCTGAAAGTTTGTACCTTGCACCAACTTCTCCCTATATTCTCTGCCTCCAACCCATGGAAACCACTTTTCTACTCTGTTTCTAGGAGTTCAAAAAATGTGTCACATTTTTATACTAAGAAATTGTATTTTTTGTACTATTCCACCAAAGAAAGAATGCAATTCTCAGAAATACATGAATGCAACATGAAGTTATTGTTTCCTATATCCTAAGCATGGACCTAGAAACTGAGCTTTCAAAGGTAAGCTAAAGGAGATTATAGCTGAAATATATAGAATATTAAAATAATGAAATCAAATTCTCTTTTTTATAAGAATACACTTAACACAGAAGGAGAGTGATAGGGAACCCATGAGAGAGGTGAAATATATAATTCTCTCTAAGCAAGCTTGCAAACAACAGTGCTCACTTTAGTCATGTTTTCTTATCAGTTTGTCTGGCAAGAAATAAATTAAAATGCAATTCCCTCTACAAATAAGTAGCTAGCACCTTACCTTGAAATGAAATGGTGCCAAGAAAAAAAGAAAACAAAATATATTTTTAAAAATCTATTAAAATACTAACAGAAACTGGAAAACAAAATTCAGAATGAAACTGAGAATTTTCATGTTACTAGATTTTTCTTGAAGAGTGTATATGAACTGTCCATTTCAGTGTTATCCTATCTCAGTGATGTCAACCTGGCCTCCAAAGCTTAGTGTGAGAACAGAAAAGACATTTCCTGAGGCTATGCTATAATTTCCTACAATTCCTCCAAAATCCAACTGGCTCATAAAATATTCTTAAGATGACAAGTTTTTGTTATGTCACTTTTATTAGCTTCAGAGTATCAAGTAACAGGTACATTGGTCATTTGGATCCACTGGGCTGTCAGTAGATTTTAATTGCTACTTGTGCTTAAACCATGAACTTCTTGTTGAACCAGTTAGGAAAATTTCTCTCTTTTACTATTTCACACAGTCTCATGATGAATGGCTGGCTAGTGAGGCTTTGACTAAACTGGTTGTGAGTTTCACTGTAGTTTCTTGAAATACGATACCTAGGAAATATTGTATTACCTAAAATATTGCAGAAACATTTCTTTAAATGTGTTATTTAGTTGGAATCTAGAAATTAGACATAATTTTGATCAAATAATCAAGATGGGCACTAGTGATACCAGTTTTTGTTAGTCACCTAACGCTATACCCAAGTGTTTCTACTCTTCACCTGTACCCTTTTTTATGGTTACTTGTGAGCAGAAACTAGTAAGATAACGTAATTTGGATGGTTCTTGATCCTTGACTTCTAGTGTCAATTGTCAGTTTTGACAAATCTCTCCTATTTCTGCTCCTTTTCAACCAGATTGTTAACAGCATTTCAGGCTTCCCATGTTTCATTTTGTACATCTGCAAATTGTTCTGTATTTTGCATTAAGTCAGACGTATAAACGTGTGAAGCACGTAAATCATTTTTTAAATCGTTTTCAGGAGGGAATTCAGGCTGAATTATATTTCTACTGAGGTTGATGGGTTAAGGCTGAAATACACATTTTAAATTTGCATCCTTGTTAACTGATGCATACATTTACTGCATCGCAAGCTGAAGTTAGAGCAGCCTTCCATAGCAAAAGGGCAAAGAGAAATGAGGCCTTATCAGCTCCTTTTATGGACAAACCTGAATCTAAGGAAATACAGCTATTCACTAGCACTACTGCAAGCAGGGAGCTGAATAAATCTAAAAATGGGAAATCTGTCATCATCACCAGACTCCTTGATTTCAGGAAATGAACAATTTCTGCCCTGAAACAATTTTACGGCAAGCTCACATGGGTTAACAAGTCATGTCAGTGACTGCCATGGACCCTTATTTCTAATATTCATTTCTATGTGCTTCATGAAACAGAGTATTAGGAAGCACGCAAGTAGAAGTAATAGATGCGTAAGAAGACATTCTTTTTAGTCAGCACTTGCTTAGCCTTTTTCTCTTCTCCAAATAGTATCAGGCAGGATTAATATTTAAGTTTTGCAGAGAAGACTGCTTAGATTAACTATCCAGGACATCACTGTTTTTTTTTGTTTTTGTTTTTGTTTTGTTTTGTTTTTTTTCCCTTAGGCATATCTACACTAAGCAATTTCTGAATCAACTTCACTGGAAAATCTTTACCAGCAGGAACTCTTCCCTACCCAAATGATTTGACAGAGATGGGAATGTTAAATTGTTGGCACAGGAAACATCAATTATAGAGAGTAATATAACACTAGAAACAATATAAAACATTATTGAAGACTGAAGGCACCTTTCTGTCTCACAACAATAAAAAATACAAGAAAAATACAAGAAGAGAAAAACAAAGCTACACAAAAATTACCCCATCAGAATTACCTGAACACAGAGAATACCAAAACTTAAACATAACCATGAATAAAAAGAGGAAAAAAGATCACCAAATCCTAGTGCATGGCCTTTCACATTTCTGACCCCACCCTTGGTCTGTTTCTAGGCTTTTTGGTGAGCAAACGCAAACCATGAAAAACTGCAGGGAAGACAGAAAAAGGAAATGAGAAAAGGGAACCAAGGTTGATTTCAAATTATTGCATGAAAGACTAGCCCATACTAAGTCTGAAAATACTGAAAAACCTTCTGATAGTTAAGAGCATGAACTACAGGACCACCTGGATGGCTCAGCGACTGAGCATCTGCCTTCAGCGCAGGATGTGATCATGGGATCCAGGATCAAGTCCCACATCAGGCTCCCTATATGGAGCCTGCTTCTCCCTCTGCTTTCTTGTCTCTGCCCCTCTCTCTCAGTGTGTCTTTCATGAATAAATAAAATCTTAAAAAAAAAGAGCATAAACTACAGGGAAGGGAGCACAACATCTGCATGATTTAAATAAGGAGTTTCTTTGGAAGGTATAGCTTTTAGGGGAGAAACAGAAAGGCAAAAGGGAGAGAGAAGCACTCTTAAGCCATTGGGGGTAGTGAAGGGGAAAAATGTAAAAACAAAAACAAAAAAAAAAAAAAAGGAAAAGGAAAAGTAGTCCCCTCTGAGAAAAGGAGGATTCACCAGCCCTTTTCCCAATACCAAACAAGCATTAAAACAGTGTATGTTCTCATTCATCTGGGGAATATGAATAATAGTGAAAGGGAATATAAAGGAAGGGAAAAGAAATGTTGGGAAATATCAGGAAGGGAGACAGAACATAAAGACTCCTAACTCGGGGAAACGAACTAGGGGTGGTGGAAGGGGAGGAGGGCGGGTGTTGGAGGGGAATGGGTGACGGGCACTGAGGTGGACACTTGACGGGATGAGCACTGGGTGTTTTTCTGTATGTTGGTAAATTAAACACCAATAAAAGTTAATTAAAAAAAATGTGCTAAAGTATCTGGATGTTACTAAAAGAGGAAACTTTTAAAAATAACCCGATTCCATAAAAAATAGGAAAAGTAAAGCTAACCAATCCATACACGGTACCCTGTGCCCACAGGAAGCTGTGATTGACTTGTTGGGATTATTCTGTGGCCTCGTGAGCAACTGAAACCGAGTGCTCAGGAAAAAGCAGGAACTGCACCTGCCCCTTTGATAAGGTAGTTGTCTGGCCAGAGCACCTAATCTGCGAGAACAGAGTGAGGAGGGACACTTACAGTTAGGCTGTTCGAGTTTTTCAATTTTATCAGATGTCAAAGCAATACAAAATATTGAGCCTTAACTTTAGGTCATTCACCACACATAACCACAGCAAAGAGACTGGGAAGAAATGAATTGAACTAAAACACTTGGGAAAAGTGTTTTGAATCTACGCTGTAAGACGAAAGAGGAAAAAACCCTGTTATGTCAGTACCGTAAACTAGTTATTCAATTTTCTTTCCTCACAAGGGTATGGGTTATCAGTTATGAAAATATTTTGTGTATAGTAGGATCCAACAAATAAGCAAATTTATTGTAGATGATGAGACCCAAGTATCTCACTGGTAAAGAAATATGATATAAACAAAGAAGAGGGGAAGACTTGAAAGAACTCTGATGGTCTGGGATATGAGGAAGGAGTGTTAACTCAGGATAGTTAGATATATAGATGCAGATATACATATATAAGTTATATATACATATATAAATTTATATATGCTAACCATGTGTACATGGCCATCAACATTTAATACTCTACCTCTGCATCTATGTATCTATCTATCTATCCTGAGTTAACACTCCTTCCTCATATCCCAGTACTCTTCAAAGGTGTCAAGGTCATGAAAGGCAGGGAACACTGAGGAATTGACACATTGGAGGAGAATAGGAGACAGTAAATAAAATGTGGAGTCCTGGATGTGATAATGGATTAGAAAAAAAAGATATTAATGATAACTGTGTGAAATTTGAATAAGGTCTGTATTTAGTTAATAGCACTACAACAACGTTAATTTCCTGATTTTGCTTATTATGCTATGGGTCACATAAGATGTTAGCATTAGGGAAAGTTGATTTAAAGTATATAGTGACTCTCTACCATATTTGAAACTTCTCTGTAAGCTAAAAGTATTTCAAACTAAAAAGTAAAAAAAAAAAAAAGTTTTATTTTCAACTCTGTAATGATTTTTGCATAATATCTCATCATGTACTCAATATTTCCATATATAGAAAATTGGGCTTAGCTATAGCTAAATAACTATTGCCATTAAGCTTGTCACAAATACGGGAAAGATTTTGCATAGGGGGTTTTAGGTGTTATTTATATAAGTTACAACTGTGCAAGTAATAATATTTCATCAAAACTATAATTCTCCTTCAAGCTAAGATAAAAGTCAATATGGAATGGAAAAGAAAGAACCAGTTTCAAGTCTAAAAATGGGCCCTTGAGCTGTGATAAATCCAAATACATGTTAGAATTATAGAAGGAGACTTATCACTTGCACAGAACAGTATAATAATTCTAGGTCTATGGCATTGCCTCTTAGGTTATATTCTTTCCAAAATAGCATGATAGAGCTCTGTCATCTGTCTTCATGATATTCAAAAGTTGCAACTTATCAGCCACATAAAGATACTGAATTGAGGCTAAATTTAAGAAATATACAATGTTGTCATTTTCTATATAGGGCCAGGTTAGAAGGGCGTATGGGTTTTAAATTATCCATATATTCTCTCTCCAAAGAGAGATAGAGAGAGAGAGGTGATAGAGAGAAATAGAGATGATGAGAGAGAAGGAGAGGCAGAGGGTATGGGAGAGGAGGAGAGACACATATAGAATGTAAGGGATGCATAGATTTATCTACAGATAGAAGTAGACAAGATGCATGAAAGAGATAGGATGAATACATGATAGATAGATGATAAATAGATAGGTATCTATCTTGGTGTTGTATGTACAGTACATTGAACAATACTTGTTCATTAGTAAATATCTCTATGAATTTCAATTAATTTTTCAATTTTTTCCAGGTTTTCTCAAAAGGCAGCACCTTGCTTGCTATCCCTAACAATGCAGTTAGCTCTTTATCATTGTTCAGGGAGTCCTTGAAACCACAGTCCTATTCCTTTAATGGGTTTCACCAGCATTATATATTTCAGACTTCTCTGTATCCACTTTTTTGGACACACTTGTGCTGATACTAAGTGGAACAGCAGGTGCAATTTCAAGAGAATTCAAATGAGAGAATTCAGATGAGTCTCTTCCTTATCCTTGCCCTCAATGCTTTTCTTTTCCATTTTCTCCTCCTTGATGCCCAAGTTATATAACATTGATGGCACTAAGGAAGACTGCCGAGAATTATTATCTTTATTACAATGCAAAAAAACAAAAAAATCTCTGCAATGTACCAGTCATCACAAGTTTCTGGAGCACAAGTAATCAAAGATTATGCCTTTGGTCACTAGACAAGTCCACAAGTGTATATACTGTCCTCCTATGAGCCTGAGGCACTGTTAGAATATGGAAATTTGTCAATTCTGCTAGTCCTCTCCTTTTTTTAAAAACTGAGTCAAAATTCTGTTCAGTGACCTTGGTATGAAAAAAAGTTAGAAAGTCTCATATATTCATTAAATGCTCCGTCAATGTCAACAATAATGACATTATAATAAGCATCTACAGTTAATAGAGGATCACAACCCCTGTCTAAATGTCTGCAAAATTTTACAAGTGATACTAAATTCTTTTAAATATGTTGGGTGGCAAAGGTGGTAATGCAGAGTTACCCCATTTACCTCCTCACCATAGATGTCATTTGATTGCTTTGTTGTCTTTGCTGTGACTGCCAATAGTGTAGAGGATCAACTTTTTCCAGATTCATTCCCTGACTTTAATTGAGATATCATTCTATTTCTTTTTGTCTACCACAATGTCTTCTTCTATGATAATGACATCTTTAGGGCCATTCTGCCATAATGATAAATACCTAAGAATCTGATGGAAATGTCTCTGTGAAAAATCTCTCCTTTTTTGAATAATATACTAATAAATATCATTCCTCTATCAAGGTCATCAAAATGTGTCAAGAGAAGGAGCATCCAATATTTCATAATTTAACTTTTGGTAAGTTAGAAATAATGAGAATCTAAAATAAAATAAATTTTGTGGACTAAAACTTTGAAAAATTCATGTTTTTAAAGCAGGTCCTTGAATTCTTTTTAAATGTTTCTTCATTAGATCGATATGATCTAGACTTCTTCACAAACAGACTTTATCACAGGCACATGTAATTCATCATTGCTGTTGCCCTCATTAATCTTATTTCTTTTCTCTGAAATAATACTCCTGCTTCAACTCATGCATTTTGAAAACAATGAAATGAAGTTTCATCAAGTTGATCTATGTGTCTCAAATGTGTTTAAGAGATTTTATAGTCTGTCACTTATCCATCTTTTCAATACTTTTTTCCTATGAGAATAGAAGTATATATATATATAGCTACTCTTACTTTTCAAGGAATGTTTATTAAGCTAATTAATAATAATAATAGTCATGATAGATAAACTGAAAATGAATCATTCACTTATTTTTTTCTTGGATATAATGTTAGTGCTTCAAAACTATTTTCAATACATTATATGTGGTGTTAAGGAGGAAAAAAATCAGGGGCTCCTAGGTGGCTCAGTTGGTTAAGTGGCCCACTCTTGATACTACCAGCTCAGGTCACGACCTCAATGTTGTGAAATCGAGCCCTATGTCAGCCTCTGCACTAGGTGTGGAAGTTTTCTTGAAATTCTCTTTCCTTCTCCCTCTGCCCCTCCCCCAAAAGAAGAAAGAAAATCAAAGTTTTGTTCAAAGTTGTTATAAACTGGTACAAGCACATAATGGATATCTGGGTCTTCATGTTTATAGGTGGTGAGATTGTGAATGGTCAAACACATATAAATGCTCACTGCATAAGAAGATGATTTTCAATATAATTTAACTAAGGAAAAAATACCAGGACTATGAATTATAAGTAGACATATAGAAAATCTTATTATTTAAAGTTTAAAAAACTTCAGTTCTCAAATATTTATAAATAATTTTAGGCAAATGAGAAATAGTCAATAAATATAAATTTCTCACAAATTTAAATGGACAGAATAAGCTACATGTAAAAATGGGTGCAAATATGTAGTTCAGAAACAATTTTTTAAAGATTTATTTATTTATTCATGAGAGTCACAGAGAGACTGAAAGAGAGGCAGAGACACAGGCAGAGGGAGAAGCAGGCTCCTTGCAGGGAGCCCAGTGTGGGACTCGATCCTGGATTCCAGGATCACACCCTGAGCCGAATGCAGGTGCCCAACCACTGAGCCACCCAGGCATCCTGGCAGTTCAGAAACAATTAATTGCAAACGACTAAAGACTACAAATCAGAAACAATGCTGTTGCCATTTTAACTCTTACGGTAAGCAAATACTGGAAAAATCATTACATTCATTGCTAAAGAGTGAAATGGTTCCTCTCATGCACCACCAGTGAGACTACAGGTCAGCTTTTCTGGAAAGAATTCTGGCACTACTTAAGTTAAAATTTTAACTATCATACCCTCTAACCCAGATATGCCACTGTGGGACTCTAACCTATGAAGAGAAAAAAAAATAAGGATACAGGATATGTAAAAGGATATTTAAGTGAATTTTTAATGTCAAAAAAGCTTAAAAAGCTCAATATTAATAAGTAGGGAATGGTTTACCAAATAATGTGTTCCATAATCTCTGTTTTTCTTACCTCTCTCTACCTCTATATCTCTAGCTCCATCTCTATCTCTAACTATATATTAACCTGAAAAAAATACGCTATTTTTAAAGACTTCTTAAAATTTTTAATTCCAGCATAGTTAACACAGTGTTATATTAGTTTCAGGTGTACAATACAGCGATTCAATACTTCCACACATTACCTGGTGCTCATCTCAAGTGCCCTCCTTAATCCCCATCACCTATTTCACCATCCCTTTTCGCTTTTGCTCTGATAATGATCAGTTTGTTCTCTATACTTAAGAGTCTGTTTCTTGATTTGTCTCTTTTTTTTCTCCTTGGTTTGTTTGTTTCTTAAATTCCACACATGAGTGAAATCATATGGTATTTGTCTTTCTCTATTTCACTTAGCATTATACTCTATAGCTCCAACCACACCATTGCAAAGCAAAATTTCATTCTGTTTTATGGCTGAATAATATTCCATTGTGTCTATTGATGGACACTGGGGCTGCTTCCATAATTTGACTATTGTAAATAATGTTGCTATAAAAATAGGGGTGTATGTGTCCCTTTGAATTAGTGCTTTTGTATTATTTTGGGGGAAATACCCAGTATTGTATCTGCTGGATTGATTGTAGGATAGTTCTATTTTTAACTTCTTCAGGAACCTCTATATTGTTTTCCAGAGTGGCTTCACCAGTTTTTATTCTCCAAAAGTGCATGAAGTTTTCTTTTTCTTTTTTTTCCATATATTTGCCAACACCTGTTGTTTCTTGTGCCTTTGATTTTAGCCATTGTGACAGG
Source organism: Vulpes lagopus (assembly GCF_018345385.1). Lineage (NCBI taxonomy): Eukaryota > Metazoa > Chordata > Mammalia > Carnivora > Canidae > Vulpes > Vulpes lagopus. Next base: position 92,415,778 of record NC_054824.1, on the reverse strand, counting down.
TGTGAAGTAGTATTTCATTGAAGTTTTGATTTGCATTTCTCTGATGATGAGTGATGTTGACCACTTTTCATGTATCTGTTGGCCATCTGGATGTCCTCTCTAGAGAAATGTCTGTTTATGTCTTCTGCCTATTTTTAGTTGGATTATTTTTTGTTTTTGGCTGTTGAGTTTTATAAGTTCTTTATATATTTTGAATACTAACCCTTTATCAGATGTGTCACTTGCAAATATCTTCTCCCATTCTGTACCTTGCCTTTTAGTTTTGTTGTTTGCTCCCTTTGCTGTGAAGAAGCTTTTTATGTTGATGTAATCCCAATAGTTTATTTTTGCTTTTGTTTCCCTTGCCTCAGGGGACATATCTAGAAAAAAGTTGTTAAGGCTGATGTCAGACACATTACTGCCTATGCTCTCTTCTAGGATTTTTATGGTTTTGGGCCTCACATTTAAATCATTAATCCATTTTGAGTTTATTTTTGGTGTAAGAAAGTGGTCCAGTTTCATTCTTTGTACGTAGCAAACCAATTTTCCTAAAACCATTTGTAAAGAGACTTTTTCCCATAGGATAGTCTTTCCTGCTTTTTTGAAGATTGACTATGTAATTATGCACTTATTTCTGGATTTTATATTCCATTTTATTGATTTATGTGTCTGTTTTTGCCATACCATTTTGATTACTACAGCGTTGTAATATAACTTGAAGTCCAGAATTATAATGCTTCCAGCTTTGCTTTTCTTTTTCAAGATTTCTTTGGCTATTTGGATATTTTGTGGTCCCATACACATTTTAGAATTTTTTGTTCTAGTTCTTTGAAAAATGTTGTTGGTATTTTGATACAGATGCATTAAATGTGTAGATTGCTTTGCATAGCGTAGACATTTACACCGTGTTTTTTCAATTCATGAGCATAGGGTGGTCTATTTTTTTGTCATCTTCAATTTCTTCTCAGTGCTTTTTTTTCAGTGCTTTTTAAAAAGATTTTATTTACTTATTCATGAGAGACAGAGAGAGACAGAGAGGCAGAGACATAGGCAGAGGAGACGCAGCCTCCCTGCATGGAGCCCAACGTGGGATTCGATCCCAGGACTCCGGGATCAAGACCCAAGTCAAAGGCAGATGCTCAACCACTGAGCCACCCAGGTGTTCTCATCAGTGGTTTATAGTTTTCAGAGTGCAGGTCTTTCACTACTTTGGTTAGGTATATTCCTAGACATCTTATTATTTTTGGTGCAACTGTAAATGGCACTGTTTTCTTCATTTCTCTTTCTGCTGCTTCATTATTAGTGTATAGAAATGCAACAGATTTCTGCACATTGATTTTGTGTCCTACAACTTTACTGAATTCACTTATCAGTTCTAGTTGTTTTTCGTGGAGTCTTTTGGGTTTTCCATAGGTAGTATCATGTCATACACAAATAGTGAAAGTTTTCTTCTTCCTTACTAATTTAAATGCTCTTTGTTTTTGTGTCTGATTGCTGTGGCTAAGACTTCTAGTACTATGTTGAATAAAAATGGTGAGAGTGGACAGCCTGTCTCATTCCTGACCTTAGAGGGAAGGTCTCCAACTTTCCCCCTTTAGGATCATGTTAGCTGTGAGTTTTTGTATATGGCCTTTATTATGTTGAGGTATGTTTCCCCTAAACCTAGTTTGTTGAGGGTTTTTCTCATGAATCGATGTTGTATTTTGTCAAATAAATGCTTTTTTTGTATCCATTGAAATGATCATTTCTTTTACTGATGTGATGTAGAACATTAATTTTTTAACATATATATATTTTGTTATTGAAGTTCGGTTTGCCAACATATAACACCCAGTGCACATCCCATCAAGTGCCCCCCTCAGTGCCCATCACCCAGTCACCCCTTCCCCCCACCCACCTCCCCTTCCACTACCCCTTGTTGTTTCAGCCAAGAATACTTTATCCAGCAAGGCTCTCATTCAGGATAGAAGGAGAGATAAAGAGCTTCCAAAATAGACAGAAACTGAAAATAGAACATTGATTTGTGAATACCGAACCACCCTTCCGCCCCGAGAACCAATCCCACTTGATCATGGTGAATGATTTTTTTTTTAATGTACTGTTAGATTCAGTTTGCTAGTATTTTGTTGAGGATTTTTGCATCTATGTTTATCAGGAATTTTGGCTTGTAGTTCTTTTTTTGTGTGTGTGATGTCTTTATCTGGTTTTGGTATTACTGGCATCATAGAATTTGGAAGTTTTCCTTCTATTTTTTGCAACAGTTTGCATAGAATAGGTATTAACTCTTTTTTAAATATTCAGTAGAATTTGTCTGTGAAGCTGTCAAAGCCATGATATTTTTAATCACAAAAACAAGTTGAAATAAGTATTTGGGATATTATCCTACTTTTGTCAAAATTAATTCTGTATATTTGTACAAACATAGAGAATGATGTGGATAGCTACATCCCACACTGTATTTCCCTCAGTGAGGTAGACTGAAGAGAAGTGTAAGGGGAGCCTATTAAGTTTTTCTTTACACTTTCCTATATTATTTTATTTGTTAAATTAGGTATTATTAACTTTGTAATTAAATTAAGAAGTTAAAAAAATTTAAAAATCGAAGTCTTTCTCATCTACAGTCTCCTTTCTTTGATTAATTATAGTTATCTTAGACTTCTGCTGTACCAGAAGGTATCTACTGATTTTATTTGAGAATACACACACAGCCTGCATTCTGAAGTAGATTTATCTTTAATTCTGTCAGGGTTTGTTCTGATCACTTGGAAGTTCTTGCTTGTGACACTTTTCTAAGCCTATAAGTTTCAGTAGACAAATTCTACCTATAATAATGATTCTCCACATGGTGTGATAAGAATAAAGCAGAATTACCTGAGGAATGCTCAACCTACACATAGCCCTCTCTCCATTTGATACCTGACCCTTCCAACCCCTATGTGATCAATACTATGGTGAGCCACTGTTACTAATGGGAATGTGCTTCATGACTTAGTGTATTGAATTAGAAAAGTTTGGCAGTCACTGATCCATAAAATGCTTTTGCAGAGCACTCAAAGTCAGAAAGGCCCATTTGTATTCAGCAGAATAGATCCATTCACTTTATATTTTACATATATAAAATACATATATATGTATATATAATATATTTTTTACTTGAAAACTTGAAGATTAATTTAGTTCTTAACTAATATTTTAAGACTGAGTATCATCACATACTTTTAGACTGAAAGAGAACACTTCAATTTACAAAATGGCAAACTCAAAGTCAAGAGAGTGACTTTCTTTTTAAAGATTTTATTTATTTATTCGAGAGAGAGAGAGAGAGAGAGAGAGAGAGAGGCAGAGGAAGAAGCAGGCTCCACACAGGGATCCTGACGTGGGACTTGATCCTGGGTCTCCAGGATCATTCCCTGGGCCAAAGGCAGGCGCTAAATTGCTGAGCTACCCAGGGATCCCCAGAGTGACATTATTTGATCAATATCTCACAACCTAATGGTTCACTGGGATGTGATTCAATTTCAGAGGATCCTGCGACTTTTATGAAGATGTGAGAAAGATTCTATTTGTCTGAAGAAGAGGCTCAATCCATGTCTGAAAAGGAAGGAGGGCCTTTTAGGCACCCAGAGTTAACTCTATCTCTAACCCCTCCTTCATTTATAATGGAAACTTAAGTGTACTTTTGATAGGGAAACTCTTACTGAGCTGAGCATCTTCTATTACTTTCCTCCCTGATGCTATTGAAATGTAAGAGCCACAGACAGTTTGACATAGACAGTGTCAGTGTGACCCAGGCATTGTCATCAAGGCCTGTACCATTTCTAGTATGTGAGCTACTACTCAGGAACCAGTGATCCGCCTGGACCACTTCCGTGTATGCCTTTGTACATATGTCCTAAGGTCAGGATTTGAGTCACATGAGAAATATATTCCCAATGTTGTACCCTGTGAAGCTCAGAACCCTAAGACTTGTAATGATTCTGTGACAGGCAAGAGAGAAAAACCTTCTGTCCTGCTGCTTATAAAGAGTATAGTATTATTTCAGGCATATATTCAGCTCAAACAGCTCTTCAATGTGCATACCAAAGCATTGAACTGATTCTTGGCAAAGAGCATACCTCCATTTAACCCCATGGACACAAGGAGAGCAATTTTCACTTTATTTCTCATAGCCGTCCCTGACCAATGGGGTTGGGTTGAGCTAGTGATTGCTAGTGAGCAGCCAAGATACTGTCCCAACACTGGAGACAGCAGAGTAAACTTAGTGCATGGAGCCAAAGGTCAACCTCTGAACACATAGTCTCTTAAGGGAGTTCTGCATCTGAGCCTGGCAGTGGAGAATGTAATATCTGCTATTGAAGGGTACAGCAAAAGACAGGGGATTAAAGCACAAAGTCAAAAAGAGCAGACATGAAGTTAGATGCTGAGAAAGGGTTTAAAAATAAAAAGATGGAAAGAAAGCCTAAAATACGGCAAAAGTCAGTTTATAAATTTCTGTAGGAAATGGGTAAACGTGTCCATTGCAGGTAAAAAAGCATTGATGTTAGGGATCCTTTCACCCTTTGCTTCCCTGTCTTGAAGGAACTGATGATCAGAGAGGTAATTTTTCTAAAAGTTATCTTTAGTTTTTGATTAAGAATTTTATGTATTTTTTTATTTTGCCTTTTCTTTTGGATTTTTGGGTGGAACAAGTAAGAAACAGACACTGAATATGCTTCAGGCCTAAGAGCTTCCTGAGGATGGCTGGCAATGTGGTAAGTGGGGCAATGCAATTATGAGCATCTGTGAGTGTTTTGGAAAAGAAATCACCCCTTGACTACATTTAGTCTCCTTCAAATAACACATTTTTAAGAACATATGAAACAAATCCATTTTCTTTCATTGAAGCTTATGCCTGAGCATCTCTTTTCTTTAAACTATCTTGAACTAGTATTTTTCCATGTCTATACCCTCATGTCTCTGGTTTGGGGTTTTGTTTTGTTTTTTAGGTCCAAATATCCATGTTTAGAGTTGCACAATGGGACTGTGACTTGATTTGAACCTTGAGATTCTCACAATTCCATCAGCACAACTCTTTAAAGAACTGTAGGGAGCTCAGTGCTGTGTGAACTTCCATAGGAACTCCCGTGGGAAAGGTGTTTCCAGTCCCTGATAATAGTAGCTATTAACTGTCACCAATATTTATTGAACATTTTATTGATACCAGACACTATGCAAAGAAATGCTCATACATTACCTCATTTATAAAGTATTATTTTCAATTTACATATGAAGAAACTGAGTCTGCAAGAGGTGAGGTAACCTTCCCAAGATAGCAATTGACCAGACAAGATTTGAATCAGGCCTGTTTAACTCTAGAGCTCGTCTTCTATCATGCATGGAAAAAGAAAGGGAAAAAAACAAACGGAAAAAGGATATTAACTATTGAAAGAACTACATAATAATACAGAAAGATATTTCAAAAATTTGAAAGGATTTCTTGAAAAGCAAGACTCATTCTGTTTTTAAAAAACAAAAGAATATACTCATTGCTTTCCTGGAATGTAGTATGCTCTAATAATTTCTCCCTGTATCAGGTAGAGAATTAGTCTGGTTTTCTAGTCCCTGGAGATGCAATTTCATGGTTTTTTGCTTAAAGTACTTTTTTCTTCCAGGTAAACTGAAGTGATTTGTAAAATAGCAAAGGTCTATGCAACATTCCAAACAGCAAGGGAATTCCCCATACATGTGGGAAGCTAGTGGCTGTGATTGAAAATAAAATATTGTCATTATCAGCTGTTGATGTGTGAAACTGTGAGGAAGATCATTGGATCTGGAAATTTCAGTTTATGCTTTCAGTTTTGCTTTGAATATTGAAGAAAGAAGGAAGCTAATAGTGATGGAAAGTCTCCTGGGTCTAGCACTTTGCTTGGTAATTTTCACAAAAGTTTCTAACTTATTGCACTCAGAAAGCCTTTTGTGAAATGCCTTACTATTCGTATTTTACCAAAGAGGAATGCAAGATCTCACAGCTAGTAGAATATGATAGACCCAGGCATCAAAAGTATCTTTCTGACTTCAGAATTTGAATTAATTAGCCATGTGGAAATTTTGTAGATGCAAAATATGACGTTCCCTCAAATTATTTCATCTTCAAACTTCTAGGGAAGTTGCCATCCTGAGAATCTGAGCAACCTCAGCAAAAAGAAGTTATGACACACTTCTCTAATTTCTCTAGAGTTATCTGGCTGAAATATTGCACACAGAAAACTATACATATGGCTATTGATTATTTTATTTTTACATTGATAAAACCTAAAGCATTACACTGATAAAATCCAATTTTAATGGTGGCACTCTCCATGTGTGTGTTTGTTTAATTTTTTTTTTAGAAAGAGAAAGAAAGAGCTGGGTGGGAAGAGAAGAGGCAGAGGAGAGACAGAAAATCTTAAGCAGGCTCTACCAACCAGCACAGAGCCCAATGTGGGGCTCCATCTCAGGAGCTCAAGATCATGACCTGATCTGAAATCAAGAGTCAGATGCTTAACCGACTGAACCATCCAGGCACCCCTATATGGTTTAGATTGCCAGTAAGATACCCAAGCACACAGTAGGTAAAATATCATTGTAGGTTAAAGTGAATTGAACATGAAATCTCTTCCTCCAAAGAGCCAGTATTCTCACTGTTTGATACAGGGAAGATTTAAGAATCAATACGTGATCTAGAATACAATTTTGACTTCCATCCTAAATTCTAGTTCCTGCCCCTGGCAACCACCAATCTATTCTTTTTTTCTGATTTTGGTGCTTTTAGATTGCATGTATAAATGAGATCATAAAGTATTTCTCTTTCTCGGTCTGACTTTTTTCACTTAACAAAATGACCTCAAATTTCATCCATGTTGTTGCAAATTGCAGGATTTCTGTCCTTTTAAAGGTTGGATGATATTCTATTGCATGTGCCTGTGTGCGTGTGTGGATACTACATTTTCTTTATCCCTTAATGTTCTGGGATGGGCACTTAAGTTTCCATGTATTAGTTATTATAAATAATGCTGCAATGAACTTTGGAGTGCAGATATCTCTTTGGGACAGCGATTTCATTTCTTTTGAATTTACACCCCACAGTAGGATTGCTGGATCACTTGGTAGTTCTTTTTTTAAATTTTTTTGCAGAACCTCCATACTTTTCATAGTGGCTTCCCCAATTTACATTCCCACCAATGGTACACGAGGGTCCCTTTTCTCCATATTCACACTCCACAGTTCTGCAAGCCAGAAATCTGGCATGATACAACTGGCTTCTGAGCTCAAGGAATCGCAAGACTGAAATCATGGAATCAGCCAGGCTGAATCCTCATTTGGAGACTCTGGGGGGAAAAATCTGCTTCCAAGTTCATTATTCTCCGTAGAATTCAGTTCCTTGCAATTGGTGGACTGAGCCCCCTACTTGCTTGCCGTGTGCCAGCAGGGGCTGCTTTTAGGTCCCAGAGGACACCTGCATTCCTTGCCATTTGGCTTTCTTCAACTTCATGTAGCAATTGTGTTAAATTCTCTTCTGCTTTGAATCTCTCCCTCCTGAGGAAGCCCAGTCCCTTGTAAGAGCTCACCTGATTAGGTCAGTCTCACCAAAGATAGATTTCCTTTCATAAAGTCAACCAGTTTGGGTCCTTAATTGCATCTGTAAAATACTTTCACAATAGCTTCTAAATTAGCGCTTGATTAAATACTTGGCATATAGGAGCCCATCTTGGAATTAATAAGAATTCAAGAATATTCACAGGGCATCTGAGTGACTCAGTAGGTTAAGTGTCTGCTTTGACTCAGGTCATAATCCCAGAGAACTGGGATTGAGCCCCATGTCTGGCTTTCTGCTTGGTGGGGAACCCGCTTCTTCCTCTCCCTCTGCCCCTTCTCCTGTTTGTGCTCGCTCTCTCTCTCTCTCTGTCAAATCAATAAACAAATGAAATCTTAAAAAAAAAAAAAGAATATTCACTAACTCTCAGATTATTAATACAGAAGAGTCTTTCAGAACCATTTACACCTTTCTAATGTAGATTCACAATTACTCTGACCCTGGGTCATAATGAACCAAATTATTTTATAGGTAAACACAATCAGTATCTTGGTCCTTTTCTAGGACAAATAGGTTATTGGTAAGTTGGTACATTTCCCAGTTAATGGCATAGAATTAAATTAAAATACATTATATAAATGGTATTAACATACTCTGTGATTGAATCACTTAAGAAAAATGATAGTGTTAATTAAAGTTATGCACTACTGAGTTCATCAGCAAGTACCCAGACTGACATAAAAAGCTTAGAAGATAATTTTTTCCTCTTTAGAAATTAGATTGGAAGTACTGGTAATAATCAAAAGAAAAAAATTCTACAAGATAAATACTTCAATAGTTTGCAAAATTATCTATCAGATAATAAGGAACAGGCTTATGATAAAGGGCAAGGCTAAATCCTATACCCATACTGCCCTAGTTTTTGCCTTCTTTTCAGTGCTTAACATCTTAAAGGAGTTCTCCAAATTTCAGTCTCAGTTTCCTCACTTAAAATTCACTCCTCATTCCACTCTTGTCCAGATTTTCTCTTCTCTGGATGAAAGATATCTTGCTCAAATCATGGATGATCTCATATTATGAAACCAAATAAACTTCCAGCAGCACACTGTTGAGCACACTTCTTCCCTGAGCTTCTGAAACATTCCATTCCCTAGGCTGCCTCTTCTCACTTCAGGTTCTCCATCTGAGTCTCTTCTGCAGGCAGGCTTATTCTCTGCCACCTAGACATTAACATTAGAATTTCTTAATACTTGGTCACAGGATACTTGCTGTTCTCCTCTGCTCTTTGTCTAACCAATATCAACTATGATTACAGTTCTATTAATACCCAATCCTCTTCTAGGGTCTTTATCGCGTGAATGGCACCACCAGTCATCCTGTCGATTTTTAACTGCTCGACATCTCAAAGAACTACCCATTCCTTTCATTTCAATTGTCACACCAAAGTACAAGCCACCAGGATATCTTACCCTCACCTCACCAATTCACATCCTAATTGGCCTCCCTGCTCCCCTGTTTCCTCTTGATGAGTTCTCCATAGTATGGCTAGAGTGATATTTTCAATGAATAAATACTACCACCACCACCATCCCTCAAAATTTAGAAATGCCTTCCCATTGCTCTTATGATTAGAATTAAATTTTACCTTGCCCTTCAAGGCTGTATCATTTTACTCCCACTTCTCCAAGCTCATCCCACAACAAGACCTCAACTCAACTTCAGCCATACTTTTATTTCAGGTGTTTAAACACATGCTTCAACTTCCTCAAGATCTTTGCAGGGCTTTCTCCCCACCACTCTTTAGCCCAGTTAACTCCTCCTTATATTTTAGATCTCAGCTCACCAGTTACTTTACAGGAAACTACCTTCCATAACTTCTCAGATGGCCCTAGGTGTTACTCTTTGTGGCAAGTTCCAAATTTATCCAGAGAAATTGCAAGAAATGAAACATTTAAAATAAATTTATAAGCTAACTTGCCAAGTCAACTTCGTTTCACCACATTGCTCATGAGCTTTCTTTTTTTCTTCAGTATTTAGCTACTTGGGATTGCTAGACTTGGAGATTCACTTAATTTCTTGAAGAATCAATTCAATAATCCCAACCTCAACTGTGATAGATAATATTGAAAAGTCACCTATCTTATGTCAAACAATGAATATAGAAAGAAATTCTCATGGTAACTATATTTATACAAATAGTATTTGCTGCCAGCCAGTTCTTTTTTAGTACTCTAATCTTTTTTTTAAAGATTTATTTATTTATTTATTTATTTATTTATTTATTATAGACATACAGAGAGAGAGAGAGATTGAGAGAGAGAGAGAGAGAGAGGCAGAGACACAGGAGGAAGGAGAAACAGGCTCCAGGCCGGGAGCCCTATGTGGGACTTGATCCAGGGACCCCAGGATCGCGCCCTGGGCCAAAGGCAGGCACCAAACCACTGAGCCACCCAGGGATCCCCTAGTACTCTAATCTTCTTCCCGTGTGTTAAGTCCATTAAGGTACACCAAACTGGTAATTGACCAAGCTACGGAAAAAATATAACTTTCAATGCTTTTTCTCATTTTTATCATAATGATGTATTAGAAATTTTAATCTTCATATTCTCACATTATGCTCCCCAGACCCAATATGTATTTGAGAAGAAAATATTGTTTAAAATGTAAAATCTTTTAGGGATACCTGGCTGGCTCAGTCAGATAGAACATGTGACTCGATCTCTGGATCATGAGTTCGAGCCCCAAAGCTGTTGTAGAGATTACTAAAAGTAAATCAATCAATCAATCTTTTAGTCTACCACCAGAAAAAAATATAGGAATTATAACCTAGGAATTTTTATTTTATCCAACAGGAAAGCCTCCTTTTTATGTTATATTCCTAATGCCTAGCTCAACTTAGTATCCAATTTTAAAAATATTTTTCTTGTGATGGGTGTAGAATATTTCATGACAATAGTGTTCTGCCGTGGAATATACTCTAGGAAGATTGATTCAGAGCACGTTAGAAGAATACAAAACATTGCTAGCATCTTATGTTGTACAAAGATTCAGTACATAATTATATTAACAAGTATCTAAGAATACATGAATAGGTCTACGAAAAATTACAAAAAAATCTGATCCAGACAAGCATAAATCTCAGAATAAAACAAGAAGGAACACTATACTATGGGATATCACTGAAGTATGAACAGAATCTGAATAGTGCAGGGAAGAGAAAGGTCCATAATAGTTTAAAGGCTTTCATCAATTTCTTAGCTAGGAAGAATTTGGAGATTATCATAGCTATCTATATTTGTATTATCTTCTTTGTAATAACTTTTAAGAGACTGCTGGGAGAATCAGAGTTCAGTGTTCATATTCTGTAGTTTCACTTACTATCAACTAATCGTTTCATTGATGTTCTTTATGATGTTCTAAGTTATAAAAATCCATCCTTATGGATTATGATGTTCTTCCTTATGATGTTCTAAGTTATAAAAATCCATCCAGATGTTACATAAAATATCTAGCTTAAGTGACCCTATTTGACCAGTGCAGCCAAAATTCCAGTGCCAAATGTAGAAAAAATGAGACACTGTCATTTTATAATGTGTTTACACGTTCCTTATGCTTATTCTTTTTATTGCTTTATCCTGCCCTGTTTTTGTCTGAGTAGATAATTTCAAGTCAATTTGGGTATTTTTGTGAAGTGTTTTAATCAAAAAGAGCTACATTTTAGAACTTGTTATGGAACAATTCTCTATTACTAAAAATTAATAATAATAATTTTCACCCTTCTTTCTCCTAGTCATGTAGTAAGAATTCATATATATAACATCCCTATTCTCAAGAGACATTTCAGAAGTAATTCAAGCTATCAGAAGCTTATTATATAATCCTATGAGGTCATAGTCAGCAATAGGCTCACTATGCATTCATACACACACACACACACACACACACACACACACACACACCTTGACTCACCCAGAGATGAACATTTGAAAATTCACACATGAATGTTTTGATCTATTGAAACAGGACTGGGATGCCTGAGTGGCTCAGTGGTTGAGTGCCTGCCTTCAGCCCAGGGCATGATCCCAGAGATCTGGGATTGAGTCCCACATCGGGCTCCCTGCATGGAGCCTGTTTCTCTCTCTCTGCCTATGTCTCTTCCTCTCTCTGTGTGTGTGTGTGTGTGTGTGTGTGTGTGTGTGTGTCTCATGAATAAATAAATACAATCTTTAAAAAAACAAAAACAAAAAGAAATAGGACTAGTAGAGCTTTGCTTGTAGGAAATAGAAGGAAAAAGACTTCTCAATTGATTTTATGAAGTTGATATTACTCTCATACCAAAATCAGAAAAAGGCAATATAATCAAAGAAAATGAGAGAACAATATCCCTCATGAATATAAATGTAAATTTCTTAACAAAATTTAGAAAATATAATTCAGCAATATACAAGAATTATATATATATCAATACCAAGTAAAAATGTAAACAATCCAATTAGAAAATGAGCTAAAGAAAAAAAATTCACCAAAGATGATATGTAGATGGAAAATAAGCACATGAAGCAATGTTAAATGACTTATAAATTAGGAAAATGTGATTAAAACGTCAATGTGATATCAACATACACTTATCAGAATGGCTAAAATAAAATATTTTGGCAATATTAAATGATGGCAAAAATGTGGAGAAACTGGATTCCTCCTACATTGCTTGTAGGAATGCAAATCCAGTCTAGAAAACAGCTTCCCAGTTTCTTAAAAACTAAACATGTAACTATCATATGACTAGTAACTGCCCTCTGTCATATATCTCAAAGAAATGAAGACTTAATGTCATGCAAAAACCTATACATGAATTTTTATAGTAGTTTTATTCATATTAGCCAAAAACGGGAAACAATTCAGATGACCTTTAACAGGTAAATGGTTAAAGAAACCATGGTACATTCATACCATGTGATACTACCAAGCAATAAAAATGAACTATAGGTACACACAGAAACTTACATGAATCTCTAGAGAATTATGCTGAATGAAAAAAAATCCCCAAAAGTGTACATGCTACATGATTCCATCTACATAATATTCTTGAAGTGACAAATTACAGAAAAGAGCAGATTAGCAGCTACAGGGTCAAGAAAGAGGTGGAGACATATTATGAAAACAGATTCAACACACACACACACACACACACACACACACACACACACCATTCATTCTGATTCACCTGGAATATTCTCAAATGGGTGTTTTCATTTTATTGCAAGAAGACCAAGAGAAAAGCGTGCATAGAATTATATGTAGACAATGTATATGCCTTTGATAGTTTTATATTTATCCTCTTCAATCTTTCCTCCCATAACAAACAGCTGACTTCTCTCTTGGGGTCCACCTTTTAGGTGCTACAAGGACCTTTCCATGTAATACTATCACACAATCTTTTTAAAAATATTATTTGTGGTAGTTAAAGATGTTGTGCCTCCCAGAGATACATTTTATTTATTGATTTACTTATTAACTTACTTATCTATTTACTTAATTACCTATTTTATTCTTTTACTGAAGTGTAGTTGGCAGACAATATTACAGAGAAACTATTTTAAACAGGGATTTTAAATGTGGATAAGACCAAAAAACCAAAAGAATGTATGTTGGTGGAATTGCTGGCACCAGGTTGGGTAAGATTACATGCAAAATTCAGCCTTGTAGGATGTCTTTAAAAATCACATTGTGTAGATCATTCCATTCTGGAAAATGGGTGGATGCAACAGCACAATAGGTTGCAGATGGTTCCTGACTTACGATGGTTCATTTTAACCATCTTTCAACTTTATGATAGTGTGAAAGCAATACACATTTAGTAGAAACTGTACTTTTAATTTTAAAGTTTGATCTTTCCCACGCTAGCAATATTCTATCCAATACTGTCTGGTGACGCTGGGCAGTGGCAGCCAGTCGCAGCTCCCATCAGCCACACAACATGAGGGTAAATGACTGATACATTTACAACCATTCTGTACCATATAACATTTAGTTTTTCACTTTCAGTACACTATTCAGTAAATAGCATGAGATAGTCAAGATTTTTTTCCTCATAAAATAGGCTTTGTGTTAGATCTTTGGCCAAGTGTAGGCTAATGCAGTTGTTCTGAGCATTTAAAGTGGGCTAGGCTAAGCTCTGATATTTAGTAAATTGGGTGCATCAAGTGCATTTTTTTGACTTATGGTATTTTTTATTTAAGATGGGTTTATCAAGATAGAACTCCATTATAAATGAAGGAAGATCTGCACTGGGGAAATAATTCAAATTCATGTCAATCTTATGATAAGTCAGGAGTATTACTAATGTCTACAAAGGGACATACAAAAAGTGGCATTCGTAAGACAAATGTAATGTTTTTGTAAAGTGACCTGCTAATAATCATTATAAAGCAATCAATTTACCTGGAAAAGACTCTTTATAGAAAATGTATTAAAGAGAAAAGTAAAGCTGAGTTCATCAGTTAGGATGATCTTACTGCCAACCAAAGACTCAAATAAGGTCCTCAGAGAATCCTAGCTAAACTCAGAACATTTTGAAAAAATCATTTATTTAAGAGAGTCAATATCAATTCCTACATCTGTACCAAATCTCAGTAGAGCTTTCATTTATCAAACAAAATTAAAACTTTGTTTGATCTGTATTATGAAACCAGTCAAACTCCACATTTGAGATCCATTTAAACCCACCTGGAGGAAGAGGGAAGTTTACCAGGGAACACTGGGAGCTCTCTTCGTTTCCTTAATTCCAACTCCAAAGGGTAGCTCTCTTCTCTTATTAATTTGAGAAATGATGAGATCAGAGTGAAAACAACTTTAGAAGAATCCTGGCTATTTCCCCAGCTCTTCAGGTCCTGCACCACTCATCATACTTTTCGTCATCTATTGTAGAGACTCAGAAAGGGATCCTGTGAATGGCCGTCCTAGAGCACTGGACATTATTTAGGGTGAACATTATTGAGCCCAATCCCTGTGAGCAGGGGGAAATGAGCCTTGACACTGGGTAGTGGGTGATATTTGTATTATTTAAAATGCTTTAAGCCTCGAGTCTCTGGAAAAACAGAGAGAGGAAGATCATTTAATACCACCCTCTTATTTTTTTTTTTCTGATGGTATAGTTCTTAACTCAGGGAGTTAGAGATGGGCAAGCACAAATAATGTTTCCTCAGCCTTCTTGAAATGCTAACCAAAGATAAAAATGTTATGCAGTGGTGCTTAAAATTTAATGCCATTTTGCATGAATTCCTAAGTAAAAATAATTACACTGCAAAATAATACTATAAATGCTATACAAATAAAAGGAAGACAATTAAATGCAAGTAATCCATCCCCCAACAGACTATTCATTGGCCCATTTCTCCTCCCCACATATTCTATACAGAGATTTGTTTAAGATGCTTATATTACTTTCCTTCTGGAATATTCTTTAGGTAGAGTGCTCAAGCAAGAATATGCATAAGGATAAGCCATAAATTGGAATGAAGGTTAGAAAGAGGATAACACAAAATAAATAGCATTCAGAAGAGATATTAACTTTAAGGAAAAGAAAATGAAAACATTTTCTAAATGACTTTAACATATTCTGAAACCTATAAACTACCATTCATCCATAAAATAGTAAGGTAATATATGTAGAAATTTCTGGTAAATATATATTGTATGCCCCATTTGTGATATTGGTTTAAATGTTATTTTGAATATTAAATTTAAAAACAAAACTGAAAAATTCACAACCCTACAAGAGTGATCTTCCCTCTGGATATACATTATCTTTGAATAGGCTTACAAACATCCTTTACTAAGTTACCTCAATTTTGAATTGAAAAGGCCAAATTTGTGATTTGCTGCTCACAGCCTCTCCTCTTTTGACCTGCTTCCTTTAACTTCTAATAGAGAAACCAAATGGCAGGCAGTTTTCAACAGAGTTTGAAGACCCTACTTAGCCATGCTGGAAGAATTGGCCCAAGCCATTAAATCCACCTCTCTCTCCCCCATTTCCAACACACACACACACACACACACACACACACACACACACACACACACACAATTAGAAGAACAGATAATGTAGCGGTAAACAATTTCCCACCAATGATATTGGGGGAAAATAATTTTTTTTTATTAACTAATAGAATTTACCAACTCTTTCTCATGAGAAAGTATAAATAATGCTGTTATGGGGATTAATGTTTTTCACTGCTTGAGAAGCCTGCTATCTATCTCTAGCTTGCTCTTAGTTCTAAGAAGAGAAGTCTCAAGTCAATAAATGACCACATTTTGATAATTTTATAAACATTATTATAGATATTTTTATTTGCTTCTTGCTCTTATGAATGACAACCATTTCCACTGGGATTAATTGTAAAAGAACTTGGAAACTAACAGATACAGGGATGTGGGCTCTTTTAGATCAAGTAACTATGTTAAAAGGAGAATTCCTGTAAAAGTTTGGTGTGTTTTTTAGAGATTTATTTTAATAATTTACAATGTACAGACTCCATTTTCATCTAAAGTAAGCCCTGTTTGTTGAAATCCTGAATCATAATTATCAGTTCCAAAAAAAGGAAGGAATTAAGATACAAATAATTATTTTTCAAAGTATAATTTATTGGGTTGGCAACTGAGCTCAAATAATTTCAAACAATTTGGAAGCAGTTTTCATATAATTTCATGCTCTATGAAAAATCCATTTGGAAACCATGTGTGACATTTGTTATAAATAGTACATTTATATGTACATCCCTCTGTTTTTCCATTTTTCATCAACTGCTACCTAACGTATTTCCAAGGGGGGCAAAAGCCTGCCATCGGTCTGAAATCACTAGGATGTGTGACTGCTATCATCATTTAGACTTCCATGCCCTTATGTTCTGCATGAGCATCCAAGGAATTACATTTGAAGAACCTACTGGAGGTTAGCAGTCGTGCTTCTCTACCTTACATAAGGACTTGGGTTTCTCTGTATCCTTTCAAAGGATATCTATGCATGAATTGAGTAGGAAACATGCGAAATGCTAGGACTGTATCTTAAGCTTTGATAAGGTTAACATGCTGAACATGCTGTTTAATTGCTATTTCACTGAGACATAATAAAGTTTGAGGTAAAAACATATATGTGAACCAACACAGAGATTATTTTCCTTTAAGTAAGACCGAAGGAAAATGAGAACGTTTTTTTCATTAATTGCATAATTCTGAATATTTATTATCATCACAACAGAACTCTGTAAGATTGTCCTATACTATCTATAGTGTGAAACATTGATATAAACATATAGGAATTAGTAAGCAATTCATCAGTTTTTCTTGAGGGAGAGCTTTGACCATGGTATGAGTTATTCAGTTAGTTTCCCTGATTAGTGAGTTCTGCTAACTAAGCTTCATCCAGATTGTAACCTTCATAGAGTTACACATATTGCTTTGTTCTAGGGTCTCATAACCTACATGGAAAGCCACTGTGTATGTTCATATGTGTTAATGCACTGCTGATCAAAACAGCTGAGAGTATGTAACTGGTTGGATAAGAACCTATCCCTAGCAATAGAAAAGCCAATTTTAACTACTGATTGTGGCTCAGCAGCTTCATTTCTGTATACAGACAAAAATTATTGAAATTGACAGAAGAGAAAAAAATATGATATGCCTTTCTCTAAGAATTTAAAATCTGACAGAGGATAGGAAGTATGAGGAGGATGGTTAACCACAAAACTATATACAAAACAAAAATATCAAAAATATAAAGTGCGTTAGCAGAAATATAAAATGCACAGACAACATTGGTTCTCTTGTACAGAGACTATGTGGGTGGGGTGAAAAATCCATTATTCTCCAGACTGCTCTGAATCTCCTCTACATTCATTGGTGACTACATTTTAGGACTTGATCCATCAAAAATATATGTACTGCCTATTACATTCATAATTTATCATGTATGAGAAGGACATAGTTTGATATAATACCACTGGACAGAAATAGTTTTTAAAACATATAAATTATCCCAAGAATGTTTTATTTGTATGTTTTACACATCATGATTTTATTTTTGCCTTCAGCTTTACAGGCTTGAGTGTGGGTTTTAGAGATTAGCATATAACAACAGGGTTAGGGAGGGGTTGAGATTAATAATTACACTGAGATTGTTACTATTCACTTGCCAAAGACGGGATCAAAAATTACTGATGATTTTGTCTCTGATATGTTACAGAAAGCACTGGCTTCTTGCCTAGCCCATAGCAGCATGATATCAGTAATCATTACTAATCATTACTTCCTTTTATTATTTTTTTAATAAATTTTTTAATTTACTTATTTGAGAGAGAGCACAAGCAGGAGGAGGGCTGAGGGAGAGGGAGAAGGGGAGGGAGAAGCAGACTCTGGGCTGAGCTAGGAGCCCAATGCGGGGCTCCATCCCAGGATCCTGGGATCATGACCTGAGCCAAAGGCTGACACTTAACCTATTGAGCCATCCAGGTGTTCCAGTTCCTTTTATTATCTTCATATTATTTATAGGATTGAAAGTAGACTTTTTGAAAAAAAATGAAGTTCAGCAACATTACAAAGCACTCATTTTTAACTCCCATTCATCCTACAAATACTTACAGAGTTATTAAGGGCCATCTCTTATTACATTGGTGTGGTCTATATAGCTCAGCCTACAGGTAAAACAGACAACTAAATAAGGCATTACAATGTGGTGATGTGGACATTAACAAAGGTGAGAAAGGTATGTTATGACTACTTTGGAACAACCTGTGAAAAAGAGTTGAGGTAGAAGACAGTCAAGCTGGAAAGAACAGACAATACAAATCCCCACAGCAAGGAACAGAAAGCATGGAACATTTAGGGAACCAAAAGTACTTAAAGGAGTCCAGGAACTAAGTGAATTATGTGAAAGTAACATTTCAGTAATATAAAATATAAAATTCTATCAAGACCCCAAATTGCTAAGTCATGAGAAATATGGATTAGCCATATAATTTTCTACATGAATAAGAGGCTATATGATTTTAACTATGGGCAAACTTTTCCTACCCAAACATCCAGCTATGATATAGCTAAATAAAGGGCTTTTCGGCGAAGTAAATCTAAAACTTCACAATATCTTTTTTTTTAATTATTCCTCTTACGTGGTTACAGAGGTGATTGAAACATTATTATATTTGTGCTGTACTTTTTTTTCTTTCTGAAAATAAACAAATTTAATAAAATATTTCAAAGTGATATATTATGTTCATAATAATTCATTATTTTATAGTTTTTCTTTACTAATACAATTCATTCTTCACTGAACTTGTAATACCCTTCATATTAAATTATTCTCAGTATAATTTAGTTTGAGTCAGTCTAATGCTAAATGATGCTTGTTAGTAGCTGAAGCCGCAGATTGGACACTGAATAGGCAGAGAGGGATGCTGTCATTTTCTCTAATGCACATAAACAGAGTGTAGAGGCTAAGAACATTTATATTTGTACGAAGAAGCAAATAATCACTTTTAAAGTATATATGTTTACATATAATTCGACTTGATGATGGTTGACTTTTATTGAAAACACTGCCATGCAGAATATCAAAAAGATATTTTTAGCATAATTTCTTTGAAATCATTTCCTTTGAACTTCTACTACTTTCTGAGACAATAAAGGGAACACTATCTTTCTAAATAGGAAAAAAAAATGCCAGGATGCTGGAGGGATGGGGAGTGAGGGGGATGGAGTAACTGGATGACGGGCATTAAGGAGGGCACGTGATGTGATGAGCGCTGAGTGTTATATGCGACTGATGAATCACTGAACTCTACATCTGAAACTAATGATATACTGTATGTTGACTAACTGAACTTAAATTTTTAAAAATGTCAGGTAAAAGAATTTGTTTTCATATTAATTTGAAATCTTATATTTTGTCCACTAAATAATATTTGGGTCATGAGAGATTCTGAGCATGACCAAAAGAATCCTCTTCTTTATCCTTTAACTTTAATATCTTGATGGAAAATTATTAAACTTCAAATTATTTTTCTCTTTTTAAAAAGATTTTATTTATTTATTTATTTATTTATTTATTTATTTATTTATTTATTTATATGACAGTGAGAGAGAACACGAGAGAGGACATAAGCAGAGGGAGTGGCAGGCAGGGGGAGAGGGAGAAGCAGGGTCCCCATTGAGCAGAGAGCCCAGCCTGGTGCAGGGCTCCATCCCAGTACCCTGGAACCATGACCCGAGCTGAAGACCGATGCTTACCTGACTGAGCCACCCAGGTGCCCCCACATTATTATTCTTATTGGCATTTCTCCTTAGTATCATTATTTGGCTTCCAGGAGATTCTAACTTCTTGCTACTGTCTATTGTAACAAAATTGGACAAGCAGAACAAAACAAAGAAAATCATTGTGATTTCAGAATGACTTTTCATTCAGTAAATGGATTTCACCTCCAACAAATCAAAATGAAAAATAATGATTTTCTGGAACATTTAAAAGACTAAGTACCCACAGAACAAAGTTAAAACCAGCAAAGTGGAGAATGGCTAATATAATTTATGACACATATCCTAAAACACAGAAGACTTGTGATATAAAAAGAAGTTAACAAATCTAAGGGAAAAAAATCTCTAACCAATAACTGGCTTGCAAAGATACAAACTATGCCTTCGAACAACAAAAAGCAGTTATTTATGATACTGACCTTTTAAATTCAATTTGATAATTAAGAATGAAATATTAGTTATGCTGACCAGTAAAATTAAATGTAGCAATGTATGAGCTGCTTCAGGTTTAAAACAAAACAAAAAAAAACAAAAAACAGAACAAAACAGGTGACTAGTGGCTGAAGGAATTAAATGATCGAAAGATAAATTTGTACTAAGTTCAAAAAACTTTTTTCTTTCTTTTTAATTCAAGCCATGAGTACATGCTGCCAAGATGCCAGATTCTGCACTCAAATCCTCTGCCAAACATTCGTCGAAAGGAGGCCGTGCAGTGACACCCAAGAACACAATTGGATCAGACCAGCCTTATAGTTATCCAGTGTATTTGTGAGTCAGAAAGGAGTGGCATAGAAACAAAAGCAGGATCCAGCTAGCTCTCCCTCGATTTAAATGTCCACACAGCCAGGATTTTTACCACCTAGTGTGCTAGGTTCAAAAAACTAGTCTGTGTTCTGAAAAAGTCTATAAGTAATGTTCATGTAAAGGGAGAAAATAAATACAAGTGGTCTATAACCTACGTTCCTTCCTATTTTTATAGATGTGCAAAAGAAAAAACACTGTCATCGGCGAGTATGCTTTCCACAAAAATTGCCACCGAAACAATTATTAGTGTCAAAGCAAAAGTAACCATGACTCTTTTATGTGGACAAATATGAAAAATTTAAACTCCAGACACTGTTGTGGAATTTGAGATAACTGAAACAATTTGAGTTACTTTACTTTTTTTTTTAAATTATTGATTTATTTATTCATGAGACACACACACAGAGACAGAGAGAGAGAGAGAGAGAGAGAGAGAGAGGCAGAGACACAGGCAGAGGGAGAAGCAGGTTCCATGCAGGAAGCCTGATGTGGGACTCGATCTCGGGACTCCAGGATCACACCCTGGGCTGAAGGTAGGCTCTAAACCACTGAGCCACCCAGGGGTCCCAAGTTAATTTACTTTTGAAAGAGTGTTAAGAAAAGTTCTGATGAATATAGTGCAATATATTAAAAATGATAGTAGAATGAATAGGAGCCCTAACTTTCAATCCTCTTTCTAGATGTATGAATTTAAAGGAGTTCCTTAAACATTTTGTTCAAGAAATCCATTATCTTCATTAACTCTAGAAAACAGTATATATATAGCCATCAACAAATGTTTGAATGAAAGGTCTTTCTAAACAATACTGCTTGGCAAATGTAAGCAATTTCATACTTTAAAAAGGTAACTATTAGCAAACTACAAAGACATTTTCAAACACCACTCTAGAAACAGTTTGCATTCAAACAATGGATGGCCCAATGTACAATTATATAAATAATATTTTATATGATATTTCATATAAATTGCTCCTGATATTTCATATAAACTATTCTATATGATATTTCATATACATTGCATGTGGGGAATAAAACTGAAGTTATTTTAAAATGTCTTATTATATACCCACTAAATCACTATGGTTATTGAAAATGGGTTTCTAGGTTCAGTAGTAACTACAGTGACACTAAAACCAATATCAATAATCATGTGGATTAAAATAACTTAGGGATATTATTTTGCATTTTTGATGATAACCATGGGAAGATTCATAACAATCTGTTCAACCTGTAATGATATATATTTAGTTACTATATATATATATTTAGTTAGATTATGCATTAAAAGGGAAATGAATTACAAATATTTCATTTAGTTGAATAATATTAAAATCTTGTTTACCTGAAATCAGCCTTCATACCCTTCTAAAAGAGCTCTGGATCCAGAAATAAACACACACATAAAAAAAATTCTTTTAAGGGGAGAAGGTAGGTTAAGACTTTTTTCAATAGCAGAAAAATACCTCCTAATTATGTAGCAATCGGATACCTTGCTGAAAGCGTGCTAGCCAGAGTAGTTCAATAACCTGAGAGTTGAGAATATTTGCCTTATGTAAAGCTGTATAAAAAATCTGACTAAACCATAAATAAAACACAGTGTTCCTATTTGTAATATCCTAAAGGATCCATATACAAAACGGATTCCAAACTACATTTAGAGAAAAACAAAAGGCAGAATTTTTTAAAAGCTGGCTGTTAAAAGCAAAAGTGAGTATGTCTTCGTTAGTTGAAAAGGTTGAGTACAAATAGTCATTCTTTAGCACAATATTAGTTTACCAACATTGTCTGAGATCAGAATACTGTATAAGCAGAGCTTCAAAAATTTTTGCAGACAAATGTTAAATGGAACTCTAAATTGTTGTCCCCACAACAATAATGAGAGCTAAAATGTATAGAGAAATTCCTACAGGCTAGGTATTGTGTTAAGCAGGAAACTTTCAGAGGATATTCTAGTTATTTCTTCTTTTTCAACGATGAGGACACTGAAGTCCCTTGGCAAAATGTAGAAGATCTAGCAAGTGACATATCTTGGGCTCAAATCCTGACCTTAAGTGTGATGATACGTTATACTTGTAGAGTGATCTGCTTTTTAATGCTGTTTACAATAACAAGACAGCAATTCCCCTATTTCTAACCCAATGTTAATGAAGAAGACATTAGTCAGCACAGGCAGTTGATAGCATGTGAAAACATAATTTAGAACTAACTCTGGAAATTGAAAATGAGATGGCATTAAAAACTCTTTATAATTAATTTCAATCAGTTGGTTATATTAATTATTTATAATTGCCAATTTTTGCCAAATTTCACTTGATAGGTAGTAACTGGCTGGATTTTTTAAAAATTGAGTATAAATTGAGTTATTGCATTTAAAATGTGAGAAGGTACTGTAAGTAAATATTTTAAGTTACTTGAAAATTTCATTGATGTAACATTTCAAAAATATTAAGAATTTACATGTGGCTTACAAAAAGCCACAAAATAGCTGGATGGAGAAATTTGTTTTTTTTTTTTCATGGTTTCTTTCCCTTAAACATCATATTAATAGCTACAGGTAAAAGAAAAGGAAATACTTCTGCTGCTGGAGATTTTTAAGCCCTTTTGTAAGGAAAAAAATTTATTGCTTCTGAATTATTTTTAATTGACATACTTATTCATTAGTTATAGATTCACATGCAATTTTAAGAAATAATATACAGTGTTCCTATGTATGTTTGCTCACTTTCCTCATATGGTAAAAACCTTAGTGTAATATCACAACCAGGATGTTGACATTGTACAATACACCAATCTTACTCAGATTTCCCCAGTGAACTTGTAGTCATCTGTGGTGTGTAAGTATTAAGTTCTGTATAATTTTATCATTGGTGTAGGTTCATGTATCTATCATCACTCTTAAGATACTAAAGAGTAGGGATGCCTGGGTGGCTCAGTGGTTGAGCGTCTGCCTTTGGCTCAGGGTTTGATCCAGGATCGAGTCTTGCATCAGGCTTCTTGCAGTGAGCCTGCTTCTCCCTCTACCTATGTTTCTGCCTCTCTGTCTCTGCCTCTCTCTCTGTGTCTCATGAATAAATAAATAAATAAATAAATAATCTGTAAAAAAAAAAAAAAGATACTGAAGAGTACCCCTATCACAAGAGAATTCCTTGAGTTGTATAACCATGCCCATCTGCTTCCTGACATGCCCATCTCCTTCCTACCGCCCTCATCTCCAATCCCTGACATTCACAAAACTATCTCCATTTTTTAAATTTTGTCATTTCAAACATGTCTATAAATGGATTTACAACACAAAACCTCGGGATTGGCTTTATTTTTCATTCAGCATAATTCCCTGAAGAGTCATTCAGTTTGCTGCATGTATATATCAATAGTTTGCTCCTTTTAATTGCTCATTGGCATATCACAGTTTGACCATGCACCCACTGAAGGATATCTGGGCTGTTTCTAGGTTTAGGTTACTACTGACAAAGCTGTTATGAACAATTATGTGCAGAGTATTATGTGAACATAAATATTAATTTCTGTGGAGTAAATGCTCAGGAATGAAAATGCCAAGTCATGTGCTTGTTGCAGGTTTAGTTTTTAAAAAACTATCAAACTCTTTTCCAGAGTGGATGTACCATTTTATATTCCTACCAACAATAAGAGTGATTCAATTGCTCCATATCCTCACTAGCATTAGGTGTTCTAAGTATTATATCATTTTATCCATTATGATTGGTATGTAGGGATACCACTTCGTGGTTTGCATTTCCCTAATGGCTAATGTTGCCAAACATCTCTTCATGTGGTTATTTGCCATCTGTGTATTTGTTTCAGTGTGATATCTGTTCATATCTTTTGTACATTTCCTAATTAGATTATCCTTTTAATGATGAATATAAGATTTCTTTATATAGTAAGACTTTCATCAGATATATATAGTAAGTCTTTATATAGATATAGATATATAGATAGATATAGATATAGATATATAGATATATATAGTAAGCCTTTATATAAGTATATATATAAGTCTTATATAAGTCTTTCATCAGATATATGTTTTGCAAATATTTTCTATCATTCAAAACTTGTCTTTCATCCTCTTCACATAGGCTTTCTGGAGCATTTTTTAATTTTGATGAACTTCAGCTTATTACATTTTCCTTTAATGGACTGTGCTTTTATGGAATGTCTAAGAACACTTTCTCTAGTTCAAGATCTTAAAGACAAAATGTATAAAACCCAGGAGGAAAAATATAGTCTTATGTTTGTGCTTTTATTTCTGAACTTTCTATGTTCCTTCATTCATCTTGACGCTCTAAGGTTCTTCTTTCTTATCAGTTCTTTTCTGTAAAATAACTTCTTTTAGCCAAACTTTAAGGGAAGATCTTCTAGTGACAAACCTTTAGTTCTCTTTTATCTAAGATGTTTTTATTTCCCCTTTATTCAGAAAGCATAGATTTGACAGTTACAAAACTTGTGCTTGACAGTTCTTTCCTTTTAGCACTTAAAAAATATTGAGCCACTTCCTTCTGGTGTACATGGTCTCAGGTGAGAGATCTGCCATTCTTTCATTTAATTTCCTACAGGTATCATGTATTTTCTCCCTGCTTCCTTTTAAGGCTTTTCATTTATCTTTACATTTTTAATTTTAATTATGATATTTCTTGGCACAGACTTCCATGGATCCACCTATTTAGGGTTCTCTCACCTTCTTATATTTGTAGATTTAAGTCTTTCATCAAGTTTGAAGAGTGTTACCTATTATTTCTTCAGAAACTCTTCTATCCCTGCTTTTTCTCCTTTCTTTATGGGACTATTACATATGAATGTTGGATCATTTGCTATTATGCCACAAGACCCTACCTCTGTTCAATTTACCAGTCTATTTTCTTTCTGTTGTTTAGATTTGATAAAATCTATTATTCTGTCTTCAAATTCACTAATTTATCATGTTATCTACACTCTACTATTGAACACATCTGGTAAATTTTAAATTTCTCCTACTATATTTTTTATAGGTTCCATTGGAGTCTTTTCTTATAATTTCTATTTCTTTGATAATATTTTCCATTTGTTTTGTTTCAAAATAATATATAATTGTTTGTTGAAGCATTTTTATAGTTTTCATTTACAATTCTTACCAGATAATGCCAACATCCCATTCATCTTGATGCTGGCCACAGTTGATTCTCTTTGTTCATTCAAGTTTTTGTTGTATCTCAGTCATTTGTCTATCATTTTGGAAACTTCATCTTATTTAAATCTTTTATTTAGCAGGCCGTCACCCTGTTTAGTTTAGATGTATATCCTGGCTTAGTTTTATAGGCTATGGTTCTAATGGCAGTTTAATTTTCAGGACTTTTGTGGTATGATTTTGGTTTGTTCTTTTTACTTGCTTTTGCTGGGGCTCACAGTGCTCCTCGCTGGTGGTATCTGAGGGCTTCCAGGTGTCTCTGTGAGAGAGGCATCTGGGGGAATTCCCCCTACCTGTGCCTGACTGCTCTAACATCTTGGCCTGTGGAGACAAAGGTTCTTCTCATCCCATGTCACTTGCTGTGATTGAATCTTTTTTTCTGGTTCCATCCACCTACTATAACGTCTCTGGGTCAGGGAGGAAAGTATCATCCCATGGGGAGAAAGAAGCATTCCAGGTCAGGGCATTGGCTATACTGGGTCTCTCTTGCTGGTTCTTCCCATCAACTTCAGTATTTTTTGGTGAAAAAGATAAGTCTTGGATCTTGCAGGGAAGGAAAATGTCTCCCCTGGCTGTTTTCCTCTGGCAGCAGTCTTTGTTGATTCTCCTTGCTGGTGGCATTGGGCTCTCTTGATGTAATTAGAGGAACCCCCTTGGATCTGGGGACAAATAAGCCTACCCAGACTGCCTTCATTTACTATATTGGTGGGGGAGAGATCTCGAAATGTAATGCCAGTGTAGGTTTTTTCTATTGAATGGGAAGGATATGAAATGCTCTGCTGCTGTGTCATTCCTCTGATCCTGGGGTCTCAAACCAGCTCAGTTTCTTAGCATCTTTTAGAGTTATTCTTTGGTCATCTCTTCATCTCTTGTGCTTTAGAGGAGGAAACAGGGAGAAATGGGTCTATACTATCTGTCCTGACTGTAATCATGACACAACTATATTTTTAAAAATTTATGCATAGTATGATGCAAACAAATATCTGCATAAGAACAACTCTTTTCTTAGAAAGGAACTAGGACGAGCCAGTTAATATTCTCTCTGCCTAATAGAAGGCTGTCCCTCATAGCTCAGCTTCTCTGGAGAAGTGGAGCATCAAGAACACTGCTCACAGAATTTCCTTTCTACTTCTTCCCCCTTCTAGAATACATGGCCCATTCTAAAAAAGGAAAAAAAGTCTCTGAAAAGTAGAAATCTAGTCTGGGAATTATTTTTAAACCATTTTTTCTCTCCTTAATATGCATCATTGACTCAATATATGGATTAAAATACAAGTCATTATAGTAAATGTTCATCCAGATTGATTTAGTATTTAGCCACTTGTCCTAATTTTTTATCTAAACTCATAAAAGACACATTTTTTTCTGTTGTTTGTGATTGGTCTTCTCACAAGGGGAAAGAGCTATGGATCTAATATTACATGTGATGAATGGTCAACATTTATTTTGACTGAGACCAATGTATAGGATTTACAATAAGCTACTTCCAAGTTGTACATGTACATGTTCTTGAAATAGTGAGGGATACTTCTTTACCCTCCACCAACTATGCACGCAAGGTCAGTAAATATAGTCAGGTGAATATGCAAGTCTGTGGTCTTTTGGGTCACTGATTCATAAATCAGAGTCAGAGCTCTGAATGGTGTCCCATTGGAAAATAATTGTGATGATATCAGAGGAATCAGTTTTCTGGGAGTCAGGAAAAAAACTCTATATCCATAAGATCTCTAGTTAGTTGTACAAAAAGGCAGCTATGATATCGTGTCCTGGTATGGGTTGTATATACTTCCTTTAAGAGTCTAAGAAAAAAAAAAGGATTATTTCTAAGATTCAAAGAAAAAAAAATGTTGCAGGGAC
This sequence comes from Vulpes lagopus, assembly GCF_018345385.1. Classification (NCBI taxonomy): domain Eukaryota; kingdom Metazoa; phylum Chordata; class Mammalia; order Carnivora; family Canidae; genus Vulpes; species Vulpes lagopus. Next base: position 92,388,098 of record NC_054824.1, on the reverse strand, counting down.
CGACCCTATAGAGATGAGCATCTGTTTATCTCTATGCCTTGCATGATCAACATTAAGTTTGCATCTGAGTCTTAGTCAGCTCTGCCTGCCATAATAATGGACTGGGTGGCTTGAACAACTGACATTTATTTTCTCAGTTTTGGAGGCTAGAAATTGAGAGAGCAAGCTGGTGTCTCTCTTGTCTCTTTTTATAAGGATACTAATCTCATCATGTAGAACACCCTCCCACACATGACTTCAATCAAATATGATTATTTGATTGATTATTTGATTATGAGCTTCATTTCTAAATATCATCACATTGGAGGTTAATGCTTCTACATATGAATTTTAGGGGTATACAATTCAATCCATAATAATCTCTAAATTTGTAGGTGCCTCCATGAAACATTACAGCAACCTTCCTGCCTACTAAGTATCCTGAGTCATCAAAACGAGGTGAATTAGTGTTACCAGTCCCACACTTAAGGAGTAAGTAAATTATATGTATGTATAATAATATAGGAAAACTATATACACTAACAAAAAATGTAAATATAAAATATTTTCATATAAAAAGGAACTTTTACTATCCAATAAGCTCAAATAATATGTTTTATTAATGTTAGTATATAATAAAGTAGATTTTTCTCCCCCTTCCACTAGCTAATTTCTCTCTGCCTACAAGCATGTTCCAACAACCCCCTTCCAAAGGAAACCCTCTCTCACTTTTAATTCCCAATTTCTCCATTACTAAAGCTTCGATCTGCAGGGATGGTCCTCTTTCCATCTTCCTCCCACATATGTATTCCTATAACAGGACCACTGGATTCCAAAGTTGTAAAACCCATCTTTTCAGATTTCCATGCACACATCATTGAACTTTTCTATGTAAACTTACTGATACATGGAAGTAAATCCAGGCCTAAGCTGTCAAAGCCCAAGAAACATAAGCAGGGAACTAATTAGAGTTCCTTCTTTTTCACTCTTGAATAACCTCCAGACAGACACAGGTACACATCTCCAGTCTGATTCCTATTATGAACCAACATGGTCTGGTTGCCCCTAACATGTTTCGAACCTGGGCTGCTTGGATTTAGGGAAACACATATGTTTCTAACTGGGAAGATGGATATAGAGGAGAAGTTCATATAGGATGTTAGCTGATGAATTCTGGGTTTGCTGGAACCTGGTCTAGAATGAGTGCCATATGTTCCAAGGGGAAAGCATATCCTTAGACCAAGAAAAGCTTCACACACTGAGAGAAGGGGCCTGGTCAGAGAATAAAAAGAGTAGTGAAGCATGGGAACAAGTTCTGGGGCCCTATTTTTCTGGGTTAGTGGTGGCACTGGCCATGGTTGTCTCTTAATTATTTTACCATCTCAGTTTAATCCACTAAATGTCTCTGTATAGGATATAAGCTTTGTTCTTTGATATCACTACCCTTCTTATAAGTTAGGGACCATTTGTCTTCTTAATCTCTCTATGTTGTGTCTTTCATCTCCTTTTACCAGTGGCATCCTCATTCCCTGCCTGAAGGAGCTAACAGTTTGATGTACAAACCAAAGTGCCTCATGCAATACTAGACAATGAAGTGTATAACAAAACTTATAATACATAATAATACAATGATATCAAGGGAAGTAAAAATAGGCTATATCTATTAAATATACTGAATTAATAACTAATAACCTTCCAAAATGGAAATCACCAGGCCCAGAGGGATCATTGGTAAAATCCACCAAACATTTAAGGAAGAATTTATACCAATTTTCTATATTCTGTTTTAGAAGATAGAAGCAGAAGGAATACTTCCTAACTCATTATGTGAATTTAACAGTTCTAAGGCCAGCATTATCCCAACACGAAAGCCAGATGACAGTATATCTTTCATAAAAACGATAGAAAAATCCTTCAACAAAATATTGGCAATTTAATTAGAAAAAATTATACACCATGACAATGTGGGATTTACCCCAGGCAAGCAAGATTGATTCAACATATGAAAATTAATTAATGTAATCCATCATCTCAACAGGCCAAAAAAGAAAAAACATATGATCATATCAATAGATGCATTAAAAAATTAACAAAATTCTAACACCAATTCATGATTTAAAAAAAAAAACTCTCAGTAAACTAAGAAAAGAGGAAAACTTTCTCAAACTGATAAAGACTATCTACAAATCACCTAAAGCTAACATCATAGTTAATGATGAGAAACTTAAAACTTTACCATTAAAGTTCAGTTAAAAGATGAAGTTGCCCCTCCTCACCATTCCTTTTAACATCATAGTGGAAGTTCAAGGTAATGTAGTAAAATAAGAAAATAAAATGTAAGGGATACAGACTGGAAGGAATATATAAAACTGTTTGTTTGTAGGAGACATAATCACCTATAAAGAAAATCCTAAAAAATTGACCAAAAAAAAAAAAATCTCCTATAAATAATAAGCAATTCTAACAAGGTCACAGGATACAAGGTTAATATGCAAATATCAGCAATAATCAAATGGGATTTGAAATTAAAAACACATTATCATTTATATTTTCATCCCTGAAATTAAATTCTCAGGTATAAATCTAACAAAATAAATATAAAATCTGTATGAATAAAATGACAAAAATCTAATGAATGAAATCAAAGAACAACTAAATAAATGAAGAGATATTCCATGTTCATGGACAGGAAAACTTAATATTGTCAAGATGTCAGTTTTTCTTAAGTAGATCTATAGATTTAAGACAATCCCAAATAAAAGACAGCAAGTTTTTGTTGTTGTTGTTGTTTTTTTACTAAATACTGGCAAACTGATTCTAAAGTTTATATGGAGACCCAAAACCCAGAATAAATAAAACAATATTGAAGGAGGGAGTAAAGTTGGAGGACTGACTTTATCTGACTCCAAGTCTTATTATCAATCTATAATAATCAAAATAATATGCTACTGGTAAAAGAATAGACACATAGATTAATGGAAAAATGGTGGGCACAAAATAGACCCACACAAGTATAGTTAACTGATCTTTGACAAAGGAGCAAAGGCAATACAAGGGAGCAACAAATGGTGCTGGAATATCCACATGCAAAAAAAAAAAAAAAAAAGAACTTAGAGACCTCATATCTTTCACAAAAAAATTAATTCAAAATTGAACAGATATCTAAATGTCAAACACAAAATTATAAAATCCCTAGAAGATAACATAGGAGAAAATACAGATGACCTTGGATATGCCAATGCCTTTTTGGAAACAATACCAAGGGATGATCTGTGAAAGAAATAATTGATAAGATGGGCTTCATTAAAATTAAAATTTTCTGCTTTGTAAAAGAGAATGCCAAGAGAATTAGAAGACAAGACAGATTGGGAGAAAATATTTGCAAAGGGCACACTGATAAAGGATTATTCTCCAAAATATGTAAAGAATTCCTAAAATTCAATAATAAGAAAATAACCCAATTTAAAAAAGGGCCAAAGACCTTGACAGACACCTCACCAAAGAAGATATGCAGATGGAAAATAAGCATATGAAAAGATGTTCTACATCACATTTATACCATCAAGGAAATGCAAATCAAGACAGTAGGATACCACTACACACCTATTAAAATAGCCAAAACCTGGAACACTGACAACATCAAATACTGATGAGGATGTAGAGCAACAGGAATGCTCAGACATTGCTATGAATGCAAAATGGTACAGCCACTTTGGAAGAGCTCGGTGGTGTCTTACAAAACTAAACATACTTTTGCCATATCGTTTAACAATCATTCCTTGGTATATTTCCAAAAAGGCTGAAAACTTATGTCTGTACAACAACCTGCACACAGCTATGTATAGCAGCTGTATTTGCAACTGCCAAAACTTGTAAGCAACCAAGGTGTCCTTCAGTTGGTGAGTGGATAAATAACTGTGGTGCATCCACAACACAAAACATTATTCAGCACTTCAAAATATGAGTTATTTGAGCCATGAAAAGACATAGAGGAACCTTAAATTCATATTGCTAAGTGAAACAAGCCAATCCGAAAAGGGTGCTGCATACTGTATGATTCCAACTATATGACATTCTAGAAAAGCCAAAACTATGGAGACAGTAACAATATCAGTGGTCTCCAGGAGTTGGGGGTGGTGATGAAGGATAAATCAGCAGAGTACAGAGAATTTTTAGGGAAATAAAAATACTCTGTATGATACCATAATAATGGCCAAACCCATGGAATGTACAATGCCTAGAGTCATTGTAATGTAAACTGTGGGCTTTGGATGATTAAAATGTGTCAGTGTAGGCTCATGACTTATAACAAATGTATTTCTCTAGTGAAGGATGTTGATAGTGGGACAGGCTATGCATATGTGAGGGCAGGGGATATATGAGAAATCTCTAACCTCAATTTAGATTTGAACCAAAAACTGCTCGTAAAAATATATAGTCTAAAAAAAAAAGATATCAAAGAATCCTGGAGATCACACCCTCTCCCCTCTTTGAGAGAATGATGCTACTCTCTTCACTTCTGCATCATTCCTTCCTTAACAACTCTCCATCCCCCATGGACCTCTAGAAGAACAGAATTCCAGAAGTTCTCACTGATGAGTGGGAGGCTGTTATTTTGAAGAGGATTCTCATTCCTAACCCTCAAATCACAGAAAAATAACCTTCGATTTTATTATAGAAACATCTTTGATTACAGCAGAGGATTGTTAGATTCATAAAATTGTTTGAAAAGAAAAAAGTAATCATTAGCCACTACTATTTTCTGTCTTGCTCTTAAAGTAATATTATAGCTTATTCTACTGATATTTTAAAAATCAATACAGGACAGCCTGGGTGGCTCAGCGGTTTAGCGCCGCCTTCAGCCCAGGGCGTGATCCTGGAGACCCTGGATGAGTCCACGTCGGGCTCCCTGCATGGAGCCTGCTTCTCCCTCTGCCTGTGTCTCTGCCTCTGTGTGTGTGTGTGTGTCTCATTAATAAATAAAATCTTTTTTTAAAAAAAAATCAATACAATGTGAGTATTCAAATAAACAATAGTACTCAAATTATCTAAGAAACATGTAACTCACACCTAGAAAAATAAATGTTGTAAGAGAGCTTTGCACAAAGGTAATGAACCCAATGAAGGGACAGGCAAGTTCACCTCGACCTCTTGTTACCTGCATTTGGTATGGACATTCCTCATCACTGATGTGATAGGAGGAAATGGTAATAGAACTTGATTTGTAGTTCACAGGTTAATTTGGAAATCTATCAATTTCCAATACTACCTGTTAATAGGTCAATTCTCAATACTAATCTCACTTTTAAAGAGCTCACTTCTACTCCACACAGGTGGAGAAATAACTCAAAATTTAACTTGAGACCTGAGCTTGGCACAATAATAAAAGAGTGAAACCGAAACTAATGGCCTCATTTTTACCCCCCTCAAGAAAGGAAAACTATCTTCTCAAACAAATGAAAAAGGAAAGTAAGAAATCATGACTTGTTGTTTAATGCTTCTCAGGGCTGTATTCTAAATTCTGTAGACCTGTCTCTGCAGAAAGAATGCAGACTCTCTTGTTTTCAATCACATCGTCTGTAGCAATTCTAATGAAGTTCCACTGAGTGCTTAATCCAAGCCAAAATTTTGAATTTGGATCTGAAAGTAGCTCTAAAATATTTTCTTGATGTTACTTTTTTCTTTGCAGAAAAAGCCAGTGTTGAGACTCCTGGTACAGCAGATGGTTGCTCAAAGATATGGATATGAGTAATCCAATTTGTTTTATTATAAACACTGAATTTAAGATGTCTTTCTTATACTCTAAAGAGTATTCTGTAATATAAATATATAAAGTATAATCTATAATACAAGAAGTAGTAATCAATGGATTTCATATTACTAAAACATTTGATCTTATATAGAAATGCTATTCATATTTATAACTATGAAGTGATTAAAATTATGGGAAATAGGAGGAAACTATAAGCTGTATATCATAGGAGGCTACAAATAAGCCATGGCATGAACATAGTTTAATTGAATATTAAAAGGATATTGAAAGAAAATTTGGAAATTTTCTTATCTAGCACTCAAAGGTCTATATATTTTTCTCTTTTTTAAATTAACCACCAGCAACCTTTTAGGGCATAGAGGAACTCTTATATTTCCCATTAGAAAAGAAACTCATATATGTCTCTCTGGATTTGTCTGAATTTTCCCATCTGAGTTCCCACTGTTTACATCTCTATATCATACCTTGGAAAGAATTAATTAAAATGTATTAATTTTAATATACAAATTATAATTTTTCATTATAAAATTTATTGATTTTTTAAATAAAGATTTTATAAGTTTTATAACTACTATTATAGTTATATAATAGTCCAGTAGTTTTGGACCTGCCTCTTATTCTAGGTTCCACCTCGACCTACTACCATTAGATCTCAGAAAAAAGCAAGGCATTTCTGCCCTGCTAAAGAAGTTTCTGGCCTCACAGGAGCCTGCTGACAAAAGGGACTAAGAAATCATCACTAGGGAAAACAGAAACTTTTAGCAGAACTTTGACTGCATAACAGAGTCTTAATGGTCAGAGTCAAATTGGTGAGACCAGATGCTGACGTTTTCTTTTACCTGTCCCCCACCCCTGAGCTCATATCTTGAATCTTGAGAATGGGTTGTGACTAATAACAGTCCTAAAAAACTGTAGGACATTTGGAATCTTTAAAATCATAATATACAGAAGGAGAAAAAGCACTTTCCCAACTGGTCTAGAGAGCTCTGTCCAACTCTGGCTTCCTGAAGGCACCAGCACACCAGTAGTGAGACCAGTGAATGACAGCAATGACATTGTTGGTGGTAGCACCCAGTGAACGTGGTATAGGAGATGAAGACCCCCCAGAAGAAACCCTACCAGAGCCTAGAAAAATAAGCTATTGCAGACTAGTCCATGAACACATATAAAACCACCTCCACTGCCCACTCCCCACCTCCTACCCCCAGCACTCCAGCAATTCTTGATGGGACATGTATGGTGTTGGGGTCCTATAAGCTTGTAGGAGAAGAACCAGAAAGAAGGTTTACAGATTTCCTTAACAGACAGAGGAGGTAATATCTGCTATGCCTAATCCAAAAGCTTCTTCAAATGATGAGATATTATATGTGAAAGTGATTTACAATAGAAATCTTCACCAACTACTGTAGAGGTAAAATGAAGATACTTATTCACACAATCATTATTAAACTTTCAAGAAATTAGTCAAATTCCCCATGAAGTTTTCCTAGTGATGCTAGTCCACTTTGGCCATACTTTTCCCAAACTTTTCCTTTTTGGTATTATATGCCTCAATTAGCATCTTAAATATAACAGTCTCAACCCTAATCATCTAGACAATTGAATTTTTTATATCTGGGCAAGTAGTGTCCACCTCTCTCTGTTTTGCTTTATAGAGCTTTGGGAATTGTCAATGCCTAGTAAAAAGGTATCATCGGTTTTCAATCCCTTATCCACACAACCATTATATGAAGGCTATGGGATAGGAAGTAAAAAGACTACTAAAGTTGGAATGAGAAAAATCAATTTTCAAATCTCAGCACCAACGCTTAATAAGTATGTAACTTTGGCCACCCAACTTAACTTCTCTGAGCCATTTATTATCTAAAAATAAAGAACATATACTGAGCTAAAATTCTGTGAAGATTAAACAAGATGATATCTAAAAGAGAATGTCTTGCACATAATAGATAATATATGTTAGGTAAATATGAATTTAACAAAATTTCAAATGAATGTTCTTTAACTAGTATGCAAGTCAAATATGCCTCCAAAAGACAGCATCAGAACACAGGGAATTTACCCTGTACTAATATATTTTAAAATTGGACCTCTGCAAACATAGTGAAAGAAGGGCCTGCCTCCATATGATACATGAATATGTCTCATTCATGAATTGTTTTATGTGTATGTGTTTTGTGTCCTCAAATAAATTATGAGCTTATTGTGGGCAGCAGGAATATCTTATGCTTTCATGGATCATTTGATAAATGACATAGCACTGGAAGCAGATTTTCAATACTATGAATTGTTTTGTTGATGGATACAAATCAACTGTCTAGGGATAGGCAAACTGGAACCCTTCTATAATTAGAAGAACCACCAATTTTGTACGTAATGTTCTTGATTAGATTGTCCTCTGTCCTTCTTCTACTTTAATATGCACAGAGACTAAAATATTAAACCAGAGTCACCATGCAATAAAATAATCATCAGTGACACATGTCTTTCTAAATGGAGGGAAAACAATTATATAGTTTCCTATCTATGTTGACGTAAAGAAAGCACAAGACAGACACAACGTGTGTGTGTGTGTGTGTGTGTGTGTGTGTGTGTGTGTAATTTTAATTTAATTCTAAACAGCTTCAAAGACTTAAACTTAGAACAGTTTAACTTTTCATGCTTTCCTGGATGAAAGGCCATTTCAAAGATGATTTCTCATAGGGCTTGGATTAGGGTTAGTGTTTAGGTTAGCACTAAGATCAGGCTCCATTGTCTACCCTTCAAATGGTACTTTCTCCACTTGCCAGCTTACCAACTCCTGGCTCCTTGAGTGTTACATAGTTCTCTAAGCAAAAGGAATACAATCTTTTCCTGTAATGAACCATTCCCAAGTTTCTCTCTAAAAGATTCTCTTGCTGATAAAATGAAATGTAACAAAAAATAAGAGGGCGGAGGTGTCTATTGATTTTGGAACTCCTACTCAGTTATTTCACTGGCATATGGGACCACTATATTCCTTTAACTATTGTTTGTTAAATTTCTGGACTCAAGAATAATCAGTCTAACATCTCATCCTGCTTTAGAGAGCTTCTATTTCCAGGCCTCACACTACCTAATCAGATATATTTATTTGCACTATTCCTCTGAGTATCCCCAGATAAGCAGGTCTCTCTGAGCCCCGTAATCATTGTGTTTTATCTGCATATCTTGGTCTTCTCCAGACATTTCTTTAAACTTGATCTTTTTTTCCTCCCAATTATCCAAATTTCATATTTTCTTCAAAATTTAAATACAAATTGTGATAGCAGCTATGTGCTTCTCTCATCCCAAGTGAAACTGTAAGGCCCCAGCTCCTGTTATAGTAAGAGCCCTGGGGAGGAAGCGTGAGTTTGATGAACCCTGGCTCCTGACCCAAGGCTTGGCTTGTGACCTGGGACATGATCTGGTGTGCAAATAAGCAGGATAATCACACGTTCCTTCTCTGGAATTTGAATTAAGAAATAGAAGAAAGTGGCTCACAGAAGCAGGAAATTTAAGAACATGAATACCACAGAAGCAAAAGATTGAGGCTTTGACAGACAAAAAATTATGAAGAAAAGAGGAGTACAAACTTAGATGTAAAAAACAACAAATAAAATGAACAAAAAGAGATCAAATGGCCTGGTGGAAATATACTTGACATGGGGCCACTAAAAGGAACGGAGCTGTGTGAATGCGGAACACAAGAGTTAGCAGCCAATGAGTGCTAGTTAGACTCCTAGCTCTGCGTGTTTTAGCTCACCCAGGATTTGTACTTCCTTGAGGCACACATGTATGTGATTATGCACTGCTCCCCAGCCGTGACTTCATTAACTTATCTTTACCACCAGACTAAAACATCTTGAGCTCTAAGGGCATTTCTTTCTCTCTCTCTCTCTCTCTCTCTCTCTCTCTCTCTCTCTCTCCCACTCTCTCCCAAATAAAGTAGCCCAGCACCAACTCCACCTCGGTTCTCTTTGGAGAAAGGCCTCTCCCTCCAGCTCTAGGATGACACGAGTAATACCTAGTCATAGAAATCAGTCTCTTTCATTTGTTTTATATTCTGTTGTACATCATTAAAGATCTAAATATAAAGGCTATACAGTCTTGATGAATCTAAAGTAATTTGATAACTATTTTGATTCTTCAGAAAACTACTAATAAAAATCTAAAAGTTTAAAAAAAAACCCTAGTACTAAACAGTATTTGACATTTAGTAAATGCTTACTGATGGTTTCAAAACAATTGAGACCTTATAAATTAATCTTTATTCAGAAATACACAAGGTAATGATTCCAAGTCTTGTTATTTCGCTTTACAAAGTGACAAGGAATGCAATTTAACTTCTAACATGTTCATTTCCTCCTTTTTGTCATTATTATTAAGGCTTGGCAATAGTAAGGCAAAACATAGCTGGAGCCAAGTAACAGAAAAATTTAACCCATTGGTATTTGAGGTTGATAAATGGCAGGAACTTGTCACAACTTGTTTATATCAAGAAAAAAAGAACTATTCCTCAGATGTACGAAGCAGCAGAACAGAATAATACTCCTTATTTGATTATCTCTTCCTACTATTTATTCTTTCAAATGGAAGAGTGACAAATACGAGTTCAAAATTTTTAATGAGAAAACATTATAATTAATATAAAGTGAATCAAATGTACTAGTTACAGGAAAAATTCAGAATAATTCCTTGGTAATTTGAAATCTGTAAAGATGGATAAAACAGAAGTAGTAATCCTCTTGAAATTTAAAGGGAGTTATTAAGTTACCATTCAGCCTTCTCTTCTCTTCAACTAAATAGCACCAGCTTCTTTAGCTTTCAGACAGGTCATATTTTTCATCCCTTTAATCACTGTGGTGGGTCTTTTCTGAACCAACCAATTTCTCCACATCCTTCTCAGGTAATTTTCATGACTTTACAATGGCTTGTGTTTAATGGCAGAGTGAGCCAAAAGAATCAAAGATTTATTTGGCTCTTGTTGGCTTGTATTACAACAGTGACAGAATGTTCTGGCTTATAGACAAGGAGGAAGCAATAAATATGGCATGTCTGACCTTCAGGAAAGTTTTTGATTCTATTACAAATACAATTTTATTTAGCAAGCCAGAAAGCTAATCATCTTCATTACATAATGGACAGGAGCCCATGAGGCCTCAACCTTTCACTTCTAATCTTTGTAATCCTGAGCCAAATGGAGTGGCCCCTTTTACCTATTTCTAAATCTTTGAGGACAGTCTGATTTATGTGCTTTTTGGTGCTCTCATAAAGTATAACCTCTTAGATCCTGGGCTCTTGTGGCCAGAACATACTTTCCCATACTGAACTTTTCTGCTACTTTATACTAGAATAACACATTGATAGGTTTCACATAAAGCTTACCCAGAAAAATGCAGGAAGGGGAAGCAGAGACCAAAACAAATGGGAAAATTTCAAAACCACAAAGATATGTTCTTAGTATCCCTCAAAATTAACTTAGTATCCCTCAAAATACTCTTTTGATGCAAAATTAACTTAGTATCCCTCAAAATTAACTTAGCCACCATCAGGGTGGCTCAGGTCATGATCCTGGGGTCCTGGGGATCAAGTCCACATCAGGCTCTCCATAGGGAGCTTGCTTCTCCCCCTGCTTATGTCTCTGCCTCTCTATGTGTGTCTCTCATAAATAAACAGAATCTTTTTTTAAAAAAATAACTCAATGCTTTAAAATCCTAGTTTATCATATATATATATATTAGTCATTACCTTGACCTCTACCTGAAACGGTCCCTCTGGTATTATTCACATTCCTAAGCAGCAACTTAGAAGAGGTATTGAATAGGGAGTTACTATACCAAGGTAACTGTTGATTTTGGATTTGTGAACATTAGGCAACATACTCAATTTTCTAGGCTTCATTCTTTCATTCAAATGACATATACTGAGTACCCAATGTACCACATAGCCTCCTAAGACTTTAACTTTACAAAATAAAGAAGTTGACTTTGATGTCTCTAAAGTGCCTTCCACCTTTACAAGTGTATGCTTTCTGTTCCTGTTAATGTTTCAGGCCAAAGAAATTGTTAGCTTACATTTCAGCATTTTCATTTTTTTTTCTGAGTATTTTTTTATCTGTTCCCACTCTAATGTACTTGCTTCACCTTGCAATAATCACAAATCAACTGAATCTGGTACTTCTAAATGCTTAGTGTAATTAAGTGGTCCTCCTCAGTTTTTTTTTAAAAAAGAGAGAGATTTTATATCCTATTGCATATCTCATTCCAACTTGCATAAGTAATACTCTGAGAAGAGTAGAAAGTTTACACTTTCACATTCTTAGTACGTATTGATCATAGGTCTCGCCTGAAAGCTTCATGAAGGCAAGAGTTAGATCTTACATCTCTTTATAGCTTTCTCTTTGATGATCAGTGTTTATTGTACCTTGGTCTTATTCATTAATTAGGAGATAAGCAATATTTGAACTCAGGCTGCTGGGCCCAGAATTCATGTCTAGATCACTGCCCCTAGGGTAGGATTAGGCCAGGTTTTCACAGCTGGTGCAGTCAACAAATGTATCACTTATGGTTATAGTGATATTCATTTGCACTACTGTGTGCTGATAAATAAAATGAAGTTTTTTGAAAGTTAACAGGATATGGACTCTATGTGCAATAGTGGAATTCATAGTATAAATAATTAGGATCAAAATCATAACTTTTTAACTCACAAAAGTACAAGAGTGAGGACAGGGATTGCTTAGCAAATTGAGATCAGAGACTATTGTCATTTTGTTTGTCTTTGTTTACTAAAGATAAATTTAGTACCATGCAAGAAATGCACATTATACTCTTTTGATGCAATAATATTTCACATAAATTTTATATGCATGAAGCCAATACTGTAAATAAAGCAAATATATTCTGTTTCATAAAAAAAGTGATGAATAGCACTTTCCAGACTTATTTAAGCTTCCTGCATTTTATAACTTTTATAGCAAGATGAATTAGCATGATGTGGTAAAACATGATGGCAGATGCCAGAGAAAATTAAGACTTTATGGGCATAAAAGTAAGAGGACTCCACATACAGCATAGAAATAAAGACAAATCACTGATTTTCTAATTAATTACTAATCTTATTCTCTGTTCAGCTACTCCACATGTTTATCCTGACCTGAAACTTTTATGGAGTTCCAGTCTTGAGCTTCCTCTAAACCAAGTGTGCCAATAGTGCTGAAACCTGCCGTATTTTATTATAGCTCGGTAGGGCAAACAATTGGTCATAAGATGCTGACATAAGAGGAAGAGAGTATCTCCATAATCTGCTGTCAATAGGATTCCTGACTCAAAAGCCCCAGATTGAAAAGTTAAACCCAAGAGTGTGTGTTTGTGTGTGTGTGTGTGTCTAGGAGGAGACAGAGGACAGGAACAGGGAGGAAGGGAAAGAGAAGAAGTAGGAAAGATGAAATGGTGGGCTAGCTTTCAACAATGGGATTTGGTCTGGAGGCTAATTTGTGAAAGTACAATTAGAAGGAAGAGACAATAATTATAAACCTCATTGCTATCTTTCACATGAAGCAATAGTTCAAAAACACAAAAAGTATTTTATGCTTTATGTGCTAGAAAAACATGCAGGTGTTATCAAATTTAGAATTTGTGCATATGTAGAAATATAGATATATTTAATAATGTATATTTCAGAAAAAAACAGACTAGCTATGGATTCCACAGTTTATGAAAATATGATGAACAATAGATATAGAAACCAGTGATTGAATACTATCACTTCATAAACCAAATGGAACTCTCACTCACTCTCATATATGTGTATAGATTTAACCAGTGATCTCATTATCACATGATATATGCTAGTATCATAGTAGATGATTCTGTTATTTTCAACAAAGAGGCAATACAATTTACTTCATTCTAGTCAAGAAAATAACTGACACTTACTAAGGGTGTGAACTTGAATATATGACTTCACCACTCTGAGCTTCCATAAAGGGAGAATGCACATATATGGGAAGTTTTCAACAGAATGCCTAGCATAAAATTAGGGTCAAACAAATTTTAATTATATTTACTTGGGACATGGCCTGAATTTTTGTGTGGGTGTTTTTACACAATACTTTATATTTATATATTGAATCATGCATTACCTAATCCTGACTTATCAATCACAGGCTTATTTAGAAGACTTTTCTATTCACAAAAAAGAGAGACTCACTTCATTAATTCAATATCTATCTCTGTGTAAAGATCATATTAAAGACTAAGGAAAGTCCCTGAACATCGAAAACATAGAACAGTTGACCCACATTATTTGCAAATTCTGTGTTTTTCAGTTGGCCTATTTACTAAAATGTATTTGCAATGCCAAAATCAATATACCACTTTTGTACTCATTCCTGGACATATGCAAAGTAAAGTTGTGACAAGTTTGAGCCCCTGACATGCACAATCACAGCTGAAGGCACCTCTTCCTTTGTATCTCAGGTCTCACAGTGTAAATAACTATCCTTTTGGTAGACGATTTAGTGCCATGTTTTTCACATTTTGCGCTTTTTGTTGGTGATTTTGCTCTTTATAAAGGCCCCCAAGTGTACTGCTGAAGTGCTTTCTGCTGTTCTTATATGCAAAAAGGCTGCAGTGTGCTTGGTGGAAAAAGCACCTGTGTTGGATAAGCTTCATTTAGGCATGAGTTATATATATATTGCTACTGGTTTTGAAGTCCATCTTAATGAATCAACAGTATATATATATGAAATTAAGTGTCTTTAAACAGGAAAACACATAAAACAAAGTTACATATTGATTGGTTGATACAAATGTGAACTAATGTTCCCAGGAACCTAATCCTACACTTCCCCTAGAGCAATTGTTCAGCATCCCCCAATACAGTGTTGAGGGATCAAGTGGGGACTTTATAGAACATAACCACTGTGAATAATGACAACTGACTATATTTGATTTTTAGAAAGATATAGTTTATTTGGGGTGATATACATGTAAGACAATATAAACAAGAACATCCGAAAAACTGATATAGTCGCAAAATAATATGTATGTAGCCAGTTTTCCAAAGCTCAGATTTCTGGTATGTTTTCAGCTACTGAACATAATAAAAGCCCTCTAAACAACAGAGCTTTGCTGACCCCCTGCATCTCTCAGCCTGAGGCCACTTACCACCCTGGGTTCTCCTCCCACATATTCATGGTTGAAGTATGGCTACAGAAATAAGGAGGTTGGAGATGGTGATTTGAGAGGCACAGAAAAACAAGAATTGGCTAAATCTAAGTTAGTTCTGAGGAGAGGCTGGAAGTCAGTGGGGGCTAATTTGTGATGTTTGAGCCTGGAAAACTTGATGATTAGTGATTTGATTAGACCCTCTTACCATAATGTTCGCAAAAATAGTTATTTTCCTATTACAGCCAATACACACAACAGGGAACAAGGTAGAAATCAGAACTGAAGTCATTAACTTAAAAAAAACTAGTCTTCTCTCTTTTGAAAAGTGTGCCTCCCCCAATCTAAGATAGTTTTCATTTATCTATTTGATATTAATTCAATTAATGAAATCAATTAGTTCAATTAATCTATTCAATTAATTCAACTAAGTACTCTGTATAAGCATTCAGTATTGGAGCTGAAGATGAAAGGAGATATAGCTGTTGCCACCTTACAGCCCACAGTCTAGTGCAAAACACAGTTACATCATAATCTCATATGCTCATGGGAGCAGGGTTGAAAAACAGATGATTTTTCCCCCAGTGACAGTAGGAAACAAAGTGGGAGTGTGTCCTGATAGGAGAAACTGAAGAACGGATCCTTGGGCATGAGACTCAATTTATAATTTAAGATAGAAGTGGTAGTTCTGAAACTTGAACCTACTGATTCCCAAATTCTCAAGTGCAATCAATCCCCTGGGGATGTGTGTTGAAATGCACATTCTGATGCCGCAGCTCTGGGCAAGGGCCTGAGACTTAAGGGTTGCAGCTGTCACAGATGCTGCTTATCTGCAGGCCACACCTTGAATTGCAAGGCCTTAGCATACACAAATTTTGCCTGGTGATCTTACAAAACCATTGGTTCTGGAGCCCTCCCCCCAGATATTCTGATTCAAAAGTCCCAGAGTGGGGCAGCGGTGCCAAGTGATTCCAGTGCAGATGGTATTCAGGCAACACTTCTATAAAGCACTGATTTACGAGCACAGACACTGTCTTCATTAGCAGTCTCCTTCCAAGATGAACACATGTTTTCTAATTCCTGCCACCTGGATTTTTTTTTTAACACACCTTGTATATTTGGGAGACTCACAGTAAGGCTGAAAAATAACATAAGTGTGCTCAACATTAAAATGGATTTTGGAAGACATAGCCAAATTCATTTATTTGAAAACAAATATTCAGTTAGCATTTATTATTAATGAATGTCTCAGGTGGCGTACTGGGTGCTAGGGTTACAAAGACTGAGGAAAAAACAATGTGTGCTCCTTAAGACCATATCAGCTGAACAAATAGGTACTGAACGGTGTGCAGGACACTGTGCTGGGCATGGGGCATCTCACAGGCTTATAGGATGGTCTCACTTGTTCAGAAACTATTACGTAAATAAGTGAAATTTTCTCCTGGGTTTCCTAGGAGTACTTCCAAAATTATTCTGAAAATTTTAATTATGTGTGAACTACGGAAGTTACTTTGCCCAGTTGAACTGCAATCGCCTAGTATGCAAAGTGCAAAGCGTTTGTTCAACAGATCTTAGTTTTATTTAAAAGAACTCAATTTCTAAATTCCAAATCTTATTATACTGAATCACTTATCAAAAGATAACAAGTTGGTGATTCAAGCTTTATACTGTGTTGCAATCTCATGTTTAAGTACGTGGTCTGTTTCACTCCCCCGTTCAGATTTCTACAATAGCTCTGGTATTTTCTTATCTTCTGTGTTAATAGAAGAATCAAGAGTTTATTAGTAGAAGAAGGTGAAACCCACAAAGGTATTGTTCCCTTCCTCTCCTTGATTTTATTTCTAAATCACCTCTATTAAATTAGAGCAAAAGCCACAGTATTTAAGATTGTTTTCTCTTTAGTAATGTTGCAACGCCTGAACAGTAAGTTTTTTTTTTTTTTTTGTCCGATGCCTATGTCAAGTAATGGAAACAGAGCAAATGATTCCAGTAAAAATCGTTTGAGTTGCAAATAAAGAACCTGGTTTCTCCTGGGCAAAGTCTATGATCTGTAACACTGCTAGCTCAAGAGAGATGAAGACCATTCTGTTTTTCATTTATGTGTCAAACATGATTGCTTAACCTTAAAAATACCAAACAAATGCCACAGAAAAGAGCACAATTTAAAATTCTTACAGAAAAATAATTTCAAGTATACTTCTGAAGTGGAAGGGGAAAAAAAAAGGAATGTGGTCGGTTTGGGGTGATAAGTCACTGGCGATGCTGAACTGATGAAAATGTGAGAGCGCAGAAGTGTGGGAAGAATGCTGCAGTCACACTGGGAAGAATAATGTACGGATGCTGCCAGGGGCAGCAAATCACCCTTTGTTTTTCCCCTGATGTCTGCTATGCAGGGCTGGAAATTCCCTCTGTTCCATGAGTTCTGACCTCAAAAGGGTTTTGTAGGTATGACGAGAGAATCAAGTTGTCTCTTCAGAGCAAGGTTAGAGATAGTGCAATTTCTAACTTCTGTTCACACTGATAGATTAGCTGACTCCACCCTATGCAGGGCATAGTACTTCTATGAGAGGGTTGGGAGGACAGAATGTTTACTTGCTCCCCTCCGCCCTCCTGTGAGGGCAGCTAATAATTACTTCCATTGTAGCACCAGTCACTTAGGTAATTAGTGCAAGATCTGCATACCTACTTCCATCCCATCAAAAAAAAAGAATAAAGTTTATTTACACTATTTAGTTTTTAGTGTTCACATTGGGAAGGGGAGATGATTTCGGTCCAAAAGCAAATGAGATAGGGGCTCTCTCAATACATGCATAAAACCCTAAAAAGATGAATGGAAAATCATGTTTTAAATGATGGCCAAGGTTGCCATATAGAACTGCCAAATCATCAATTGAATTTTCAAAATTCTATTGCACATTCCAGTCAGAATCATTCTTTCCTTCCCTATAACCCTCCCCTCCAATGATTTGTAGCAACAATTAGTACCTCTGATATTTTTACTATTGTGTTCAATGCCTATTATGACAAATACTAGCTACTAAAATCCCCCAAGCCTTATTAAACATTGTGCATTTTGTTTTTAATATGAAAAAAATTATGCATCATTATTTTCCCATATTTAAAGGAACCAAACTTATATTTTAACACTGAAATATGCTGCAAAGTAAAATTTGAAATGCAGTAATATAATTATACTGCCACCTTTTGTGACTGATCATACATGATAACACATAATTGAATGACTCCTGTACCAGAAGAATCACAACTATGGAAAAAAGACAAAGAGCCTAACTTATTCTGACTAATCAGGATTGATGTTAATTAAAAAAGAGTGTAAGATAATGACTTCTCATTACTACCTGATAGATGGAAATAGATTGCTCTTCTTCTAGATAAAATAGCAATTAAGTAACTTTTTAAGAAAGATTTATTTTTCAGAAGACTTTCTTCTAAAATTGGTGAAGTACTCATATAAAGGCCTTTTTATGAAATCAACAAAATTTATATTTCACCAAAGGCTGTTTATTCTTTAGTATTTGTCGCTTGTTTGATATGCATGAGATAAGGACAATATTTGAACTGGTGGTAATCAGAACAAAAATGACATGCATTATTTTGCGGAACGTTTCATATTAAAGAATATAATGTAGCGAAGAGATTTAGAGCTCAAGTTCAAATCCCAATTCCTTCATCAACCAGCTCTGTGACTTGCACACAAGGTGTTCTGAAATCCCTAAGGCTTAATTTTCTCATCTGTAAAAATTTAAAAATAACAGGTCCTACTTCATAGAGTTATTGTATTAAGTAAAATCATGTATGTAATATCCATTGCATGGAACATGGCACATAAAAAGAGCTAAATAAACGTGAGCTATTGTATTACTTTTTTATTGCTATATAATAAATCACCGCAAACTTTGTGCTTACACCAACACCAATTTGTTATCTCACAGGTCCTGTGTGGCAGTAGTCTGGACACAGGAGAGCTGGGTCCTCTGCTCTGAGTCTCCACAGAGGAAGTGAGGGTATTAGCTGGGGCTACAATCAGGGGCTCAGGATCTTCTTCCAAGCTTACCTGTTGTTGGCAGGATTCATTTACTTACAGTTGGGAGACTGAGGCTCTCAGCAATTAGAGGCTGCCCCCATTCCCTGGCACATGACCCTTCTTCTGTGACTTTGTGGGTTTTTTTCTTCAAAGCCTACAGGAGTACACCACCTCTGTTTCTCTCTCCCTGACTTTTCCCATTTCAACTACTAAATCGTTTCAAAAAGAGCTCATCTCATTATGTCAGGCCCTCCCGTGATAATCTCCTTTTGATTAACTTAAAGCCAGCCAATTAGGACCTTAATTACTACTGCTAAATACTTTCCCCTTTGTCAGATACAGTAACTTAATCATGGGAGTGATATCCCATTATATTTACAGTTCTCACCTGCATTCAAGGGGAGGTAATTCTTACCAGGGGGTACAAATGTGAAACCAATCTTAGAACTCTGCCTACCACAGTTATCTTGTTGGTGGTGCCACTGTTACATTAAATGCTAATTAGAATGTCTCCCATTTAAAATGAGTCTGAGCATATGAGTCAGATGTACCTTAATGTTTCAAACACCTCCACTGTAAATACCACTTACATGTACACATTTGAGACAACAATCTTTTAATTTTTTGAGAATTCTATACATCATCTTAGTGATTTGTCCAAGATGACTGTTCTAGACATTTATGTTAAGATGAAAAAAATAATAACAGCAATGCAAAGAAAGACAACCACAAAATTATAAAATACCCCAGTATAGGCTTACAAGTAATGCTTCTGATATAATAATGAGTTAAACTAAGAAACTGCAGCTGAAGAGTAAGGGGAAAAATTAGAGAACATAACGATTATTTACACTCCTAAATGATAATTAACACTCCTACATTGCCAAAAGAAATTACTCCCTACAAAATAATATTATATATATATGTATAGACACACACACACACATACTGCTGTGCAATCAATCAATCAGTAACTATCTGCAAAACCAAAGGGAAAAAAATGAAAAAAAAATTGTTAGGGATAGTTTTGATTTTGAAAGAAAAGACTTTTATACTATTAATAGGGTCCCCTTGATCAAAATTAGGTAAATTAGTAAATAAAATAATCATTAGTTTATGACTAGATTAAAGCATAGTTGGGAAATAAACTACAGTACTGTTTTGACAAAATCTAATCTTTACAAATATTATCAAAATCATTTAACAATGGAACCCCTAAATGTGTATGGTAATTCACATGGAAAAAATAATTTAGGCCAAGAATAAAATCATTATTTCAGAAACTTCTATGGGGAAGGGTTAAGTGGCAGAATTAATTGAGAGAGAATCAAATTTTTGGAGTTAAGTGAGTTAAGGTAGGAAATTTAGGGAGCTATATTCAGATCAAAAAGTTTTTGTAGAAAAACAGTAAATAAGGAGACAGTAGGGCTGAAAAATAATTCACATTTTTAGTTGCTTCTACAAAATGAAGTGAAATCTGACCAAGAAGAGCTCGTCTCAAAGACAGTGAACTGCATATCCACCTCTCCCAGTAAACTTGGTAACAGGATCTTCACTTCATGGCAATGGTTTATGAGGGAAAATCTCATACAAAATAACCCTAAACCAGGCTCATCTTGGAGGAAAAATTTGAAGTCTTCATAGGTTTTGTGCAGAAGATAAAGAATGAGATCACATAAATATGAGACCCAAATATGATTTATGTATAGAACAGTTCTATTAAGTTTATGTACCTGTGAGATTCCAGTTATTGAATGTACTTACAGTTTCTACATTGATTTAGTCACAGTCAATAGTATTGAATCAAACAGGCTAATCACACATTGTTTCACTGATTCTTCCTTTGGCTTCTTCCTGAAGGAATTTTGCCCTGGGAAAGACGAGAACATTTTGTTGATTGCTGTTGTAAACAGGCTTGGGACAGTCCTAATTCCTGTTCCCAATATCTGTCAGGGAGAGGTAAAAGTAGAATAGACAACACTAGAAAAAAAAATAGATAAAAGATCCTTCTAAAAATTAAATATCCCCATTACTTTGAAAAAAAATACCAATGAAAATTATTAATATAGGTCTATTGCTGTGCAGAACAGTGCCCTCCTCCCAAAGATATCCACACCTTGATCCCTGGTAACGTGTGACTACGTTACCTTACATCACAAATGGGACTTTAAGGATGTGATTAAGGTTGAGGACCTTCAGATAGGGAAATTTTTCTACATTATCTGGATGGTTATCAATCTAATCACAAGAGTCTTTGAAAACAGGAATCTTTTTTGCTGTGGTCAGAGAAAGCGATGTGATGAAGTGAGAGTCAGAGGAATGTGACATTGTTGGCTTTGAACCTGAAGGAAAGGAGCCACCAGCCAAAGAATGTGTGTGGCTTATAGAAGCTAGAAAAGGCAAGAAAACTGACTTTCTCCTAGAGTCTCCAGTCTCCTAGAGACAACTCAGCCCTTCTAACTTGATTTCAGCCCAATAAGACTTCTGTGGAAATTCCAACCTACAAAACTGTGAGATAGTAAATCTGTATTGTTTTCGGCACAGACTTTTTGATAATTTGTTACAAAAGCAATAAAAAAACAACTATAATTACTAATGAAAATTTTGCGAACATTACTCAGCTCAGGTGAAAAATACTTCTTTCAGCAGAGAAGCAAAAGCTAGTGTGAAAAATAAAGAATCATGAAAGCAAGCCAATTATTGCTCCTATCTGTCCTCCTGTCCAACCAATGCCTATTACAACACCTCCATTAGGTTAATTGACTTCTCAGGACACCAAAAATATATAGAGAGGTAAGGTGCTACAGCAGGGAATGCCTCGGCTAAGGAACCCAGTAAGTCTAGGCTTGATTCATACTTTACACATAGAAGATTGGTAATACAAGAAAAGTATTCAAAGAGTCTGAGCTTTGGTCTCTGTATCTTTGATGAAGATAATTATTTCCAAAGGGTTGTCAAAATAATGAATGATATACATAGTATATTTTAAGTGAATTTTAGCTATTTATTATCAATGTCACCTTTTCTGGTGAGTTATAGAAACCATGGAAGCAATATGTCTAAAGTTCATATCAAGAAGCCATAGGATGAGGACTACAGTTAAAGGCACATAGTCTCTAATTACTACTTTTCTCACTATTGTCCTCCATTGGTCAAAAAGATAGCTTACTGGGATCCCTGGGTGGCGCAGCGGTTTGGCGCCTGCCTTTGGCCCAGGGCACGATCCTGGAGACCCGGGATCGAGTCCCACGTCGGGCTCCCGGTGCATGGGGCCTGCTTCTCCCTCTGCCTGTGTCTCTGCCTCCCTCTCTCTCTCTCTCTCTCTCTCTGTGACTACCATAAATAAATAAAAAAAAAAATTAAGAAAAAAAAATAAATAAAACCATCCTGTCTTCAATTTCAAGCTGCTCAGATTTAAAAAAAAAAAAAAAAAAAAAGATAGCTTAGTATATGACAGTTCCTTTAAGTCACTATTTCAAATGTAAGATACATATGACATTTTGGACATATTTTCATCCTTTTATCAAGAAAAGATTTTAATAGCATTCATAAAATCTGGGTTTCCAAAAAACTATGGACAATGATGTCTAAGCTGCTCTATTACTATTGTCAAATACATAAATTACCACTATTTTTGGATCATTGTGAAGTGCATCTGAATGACTAAGCCTTAAACTGTATATCTTATCTGAAATATCCCAAGGTTGGGTTCTTTAGAAGCACAACATAAATGAGGATTCTTTTACAAGTGATTTATTAGAGATATGCTCTTGGGAGAAGGGGAGGGAGGCAAGAACAATAGGGCAGGAGAAGAAAGCTAAACATAGATACAGTCTGTCCTGGAAACAAGTTTCAGCCTGGTCCTATGGGGAGTGATAGAACATGAATTATACCACAGGGTTGAGTTCACTTTGAAGTACAGGGGCCATCTGTTTACCCTGGTGATGGTCAAAGGGGAACACTGTGAGCTATTAAAAGTCAACAGGTGCAGTAGCTAGAGGTGAGTATACTGGCATGAGGGAATGGGAGCAGTCACAACCTCATCCACCATAAAAGATGATCCCAAAAGTCTGGATCCAAATTAGATCTTAAATTACAAGGTCCAATTACAAATCTGTAGAGTAGGACATTAGCTTTAAATCATACTTCTCCTTGAAAGAATGAATATAAATGCCTCAATCTTGTAAATGAGCAGCTTCAATGTCTGAACTAGGGTGTGGGCAGATCCTCAAAGGAGGACAATCTTGTAACAAACCAGTATGCAATCTAGTAGAATATGCATAACTAATTATGAAAGAAATATCATATCACTAATTATAATGTCAGTTACATGTACCTCCAGGATATACTGACACTTCATAGAAATTTATAAATCATTATACCTAGGCTAATATGGGATTGATTTTTAAATTGCCTTTCAGCACATATGTATTCAGAAAGACTTCTCGACATATTATGCATCAGTTTTTATCATTATCATCCAATAATGAACCAGATACCCCACACAAAACCTGAAAGGTGGCCCCTTCAACACCACATCTGATTATTCAATAATATAAAACTTAAAATAACCACAATAACGAATGTCAATATTACTCAAATACCTCCCTCTTCATAAGGAAGGTTAAAGAAGAGACAATAAGCACTGAAAACATATTTGTATCTTGTGTCATAAGTGGAAATGAGCTTCTATTTGATATATTCGGCAATTTGTTTTCAAAGAAATGACACAATCCAATGCTTTTGTTTTTGTTTTTGTTTTTCTACCATAAGAATCTTCTTAGAGATTTTCATCAAACTTTAGATTTATAGGAATAAGATGAACTTGTCTTTCTCTGAGAAATTAAATGATATTTTACTAAATGTTCTTTTGTTTTCTGTTGGTTCAAAGGGTAAAATTTTCTAAATTCTCTTAAGTATTGGTTAACCCAATTTACAAACAAGTACAGAAATGTAATTGAAATAGCTGATTTTCACTTTATTTTTAAACTTCCTATTTTTATTTTATAGAATAGCATTGATAAATGTAGACTTAGAAATAAATCAATTAAAAAAAATAAATCAATTTTAAAGTAAATAATATTTGACTCATTATCACTGATCTTTGAAAATAATTGCATTTTTATTTAAAACTCATAAGCCACAAATATTGATGTGCTGATATAGGCATTAATGCAAATCTCAACACGCTGGATAATCTGTTTCCAGATAGGAACATGTGGCAAATAAGCACTACATTTTCTACAACACAGCTAGATTCTAAAATCAACCTGTAAAGCAACAGAGGGAGTTGTTTAATAACATCTAGAGTGCAAGACCTGTCCTGGGAGTCTCTCTAATGAATCATCTCATCCCATATTCTTTGTCAAAACCTTAAATGAATTAAGTGTTTGGCTCACTGATAAGTGGGATGCACCAAAAGTAATTGAATGTGGTAATCGAAAATTTGTTAAACCTGTCACTGCACATCATTATCACCTTCAAATCCAACACAGCACAATTAGCTTACAATAGTTATAGTTGAATCAAGTCCACATTAAGGTTGAGTGAGTAATGCACACTCTTCAGTAAATTAAATTAGACTCCAAGTAGATGAACAGAATAAAGGTTGTACGTGTGAATGGTGTAAATAAGGTAAAATACAGGATTTATGGAGTGCTAAGCCTGTTTCCCAAAGCAATGTGGGCTAAATAGCCTTCATTACTGTCTTTTAGCTAGCAGACGTGCCATAGCTCAGGCCAGAGCCTAAAAATAAAAATCCACTTAACTCTGGCCCCTAGCTTGTGATTTACATGTAAAAGAAAATGAGATGTATAATCATTAATATATAGGAAATATCATATTCTTCCCATTGCCACATAAAACTATTGAAAATTACAAAAGAAGAAAACTAACAAACCCTAAACTGCCTTTAGGGAAGGCTTTGGGGGAAGAATACGCCATCATGCTCTCTCAGCCGATAGGTACTTTTAATTAAAAATTATGGTTAAAATCACTGCAAAAAAATTTACTACATGGTTTATACAATGGTGAAAATTATTTGAAATAACTGATAAGGTTATATACACTTGCAAGGAACTAAAAATCATATTGGTCTATATTGGTATATACACATACACACTCAAAAGGTTTTAGGTGAAGAGATACGTGCTTTGGGGATGATTTGGAATTGCTACAAATATGGAATTGCTAACAGGTACTGTGTTACCGATGTGTTTGTAAAACTTATAAATAAACACAAAACAATTGTGTAAATGTCACCTACAAGTCAGTTATGATACTCTTCAAAGTCTGAAAACTTAGTATCTTTTGATCCAGAAGTTATCTAAATTTCATAATATAGACATGGAATGTACAAACTTAGACTGCTTAGGACCAGAAATTTAAGTAATTTGAAATTAAAGGTAAACTTGTAAGTGGACTGGAATGTCCATGTTTCTTATCATCGTTATCTTCTTGGTATCTTAGTACCTAAAAAATCAAATTAGTAATTACAGTGTTTGCCAGTAAATATATCAGGACAGTAAAAGATGCTTATGGTGTTAGTAAATATTTTATTTCATTCAAGTGAAGTTATAGATGAATGGGTCTCTTTGAATTTCTTGAAACTGGACTGATCTCTTTTAGATAAAATATTTGGGAAAATAATAAATATTGACAAATTTTTATTCCCCCTAGTAGCCTCCACCACCACTTTCTAGATTTTGTATATCTGTGTTATTTCAGCACATTCTCCTCACATGTCACACATCATAGGATTTTCAGTGATTGCCTTCTCCATTGGTCATTTTCTGTTGCCTAAGAGCCAGCCTTCTGAATCTCAACGGTGATGTCTGCAAATCTCAGTTCAGAATTGAGTGTTTCTGGGAAGCCTTCCTAGAGATAGCTAACCTCACCCTTCTGGATTCTTGTTGCTAGCAATAATCACATGATGACTCTCGGTGAGCATCCTGGTATTTTTCTGATATGTACCTTAGGAACGTTTTGGGGTCTTTGAGTTGGAATTGAGCTGATGTTCAAAGAAATACATGACCTCTAATTTTTGTCTTTACCTATTGGTAAAGCAATTTCTCCTTATTTACCTGGAAGACTGATTCAAAGTTGTCATATAATAGTGCCTCATATTTTCTTTTTTTAAAAGCATTTCCCCTTGCAATTTGAAAAAGAAACCTATAGTTAAGGGAATATCATTACTTTGGGGTTATAAGTCCACATGTATTTTTCTTTCACCTATGGTAACTTAAGATCTGTAATCTGATCACTAGTTGTCCATGGCTTACTGGTATTTAAGACATTGGTTTCGCTGGGGGTGGGGAGGTGGTCCTTCATTGGCATCCTATGGTAGACGTGTTGGGAGTACAGGGGGATTATATGTCCAAAGTGGACTTAATTAGCTGTTGATTCTTTGTCTACTGTATAAAAATAAAATCAGTGCCTAATATAAAAGCTATTTTGAACTTTCTATAATATAGAATTAAAGAAATCAAAGATTGTGTATGTGAGTAAACTACATAATCTTAGCTGTACCACTAACTCTGAGTGAACTAAGTATTATTTAGTAAGAGTCCAGCCTTAATCTGGATATTTCAAAAAGATTTTAAACATCTCAATAATTGACACCATCAGCATTTAAATATCCCCTGTGTCTACAGCACTGTGCAGTATTCTCTGGGTAGAGAAGCAAAATAAACAGAAGATGGTTCCTACATTGGGGAATTTACAACTTAATCAACATGTGCATGTATGAAATGAATAGCCAATAGATAGAAACCATTTATATATTAGTTCCTGGTGGTATGGTTTAAAAGTCAGGCTAAGTCTCTAATGATTACAGAATAGAAATATATGCCTTCATAAAAGCACACATGCCTTCATCACATAAAACAAAGACACTCTAGGCCATCGCACAGGCCATGGTAAATTTTAAGAAAGGAGAAGTGCTATAACAGTAAATTTAAGTCAGTTCCCTTCAGTCTTAACACTGGAAAAATACCTATATTATGAGAGAGTCTTCATGGGCTCACAATAGACCCTTAGCTCTCAAGCCTCATACAAAACTGGCACTTTGATATCATACCAAGCCAGGGAATGATTTGAATAGTTTTAAGAGACAAAAGTCTAAGATGGTTTTGATCATCTTCAGTGTTTTTCCAATTATTTCTTATATATTTTTTAAAGACAGTAAAATTGAAAAAAAAAAGTTTTAAGGTGAACATCCATATTCTAACCACTCTGTTAAAAATTCCACAATTAACACTTTTCCATATTCGCTTTATCATATGTCGATTCATCTAGCCGTCCCTCTATGCATCCATAAGTCTACCTGTATTTTGAATGAATTTCAAAATAGGTTGCAGGCATCAGTATACTTCTCATCTAAGCACTGAAGCATTACACCATTGCTTCTTTAAACATTTTTAGGTTAAATGCACTGCTATGAAATGCACAAATCTTAACAGAACCATTCAATAAGTTTTGGCAAATGCATAATCTATATAAACTGAATTCATGTTTTTTAAAGATTCATTCTTAGTATTTGCACAGAGAATATCAAGAGGTATAATAATACTTTCATCACTCCAGAACATTCTTGCAAGCCTCTTCCCAATTAATCTCTATTCTTCACAGAGTCAACCACTGTTTTCCCCCTGCCAAACCTTAGTTTACTTGGTCTAGAATCTCATAGAGTCATATAATATGAAAATTTTGTTTAAGGCTTCTTTCACTCAGTATGATTTTGAGATTCATCAATGTTGCTCAAAAGCAGTGTTTTCTGTTCTTTTATCACTAAGTAGTACTCCATCAAATTACTACACCATCGTCTATTTACCCATGTGCCTATTGATGGGCATTTGTTTTCAGCTTTGGCTATTATCAGTACAATATCTCAGAACATTCCTATACAAGCCTTTCTGTGGATATATGTCTTGATTTCTCTTGGAGTAGAACTGATGAATATTAGAATAAGTGTATCTTAGTTTTATAAGAATCTTTGAGGCTTTTTTTCCCCAAAGTGCTAATAATATTTCATATTCCCACCAATAGTGAATGAGAATTCCAGGTGCCCTACATTTTTACCAATATTTGGTATTGTCCATACTTTTTTAAAAAACAGATTAGCCATTCAAGTATATATATAATTGTATCTCTTTGTGGTTTTAATTTGCACTGACTAATGACTAATGTAGGTCGAAACAGAAACCACATGGTGAGTTAAACAACCAAAGCTCAATATAAAGAATCATCAATCTATGATAAAAGAATAATCCTAACAGATATGAAAATGCTGTGTGATACTCCAGGAACGAGAGAGAGTATCCAAGGAAAGACAAACTCAGAGTGAAACTCTCTCCTCAAGGCTGAAGTTCATACCTTATTAGGAAAAGTATAGCTTAGCCCACCAGATAGGAAAAAAAGAAAATTCCCCCATTTGTCCAGGCTAAAGCTGGTCTAGAAAACTGGCCAGCACAAAGCAGTGTCCCAGAGTGCAGGTGGGGAGCGACAATCAGCTTCCAGTACAGGGGCAGGCAGATGGGGGTGGCAATCCTCCAGGTACACACGGGTTGGGCCTGCAGAGAGAGAAGCAGAAGGGTGAGATCCTCTGGGTCTCAGGGGGCCACATTGGTGTCTGTAGTGGTCATTACAATACTTAGGCCAGCAGGAGGTTTTGGGGGTTACTGGTCTCCTGCTGAGGGTTGTGGGAGTCTCCTGGCCAAGACTGCAAGTTCTCTTTGGATGCGGTGCTCTGGGCCTGTGGCTGTAACAGAGGAACACTGGAAGCCATCCCAGCTGCACCACCCACTTACCCTGTGGCACCAGGAAACTAACAGGTGGGCCCTCCCTCCCAGGGATGCTCCTCCAGTGCCCTCTACTGAGAAAGCTAACATTGTGCTCATTTAAGGAGAAATGCTTAAAGGAAGCCTATTATCTTCACAGAGCATATATTGAAGGGGAAATTTGGAGCTGAGTGGCAATAAATTGTTAACTGGTACAGTGACCATTGATATTGTACACTTTTTTTGTGTGATTTCGTTGTATATCATCCTTTGTGAAGTGTTCGTTTAAACCTACATTTTTTTTTTTTTAAGAATCCCACTCTTAGCACATTGATCTTGCTTCAGCTTTATCTGGATGCATGAATAGCTTCAACAGAGAAGCACACCACATGCTTTCTTCTGCATTCTGTTACATGGTTTTGATATTTACAAAGAATTGCTTCAATAGGCTCTGATATCTAATCTTAATCAGAAAACATTGCTTGCTATAAATACATTGTTGGAGAAGGTTCGTAATACCATGGGTAAAAAATAGCACAGATAAATGTTTAAAAAGCAGCATAGCATGGCATAGAAGAACTGACTTTGAAACCAGATCGCATAGGTTGAAATACAGCTTCTCCGTTAACTAGCTGTGTGACTTTGGGTAATTTGCTTAAGACCACTGTGCCTCAGTTTCCTTCCTTGTGAAATACAGATAATAAGTTGTTGTAAGGAATATGTGTGTTAATATTTATGAGAGTGATTCAAATTGTTCCTAGCATATAGTGTTTAAAATATATTTGTGCACACTTCATATTTATGTACTTATTTTTATTAATTATGCTATTAATAACATATTGGTATACAATAATGTTAGTGTAAAAGTACATAATATATTCTTATATTTTAAATTACACATATTTACAGATAACATTTTAAGATTTTATTTATTTATTTGAGAGAGAGAGAATGCATGAATGAGTAGAGAGGAAGAGGGGGAGGGAAAAGGAAGAGGAGAGAATCTGAAGCAGACTCTGCACTGAGTCTATGCAGGGCTGGAGCTCATGACCTTGAGCTCACCACCTAAGCAGAAACCTAGAGTTGGAGGCTTACCCCACTGAGCCACTCTGGTGCTCCTATAAAATTTTAAATGTAGATTAGCTATTGATAACACTATCGGATAGTGTCCATGTATGCCCATGTACCAGGAACTGTGCTAAAAACTTTGCATGTGTTATCTCATTGAATTATCAAAAAAAAAAAAACTCTTTCAATACAGATATCATAAGATAATGGAGGGGGTCTCAGATAAGTTAAATATGTTTTCCGTCAAAATAGTGGATTCAGTTTTAGCATAAAGTCCACTCCACGCTTCACTTCACCTTCACCCCAGCCAACTCCGGTAAGCAAACGACAATGCTCTATAAAGTATAACCACATAAAAGAAAGGAAAATTCCCATAGTTAAGAAACTAAGAGATAAGTAAAAGTTACAGAAGTGAATGAATTGTTGCTGAAAAGAATGGGGTTTTTGAAGCCGAGACACCCTTGTAAGACTGGATGTGAATGCCTTTGCTAAGTCAGTAGATGGAATCTCAGACCTGCACACAATGTCGTGTTGGGTGTAAGCTCTCTCCGTAAACCCAGGAACTCCAGTGGGCTGACCAGCCAGGAAATATGAATGAGGTGTCCCCACTCATTGGCTATAGAAAATGGCAAAGAAGCTAAACTGTTTACCAGGAGCCATGGGCTGAAGGCAGAGTTTTGTATAAGAAATCAAGCCCCAAACTTCACACCACCTATTGATTTTGGATCTGAAATTATACTACTCAGATGGAGACCCTATAATATATAATTGGTAACATGCATATGTCCCTGCAGGGGAAAATAAAACTCCCTAGGAATGTCCCCACAATCCAGAGCAGGTTGGACAGTCATGGAAGGGCACATGTT
The DNA here is from genome assembly GCF_018345385.1 of Vulpes lagopus. NCBI lineage: Eukaryota > Metazoa > Chordata > Mammalia > Carnivora > Canidae > Vulpes > Vulpes lagopus. The sequence goes on along the minus strand of NC_054824.1, from coordinate 92,357,421 downwards.
AAACCTATAATCACAGGAAAAGTTACAAACCACCATAAGAAAACCGATCACTGTGACAGTCAACAGAAACAACCACCCGGAAAACCCAAACTTTAAGAAATGAAACAATGGAATAAAATTAAAGAAATATTTAAGTAAATATGTTAAATCTTGACCAGTACATATTCTTCTGCAGTCCCAGAAATTTGTCAGAGAATATAATCTTACCCTCTTTATAGCCAAATTGACACGAAAACTTTGACTTACGTAAACTCATATTTTTAAGAATTAGTATTTCATTTACTATTTTTAAGGGGACTAAATTAAAGAATGGACAAAGCTACCAGAGAACCAGGTGCTAGATATCTTGTGCCTTACATGAACATTTTTACAGAAATGGAACTTTGTATTTTTTAAATCTATTTTGTATCAAGAAACGTAAGAAAATAATCTTACAAAATAGATTTCTGCATTTAGTACAGGGTTCAGTTAATAAATATGAGATTTACCTGCCTACAAAGATTACTCATTGTGTTGGCATGCACGTATATGTGCATGTATAAATGCTAAAATTTCTTACAGATTTAAATATCTTGTGTTTCTTCAAATCAAATTGTCTTGCTTGCTGTTCTTTTTTCCAGATAATGGGGATCTTGTAACTGATCATTTTTCTTTCCTTTTGAGTTAGTTACTTGAAAACTCAAGCCCAAATTGGGATGCCCTTTCAGTAATGTTGTATAGGCTTTATGGCATGGTGTCCATAGACCACCAGTTTCATAGTATTTTCTTATTCTTATTTTTCTTTCATTCCCATTTTTTTCTTAATTTGTATTTGCCAATTATACAATATTCCTATAACTTATACATAAAATCCCTTTAGGAAAAAAAACAATCAAGTGGGGTGTACGTGTGCAAGTGTGTGTGTGTGTGTGTGTGTGTGCGTAGTATTAAATTTCGCCTGGTGTTTTCCTTGATCACATTTTTTCCTTAAAATATGTATTACAGCTATCTAAAATAATGTTTCTGTGGCCAGTGAATGGACGCTTCCTTTTTACCACATCTGAGGTTAAATTTCAAAGGTCAAAAGATTTACTGATCTCAAAGATCACCTGAACCATCCTTTATATCTAAAGAGGATTATACTTAAATTATTACAGATATAAGGCCATTGATTAAAGCTTATGTTTTGGTGGATGAAGAATACTGTATAATTAAAAAAAAAAAAAAAAAAAAAGATTTTATTTATTTATTTGACAGCACCAGCAGGGGGAGCAGCAGGCAGAGGGAGAGAGAAGCAAGTTCCCTGTAGAGCAGGATGCGGGGCTCAATCCCAGGACCCTGGGATCATGACCTGAGCCCAAGGCAGCCCTTAACTGACTGAGCCACCCAAGCACCCTGACAATACTGTGTACTTACTCTTACAAATGGACACTCACCCAGGGTTAGTAGTGTCAAAGAAAAATTGCAACCAATGGAGTTAAATAGGTAAGAAAGGCTTACTCCAGTCTATCTGCAAAGGAGCTCAGGTCTACTGCAAAAAGGGAAAGAGACTGAACTCAATTCCTCTAAAACAAAAGGCAGGAGGGTTTATAAGAATAGGAGTGAGCTAGTTGAAAAGTACTTGAGAATATTAGAAAGGAGGTTGGCCAATATGATTAGATCGTCTGTATTTGCTAATTGGCACTTACTGAAGTTAGGCTTCTACCCACCCACAGAGACTGGGAGATAGGGCTGCTACTTTTCATAGTGATGACATTTTAAAGGGATGGCTCCCAGGTCCTTGAGAGAGGCATTCCTGGGCTGTAAAACTGACAAAAGATTGGGAGGAGATTTATATCTCAAAGGAACAGAGAAATGATTTTTAATTACAAGTTTTATAAAGTAAATGCTCTGAGGAAAGGTAAGTCAGGAACCTATAATTGAGAAGAAACCTGTCTAAAGTTTATCAATCTAAGGAGAATGTTAAGCCATCTTGGTTAGTAGTCAGTCTACAAGTAGACAAAACCATATAGTTTCACTACGTATTTAGATCAATAGAAGGAGATAGCTTGGTCTTTTAATTTTAACTTAATTTATTTAATAAAATTTTTTATTTTTGAATGAAACTGTATACCCAGTGTGGGGCTCAAACTAATGACCCCAAGATCAAGAGTCACATGCTCTACCAACTGAGCCAACCAGGCACCCCAGCTTGGTCTTTTTAAAGATACATTATAACATATTTAAAGCATTTATTTTCATGATAGTGTAGTAATTTTATACACATGGCATTACTCTGCCTTTCTCTGTATCTTTCCTGTTCTCTTCCCTCTTCCTCTCCTCCTGCCATTGTTAAGACTTTTGGGGACCATCCTCAATCATCACTGCTCACATTTAGTCTCAGGTGGTCACTGAGTTTTGGAGCTTCATTGTTAAAGCTACTTAAATCAATAATTCCAAACCCAAGACGCTCGGCATATACTTTATGGCCTTGTTGTAAGAAATGAATGAGATAATGTATGTGAAAGCACATTGCACAACCCCCTCTGTAAAATAGCTGTTAAGAGATGTGTTTTTTCATTGATTCCATTTCTTATGAATTTATTTCACCTCTTACAAGTCCCACCACTCTGCTCTTTATTCCTTGTTCCAGGGTTCAATTTCCTGGTCTCTCAGCTTTATTTGTGGAGATATACCATGTCTGCTGACAACAGTATGCCCATCTCTGGGCCCATGGTCCCACCAGTATAAATTCCTTCACTCTCCACACCTGCCCCTTGTCCCATCCCAACACATGTACATCCCAGTTCTGGTTTCCTCTTACCCTACTTAGCACGGAGAGAAGCAAATACAGACCAGCCCCACTGTGTAATAACAGAGTCATCCCTGGCATCTGTAGAATGAGTGAGGTACAACAAGATTCCTGGCACATTTCCCACCTGGACACTTACAAAAATAAGAAACACCTTCCTGCTTTATGTTCTGGATGTTATGGTTTTGACAAAGTGAAGAGAAGAAAATTCAACAGAAGGATAGGAAAAAGGAGAAAAAAATTATGACAAGGGCAGAAAACTAACCAAAGAAAACAGAAATAGATGAGAATTAGTTTAAAAGGTAGACATTAAATTAAAAGTAGCAGAAAGCTTTTGTTTTTCATTTTGTTTTGCTTTGAGAAAAGGTGCAGGCTAAAAGAAGAGCAGAGAAGACAAAACCACGTGCCAGTTGCCTCTCGGGAAAGGACTGGAGAACAGATGTCCTGATGGGAAAAGACTAGGAAGCTCCTCACAATGAGAAGTCAATTCCTTTTCATTTTCTTCAGCCCCCTGCTCATACACACACCCTAATAGCAAAATAACTCAATCCTTGGTTTATTGATTAGAGTGAAGCCACTGAGAATATTTCTATTTTGTCTAAATTCCTTCTCACTGGCTTCTGTTCTTGTACCTATTCTCTTCAACTCACCTCCCATTTCAGATAAATATCTGACCCAATTATTTTGGAATCTATTCTGTAAACCTTCTTCATCCTTCATTCTTTTTCCTTTTATTCAGTTTTTTTTTGTCTCCATAATTAGCATCCTGCATGTGCCCAGTATGTGTTCAGCAGAGGAAAGGATGTTTGTAAGGCTATTATAAATATTTGAGAAATGATTACTATTATCTTGCATAGTATGTACCATGAAAAATTTAATATATGTAAAAGAAGAATGATGGAATAAAAAGGAATAAATGCTAAGTAGCAGGGAACATTGTCACATATCTTTTGCTCACTCTGCCATGACAATAACTCCACGAACACTTTATAATGAAGGATAGACTGAATAATGACCCAAATAAAAATTTAATTTTCTTTCACTTTAAGTCTATTGAGTAGTTATTATGCCTAGTTCTTAAAAAGGGTAAAATAGTGCTTTCCATTATTCACAAAAGATACATTTGTGTGGATACTATTGTGCAATTATTCCATAGATCTCTTCTGTGACACTCAAGGAGTTTCAAATATAGTCAATATCAAATGGGACTCTGAATGTTGACAAAGTCACAATATAATAAGCAGGGATGGTTCAAGAAAAATATTCATTACTGACAGACCTTAAAATGTGTTTATGGAAGAATTGATCATAGAGTCAAAACTCGCATTTTTCAGTAGAACTGGTGCATTTCTTCCATTAAACTTGTAATGACTCGGATCCAAAGCATATTTAATTCATGGATCACTGCTGCAATATTGTGTCAACATGTACTTAGGGAGTCTTCAATGTATGGATCACTGCAGTGATAGACTGTAATGGTCCTTCATCTATCTAGTTAATGCATATTATCATAGAACACTAATACAGGGGTTATTGATAAGACACTCCACAACCCATACTTTATTAGAAATTGCTGACAGATCCTTAGCATTATCAGTAGAGTTAACAATAACAACAAACAACAAACAGAACAGTTGTTAAGACTTTTTTTTTTTTTTTAGTTGTTAAGACTTTTTAGGAAAAATACAACAAACCTTTCTCCAATTTCACTCTGTGCTTAGATGCCCATTTTAACATTGATTTTTTTCCCTAAATTCTATCTTGTTATATAATATATATAGCTCTTCCACTTTTTCTGGCCATTTATGTGGCTTATTTTCATTGACTTTTTCAATAGGAAAAAAGTTCCTGAGTTGAGGCTGAATACTGAAGTAATAAAGGATCTGATAAATTAGATAACTCCCAGGTGACTATAGGTAATAAATTGAGATTGATGCCCATTTCCTTTCCTGGTCAGTGGCAGGATATGTTAAGATACATTTAGTCAAGAGTTTTGGATGGCACGTTATAATTATTAACAGATATTATTGAGCACCTTCCTTTTCATAAGAAAACCAAAGATTCTATCTAATAATTCATGTGGACTATTTTAATTCTCCAAAGAATTAAGTTCAGATTGTCCTCAACTGACAGTTATTCCAAGAAAAAAATTACATAATTTAAAATGCCAACCAATAACAATCGAAAGAAAGATATGTAGAAGAAAATAAATAAAAATCAGTCAATTGTTTTCACTTCCATTTTATCCATTGTGTGAAACAAAACTAATGAATTAAAAAAATACTATAGTACATACATAAAATGGAATACTACTCAGCAATAAAGAAAGTAGCAAAGAACTAATTCGCAATGGCAGGGATAGATCTAAAAATCATTTGTTAAATGAAGAAGTTAGATAGAAAAGACCATATATTGTATAACTCTCTTTATATGACATTATGAAAAAGGCAAGACTGTAAGGATGGAAAATGAGTTTGTGGTTGCTAGAGATTAGAGATGGAAAGAGGGGTGGGATCAAAGGACAAGCATGAGAAGAATTTTTGAACAGTGGAAAAATTTTGTACATTATTGTGGTGGAGGAAACATAACTCCATGCATTTGCCAAAAAAACAGAACTGTCCAAAAAGAGTGATAAATAAAATTGGCAGACATTTCCCAAGTGATAAAGAAAAACATCACCAGTGATCAGATATATTTTATTCCATGTATCCCTGATACAATGTACTGAGAAGTGATATTCTTACTAAAAAATCCATAACTTCAATCAAAGTATAAAAAACATCAGACAAATCCAAATCACAGGACATTCTACAAAATACTGACCATTACTCCTAAAAATATCAGTTTAATGAAAGACAAAAACAATCAAAGGAACTGTCACACCTTAGAGGAGCCTAAAGTGACATGACAACTAAATGCAATGTTGAATCTTAGATTAGACCCTGCAACAAAATAAGGACATTAGTGGATAAATAGTGAAAGCCAAGTAAAGTCTATAGATCAGTAGTTAGTACTATACCAGGGATATTTTCCTAATTTCAGTCATTTTACCATAGTTATGTAAGACGTTAACATTATGGAAGAAAGGAAATTATAAAGGATATACAGAAATTCTGTATACTATTTTTGCAACTCTTCTAGAAGTCTAAAATTATTCAAAGATAAATGGTTTAAAAATATAATGAAAGTGCATGTCATATTGTAGGGGCTATATTTATGTGTTCATCAAGTGCCATGAGGCTAGGAGAAAATCAATAGTCATAGAAACATGACTTGATTTCATAAAATAATTTTTAAAAAACTCATGTAATTTGGATCAAATGCCATCTAATTCCATCCCTTCTTATAATATTTTAGGAATAGAACCCATTTTCTGTTTTATGTTCTTAAAACAACCAGAGAAATCAACTGTAGTAGTTATTTATTGCTATTGCTATCATCTTGACATTATCAGATTATTGGTTATTTGATATATAAATCATAACACACAATCGACCATCCTCAAATCACCACGCTCAAAGTCTATTCCATGACTCCATTTCTGAAGAGAATCATGGATTCATAGACTACATGAAATATGGGAAACTTAACAGAGATTATTTAACTTCAAAGGTTGCCACTGTTTGACTTCATATATTCTCTGTTTGACAACTGCCTAGGACACAGGCTGCAAGTTATGTGAATGTTACTCAAATCCCTAACACGCCAGCCTCACCCCTTTTTCAACCACTACAATCAGATTTTCACTTAAATTCCTTTTGTTTTGTCTGTTGGAACACTTTGGAAAATTTTGTTCAAATAAAGAATGCTAAGGCTGAAAGAAATTTCCCTCCTAACAAATGGAAAGTTGTATTTGAGACGTTTTTGTCGCTCTGCAATCCTACTTCATGAAATCTTAACTCTCCAATACCTCCTGTGCTGAAGTATGAAACCAACCAATATTTTAATGGCAACAACTAGTCTTACAATTTCCTTACATGTTTCCTAAGGCCGTTATTAATAGTTTAAAAGAGAAGACAGCCTCTCATAGCCAGGTCTTGGCACATCAGTATTAGCTGGGGTTTGGTATTACTAAGAGTTGGACTAGCACTAATGGCTATATCATGTTGTTATCATGAACAACAAGATTGTTCACAGAACATTAATATGAGATAAGACCACTCTGCATCAGCCATTAATCTGGACAAAACTAGACTACTAAATAATCATGTCTGATCACAGACAATATCACACACATTTCTAATCTTAAAAATGACCAAACATCTGCCAATCCTGGCTAATATGAGTGAATGCTGCTTATTTACCTAACATAACATTAGCCTTACTGCATTCTTTTTGTTTTCTAGATAATAATTATGAAGAAACAAACAGAGTTACCACTACTTTCTAATCCACACCAATCCACACCAAAGCCCTGTTTCCTTGAATCTTTCCCCCAAAGCACCTAACAGAAGCCAAAATTCTACAGCCAAAATTCTATGGGGAGTCCTCTCTAAAACCCTCCACTGACATACTCCATGCATACCCATGGCACCATCTCTCCCCTCCTGCAACAAGTCAATAAACCCAACTTTGTTCAACTAAACCTATGTTCCTGATGGTCTTTGGTTGAGGGGCATTGACAAGAATGTAAAAGGAAACATTTTATAACACATTTGGAGGGCCACCTTGAGTGTCAGCCATATCGTCCCCATCTTTGCATGAAAAACAAACAAACAAAACAAAAACAACAACAAAACCACAACACAGCTCACAAGAAGAAACTGGTGCCTTAAAAAGGGTCTATAGATCCTACATCACTTCACAAGCAAGCACTGGCCTCCGTTCTTTTCTTCAGGCTGGGCTGGCCCCGCTGTGACAAGACCATGTTGAAGGAGGTTAAGATATTCTATTGAGGTACTACTGAAGAGTTATTTTTTATTCAAATGTATAGCATGACTGTTTTAACAAGGTCCATTCTGAGAAGAAAAGTTCATATAATTTAAACATGAGTTATTTACTTAGTCATTTTTGATTTTGGCAAATTATAGTCAATACTGATGGACTGTTGTGGAGAAAAATAGATCAAAACCAACTTAAGATTTCCTCATATCTGGGCAAGAACTAGAATAGAAAATCCTTGTGATGGGGATCCCTGGGTGGCGCAGTGGTTTGGCGCCTGCCTTTGGCCCAGGGCGCGATCCTGGAGACCCGGGATCGAATCCCACATCAGGCTCCCGGTGCATGGAGCCTGCTTCTCCCTCTGCCTGTGTCTCTGCCTCTCTCTCTCTCTCTCTCTCTCTCTCTCTGTGACTATCATAAATAAATAAAAATTAAAAAAAAAAAAAAGAAAATCCTTGTGATGGGATAAAAACAGCCCTATGGACCAATGACTCAAAACAGCAACAAATAACTGTATTACAATATACAATATTTAGGAATATTTTAGAAGAAAACATTTTGGGTTCATAAAAAATAGACTACTTATTTAGTATGGATAGACGACTTAACTGTCTGTCTATGCAATCCCTGACTTGGCTTGAAATCCCAGGTTACTGGCAGGTTATTATTGCTTGTCGTGACCTTGAAATTTACTCAAATCTGTCTAAGCTCAAGTTTTTCATCCCTAAAATATAAGCTCCATTAGGGCACAGATTTTGTCTCTTTAGTTCACTGCTATTTTCCTGGTGCCTAGAGCAGTTCCTGGATCATAGCAGACAGAATAAAAGGCGGGATTTATAACATGGTAGTATAGTAGCTAGTAAATAGTAGATATTTAATACGTGTTTGTTGTTATTGTAATGATGGTGGTGATGACAGTCTCATGATTTCAGGTGTAATTTAAAAACAATATATAACACTCTCATTAATTTCATTAATATAGCAAGTCACTCAAATAAGGAGAATCCGAAAGAATCTGAGTTTGTCACTAAGTAGAGTACTGCCTTTTAATTAATATAGAGGAAAAAAAGGCATCTTCATTTGGACATGGAAGGCTACGTGAAAAAAAAAAAAACCCTGAAAATGTTCCATTCTCATCTACACATTTCAAAAATAGTATCAAAATATTTTTTTCCCATTCTAAAATTTGTATAAACTAAGAAGTGGGAAAGGGGGGATTTAGAGAAATGTAATAAGATACACAGGAATTTAAAACCTTCTCTTACTAAATTATTATATTATTGATCACTGTCTAGCTTTTCTCTTCTAGACTCAGGAGAATAGCTGAAGTTCTCCAAAAGTTTTAGTAGCCATTTGATTTTGGGTGGCTCGCTGTCTCTGCCAGTTCAAGTTTTAATCTAAGCAGTCTGGAGTCTTTCAGTTATAAAGATGGGAACGAGAACTAAACTGTGTAGGGGAGAAGACTATGCCACCCTAAAATATGCCACTTTGGCATAAAACTTATTTTGAGCTGAAGGCAACTGAGAAGAAGTAGAAAAGCTCTCTACCCTCCATCTACCGAAAAGCAGGACATAAATTTACAAAGGTGTTCCCTCACCCTTCTCTACCCAGAAGGACGGCATTAATCACCAGAGACAACTTTCAACCATTAGCCCAGAGTTGAATCTATATAACAAACTTTACTAACTAGCTCTTGTCTCCCATTCATTCCCCCATATATATAATTTCTTGCCCTTAGAAACTCAAAATCCTTCCTTTTCCTTTGTCTTGTCACTATTCTAAAAATTACTGTTTCTCTGCTACAACGCTATATAAGCACAAGTTCTAGCCACCCCTTTGGATACTCCCATGTGTAAGCCCAATGCACATGCTAATAAACTTCAGTTTATTTTGCTCTTATTAATCTTTTATCGGTCTAATTTATAGGACCTTGCTGGAGAACCTAGGAAAGCAATAGGAAAAGAATTTTTTCTCCCTTATTGCCGCTTTAGGAATGAAAAGCCTCCAAACTGCTTGCATGTTCATCCCGAGCCAGGGAGGTATCTCTTTGCTTGGTGCTCCTCCTGGCCTCCTACGTACCTGCACCATCACATCAGGGGGGAGCCTCTCCTCTTGGTACGGGGTCCTGCTATGTCTTTGAAACCCCCAAAGAGCCTACTCAGGCCTAGGTTTCTTCTTGATGTAATTAGGAAATAATAACCTCTTGGATCTTACATTTTTCAAGCCTAGGAGAGAAAAACAACAGAGGGTAAGCCCCCAAGGTAACTTGCTGCCTAAACAAACATCTGACATTGCCTGAGGTTACTGCTACCTCAATGACTATGACATTTGGTCACCCAGAATAGACTAAACTGTCCCCTGTTTTGCTAACTTAGCTTTTTCTAATCTCTGTTGATAGTAACATTTATTCACTTACTAGCAGTTTATAGAGAGGTATATTGGCAAATTCAATCTGTTGAGAAAGCTGTGCTCTACTACGGCTCTCTCCCTGTAACTCTTATTCCAGAATGTTCCTACCTGTCCTTTCTATTGAGTACTCTGAAGTATATAGTGCTCTATGGAGGCAAACTTTTTCTCAATCTCTGATTCATGAAAGTGATTGATTATGTATTAGGCATCAGGTAGATCATAAAAAATATGCTACCTTCAAAGCATTTTTTCTTCTTTTCTATGTATATTTGCATTTAGAAGAGCGAGATATTCCTTTTTTACATATGTCTTTAACTATTTGTTTATTTCTTTGGGTTCCCAAAATTTCGGAGAGGTGGGAGAAATTAAGTGAGAGAAAGAGATTTCAACATAGGTGGGTATAAGATCAGCAAAGGTAGCAGCAAGCCAAAGTAAGTTGTTTAGAAATTCATTAATTCACTCTTTGAATGTTTAGATTAATCACATGAAAATTAGTGTTTGCCTCTGGAACAACTAGGTGGTGATAAATTTATTAAATGTCTTTTATACTGACAAATCCTAACTTGCCAAATGTTGCTTTGTTTATGTGTGTAAATATATGCAAAGTAATTCAAACCTTACTTTGAAAATCTTCGACTTTATTTATCACTAAAATTGCCTGTCAGCCTCAGAAGAGACAACGAGGTAATTTGTTAATGGCTAGAAGTGGAGCCCAGGGAGACGTGATTAAACCTAGCTAAAGACTGTGGGGATTTCCTACATGTAGACCCACAGGTTAATGTTCATCTTTCATGATCTTCTAAAGTATTATCTTGCCTCCTAATCAGTGAAGTTTAAAATATTCTGTCTCTTAATACTGACAAGGGCCAATTTATTAATTCTCCCATTTTAAATTTATTTATAAGACCAAACATATCTTAGTAGAGATGGAGGATATTAAATCAATTATGTGATTCAACAAAATTTCAAAACATTGTCTTTGGCTAACTTAGAGAGGTTATAAACAAGCTTGCAGGTTCAATAAACAATACGCCTTATATTTAGTAATAACATCTAACATTCATTAAGTACTTACTGCACTCTAAACATTTTGCATGTATGCATTCATTTAATGCTTACAGCAGCCTTATAGGATAGGTATTATTATTATTATGCCAGTTTTGCAGATAAGGAAACTGAGGCATTAAAATCTTGGATAGCTTGTCCAAGGTCACACAACTAATAAAGTGGCAGCACTGTACCCATACTTAAACCCAGGTAGAACAGTGCCACAGTGCATGAATGTTAGAGCCTTTTTCACAGCCACAAGCATTTTCCCAGTGTATGTAGATGATACTTTATCTAATAAAGTACAGATACTAGAAAAGCAGATCCTGATTCTCAGAAGCCAATGCATACCAGAACTATGACTACTTTTATCTTGCAATTTCTTGAAATTACTCTGGTCTTCAAAATGAGGTTTTTATCCTCAAAAGTCTAGAAGATGTAGGCTTGGCACAATTCATCATACTCACTAAGCCTCTCCTTCACCTCTCAAGAATAACCAGAGACTGAATTCTCCAGGAATAGCCCAAGGGCTCTGCTTAATGCTGAAGAATGAGTAAAGATCACCTGGGCTGGGAGTTGGGAAGAGAACATAGAATGAGCTCCTAGGAGAGGGAGTCATTACAGATAGCTGGCAGGACCATAGAGATCCAGAGTCAGGATGGATTCATTGCCAGGGCAGTGGTCCACGTGGAAACTGAACCAATGCCTGCACACCATGGGTTATCTTTGAGGTGAGAATTGTGCACCTATCCAACGGATGTGGAGTTAGGGTCCTTTGTCTACAGCTGCTTACAAAAGCCTTGAATCACTCAGCAGTGAGATACCTCACTTGAACTGTTACAGTAACTTACATGGGGGATAGAGCAGTGATGAAACCCACTCCCAATAGTAACTACACAACTAGAATGTGACACTCTTACTTTCAATATACCTGATAAGTCTTTGAAGACAAACCTTTTCTAGGGAAAGTAATAGTTGGAACAATTTTCTTATTTCCTTGAGTTTTTTCTTTAATTTTTATTTGCTACATCTTTCGACTTCTCAGAATTATAGTAAAGATTATTTACCATAATTAACAGAAAAACAACTGTGTATGTGAAAACAAGAGCAAAAATTCTTCTGTGATAAATGTAAAATATGGTGGCTTTGAATTTTGACTTAGAGTATCCAGAATATGTTTTTATCAGATTGATAGACACTTAAATGATATTGTCATTACAGATGTTTAACATTGTAGGAAAAAGCATTTGCTACCAAGTCAGCAAGAGGTGTTTTCTAACCAGGTACATGACTACACAATTCATGTTCCATTTTAACTTTATAATGTAGACCAGGGAAATGCAATTGATGCACATGCTCCTTCTGCTTGCATCATTTCTTTCACTGATCCAAGTACCCATTATTAAGGTCTCCTCATGTACTCCAATCTTTACCCACTAACTAGTCTATGAACTGAAAATGATATGAATGACTAATCAGCCCAAAGAGATCTAAGTTACCCCATTTGTTCCATTCCTATTTGGCTTTCTTGCTGGCTGAGCTTTTGTGACCTTGTGAAAAACGGCTGTTTGATCTAAAAATGTGTTTTATTTCTAGGTAATGGACTATGTCAACTTCCATTTCTTATGGAATCCACAGAATACAGTCCAGCATAGCAGGACATTTCTTACATTCTTATTTGCTTGTTCTTTCCCAACATACACTTTAACACAACTGACTTCCCAATCTTTACTTATATCTCCTGACTTTAGCAATTGGGTTTTCAATTTCTATAGTATTCCCTTTATGGAGCACAGACATTTGCTGAAGCATATAGTACATTTCGTTTTCCACTCATGTAGCTAGGAAGAAAGAAAGTGCACCTATATCTTGAGGCCTTTTCAGTTAAGTGAGTTTGGCTCAATCTTGCCCAGCTTTTAGTTCTTCCATTAGTGTTAGAAGATGCTTCAGTGAAATGTGCTTTATTTTCCTATAATGGAGGCACCCTTATTCCCACTTTGACACTGAGAGTATTAAAACTTGGTTTCCAAAGTTGTAATCGTAAATTTCCCCAGAAGAGTCAGATTTAGATCATTATGCTAATTTAGCAATATATAACTTAAAGTATATATATATATATTATTGCTTATTAATCTGGCAAAAACTATATTTTAGCCCTGATAGAATTATTTGGTTAGAAGTAAGCCCACTGAGATGAATCTAAGTGATGATAGCTGGTGTGTCAAAATTCTTAGTTTTCAAATGGATGTTAGACTCAAGGAAACTTTTTTTTAAAATACCAAAATAGGATCACCTGGGTGGTTCAGTCAGTTGAGCACCGTTCTCTTGATTTGGCTCAGGTCATGATCTCCAGGTTGTGGATTTGAGCCCAGACTCAGGCCCCATGGCTAGCAGGGAGTCTGCTTGAGATTCTCTCTCTTCTTCTCCCTCTGCCCCTCCCGCCATTCACACTCACTTTTTCTCTTTCCCTTTAAATACATAAATAGAATCTTTAAAGAGAGAGAGCAAGAGAGTGCGACAGAGAAATGCCAAAATAAAAGTATATTTTGTGGAGGCCATAGAGCTACAACAGCATAAGACATGGATCCAGCTCACTAGAAGATACAATGAAATCTCATTTTCTACCCTCATTCTTTCTGAAAAACAAAAATTGAATTTTAAAATTTTAATTTATTAGTATTTCTGTGTCAAAGATGCTGTAGCCATTAGATATTCCCCATACTATTTACTTTAAAAAATATTTGCTCTGCTCCATGATAAATTACAATGTTTAAAAGGTTTGTTTCCTGAATATACCTCTTGCAATAGAATCTCAAAGATAAAGTAATAAAATACAGCTTGTGTTAGTAAGAGTTCTCCAAAGAAAAAGAACTTATCTTTCATAATATTCATGATGAGGAACTTGTTCACATGATTACAGAGGCTGAGTAGTGTTTAGTCTGCCATTTGCAAGCCAGAACCCAGGAAAGCTGCTTTCATTCAGTGAGAATCCAAAAGCCTGAGAATCAGGCAAGCCCATGGTATAAATCTTAGTCCAACTGAGGGGAGAAGATTAAGATATCCCAGTCTACAGAAGCAAGGAAAAAGGAGTGAACCCCTCCTTCCCCTAACTTTTGTTCTTTTGGGGGCTTCAGTGGACTGGATGATGCTCACTAACACTGGGAAGGGCGATCTACTTTCCCAGAATCCACCATTCAAGTGCTAATACCAGTTGTCTCAGCCCTCACAGACAAATCCAGAATTATGCTTAATCAGAGCACCCTGTGGCCTGTCATTTTGACACATAAAATTAACTACCACACATCTTATGTTATAAATGAGGAAACTGAGCCCGAGTAACTAACCCTAATCTCTGAGCATGTTAGTGCAGCATTAGACCTAAATACTGGACTCCTGATTCCTGATCCAGGGTTCTTCAATATGTGACTTTGTTTCTCCTGTGAAGTGGATGCTTGTCAACTTAAAAATTTACTTAAATGACAATTTGAGTTTTAAAAAATATGGACATTTCATCTAGGAGCAAAGAATCACACTCAACCCCCAAGTTCAAACATGTTGAGATTGTAACAGAAAAAAAAAAATACTATTTGTAGAGATAGGAAGATAAGGAATAAAGAAGATAAACTATCTTCCTAAAACGAATATATTAGCAGATATCTGATGCCAAAAATATATACTTCTTCTGTTCATTACAATTTAATATTCACAATATATTGAAACACCAAGTTTTCCTTAGTGCATGACTTGCCTCACAGGCTACAAATAGCCACCACTAGCTGCTTTCTTATTTTCTTTACCATATGAATATACTCATCCATAGTATGGCATCCACGACCTAAGGATTGATCTCAAAAGAGGAACTAACAATTTATTTTAGTCAATGATGTTTCAGGTAGTATGCTAAATATTTAATGTAGAATATTTCATTTACTCTTCACCACAATCTATGAGATTGGTATCATTCTCTCCCTCCTTTTTTTTAAATTAACAGAGTATAACTGACATATGATGTTTCAGGTGTACAAAATTGATTTGACAGTATCATTCATTTTGGAAGACATGAAAAATGAGCCCCAAGGCTATATAAATGTCATAATATATAATAGTAAAAATTTAGAAAGTATTTCATACTTAATAAAACTAGTCAACTGTAGTAAGCTCACCTTTAGTGAAGCCATTATTTTTTTTAGATTTATTTATTTATTTATTTATTTATTTATTTATTTATTTAACAGAGAGAAGGTGAATGAGAGAGAGAGAGAGAGAGAGCATGAGAGGGGTGAGGGGCAGAGGCAGAAGCTGGTTCCCTTATCAGCAGGGAGCCTTATGCTGGGCTTGATCAGGAACATACATGCCCTGAGCTGAGGTCAGAGGCTTAATCGACTCAGCCACTCAGGTGACCCTAGTGAAGCTGTTAAAATGATGGCTTCACGAAAAAAAGTAGAGGAACAAGAAAAAAATTGTTTGGGAATATTATATTTAAAAAAATACATGACAGTGTATGCTAACTCATTTCAAATCTTTAGAAATGTTCATATAAACAAGGAAATAATCAATGAAAATATAACAAATAATTCAATATAATTATAAGAAGACAATCTAATCAGAGTTGTATGAGGGTGGCCATATAGGGCCTTTTTTTTCTTTTTTATATGTTATGATTGATTTCTGTAATGTAAATATGTCACTTTTGCACAGATAAAAATTCTGTTCTATGAAGAACTAAAATGCAGTATAATTTAGGTAATACTAAAAATAAATCTACCTAAAAATGAATATATTAGTTTTAGGTATTTTTAAATCTGAAATTTAACATATCATTTTTATTTCATAATATTCACAATAATAGTTTCCATATTCTATTAGTATTTTATTTAAAATTTCCCCAAAGTCTGGGATGGCTGGGATGCTCAGCAGTTGAGTGTCTGTATTCGGCTCAGGGCATTATCCCAGGGTCCAGATCAAGTTCCACATCAGGCTCCCTGGAGGAGCCCGCTTCTCCCTCTGCCTGTACCTCTTCTCTGTCTCTGTCTCTATCTCTGTCTCTGTCTCTCTGTGTGTGTGTGTGTGTCATGAATAAATAAATAAAATCTTTAAGAAAATAAAAATTAAAAACCTCCCAAAGTCTATCTGGTATTTCTTTGTTTAAATTTCTCCCTGGTAATATTCCATATTAGATATTTGGAATGATTTGTCATATGTAAAATATTACACTAGAACTAAGGTCAAACTTGCTGCCTGAAAGTTTTTTAGATGCTTAAATTAGCTCTCACTTTTCACTGTTTTATGGGTGAAAATATCCTATTTGGGGAGCTGCTTCCCCCTATTATCCTTTGAATTTATATACAGCTGCATGTTAAAACTTAAAAACAATTTCAATCAAAACCAGACTTCTCTATAATGACTACGAATGTAAAATAAATAGAAATATTGAAAGACTTGGTCTGGCTTGCCTTTCTTTCTTTCTTTCTTTCTTTCTTTCTTTCTTTCTTTCTTTCTTCTTCCTTTCTTATTTTTTCTATTGGCACAGAAATAATTTGGCTGCAAACCATCTCATCTCTATAGCATGCATGACTATTTTGTCCATTACTGTTCAATTGAAAAAAGAAGAATGTTTAAAAATAGAAACAGGAAGGTGACTTTTGATTTTAGATGGAGAGTCTCCTTTGTGGCACCTGGGCTTAAAAATCATTGTTGAAAAATAGTTCACTAATCTCAGGGGTTTGAGAAAGAAGAAAGGATGAAGAACCTCAGAGAGATGTGCAGGGCCAGAATCATGCATGGTTGGCCAGTGCTTTCTCTCTGGTCCTTTACATACCGTGATGAAGAATACCTGGAAAATGCTGTGAGAGGTGAAGTCATTTACCCAATGGTCAGGCATTTAATGATAGGGTTCCAGAGGAACTATAGGCCTAAAGATTAAGCTTTAGGGTAGTTGACCAAAGAGAAAGATTAGAAACAAAACAATAAAAACCTAAATATACTAAATGCTACAAATCTTCAATAGTACTTAATCTAAATGGATTAATGTGGCTTTCTGTTAGATTAGCCCTCCAATAATAATAATATCTAAACAAAATTTTAAAAATATAACACACTAAAGAATGAACAAAAGAAGCAAAAACTAGAAGGGATTTGATCCTTGAAGAAAAGGAAATACACGTAGTTCAGGGTAGGACTAGTTACATGGCTTTTCTTATTGAGAACATTCCTAAAGTCTGTACAGAGCTGGCAAACAGAACTCCAGTTTTTATTTCATTTTATTTTACTTTTCTTTGCTTTTTATTTAATTGTTTGAGGCATCAAATGATAGTCTGGGGCTACCTAAACAGACAAAATTCAAAGGAAGAAATCCCATAAAGGATCCACAGTGGAGGAAGACCCAAAATTATCCTATAATTTTCCCTTACATTCTTGACTGACGACTTAGTGGCAAACATGTAAGGAAGACTTGAGGACCCTGCAGGAAAATAACAGCTAGAAAGCTGGAAGAATTGAGCAGAGTTTTCAAGGATTTCCCATTGTATGAGAGTCTGGAGTGTGAGTTCTTCCATGTTAGAGCGGCTTGGTAAATACCTCAGGTGTGACAAAGACTCACTCTAATAAAAACAAGTCTACACAAGTTCAAAGTGATCAGTAAATAATTTAACTATCTGATATAACAAAAAGTAACATCCATCATAATATCACAGAATCAACAGTCTCTACAATTAGGATTTCCAGGGGAAAAAAATAGCAGGTAATTACTTAAACAGAAAAAATATGGCCAGTTATCTGTCTCTTTCTCTCCTCCTCTCTCTCTCTCTCTCTCTCTCTCTCTCATACACACACATACACACACAGAGTCAAAACAGATATGATGTGACTAAGATATTGGACCTAGCAGACAAGGAATTTAAAGTAGCTATTACAACTAGGTTTAATGTAGTAAACTAAAAATATATCTATAATGAAAAAAATAGTAAATCTTAGTAGAGAAATGGAAACTATAAAAAAAAACTAAATGAAGTTCTAGCATGGAAAATTATATGATATGAAAATTTTCCTTAATGGTCATAAAACCAAGTTGGAGAAAAAAGAGACCTGATCAGTAAAATTAAAGAGAAGTTATTAGAAATTAGTTAATCTGAAAAATTGAGAAATAAGAGATTAAATAATAAAATTCAGGTTCCCAGTGACCTGTAGAACAATATGTAGTAGCCTAAGACATATGAAGTAGAGTCCTAGAAGGAAAGAGAAAAATAAAGGGGTGGGAGGTGGGAGGGATAAAAAATTTGTTCCAAGAAATAACCAAAAGTTTCACAAGTTTTGTGAAAATACCAAATTTGCAAGTTCATACCTAAATTAATGCCAAACTAGACTAATACAAAGAAAACCACACTGAGGTATATTATTGTCATAACACTGAAAATCAAACACGGAGACAAAACCTTGAAAGCAGCCAGATATAAAAAGTCAAATTACACAAGGGGAAATAAATACATGAATGAGTGCTAGCTTTTACCAGAAACAGTAAAGGCCAAAAGATAAGGAAACAATATCTTTGAAGTCCTATAAATATATCAACTCAAATTCTTTTTTCCATATAAAATACACTTCAAAAATTAAGGAGAGACAAAGTTATTTTCAGATAAGTAAAAGTAGAGAGAATATATCACCATCAAATATTAAATCTGAATTTAAAAATGCAACAGGGAGTATACAGGTTAAAGGTAAATGTACAAGATGAAATATAAACTCACAAAAAGAAGCAGAACTGGAAATTATAAAAAATATGTGAGTAAATATAAAAACAAAACTCTTCATTTCTTTAAAAGGTCTATGCTTGTTCAAAGCTAAAAAGCTACAGCATTATATTGTTAGAAATTTGATATATGTAAGTATAAAATATATTAAAACAATAGCACAGAAGACAGGAGGACAAAGTGGTACAATATTAACTTTAAGTACACTCTGATAAGTTAAGGACACATATATAATCCCTACAGCAACCAGTAGAAATAACACAAAGATATATAATTTAAAAATAGTTGGAGAAATCAAACTAGAATATTAAACTGGAAATATTAAACTCATTTTTTTAAGGGAAGGAAAGAAATAGCAGAGAGGAAACAACACAAGAGATGGGACATATAGAAAAAATGGTATAATGATAGACTCAGTTTAAGATGAATCAATAATTAGACTAAATGTAAAGTTCTAAACACTCCAATTAAAAGACACAAATTGTCTGTGACAAATGAGACAAGAATATACAATGGGGAGAAGACAGTCTTTTCAATAAATGATGTTAGGAAACCAGGACAGCTACATGTAAAAGAATGAAACTGAACCACATTCTTATACCATGCGCAAAAATAAATTCAAAATGGATCTAAAAAACCGAAATGTGAGACCTGAAACCATGAGGCTCCTTAAAGAAAACACAGTCAGTAATCTCTTGGATGTCAGCCTCAGCAATAAATTTATGGGTATCTCTTCATGCAAAGGAAATAAAAGCAAAATAAACTATTATGACTATATGAAAGTAAAAAGCTTTTGCATGGCAAAGGAAATTATCAACAAAACAAAAATCCAACCTACTGAATGGGAGAAGATATTTGCAATGATATATCTAACTGGGGACTAATATCCAAAATTTACAAATAAATTACATAACACCCAAAAAAACCCAACTAGAAAAGGAGCAGAAGGTCTGGACATTTTTCCAAACAAGACATACAAATGGCCACCAGACACATGAAAAGATGCTCGACATCACTATTTTTCAGGGAAATGCAAATAAAAACCACAATATTAACTTTTACCACTTAGAATAGTTAGTATCCAAAAGATTATAAATAAGTGTCGGTGAGGATGTAGAACAAAAGGAACCCGCATGCATTGCTAGTGGAATTTAAATTGGTGTAACTATTTTGGAAAACAGTATGGAGGTTCCTAAAAACAAGAAAACAAAAAAATAAAACAAAAACCAAAAAATAACCATATGATTCAATAATTCTATTTTAGGATATTTACCCAAAGAAAACAAAAACACTAATTCAAAAATATATCTGCACTGCTATGTTTACTGCAGCATTATTTACAATAGCCAAGATATGGAGCAGTCAAAATGTTCATTGAGAGATGGATGAATGAATAAAGAAGTGGTGCGTGTATATATAATGGAATATTACTCAGCGATCAAAAAGAATGAAATCCCGCCATTTCCTGTGAACAACCTAAAAGGTATTATGCTAAGTGAATAAATCAGACAGAGAAAGACAAACATGGCATGATTTCACTTATATGTGGAACCTTAAAAAGAAAAACAAAAAGAAATGAACAAACAAAAATCAAACACACTCTAAATTATAGAGAACAAACTGATAGTTGCTGGGGGAAGATGGGTGGGGGATGGGAAAAATAGATAAAAAGTATTAAGAGGTACACACTTCCAAAAAAAAAGAGGAGAGATTCTTAGATTTTAAAGGGAAAGCAAAATCCAAGTACATGCTGCCATAAGAAAGGCATTTTATTTATTTATTTATTTTTAGATTTTATTTATTTATTCATGAGAGACAGAGAGAGAGAGGCAGAGACATAGGCAGAGGAAGAAGCAAGCTCCATGTAGTGAGCCTGATGTGGGACTCAATCCCAGGACTCCAGGATCACGCCCTGAGCTGAAGGCAGGCACTTTAACTGCAGGTGTCCCAAGAAAGGCATTTTAAATATGAAGACTGGTTAAAAGAAAAATATATACTGTTCAAATATCAATCATAAGAAAATTGAAGTACTTCTATTAAGACAAATGATGAGTTCAAAACAAAAATATTGCCAAAATTCAGAGAAACATTTTATATCAATAAAAGAGTGAATTCATCACTAAGGTATGATATTCCTAAACATGTAATACATAATAGCAAAGCTTCAAAATGCAAGAAGCAAAAAAACCCCAGAAATTAAATGACAAATAGATCCATCCACAGTCACAGCTGAAAGTTTGCATGCTTCTCTTTCAGTAATTGATAGAACAGCTAGACAAAAAACTAGAAAGTTCATAAATTTCAACAATAATATCAAACTGTTTGTCCTGACATTCATAGAACACTTCAACTAACAGAAGCAGAGAATCATCTTTAAAAATGCACATGAGGGGGTGCCCGGGTGGCTCAGTGGATCAAGTGCCTTACTTCGGGTCAAGTTATAGTCTCAGGGTCCTGGAATCAAGCCCTGCGCAAGGCTCCCTGCTCAGTGGGGAGTCTGCTTATCCCTCTGCCCCTTCCTCTACTTGTGCTCTTTTCCTCTCTCCCTCAAATAAAATCTTTAAAAATAAATAAATAAATAAAAATGCACATAACATGTTCAGCTGAGATAAGCCATATCTGTGCAGTAAATCTTAAGCTGCAAAATGTTCAAAATTACCTTATAACCAAACTTAACAGTATAGGGAGGCCTGGGTGGCTCAGTCAGTTAAGTGGTGCACTCTTGATTTTGACTCAGGTCAGGATCTCAGGATCCTGGGATCCAACCCTGGCATCCGGCTCCATGCTCAGTCTGAAGTCTGCTTGAAATTCTCTCTCCCTTCCCCTGTGTCCTCCCACCTACTCTCAGTCTCTCAAATAAATAAATCTTTAAAAATTTTCAATCAGTAGAAATTAAAAACAAAGTTAATTTTAAAAATAACATATCTAAAAGCTTCAAATATAAGGAAATTAAACAATCTATACTGTATTTAATTTATACTCACCTAAGAAGAAAACATATTTTGGCTTAATAATTAATAATAAAAAGTATAGTATATTTAAATTGCTAAAATAAAACACTTGGAAGGAAATTCATACCTTCAAAAACTTATACTAGAAAAGCTAAAGGTCAAAATCAATGACTTAAATTATTACTTTAGGAAATTAGAAAAAGAGTAAGTTATACATAAAGCAAGTAGGCAAAAGGAAATAATAAAAATAAGAACAGAACTTAAAGAAATAGAAAGCAAAAAAAAATAAAAATAAAAAAAATAAAGAAATAGAAAGCAAAAATAGGTAAGCCAGTCCAGAAATTAAGAAAGAAAACACAAATTTACAAGTAAGGAATTAAAAGGAAATGACACTACAGATACTAAAGACATTAAAATTATAATAAGGAAATACACTGAACAATTTCAAGACAAATTCAGAGTCATGAAATAAGTGGAAAAATATTTCAAGAATAAATTATGACAATCTTACAAAAAATCCTTCAGAAAACAGGAAGTACACTTTCCAACTCATTTTCTGACACCAGCATTAACACAGATGCCAAAATTTGGCAAAAATATTGCCACAAAAAATTAACAAGGCAGGAAACAACAAATGTTGGAGAGGATGCGGAGAAAAGGGAACCCTCTTACACTGTTGGTGGGAATGGGAACTGGTGCAGCCACTCTGGAAAACTGGGTGGAGGTTCCTCAAAGAGTTAAAGATAGACCTGCCCTAAGACCCAGCAATTGCATTGTTGGGGATTTACCCCAAAGACACAGATGCAATGAAACACTGGGACACCTGCACCCCGATGTTTATAGCAGCAATGTCCACAATAGCCAAACTGTGGAAGGAGCCTCGGTGTCCATCGAAAGATGAATGGATAAAGAAGATGTGGTTTATGTATACAATGGAATATTCCTCAGCAATTAGAAATGTCAAATACCCACCATTTGCTTCAACGTGGATGGAACTGGAGAGTATTATGCTGAGTGAAGTAAGTCAATCGGAGAAGGACAAACAGTGTATGTTCTCATTCATTTGGGGAATATAAATAATAGTGAAAGGGAATATAAGGGAAGGGAGAAGAAATGTTGGGAAATATCAGGAAGGGAGACAGAACATAAAGACTCCTAACTCAAAAAAAAAAAAAAAAAAAAGACTCCTAACTCTGGGAAACGAACTAGGGGTGGTGGAAGGGGAGGAGGGCGGAGGGTGGGGGGGAATGTGTGATGGGCACTGAGGGAGGGCACTTGACGGGATGAGCACTGGGTGTTTTTCTGTATGTTGGTAAATTGAACACCAATAAAAATTAATTTATTTAAAAAAAAATATTGCCACCAAAGAAAATCACAGACCAAAATCCCTCA
The DNA here is from genome assembly GCF_018345385.1 of Vulpes lagopus. Taxonomy (NCBI): domain Eukaryota; kingdom Metazoa; phylum Chordata; class Mammalia; order Carnivora; family Canidae; genus Vulpes; species Vulpes lagopus. The sequence continues at coordinate 92,334,226 of NC_054824.1, read as the reverse complement.
TGAACATGAAAACAAAAATATTTAACAAAATATTAACAAATGAAATTTAGGAATACACAAAAAGTAATACATCAAGTTTTTTTTTTTTAATTAATTTTTATTGGTGTTCAATTTACCAACATACAGAAAAACACCCAGTGCTCATCCCGTCAAGTGTCCACCTCAGTGCCCGTCACCCATTCCCCCAGGAACATGATTGGTTAAATATTTTTAAATTAATGTAATTAATCATATAAACGATATACAGAGAAGAGAATCACATAATCATTCTAGTTTCAAATGAAGCACTTGAAAAATTCAACACCAGATTTTTATTTAAAAACAAAAACAAAAAAAAACAAAAAAAAAAAAAAACAAAAAAAAAAAAAAAAAAAAAAAAAAAAAAAAAAAAAAAAACAAAAACAAAAACTCAGAAATCTAGGAAAAGGGAAAATTCATTATTAATAATTGGCACCCATGAAAGTCTTATACCTAGCATCTCACATATAATTTTAATGTGAAATATTGTACACTTTTACCCTAAGATTGGGAAAAATAAATATATTGGTTTTTTTCATTATTTTTATGATACACGTAGCTAATAAAATGCAATAAAAAAGACATGAACATTATAAATGAAAAATTAAGCTTCTATGTTTGCTAAGTGTTTATATGCAAAGTCCTAAGAAACCCACCTAAAACAAAACAAAACAAAAACTATATTAGAGTTTTAGGGCTGCCCTAGTAAAATACCACAGACTGAGGAGCTCACATAGCAAAAATTTATTTTCTCACAGTTAAAGAGACTAGAAGTCCAAGATCAAGATGTGGGCCAGTTTAGTTTCTCAGGAGGCCTCTCTTCTTGGTTTGGAGATGGCCGTCATCTCCTTGTGGCTTCACGTGGTCCTTTGTGTATGCACCTCTGGCGTTTCTTTGTGTGTCCAAATTTCCCTTTCTTACAAGGATACCAGTCAGATTGGATTAGAGCCACTCTACTTACCTAATTTTAACTTAATTACCCACCCCCCACTTTAAGGCTCTATCTCCAAATACAGTCACATTCTGAGGTCCTGGGCATTATTCTTCAACATATGATTTTGAGAAATCATAATTCAGCCCATAACAAGAACAAATAAATTAATTTACCAATTTTAGATATGCATGATAAATATACAAAATTCAATGATATTTCAATATAGTAGCAGCAAAAAAAGAGATTTTTAGAGAACAAAAATGTCATTTATAATAGCATTAAAACCAAAACATCCAAAAAAAAAAAAAAAAAACCAAAACATCCTTACATAAAAATTAGCAACAATATGCACTATGACCCTGAAAGATAATGAACTACTCATATACACACCATGGATGAATGTGTCCAAGTGGGCACCACAACAAGATGAATCTTAAAAATATTATGGTGACTGAAAGGAGCCAGACATTAAAAAAAAAAAGTATATAATATATTATTCTATTTATATGAGGTTCAAGGAAAGGAAAATCTACTCTATGGTGACACAAATCAGAACAACGTTTACGTATTTGGTTGCAATTGCCTTGAAGGAGGGTGAGGAAGTTTTCTGAAGTGATTTGTATGTTCTATGTCTTGGCTGTGTGGTGATTACGCAGATACATACATTTATCAAAACTCATTGAATCATATACTTAAGATGTGCACATTCACTACATATAAATTTTAAGTCAAGTGTGTGTGTGCGTGTGTAAAATTGGAGTAACATACAATTTCCAAGGAGGTGATATACTATAAAAAAATCAGAGCTTCAGCTTTGAAGTCGTACAAAGAGAATTTTGATTCCTCTGGCACCTATTACGTTGTAACCCTGGGTGATTTACATAACTAGTTCTGACCCTGTGGTCTCCAGTGAAAAAACTAGGAGTGATCATAATATCCACCATATAGAATTATTGTGGTTTATATAATATAATAATATAATATAATATAATATAATATAATATAATATAATATAATATAATATATGGAAAAGGTTGAGGGCAGGGACTAGCATATAGGATATGCTGAAAACAAATAAAAAATTGTCCCAATTAAGGTACAACAGAATTTTTCAAAAACTAAAGTAGTGGTTTCATGTTTAGACTGAATTGTCTTCTCTGAGGTACAACACATGATGATACCCACGTGTGAGGACAGAGAGATGAACGAAGGATAAAAGAATAACAGCAAATATGCTGCTCCAGTTAAGGCATAATGCTGACAGGAGCATCACCGAAGGAGACTGAGGAACTCAGTGCCATTTCATACTGTGCAGATGAAATGAGGTGCAACTATGCAAACTTAATTGGTGTCTGGTATTGTGTAAACCCTGGTATTGAGTAAACCCCTCAGTAAGTGGTCAAGAAGAATTTGTTTGTATTCTCATTCAACTTTTTCCTTTTCTTTTCTTTTCTTTTTTTTTTTTTTTGAGATTTATTTATTTACTATTTGTTTGAGAGAGAGAGACAGAGAGAGAGAGAGCAGAGAGGAGAGGGAAAGACAAACTCAAGCAGACTCCAGGCTGAGCAGAGAGCCTCATGTGGGACTGCATCCCAGGAACCTGAGATCACGACCTGAGCTGAAACGAAGAATCAGACATTTAACTGACTACACCACCGAGGTGCTCCTACATCCAATTTTTTCTGAAACACAAATACCAATAAACATAAAAAAGCTTTCTAAAAAAAATATTTTATTCAGAAAATACACCACATAAAACCATTCCCTAATAGTTTATTCCAATTAGCTGGTATTAATAATCTCACAAGATGTATTTGGAGCAGATTATTAAATCTTATTTATGCAGTGACCTTAAAAATGTTACCCCATCCTATAAATCCATATATCTGAATGAAAAATGTTTGTCTTTAGTTACTCAGTTATGGCTATTACATTTTATTTTCCCCCAAACCAAAGCATTTTAATCATCTCTATTGCTTTCCAATTTATTATCATTTGTTTATCTAGTTCTAAATGTATGTGACAATGTTCCAATCTCAGCTAATTTTAATTAGCTTTTGAATTTTAAAGTCACTGAAAACTTTGTCAAAGTTATGCTGAAGAGTTACTGCTGGCTTTAATATAATTATATTTCTATCCATTTAGAAATTCTCTTAATTATGCTGCTTATCTGAGGGTTATTTTGAGTGTGTGATTTCGACATAATTCCTTTTATTTCCATCTCGACAAAATGATTAAACGTGTTCTCTATCATAGATATGGTCAACTTTTGATCATTTATAAAATAAATTTGAGGGCTCTAGATTATTAGTATTTTCACTTTTTAATTTTTTAGTCTTTTTTTTAATTTCTCCAATACTGATTTATTTTAATAATCAACCGAATCTTTCCAAGACAAGGGTCAGGGAAAAATCAAGTGGAAATAATATATTTAAAAAGTCATTTATAGCTTTTACTGCTTACCCAGAGACCTTTTAAATAATAATGGAAAAAAATGAAAACTATCTTAAATTTTCTTGATCATAGCATAATTTGAAGAAGGTAGGTAGAAAATAAAGAAACTTTGGATACATCTGTCAAAAGCCACATATAATTTCTCAATACTAATCCATTAAAATTGAAATAATTACCAGTCTTGGCTTTGGAAACATTTCATGAACAGATAAAGATGATGTAGGATACAATTAACAGGGTTTTTACATACAAACATAACAAACTGAGATTTCTGAGGACAACAGTTGCCATTCTATTCCTAACCATGTAGGTATAGGCCCTGAAATCATTTTTATATCAGCATACTTAATTTTTTTTCCTTTATAAAAAGTGTTAAATATGTTAATTTTTGTATACAAAAGTCAAATTTAGCCCAGACCTGGAATGAAATTCCACATATTCTATTTTATTGTAACTCAAATTAATTGTAGAGTTTTTAAAGTTTTATTGAACATTGCTAGTTTTTTTTTCTTCCATATATACTGATCAATTTTAAACTTTTCTTAGTTTGTGGCAAAGGATGAGTAAGACAAAGATGTTCTTTCCTTATGATATTATATTTATCTACAGCATACCTCAATTCAACTGTTTTTATGAGCATTACTACGCTCAGAATTTTGATATAAAAGGACTAGATGTTAAGTTTAAAAATCTGATAAATGTCCTTCTTTGTTGTTAATGTTTATTTTTTCATGTTTTGGTTTCAGCTACTTTGCACTAAGAAAGAATATATATGCATTTCATTTACATGGCCCCTTCATAGGAAGACGTCACCATTACACCTTTACTGTAAAAGGATAAATTTTGAAAGATAAAATCATGGCTTGCGTACAAAACTAATGCATGTCAAATACTACATTTAAGTCATCAATAGAAAACCAATAAAATGTTACACTTCTGTCAACAAAAAGGAATTTAAAATGTCTCTGCCTCTCTCTCTATGTGTGTCATAAATAATCTTTAAAAAAATAAAATAAATAAAATAGAATACTCCCATATAAAGGCAATCAGGAATCTGAAATGAATTTACAAATAGATATAAAACTAGTCAGTGTCTATAGGGTAATAATCAATTACATTCAACCTGACACATTTTGTTTGAATTTCCGTGGACAGAAATTACTTGCATTCTTACCAATTTTCTGAAAGTAGCTTGGAAATATAGTTCAGTAAAAACAAAAGATAGAGATAGCTGGAAAGGGTACACTAGATAGAGCAACTCATAATCTTGTTTGCCCATTTCAGTCTTTCACAGTTCTTCCTGACACTATAATACCTCCTTAAAAGTCTTAAACTCCTTAACCTTGTGTCCTAATTAGAGCTGAAATTCATTGCTTTAGTTTTGAAGACTCTAGGTAGTGATAACATGGCACTTTACAACTCCCACAGAGATTATAGAGTATATTGGAAAACAGAAGTAGCTTCCTAGATATAAGAAAGAAGATAAGATTTTGAAAGCCCCTACTCTGGGTAAAAACAAAGGTTCCTAGGGGGAAAGGTGATAGGTGCTAAAGGAGTAGGAAACTAAACACAATGATTTGACAGTACAGACCAAAGATCTACACTGGGTCCATGTCAGCAGATAACATGGCTATGAGGAACAGCGCCTACTCATGCAGAGCAGCAGAGCCAAAGATGGGAGTAGACAACCAGTGAGGAGCAGAACATTGTACCCAGTGATTGCCGTGAAATGGACTGCCATGACTGCAGGCTAGGAATAGGCCCTATTTCTATCCAGATCTACACAAGCCCAAAGTTCTTGAATGATGTGAATGGGAGGGATCTTAAAAATGCCTGATACTGGATTGGGCACCTGGGTGGCTCAGTTGGTTGAGTGGGACTCTCGATTTCAGCTCAGGTCATGATCTCAGGGTGGTAAGATCCAGCCCCTGTGACCAGCTCACACTGGGCTCTAAGAGAATCTTAAAGATTCTCTCTCCCCGTCCCTATCTACCCCTCTTTAAAAAAAAAAAAAAAAAAAAAAAACCTTATACTGGATTTCTAGTCTAACCTCAGGCTGGATTTAATTTGACTTATAAAAATAGACTAATGTGATAGTTCTGGAACTGAAATAGAATATTCTCACTATAATGTTAAGCCGTTGGTTAGCGGCATTACAAGAAAGGATTATTTGTTCTGCATTTGCTTTTATTTTCACAGCTGATTTAGCACAGATTTCTTACTTCAGAAATGTGAAGATAGGAAATATAATACTAAAACGTAATTATATTATGGAGTGCATGTGGCAAACTGCTTCCTAAAAACCTCGCGATTTTAGAATTTGTTCTAATAATTTCAAGATCAGAAATTAGTAATCTGTTAAGGAAATTCAATGCTGTGTGTGAATGAATGAGCTTTTCCTACCAGTCTGTGAAATTTTCATCAGTCATAACTTCACTGAAAGAGATTTTACCTATAGAAGAGCCAACACATTCCTTTTATAGATATTTCAGGAAACAACATGAGTTATCAGAATAATATTATCACCCTTAAACAGATCATAACATCATTTATATCTATCCAAACACTTAATGGTTGACTCATACATCTATTTAATAGCTACTCATCCAGTGATTTCTAGGTGCCAGACAGTGTCCTGGGGACATAGCAATGAATTGAACAGGGCAAGTCCCTGCTTTCATAGAGCTAGTATTTCAGTGAGGAGGGGCAAAAAGGAAATAAATTATATGGAAAAAAAATTAAGTATGTAAAAGGGATGTGAGTACCAAGGCAATGGAGAATAAAATTTATTGAAGCGGTCAAGGAAGGATTTAATGGAAAGATGTCAACTGAGCAAAATTCTAAGACTGTAGATATAGAGATATATGTAGATTGCTAGGAAAAGAAATTTGCAGAAGAGGGATGAAACCCCAAAACTAACAGCAACAACAAAACAACATATATCCCAAGGAAGGAGGATGGAGTGTGTCTGGAATGTTAGGAAGAGCAAAAGGTATGGCTGGAGCTGACTGAGAGGAGAGCAGTAGGAAATATTAAAGAGAGACATCAGAGCTCACACTATACACACTATTGTAAGGACTCTTAAGTCAGAAGAACTGATGATAGCTGTTTAATTCCAAGACTCCCAGACATTTACACAAGTATTAATATCCAATATATTGTGTTTAAATTTGGTGATTATAAAATATTAACATGTGGCATTAAATTTGCAAGTTATTAAATTGTGCTGTATGTTCAGTTGCTGTAACTGAGATCTAAATTATCAGTGATTAAAATAAGGTAAATGTTTATCTCTCTCGCATAAAAGTCTAGTCATAAGCAAATAGGCTGGCAGGATGGTTCTATGGTATCAGGGACCCAAGTTCCTACTAACTTCTCTGTCTTTGGGATTTTGCCCTTGTCAATAGCATCCATAACGCTACTCTTGTGAGTGGGATAGGGAAAAGGGAAATGTAAGGTTAAGGCTTTTCCTATAAGGGGTAACCAAGCAGTTATACAAATCATTCCTTCCCCATTGAAGAACATTTAGTCACAGAGCTGCCTATAACTGAAAGGGAGACTGGGACATGTAGCCTTTATTCCAAGTGGTCACGTGCCAAATTAAAATTAGGGGGATAAGAAGATAATGGGTATTAGAGAACAAGTAGTTGTCTTTAGTTTAAGCAGATTTAAATAACACTTTAATTTTGAGGTGATTAAACATCTTTAAAAAGTGTGATATAAAGGAAAAAGTACCTAACAAAAGACCAAAGGATGTTAATTCTACTCCAAATCTAAGAATTAGCTAGCAACCTTGAATCGAAAACTTAACTTCTCTTATAGTCAGTATGTCATCTGTAGCATTGAGCTGAAAATATTCTGCTGTACCTAAACAAAAGATTCTCCTCCAAATTTTAGAAAAGTCACTTTTATCAAATGCATAGTAATTATAAAACACTGAAACTTGTACAGTGATATGAAAACTCAAAAGAAGGAATATCTGGCCTCTAGCCAAACACCAGATATGTCTCTTAAAAGCCAATACAACTTCTCTTTATCCTTGAAAGTTTAAAAAAAATGAAAGTCAAGGTGAAAATAACTTCTATCTTTGTCCAGATGGAACTCTATGATTGCCTCACTGACAAGGGACAATGACCAGGCTGAATGGACCACAGGATAACTGGCTGACTTCCCTGAAGTCATAGGTGATACACAAGCTAGATAACCTCCCAGGATAGAGATAAGGAATGAGCACAGCCAAGGAGTCCATTGCCACTATACTCATTCAAGGAAAGTCATTGGTTGCAAATGTGCAGGAGAACTCAAAGAAGTGCTTTACTTGGGTTTGTAAGTCACAGCAGAAAGGAAGATTATCTGTCATGTGTTACGTCTTTCCAGGGATGTGTAGTTCTGGTGTCTTGCCACCACATTTCTAATGCTAGAAAAACATTCATTCACAGGGCCAAAGCCAGTGATGCCAAAAGCTGGGTCCTTTATTCCTCTCTCCATGAGCATACTATAACCTCCTCTGGAAATGGAGAGAGGAAAGTTGTCATTCTTCATGGCGTGGCCACAGTCAAGGTTTCCAGGAAAGCCAGTTAACCTGGAAAACAGTATCCTGACCAAAACAAAGAAAACATATTCTAGCATCAACTGATGTTGTAATCTAACAAATTTTTAATAGAAAAAAAATGAAAGGAGAGGGCCTCACGAAACAAACAGAAAAACAAAAATATATGAAAACATCTCTCTAGGTGCTAACAACTGTAATCTATCTGAAACAATTACAGTGATTTGATGCTATACTTTCTGATTTCAATAACTTTCATTTTAACCTGCTGAGTGAAAAACATGATTAAAATAAATGATTAAAACATATACTGCAGTACGTAATTCAAATGCTCTATGAGAAACAGAGATGTCACTCTAATGTGGTAATTTGATGATCTGTTTAAAAAGCAAAGTTATGATGACAGAGCACAAACAGATAAATGTTCATACCTCCACGGCAAATATGACAGAGCAGGTTTCTGCAGATACATTTAATGATGTAGGTGTTAAATGTACAAAATTCAACTTATCCATTTTGGTCTACTCCATACAATGGGGATTGAGTCACTGGAATAAAAATTCTGATGTTTTTATTATCTTTTTTTTTTTTTTTAAGTTACCCCTCTTGGTACTAAGGGCTAAAAAAAAAAAAGACAAAATGCCAGCACAGAAGAAATCCTTTCAAGGTCTAAAATAATTCATCCATATTATGTTCACCCTTGTTATGGATACTTTTGTAAAGTGGTGGATAGTTACCATTCCTTTAAAAATAAATCTTCAAAAACTATTTTTGACATCCAAGACACAAAAGCAGTTGTATTCAGATCATTTACTTTAGAATAATAAAACCGGGATTTGAATCATTATTCTAACCATTTTTCACATGTGGTAGGAAATTCGACAATTCAATGGAGATATATATATATATTATATATTATCATGTTGCAGGCAATAAACAAATACTGCAAACAAATTCTCTCCCAATTTGAGCATGAGGTTAAATGTAAAATACTCTATAGTATACTGGTTAAGAGCATGGACTCAGGTGCCAGATGACTTGGGTTTGAATTGTGCATGGCTCTTTGGCTTCTCTCTATGCTAGTTTCCTCTTCAGTAAAATTAGGATAACAGTATACATTGCGTAGGATTGTTATGAATTTATTTATTTGTACTGAGGAGAAAGGGGCTGAGAGATTAGCCCGGGAGAAAGGAAGCCAGGAAGCTCCACGGAGTCTCAGCTCTTCAGAATAAATCAGATAGTGCCTTCAGTTCACATGACTAAGCCATGGAGGGAAGGGAACACTGGGACTTCCAGGCTGGTCAGGGACCTCCTAATGCAAGGCAGAGCTCAGCCCCAGAGGAAAGGAGCAGGAGCATGATACCAGCAGTAGTTGAGATAAACCTGTGGAGGCCACCATCCACCCTTGCTGGACCCTTAAGCAGCAATTTATACCCCTTGTGATAAGAGACAGAAAGAGGAAGCACCACCTTTGCAGGCCTTTGTGTAAGACACACCTTTGTTTTCCTCTCCCTCCTCCCCCTCCAATTCAAGGGCATAAGACCTGGGAACAAACCTGATGAATAAACTCCCCCTTGAAGAGCTCAAAACTAGTTAGACAAACACACAAACAAAGAAGCATTGTACAGTTAACTTGAGGGCTTCATAATGAGATATCATCTGTGCTGGGTCCTGAAGGATGAGTAAGAATTCTCCAAGCAGGCAAGGGAAAGAAAGGAACCCAGAGGTAATATCCGATGCAAATATCACGAAGAAATTCTCAGAGGCATGGAAATGCAAGCTATGTTCCAAAAAGAGCATTTAATTAGAATTCTGGGTGCCAGGGGAAGAATGAATGAGGAAGAAGTAGGGAGGAGGCAAGAAAGAGGAGCTCCAAGTAGCAGGCTAGAAAGTTATACCGTAGATATTGAAGGGCCTTCTTTTTGTGCCAGTATAAAGTAGATTTATTCCATGGGAAATCAGGAACCAGCAAGTTTGAACACAGGTGAGTATGACATGGCCAGATTTACATTTTGATCTCTATCACCAATGGTAATATGGAAAGTGCACTGGAAGGGAGAGACTGGTGCAAGGAAAGGAGATTCGGGGACACAGACCACCAGGACCGTGCCCACAGCAATTACAGTTATCAAAAAAATGAATGGCAATGAAAAAGAATGGGCATTTGTTTGAGTATCATGCATCATAAATTCTCTCTCTCTCTCTCTCTCTCTCTCTCTCTCTCTCTTTTTTTTTTTTTTTTTTTGTAACACAAACGAATCAACCGGTGGGAATAATTATAAGGATACCTAATGGAAAACATTTTAGGAAAGGAAATACACACCATTGCAAAGTGGGAAGGGGTCTTGCATGTTACTAGACCAGAAATCTCCCCAGGAATTAGTAAACCAACACAAACCATTAATGTCATGCTTGTCTGCTCTGTCAAAACCAATAGCTGATTTGCTACATAAATACACGCACACATATATAATATACATATACATACATAAATGGAACTGGCCACATGAGTACCCCAAAAACATCTGATGCTGATAAGTAAACAGTGTCATTTGCTAGAAGTTCAACTCCATATTGACCCTATTTTAGCTCTCTCTTTGACCCTTTCTTCTTTTCCAATTGGGAGAAGGGAAAATAAGTAAATGAGCCATAATTTTTGGCAATGCATATTTAAAGTGAGGTCTGCCAAGTTCAAAACTGAAAATGCAGCAGCTGTTTGCACAAAACACGGGCCAAGAAATTCCTGCATGACTGACAATATGCTTTTGCTTCTGGCTGCACAATCTCTGACCTGGGTATTCATTTCAGCAGCTGTCAGCTAAACCATGAGAGGAGGGGCTTTCTCACCATAGAGAAGAAGATCGCTAAAAAAGGAGGGATTAAGAGTTCACACTCAGTAATGAAAGTGCTTCAAAGGAGGAAATCTGTACATTTGATGAGGGAGAAATCTATATGGGAATGGAAAAGTAATCATTCTTGCAGTGTAGGTAGATTAGACACAGCATATATCCTGAATATTTGGGAAGTGTCTTACTTCTTTTGCAGAAGAGAGCTCTGGGACTTGTGCACGGTGCCGGGGACTACAGGATACTGCTTCTTAAGCAGCAAAACATGTGCCTTCCTGATGCTGGTCACAGTGGGCACCTGGATCTCTGTGATGGCATCAATGGAAGGGACAGTGACAAAGGCTGACAAAGTGTCTAAGGCAGGACCATCTCCCACATCAGCCTGCAGCTGTGATGGGACCAGGGCCAAAGGTCTTAGTGGAAGCAATCCAACAGGGGCCATGGCGATTGCCTGGCAAGCCAGCAGCTAGCAATTGGAGAAGCAACATTGGAGACTCAAAAACATAAAGGAAATTCTACGGCAATGACTACAGTTAACAGTACCGAAGGACACAGCAAAATAATTTGAAAAAACAAAAACTTGGGGAAGTTAGAGGGCAAATAAATAACCCTTTTCACATTCAACTTCAAAGCAAATAGAGAAAGGAAAGTTAGACAGATGGAGATAACATTATCACACTTACTACTGATAAAGCTGATTGCAGAATGTGGTTCCCGATCTGCAGTTAAATGAGTTCGTCTAGACTTCATTCTAAATTAGATATTGGCATAGCTGGACAAGAGCAAGCAAGAGGCAGGCATGATGGAGAGAATCCATGATTTGATGCCCTGTGGGCAAACTGGCTCTAAAAAGTAAGAAGGAGGTAGGCTGGACACATAAAGAATTGGATATTCCTAATACAAAATTCGCCAGCCTTTCGCCTGTGAGTAGGAGCAAACACAGAGGACAGAGGCTCTCCCTTAACTCACCATAAGTTTTCCTCTAGGAATGATGTTTTAATTCTCTTCTTTATGGAAATATGGGGGGTGGGAATATTGCTTAACCATAATATTAACATAAACTAATATTTATTAAATGTGTGTTGTCTACCAGCATTGCGCTTTGTGTACATTATCTAATTTAACCCTCACTACAACTTTGTAGAAAAGTTTCCTTTTGTGAGTGTGTTAAGAACACTTACAATGAGATTTACCTTCTTAAAAAATACAGATTTTTTTCTCACATAAACTAATGATTATTTAATCACAGTTCTATGTTGTAAGCACATGTAGAGGAAGGCTTGCAGATATTAATGCAGCCAACTTAAATAACCCCAGCATCAGCATCCTTTGACATGTATCTATAGCCTAGCAGCCAGTATACAAAAGCATTTTTTTCAAGGATAGAACACATCGGGGATCCCTGGGTGGCGCAGTGGTTTAGCACCTGCCTTTGGCCCAGGGCGCGATCCTGGAGACCCGGGATCGAATCCCACATCGGGCTCCCGGTGCATGGAGCCTGCTTCTTCCTCTGCCTATGTCTCCGCCTCTCCCTCTCTCTCTCTCTCTCTCTCTCTCTCTCTCTCTATCATAAATAAATAAAAATTAAAAAAAAATTTAAAAAAAAGGATAGAGCACATCACTGCCAAATGACAGTACTCATGGCCCATGATACTTAAATTGCTATCAACCCATGGAAAAGCAAATCAAAATGTATAGATAATTAGATTATTTATATTAAGCTATTAAAATTCAGATTGGTAGCAATAAGTGCAAAAGTAAGATAAAAAAACCTATACTCATATGTTACTTGAGTAGTTAAATCGGAACAGAAATATTTCATTTCTCTGTAAATTTATTCTCATACTAAATGGATTGCACATGCTTTTCAAAACCCCAACTTTTTCAACATGTGAACCATGACATAATATTCCACTAAATAAACACTTGAGATACTTAGACCACTATTTACATTAGCTTTTCATTTGTTTCTGTTTTTTATTCTGGTAGATTAAGAAAATACAATATAAAAATAGAATCTCAAGAGAAGGTTAAACTTTGACAAAGGTTGTCAATAACTCACAATGGGTCTTTGGTTCTCCTTTTGTTATCCTTGCTTTACCTGTTCTGTCTTTTATGCTGCTCATACCCCTCTCCAGGCATGCACCATCTCACCCAACCAGATTTCTTTTATCACGAGGAGTCATTCATTATCTGGGTTAGTATATTGGTACACATCCCTACATGTAAGCATTTTTATTTAAGATTAGTCTACAGCATGACTGCAAAGCTAAAACAAGGCAAGAGATCACTATATGTGGAGTTCTGAGAACAAATAAAGGAGAGTTAAGGGAAAATTTTGCTGGTTCTCTTAAAATCATACCAGCTACAGGACACACCATACCCCGTCCCTAAAAGTTAAGGCCAATTCCAAGGATAGTAGTTATGAAAAAAGATTTAAATATGCAAGTTCAGGAATAAACAAAATAAAGGAGTCCAGTGGTTCTTAGAAAGCTTCTTTTTCTCCCATAGCTTCTATACATAACTGATTGGTTCACCAAAATTCCAAAATTAGTTTCATTTTGTTACTGTCTTTTAAAAATGTACATCCAAAAATAAATAAATAAATAAATAAATAAATAAATAAATAAATAAATATGTACATACTCCTAAGATAAAATTCTAAGCTCACTAAAGCATCCAACCAACATTTCCTAAGATACTCTGATGTGCCTGACCACGTGCTAGGTACTAAGGATGCAAAGATATTTATTAAACACATACACACACTCACACACACACACACACACACACATAACTGGGGCTGTTAGTGTATCTAGGGCTTAAGGACTTAAGGGAAGGGAAGCCCAGAAAAGTCTCCCAGATGCTGCAGGTTTTTACTTTGAAATATCTGGTGAAAATACATAAGGCAAGGAATTAAGAGCTAGATAGAAAACAGCAGAAAGGTAAAATGCATTTTTCCACAGTCTCCACTGATGAAGAAACAGAAACTGTTGTTTAAGACCATCCAGGAAAAAAAAAAAAAAAAGACCATCCAGCAAAGAAGGGACACAGAAAATTCCCAGGCCCTCAGTTTTTCTGTTGGAACTTCTGGAGAGCTACACCAAAGATGTAAGGAGAACCAGAGTCTAAAAACCTTCAACCATCCTTGAGTCATCTCGATCCTATTAGGAAACAATTCTCCATGGGCCTCTTGCATTCTGCACATTTTGTAAGCAGAGAAATTTAGTCCTTATTCCACTATTTATCAAGAATATTTTCATAATAAATAGCTATGGAAAAAAAAAAAGAAAAGTATTTTTCTCCGGAGCAAAGGGCAGGTTGTTCAAATACATATATGGTATGCTATATATGGAGAGAAAGCTATAGAGACCTATAGATTCATTCAGACTATTTATTTTTCTTGAGTGACCTCTGGCAGTTGTATCATTTAAGGAATGTAAGGGATTTTTTTGTAAATTTTAGGTAAGTCGTTGAATTTAGGAGCATTGAATTATTTTTTTTCTTTCAAGTTTTTATTTAAATTTAAGTTAGTTAACATATAGTATTGATTTTAGGAGTAGAATTTAGTGATTCATTTCTTACATGTAACACCTGGTGCTCATCACAACAAGCACCCTCTTTAATACCCATCACCCATTTAGCCACCCTCCCACTCACCTCCCACCTAGTACCATGCTTTTTTTTCTATAGTTAAGAGTCTCTATGATCTGTTTCCCTCTCTCCTCTTTTAATTTTCCCTTTCCATATCGTCATCTGTTTTGTTTCTTAAATTCCACACTTGCATGAGATCATATGGTATTTGTCTTTCTCTGATTGTGCTTAGTATAATACATTCTAGCTCCATCCACATCATTGCAAATGACAAGATTTCATTCTTTTGATGGAAGTAATATTCTATTTTTAATATATATATATATAAAGTATATATTTTATCCATTGCATGTGTCTCATGTCTTCTTTATCCCTTCATCAATTGATGAACATTTGGGCTCTCTCCATAGTTTGGCTATTGTTGATAAATTTGTTATAATATTGGGATGGAGGATGCACATGCCCCTTTAAATCAGTATTTTTGTATCCTTTGGATAAATGCCTGGTACAGCAATTGCTGGATTGTAGGGTAGTTCTATTTTTAACTTTTTGAGGAACTTCCATACTCTTCTCCAGAGTGACTGTACCAGTTGGCATTCCCGCCAACAGTGTAAGAGGGTTCCTCTTTCTCCTCATCCTCACCACCATCTATTGTTTCCTGAGGTGTTAATTTTAGCCATTCTGACAGGTGTGAGTCGGTATCTCATTGTGGTTTCGATTTGCATTTCCCTGATGAAAGTGATGTTGAGCATCTTTTCATGTGTCTGTTGGCCATTTGTATGTCTTCTTTGGAGAAATATCTTCTGCCTGTTTCTTGACTGGATTATTTGTTCTGTGGGTGTTGAGTTTGATAAGTTCTTTATAGAGGATACTAGCCCTTTATCTGATGGGTCATTAGCAAATCTCTTCTCCCATTCTGTAGGCTTTCTTTTAGTTTTGTTGACTGTTTCCTTTGCTGTGCAGAAGCTTTTTATCTTGATGAAGTCCCAAGAGTTCATTTTTGCTTTTGTTTCCCTGGCTTCTGGAGACATGTCTAGTAAGAAGTTGCTGCAGCTGAGGTCAAAGAAATTGCTGCCTGTGTTCTCCAAGATTTTGATGGTTTCCTGTCTCACATTTGGGTCTTTCAACCATTTTGAATTTGTTTTGTGTCTGGTGTAAGAAAGTGGTCCAGTTTCATTCATCTGCATGTGGCTATCCAGTTTTCCCAACACTTTGTTGAAGAGACTGTCTTTTCCATTGGATATTCTTTCCTGCTTTGTTGAAGATTAGTTGACCACATAGTTGTGGGTCCATTTCTGGGTTCTCCTTTCTGTTCCACTGATCTATGTGTCTGTTTCTGTGCCAGTACCACACTGTCTTGATCATTATAGCTTTGTAATACAGCTTGAAGTCCAGAATTGTGCTGCCTCCAGCTTTGTTTTCTCTTTTTCAACATTTCTTTGACCATTTGGGGTCTTTTCTACTTCCATATAAATTTTAAAAGTGTTTGTTCTAGCTTTGTGAAAAATGCTGGTATTATTTTAATAGGAGTTGCATTAAATGTGTAGATTGCTTTGCATAGTATAGACATTTTAATAATGTTCTTTCATTCTATGAGCATAGAATGTTTTTCCATTTCTTTGAGTCTTCAATTTCTTTCATAGTGTTCTGTAGTTTTTAGAGTAGAGATCTTTTACCTCTTTGGTTAGGTTTATTCCTAGGTATGTTATAGTTTTGGGTTCAATTGTAAATGGATCAATTCCTTGATTCTGTTTCTTTATTATTGGTGTATAGAAATGCAACAGATTTATGTATGTTAATTTTAAATCTTATGACTTTGCTGAATTCATGTGTCAGTTCTAACAATTTTTTGGTGGTGTCTTTTAGATTTTCTACACAGTATCATGTCATCTGCAAACTGTGAAAGTTTGACTTCTTCTTTGCCAATTTAGATGCCTTTTATTTCTTTTTGTTGTCTGATTGCTGAAGCTAGTTCTTCTAGTACTATGTTAAATGACAGTGGTGAGAGTGAACATTCTTGTTCCTGACCTCAGGGAAAGCTCTCAGTTTTTCCCCAGTGAGGATGGTATTATCTGGGTCTTTTATTTATGGCTTTTATGATGTTGAGGTATGTTCCTTCTATACTTACTTTCTTGAAGATTTTTATCAAGAAAGGATGCTGTATTTTGTAAAATGCTTTATCTGCATCTACTAAGAGGATCATATGATTTTTATCCTTTCTTTTATTAATGTGGTATATATCACATTGATAGATTTGAGAATTATTGAATTACCTGGCAACCCAAGAATAAATTCCCACTTGATTGTGGTGAATGATTCTTTTAATGTAATGGTAGAATCAATTTGCTAGCATCTTATTGAGAATTTTTGCAACCATGTTCATCAGGGATATTGGTCTGGAATTTTCCTTTTTAGTAGGGTCTTTATCTGGTTTTGGAATAAAGATAATGTTGGACTCATAGAATGAGTTTGTAAGTTTTCCTTCCATTTATATTCTTTGGAACAGTTTCAGAAGAATATGTATTAACTCTTCTTTAAATGTTTGGTAGAATTCCCCAGGGAAGCCATCCAGCCCTGGACCTTTGGTTGTCAGGAGATTTTTGATTACTGATTTATTTTCTTTGCTGGTTATGGGTCAGTTCAAATTTACTATTTCTCCCTGTTTAAGTTTGGGTAGTTTATGTGTTTCTAGGAATTTATTCATTTCTTCCAGGTTGCCCAATCTGTTGGCATATAATTCCTCATATTATTCTCTTATAATTGTATTTCTGGAGTGTTGGTTGTGATCTTTCCTCTTCCATTTGTGATTTTATCGATTTGGGTCTTATCTCTTTTCTTTTAGGTAAGTCTGGACAGGGGTTTATCAATTTTGTTAATTATTTCAAAGAACCAGCTCCTAGTTTTGTTGACTTGTTCTACTCTTTTTATATTTCTATATCATTTATTTCTGCTCTA
Source organism: Vulpes lagopus (assembly GCF_018345385.1). Lineage (NCBI taxonomy): Eukaryota > Metazoa > Chordata > Mammalia > Carnivora > Canidae > Vulpes > Vulpes lagopus. The sequence continues at coordinate 92,316,876 of NC_054824.1, read as the reverse complement.
ATCTTCATTATTACCCTTCTTTTGCTGGGTTTAGGCTTTATTTTCTGTTCTTTTTTCAGCTCCTTTAGATGTTAGCTTAGGTTGTGTATTTAAGACTTTTCTTGCTTCCTGAGGAAAACCTGTATTGTGATAGCCTTCCCTCTTATGACTGCCTTTACTACATTCTGAAGGTTTGGCACTGTCCTGTTTTCATTTGCCTCCATGTATTTTTTTATTTCTATGTATTTTTATTATGGTCATTCTGAATTTTTTCTTGTGGCTGACTTCAAGTTTTATAGCATTGTGGTCTGAAAATACATATAGTATGATCTCAGTCTTTTTGTACTGTTTGAGGGCTGATTTGTGACCCAGTATGTGATATATTCTGGAGAAGTTCCATGTGCCATCAAAAGGAATGTATATTCTGATGCTTTAGGATGAAATGCTCTGAATATATCTGTTAAGTCCATTTGGTCCAGTGTGTCATTCAAAGCCACTGTTTCCTTGTTGATCTTCTGCTTAGATGATCTGGACATATCATTGTGAGTAGGGTGCTAAAGTTCCCTCCTATTATTGTATTATTAACAATGAGTCTCTAAGTTTGTTATTAATTGACTTATCTAATTGGCTGTTCCCAAGTTAGGGTATAAATATTTACAATTGTTAGATCTTCTTGTTGTATAGACTCCTTTATTATAATAGAGTGCCTTTCTTCATCTCTTATTACAGTCTTTGGTTTAAAATCTAGTCTGTCTGACTTAAATATGGCTACTCTGGCTTTCTTTTGATGCCCATTAGCATGATAGACGGTTATCCATACCCCACAATTTCAATCTGGAGGTGTCTTTGGGTCTAAAATGAGTCTCTTGGGATATTGATGGGTCTTGGGTTTTGTTTTGTTTTATTCATTCTGATACCCATGTCTTTTGATTTAGTCCATTTACATTAAGAGTAATTATTGAGAGGTATGAATTTAGTGCCATTATAGTACTTGAAAAGCTGCTGTTTCTGCAGATTGTTTCTGTTTCTTTCTAGTCTTTGCTGCTATTGGTCTCTCTTTCCCACTCAAAGGGTTCCCTTCAATATTCTTACAGAGCTGGTTTAATGTTCATGAATTCCTTTAGTTTTTTTTGTCTTAGGAAATATTTATCTCTCCTTCTATTCTCAAAGAGCCTTGCCAGATTAAGTATTCTTGGCTGCAAATTTTTCCCATTTAGCACGTTAAATATATCATGCCTTTGTCTTCTGGCCTGCCAATTTTCTGGGGACAGGTCTGCTGCTAACCTTATGTGTCCACCCTTTCAGGTTACTTTGTATTTTGCAAGTTTCACTATAATACACCTTGGAGTTGACTTGTTTTTGTTGATTTTGCGGGGAGTTCTTTGTGCTTCTTGGACTTGAATGCCTGTTTCCTTCCCCACATTAGAGAAGTTCTCTATAATTTGTTCAGATAAGCCTTCTGCCCCCTTTTCTCTGCTCTTCTCCTTCTGGGACTCCTATGATATGGATATGACCATGCTTTATGGAGTTTTTGAGTTACCTAAGTCTACACTTGTGATCTAATAGTTTTCTTTCCCTCTTCTTTTCAGCTTCATCAGTTTCCATAATTTTATCTTCTATATCACCTATTCATTCCTTTGTTTCTTCCATCCTTGTGATTACATCCAGTCAGTTTTGCATTTCAGTTGTAGCTTTTTTTTTTCTTGGCCTGACTAGTTTTTAGGTCTTTTATATCTGCAACAAGGGTTTCTCTGGTGTCTTCTATGTTTCTTTCAAGCCCAGCTAGTATTCTCATGACTGTTGTTCTAAACTCTTGTTCAGATATATTGCTTTTATCTGTTTCAAGTAAATCTCTGGCTGTGATTTCTTCTTGATCTTTCTTCTGAGAGAATTCCTCCATCTTGTCATTTTGTCTAGGTTTCTGTCTTTGTGTGTTATAAAAGCTTGCTATGTTTCTGACTGAGAGTAATGCTATATTAAGAAGGGATCATAAACTATCCAGGGCCTGGTGCATCAGGAAGTGTTTCTGGTGTATGCTGGGTGCACTCTGCTGTTGTGTCTTGACTGCTCTTTCCCACATGTCAGTCCTCTACAGAATTCCTTTTTGCTTGCAGTAGGGTCTGTTTGGACCTCTAACTAGCTGTGCTTTGATTTGTTTGCTAAAATAAGCCTGGGAGAAAAAAGGCCTGATTCCAGAGACAGAGACAGAGAAGGAAATGAAACAAAAAGCTATAAGCCTGATTCCAAAGGTTAAAAAAAAAAAAAAAAGAAAAAAGAAAGAAAGAAAGAAAGAAAGAAGAAAGAAAGAAAGAAAGAAAGAAAGAAAGAAAGAAAGAAAGAAAGAAAGAAAGAAAGAAAGAAAGAAAGAAAGAAAGAGAGAGAAAGAAAGAAAAAATAAAGCCTGGTCCCATTTTCACCAGAACTGACCCCAATATTTGGAGAACTCTATGATCAGTAGACTTGGTGTATGTGGGGGAGAGGGGGTGGGGTGTTGTGCTGGTCTTCTTGGGAGAAGCCCACTGCACTAGCTCACAGTCAGACTTGCCCTAGTAAAGATGTACCTGCAGTAAGCAAGGGGGCAGGTTTTGGTGTAAGCAGCTCCAGCCTCCAGTGAGGGCACTGTGTCACTCACTGAAGTCAAACTGTGCCAATGGTCAGGGGAAACACCACCCCACTCTCTTGTCCAGATGGAAGTGAGCTCCAGTATGCCACTGCTCAGGAAGCCCTCACAGACAAGGGAACAACTTCCCCTCTCATGTCCCCAGCTTCTATCAGATTCCTGCCCTCACCCTGTCTGTGCCCAGGCCATCCACATGCCTGTCACCAAAGTTGTTTTATCTTTGGTGCACAGCTAGGATTTAAAACTCCAAATCTTAAAAAAGACCCAGCAAGGCATGGACCCACGTCCCTTCTCTGGAGGAGAGCCTCCTCACACTGTGTCTGGTGCTATTTTGTCCCAGAAAACCAGTCCAGGAGGCAGCCGGGGGGAGGGGGGGGGGGGGGGGGGGGGGGCTCAGCAGTTTAGCGCCACCTTCAGCTTACTTAGGGTGTGATCCTGGAGACCTGAGATCAACTCCCACATCAGGTTCCCTCCACGGAGCCTGTTTCTCCTTCTGCCTGTGTCTCTGCCTCTCTCTCTCCCTCTCTGTGTGTGTGTCTCTCATGAATAAATAAATAAATAAAATCTTTTTAAAAAAAAAGAAAAAAGAAAAGCAGTCCAGGGCCCTGCAGGTGCTTGGAGTTTATGGAATCACAGTGAAAATAGCAACCAGGTTATCTGCCCTCTGAACATGCTCCTGTCCCCTGCTGATGAATGGCCACTCAATGGTGCCCACCAGGTCTTTCGGAGGGGCATTAGGCCCTCTTTCAAATACACTCTAGGAAGGGGAGCATTCTCTCCCCGGGATCCCAACACCACCACTCTGTCCACTCCCAGGCCTCTGCCTTCCTTCTCCCCAGGAAGACTCTCACATCTGCCTGGCTTGACTACAGAGAATGGTTCCGACTTCCAAAACCTCAGGATTTGAGCTCTGCTGCTTGCAAAAACTTGCCATAGTTCCTCTCGACTCCCTAGTCGATAGTTTTAGGGAAGTGGAGGTCTTGTGCCAGCCCAATATGCACTCTCCCTCCCCCTCCCTTTCTCTCTCTCTCTCTCCTTTCTGCAGAAAGGGCTCCCTCTCCTCCACAGCACCACAGATTTTCTCTCCTCCAAATCACATCCCTGCACCCCATATCTGCCACTTTCTTTCCCTAGAATTCTGAAGATTATTCTCTTAATCCTCAAATCAATTTCCTAGGTGTTCAAAATGATTTGTTGTTAATCTAGCTGTGTTGAAAGGATGAGGCAAGTCCAGGGTCCCCCGACTACTCCACTATCTTAACTCCTCTCCAGTATTGAATTCTTTTTGTAGTTTCTGCTTATCCTTAGTGAATAGGTGGTATACTCAATTTCATTTCAATATTTACAATTGTGTCTTCTCTCTTTTTATGTGATTAAACTGATGAAAAGTTCATCAACTTTATTGACATTTTCAAAGAACTGGCTTTTATTTATGTTGAGTTTCTCCTATGTTTCTATTTTAACTGCATTGATTTCTGCTCCAATTGCTATTATTTCCTCGATTACACTTGCTTTGGGTTTAATTTTCTCTTTTTATTTCTAGTCTCCTAAGGTGGGATCTTAAATCATTAATTTTAAAAAAATCTGCTTTTTTAAAAAATAAAAGCATTAAAAGCTATAATAGTGTTTTAGCTGTACTCCACAAATTTTGATATGTTGAATTTTAATTTTCATTCAATTCAAAATATGTTTGAATTCCTCTTGTGACATTCTCTTTGAAGCATGGGCTATTTTAAGTGTTCATTTCTTTCATTTCAATGCTAATAAAAGTGTTCATATTTAGATATTTTCTAATTATCCTCCTGTTATTGGTTTCTAGTTTAAATCCTATTTGATTTGAGAGGATACCTTAAATAATTCCTATTCTTTTATACTGATCTGTCTACAATAAGATCTTTATTGGTGAAGGTCCCCTACACACTTGAGGAAAATACTCTATTTCTGTAATGAAGAGGGTTTTATATGTATCTAATAGATCCATTTGGTTGATAGTGTTATTAAGAGCTTCTCTTTCTTTAATGCCTTTCTGTTTGCTTAATCTATTCCTGAAAGTTGAAGTTTCTAATTGTACTTGTGAATGTATTTCTCCTATCAGTTCTATTAGCTTTTTTTTTAAGATTTTATTTACATATTCATGAGAGACAGAGAGAGAGAGAGAGAGAGAGAGAGAGAGATTGAGAGGCAGACACACAGGTGAGGGAGAAGCATGATCCATGCAGGGAGCCCGATGTGGGACTCAGTCCCAGGACCCCAGGATCACGCCCTGAGCCAAAGGCAGCCTGCTCAATCACTGACCCACCCAGGCATCCCAGTTCTATTGGTTTTATTTCATACATTTTAAATTATGTCGTTAGCTTCATACATATTTAAAACTATTGTTTATTTATTGAATTGTACCCTTTATCATTATCATTATCCCTGGTAATATCCTTTGTTCAGAAGTCTACTTTGTCTGACATTAATATACCACTCTGGCTTTTTTTTATTACTGTTTTCATGTTATATCTTTTTTGTATTTTTACCTTAACTTATTTCTTTATATTTAAAGTGGGTCTTGTTGACAGGATATAGTTGGGTGTTACTTTTTTTATCTAATCTGAAAATCTTATTTTATGTTAAAAAAGTTTAAATCTTTTTTATTTAAGATTTTATTTATTCATTCATGAGAAACACAAAGAGAGAGAGAGAGAGAGGCAGAGACACAGGCAGAGGGAGAAGCAGGCTCCATGCAGGGAGCCTGATGTGGGACTCGATCCCAGGTCTCCAGGATCACGCTCTGGGCTGAAGGCGGTGCTAAACTGCTGAGCTACCCAGGCTGCCCATTACAGTTTAAATCTAATGTAATTATTTTATTGGTTGGTTTAAAATCCCTCTTATCTCCATTTGGGGTTATTTTTTATCCATTTTTAAAAATATTTTATTTATTTTATTCATGAGAGATACAAAGAGAGAGCCAGAGACATAGCCAGAGGGAGAAGCAGGTTCCCTGAAAGTAGCCTGATTCAGGACTCGATCCCAGGACCCTGGGATCAGAACCTGAGCCGGAGACAGACGTTCAACCACTGAGCAACCCAGTTGTCCCTTTATACATGTTTTAAACATCCTAATGGTTGTCCTAGAACTTATGATATATGACTTTAATATGTACTATGTGGACCTTATAACAATGTAATTCCAATTTCTTCCTTATCCTTTATCTTACTGTTGCCATGTATTTTACTTATATCATAAACATGTGATGCTTTGAACAATGTTTCCTTTTGATAGTTATCTGTTGGATAAATTAAAAATAAGAAAAGTAAATTATATGTTTTCCTTCTTGAGGGCCATTTCTAGCATTCTTTCTTTTTTTTTTAGAGATCCTACTTTTTATCTGGTATCTTAGTCCTTATTTCTAGAGAAATTCCTTTAGTACATTTAATATATCAGCTAATAATGAATTCTCTCTGTTCTTGTTTTTTGTAAAAGCCTTTTTCTCTCCTTTAATTTTTTTAAAATATTTTCTTTGAATATATATATATATTTTTTTTCCTTATAGTATTTTAAAATGTTACTGCCTGGGCAGCCTGGGGGGCTCAGCAGTTTAGCACCGCCTTCAGTCCCGGGCCTGATCCTGGAGACCAGGATCAAGTCCCACATCAGGCTCCCTGCATGGAGCCTGCTTCTCCCTCTGCCTGTGTCTCTGCCTCTCTCTCTCTCTCTCTCTCTCTCTCTCTCTCTGTGTGTCTCTCATGAGTAAATAAATAAAATCTTAAAAAAAAATAAAATGTTACTGCCTTGTCTGTACACTTCACAGTTCATAGTGACAAGTCTGTTCCAGTCTTCATTTTTATTCCTTTGTATGTCATGTGTGCCTTTTATCTGGGAGCCTTCAAGATTTTCTCTTTGTCTTTGGGGTATAGTGGTTTAAAAACAGGTATCCCCTGCTTTTCAAAAGTTTGTGTTACACCACTATTACAAAAGACCTATATTTACATCTGTTTTCATTAACTGGAAGAAATCCCAAGAGGATTTTTGCTTTTACAAAAGAAGAAGGAGGAGGAGAAGGAGGAGGAGGAGAGGAGAAGGAGAAGAGGAAGAAGAGGAGAGGAAGGAAGGAAGGAAGAAAAAAAGAAAAAAGTAAGAAAGAAGGAAAACAAAGAAAGGTAAAAAGCTAAAATAGCAATCAGTCTTTGTTTTGCAGCAAGCCCTTAAGGAAGTAAAATGTACCCTGAGCAGAGAAAGCTGGCACCACCACACTCCTTCCTCAGTGTTAGGTTAATTATAAACATTTATTATAAACAATTAAATACACTCAGAATCTCAGCATTAAGCTGCCATGGCTTTGAATTGTGTCTGTAAGCATCTGTGTTTTATCTCTATTTTGTGCATCCATTAACAAAATGTGTCCTAAGGCATCAGAAAAGCCTGAGAGGTGATTTTTGGGTTCTGGGAATGCTAAACATTTTTTCCATATAAATTAATGGTAATTGCTTCTTCCCTTTACACCATTTCAGCTTACAAAGGTTTCATAGGACTGCTCTACTTTTAGAAAGCAGGGAAGTCTTTTATTGCCAGGGAAAATAGAATCTTATAAAGTTTAATTTTAAAGTCTTTTATCATATGGTGGTGCAATTAATATCAGAGAAAAGGACATGTGTTTCATTAACTTGCTCGTCACTCCATGAGTTTATGATGAGAGAACTGGTACTTTCATGCCATCTGTTTATGTATGACATAATAGAAGCCCTATATGCCAATGGACCAAAGTATTTTGGCAGAATAAATCCACAGGTATGTGCTCAACATCCCAAAAAGTATTAGGTTATTTCCCATAAATAATGTTGTCTAATAATTATTAGATTATTTCTTGTAGTAAAGTATAAATTTCAAGCTAATGCTATAAAAGGGAGGTAGGAATGAATGACAATTTCTTTCTCCAGTATACAAAGAAACCATATATTCTAGTTGTTAAAACAAGAGAGAGTGATCTTCTAATTTCTATTTCAAATGTAGAAAGCTGAAAAATGCATCATTCCTACCCTCACAATAAAAGAAAGAGAAAACTGTAAATTTACAGCTGCCCTTGGACTTTTCAGAGAACCGAGGCTGTAAGGCAATCAAACAATCCAAAATCTAAAGAAATACATTCTCATGAAAGGAGAAAAAGAATATGAGCATTTGTTTTCCTAGGGTAAATGTTGGATACTGTACAAGCTGTTCAAAAGAATTCAACTAAAATTCCTGAAAAATTATTGAAGGCCTACTTTGGACTCACATGAGTATATAGAATCCCTGGGAGCTGTAGTCACAAAGAGAAATTGCACATCTGTACGTCATCTTCTCCACAGACCTCACCATGTACCTATAAGAGAGATTAGGAGCAAAGAAGAAAGCTTCTATCTTGATATTGGGATGGGAGAGGGGGAACAACAGCTGTTGTGAAAAATGCATAAAGCTTCACCTAGGACCTTCTCCCCTATCTTCTTTATGGAACAAAAGCTTGGTGCTGTGGAAAGAGCAACAAACACTGTTACTCTCAGGCCAGATGTGAATGTTCATTGCAAGTAAGTGAAGGAAATAAGAAAACACCCTCTTCTTCCCTCAGGGAGGGACAGGAAAATACTCTGAGCCTGGATCACTTAGAGATCTCCTACCTTTGAGGAAGAAGTATGACCATTAAAAAAAAAAAAAAAAGGCTCCATTCCCAAGATTATAGGTATAGTACCTACCTCAGATGGACACTGAACCAGAATAACAGAGAATGACTTCCCTGTTCCCCATCTTCTACTTTTCTCCATCAGGCTAGCTAGTGACTGATAGCATTTATCAGCTATATAATGCTGAGAGAAGGGCAAAGTGAAGACAGATCTTTTCTCAGGCACAAAGGAAAGACCTAAAAGTGAGGAGTGAGCAGACATTGAGAACAATCCTCTGAAAAAAAGTGTTTGTTACTTTAAGTACAAGACAAGAGAAATTTTAAGCTGTGGTGCCCTGAGAGTAACCATAGAAACTAAAATAGCAAAAATAAACTCAGCTCAATTCTAAGCTAGACTAACACAAACTTTTACAATAAGAAGAGAAGAGTCATGCCTATTTTCAGGCAAAATACTATATACTTTTCTCTACTGTTCTGTATAATATATCCAGCTTACAACCAAAATGCAGCATATACAAATAAGCGATTACAACACATACACACACACACACACACACACACACACACACACATACACAGGTAATAATACACTGTCAAGAGACAAAACAATAAACAGAACCAGATTCAAATATGATCCACATGTTGGAACTATCAGAAAGGAAATTTAAAATAACTTTGGATAACATGACAAAGATTCTGAAGGAAAATATGGACAATATACACGAAGAGAGGGAATTTCAAGTGAGATGTAAACTATGAGAAATAACTAAATGGAAATTAAAGAAATGAAGAGCATGATTACAGAGGAGAAGAACCACTTTGTGAACTCAGAACAATCAACACACTAAAGAAAAGAAATGGTAAACTTAGAGATAGATCAAGAAAAATCTTCCAAATGACAAGCATGAAACAAAATAACAGTTCATCCAAGAGCTGAGGAGCAATATTGAATGGTCTAAAATGAGTGCAATTGGAATCACAGAAGGGAGAGAGAGAAAAACAAATATTTGAATACATAATAACCAAGAGTTTTTCAAAATCAATATATTACAAAAAAAACCCATAATCTACGTTGAGACAACACCAAGCAATAAATGCTCCCCAAACTCACCTACAAACTTAACAGAGGTTTCCCCCATTATACAAAAGTAGAGTGTTTCTGAAGTCTTTTATAAGCTAGAATGGCATAAAACAAAGAAGTAGTAACCATTAATTTATATGGTTATAGCATTCTCAGGCCCCAAAAATAACTTCTTTTAGGCTTTCTTGATACCTTAGGGCACATCTTGCTAATGGATGCACAAAATAAATAAAGCACAAATGCTTACAGACACAGTTAAAAGACATGGTGAGTTGATGCTGAGATGCTGAGTACAGTTCCTGGGAAAGAAGCTTCATGGTGCCACTTCCACTGCGTGGGGTGCATGATGCCTCTGTAATGGTTTGGCTTATTACAAAACAGATGCTAAATGCTATTTTCATTTTTACCTTTTTTTTTTCTTTGTAAAAATAAAAATAATTTTGAGATTTCTTTCAATCAGTAAGAACAGGTACAAATGTAGGTTTTTTCATAAAAGCAAACTGGCATAACACAAACTTTCAAAAAGTGAGAGGTTATTTCAAAGAAAGTTGTCTTTCAATAAACTTCATTGAATTAACAAAAAGTATTGAAATTAAATTAGCAAGCAGTCTTAAGTATTTCATTAGCAGTTTATGTTCTACATAGTAAATAAATGACTCAGATTCCGCCTAAGTAGTAGCTCAGGGGATTTAAGATATAAAGGTTAGGTGTATTTAGTTCATATATATAAGCTTGGAAAAAATAAAAAACTTCTTAATAATCTTGAAAAATAGAGCACAAGGGGCAAAGCCTGTTAAACACAGGTCAGTTTCCTACCAGATAAAAAGACTTGTTTATAATTAATCTGATGGTGATAAAAAGGCATTTAATTAGATTTCTATCACAAAATGGAAAAGGATAGGTCTGGGGTCTGAAACACAGTAGAATTCGGCCATCTGCTGCCAGCTACCTCTTGCCAACATGTGATTTGCAAGTTAAATTATGCCAGCTGATGACATATGGCACTTCCTCCTTCTTTAAATATCTTACTCAAAATGAGTTTGCTCTCAAATGCTGAGGTTGGATTTTTAGCAATCACAGTAGTGGCCATAATTTTCCTTCATAAACAAATTTAAGCAACATAGATTTAAATTGCTGGCTCCTGTGTCATGTCCTGTGACATGATTGTGACAGAGAAGTTTGACCTCTGAGATGTTCACCTTTGGAATTTACAAACTTAAAACTTTTTTAAAACATTTTTTTAATGTTTTTTTTTACGGGTAATTGGGTAGAGAGACAAGAGTCTTCTCTCTAGGTTCTGACATATATCTGAAACAGGAGAAAAGGTGGTCTAAAGAAAAGAAGTGAAGAACTTATTCAAATCCATGGCTTCATCTTGAGCCTGAGGTGTCTATCAGCTGGTAACAGAGTGGAGACTCATACTACAGAAGCTGTCAAAAATCTAAACCATCACAACGCTGCAAAACAATGTCTTCTTATTACCAATGGCCTAAAACTGAAAAATTCTCTGGTTCTCTCAATGCTTTAGACTTATTAACAGCTAGTTTTGTCTTCAGAATTATTGATCCAATATGTCTTGAATTAAGGCCACAACTTGTTCCAAACCTATTCATCATTTGGCTGCCACAAAAATCTCCATAAACAGCTTAACCATGACCTAACTAAACAAAACTATGTATCCTACTAACTATAATTGTGTGTGTGCACATGCACACAAACATGTGGGTGAGTGTGTGTATTTGACAAGACATTGGTATATGCCATCTTGATGGTAAAACAACATGGATATAGATTGGTTTTGTAGCAAAGCAGGTGAACATTCACTTCCTGAAGGAAGGCCTAGACCATGGACACATGATTTCTCACAGAGAATATGAGCATCCTCAGCCAATTACACCATGAATTTCTCTTCCTGGGAACCCCCCATTTTTAACTGTAAGGCAAGGACTTCAGACTTTGAGACTGGAAATGGTAAAGTCAATTGATCATAGTTTTTGTCCCAGCTGATCATATTGCCTACTATCCATAAAGCTTTAATCACCACTATCTCACTTACAGCTACCAATGGCAGCTTTCTTTAGATGAGATGGGTCTGTTATACTTGGAATAGTCTCCTGACTTCTCACTGTGGGCTGGCATCACCACAAAATCAAATTTTAACTCCTTTGTTTTACTATATTCATCTGACTTTGTGGTTTCCTTAAAGAAAGAAATATGGAGCAGCATGGGTGGCTCAGTGGTTTAGTGCTGCCTTCAGCCCAAGGTGTGATTCTGAAGACCCTGGTTCAAGTCCCATGTCTGCCTCCCTGTGTGGACACTGCTTCTCTCTCTGCCTGTGTCTCTGCCTCTCTCTCTCTCATGAATAAATAAATAAATCTAAAAAAATTTTTTTAAAAGAAATATGTCTGAAACATTCCATTATTGTTTGTGATCAGAGAGGATGTAAAAGTTATGTAAACAGCAAATTAGTAACAATTTAGGTGGATGAGTAGACACAGGCACAAAACAGTGCTGGTAGAGCATGAACTGATCATCTTGGGTTTCCTGGGGAAGGTGCTTGGCAATTCAGATAATTTTTTTGGGTAGGTACAATTTATTTTATTATTATTATTTTTACATTTTTTAAAAAAAGATTAAGTTTGATTTGCCAACATAATATAACCCCCAGGGCTCATCCCATCACGTGCCTTCCTCAGAGACCTTCACCCAATTACCCCATTCCCCACCTTCCTCCCCTTCCGTAACCCTTTGTTTCCCAGTTAGGAGTCTCTGGTTTGTCTCCCTCTCTAATTTTTCCCACTAGGGAAGCAGAACTGAAATAGCTCAGTTGGGAGAGTGTTAGACTGAAGATCTAAAGGTCCCTGGTTCAATCTCAGGTTTTGGCAATTCAGATTTTAGAGAAAATGATTGGCAACAGCACCAACTAATCTGAACGTCAGCTGGTTTAGAATAATAGTATCTTGACGCTGGAGACCCCTGCCTGTGCTGAAAATTAACCCTTTCATTGCTGGACTGTGGCAAGAGGTAGAAGTGTCTTAAAAGCAACAAAGGAGGGATCCCTGGGTGGTGCAGCGGTTTGGTGCCTGCCTTTGGCCCAGGGTGCGATCCTGGAGACCAAGGATCAAATCCCATGTCGGGCTTCTGGTGCATGGAGCTTGCTTCTCCCTCTGCCTGTGTCTCTGCCTCTCTCTCTCTATCTATCATAAGTAAATAAAAATTTTTAAAAAAATTTTTAAAAAAAGCAACAAAGGTGCAGAAGAAAACTTGAGGGAAGTTGCTATATAATAAAACCAGTACATAATCACTTTTATATTTGAACACTGATATGGCTATCCTATCGTACAATGGCTAAATGCTAGTCCTGGTCTCTGGATTTTGCTTCCAGCATTCTCAACAATGAATTTTTCCTAACATGTAGGGTTTCAGAACAATGAGCCTTCATAGTTATAAATCCTGCTAAATCCTGAAGTTCACTCTAACATGTCTATTTATTTATTTATTTTTTAACATGTCTATTTATATCTCCAATATCAATAAAGCAGAGAAAACTCAAGGAATGAGTACGGGATATATGTGTGTGAGCATATACACTGGTAATGGCAGGTAAAATTCAAGCACCTAATAATTCCAAGTGTTTTAGCATGTAATCCAAATGTCACAGCTTTACCAGCCCTTGAACACAGCTATTGTCACACTGACAGTAAGCTTTATTTCCTGCATTATCTCCCACCTTTACTCACAGATATTCCAGCTCCCTGCCAAACCCTCCCCAGTACTCTGCAAGATCCTGCAGTGTATGTCATGTACTCATGAAGCGGAATGTCAGATAGAGGAGCCATATGGCCTCCACCACGTTTTTATTGTCCTTCACTCTCCTACCCTTTTTATTGCTCTCTGTACATGAGGTTTCTTGAACGTGCCTTGGATGCTGCTGCTGCTGCTGCTATTTTGGGGACAATGCTCTATAAACTGTATAGTTTCTACTATTGCCTGACCACGACTTCAGGTGCCAAATTCTCTCTGTGGGGATGTTCTAGACCTTAACGCTGTGCAGCACTTTGTCACCAAGCCCATGGGCTGTTACTACTTTTGCCCTGTCTCACAAAATGCTTTAAACACCATTTGATAACTGTCCCTCCTGAACTCAAATCAATTCTGGAAGGGCAGTGATGTAATGGCCCACAGCACGTTGTGACTCAGGCTGGGCCACGATAGTGTCCATCCTCTCGCACATCATGACTTACCTAAGCAATCTTCCCAGGAGTTGATGAGGCTGTTGAAGACAAGATGGTTTCTATCTTTCTGTGACATCATAATCTTTAATGACCAGCTAAGTGTGGAGCTTCCAGGAGCCATCTTGACACCATAGGAAGACAGTCTGAGAATAAAGCCAACGAGAGGGAAGCACGGCGTGATTTAGAGTTGTGCCATCTAATAGATTAGCCACCAGCTACATGTGGCTTTTTACACTTGAATTCATTAAAATTGAATTAAAACATTCATTTCCTTAGTTGCCATTAGCCACACTTCAAGTGCTCAATAGTCACGTGAACTATTGTATTAGACAAAACATTTTATTGGACAGCCTGATCTAGAGAAAGAAATAGTCCTAATTTCATCCTTTAAATCTCTGCATCTAGCCTTATGTAAAGCTGGATCCACCTTAAATTCCATTTTGGTTTAAGCTAAATAATGAAAGCTTGCTTAAGTTATATTTCTGACCCTTGAAAAATTTATGTGCAGAAACTAGCCCTCAGCCTATTGCCCAGAGTCAGAGTCAGGAAACAGACAACAATCTTCTCACGTTTTCCCAATTTCTTCCCATGACCTTTCTTGACAAAATTCAACCTCACCTACTCCATGAGAACACATACACACATACACACACATCACATGCACATGCCATGGAAAGAGATCAGAGGGCAGAGGTTTGGCAGATGTCACCACAAAGCCAGCCTCTCCTATCAAAGATAAACAAAGCCAGACATTAATTAAAGCAGTGAGAACAGATTTTATTTTGTAAATATTGACAAAAGGGTAAAGAGCTGAGCTCTAGTCTGATTTGCAGAGGTGACTGAGCATTTTTTTCTTAATTGAAGTAGAGGTGATATATGATGCATTAGTTTCATGTGTACAAGAGTGACTTGACAATTCTATACATTATAAAATGCTCACCACAATAAATGTAGTCACCATACAAAGTTATTACAATATTATTGACTGCATTCCCTTTGCTGTACTTTTCATCCTTGTGACATGTTTATTTTATAACTGGAAGTTTGTACCTTCTAATTTCCTCCACCTATTTTATTTATTTTTTCTTTTTTAAAGATTTTATTTATTTATTCATAAAGACACACACAGAGAGAGAGAGAGAGAGAGAGAAGAGAGAGGCAGAGACACAGGCAGAGGGAGAAGCAGGCTCCATGCAGGGAGCCTGTCATGGAACTCGATCCCGGGTCCCCAGGATCATGCCCCAGGCTGCAAGGAGTGCTAAACCGCTGCGCCACTGGGGCTGCCCTCCTCCACCTATTTTAGTCATCCCCACACACACTCCTCTTTGACATAACCAGTTTGTTCTCTGTGATTATGAGTTTGTTTTATTCTCTGTGTATGTTTGTATTCATTTTATTTTTTTTAGATTCCACATAGAAGTGAAATCATATGGTATTCGTCTTTTTCTGCCTGACTTACTTCATTTAGTATAATACTCTCTAGGTCCATCCATGTTGTAGCAAATGGCACAATTTTGTTATTTTTTTATTACTGAGAAGTATTATATTATGTATATATACCTCATCTTTTTTATCCATTTATCTATCAATGGATATTTAGGTTGTTTCCATCTCTGGCTATTGTAAATAATAACATTTACATATTATGTAAATAAGGGTGCATATATTTTTTCAAATTAGTGTTTTTGTTTTCTTCGGTTAAATATTCAGAGTGGAATTACTACATTGTATGGTATTTCCAAATGCCATATTCAAAATACCAATTCAAAATTGAATTTTTGAATTCAATTGAATTTTGAATTTTTTATGGAGCCTCCATAATGTTTTCTACATTTACTGCACCAGTGTACCTTCCCACCAACAGTGCATGAGGGTTCCCTTTTCTCCATGTCCTCACCGATACCTGTTATTTCTTGTCTTATAGTTACTACCCATTCTGACTAATATGAGGCAATATCACATTGTGGCTTTTTTTTAAATATTTTGTTTATTTATTCATGGAAGACAGAGAGAGAGAAAGAGAGAGAGAGAGAGAGGAGAAGCAAGCTCTCTGCAGAGCAGGAGCCCAATGCGGTACTCAACCTCAGGACCCTGGGATCATGACCTGAGCTGAAGGGAGACACTTAGACACTTAGCCACCCAGGTGCCCCACATTGTGGCTTTGATTTACATTTCCCTAATAAATGGTGATGCTGAGTGCCTTTTCATGTGTCAGTTACTCTGCCCACTTTTTATTTTGATATTTGTATTTTTGATGTTGAGTGGTATGAGTTTTGGACATTGACATCTTATTGGATATATTATTTGCAAATGGCTTCCCCCATAAAGTAGAACTGGGCATTTAAAACAGATTTTTTTTAGAGATTTTATTAATTAATTAATTAATTAATTTATTTATTTATTTATAGCTTGTGTAGGGGACAGAGGGTGGGTGGGTGGGCAGAGGACAATATCATAACCTAAGCCAAAATAAAGAGTTGGATACTTAACAGACTGGGTGTTTTAAAGAGAATGAAGATGTAGGAAAGGAGACCAAGTGAAAGCTCAAACTTACAAAGGACTGGCCATTGTAAATGTGATTAGTCCAGACAGTTGTCTCCGTTACCTGACAATTATCAAAGTTAGGATTCTAGTCTTATAGAGACTGGGGGCAAAGGCTTGCAGGTCCTTGAGAAAGAAACTCCTGAGTTGTAGGAGATACATACACATCTCAAAGGGTCAGAGAAAGAATTTACAATCATAAGCCTTTTTTAGGAAGTGCTATAAGAAAGCAAGATCAGGTATTGCCTAGAACAAACAATATATTTTAAGCCCTGAGTTTTCCAAGACAGAAACTACAAAGGGGGCAGGGTTGTCCCAGGGACATGAGTCCTTAGGCTGCCAGAAGCCATGTTAAAGTTTGGCCATGTCTCTTGGTACAGGAGTTTCAATGAAGTGTTCATGACGAGAGGTTTTTGCAGTTCTCATTCGTCACATTTTTCTAGAATGCACAGCAAAACATAACATGTAATTTAACTCACAAGGCAATCCTCTGATATACATATCATTATCCCCATGTCACAGGTAAGGGAACCAAAGCTCAGAGGGCTTAAATCACGTGTTGAGGTCACATACTAATAAGTTAAAAAGCATGTTAGAACTTAGATTTCTCTGACTAAAGATTGTGTTTTTCCTCACATCACCCAGTTGTCTCCCTAGTGATCTCTCTAATTTTTCATGCATGTTTCTGTAACTAGTTTTTACAGAAGGACCCTTGCCTTTAAATGACAAAGCCTATAAGATGCGAATAGGAAAAAAAAAATCCTCACAAAATGTCAGAAACTTGTGATTAACAGGCAGCAGGTGTACAAACTGAAAGTGTTAGACTCACATCCATTGTCATCTCGGCAAATGGCTTGGCCCCAAAGTTGCTGAAGGGGGAAATTTGATTATCTTTGCTTCCCCAGAAGACTGATAAATCGAATTCAGACTGCTATTGTTCCAGATACAGCCTGAATCTTCCATAGGATTTTAATCAGCAGCAGCATTATGTAGCATATGGGAGCTATTTGGCTGAAAGGAGACTCCAACTGTCACTGGTACATCCGCCCAACATGAAAGCAAAATAATAATACGGAATAATGGGACTTTCTTATCTACAGTGCAGCCTCCCTCTGAGAAACTCTGTGGTTTACTCTACTACATCTTCACAACATCCTATTAGGTAGGTCAGAGAACTACTTGACTATAATCCTGAATGCTTACTGGCTGATTCCACCAGTGTTTTCATCTCTTTCATAGCCCTTTCTCTATCTGCATCTATAAATCCTATCTCCTCTCGCTTTTTGATCTCTTCTGTTCTCTAGTTTAATGGATAAACCTTCACCTATCTCTCCCCCATTTACACTGCTCTATCCTTAACTCCTTTTTCTCACTACTATTTTTTTCCTTTCTTGTTCTTACTTTATAAAAAGCCTAGATGAGAATTCAGTGCTCATAGAGTGATGGCCAAGTCTATAGCTCAATTATATCATCCTGTAAGACTACAGTGACGATCAAATATAAAAGTCACTCCATTTATTCACTTTAGTTACCAAAACTTTACTGAATATATTGCTTTCAAATATACTTGGTTTAAAGTTAACACCTTGGTCCTTTTCTTCAAGCATTGAAAAGAAACAAATAATGACAATGCAATGGGATAAGTGTCATCATCTTATTGAGCCCATTAAAAGTATGAGAAAAACAAAGAAGGTTACCAATGTAGTGTCTACGATGGCTAGTCCCTAGAGCTTTCAAGTGTGGATCCAGAGCCAAGCTCAGAAACCAAACTTCAGGCTTCTTCTTATAACCCTCCCCCCTATCTTGACCTTTCTTGACATGACTTAATTCCTATACATTCAGGAAGGCTGTAAAAGATATTATGAGAGATTGCCAAACAATCTTTTACACATACCTAACAATCGTATTGACAAAGCTGACCTATTAAGTGATGAGTCTGCATTTTATTTGAAGTAACCTATGAGTCAAACCTAAAGCTCTTGGCATATATATTTTCCAATAGTAGGAAAAGTGAAGAATGAACCACTGGTGGTGTTAGGAAGCAAAACAGCATTCTGAAATAGGATCAAGACCCTCTTGACACCTGTGTATTTTATCCAAAGTGTGGAATTCAAAGTAGTAAGCTAGTAAATGTCAGTATTAAATCCTCAAGTAAGAGAGATAGACTGTAATCGGTTGACAGAGAGAAGGATGGTTGAAAGTAGAAATGACAAAGAATGAGAACTCCTTCAGGGCTCGACCAGGTCAAGTATGATTTCCTTCACCTGTCCCTAGACCTACTTACCGAACTTCAAAAATTCAACTTCCAGAAGTTATAGGAGGTCCTTTCTTTATTGTGGTATTGCCATCAGAACACTCAAGTCATGAAAAGAAATGCCTAAAGGGTGCTTGCAAAAGAAAATCTATGTTGATTCTATACAAGGGTGAGAATTCGTAGAAGAGAATTCTGCCTTGAGAATCCTTTTTTTTTTTTTTAAATCTCTTCCATTAGCATCAAGCTCTAGGAATAATCAGGCAGCATAACAATTATCAGTGTCTCAGATAAGGCCTGAAAATTAGACTCTAATCACTTGAGATTCTGAGGAGTGATAATGTTGAGGTTTTATAGTAAGCATAAAAATTAAGTAGTAAACGGGCTCAAGGTAAAACTGTAATATATAATCTATTGGTTTTTTTTTAATTGACAATATAATCTGTTTTTTTTCCTTTTTCTGTTTGTATAAATATGATACCTAGGACAAAATAGATGCTAAATAAATTTTTGTTGCATGCATGAATGAATAAACAAATGAACAGACATTTTCAAATGCTCCAAAACAAGATTAAATATTATTTGCTCAAAGAATTATAAAAATAAAAGACTGTTAGGTTTAAAAAGCCATACACAAGGAACTAATAAAAATACTGTATACAAAAAATCCCAAACCCACCTATTAACCTCCCAACAGGTTGGTTAATCTTGATTTGCGCGGACAGCACTGTTATTACATACGTGATACATATTAGGATAACTGGCTAATTACTTCAACAAATACCACATCTTCACAAAATAAAATTTTATTTCTTGTTTATGTAAGAGTCCAATGGCAGGAGTGGGATTTGTGGGCAAAGGGCCCTGGACTGTGAAATTATTCAAGGACCCTAATCTTTTTTTAAAAAAAAGATTTTATTTATTTATTCATGAGACACACAGAGAGAAAGAGAGGCAGAAACACTGGTAGAGGGAGAAGCAGGCTCCATGCAGGGAGCCTGATGTGGGACTCGACCCCAGGGCTCCAGGATCACTCTCTGGGCTGAAGACAGCACTAAACTGCTGAGCCACCCGGGGATCCCCCTAATCTTTTTAATCTATTTATTTTCCACTCCCCATCACCTCAGAGCTGTGCACTGGACTCCCACCATTCAGCCAATGGAGGATGGAAGACAGAAAGCATATGACCAGTGGTGTGGCAGGTTTTGTGGTCCAGACATGCAGATGGGCATATCCCCTTTGCCCACATTCCACTGGCCAGAACTCAATACTTGACTTTAAGTTCAAAAATCTAAAAGGTTTCCCTTCAATAACTAAATAATAGGCACTACAGGTTTTTAAGCAAAGAAATGACCAAGATGCAAATGGGGAGTTACACCGGCAGTACTGAATAGAAAAAAGTACCAATGGGATAAACTAGAGCCCCAGAGACCTGGTAAAAGGTACTGCAGTAATATGGGCAGAGAACAATGAGGCCCAGTGTGAGACAGTAGAAAAAGAATGACCATAAAATGATAAATATAAGGATGCACTGACTGATTTGTTGAGTGAGCAGAAAAGAACCAGGAGACAGGACAGTCTTGGGTTTTATATTTTCATAGGAGCATATGTATTTAAATTTGAGTGGTCTTTTGGTTACCTGATGTATGTTTTGCTAGTTTGTTCATTTTTATCCACAGGAATTAGGAAAATAAAGATTTAAAAGTGAATAAAAGTGAATAGAGTACAGTGTCTGTGGGAAGTCAAGGGAAATCTAACGCAGAAATAAGGAAAACAAATAGATGAAGAGAATGTTTGGGGATTCTGCATATTACAGGGAGTGTTTCTGAAGTGAATGTGTGGCAACAAAATTAAGTGTCAAAAGAGGAAAAATTACATCCAAAACATTTCCTCATATTTGTTATGTTGCTATTTGCCACAACTGTCAAACATTCAGATGCCAATAAAATGCTTGAATAAATAATTCCATTTTGGCTGTGGCAACTGGCTTACAGTCTGCATTTTGGAGGCTCCTGGAAAGATGTATTTTTAGTGCTTAGAAGAGAAAAACTGTACCTGGGGAGGCGAACTCGTAACCAATTAATCAGACAATTGATCTAGTGGAAATGGGCTTTAATCACATTGTTAGATGCATTATAGCAATTAACTAACACTCAAGTTTAAAATATGCAATGTAAAATTCATTACTTAAACAAATAACAGTGTCATTAATCCCTGGAAAAACAAATATGTACTTTTTAAAGCCTTCCTGCAGCCTTCTGTCGTTTGTGAGAGACGTGGACATAACAGCAGGGCTGGATGCACAGAAATCCTGTTAGAGGTGATAACTGCCAGAGCAAGGAAATGAAAGTGCAGGAGCATTTCTGTCTCCTCACATAGGTCAGCCTCTTCTTGAGGCACACCTGGGAGGAACTTCCAGACAATTCCAGAATGTTCACCTTGTAGTGAAAACAATCAAGGTTAAAACAAAAAAAGAGTTTTCTTTGGGCCTTTTACACATTAATTTTTTATTTTTATTTTTTACAGGAAGAAACAAATCGACATATAACTCAGTTGTTCAGTATAAAATTTGTACTCTTAGGCACCTATGTTGTCTGTAGGCAATAGGAACATTTTTAATAAAATCGTTATTAATTTTTCAACAGCTATGCAATAATCTACATGTGCAAGTACTCTATCAAAATGAATTCCTTTTATCATACATATTCATAAAGGAGAATTTGAAATGTTTAAGCACTCACATTAAACGTAGTCCCAAACACAGTAACAGATTTGGAGTGCAAAATGGAGCAAAAGAGTCCTTGAATAGGAATATGTCATTGCTACCAAATGATAGCGCATCAAAGAATATTTGAGCTGCTATGAACCAACCACTCACTACTTACTCCTTTCACAACCCAATAAGGTTCGTAAGTAAGTAAGTAAACTTACTATTCTAAGTTTACAGATGAGGAAATTGAGGCACAAGGTGATAGAGTAACTTCTTACAGTCACACAGTTTAGAAGTGGTAAACATAGTGCTAGACTGGACCCAATCTAACCATCTGACTGTGCTTAGAGCAAGAACACTAAAGAGTATTCCACCATCAGAACCTAACTGTATGATTTTTGGGGTGGGTAGCAGGGTATGGGCAGTCAAAAAAACAAGACATGAAGCAGAAGTGATAAGTAGAGGTCAGGCTAGGAAGAAACTTGAGTTAACAGAAATTACAAAACTACTGCTAATGATCTCAGTAAAGATGGTGACAGTCGTCAGGCTCTGGCTATGTATGATACATCAAAAAAGTAACTCTTCAGGGCCTCAGCCAAATGCATCAATTTTCTGTCCTTTGGAAAATAAATGCCACTCAATAGCCCTCTTTTGACAGATACTGGGAAATAAGAAAGATTTGTTTAGTTGTAATTAACCTTGCTCATCCTTCTTGAATTGTTGCTTATGTGCCAAAGAATTCTATCTACACTTTGTTTTCAGAAGTTTCGGCCAGATATCATCATCCTTAAATTACTGACTACAGTTTTCTCAGTAAAATTCTCTGTTACATTCTCAAGACCTACCAGGATACAGACTGTTCTGTACCAACTTATGTTTGTATATGACTAATTAGATCATATTTTCCCTTGATAAACAAAACACACCTCATAAGCTCACACAGTCATATTTCTTGGGCACTATTGCTCATGGAAGAGCCATTGTGCATATTATAACCTAACAAAGTAATTTTTATTTCAGAGAATAGGTAATTGAGGGCTGTAATATACAAATATTTAGTATTCCAAAAATTTTATAAATGCACAGGAGGCACACACTTTCTTACAGTGGATAGGTAGATGATGATGATGATGGTGATGATGATGATGATGATGATGATGATAGGTAGGTAGGTAGACAGATAGATAAGTACCCTAGACTGGAATCCCCAGGATGCAGATCCTGAAATGCATATAAGCATGAAGGATGATTATCAGTGAGTACTTTCAGAATCAAGACCTGGGGAAAGGAAGGGAAAGAAGCTGTATCAGGCAGGCAGAGAAGACCTGGGATGGAGATCCATTGAAAGTCCCAGGTGACCATACATCCCAGGACTAGGATGGCTATTGAGAGCTAACCCAAGCTGATCCAAGAGAGCTTCTTAGACCCAGATTTGATCAGTCACTGGATATAAGCTTCCTCTGGAAGGAAGTGAGACCATCCATGGGCAAGTCAAGTTTCTAAAACAGGCCCTTCTACAAATGGGCTAACAGTGCTTTTACTAGCACTCTCAACTTCTGGAGGAATAAATAAATATTTTATCCTAAAGGGAGATCTGTGTGACATATCACAGTATTTACTACACAAAGGTATAGCAAGTCTATAACATATAAAAATAAGAAACACAGATATATATAACATACATATTAAATATGTACATATTATATATTAAAAGTATACACATATATATCAATTATATACATATTACATATTAAGAATGTACACATATATATATTAAATATATATACATGTATACTAAAACTATGCATGGTGACAAATGTTTCAGTATTTTATCTTGTTAGAAATTATCCAAAATGTGGAGCACCCCAGTGGCAGAGTCATTGAGTATCTGACTCTTGGTTTTGGCTCAGGTCATGATATCAGGACTGTGGGACCCCACCTCAGGCTCTGCCCTTGGCAGTCTGCTTTAGATTCTCTCCCTCTCCCTCTGCTCCTCCCACTCATGTTCTCTCTTTATCTCTAAAATAAATAAATAAATCTTTAAAAACAGAGATCAAGGCAGCCCTGGGGGCTCAGCGGTATAGCACCGCCTTCAGCCCAGGGTGTGGTCCTAGAGACCCGGGATCAAGTCCCATGTTGGGCTCCCTGCATGGAGCCTGCTTCACCCTCTGCCTGTGTCTCTGACTCTCTCTCTCTCTCTCTCTCTCTCTCTCTGTGTGTCTCTCATGAATAAGTAAACAAAATCTTAAAAAAAAATTAAAATTAAAAAAATAAATCATCCAAATCCAAAGGTCATCAACTAAGAACAAGATTTAATATAAATTCAACATTGAAAATACTTTGGGCAGGGCAAGACAGCAGAGGAGTAGGGTCCTGAACTCACCTGTCCCCACCAACTCACCTGGATAACTTTCAAACCATCCTCAACACCTACCAATTCAACCTGAGATGTAAAGAGATAACAGCTGAAATGCTACAGAGAGTAGGGTTTTTGCTTCCAACAAGTTAAGAGGCAGGAAAAAATAAAATAAAAAATAATCCAGTGGGGGAGGGGGGCAGCGGGAGCCTCCAGGACCAGGAAGCCCAGTCCCGGGGAAGCAGGAACTTTAAAAATCCGCACTGGATTCTTCCTGGAGGGAAAGGTGCTGGCAGGGAACTCGGGCAGGATCCCAGGAGGGGCAGTGGGGCCCCCAGTTCCGGGGGTCACTAACAGCAGAGGGGCGCCCTGGGTGAGGGAGCGCACTGCACACCACGGGCCGAGCTCGGTAAAGGGCTGGAGCACAGCCCGGGGGCCTCGGAGTGGCTCAGGCGGGGACTCCGGGCTGAGGGGGTTGCACCTGCTGCCTTCGGGGGGCACGATTCCAGCGGTGCAGGCCTGGGAGCCCAGGGCACCGGGGGACACAGCCCGGGATCCTGCGCTCCTCCCCCAACAACAGGCGGAGGCCGGGCGGGCACAGGACGGCGAGGACGCTCCTCCCCCGGGCACCCCCAGGGGGAGGCAGAGAGAGCACCAGACAGCGAGGACACTCCTGCCCCCCGGCACCCCCAGCTGTGCAGGTCAGCGCCCCTCTGCTCCCAGGAGCATCCAGGCCCCTGAGGACTGGGAGCTGCGGTAGTTACTGCGGGAGCTGACTCCAGGGCTGGAGAGCTGGCCGCAGCCAGTGGGGTTGCTCCTTCTGGTGTTACCCTGTGCCTGGAAGGGGTGGGGCCCCAGGGAACAGGGGCCTCATGGGGTCAACGGCTCCCACTGCGCCAGGCACCTGACCAGGTGGGGGGGGCATCTCCCCAGGTGCACACACCTGAGAATCAGCACAGCAGGCCCCTCCCCCAGAAGACCCCCTGGAAGGACAGAGGAAGAGCAAGTTCTGGACCCAGCAGCACTGGAAAGCTCCAGGGGAAGTGGAGGGATTTACAGTATATAGAACGAGAGGGTACCTCTCCTTTTTTTTTTTTTCTTCCTTTTTCCAGTACAACTCGTTTTCATATGAAACTGTAAATATCCAATTTTTATTCTCTTTTCCCACCTTAACTACAATATTTTACCACCTCTTCATTTTTAAGATTCTTCCTTTTTGACTTTCATATTTCTACAATTATAGGTCCTCCATATATTTTCCACTTCTAGATTCCCTTCAACATACTCAACTTAATTTTGGGAGATATACAAGATACGTTTTGTTTTGTTTTATGTTTTTTGTTTTCTCTGCCTCATTTTGTTCTACAATGGTGGAAGTTAATACCTCCTAAAATATGACCAGCATGCACCCAGAATGAAGTGGAACATCATGCTGGTTCATTCTGTGAGATTCTTCATTCCCATTCTGCTCCCCTCTTTTATCTCATTTATGTTTTGGTGGTCAATGTTGGGGCCTTCTACAAGTATTTCTGGCTTATATACATTTGGGACTGAGCATCTTCTAACATACAGAATTTAGTATACTCAGAACCGAGTATACTCTAGAACCCCTCAGGTACACTACACTCTCCATCCACTACAACCTTGTCACCGCCACCATCTCCAGCCCCCCCCCCTTTTTCCTTCTCCTTTTTTTCCTCTTTAATTTGCTGCTTTTTTTCTCTCTTCTTTTTTTCTCTTCTCTCTTTTTTTTCTCTCTTCTTCTTTTGGATTCTTGGCCTTTTATTTTTTTTAGTTTGTTTTAAAATTTGTTTTTCACTTTAGTGGTCCTTGTTTTATTTTGTTCCTGCTAAAAAATGAAAGGGTCAACCAGGAAATTAGAGAAGAATTAAACATATTCATAGAAACTAATGAAAATGAAGATACAACTATTCAAAATCTTTGGGATACAGAAAAAAGCAATCCTAAGAGGGAAATACATCACGGTACAAGCCTCCCTCAAAAAACTGAAAAAAAAAAAACTCAAATACATAAGCTAACTTCACACCTAAAGGAACTGGAGAAAGAAAAGCAAATAAAACCTATACCAAGCAGAAGAAGAGACTTAATAAAGATTTGAGCAGAACTCAATGAAATAGAGACCAGAAGAACTGTAGAACAGATCAACAAAAGCCGGAGCTGGTTCTTTGAAAGAGTTAATAAGATAGATAAACCATTAGCCAGCCTTATAAAAAGAAAAAAGACTCAAATTAATTAAAATCTTGAATGAAAAAGGAGAGATCACAACCAATACCAAGGAAATACAAATGATTTTAAAAACATATTATGAGCAGCTCTACACCAACAAATTAGGCAATCTAGAAGAAATGGACGCATTTCTAGAAAATCACAAATTGCCAAAATTGGAACAGGAAGAAATAGAAAACCTGAATAGGCCAGTAACCAGGGAGGAAGTTGAAGCAGTCATCAAAAACCTCCCAAGACTCAAAAGTCCAGGGCCATATGGCTTCTGAGGGGAATTCTATCAAACGTTTAAAGAAGAAATAATACCTATTCTACTAAATCTGTTCTGAAAGATAGAAATGATTACTTCCAAACTTGTTTTATGAGAACAACATCATCTTGATTCCAAAACCAAAGACCCCACCAAAAAGGAGAATTATAGACCAGTATCCCTGATGAACACGGATGCAAAAATTCTCAACATGATACTAGTCAATAGGATCCAACAGTACATTTATAATATTATTCACCATGACCAAATGGGACTTATCCCTGGGATGCAAGGCTGGTTCAATACTCATAAAACAATCAACGTGACAGATCATATCAACAAGAGAAAAAACAAGAACCATATGATCCTCTCAATAGATGCAGAGAAGGCATTTGACAAAATACAGCATCCATTCCTGATCAAAACTCTTCAGAGTGTAGGGATAGAGGGAACATTCCTCAGCATCTTAAAAGCCATCTATGAAAAGCCCACAGCAAATATCATTCTCAATGGGGAAACACTGAGAGCCTTTCCCCTAAGATCAGGAACAAGACAGGGATGTCCACTACCACCACTGCTATTCAACATAGTACTAGAAGTCCTAGCTTCAGCAATCAGGCAACAAAAAGAAATAAAAGGCATTCAGATCGGCAAAGAAGAAATCAAACTTTACCTCTTCGCAGGTAATATGATACTGTATGTAGAAAACCCAAAGGACTCCACCCCGAGATTGCTAGAACTCATTCAGCAATGTGACAATGTGGCAGGTTCAAAAATCAATGCCCAGAAATCAGTGGTATTTCTATACCCTGACAATGAGACTGAAGAAAGAGAAATTAAGGAGTCAATCCCATTTACAACTGCATCCAAAAGCATAAGATACCTAGGAATAAACCTAACCAAAAAGGTAAAGGATCTATACCCTAAAAACTACAGAACACTTCTGAAAGAAACTGAGGAAGACACAAAGAGATGGAAAAATATTCCATTCTCATAGATTGGAAGAATTAATACTGTGAAAATGTCTATGTTACCCAGGACAATTTACACATTTAGTGCAATCCCTATCAAAATACCATGGACTTTCTTCAGAGAGTTGGAAAAAATAATTTTAAGATTTGTGTGGAATCAGAAAAAGATCCCAAATAGCCAGGGGAATACTGAAAAAGAAAACCAGAGGTGGAGGCATCCAATGCTGGATATCAATTGTACTACAAAGCTGTGGTCATCAAGGCCAGTGTGGTACTGGCACAAAAACAGACACATAGATCAATGGAACAGATTAGAGATCCCGGAAGCAGACCCTCAACTCTATGATCAACTAATATTTGACTAAGCAGAAAAGACTATCCACTGGAAAAAGGAAAGTCTCTTCAATAAATGGTGCTGGGAAAATTGGACAGCCACATGCAGAAGAATGAAACTGGAACATTCTCTTACACCAGACACAAAGATAAACTCAAAATGGATGAAAGATCTAAATGTGAGACAAGAATCCATCAAAATCCTAGAGGAGAACACAGGCAACACCCTTTTTGAACTTGGCCACAGCAACTTCTTGCAAGATACAGCTATGAAGGCAAGGGAGACAAAATCAAAAATGAACAATTGGGACTTCATCAAGATAAAAAGCTTCTGCACAGCAAAGAAACAGTCAACAAAACTCAAAGACAACCTATAGAATGGGAGAAGATATTTGCAAATGACCTGTCAGGTAAAGGGCTAGTATCCAAGATCTATAAAGAACTTATTAAACTCAACAGGAAAGAAACAAACAATCCAATCATGAAGTGGGCAAAAGACATGAACAGAAATTTCACCAAAGAAGACATAGACATGGCCGACATGCATGAGAAAGTTTGCCGTATCACTTGCCATCAGAGAAATCAAAACCACAATGAGATACCACCTCACACCTGTAAGAATTGTGAAAATTAACAAGACAGGAAACAACAAATGTTGGAGAGAATGTGAAAAAAGGGGAACCCACTTACATGGTTGGTGGGAATGGGAACTGGTACAGCCACTCTGGAAAACTGTGTGGAGGTTCCTCAGAGTTAAAGATAGAGCTACTCTATAATCCAGCACTGTGATGCTGAGAATTTACCCCAAAGATACAGATGCAGTGAACTGCCGGGACGCCTGCACCCCGATGTTTCTAGCAGCAATGTCCACAATAGCCAAACTGTGGAAGGGGCCTCAGTGTCCATCAAAAGATGAATGGATAAAGAAGATGTGGTCTATGTATAAAATGGAATATTCCTCAGCCATTAGAAATGACAAATACCCACCATTTATTTCAACATGGATGGAACTGGAGGGTATTATGCTGAGTGAAGTAAGTCAATCAGAGAAGGACAAATATTATATGGTCTCATTCGTTTGGGGAATATAAATAATAGTGAAAGGGATTAAGGGGGAAAGTATAGAAAATGCGTGAGAAATATCATTGAGGGTGACAGACCATGAGAGACTCCTAACTCTGGGAAAGGAACAAGGGCAGTGGAAGGGGAGGTGGGCAGGGGATTAGGGTGACTGGGTGACGGGCACTGAGGGGGGCACTTGATGGGATGAGCACTGGGTGTTATACTATATGTTGGCAAATCGAACTCTAATAAAAAATTTAAAAAATATATAAATTCAACATTTTAAAATTAACTAAAAGTCAGAAGTCTGCAAGATGGCAGGATAGAAAGATCTTGAACTCATGTCCTCCCATAGACACACCACATCTACAGTTACAAATGGATCATTTCTCCCTGAGAAAAGTTTTGAGAACTAGATAAACAGCTTTCTACAACAAAGGATTAAAAAGACCACATCAAGCTAGGTGGGAGAGGCACACACATACACTCACCAAAAATCCTATCATTAGTGCTATGACCCACCACAGGGAGGGATCTCACTAACCTGACAGTTCTTTCACAGAGGGGTTGGTGTCTCACACCAGGCACCCCAAACCCTTGGGGTCTGGCCAGAGAGATAAGCCCTCAAAACACCTGGCTTAGAAAACCAAAGTGGTTAATATCCAAGGGACCTAAAGTACTATAGGAAACATGGATTTCCTTTTTAAGGGGCTCATGTGTGGTCTCACTTGCCCTGAGACCCAATAAAAAATTAGCAGTGTGAAAAGTGCCTAGAGGAAGGAGATTCACTTGCTAATCTAAAAGCATCTGCTGGAGAAACAGGGGACTCTCTCAAAGATAGAGGTTCAGGTGGATGCCATTTTTGTACTCTCCACCTGCCCTAACTACCTTGTTAAGACAGGTGGGAGTGAGCAGTCTTGACTCTATCTTGCTGCCTTGCTGAAGCCAGAGAGCATGATGCCTGCTGCACTACCCTACCCCCTGCATGGGCTGGCAAATGTGAGTGGTCACAGCATCCTCATTCTCCCTCTCCCAGCTTAAAGCCAGTGCGTGTTCACAGACAAGGCGTTCTCTCATTGCATTCCTGAAGCCCACCAGTGTGCACAATCAATATACTTTCCCACTGCCTTTCTGAAGCTGGTAAATGTGCCCCACGTCCTACACTTTGCAGTTGCCTAAGTAAAGTCAATGGGTGTGAGCAATCCACACAGGTAATGACATTTGGTCATCTGACACTGGAGGCCAAGGAACCTGGTGTTCCTGATCTCCATGGGAATGTAACAATCGGTAAGACTGTTCTTGGCAGGCCAGCCCCCTAAGGCACTACACAGAGGGCAGACTGAAACACAACCTTTGTCATCCTTTGAAAAAAGTCTTATTCACTTAGCCTGGAGTGAAGCCTGGTGCATCAGCCTGAGGGTCATTCTTCAGATTTCCCACACATCTAGCTGATAACAACATGCTTCCAGGGAATATAAGCAGGGAGACATTATCCTTCTGTACCACCTTGGCCTAACTACAGCTCAACAAGATTTCCCAGAAAGGAGTTTATACACTTATCTGGAGCCCCTATTTTTTTTTTTGTACCTATCATCCAGGGGACATCTCCAAAACTGTTGGTCTAGAGGCCAGTGAGGCCTCATGCCTTATGACTTACAGATGTATATATGTATATTCTTTAAAAGCTACTGCTTGAGAGTCTGGCTTCCAATCAGCCTAAAACTAGGTACTAAATGAAATTTCTGCCCTTGGAACACTGACAGGTCTTAGCACACCCTCAATAACGGGGACATATCAAGAATAAATAAGACTGTTTAGATAATCACAAAGGTTCAAGAGACAACAAGAAGCTAGGATAAGGTTGAAAGTTCATCACCTACACAAAGTCATTCCTTTAAGACTCAGAGAGGTGACCGTTTCACCTAATGCATAGACACAAACACAGACTGTCAGACAAAATGAAGAAACAGAAACATTCCAAATGAAAGCAAGATAAAACCTCAGAAAAAAACCTTAATGATATGGACAGAAGTAATTTACCTGATAAGGAATTCAAAGTAATGGTCATAAAGATGCCCACTGAACTTGAGAGAAGAATAGACGAGCAAAGTGAGAACATCAACAAAGAGATAGAAAGTATAATAAAATACCAAACAGAAGTCACAGAGCTGAAGAATACAATAACTGAATGGAAAAATACACTAAGCACTATGTCCTGGAGTCTCAATAAAATTTCACTTTAATTGACTGGATCAGTTAAAAAAAAAATCTAACCTTGTATCTAATGGAACTAGAGAAAGAAAAACAAAGCCCAAAGTTATTAGAAGGAAGAAAAGAATAAAGGTAAGAGTATAAATAAATGAAATGATGACTAAAAAGACAATAAAAAAGATCACTAAAACTAAGAGATGGTTCTTTGGAAAGATAAACAAAATTGACAAATCTTTAGCTAGATTCAACAATGAAAGAGTGAAAACTCTAAAAAATGAAAAATGAAAGAGAAGCTAATACCACAAAATACAAAGAATCATAGACATAAATTAGAACAATTATATACCAACAACCTAGAAGAAATGGATAATTCCTAGAAATTTACAATCTTTCAAGACTAAATCATGGAGAAATAGATAATTTGAATAGACCAATTAAGGCAATTTAATCAGTAATCAAAAATCTCCCAATAATAAAAGTTCGAGGCCTTACTTTCATTGGTGAATTCTACCAAACATTCAAAGATTTAATACCTATCCTTCTCAAATTCTTCCAAAATACTATTGAGGATGGAATGCTTCCAAACTCATTTTTTGAGATCAAAAATACCCTCGTATCAAAACAAGTCAAGGACACCATACACACACATGCGCGCGCACAGACACACACACACACACACACACACACACACACACACACTTATGGGCCGATATTCCTAATGGACTAGGTGCAAAATCCTCAACAAAATATCAGCACGCCAAATTCAACAATATGTTAAAGAAACTGTATACCATGATCAAATGGGATTTATTCCAGAGTTACAAGGATGAGTCAACATTCTTGAAAGTCTTAGTTGGAGCAATGAGGCAATAAAATTAAGAAAATAGAAGGTATCTAAATTGAAAAGGGAGAAGTAAAACTGTTTGCATGATTTTATATACAGAAAACCCACAGATGCCAGCAAAAACACCTTTTAAAACAATAATCATATCTATATGCTAACAAGGAACTCAGAGAAATTAACAAAACAATCTCATTTACACTTGCATCAAAATGAATAAAATACTTAACAATAAACCAAGGAGGTGAAATATCTGTACTCTAAAAACTATAAAACATTGATGAAATAAACTGAAGACAAATAATTGGAAAGATATTCTGTGCTCATGGATTAGAGGAATTAATATTGTTAAAATGTCCATAGTATTCAGCGGCTTAACAATAACCCACAGCCCGCGGACCAGCTTGTCCATAGTATTCAAAGCAATCTACAGATTCAGTGCAATGTCTATCAACATTCCAATGGTATTTTTCATAGAGCTAGAACAAATAATTCTAAAATTTGTATGGAACCACAAAAGACCTCAAATAGCCAACACAATCTTGAGAAAAAGAACAAAGAAGTATCACACTCCTTGATTTCAAACTATACTACAAGCTATAGTAATCTAAACAATATGATATTGGCATAAACACACACACACACACACACACACACACACACACAGATCAATGAACAGAATAAAGTGCCCAGAAATAAAGCCACACATAATGGTCAACTAAGTAACACAAAAGGAAGTAAGAATATACAATGAGGAAAGAACAGTCTCTTTGATTAATAGTGTTGGGAAAACTGGACAGCTACATGCAAAAGAATGGAACTAGACCACTGTTTTACAATATATACAAAAATGATCTCAAAATGGATTAAATATGTGAAAGACCTGAATCCATAAAACTCCTAGAAGTGCAGGTGGTAAGCTTCTTGACATCAGTCTTGGTGTTTTTGTTTTGGTTTTGGTTTTGGTTTTTTATCTGATTCTAAACGCAAGGGAAACAAAAGCAAAAATAAGCAAGTAGTACATCAAACTAAAAAGCTTCTGTACAGCAAACAAAGCCATCAACAAATCAAAAGAGTGAGAAATAACAAATGTTAGCAAGGATATCAAGAAAAAGTAACCCTAAAGCACTGTTGGTGTTCCCACCACTGTTGGTGGGAATATAAACTGGTAAACCACTCAAAAAAAAACAGTATAAAAGTTCTTCAAAAATTTTAAAATATAACTGTCTCGACCCAGCAATTATATTATGGAGTATCTATCTGAAGAAAATGAAAACACAATTTGAAAAGAAATATGCACCTCTATGTTCATTGCAGCATTATGTATAGTAGCCAAGACATAGACGCAACATAAGTGTCCATCAACAGATGAATGGATAAAGATGTGGTATAAATATATAACAGAATACAACTGAGCCATAAAAAAAGATTGAAATCTTGCCATTGTGATAACATGGATGGACTTTGAGGATATTATGCTATGTGAAGTAGTAAGTCAGAGAAAGGCAAATACCATATAATTTCATTTACATGTGGAATCTAAAAAACAAAATAAACACCACAAAATAGAACCTAGACTCAGATGCAGAACACAGATTAGTGGTTGCCAGAGGGATGGGAAGTAAAATCAATAACTCAAAGGAATGTAATGTATAGCATGCAGAATATAGTTAATATTGTATTAACTTTGTATATTGACAAATGATAACTAGACTTGTGGTGACCATTTCACGATGTATATGAATCTTGAATCACTATGTTGTACACCTGAAGGCAATATAATATCGTATGTCAATTATTTACCAATTAAAATAAATACATAAATTTAACTAAATATCCTAAAAATTATATTTCAGCTATCTAATGCAGATAATTGTTTTCAAAAAAATTATCAAGATTATTATTTAATATAATAGAACACATTTTTTTAAAATCCTTAAATTTTCTAGGAATAATGTTATTTATCTGCTTAGTATATTAGAAGTTTAGGAAGCATATAAGAAGTATATTTAGACAGGAATCTACAAAAAAAATCACACAGATAAAATCAGAGAAAAGACAACTGTTTTCAACCTAAATTGTCACAATAGGGAGTGCCTGGGTGGCTTAGTCTTAAGCATCTCTCAGGTCTTGGTCTCTGAGTCCTGGGATCAAGTCTTACAATTGCATCAGAATCCCTGAACCCATACCCCAGAGATCAAGAGTCTCATGCTCTACTGACTGAGCCAGCCAGCCAGGTCCCTGTTAGACAGAGTCTGCTTCTCCCTCTACCCCTCCCTACAGCTTGAGTACGGGCACGTGCGTGCTCTCTCAAATAAATAAATAAAATCTTAAAAAAAAAAATTGTCACACTAGTCTGAAGTGTCCAAGAGTTCTCTTTAATTATGGAAACTGGTATTCTTATGTTTGTTGGGTTTTTTTTTTGTTTTTTGTTTTTTTTTTAAATTTTTTTTTAAATTATTTATTTATGATAGTCATACAGAGAGAGAGAGAGAGGCAGAGACATAGGCAGAGGGAGAAGCAGGCTCCATGCACCGGGAGCCCCACGTGGGATTCGATCCCGGGTCTCCAGGATCGCGCCCTGGGCCAAAGGCAGGCGCCAAACCGCTGCGCCACCCAGGGATCCCCTATGTTTGTTGTTTTTTAAAGTGCATTTGAGCTGGCATTTTCTGTGAAAAGTGGGTTGTTGTGGGTTTTTTAGGGTGCCATATCTAAAGTATTAGTATTATTTCGTTTCTTTATTTTCTAGGGATTTTTACACTCCCTTATGTTAGACCTATGCAAACCTTATTAGCTTCCAAAAACCAAACAAAACATACCTTATTTTAAGATACTTTATATCCAATTTATTTATTTCTCCAGAGGTAAGAAAATATATCAAACACAAAATGAGGGTAATAGGTTTCCGCAATTACGAACACATAGACGCACAGCATGTAGCTTCAGTCATGAACTACAATAAGCACAGAGAACAAAACCTCACAAATCTAAATCTCAAAAAGAAATCTTAACCTTTGCAGTGGAAAGTTGATGTATTCTTGAATAAACAAGCAAACCAACAAACACACTTTTCTGTCATCTCTCACCCAAAAGAATAGGTCTCTACCTGAAAAAGATCACCAAATAGGCCATAACACTGATTTTACAAACATTGTTGGAAAATTAAGAATAACCTGAATCATTTGAGAACCAGAACAATACATAAAAACAAAAGCATAGAATCAAGGGAAAAAGAGAAACAAAGAGTAAGTGAAGGTAAAGTTCTACTGCCACTTGGGATTTAATTCAGGAACGAAGAAATGTTTATTTTCAAGTTCTGCAGTTTAGCTCTGAGAAGAGAAGTGCACTTACTTGAACATCTTGGTGAAACCTCCGAAGTAGTCAAAATGCAATTTTCAAAATTAAAAAAAAAAAAAAACTGAGTTAGAAAGAACTTGCAAATAGATCTGTTTAACTCATTGACAAAGGAACCGAGAGAACATAAAGTGGATTCATTATTAGCATCCTCCGATATATCATGGATCACAATAAAGCAAATATCATAATAAAGTGAGTCAAATGAATTTTTAGGTTTCCCAGTGTATATAAAAGTTATGTTTACACTGTACTATAGTCTATTAAGTGTGCCATAGCATTATGACTAAAAACAAAAAACAAAACACAAAACCTAATAGGCACCTAGGTGGCTCATTTGGTTTTAGACTCTTTATTTCACTCAGGTCATAATCTCATCTTTGTGGGACTTAACCTCATAGCAGGAATCAAGCTCAGTGGGGAGTCGGCTTGAGATGCTCTCTCTTCTCTCCTTCCCCCTCTGCCTTTCCCCCCATTTGTGCATTCTATCTTTAAAAAAAAAATTTAAATTTGAAAACTCAATGTGTATACCTTAGTTAAAAAACACTTTATTGCTAAAAAGTGCTAGTCATCATCCGAGCTTTCAGTGAAACCTAATCACTGAACACAGATAACCATAACAAACAATAATAAGAAAAAGTTTGAAATATTATGAGAATTATCAAAATGTGGCACTGAGACACGAAATGAGTAAATGAGGTTAGAAAAAATGGTGCAGAGAGACTCAGGATTGCCAAAAACCTTCAATTTGTAAAAACACATCATCTGGGAATGACAATAAAGCCCAATAAAACATGGAATGCCTATAGTGCTATTTGTAAAATAATTTAAGTGATCCCTAAACCCATACATTCTCCCAACAGGGAGCATTCTGGCTTTGCAAAGTTCAGATTCGAAGCAAGACGTTCTTCCTCTGTGGCCATCTCAGCAAAAGCTGTACAGGCTCAGAGATCCATGGCATTCTCCTGTCTAGATGCCATCGGTCATTCTACTCTGTCCCCTCAGGTAGCCTCTGTCCAGGGTGAGCTGCCTTTCTGGCTTACTGACATATCTCCTGAAACATTTATCACTGTTTTGTTAGCATTTTGGTTACAAATTCTTATGTTAATCAACTGAACTTTTCTCAAAATGTGCATTCTTCTATTTTGCAGAATATGCAAATTTCCAGGAACGCATATAATAATGTGTTATGGCAGAAACACTTAATTAGAAGGGAAATAGCTGAACTGAATCTCTGATGGGCTAAGACAAAAATTTATTCAAATTTTATTCAAAAGTTACTCTTGAAAGAACCAAGAAGCCATGAGTCTCTTTTATCTGGTGTCTACCTTGATGAAAAATCACCCATGCCTGATGACTTGTCTTTCTTCCATCAGTCTTATTCTGACAAATCAGAGCAACACTTTGGCAACTACAAAGGAGAACAGATACTGAAGCAAGGAGTATTTTCAGGCTTTTCCTCTGTTTGTTGCTTAGGAAATTATACCCCAGTAAATAATAAAGCACTCTACGGCTTATTCTAAAAAATATTCTGATTTAAAGTTTCTGACATGGCATGATATGGCTGATTGTACCAATGAATTTTTCCCCCTTAAGTCAAGAAAAACTGCACAACAATAATTACCTAATTAAGATTTGCATAATTATGATTACTAAATTCCAAGAAAACTGTTGTAGTAACAGTATAACAAGTTTTCTAAGGCCAATTAAGTTGTGTTTCCTTTCTACTTTAATTTATTTTAATCCAAAAGAGCAATAAACAGGATGTGTCTAGTTGATGATTTAATTAACTGCAGCATATTAAGAAGTAAGAAATTGTTATGATGCTGAATAACTCAGTGTCCTTCTAGCCTGGAAGCCATATTCCTTGTTCCCTTAAAGGGTCAGGATTTTCACCATTTTCAAAAGTAAGGCTATATCCCAAAATAAGACCAACACACAACAAAACTTAATGATTCAGAGGTGTTTGTTGAATAACTGAGAAAAGGGAGGAGAAGGGCAAGATCACTTTTAGTAAAATAGAAAGGATTATTTTAATGTCCTTAAAAGTCATACTGGAAGAGCAGCAATGAAAAGTGGAAACTCCATTTACTTTCTGAAATGGACAGAAGTGTGCAAGGAAATAGGAAACAGGATCAGAGAAGGTATGAGATAGATTTTATTCAAGGCCCTTGATTCATGTGATTTGAAAACATCGCTAAGACTATTCTTGAAGAGGACAAGATAAAAAGGATGCCAAAATTTCACGGAGCAAAATCAAAGGTATCCAACACAATCAGAAAAAGGGAGAAAATCCCAGAGGAATATCAAGTTCAAGTGGTCCAACTATAATAATAAAAATCTGAAAACATTTTCTTGTTCTACTTCTATGATCTTAGGTCAGAGTGTGTTTCATAGATGCCATGTATGGATCACATAATCACTCATGTTTGACAACAGCAAAAGATAGCCTGAGAAAAATGTCAGTATCCACACCTCCCCTCCCTTGGTTGAATCCTCAATCCTTTTCAATATTTCTGATCACAATAAAATATCTAACTCTTCATTCATCTATCTTTTACATCCTTCTTAATTTACCAGTTCATTTTCTTTTAAGAGATAAAGAGGCATAATTCTTTATTTCCTTTCACTTTAAGAATTTTTTACCTCAATGTGGTGATGCATTCAGTTAAAAAACCACCACCAAAATTTCTTATTAAATTCAAAAGAATTGCATTTACTTTCTTTAGAACCATCAATGTTTAACATTTCGTGAGGATGATGGGTTCACACAGTTTTACAAAGCTGTCAGCCATGACATTTTAAAGAGATTTGTCCTGAGCATTTCAATCTACAAAAAGACTTTGATATTTAACTAAAATATCATCAAATGGAGCCTGCTTTAATGTTTTTATCATTTTTTTAACATCTCAGGCATCTCTAAGCATTTATCTTCTATTTACTATCCCTCCAGATAAGTAACTCTTTTTATTCCCCCTTCCAACACCTGTTTACATGTACGATAATCACAGACCCAGTTTTCCAGATTTTGAGTTGAGCTGTAGGCAGACTCAGGATTATACACATTTCCTA
Source organism: Vulpes lagopus (assembly GCF_018345385.1). Lineage (NCBI taxonomy): Eukaryota > Metazoa > Chordata > Mammalia > Carnivora > Canidae > Vulpes > Vulpes lagopus. The sequence continues at coordinate 92,279,127 of NC_054824.1, read as the reverse complement.
ATATGGGCCAAAACTAATTTCATTGTTTTCTCACAGCTGCTAAAAACAAACATGTGAGAACTAATGCTCTGGGATCATCATCACTGGAATCTAGCAAATGTTTACTCCCTCTCAGAGAAACCCCACCCCTATTTCTTCTCTCTTGATTTTCTGACTCAGAATATGTCAGAAAAATGCAATACCCACTGCAATAGGCATTTGTTATCTTCACTGATCTAGGCAGAAACCATTTTGCAGATGAGTAAACTGATTTTTAGAAATGTAAATTACTTGCTTCAGACTGGTAACACAAATGTTGATTAAAACAAAAATGTACTTTCCTCTATACCACTAAGTTGGCCTTTATTTCTTTTATTTTAAAGCACCTTCGTATCCTGGATTTCTTTCTATAGCTCCGTCTTACTTTCACCTACAGTTAATTTGTGTTATCCTTGACTTTCTCCAACTCAAACAACTCTGGTTTGAGTATTTATAAATCAAATCTGAAAACTAAATAATCTTCATCATGAAGCAGTATTACTAATAACATTTACTTAGCATATATGAAATATTTATTAAATGACCACATAATAAAAAGATTTAATGTTAAACTATGTGATAAAAAGCCAGTAACTCACACCATCTTTTTTTTTTTTTTTTTTTTTTTTTTTTGCCTTCCGATGTTTACTTTCAAAGGTTGTCATTGAGTTCAGGGAAGAAGTTCTAAGTGTTTACTGTAGCTCCTTTCCCCTAAGGCTACCTCTTATTTGTCAGGACCTCTGCTTTTCTTTCTTGCCTCAAGGAAACAATCTTACTCTGTGACAAAGTAGAAAAAAAAATCTATGATTAGAGAAAGCAAGTGAATAAATCTTCTGCAAAATAGTTAGAGTTTTAGGAATGATTACCGTTTTTGAATGGTTTTTATACTGAAGCATATTTCTTATAGCTTCTTGTTTTGAGTTAAGAAGAATTTAATATCTCTTCATCCAAATCAAAGAAAATGGGGCACCAAAAAACACAGATGTTCAGAGCTTAGCAATTTTAACATACAGACTATTTTCAGACAATTTAAAACTCTTGTATTTAGTTCATAAAACTTAAAAGTCCAATTTAGGACTTGTTTAAGACTTAAAGAAGAAGGTTGCTATTGATGTGAAGAATCAAAAATTGAACTTAAACCTTTTGTAATTATTGTCATTAAAAAAAATCTATGGTATATTTTTTTAATAGCCCTAATTTTATGGTACTTGGTCAAGATTAAGATCTGCAAGTGTCTCATTCCCAGTTTATAGGTAGTCACAAATACAGCGTCAGCAATTCAAAATGCTGTTTGTTCATTCCAAAAATAATGTGGGATTTTGTTTACATAACCAATTTTATTATTAATTTTTGTTAATTTGTTATTATAATTCAAACATATAATTGATGGATATTAAAAATTATCGTGAAAAAAAGATCTTGATTCTTTTTCTCTCCCCCTCTTGTTAAGAAAACATGATATTTTCCACCAGTAGGATGTTTCTATTTTTCAAATAAAATAAAATTTACAATTCTTCACACTCAGTTGGTATTCATAAAATATTATAATTTCTTATTTCTTCTTTCATCAGAAAATCAATGAATACCTATTATATAAGCTCTGTGCCTATCCTCGCAAGGTTCACAGCCTAGGGCTAGTAGGCAATTATAAAGGGGCAGGAGGGTAATTTGAAACAAAGTGTATAGAGTGGTATTGGAGTCTTTAAGAAGATACATTTATACATTTAACCTGAGCTCCTGTCCAGAAAAGGCTTCCTGGAGAAGTTAGAAATCTGAAAAACGAGTGACAGACAGGTGACAAGTGAAACAAAAATGTTCTAGATGGAAGAAATAGCATAAACACCGTATATGAGAGCCAGGAGGAGAGATAGATGATAGAAATGAAGATAGAGATGGAGAAAGAGACAGAGAAAAGGAAACATTGGAGCATGTAAAAATATAGGAGATGAGAGAGGAAGCCAGTTGCCTCAATATACAGGAGACTACACACAAAGCTGAGCCAGTGGTTTCCTCTTTACTCTAACACCAGTGAAGTCATTGGAAGATTTTTTTAAAAAGATTTTATTTATTAATTCATGAAAGACACACAGAGGGAGGCAGAGACATAGGCAGAGGGACAAGCAGGCTCCCTATGGGGAGCCTGATGCGGAACTCCATCCCAGGACCCCAGGATCACCACCCGAGCCAAAGGCAAGATGCTCAACCACTGAGCCACCCAGGTGCCCCCACTGGAAGATTTTAAATAGGAATGGGATGGGATTAGATTTGTCATTTACAAAGACATGGACATGGCCAACATGCACATGAGAAAATGCTCTGCATCACTTGCCATCAGGGAAATACAAATCAAAACCACAATGAGATACCACCTCACACCAGGGAGAATGGGGAAAATTAACAAGGCAGGAAACAACAAATGTTGGAGAGGATGTGGAGGAAAGGGAACCCTCTGGCACTGTTGGTGGGAATGTGAACTGGTGCAGCCACTCTGGAAAACCGTGTGGAGGTTCCTCAAAGAGTTAAAAATAGACCTGCCCTACGACCCAGCAATTGCACTGTTGGGGATTTACCCCAAAGATTCAGATGCAATGAAACGTCGGGACACCTGCACCCCGATGTTTCTAGCAGCAATGGCCACAATAGCCAAACTGTGGAAGGAGCCTCGGTGTCCATCGAAAGATGATGGATAAAGAAGATGTGGTTTATGTATACAATGGAATATTCCTCAGCCATTAGAAACGACAAATACCCACCATTTGCTTCAACGTGGATGGAACTGGAGGGTATTATGCTGAGTGAAATAAGTCAATCGGAGAAGGACAAGCAGTGTATGTTCTCATTCATTTGGGGAATATAAATAATAGTGAAAGGGAATATAAAGGAAGGGAGAAGAAATGTTGGGAAATATCAGGAAGGGAGACAGAACATAAAGACTCCTAACTCTGGGAAACGAACTAGGGGTGGTGGAAGGGGGGAGGAGGGCGGGTGTTGGAGGGGAATGGGTGACGGGCACTGAGGTGGACACTTGACGGGATGAGCACTGGGTGTTTTTCTGTATGTTGGTAAATTGAACACCAATAAAAATTAATTAAAAAAAAAAAAAAGATTTGTCATTTACAAATGAAGACTACAGCTGCTTGGGTGACTATTAGCCTGACTGCAATGTAAAGAATGGATTCAAAGGAAACAAGCCTAGATGTAAGACCATTTGGAAGTCTGTTGCCAAAATCTAAGAAAAAGACACTGTGGCCTAGACTGGGGAGTGGCTGTGCATATGGAGAAATTATAGAGATTATAGAGATTTAATGTGATATGTGGATTCAATGAGTTGGGGAGGTGAGGAAGGATGGAATTGACTTAGGCAAAGGGTGCATGGAAGTGGCATAAACTGAATGGTGCAAAATGGTTCACTTCTGATGGTGCAAAAAATGATTTCAGTTTAGGATATGCTGTATTTGAAATGTCTTTGGGTCATTTGTGTGAAAATTCAATCTCAGAGTCAGAAGTATGAAAGAGATCTATAGGATTCACATAGAGAATGAGCTCTGTCGCTCAGGAGGAGAAAAGAGGTGAGAAAAGAACCTGAGAAACCCAAATAATTAAGGAAAGAGTAGAAAATAAAAATATTGAAAAGAAAATTGAGATGAAATGGCCAGCTGTTTGAGAACTCTAAAACAGGAACGCCTGGGTAGCTCAGCGTCTGCCTTTGGCTCAGGGCGCGATCCTGGATCTCTGGATCCCTGGATCCAGTCCCTCATTGGGCTCTTCCCGTGGAGCCTGCTTCTCCCTCTGCCTGTGTCTCTGCCTCTCTCTCTCTCTCTCTCTCTCTCTCTCTGTGTGTGTGTCTTTCATGAATAAATAAATAAAATCTTTAGAAAAATAAAAAAATAAATAAATTTTTAAAAAATTTTAAAGAAATAGGGATCCCTGGGTGGCGCGGTGGTTTAGCGCCTGCCTTTGGCCCAGGGCGCGATTCTGGAGATCCGGGATCGAATCCCACATCGGGCTCCCGGTGCATGGAGCCTGCTTCTCCCTCTGCCTATGTCTCTGTCTCTCTCTCTCTCTCTGTGACTATCATGAATAAATAAAAATTTAAAAAAATTTTTTTAAAGAAATATAAAACAGAGTGGTATAGTGTCACAGAATCCAAGGAAAATTGATACCATAATTGCTCCACAAAAGAAAATGGTCCTGGAACACTGAAAAATTTGTCCAGGTACAAAACCTCAGAAACAAAGAAGATGTCTTACATGGATGGCCAGGGACTTTGCAAGTGTGATTAAGGGTCTCAAGATGGAGGGATTTTCCTTTATTGTTATCAGGGTAAAGTCAAGGCAAATACATGTGTCTTTATAAGAGGGAGGTAGAAAGGTCAGAGTCAAAAAAGATGTGAGGAGGGAGACAGAGGTGATAGAAAGAGATAAACCACAGAATTCTGATGATCTCTAAAAGCTGGAAAATGCCAGGAAATGAATTCTCGTCTACAGAAAAGAATGTTGCCCCACCAATCCATTTCAGACTGTGACCTAAGGACTGTAGCATAGTGACTTTATGTTGTTTTAAGCCATTAATTTTGTGGTAATTTGATGCATTTACAGCAGCAAAGAGAAAATAATAAATGAACTATTTAAGAGTTCGTTTAGAAATCACTGATGAATTTTAAAAGAGAAGTATTCTTTAGAGAAAAAGTTATGAGAGTGAAGTATTTTGAGTGATTAAAAAGAAGAAATGGCTTTTTCAGCTATGCTTTCATTATGTTTCTGCCCTTGGTGGGCAGTTTTCCATTATGTTTCTGCCCTTGGTGGGCAGTTTTGTAGGTTTTTAGCTTCATCAAGTTCCAGTTTGGGATGTATGAGGTAAAAAGAAAATACAAGGAAGTCACCACTGTGTGGTTTCTTGTGTCTCAAGATTCCTAACTAGTCTGCCTTGCTCCTTCCACGTTTTGAGTCTTATGTTTGTTTTATACATAATATTCAGTATTTTTCATTGCACTTAACAGAAGGACTGGGGGAAATATCCCAGATTGATTTTTTTTATATTTATTTATTTTTTCCTTGTTTATCTGTTTTCCCAAATTTCTACCTTGGACATGAATTAGTTGTGTTTCAGTTGAATGTGTTTTTATAAATACAAGGCTTAGACTAGCACTTTATGTATCCCATAGCAATCAACATATTAAGTAAAATTTATTTTGCATAAAATAAAAAGGTCTGAAACAAAAACAAATATAATAAATGTCCCCAATTTCATATAACTTTTGCCTTGTCAATGACACAACCTTTCAAATGACATTTTCTAAGATGTAGTCTATATAAAATGATTTTCAAAATACTTAACAGCTGATATGGAACACATAGAAACTATTAACAGCGAATGCGCAGCAGTCAGAAAGCAAGCTGGCTGGCACAACGAAGCAGGGCCTACCAGCCTTAGATCTATTAGGAAGCCGATAAAAACCCTACAGCAAAGTGTTCCATGGACAACTACCTTTGGGAAAGAATGCTTACTATTTCCCCTTCTCGGGAATTCTTGTGAGAAGAAAAAAAAATCCTTAACTTCACTGAATCTAAACTTCTATTTTATCACAAAATTATTTTCTTATGAAAACTTCTTTTTTTCTTTTCTGGCAACTTACACTCACAGTCTGTAGAATACATTTTGCAAATGCTCTCCCAAGTGCTTTTATGCTACACTATTATTCTGCCAAGGAATTTTTATCCATATCCTTTCCTACCAGTTGATAGTTATTGCCACTCAAATAGAATTTATTCTGTAAAATGACTGGTTCTATATCCAAGTGTGTTTAAGAAAAGTGACACATCTAAAATTAAATCATATGAGATATTAACACTTCCTTGGACCTGTTCATTCATTTGCTAGATGCATATCAGCAATAAATAAAAGCAACATATTAGAAAAAGATGAAAGAGAGAGCTAAAATCACATATTGATTTCTGCAGTCATCTTTTATCAATTGATAGGAGCTCTTTGTTGAGAATTCCACAGCTGGATCTCAGCTCAGGTGGAAACTCCTGAGTGTAACTGGTGATACCTGCCACAGATCACAAGTGAATAAATGAAGATCTGCCTGTCAAGTTCTTTGTGTCTTTTTATAAAATCAGGTTGAATAAGAATTAGAGAGCATGTTGATCTAATTGTTCATATTTGAGGAATGATTTGGTTTTAGAAAGAAAATACGGTTTAGAAATTTTCTCAATCCCTTGGTTATTGGAGCTGAGATGGAAGCCTACTTTGGCCTGACAATAAAATCTATGCTGTTTTCACTATAGCATAGTGCAACATTTAGACAGTTCGTGAAAGACAGTTATCCAAATATGTATAATAAGATAACTCTGGACTTAATTACTTTGAAAAAGTTAAACTCTGCAAGTTAAAAAAAAGTAATATGCAATTTAAACTTTTTCCTGAACATAGCAAGTACAGTCGATTGAGTCTCATCATTTTTAAAGTAGTATTATTAGGCAGCCCCAGTGGCTCAGCGGTTTAACGCCTGCCTTCAGCCCAGGATGTGATCCTGGAGACCCGGGATCGAGTCCCACGTTGGGCTCCCTGCATGGAGCCTACTTCTCCCTCTGCTTGTGTCTCTGCCCCTCTCTCTCTCTGTGTCTCTCATGAACAAATAAATAAAATCTTAAAAAATAAGATAAGTAGTATTGTTATATATCATAAAAATAAGCATTAAAATATGCTTAAGATAAGCATTATTTATATATGGCCCAGAATATATATTTAACTCAATTTTAAGTGCATCTAAGTGCCTTCATAGAAATTAAGAAGATATTTCTGTGAACAGAAAATGAAAGAGAAACATCAAAGGGAGAGAAGTCCTAAAGCTGCAGGCCTTGTTGCTCTGAGTCCAGAAGCAGACAGAAGTGGCCAGGGAATGAAAATGACCAACTAAGAGGGAAAACCTGAACTACGTTTATTGCTTAGAAATGAGCCAGGACTGGCCTTCCTGGTGCCTGAAAGCTGGTTGAAAACTGCTATAGACAACTGAATGCAGGAGGGTATAGCTTCCATAAAGCTACCAACTTGAGAAGGCAGGTTACAGCTTCAAAATCTCATCCTAAGCCAAGCAACTCACTGGACAACCTACATGGTCTGTTAAACTCTCCAAAAGCCCTTAGAGCAAAAACCTCTTAATTATTAATCTAAGATTCCTATCTGAAAGAGGACTTATGAGCCACATAGTGGCAGCCACAATACTACTAACCAATAAAGAAAAGAGCAAAGAGAGAGAAAAACAGTATCTCATTGAAGACAGAGTGCAAAGTAAAAGTCTAGTCTATGACAATTAATAATGCTATAATAACAAAACAAACCAAGGCAAAAAATACATATATTATGAAACATGAGCAGCTAAAAATGAAAATAAACAAATCAACATTTTTGAAATTAAGAACACAGACACTGAAATTAAAAATGAATAAATCAGGGCAGCCCGAGTGGCTCAGTAGTTTGGCGCCTGCCTTCAGCCCAGGGCGTGACCCTAGAGACCCAGGATCGAGTCCCATGTCGGGCTCCTTGTGTGGAGCCTGCTTTTCTCTCTGCCTGTGTCTCTGCCTCTCTCTCTCTGTCTCTCATGAATAAATAAATAAAATCTTAAAAATAAATAAAAATAAAAATTAATAAATCAGATATAATATTCTTGAATTAATAGGTTATTAAATTTGAAGAAAGTGATAGAATATTCACTATGAACATGGCGCAGGGGGTTAAAGATATTAGGAAGAGAGGAAGAAGGGAAGGAAGGATGGAAGGGAGATAGAAAAGAGACTTCAAGCAAAAGGACATCCAATTACTGGGCTGAAATTTTTAAAGCTTACATTAAAAATGGCATAATAAAATAAAATTTTACCAGAAATAGATAATTACTCACCAAACAATAATAATTGCATTAGCAGAATTCTCATCAGAAAAAAATAAATGCTAGATAATATTGACAGAGCATCTCCAAAGAGCCACAAAAATTCTATACTAGTTCAACCATCACATAAGAGTGTGAGGGTTCTATACCTGGTAGCGTGGTAGACTGAATTCTCGGAAAGATGCTCCTACAAAAAGTCAACTACATAATGGCTACAAGTTCTCAATGCATTCATTGCTCTTCCGGGAAGTGGAAGAAATCTGTTATTCCTCACTCAGATGGAATAAACTATGAGTTGAATGTGCAAGAAGTGAGAGATAAACATGTGGGAAAAACACTATTGCTCCAAGGGCACATCCTTTAATACTACTGAATTATACCTTAACCTTTGGGCCAGCAAAAGAGTAAAGAAATTGAAGATGAGACATCTAATTTAAACTAGGACATCCTAAAAGCCTCATATACTTCTAGATCTACACTACTTCTGGACTCTCAGCAGAAACAAAAACTGAAGAAAAGCATTCCCAAGCTAAGTCCCCAGTATTTCCAGATTAAGGTCAATCACATTAAGTTTCTAAACACCATCAAACAAACAAGGAGTGAAGACATCATGAATGAAGTGGCAGAAACAAGGGGAAAAAAAAAAGGTTTAACTCACCAAACTCTCAAGACAGTGGAATTGGCAGGTGCAAAATGTAGAATATAAAATGAATACAGAAATAAAAGATGAATTCAGAGAATCAGGCATATAACACATGGCAGATAGAATGAAAATATCCTATATATTCAACTGGAGTCCTAAGAAAGGAGAGAAGAGAATAAAAGAAAGGCTTGTCAGTAAATTCATGAACTTAGCTAAATTATTAACAAATTCATAAAAAATAGAACTATAAATTCTTCAAGAAGTAGAAAGACTGAGCAGACCTAAAATTATAATAAAAGTTGATCAATACTAAAAAATAGAAAGATTCCAGGCCTGAGTGATTTACCAGGGAAGGTCTAATATTCTTTAGGTGATAAAATATTTCCAATTTTATATAAAGCCTTCCAGATAATAGGAAAGAAAAAAAAAGAGGGGGAGCATATTGCCCAAATCATTCAGTAAAGCCAGTATACTGGTCTCAAACCTTAATACACAGCTTTGATAAAGACAGTTCAAAAAAAGAAAAAGAACAGGCCAATCTCATTCATAAACACAGAGATAAGCCTTCTGAACAAAATAATACCAATCCAAATCAAACAATGAATAAAATATGTAATATCTTAAGAACAGTTTAGAATTTCCCCAAAAATCCAAGAATGATTTAACATTATCAATAAAATTATTTAAAAGGTAAGGAAAAGCATATGATCATTTCAATCAATGAAGAAAAATAAAACATTTGAAAAAAATAGACACTCTTTCATGATAAAAACTTTACCAAGATAATAAGAGAAATTAACTAACTTAACCTGATAAGCCTGATAAAAGCCTGGTGAAATATAAGAAACAGCTCTTTTGAAGTCATAAATTTAACAAAGATTCAATTAATTCAAATCAATATTTAGTTGCGATGTCTAGTGGCATCAGGCTAGAAGAAAATGAGAGACTAGGGATTTGAAAGGAAGAGACAAAATTCACTATTCACAGATGATAATTGAGAAAACTCAAAATAATCAACCTTAAATTTATCAGAACTGATAAAAATACAGCCAGGTGGTTAGTTACATGATTAATTACAGAAAAACTTCCATTTTAAATCCGATTAATAAACAATTAGGGGAAAGACCTTGTAAAAATAATATTTAATGTTAGCAACACATATTATAAGGTTCTTAGGAATATATCTAGGAAACATTTATATTCTACATTTTGCACCTGCCAATTCCACTGTCTTGAGAGTTTGGTGAGTTAAACCTTTTTTTTTTTCCCCTTGTTTCTGCCACTTCATTCATGATGTCTCCACTCCTTGTTTGTTTGATGGTGTTTAGAAACTTAATGTGATTGACCTTGTTTCAAGAATATATCTTGAAACATTGTTTCAAGAGCCATATAGAGAAAATTGTACAAGCATTAAGACACTCTAGATGATAAATGAATGGAAACATATGCCACATCTATGAATGAAAAAGCATTTTTTTAAATGTCAATTCTCTTCCAATTGAGCAAAAGATTCAATGCAACCCAAATCAAAATTACCATAGGATTTGTTATCCTATGGCAAAATTTGATAAGCTGATTCTAAAATGTTTATAGAAGAGCAAACAGCCAAGTATATTCAAAGTACTCATAAAGAAGAAGAATAATGAGGGCACATTTGCCTTCAATGAAAACAGTGCATTTTATAATACTATATGAATTAAGACAATGTGATTTAAGTTAGGGAACTCCAAACTGCTCAATGGAATGGACTAGAGAGCCCAGAATCAGGTCCATATATAAATGGAAAAAACGAATGAGAGAGGTCTCATTTCAGATCATGGGGAAAATGAGGTTCACTTTAATTTACGGTGATGATATACAATTTATGGTAATGACACAAATCAGTGCATGTGAATTCATTACTTAAATATGAAAAGCAAAACTTCAGGGTTTTTGTAAGAAGCTTATAAGGGGATATTTTTATATCTTCTAAGGCCTTATGATGTTAACTATAAAAAAATGTAAATTCCACATTACTTCCTAATGAGTCATATAAATGTATATACACTAAAACTTTAATCAATATGGTTGCTTTTTTACATTATGAGCAGACGGTTCATTGACCATAATGAACTGATTTCAAAACATTTTCAATAATAAATAATCTTGCAGAGTAAATAAATCCAACTAATAAAGGTAATCTATGAATATTCAATAATTACTCTCTCGAGAAAAAAGAAATTAACTTGAGTGACATGTGCATAATAATTACAGAAAAAGGATTAACATGAACTAGAACTGATATTTTTCTTTTGTGTCCTAGAATCAAAAATGTATTTTCTTTCCAGACCAATTTTTTCATCCTAAAATATTCCAATTCTAAATGAAATACACCTCAACCCCAAAATAACTCTTCCAAACAATTCAAGCAAAGGTATTATAGGAGAGAAATGATGACCTCCTCCTTCTTCTATTGTATTCAAAGTATTTTTCTACATTATCAAATATTATTACTACAGGGTTTGGATCTTCCCCTTTTATATACAAGTCCTGGAAATTTTGCCTTTAGTCTTCACATTGGTTAAAAGCAACTGAATTCCTTTAGTTTATTGAAACTTTCCTGGGTGTTCAAATCTCCCTGACCACAGTCATTAATGCTGAACAATTTGACATCTAGTCCCTAGAAACAAACCTAGATCTTATATATACATAAGCTGCCCCTGTCCTCAGTGCTACACTGACTATTCCCGACAGGCAACCAGAGAGAATATGTTGGAAATAGATTATCTCATTGAAAACTCATGAGTCATTAACATTAGGTATCTAATCAGTTTTGTAAGCATTGTCATTTGTAAAATATATACATATGTAGTTATATTTTATCTTGTTCTGCTTTTTTAAGGGTCTGCCAGTAGCAGTAGATGGTCACATAAATACTTCAATAAAAGACCTCATGGATATTCATTTTCAACCTATTAATTTTTTTTAAAAAAAAGGGAACACATACCAACAAACGTACTTAATTCAAAATTAGTTTTTACAGATAATATTCTCAACTCCAATGTCTTTTGGTCACATACCCCATTTATGTTTCTTTGAAACTCTGTCATCTTGTTACCTCAAAATCAATCTAAAAGAAAGAGAGAAATAGCATTGATCATTTTTTTCCAGCAGTGTTGACAAATACTTTCAAAGTAATGAAGAGTAGACTAAGAATCATAAAGCTAATATTGTAAAATACAGATTATATCTATATAATATTACATTATGTTATATTTATTTATTTTTTATATTATATTTATGTTATCTAAATCTCATGTGCAATTTACCTAATGATTTTCCAAACACTGAAAACCAAATGGGGTTGGTGAACTGGTGGTCATTACAAAACCTTTCAGTGCTCCTACAAACCATTTGCTCAGCTCTGTGCTGTTTTTACACACCAAACAAAAAAGTCAAGTCTCAAGTAGAACTGCAAACTCCTCAAAGGCAGCACTGTTTTTTTTCTTATTCTTCCCTTACAGTGCTTTATGTTTAGTTCGCTCTGTATTATTACTTGGGACAAGAAAACTAAAATTGAAATTAAGGTTATACCATGACTTAAAACAGCAGATGGGATTGACATTTCTGTAGAACTCTCTTTACTCCCACCCTTCTTCAATTACTCTATATGCAAATATGCTACTTCAGTTGATGCATTTAAAGAAGCCCCTGAAATGCAAATATCTATTCTTTTGGGCTCCATATGGCCACTAAATAAAATATATTCCTAAGGCTTTGTTTAAAACATCCCAAAATGGAAACAATTTTTAGTTCCTTTTCCTAAGATAAGTGCACAAAAACATTTTTATTAAATCATCTGACTTATCGGCCCTTTACAAAACACAGAGGGCTGGTTTCACATGAACAAACACTTTTGACCAAGGCTTTTAGGGCTCTGAGTCCTTTTTGAATCAAGTTGCTTAGTATTTTAGGTTGTGTTTTTTGTGGTACTATGAACACCCTCCCCCCTTAAAAATATAAGTTTTGTTTCATATCTTACAACAGTACATTCCAGAGTGAAAACTGTTACAGCATCTTTTTAGTGACTGATGACTGGGCTTTCACCAGTGGATTTCTGTTTAAGCAAACACCTCTAAATATAATCTTGCATTAGTATTAGCCTACCTAAAAGACAGTCCTTCTTCATAATTTCTATCTTCAAGAGAAATGCAAAAACAGAAACTAGAGCCTGTTGTCCTCAAAAAGATAGGCTTTGCCCCCCAGTCTTAATCAAACATTGTGAATTCTACAGACTTTTCTGTATCAATAGCTAAAAAATAAATAAATAAAAACCCACAAAAAACCTCCATAAATAGGATGACAGTAGAAAGTGTGCTGCTTCTATGACTGCTTGGCATAAAATTCATTAGATTCTGGTCTGCATTCTTTCAGCATCATTTATAGCTGCAAGAAAAACCAACAGCACCTCCAACAGCAAAGAAGGGAACAGTGAACTCTGCAATTCATCTCATGTTCATTTTGATAAGAGACCTATATTCATTTCAGTGAAATTTTGACAAGAAGCAGAAGCAGGAATGAGTTCATTTCTTTGAATTTTTTTTAACCCAAACAGCCTGAGAGCTTACCCTTTCACAGAAAGACATTTCTGTGACCATTTTATTAAATGTTAGCTAAGAAGAACTGTTTCCTATTTTTCATACATAAGGAGGAAGAGCTTACACAAAAACAGCTACCCCGAGGATTAATTTTTATATAAGTCATTTGCCATTGTTTCCAAGAGCTAATGCTAGTGTTCATATGTGGAAGTCATTTAAAGCATTGTCTGTTAATTAACATTTATGGTATTAATGCAAAATTTACTAAATCATCCCTTATTAGATATTCAATTATTTCTTTAATTCAAATGATCATGTAAGAAATACAAACATTTCCTATTTTAAGTTGCATTAAAAGCTAATATTTCAGCAGAACAGCCTGTTTCGATTTCCTAAGAATTGTTTAGAAAATTTCCTTTTAATGAAATCATATTTAGTATTGCATCTGGAAGATAATTTAAAAGAGAAAAAATAAAACAAGAGTTAGAAACACAAAAGAAGATATTTTACTCATAAGTACAAAAAAATCTCAACCTGAACTTTGAGTTATCCAATTTGGTATAAGTTGCCCTCAAGAAGAAAACAGTGAACAACAAAAAAACCATTTCACTTACTTCACAATAAGTGAAAACTCTCTGATATAAAGTTAGAAATTTCACCACTACTGACTAGAGTTTCAGTGTCCTCAATACGTCAATCATTGCAAGAAAACGTTTCAACTTACTTTTTACAAGAAAAGAGTACATGCGGTCCATTTTGCTATTTTAATATATTCCACTATCTAAGAAATTCTGAAGCTACAATTTGGGATAATTATTTATGTTATAAGAGTTTTTTCAATTTCACAAAAAGATTCATGGCAGGATTATTTTAAATGTAGCAAACCCTACATGTATTATGCATTTGCTTAAAGATTATTTTTCTATTTTGTCACATATAAGATAAAAATCTGATAAGAATGCCTGACAATTTATCAAAAGTAGAGATCTAGCAACTTGGAAAACATGGAGTTATAGTTTAATTTTCAACTTCTTTTAACATTTTTTTTCCGCAGAGATTTATCTCTATGAAATGTGTCAGAGTGCAGAATATAATTAACTATTTCATTGTACTCTTCCACTTAATACTGTAGGCAAATTTAAATAAATTTATCATTTTTTCTTTTATCTATTTTTATTTATAAAAATATCAAGATATTTTTATCAGATAAAAAATATGGAGTACCTACTGTGTACTATGTACTAAATGGGAAAAGTAGGCATACAAAAGTGAATAAGGTAAATAATACATGATGGTATTAGCATGGTGGTATTCGCAGTTTAGTAGGAGAAACAGACAAATGAAACAATGTGTGAAAATGCTCTCTATAGTGTGTTATGGGAGTATAGAATGGATGAAGAGTAGGGGAAAGCTTCACAAGAGAATATAGAGGTATGGGGCCATATTATGAATGGCTTTTTAAGCTAGGCTGAAGAGCTTATCCTTTATCCTTTGCAGACAGGAATCCCAGAAAGGTTGAGAACAGAGAAGGATAGTGCATGAAATACGGCTTCTATAACAATGTACAAAATTTTGAGGATTAACTAAAAGAGAAAGGGTTTGGAGACAGAGGACTATGATGTGTTGACAATAGCCAGGGTGAGACACGATAGGGGTGTTTGCAGTAAAAAAGAAGATAGAAGTGATTTTAGAGACACTTAACAAGTAAAGCCAAATACCATTTGGTACTTGGTACCATTCAGATATAGTGGATTAGGACCATTTGGAGGTGATAGATTATTGAAAGGAAAGAGTTAAGGATGACTTTACTCCATTTGGACGTGGTACCATTTTGAAGGCACCGCATGCTATTTGGATGTGGTAGATTGTGGAGAGAGAAGAGTCCATATACAACATGGAGTCATTTTATTTTATGTATATATATATATTTAATTGAGAGAGAACTTGTGTGCCAGAGAGAGCACAAGCTGGCAGGGGACAGAGGGAAACATGGGGTGGGGGGGAGGGACAGGGAAAAGCAGACTCTTCACTGAGCAGGGAGCTTGACATGGATCTGGAGCCTAGTACCCCAAGTTCATGACCTGAGCCAAAGGCAGACACTTAGCCAACTAAGCCACTCACACCCCTCAAAATGGAATCAATTTAACATGGCTAAGACCCTGTGTAAACTACAGAAGAAAATATATCTGGCCTGCTCTGTGCTCCATTCTTCTTATCTATGATACTTGATCTCTCTAGTTCCAAAATCAGCTCATAATTTAAACACAAACCTTGTCGCTACTCAATGGAATAGCCCTCTTCATCCTTGTGTGAATGTGGGTTAGAGATGCCTCCATCCACATCAACACAGCCTCCTCAACTGGGAGCAGACTCCCCAGTTGCAAATTCTCTTCATATATTCTATCCTATTCTGTAAGTTCAGCAGTGCCAGACTGCAGCAGTAACACCAGGAGTAACGGTAAAACTGGAAAATTCCAGGAAAATAGAAACCTATCTTAGACCTTTCTGGCTGCTTTAACAAAAAAATACTACAAGCCGAGTGGCTTACCAACAAACCTTTATTTTGCATGGGTTCTAAAGTCTGGAGAGTCTAAGATGCAGGTGCCAGGAGATCTGCTGTCTGATGAAGGCCTGCTTCCAAGTTCATAGCCATCTGTCTCTGTAATTTCACAGAGAAGAGACAAGAAATTTTTATGGTACCTTTTCTATAAGGGCATTGATCACATTCATGAGGAGTCTGCTCCAATGACCTAATCACCTCCTCAAATCACCATCACACTGCAGTTTAAGATTTCAGCATATGAATTGAGGGAGGGGTACAAAAACATTCAGTCTACAGCAAAACTCCAGCCCTAAAGTATTTAACATAGAACATCTCTGATGGAAAATGCATTAGTTTCCTATGGCTGCCATAACAAACTACCTCATACTTGGTGGCTTTAAACAGGAGAGAAATGAATTCTCTCACAGTTCCAAGTCCAGAAGTCTGAAATCAAGGTGTTTGCAGAGCCATTCTCCCTTTGAAGGCTCCATGAGAGAATCTATTCCTTGCTTCTTTCAGCTTTTAGTGGCTCTTGGCTTATGGCTACATCACAGCATCATACTGCTTCATTGTCTTTCTCAAAATCCCCTCTGTTTCTTAGTAATAAGAATACATGTGATTGCATTTTGGGCCTCCCCCTACCCCAGATCATCCACGATAAACTCCTCCTCTCAAGATCTTTGACTTAATCACATATTTTGTTATATAAGGTAATACTGATAAATTCTGGGGATTAGAATGTGAACACATCTTTTTGGGAACCATCACTCAGAGAATTCTACTGTAGAGAATGATTATTTGAATGCCCAAAGTAGAATCAGTAATGAACATCAATAAAATTCTAGAACCTAAAAGGAGCTGTAGGACCTGCCTCCTGGAACCTCCCAAAAGTTATCCAGTCTACCACTTGAACCAACATCTGCCCAATGGTAACTCTAGCATACAGGTGCTAGAAGCAATGAAAAATCTTACAACATTCAACAGACCTATTTTTTTCTGGATCATTTCATTTTTCAAATACCTTTTCTGTCTGGCTTGGCACTCTATAACATAGAGATGAATCATGAGTCTTTTTGGCTCAAACATCACAACTAATTTCTGTGATAATAATTATCATTATTACTAAGATATTCATCTATTGGTTTCTTGTAGACACTTAACATTTTAAAATTACTTTTGTTGTTAGAAAAGCATTTAACCTCTGTGTTTCCGTTTCCTCAGCTACTGAGACCATGGAACTATATACTTTGCTATATTGCAGAAATATATTGTAAAGTAGGAGAAAGAAACATAATGGTTGAACATTATCCACAATTAATGGATGTCATATATACAAATATATAAAGTTTAATATTTTGACATAACCAGATACTAAAACAAAGAAAATCTCTCGAAAGTACCCAAAGAAAAAAGACAGGCCATCTTCAAGCTAATAAAAACAGTTAGTATACTGCTCATTAGCAGGAATAGAGGAAAAAAACAATGAGTCTTCCCACTGCTGAGTGAAAATATGCAAACTAAAATTCTATGCTTGGCTAAACCACAATTCCGAAGTGAAGCACAAGGAAAAGATTTTTAAATTTACAAAAAATTACCACTCACACATATTTATCTAAGAAATGATTGCAAGACATAATTCAGGAAGGTTAGAAATTTATGATAATAAAGGAAGGAGTAGGATGCCAGAAGCAATGGTAAACAAAGAAATTAGCAAGCATGAATAAATCCAATCAAGCATTAATTGTTCAAAAACACTAACAATCATTACTAATGTAGGGATAGAAAGTTCAGAGCAAATAAAATATGAAAAGTGATAGCTAATATACTTCTATATGCTAGAAATTCTTTAAAGTACTTTATATTTATTAAAAGTTTAATTCTCTTAACAAATCTAAGGGATAGTTACTAATAGTATCCTCACTTACAGATGGAGTAACCAGGCCAAAATAGACTAAACTTGTTAAAGAATCACTGCTGACAAAAGTAAACCCAGGATTTGAATCTAGGGAGTCTGTACTTTTCATGAGTATCTATTACTATCACCATGAATTAGCGAAAAAAAATACAAAAAAAAATGTAGACAACAATAATATTTAAAATGGAGAAGAGTGATTGGAGTTGAAATTATTCAATTTCCTTCTATCACTTTGGGAGATATTAGAGACTCTGATTAAAGTTAGACTATACTAAGATAAATAGGCAAACAAACTAGGTCTCTTATGTGTTGCTGGCAAAAAAGTGGTGTGGTACTATTTAGTAAATATGAAGATATGCATATCTATGGCCGAACACTGCTACTCCTATGAATCTTGCACATAAGCTCCAGGAGATACATACACCTATATTCATGGAAATAGTGTATGTAATAGAACAAAACTATAAACATGAAAAATATCTATTGAATGAAGAATAGAATTAAAATATTGGTATATTCAAATAATGCAATGTAATACTGCAATGAAAACAAATGAACTATGGCTACCCACAATAAAAGGGAGAAAATTCAGTACATTAATATCAAGTGAGTAAGAAATACTGTGACCCTATTACTGTTTTAAAGCAATTAAAATTAATTAACTTCTTATTTAGGTAAATACGCTTAGGATAAAACTATTGGAAACAAGTTAAGGGAAAGACAAAATTAAGATAAACACAATTAAAAAAAGCAGATAAGTAAATGAAAGCTATTGTCACTATTTTAGCTCTTCAGTTGTTTGATAGACTCATCTATTTTAATAAATAAATCAACTGGTTGTATGCAAGTGCCAATGATGAGAATATGTCAATGACCCAGAATTATAATTTCCTGAAGCCATGAAAATATACTTCTTTACTGGAAATGTAGAAAAAGGAGAAGCCATGAGTAGTTGGTCATTTCTGTGAGGAAGGACCCATATAGTAAGAGGAAAAGTAGACAGATAAGACAATGTTAGAGCTGGGTATTAAACATTACATTTTCTTTTTATTCATGCAAGTCTTTCTCGTAAGCATTGGTAGAAAAAAAAAATGGTTCCCTGGAATCAATTTCCAATTCTGCTACCAAATCACTCTGTGATCATGGAAATAAAAAGATAATTGTATTTCACTGCTGTGCATGTCATTCAGGCAATATATTAATTCATAATCCTCATAATATAACTGTGAAATTACAGAATATTAATAGATCTTACCACTATTACTAAGCACCTAATAAGAACTCAATAAAGTTTAGTCATTGTTATTATTATCATTAATATAGATGTCATTTGGTGTATTTAAGTATGAGAAAGTTACTATCTATAATGTATTGGTTCTTAAATATTATTCAGCATAAGAATTTCCTGAGTATCTTGATAAAATGCAGAATTACAGGATTCATCTGTGGTTATTCTGATTCCTCTGTTCTGGGATAAGGTAAAGAAATCTGCAACAGTAAGAACCTACTCAGACAATTCTCATACAGATTATCTTCCATAAATACATGCCTAAATGTTGAAAAACATTTAGGAGGACTACAGAATATGCCAACCTGATGACCAAGAAATTCTATGTAACCTGACATAGTTACTAATCTAACACATGCAAGCCAGGCCCTAGGCATCTTTAATCCATCACATTATGATCTGGGCTGATCTAAGAAAGTATGGACTTATTCAGCAATTCTTCACTCCAAATTATTAAATTTAATCCTAAATCTCAGAAGGAAGTTCTGTTCAGTTTGGAGAAAGTTATGAGGGATCTATACTAAGTAATTCACTGGACTCTGATAATTCAGATGCTTTTCCAGAAATTTCAAAAACTAATACAGAAAATAAACATAGGGGATCCCTGGGTGGCTCAGCAGTTTAGCTCCTGCCTTCGGCCCAGGGCATGATCCTGGAGTCCCGGGATCGAGTCCCACATGAGGCTCCCTGCATGGAGTCTGCTTCTCCCTCTGCCCCCCCCCATCTCTCTCTCTCTCTCATGAATAAATAAATAAAATATTTTTTTTAAAAAAGAAAATAAACAAGTCAGCATTAGTCATCAAACATAAAAGGTATTCTCATAGAGGTAAAGTCAAAGATCAATTGGAACATCTCTAATTCCATCTTTTGAGAGTAAAGATTTCACAGCGGTGGTAAATCTTAAACAAGATTCATAAGATCAATGGGAACTTCAATCTCCTAAAGTAGAAGAAAAAGAAAAGCAAAATCAGGTCATATGAGATAAACGACACCCAATGCAAGTCCTCCATGTGACAAAGACCCAAAAGTAAAAAACTACTGGGTGCTGGGCCCGTTTTAGAAACCTCAATGCTAACAGTCTACAAAACAAAAAGACAACCTACTAAATGGGAGAAGATATTTGCAAATGATACATATGAAAAAGGGTTAATATCCAAATATATAAAGAACTTATACAACTTAACACCAAAAAACACAAATAATCCAATTTAAAAATGGGCAGAGGACCTGAATAGACATTTTTCCAAAGAAGGCATACAGATGGTCAGCAGACACATTAAAAAGTGCTCAACATCACAGTCACCAAGGAAATATGAATCAAAATCATAATCTGATATCACCTGACACTGGTCAGGATGGCTATCATCAAAAAGACAAGAAATTCCAAATGTTGGTGAGGATGTGGAGAAAAGGGAACCCTTATGTACCATTAGTGGGAATGTAAATTAGTGCAGACATTGTGGCTGTAAACAGTATGCAATTTTCTCAAAAAATTCAAAATGGAAATGCCAAATGATTCAGTAATCTCACTACCTGTATTTACACAAAGAAAACAAAAACACTAATTTGAAAAAAATGCACCCCTATGTTTATAGCAGTATTATTTACAATAGCTAAGACAGGGAGGAAAACCTAAGTATCCATCAACAGATGAATAGATAAAGAAATGTGGTGTGTGTGTGTGTGTGTGTGTGTGTAATGGAATATGACTCATCCATAGAAAAGAATGCAATCTTGCCATTTGCAACAACATGGATGGACTTAGAGAATACTGTGCTAAGTGAAATAAGACAGATAAGGACAAGTGCCATATGATTTCACTTGTGTGGAGAGTCTAAAAAAACAAAAAACAAAACAACAGCAAAACAGAAACAGACTCATAAATACAGAGAATAAAC